>NC_089991.1:2480000-3720000 GCF_036417845.1 Apteryx mantelli | reverse complement strand
TCTCAAGTGAGAAAATAAAACTTTTAAATTGAAGCAAACATAAATGCATTCACTTTACAGAAGACTTGCTGAGTGTAATGGGATGACCTTTTCCTTGGAATTGGAATGTCTTCCAGGCCATGATTTTTGACCTGCTAACACCAGTCTTCATCCCAATTAGCTGATCATTGTGGCTTTAGTCATATCCTGTGCACCTCAACGACAGGAAATTATGGGTGTGGTTGAAGTCTTCGATCCGGACAAAATATGGTAACTACAAATACCTGATTTTTTTTCGTAGTTGCAGTATGATGACTCTCAGAACATACTTTATTAGATAGCATGGCAGTTTGCAGGTGTGAATTCTGGTCTTCTAAGAACAGCACATTACAGATTGTAACTCTGAATTTGGAGCTATGTTGTCTAACTAAAATAATGATTATATTTTCTTTCCTGAGTTACTGGTAACCCCACATTAAGTGTTTTATAGCATTGATTTAGCGTTATGCAGCAGCTTCAAGCACTGTTTTACGTCTCTACAAAGCCAAAATAATGCCTACAGGAAGGAGTAGGAATAATCAGGCGGTATCTGGTATGTTCTGGCAATACAAAGGAACTGAGGCACAGGTGAATTTAGGGGATTTTTCCAGAAACAAATTCTTTGATGCAAGGTTGATGTACTCTGCTTATGAGGCAAACTTGCTTGACCTCAACATGCAGTGAGTTGAGAATGACAGTGTCATGGCTGGATTACAGCCCTTAAGGCACTCGGCTGTGAGCCTTAAAATCTGTGGCATGCTAGCTAAAAATTGAGGCTGAGAACAAGGGAAATAGGAGATAGCTCTGCACGCATACAACTCTTGCCTTTTATTAAATAAAACTGTGCAGAGATGAGAATCGTATGGTAGCAGTTTTAATGGTCATAATACTTTAAAAAAAACAATCTTCTACGTACCTGTTTATTATAAAAGTTAGAGTTTAGTTAGTCTTGGATCCTGCATTGCCTTAAAATAATGAAGATAATCTTTGTATTTTAAGAATAGGGTTTTTTGCATAGAAAATGTGCTTGGCAAATGAAATCAACAAGAGTGCTTTACTGTTCATCCTACCATTTATAAAATATGCAGCAGTCCAGGAACGTTTTAATCCTAGATTTTATTTTCATCCAATAATACTTGGATTCTAGTAAGGTGAAGACTTACTGTTTTCTTGTCCGTTTAAACCATTGGTTTTGTTCTTATGTCTTGGGTTGGTTTGGGATTGTATGAAGTTGCTTTTTTCTCAGAAAAATGGCTCAGTAAGCAGATGTCTCAGATACTAAGTGTGAATGAACTTCAGGTACTACAGCTAAGCTGAAGTGTATTTGATACATGCTTAATGCTTGAACTTTCAGATTGCATTGAGTAAAATGCATGGCTTTCCACCTTGGCAATGATTATTTATGACAACATTTTACTTGGTTCTGATGCTTTTCTCTTGTGAAATTGTAAGCGTCTTCTAGGTGCACGTTTTTTCTGTATAATTCATAATATGAAATAAGAGATTATTTTCACAGATTGCTTGGTTAGTTGCTTGGTTTTGAAATAGGAGACTAGGTAGTCCTGAAAAATTGTTGTGCTGCTTTGGAGGTAGAGTTTTGTAGTTGTAATGTAAAGTGTATGCTGTTGATGTCAAGTTCTTATTTAGTTTCATTCAACATTTCTAATTTGTAGAATACCATGATAAATTAAACTTTGGTGTGGGTCACTTACAAGATTAGAAGATATTAACCAGTACAGAAATTCAGTGCCATTTTAACATTCAGAAATGTTAAGAAGTGAAAAATGACTGAGAAATGAAAGCAGTGGTAAGTGTTCAAAAAAAAACAAGTTTCAGAATTGCATAATTGTTTGTCTAGTGATAGACGATGCAACTTGAATGTTTCAACATGCTGATGTCAAAATTTTGTGAAGTATTGCGCTGTTATCCTTCTTGGCAATAGGTCACTGAGTTTGAGGTACAAGGAATCAGGTGTCTATGTCTTCTCCCTAATTCTCCCTCTTTGGATGATCTGATCAAGGAGTACTTTGTCTTCTGTTGAGGGCTGCTGAAATGCTATACTTCCTTTCCGTAGGGAAGTGGAGGGGAGCTGCTGGCAGGGAGTCCTGTCCATTTTGGAAGGGGAACTGACAGGAAGGGAGTTGGGTGAAGTGGCTATGCAAGCAGCATCATCCTGGCTCTCGGGGAAAGGATGGGTAGAGAGGGAGTAGAACCAGGTAAGGTTGCACAGGGTGGTGTATGATCCTGTACAAGGTCAGTGTCACAGGTAATTCAATAACATTAGTATTAATATTGGTATTGTGTAGATTTAGAGTTGGGGAATTATGGTATTACCTGTACTATTGTCTTATCCACTTTTTGCTAGTTACTAGTAGCTAAGCAGTGTATTAACACAGGCTGTTCCTTTACCCTTTTACAGGAACTGATTTAGTGCAGAAACTTGGGCTATGCTTTATGAACCGCTTGGTGGCTTGTTTTCAGGGGTGTTATTTTTTTCCGCTTTCAGATGTTGTAACGCTCTTTTGAAGAGGCAAGTTTACTGCTTAAGCAATTCAGTGTAAGCCATTGTTAATGCTGTGGGACGTGGCAGGACTGTAAATGGGCTAAGCAGTTCATAAGACAGTATTTCATGAAACTTGTTTCAGAACATGAAAATATTTAAATTGTTACACTAGCATTCTTATGTTGTAGGATTTAAATAGATTGATATTTGCAAGTTGACCTGGAACAGTCTTTTTCCATCCGAATAGTTGTCTGACTTAAGCATATGACCATATGCGTAAGATATCCAAGTGATTTAATATTTCAAAAGCTGAGGAAGTGACAACTTTAATGCTGAAAACTATGCCATTCTAATCTCTATCAACATGAAAGTTGCATACCTTCAAAGAAAAACAAATGCTGTGTTCTTTGTGCAGTGCTTCCAGTGTGGCAAGAAAATATGGGAGTAGAAAGCATTCTAATTAAAGAAAACAGTTTTTTCATATTGAAGTGCTATAGGTATCTGTAACTTTCTCTGTCAAAAGGACCATTATAAAAGCTTTCGTGGATTCAGATGGGTAATACTTCTGAATGTGTATTAGAGGAGTGCTAATAATGCTGAGGATGTTATAACACCTTCAAAACATCCGGTGAGTGTCACTGCATTAAAATGAACTTAAGTCAGACTATCTTAAAATAAATCTACGTTTTTAGTGTCTACCACAAGCCAGCAGTGACCTATCTTTAGTACTAGGCACAGCATGAGTGGAAACTGTCATCTGAGATTGACTTTTGATGTAAATATGTCTGCAAAATGATTTAACTGTTACTCATGCTTTAATATGTAAAGCTCTGTGCTGTACAGGGTACTTACCATGATTTTTTTTTTTCCTTCCCCCCAGCATTGAATGAATCTTGTTGAATTTCATGCATCTCCATCATTAAAGCATGTGTTGCTGGCACTCTTCTTGTTTGAAATGGTTACTGTGGTTGTTAGCCTGGATAAGGCCTAGGAACAGTGAGACCTTGGGGGGGGGGGTCAGCCACTGTCCAGCTGATGGCTTTGTGGATAGAATGGAAACTTGGACACAGCAGCATGTTTATTAGCATGGTTCATTCCAATACCCAGTATTTAATATACTGTTTAGATTTTTAACTTCAAATGTTTCTTTCCTGAGTTCTAAAATCTAATGCTCCTTAAATGATTATGAATTTGTTCTGCAGTGCTTTCAAAATAGTTCGTGCTTAGCTTAGCAAAATAAAACCACAAGGTACTATATTGCTTTAGTTGTCAGGTTAGGTTTGAGAAAGTATCAAGAAAATTGACCCTAAAAATGAATGTGGCTTATTCACATGGCTCTTCTGTCAGTCTATAATACTGGTGTATACTTTAGAATATTTTGGATTCAGCATGGCTTATGCATAGGTGGTATTTGGTGCTGTTTCTGGGAGCCTTGTAGCCATCTTGGATTATAAAACTGATTGTAGTTTTGTGTATTCTGTTGTCATTCTGGTAATAAGGTTTAAAAAAAGAAAAGATTCTTCTTGGGTAGGGAAGTTGGTGATTAAAAGGCCTGGAAATCTTTGTAGAGAGTAACTTCTGAACTTGTTTCTATTTATATTTCTGATATCCTCTTGATTTAGAAATTTACTTTGGTATGCATTTGTGTCTGTTCTGAGAACAAACTAACAACTGGCAATGTGATAGATATGATTAACGGGTTCTTGCATTATTTTAATTACCTTTTTGATGCTATATTTAACTTGTGCTTCTTCATCAAATTGCCTTTGTCTGCAACTTTTATGTAGGCAGTTTCAAAAAAAAAAAAGACAAAATCTGTATTGCCAGCAGGTGTCCTTTTAGCTTATAAAGGCACAACCCAGTTTCTCGCACGTACTTAAACTCAAAACTTGTTCCAAAAGGCTTTTGCAGAGAATCCACCTGTTCTACAATTGCTGATACCACTGAATGTTAGTTACGTTCTAGCTTGTGCTTCATTTAGAACTGTTCTTGTTTTTTTGCTTTTTAGGCTAAAGAAATTTTGACAAAAGAATCTAATGTACAAGAAGTGCGATGTCCGGTCACAGTCTGTGGAGATGTCCATGGACAATTTCACGACCTCATGGAACTTTTCAGAATTGGAGGCAAATCACCAGACACAAATTATTTGTTTATGGGGGACTATGTTGACAGAGGCTATTATTCAGTTGAAACAGTCACATTGCTTGTAGCTCTTAAGGTAACTTTTTTTCTCAACTGTACAATTCTAAATGACGTTTAAAACTACTACACTAAGTATGCTTAATCTCTGTTAAGAATGAACTGTGCTTGTTTTATAGGTATAAAAAAAATGAAATGCTAGCTATGTTACTTTTCCGAGATCTTTCTGAAAAACCTAACTTTCAGGTGCAAGCGTATATAACTTTCTAAAACAAATGCTCTGTGTGTATGTGCCTGTACATTTCTTTACTTATTCTAGCCTAAGTAGCAATCTTTGAAAAAGCTGTTATCTCTAAATAATTTCTTAAACACAAACTTACGGATCTTGCATTATTGAACAAAGAATACTGAGTGATTGTAGTGGGTGGAGATGTTATGCTTGGAAAGACAAGCGTAAGGCATGTGGGTTAAAAGAGCTGAAATATTATAAAGGTAGGGAATTGTTTAGACTTCTGAAAACTAGCTTTATACTGTATACACACTACATGTGTGTGTATATATATGTGGAAAAAGCTTGTAATTCATCTCAAAGTATATGGCAACTTAAGGTTTAAATGTATTACCCTGTTTTTCTCAAACACTGTAGTTGAAACTTCATTTTTAAAAACATTTTTTTCACTGCTTTAGCAAAGGGGAGAAAAAGCAAATTGTTTTTTTTTGTGGTGGGGGGGGAAGGCATGCCTATTTTGGTGCCTCTAAAATAAATTGTTACGTTTAGGTCCGTTACCGTGAACGTATCACAATTCTTCGAGGGAACCATGAAAGCAGGCAAATCACACAAGTATATGGCTTCTATGATGAATGTTTAAGGAAATATGGAAATGCAAACGTTTGGAAATACTTTACAGACCTTTTTGATTACCTTCCTCTAACTGCCTTGGTGGATGGCCAGGTATGTTGAAGTTTGAAAGTTTAAATGTTACTAGTTGTAAAGGGAGCTATTAATACTGTATTCTGTCAGCTCTCAACTTTAAAGTAACCTCTTGCAGTCTTAATTGTTTGTGAGCTAAAATAAATAGGGTAAACAAATGGGATAAATTTCATATATCTCTCTTTCAGATTTTCTGTCTACATGGTGGTCTCTCTCCATCGATAGATACACTGGATCACATCAGAGCACTTGATCGCTTGCAGGAAGTTCCCCATGAGGTACTGAAAAATACATTATCTAAACTTGTGGTAGGACTCATGACTCAGCATACATCTTAATGTATATCTTAATGCACACGCAGGTTGAAAATGAAATTCAAAACAGCTTAGCAGTATGAAAGTGCCTCTCTTCCTGTATTAGTTTTCTGGAGAAAATTTGAGGGGCATGTTTTTGCCTAAAGTAAGAAACATCTCATTAATATGCCTAAAATCTCAAGTATCACTTAAGGATCTCGGAGGTGAGAACTGCTTCTATGCAGATTCTTTATTCAGATTAACTTCTTAGTAGTATTTCAGGAGTTATCTGCAATAGCTGTTGTAGTTGATAGGCATTTTCTTTTTTTTGTCTTAAAGAGACACTGCAGTAAGTTGTTCGGAGGGATGTGTGTATGTGTGGTTTTTGATTATTTTCACCTGCAATTTCTGAAATAACTTAAATTCTTACAGGGTCCAATGTGTGACTTGCTATGGTCAGATCCAGATGATCGTGGTGGCTGGGGAATTTCTCCTCGAGGTGCAGGTTATACATTTGGACAAGATATTTCAGAAACCTTTAACCATGCTAATGGCCTTACGTTGGTTTCAAGAGCTCATCAGTTGGTAATGGAGGTAAGTAGTGTAGCTATCTGTCAAACTCTTGGTTGTATAGTTGGTGCATTAATACCATATTCGGTATATCTGAGATCTGCATATAGGCTTCTGTGACAACATCTGATGATACAGCTGAGAATCTTCCAGAAACTCTATTTTTGGAACTATTGATGTGCTACTATAGGAGCTTCTCAATTTGGCACTGGAGCAGTGTGGTTTGGTGTTTTTTTGGTTTGTTTTTTTGCCTTCTTTCCCAAAGCTACAGTGACATCACAAAACAGAGTTTATTAGCAGATCTGGTGTTACATTTTTGTGTAGATAAAAGGGTTTTTAAACATTTATGTTGAGTCTCTTGTTAGGAAAATACACACAAATATGTGTTCCTTAAACACGTTTATCCTTTTTACTTTAGATATGTACTTTTTGTCCTTAGGCTCCAGTTACCTCTGGCAGTTACTATTTTTAAATGTATATCTGGGTTCTGGTTTTGATGACACAGCTTAAGATTCAAAATGGGTTGTGTACTTCAGAATTGCTTTTTTTAACACCAGTGCAACAAAAAACCTTGTCTTTTTGAATGTGCTTAGCTTATGCTTACTAGTAAGAAGAAACATGCACAGGCCAAAACTCCCCCCCCCCTTCCCTTTTCCATTTCAATAAATGAAGACTTGTGTGGTGGTGGTGTTGTGTGTGGGTTTTTTTTTTTTTAATGGGGCTACAAATATCAGTAAGGGTTTTGCACATAAAAAATCAGTTTTAGTAGTCAGGTCATTGCATGTGGTATAACAGTTTGGCTATCATAAATATCTTTTCTTATTTTATTTTTCTGTGCGTGTGCATGCGCGCGCTCTCTCTCTCTCTCTCTCCAGGGGTACAACTGGTGCCATGATCGGAATGTAGTAACAATTTTCAGTGCTCCAAACTATTGTTACCGTTGTGGCAATCAGGCTGCAATTATGGAACTTGATGATACTCTAAAATACTCCTTGTAAGTATATTTAAAGATGAGATTCATGCTGCACGTGATTTTAAGACAGCTGTTTTAGCAAGCTACTATTTAATTATTGTGTTGAGGTGTGTTTTTTCCCTGTATACTTTCTGGAGGTGAAATAAGTATAGAATTGTCAGGTTAGTCACATCTAAAATGTTACAGACCATCAAATATGTGGAACTGTTGTTGAAATCTTGTCTGTTGAATTCAAGTGAGACTCCTTATTTTGTTCTATATAACTGGAGCTTAGTGAAATTCTGTAGACATCTGAAGATTAATTTGTAAGTAGGAGAACCCCGTCATATCTGAGATAATGCCAGTCTAGGGCAAGAGACTCTTGGAATTCTTCCCATATGTTGGGATATGGGTGTGTGTGGTGGTGGTTGTTGTTTAGTTTTTTTGTGTTTTTGTTTGTTTTTGAAGGTAGGGCTTCTAGTTAATGACTTCAACAGGAGTTTTAGAGACTTGGTAATAAACAAGGGCACTGTGTAAATTGCCCCCTTTGACAACTACTGGAGACTTTAACTTTCTAAATGGATAGTAACATCTGTCCACTTCATCTGAGTCTTAAAGCCAAGATTAATTTCTTTCCAGTCCATAGTTCTTTGGTAGAAATCATAAAACTAGTTTAAAATATGGGGATCATAAATACCTACTAGCAGGAGAAGTGGAAGAAGTTGAACGCTTGTTCTAGAAAATTTTCTTTGAAAAAACTTTGACTTACACATTTTAAGACCACTGCTACTATGATTCACATATAAAATATATCTGAATGTAAACAGGACTGTTACAGTTTCATTAATGTGTGCACTTTTTTCAGTTTGCAGTTTGATCCAGCACCACGTAGAGGTGAACCGCATGTTACTCGTCGCACCCCAGACTACTTCCTGTAAAGAGATTTTAGACCTGTACAGTATTGCCATGAACCATATGTTGACCTAAAGAAAATGGGAAGAGCAACAGTAACTCCAAAGTGTCAGAAAATATTTAACATTCAAACTTGTTTTCACATGGACCAAAAGACGTGCCATATTCAAATACAAAGCCTCTTGTCGTCAACAACTGTGACCACTTTAGAATGAACCAGTTCATTGCATGCTGAAGCAACATTGTTGGTCAAGAAACCAGTTTCTGGCATAGCGCTATTTGTAGTTACTTTTGCTTTCTCTGAGAGACTGCAAATAATAAGATGTAGACATTAACACCTCGTGAATACATTTAACTTTCCATTTAGCTATAGCTTTATTCAGCATGACTGTAGATAAGGATAGCAGCAAACAATCATTGAAGCTTAAAGAACATTTTTAAAATAAGTACCAAGGCCTCATATTTGTTCTGAAACTGTTTGTTTGTTTTATTTTCAGGGAATACTGTTTAATTTAATTGTATTGATTTTTTTTTCGTCTGCACTCAGTTCCCTTTCCCACTCTTTGCCCTACCATTTGTCCTTTGTAATGTCCAAGCATAGTGAATTACTTTGAACAGAACTGTTTTTTTCTGTAAAACAATGTTACTGCAGGAGAGAGCTGCAGTGTTTTTCATAATAAACTTGTGAACTAAGTATGGAAACATGTCAAATTCTAATTGCATCTTAGGTCAGCTCTGGTTTAATAAACTAGCACTTCACTTGAGTTTTATAAACCCATCAATTTCCACCTTAAATAACTAAAAATGGGGTGATTGAAGTATGCTGAAAAACCTCTGACTTTCTGAATTCTGTCCCAGGGAACTATCTGGTCATTTGGTATCAGTAAGGTGAGGACAGAGCTTGTTTATTACTGAAATGTTGCTTTGTTTTCCCTCTTGGTGCTCTACTGGAATATTCAAAAATAGAAGAATATAGGATAGCTTCATTGATTATCGAGGCTTTTTTGCAAGTGTAAAACTAAGTTTGAGTTATTTCCAATGTAGGTGCTAATACTTAAAAATCATTTTCTGAAAAACTAAGAATAAAACCAGTTTTCTAACTATTAAAGGAATAACTTGAAACTCAATAGTACATGTATTGCCCAAGCTTCCATTTTGAAAAATAATGATGTGTTTTAGTGTTTTATGTTAATTTCTGTTTAAAATTTCCTTTCTGCCTACCTACTTGTTTTATGATTTGAATCCAGATTTGATTATTTTATTTAAAACGGTGTAGAAATTCAAAAAGTATGCCTCTTTAAGGTTTATACTTTAAACTTCTATTTTATTGGGTATATCTTCAAGATTCACTGCCTGTCATTTTGATGGAAGGCTCTTGATATATTGTTTTCCTTTCAAGACTTTAACTAGTTGGGCACAATGTAGACTTTGCAACAAAACTGGAGGATGTTTTTTTTGTTTTGCTTACAGTGCTTAATTCTAAGGTAGAGTTATTTTGTATGTGTCTAACCTATAGTTTGAAAACATGGAGGCCTAATTGCAGGCACGGACACAGTTCTGGGGGCTTTCTTGCTTTTCTGCTGAAGGAACTGCTTCATTCTCTAATTTGTAATGAAGTCACTTCATTTTTCTAAGTGTCACTTCCTCATTCCTTTTCTGAAAGTCTTGAGTGGTTACTTTTCTCTTCAGCAAAATTCTGACTTGCCCTGTAGGTTGGGTTCCAAATTATTTCTGCAGAGCACTTTGGTCTTCTAAAGCTTGATCTCTTACAGGAAGAAGTGCATACTAAAAATAGGTGCATTTGAGATGTCCTTTTTTTAGTAGATCAGGAACCTTGCTTTGATCACTGTCAAAAAAAAATTTCCTTTGCTGTAGAGAATAGTTCAGTCTCTAACTCTGCTTTGCTTTTGCTTGCCAGTTTCTGTATGCGTAAATATTTTTGTGGATAGAACTTTGTGCCTCAATTGACACCACTCCTTCAAGAGTAGTGACTTTGCCCTATCTTCTGTTTTCCTTGTTACTTCAATAGGTTTGACTCATCTTTTCCAGTGGGTCAGCATCTAAACATGTAAACAGTTAATTTGTTATATTTCTATGCTCAATGCAAGCAATTGTTAGCGAAGTTGGTGGAAATTGTATTGAAAGTCAGTCCAGTTTTTGCACTTTTCTTTTTCATGTAATTATGGTCTGATTGGCTGCTTGAAGATTTCATGGAGAATACTACACTGAACAAATTTTTACTCAGATGGAGATTGGTGACCAGCAGTCCTAACCATCCAAAAACATGTTTAGAAAATGGTGAAGGAACAGGTTTCTTCTTATTCAAGAGTAAAAAGAGACTTTGGGTAGTAGTATATTCCTTCAAGTAGAAATAATCACTGTCTTGTTTCTTGGTACCAGATTAATTAGAAGTACCCATCAGCAAAGCTTCGTCCCCTTTAAATTGATGTGATCCACTGCAGAGAAACCAGCATGTGTAGAGTTTGTACTTCTCTCCTAGAGATCCTTTGTTGGTGTTTTGATTAGTTTTCTTCACTACAAAGAATAGTAAATTCTATTAAAGGTGAATAGGAGTAGCTAGAAAGCCAGTATTTTGGCAGTTCAATAGTGTTTTGTTTTTTTTAACAAAACGAAAATTAGAGGTAATTCCAGTTTTGAATGAGGAGGGCTAACATTTGGATTTATCAGAAAGCAGCTTTCCATGAAACTGGGTACTTTTCTACAAACCACTATAAACACTTCCAATTTCCTTGTTTCTCAGAATTTGGATATAATCAATAAATTTTGTTATTGGATAGGCAGGGGAGGTTTTTGAGCCTTCCATATTGCATTTTACTTAAATCACACTTGATGTCCTGTGATTTGGACACGTACCTAAATCTGCATGTCAGACTGAAGTAAATGCCCTTTACTTGTGGAGGCCAGCCCTTCTGAATTAAGGGGTCATTTAAGTTAAAAACAACAAAATATTAGTACGTACACCCCCTCTATAGAAAAACATTCAATAATTTCCATTCTTGGAAAGAAAATTGGAAAGGATTTGAGATGTATGTATTTGCCTTTTTTTTCCCTCCTCTGCATTTTTCTACACCTTTTTCTTCTGTCTGTTGTAAGACTATGAGCTGTTGCCTCCTTCACCTGCCTCCTATCTTCTCATTGTGTTCTGGCCAGCAGCCCTGACTTGCTTGGCTGCCACCGAATTGAAGTAAGCTGCCTTAGTATAACCTGTTCTGCAGAGCTCGTGAGAACTGGGTTGGCTGTTGCAACAGCACATGTTCCATCAGTGACCGACAAGGAGTGCTGCATATGTAGCTATACATTTTCTGCAAGGTAAATCAATGCATATGTTTGTCAGTTCATGCTAGTATCAGATTGCTTCCAGCTGCTGACATTTGCACACAAGTTGTCATTGCTGTGAATGTTTTGGCAGCATTACCTATTCTAGGTCTAACAATACTTCTGGAAGGATTCTTGACGCGCAGGCAGGTGAAAATGAACAGAGCTAGTTAACTTGTTACTCCATGTCTGTCTGATAACAGGATAAATTCTGCCTTGGGAAGAAGGTGATGAGTGTACATATTGCTGATGAAAGCTTTCGCATTTCATCTGACTATATTTCAGTCTGGTTACTGTCAAAGTCCATCTGAAAATGTTAGGCAGGTATATATGACTTCTGACAGTTGCTGATATCTGCTAGTCTATGCTTCCAAGTTTTTAAAAAACTTGGTACTTTTAAAAAATAGTAAATTTTGAAACGCTGAAAACTAGTTTCATAAAGTAATTGTGTGGTAAGACCATGGGACTAATTGCTCTGGCAATTAGAAATTCAGCCTCAATCATAAAAGCAAAGGGTTTCGTCATGTAAAATACAAAAATAAAACTAATACACGGGTGTTTTTTATTTTTGGCATTTTCATCATAGTTCAGTAAATAGGCCACAACTCTTCCTGTAACAGTAACGTGTTTTGAGTGTTAATAGTAAGGAAATAAAAGACTAGATGGTGGTGGAGGGGAAACAGGGATGTAAGGAGCAGGACAGGGCTGCAGGATAAATGTACTTGCTCATTCTGGAAAAATGATCTGTAAAAAGAGGCAAGTGTGATAAAATGATAAATTTCAGATTAACTGCTGCTCCAAATTAATTAATTGAAGGTATGGTTCCACTCTCACTAACTAGTTCCTTATACACCTGTCACACTCCTTATCATTTACTCTTTAATTGCTTATTGCTTTATCTATATGCTAAGTACTCATGGAATCTCAAGATACATGTTAGTTTGCTTTTTTCCAGTCTGTACAAATACAGCTTTTAAATTACCATCTCTAAAATATTGCAGGTGTCTTGCACAGACCTACAGTCTGTGTAACTGCTTAGCAATGATATACTTGTTTTTATATGACTGTACAGCTATGTAATTAGACTTATATGTTAGGCCTGCATAGGTTGAAGCAAACCTACATCACAGAAATGTCTTTTTAGCATTCCATGTATTTTGCAACCGTATGCCTGGCTTACATGAGCTTAGATTTTGGAACAAAATGCTTGCAAGCAATGAATTATAAAGTCTCGTGGAATGTGTGGGCTGTTTGCTAAAGTGATCATTACATAGAATATTGGTTCTCTGCAAGTTTCAGGAGAAAATTGTTTGGAAGCAGATTAAGTGTTAAGTAAAAATTACAGTGGACTGTGTAGAAGTATCTTTCAGTACATGTGAATATGCTTTTAAAAAAAAAAAAAGCCCTGCAGAGTAAGCAGTTCATGACTTGGCCTACTGTGGTTTTTTAAAATGTTATTTTGGTGCTCTAATTCATTTGGCTGTACTCCTTTTGGATGAGAATGAAGGCAAGTTGCTCTCTTGAGCAAGGGAGCAGAGTTCTTTGGCATATATTCAGGAAGAAAAGGCTGAAACAACACTTCTGGTTTTAAACTAAGCAGTGCTTCATGTTTCAGCCTTTAAAAACCTGTACTATAGCTTAAAAGCATCATTATTTCAGATGGGTTGAACTACAGCTCCTGATCTCGTAATTATTGTATGGTAAATGGAACTGCTTTTGGATGAAGATTAAACTGATGGCCTTATCACATAGTACCCAAATCTTATATATGCGTAATTAGCCAACATAGGGGAAAATAAATAAAATAAAATTGGCTGTTAGTTAGCTTTTAGAATAGGAGAGTACTGTAGCACTGCAACAGGTTAAATAGAGAGGTCATGAAACATCTGTCCTTGAAGTCTTCAAAACTGGGCTAGACAAAGCCACAGCTGAGCCAGTATTGGTGCTATTTCAGGTGAGAGATTGGGCTAAATGACCTCCTGAGGTCTCTTCCCTCCAACACTTCTGTGATAAAACAACATCTTACTGGGTTATAGTACACTTGAATTAACATGCAGTCTTATTCTATTAGCTTGCTAATCAAACTGTGAAGCTGTCAAGACTTTTTGGGGGGGTTTTGTTTTGCAAAACCAAAACGGGGGGGGAAAAAAAGTCCCAGTAACTTCATATCAATTTCAGTCCATTTTTGCTGATTTTGCCAGTGATTGCATCATGCCAATTTATGCTGCTTTGTAACTTGTCAGAAAGGAGCAGCAGCACAATTAGAGGTGAATATCCCTGATGAAAACTTGCGGGCAAGTGCTTTTGATGAGGTAAGTATAGATTTTTGCAGATATCTGTGTCATTGCATAAGGTTTTATAAATCAAATTAAACCTTTGCTATTTGGTCCTGTCACTTACTTTTGCACATGTCTTCCTCATCTGACTTTCCTCAAACTGAACTGTTTTTATATAAAGTGTCTTCTGGATTATGCATTTAAATACAAAGTGCTGAACTGTCAAATGGGAATGTACTGTTTAAACTGGTAATCTCATGATCAATTGGGCTGAAAGGCATTGGCATGGCTCCCAACTGCCTTTATTTTTCAGGCAGTTGGGGGGGAAGAAAAAACTTAAAGTTTTCCATCAAAAAAAATTATTTACTGGAGCTGTCAATGTAAGAATGGACACTGACATGTTCTCTTCTGTTTACTTTTTTTTTTAGTATGCTTTGTACCTTTGTTCATTTGACAGTTGAAGTTCTCTGAGTTTGTTCATGATTAATTTCTTGGAAGTTATTTGCACATTGTACATGGGCCCTTTTGAATTCCCTGTCTAAAGGAAAGAACAGCATCTTTGCTAAGGAAGCTCAAGTCCTTCAGTTTCTTTTTATTTCTTTGGAGACCTTGGATTTTTTTAGGAGGTCTTGTAGCTTTCCGTTTATCCCATTTCATTTACTTTTTAAAAAATTCTATGCTAACTTTAAAGGAAGTCTGATAGTGGAAGAAACAACTCCAGACACTAGAATTTGCCTTCTCTTTAAAAATAATACCTAAAGTATACATTAAGTGTGGTTTTTGCAGAGGGAATCTCATTGCTGTAATTTGAATGCTGTCAGCATTTTCTAAGCGCTCAATCACAGAATCACAGAATCGCTGAGGTTGGAAGGGACCTCTGGAGATCATCTAGTCCAACCCCTCTGCTCAAGCAGGGTCACCTAGAGCATGTTGCCCAGCACCGTGTCCAGACAGCTTTTAAATATCTCCAAGGATGGAGACTCCACAACCTCTCGGGGCAACCTGTTCCAGTGCTCTGTCACCCTCACAGTGAAAAAGTTTTTCCTCATGTTCAGATACTTTCCTCAAAGTACTTGTGAAGTCTCTGGTCTGGGAAGGTAAGTAGTTTTGCTCCAAGGATTCTCCTTGGAACAGCTAGTGCTCCCACTATTCTGTGCTCCCATATATAATACTCTGACTTGGGGAATAGCATAAATTCTCAAAAACTTGGAACCTGGTTACTCAATTGATAACGTGTTCTGCTATGAGAAACACAAAAGGTTTCCAGACTGTGGTTCACAAGGTACTTCACGAAGGTGCCTAGTCTGGAGCTGCTGCTGGTTGCAAGCAGTGGTGACTGGTGGGGGGCTGGAAGAGTGCTGTATGAAGGGCTGCTGTGGTAGCCAGTCTGTGCTTGAGCTCGTTTGCCATCAGCTTCCTCCCTTTCCCCCACTGTGTTTGCCCCCAGGGAATGGGAATATAGCCTGCTGCTTTTAAAGCTTTAAAGAAGGCGCCTCACTTGTGTTGGATTCTGTCTTTGTTACTTCCCCATTTCAAAAAAAGGCTGAGGATGGAGTCTGTGTTTTGCCTGTTTCTAAGCTTCTGTATTTACTTTTCTACCTTTAGTTCAGTCACCTCAAAATTTCAGCTTTGGGTTCTGGACTGACACTTTCACTGGAGCCCCTTTTAAAAATGTTGTGAATTAGCCTGACAGCATGTTTATTCCTGATGACTTTGAAATACCAAAGTGTCTGCTATTTATTGTCCATGGCATCTATATCAGCCCAGAATCTTGCTTTTCAAACTTTGAGCAGTTCTCAGGCTGAACAACAGTGCCATGTAACCCTAGAAAGCCAACCTAATTTCATTAATATCACAATAGGTTATCAAGAATATTCACAATTTTATAAATTGCCAATTAGAGTAATTCTCAAGTTCATATAAAGCAAGTCTGTCTGTATTTTTACTCAGTTCATAGAATGAATAGTGGCAATATTCTAGCATTTCTTCATGGAAGACTTCCCTGTGTTTGCAGCAGTTTCTTACTGACAGCCCCTTATGTTCGTTATGTTCGTGTGCTATTCCATCTCAAAGATGACTCAAAAAATCACTGCATCAGAAATGAGAACCCAGAAACAAGGCATGGATTTTAGTAGCGGGAGTTCCTCTGAAATGCAGTGTGCCCTCTTTGAAGCGACACTCCAGACCTGCCAGAGCACTGCAGAGGGGTGACTGCAATCCAGGTGCTGACAAAGGCGCTTCCATCAGTGGTACAGGCGAGGGGGAGAGCAGGGTGGCTGGAGCTGCCGGGGTTTCTAATGCTCCTTCCTGCACCTTTGCCAAATCCTCCTCCGTCGGGAATGAGGCCTGGCACCATCTCGTGGCTGAACTTCATATCAGGCAGCTGCTCTTCTGCCTTGGTGCTCCTTCCCTGTGCCCTTCTTGGGGGTATTGAGGAAGGTCATAATGTTTCCTCTCTGCAGAAAAGCTAGGGGAGAGGTAGTGGGAAGGTCTGTTAATACAGGTTGAGCCTGGGAAAGTCACAAATGCTGCATTTGCCCCTCTGTCAAAAGTATGCTGTGACTTAAAAGAATTGGGGAGCTGCTCTGGGGCCAGCAGGGCTTAGATACAGATATAATTGCTACACTTCTATGCTACTCCGTGTAATTCCGGTACCCTATTGCTAAATGGACGCTTGGAGCAGATAACTTTAACACAGTAGCATCTTCCTCAGTACTTATTGCAGCCATAACTACTACAGGATATGAGTTTGACTCATTCTGTGCAGTCCAAATTATTTCAATGGATGCTAGGGCAAAAATGGAACCAAAATCAGTATGTTTAAGTATCTGAAGGTGCAGTGAGTATGAGGTTAGCAAGATGCTGCAGGTATCTTTAATATAGGTTTGTTTCTGTATTTCACCAATTGCCTTCTATCTTTATTTTTCTATACTTATATACAGTCTTCTACATCTTGAATCCCTGTAGTATACAAGGGGGAGAATATAAGTGGTGGTGGAGAAACAGAAGCTGATAAAGAAGAAAACAGTTGATGTCTGCTTGACATGATTTAGTTATTATGAATTTTGTCTATCATTGTCAGATCAGACTCTCATCTAAAAAGTGGACTCCATCTCCCTCCATATCCAATGTCTTGCACTGCTCTGGTACAATTTGGATGAAAAGCATTGCATTCTTCTTAAGATGTACTGTAATACAGGTTTTGATGCAGTGGAAACACTTCTAGAGTGTTCTAGAATTGTAGTGGGGGCACGAATTTTTTGTTTTACTATGTTGTTGCAAGGTTGCTTTAAACAGTGGTATGCGTCTCTGGGCCTCAGCAATCTCTTTCTACCATATATCTCAGATAAATAATGGTGATGTTTTCTGTTTTTACAGTGAACCAGTCAGTTCTCTTTTTTTCTTGCCTTGTTGATATGCCTGCTTGTTTTCAAAAACATTCCCCTTTTTCATTCTTGAAAAGGGAGCATTTTTGCTGCAAGTTCCATCTCCCCTGTGTGTAGATTAGGTTCATGTTTAGCTTCAACAGTCAGACCTTCTCCCTTGCTTTCTAGCAAATTACACCTAGCTATCTATGCTAGAACAACTGTGCTCTCGGGACCCTTGAGTTCAGTCCTTGCAGGCCTGCCTTATCTTCAGTTCAGGATTTCATGAGCTTGTTATCGATGGAACAAGGCTGAGATCTTTCAAGCTTGGTTCTCAGGCTTTGACAATCCTGTGGCATACTTTCAATATTAAAAAATATTCAATCTTTTTACAATGTGTGATCTCCATAGACTGTGGATTGCCAACAAAAACACAGTTTCTCTGCCTGTAAAAATGGAGTTGGGGGCACAGTCTTCTACCTAAGAGGCAAGAGAAATAGCCAGGAATAGAATCCAGCTTTTGGGAGCAAATCCAGTGCTCTCCCCACGAGGCTGCACTCAGTCTCTAATGCCATGTTCAATGTGTTGGTGAAAATTCCCTTCCCCCTACAGCTGTGCAGCTATTCAGCTGGCTTCTGCCTGCAGCCCAGTGATGCTGCAAGTATGTAGGTCAGTGCTCTTCTGGATCTGATAAGTGTTAAATCAAGCTTATGCTCATCTTGGTTGCTCCAGTCTTTTCAGGTATTTGCATTAGAGTTAAGCTTCCCTCATCACCCTTCCTCCTCTGGATTCTCTGTGGTAAAAGGCCCTTAATTTTAAGCTATCTGTGGCTGATATGGAGCAAGATTATCTATGGCTCAGAATGGCAAATATTAGGTTCAGGATTATTTGCATTGGGAAGATTACCTATGCATGTAACAACTGAAATTGGTAACCCATCTTCTGAAAAATCTTGTTCTTTGCCTTGCAGCTTTAGTGAAGGATGGGTCTTTTTGTGTTATTAATATTGACTTTGGCTATCAGCTCTGCAGCAGCTTCTTTTTCATGGCAAAGATAACAAGCATCTAGACTAGCTTGGGAGATTCATCATGAGATATGTAGGGCACAGTGGGAGGCAGCTGTCAGTGTGATTATAATATATCTATGACAATCTTATGCCACTTTTACAGTGTTGTTTTTGTTAACTTCTAAAGATGTAACAGAGAAAATACTGTCCACAGTGGATTTTGAGTTTTGCTGTTGAATTAGAACAACCATATCAAATATAAAGCTCGTCACCCGTGTCACTCTAAATTTGTAACTCATAGACTGTAAGTAAGCATGGAATTTAGGTTTCTGCCTGCTCCTAGATTTACTTAGATTTCTCTTAAGTAGAGAGCAAAAACCATTCTCTGCTGAGTCGATTCCCAGTCTGAGAGTGAGCTTGTAGTTACTGATCACAAGCCAAATCAGAAACCTTGATCTTTGGCAGCATCAGGAAAAGGCATTTAGGAGTATTGCTTTTGCAGATATGTTGCCCACAGACCACCTCCTGTCATCTGATCCTCTTAGCCAAGTAGTTTTAATCTAAATAAAGAAGAACATGCAAGGGAAATAAAGGTAGTGTTATTTTTAATGAAGTGAATGTAGTTCTCAGCATTGCTGTACAAGATGGAGTGACTGAAGAGGAAAGAGGTAAATATGATGGTATAATCAAAAGGTCACATGGGGTTTAGATTGGAGGCTTCCTGGTTTTGGATAATTAGGTCCTAATGAATTGTTAACAGTTTGTCTAGTCACTAACACCAGGATCTCAAGGAGCCTTTGCTAGTATCAAAAGTCTCCTATATAAATATCACCAGACATTTTCAGATGCTCAGTCAGCTGGTAAGAAGTGTGTTTCACAGAAGCATAGAATAATTTAGGTCAAAAGGGACCACTGGAGGTTCTCTGGACCAAGCCCTTGCTCAAAGCAGGGCTAACTCTGAATTTAGATCCATCTTGAAAGTTAGATCAGGTTGCTCAGAGTCATCTTCAAGTGCCCCATAACTAATGAGCTGCTCAGCATCCTGAAGCCTGTAATACAAGTTTCTCAAAATAGGCAGTCTTCTCTAATAGTTCTTTGGAATTTATCAAAAACCCTATTTAAATGATATGACACAATGTAGAATAGCCCCATTGTCATCTGAGCTCTAAGAGGTTCTTCCTGGTTGAGAATCCCTGCTCCTGAGTCCCATCTCTGGAGAGGCAGCCCTAGCCAGCAGGCTTCAAGGAACACTACCAGGGTGCTCTGTGTAAAGTGAACCTGCTCCTGGTTTTGCATTAAATACTTCTAATATTTGCATTCTTGCTGGTTTTGTCACTGGTGAATGTAGAAAACTAAAGGTTAAATCCCTTGTTAATTTATACAAAGCTGCACACCTCGAAGAAAGGAAAGAAGACTCAGTATCTTAGTGGCTGGGCTGCTACCCTGGGCGGTGGACTCAAGTCCACACTCCAAAATGAGCAAAGCAAGCTCTCGAACTGAGAGTTTCTAAATTCCCGGAAAATTCTTTAGTTTATTAGTTTAGGTGTTTTCTGGTGGCTATTGCTGTTATTTAATTAAAGCGTGGCATGTAGCCTGGCAAGCTGTGACTTAGGGTATATTTGTGCTCCGCAGTGCAACACTGCCCTGGAGATACCAATCTGCTTACAGGCAGACTGGATATGTATACACTGCAGTGCTGCAAAAGCATACTCATGTTCTAAGAATGTCAATAAAGATTTGGAGTAAAGCAAACTGTCCCAAACATAGGTTTAACCACGTAAGTATCTTGACTACTTAAAAGCCACTTTGCCACGGACAGCTGAGGCATGGTGCAGCATTAATATGGTGTGAGACAGCACAGTGCTGTGCCCAGTATAACCAATACAGTTACCTTAGCCAGGTCCTCCCGTCTGCCTTCCCTGCGGAGTGGAAAAGCTTCAGATCTCTCTTCTCAAAACCTGATGTCTGTGACTGTCTGGCACACACTCCTCCCTTGCCCTTTAGAAAAGTCTTACCTGGGCAGGGGTGCGCAGCTCAGGGTGAGCGTTGTGCTAGTGCAGCGCTGGCTGTGCTGCTTTGACGTGGCTCCTAGCTCTTAGCCCTCTTTCTGCACAGCTTCAGTCGCTGCAGATCCTTTAACGGGCTCCGTGGCTTGCTGTGCATTTTTTTTTTTTTTTTTTTTTTTTTAGCTAAAAGGCCTTGGGCTGCTTCACTAAGTAGCCACCGAAGATCGTATTTCTTGGCTTTTACGGGTGAAATGCTATCATGAATACCAGAGCTAACCTTACATAATTCATGACTTCAAATTACCCCCGCTGAGGTGTTTATACCCTGCGTTTTTTCAACCTTCTGATTACGAAACTCCAGTAGAAGGAAAATAGCCCAAGAGGGGGGGGAGGTTAGGACGATTCAGGATCACCCCGAGTCACTGTTTTTAAGTCCAGCACACGAAAATGGTGCCCGAAGGCTCCTGGGTGGGTGTTTGCCGCGGGGGGGGGGGGGGGGGGAGGGCAGGCTTTAGCGATGGGCTGCGGCTCCGAGACCACCCCACCCCCCCCCCGCTGGCGGGTTTTGCGCCGACCAAAGGCCGCTTCGCCCCGCTGTCCCGGCAGGGCCGCGCCGGTGCCGAGCGGGGGCCGGGCCGGGGCGCGGCGGCCCCTCAGGGGCGCGGGGGCGGCCCCACCGGGGGGAGGGGCGCCGCGGCCTTTGCGCCCGCGCGAGGCCCCCGCGGCCTATTGTGAGGCTGCCGGCGCGCCGCCGCCCGCCTGAAAGACCCAGACGCCCGCACTCGCTTCCCGCCGCCTTGTTTCTGCTCCGACTGGGTCCTCCCCGCTCGGAAGTAAGCGTTTCGGGCCCGTTTTTATTCGTGACCCCTCTCTCCGCGGTACGGGGGCAAGAGCGGGGGATTTTTGCTCAGGCGATCGGCGCGGGCAGCCCGGCAGTTGCGAGGCAGCGGGAGGCGGGTCCTTCGCCCCCTCCCTCCCGCACCCCTCCCCCGCTATATAAAGCAGCCGCCGCAGTCGGGCCCTGAGCGCTGCCGCTGCCGCCGCCAGGTCTCGCTCAGTGCGGAGCCGGACGCCGCCGCCTCACGGTGAGGCCTGCGGGCGCGGGGGGCGGCCGGCCCCGGCGGCTCGGGGCGGCTGCGGCGGCTCGGGGCGGCGGTGGGGGTTTCCCCGCCCTGAGGGGAGCCGCCTGGGCCCGGCCCGGCCTGGCCTGGCGAGGGCGGAGGCGGCCGCGGTCGCGGTGCTCCCGGGGGCCGCCGCGGGGCCGTGCCGTGCCGTGAGCCCTCCCCTTCCCCCCGCCCCGGGGCTGGGGGGCCCGGGAGCCTTCAAGGAAGAGGGGGGTTGTGCGGGGGAGCGGCGCCTCCGGGCCTGCCCCCTCCCCGGCCGCGCAGGTGCCCCCTTCCTCCTCACCTGCGGCCTCTCGGGCACCTCCGGGCGCCCCGGGCCCGCCTCGTGGCAAGAGGAGGCTCGTTTTCGCAGCTAAAATGCGAGCGGAGCGTCTCCCGTGTGGCTTTAGTCGATAGATGCGGCCTTTCACCCCGTGGCACGGAGGGGTGGAGGGGGAAGGACCGGGCACGCATCCTGAATAGCTTTGCAAGGCATAAAGTTGCCCAGTAGCGCTGTGGTAGACGGCCGAGCTCTGCGTTTCAGGCTTGTGCATGCAAATTACCGTTGTAATTGGGGTTTGTCTTTTTGACCAACTCCCAACGTGCTTTGATGTTGTCAGATACAGCTTTGGGGACTGGTCTGCTTAGTCACCTTATTGTGTTGCTATCCATGGCCTGTCTGTTTCCAGAGTTGTATTGCAGTTCACTAAAAAGGACTGTTTTCTTCCAGGAGTCTGAGCTCTGTGGGAAGAAATAACAAAATTTAGATACAGCCTTACCTTTATCAGTAAAAAAAGCAATAGATTAGCATCATTCTACCTGATTCAGGTTCCTAACAAGGGTCTTAATGCAAATATTCATGTAGGGGTTAAACTTGCTAAGATAGCATCCCTGTCTTACTGGCTCAGTTGTGCTTGTGGCGTCTAGGATTACATAATGCTGCACAAGAAAGCTGGTATATCAAGCTAGATTTGTTCTTGAGTGCTCTCAGTCTGCCACTGCAAGAACAGATATGTTAAATCTGAAATGTGCACTTAAATTTCTTTTTCAGAGCATTCTTCAAGCTGCAAACTCAGGACTCTGTTTTAATCCTAATTTTATTTGTGTGTGTACATATATATAATACATATATATTTATATATATGTGTGTGTGTGTATATATATACATACATATATATATCTGGAACAATCGTGACTGTGTTCCTTCAAAACACACATCTTAATTAGAAGTAGCACTGTCATATAAGGTTACATTGCTGTATAAACATTAGCTAGCTACTGGCTCTGCCAAATGGAAATTAAAGCAATGAGGACTTCAAGCTGGTGTGAGCTGCTTAATAACGTATGTTGGCTGGCCTCCATTGGCCTTGGTTTGTTGCAGTACCGTCCAGCTCAGCAGTATTGAGGAGCTGCAGAAGGCACTCAAAAGGGGATAATGTGAGTTAGCTGGAAGGGATGCAGCTTACTTCAGTTTCAGTAGTTCAGGTTACCACTTTAAGGAACTAGCATGTATAGATCTTCAGCTTGGCAGGGGAAGAACATGTGAAAATGATAATTCTTTGTCCCTGCAAAGTGACTTGTAGGCTATATCTATAAATGTATGTTTTAGAGATTTTTTTTAAACAAGTAACTTGCAAAAAAACTAAACTACTGCAATGCTCTGCTGCTAAGAAGTATTTTGAATGGTAGCAGAATGCATTATAACATGTATCCTAGTAGTCTGTCTAATCTGATTTATAAAATTTTTTGCAACCACTCTTGTTCGTCGTACACCCTTTATATCCACAGTTGATTCAAGTGTGGTGATACCCAATTAGGCTTCTATGTGTAGCTTCAGGCAGAAGCTGTAACCTAGTGACTACTGTATCAAGTCCATTAGTTCTGTTTTTGAGTTGTTGAATATCTGGGAAGATGCATTTCAGTAAAACTTAATTACTGTTTTACTGATGGCATAATCTTTAAAGTCTGCTGCTCTTTGTGTTGTAGCTCTTATCACAGTTTGTTCCAAAAACTTTGTTAAAATACTTACTCATCTTAATATTTCTTAATACCAACAAGGTGTTGATGTAATTTCCTACTTTGTATGAGTAGTATAAAGTGCTGAAAGCTTTCCTCATAGTGGTATATTGTGTGAGTTTTTCTGGTGTTTTTTTGTTTTTAATCTCTTCAGAAAGTCAAACACTTTTCTGAAGGAGAATTGTTCGATCCTGAATAACTGGTCAGTTGATCCTGCTTTGAGTGGGGGCATAGGGGGTCTAGCCCATCTCTAGCGATCCCTTCCAACATCAAGTATTCTGTGATTTGGTTCCAGGACCTAGAATTTGAAAACTGCTTTTTGGATCTGACTTCAGCTGAGTAGTTATGATGAGTACCAATTGTTTGGATTTGAAAACAAGCAGTGTTTTGGAAGTATTTGTGTCATCTTAATTCAAGAGAAGGATAGCTCTAGTGTTGGACCGCAAAAATATAAGCGTTATTGACGCTAATCAGTTTTATGGCTCTCTTATGCTTTTAAATTTGAGAGTTTTTTTTTAATGGGTGTTTTTTCTATTAATTTCTTAAACATCAGGATTAGTGAATTTAGCCCTGTTGATCCAAACAGTGAATAGTCTGAGCATGCGTGGGTGACAGTGGACTATTTGCTGTAAGTAAGAAGCAATATAAATAATAAAGGTAACTTGCAACTTTGAGGCAGATAAACTTTGCATTGTAATGTGCCTGCAGAACATTGTGTGAAAATAACTGTCCTTCTCTTGCAGATGCCTTCAATTAAACTGCAGAGTTCAGATGGAGAAATTTTTGAAGTTGATGTTGAAATTGCAAAGCAGTCTGTAACTATAAAGACTATGCTGGAAGGTAAGAGTGTGAAGCCGTGAGGATCACTAGCTCCTGCTGAGGTAGCAGTGTATTTGGGAGGCCTCTCGGGCAGGAATTCTGACAAAAGACGACAAACTAATACTGCGCTGAATTGAATTCTGAGGCTTATGAAATAGCTTACTATCTCACATCAAAACAGTTGGAACAATTGCTGTTGTAGCTTAGACTATATTTTGAGTGAATGTGCTCTCTCATAAAAAGCTTAAAGTTCATTTGCCTTGATAAGTGCAATTATAGGGAGGCTAGTAAAATGTAAATCCCCATTGTTTTGCTTACAGCCTGCTTCAATTCTGTGAAAGTTAAGCAAACTGAGCATCTAGTATATACTAACACTTATTTAAAAATACAAACCAGTCCTATTGTTTAAATATCTTAAGTGGAATGGGGAGTCATAAACTAATGCAATCAATAAGGAACTGAAGTGAAACCAGTATTGTGAATTTATGGAAGCAGTTAAATTTGGGGTAAATACTTAGTGCTGATCTCTCACTGACATAAATTTGAGACAAAAGAACTTGTGGCGGGGGAGGGGAAATCCGCCAGATGGCTGGGATACAGAGCAAACTGTGTCTAATCTGTCTAGTGCAAATCCTCATTGTTTACTGTTTGTTCAGTTTTTGTGTGTATTCATGCATTAACTTACAAAAAAATCTTCCTGTAGATGTACTAAAGTGTAAATCTTTGAGGCTGATTGGGAGACCTGATACATTAGAATAATAATAAAAATAAGGTTGAAGTACTCCATCAATCTAATATTTTCATTCTGTACCAGCACTTAAGACCTTGATTATTAAGATGCTGTTGAACATAACCAGTAAAATACAGGTAATATGAACAGGAAGCAGAGCAATCAGTTGGAATACATTACAGGGTATAGCTCCTTTTGGTTTTCTCTTGGAGAAGCTGTGGCCCTGGTAGTGTTTAGTGGCACGCAGGTGTCCATGAAAGGGAGGTTGCACGTGGTAAGATGTTGTAAGCCAGGAACCAAAAGAGCAGTGTGACCTGTGTCTCGACTGGCCTTCTACTGGTGTGAGCAAGAGCCAATGTACTAGTACAGATAACGTACTTTGGGGTACGGCTGGTTATGCATCATCAGTTAACAAATAAACATTGTTTTTTATATTGGATGCAACAGCCAAAAGGGGCAGAGTTGAAAGGTGGATTTGCATCAAGCATCATGACATCACCAATAAACTCAGTTTTCTGATAAAAGATGAAATTGCTCTTTTGGAGGGGGTGGGGAAGAATTGAGCATATAGTTGACTAAAGCTGAGGCATTGCTTGAATTATTTCCCCAGACCGCCACTTCTTACACTGGTGTCTGCAACTACATTCAAAGTATCCATTTGAAGTTTCCAGTAATCAGTGATGTATGCGGTACCCTTTAATGTCAGTATTTTAATCTTTGAGCCTTTGAAATTAGTTATTCCAAACAAAAAGTAATACTAATTAATATTCCCCTAATGACAACAGTAGTGTACTTCTGTATTTAGGCAAGTCAATGCCCTTTTAATTGTTGTGCACAAATATGATCGGTCGTGATCATGTGACAGTTGTTTTTAAGAATTACGTTCCCTGGTGATGTAAGATTGGCTCATCTGTGTATAATGAGTGCAGGTCTGTTGTGTAGTTATTCAGTTTCATAACTGATACAGCTTGCTAATCTAGGACAGTTAGGATGTTATCCAATGACTAGCACTTATGTGAAAAAACTTGTGTGTTCCTGCTCCAGGATAGCTGCTGTGCTATTTATTCTGTGTTTTGAATCTAAATCTTAGTTTTTAAGTTTGTTTCTCCTTTCAAGTTTTGACTTTGACTTCTCAATCATGTCAAGAGGGCAAACTGACAAAGTTTATTCAACTTTTGTCTTGAGCATGCTGATGGGCTTTTAAAACGGAAGTTATCAAAGCTTTGCTTTCTAAGTGCTTTTTTTTCACTGTTTTGCTGCCTTAGCATGCAAACTCATGTGGCTGGTAATACTCAGTACAGATGCTTTAGAGGCCAGATAATTGGCATCTTTATGGCTACAGTACTTACTGCTTCTGCAGAGGACAAAACATTGTTTTTAACACAGTGGCTCTAAGTGCTTATTTAATAATAAATTGAATGGGAGGTCTCATTTGGAACACTTGGTTTTAACTTGTGGCTTGAACTCTTGAAAGTGGTAAAAATATATAAATATTTGCCTTCTAGTTCTTCAACGTATTCCATTCCCAGAACATGAAACTAGCAAGTTCTACTTTAACAAGCAACCGACTTCTTAACAGATTGATACTCAAAGTATATCAGCATCTTATTTAATTGAGTAGCTTTATTAGCTACTTAGTCTAAACTTGGTATAGCCTAGTATGTGTAATGCAGCCATGGCACTACACTCATGTAGGCTTTCTTAAAGATTCTGACTTCACCGGTCAAGAGATCCTTTGCTATAATCCATTTGGTCTCAGTATAGTCGCTCACTGTGGTGCAGCATTAGTGAAGCAGCCCAGCTTGGAGAAAGTAAATGGTTTAGCCTGTCAGTTCCTTAATCATCTTTCCATTTTTCAGATTTGGGAATGGATGATGAAGGTGATGATGACCCAGTCCCTCTTCCAAATGTTAATGCCGCTATTTTAAAAAAGGTAAGATGCTGAAAGTGGTAGCTTAGTTCCACGTTTCCATTACTGCCATACAAATGTCAGAGTTACTGTTAAGGCATATTAGTATTTCATGGTATTAAAGCACCAATTTTAATTGGATTCTGTGAATTGAGGTGGCTGTTCATGAGGTCTGAATATTAGGAGAAAAGATCAAGGGACAGACAGTGGTGAAAGTCACTGGCACTAAATATACTGTGCAGGTGCCATGCTTGTGCTGCAGTTACAGTGCTTAAGAGACAGCACATGCTTGGTTGTGTTAAATTTAATAATAGACCATGATTGTTGTTTGGTCAAATGAGAAAAGCAAGAACAAGTATATTGTTCTCTTCTGAGATGCTTTTTGCTCTGTAGGAGAAAGCTTTGAGCCAAGGTAAATGCTGAAATGAATTGGGGTAAGTACAGGGTTAGGAATTATTTCCTAGTGAAAATGTGCATAAATAACTCAACTTCTGAAGTCATGGCTTGGTTAGGCAGAATGGAACAGGATTTTACTTGGAGCTGATCCTTTCTCCTTTTAATTATCAGGATGATGAGACAATGTAAAAATAAATACAATTTAAGTAACTTGGAAATGTACAAAGTTTTGTCAGGTGACCTTTGTGCTGGGGTGAACGTGTCTTGCTGATGACTGGTACCACTCTGTGCTCTTCCCACATGTAATATTCTGCTTAACAAGAATTACTTGTTTCTTGTTCTGCAAACAGTTTCAACACTTCAGAATGAGGTTTAAGCTTCATTTGTACGGTCTTATGTGTGCTAGCACAGGATCTTCACACCAGCAGCTACCTTTAAGATCCGAAGTATTTAACTAGCTGCTGTCTCAAATGGGATTCTTAAAGGCTGTTGCATTCCAGTATTGGGACTTGACTCTCCTAAGACCAAAAAAAAAAAAAGATAATGGAGCATGCTAGTACATCACTTCTGTAATATTAAGCTAGAGAAAAAGGTGTAGTTTTTCTAAAAATGAAGCTGTATTTGGGTGTTAATGGTAGAATCTCTTGGATGAAACTTTAAATATCAAAATCACAATTAGGTGATTCAGTGGTGCACCCATCACAAAGATGATCCACCTCCTCCTGAGGATGATGAGAACAAAGAAAAAAGAACAGATGACATCCCTGTGTGGGATCAAGAATTTCTGAAAGTAGACCAAGGAACGCTTTTTGAACTTATCCTGGTAAGTATGTTCAAGAGGCATAAAGACTATATCTGCCCTCCGCTTGTGCACTTTAGTCGTTAATACTCTTTGAACGGTTTCTTATCAGGAGGATGTAGGGGGCAAGTAGTTTTGATAACTTCCGTTTGACAGTTCGGAGTGAAATTGTCGAAGATGTTGTAATGTCTGTTGACTTAAACAAGTATACATTAATGCTTAGCATTACCTACCAATTGTCATACTTTTCTGAACCTGGGACCCTGCAGCTGTCGTTTTTTTCCCCTCCCCTCCTCTTCTGGCTTTTAAGTCTTAGTTGGGCACTACTTTTACTTGAAACTGAGTTCTTTAATGGAGATCTGAATATAAATTTAAAAGTCTTGCTTTGATTTTTAAAATGTCCACATTCTGTAGTACTGTGACTGTATATTACTTAGCTAGTTGACAGCACTTAAGATCTTGGGTGTTTGCAGGACTCTGAAATCCCTTTCTAAAAGGGGGTCTTTCACGATACAAATAACTCATTTTCTGTTTGGCAAGAAGCTTTAGGTACCTTTTATTTCAAAGTTATAGTGAGAAATTTATCAAAGTGGAGATAGTCTGCTCACAGTTTACAGCATTCTACAGTTTCAGTGTAAGCATAACTTTGGGGAATATATCCAACATTGCTATGAAGCCTTTAAATTTGGAAAGTCTTTTTTTTTTTTTTCTTCTTCTTTCTCCAGGCTGCAAATTACTTGGACATCAAAGGTTTGCTTGATGTCACATGCAAGACAGTTGCAAACATGATCAAGGGGAAGACTCCAGAAGAAATTCGCAAGACGTTCAATATTAAGAATGACTTCACTGAAGAGGAAGAAGCACAGGTACTTGATCATCTGTATTTAATTATAATTTAGCTGGTTCACATAGTGAAGAAATAGTTCCAGCATTCAATAGTGAAACATCTCTCATTCTTTCCAGATAGAACTAGGGTCTTAATTTTCATGCTGAATTAATGTCTGGTGCTTCACAATAATTTAATGTGTGATGCAACCAACATGCTGTTAGCAATTTAAGTAGACTAATGTATTAACTCTCATAGCTCAGTTGTAACTAGTGGAAGATCTTACAGCGTCTACTGTGCTTGCAGCACATTACCTGAGGGAAGTCAAAACAAGCACGTTGATTTCTTAGCTCAGATGTGTGTCTTGCAAGAAGAAATAAGGATTGTTCCTGGCAGCCTTAGGCTGCTGTTTTTGGAGCCCTAGTAACAATGCTAAGGATGCACTGTGGTACGTGGCTACAAAGATGAGGTGCTCAGATTCTCTTCTTTAAGTCCTGAACTCATTGATCCTAGAACTTGAACAAGGAAACAAATACAAAATGGCAAAGTTGGGGAAGGTCAGCACAAGATGCCTTGGTTGAAAAGGCGGTGAATTGCAGGCTTTGGTTTGTCTCAAACGATATGTCATGAAATTAACAATTTTTAAGCTGGTCTATTTGCTTTACTCAAACTAACAATTAAGTTATCAACTGTAGGCATGAGGCATAAATTTTTCCATTTATATTGATAAAACAAGTCAGTTTGGAAGTCTGCTTTGATTTCTGACTTTTAATTACAAACCCTGAATGAAAAATGGCACTAACTTAGGAGCAGGTTCCTTCTTGCAATAAGTAATCCTGAATGCTTATGGGAATTTACAGCTAACTTTTAAATTTTACTGCAGCATATTAACAGGTAAAATGTAATATGTTTCAGGTACGTAAAGAGAACCAGTGGTGTGAAGAGAAGTGAAGTATTGTGCCTGACACTCGAACACTGTAAGGATTGTTCCAAATACTAGTTGCACTGCTCTGTTCATAATTGTTAATATTAGACAAATGCAGCAGCAAATGAAGTTGTGTTAGCAGGATCTTGTTCCCTTTGCATGTGTAGTGTTTTTTGAGTACAAATTTAAATCCTCTGAGTTTTTACTAGTGTAATTGGATGTCTTTTTACTTTACTCTGCAATGAATAAAACTCAATTAAGTGTGGATTCTGTATGGAAAGTAGCACTTAAGGTTGTCATTTTCATTACACTTTTTAACTGTTCAAGTCTAGTTACAATGTTAAGCATTCAGACCCTACCATTGTAAATAATACCACCTGCAATTTTTGTCCTCAAACAGAACAAAACATTTTTATTCACAGGGTATTGATAGTTTAAAAAATAAAAAAAGGCAAAGCAAAACTAGGAAGTGTCTCGGGGAACTAGTCAAAGTAGAAAAGTTGCTGGATTTCTTCCAAAAACATTATATAAGAAAAATAGTATTACTTAAAGCTATATAGCTCTCATGATGGTTCTTTTTCTGCATTAAAAAAAAAAAAAAAAAGGGAGGGGGGGAGGGAAATCTTTGACCACTTTCTTGTCCTGTTAGTCTTGCCTGATAGACTAGCAAAAAAATATGATCTAGACCTGAGCAAGCTCCTGACAGTTAAATTGGAATATTTCAACCATGTCTTGAAGACCTGCCTCTAGCTGGTAGCAGATGAAAAGTGCATTGCTTTGTGCACAGGACAGGCTTGTGCTTTACACTCTTTAATGTTAACAGTGGAATCCAGGCTTGACCAAAAATATGACTGACATTACCAAAGTTAATATTATTGACCTGTGCATGCCATTAGTGGCTGTTTTTAGGCAATTTTAAACAACCCTTGTGATGTAGCTCTTTAAAACATGGTTTCATGTGTCCACAGGAAATCTTTTGCCTCTGTATGTGATACTTCAGCTTGTAGAGACTTAATTATTGCATACGAAGCTAATGCAATATTGAGCTTGACTTCTTTGGACAAAGCCACTTGCAACTAGTTAAATAGTAACTGGTTTTCTGATTATTATTTTTATTTTATTTTTTTTTACAGTTCCCTTATAGGGAGTAGGGGATGGTTGTGTGGTAGATCTTTGAGGTGTGCTCTTAGCTTGTATTGCATTCCATTCTCTGTATAAACCTTAGAGTAGAATGAACCTTAATAAACATACTTATCTCACTTTAAATATCAGTGTTTCACTTTGGAATTAATAAAGGGCTTTTAAACTTTTGTTTGCAAATGGTTCTAGTTATTTGTAACTAGACAACCTTACTGTCATTTGTTACTGATGGTACATATAATAGCACTGAGGCAGCAGTTAATTGAAATAAAATGGATGTAAAGATTTTATTAAATAACTCTTGTGCAAGCCACTACTTGGCCACAGTGGGCAACTTCTCAAACTAAGTCTGGAGCTAAGTAACAAGCAATCCAGATGGATATTATTCTTTTTTGTTGGCTTTCCAGCTTTTAGGTAATCAGCTTGTTTTGATTGTAACCATTAGTGAAAGCATTCCTAACTCTTCTGAAGCAACACTCGGAACCATGTGTTGGATGCAGCTGCCTGTCACATCTGCTTATTCATGAGGTTGCTGGGCTTGCGTTTGTGCTGCTGTTAGTATCGTCAGTGGACGTAAAATACTCCAGTGCTACAGATGTGGCTATACGATGAAGCCTCTTATGTAAAAAAAAAATAAAATAAAAAAAATACTTATTTTAGAAGTACCACTAGAGGAAAAATTTATGATGACAACTCTTTCTGTAGTTATATTCGTTGTACTTAATGTACCCTGAATTCTTACTCATGGGTAGGTGAGAAATTTGTTCATCTATCTGCATGTAAAGTTAATGTTTCAGGATATGCTGTGCTCTCTTTCTAACGCAGAAGAATATATTGTAATTGTGCTCAGTGGTAGAAGCCCACATATAATTCCTTTAAGTGCTAATCATTGAACTAGTATCCATGTTCCTGTTAGCATCTGCTGCCTCACATAAGTGCTATGCTGTAGGAGGAGAAAGAGAGAAATGTGAATGCTTCTCGCATTACCTTGCTGCTTTGTTTCCTGTATGCGAATCAAACACATCTATGACCTTGCAACTGTGGTAGGACTTGTTATTAGAACAGCTTGCCTAAAAAATGGCCGCTTGTAATCACTTGCCTCAATGGTGGAGCTTACGGCTTCTGCTCAAGCTCCAGAATCATGCCAAGTGCCTGGTGCTGTTAGTACTTCAAGCTAAACTGCTGCAACTGTGGTAGCATAGCGTAGTAGCACGCAGAAGAAATGGCTGGTCTTTGCACTTAGTAAACTGAAGAGAGGATTTTAAAATAGTCAAAGGATTACATAGCTGTGACAAATTTTAATATTCTTATTTGTCCTAGTAATTATGACTGCATACAACATATTTCCTCTAATGAAAATTCCCAGCAGACACTGTCTGAGACAGAATACCAGCCTCAAATCCTGTAGCTGCATGAAATGTATGTGGGTTTTAAAAAGAAAAACAAATCTTATCTCTTCTATCTCAGAAGATACTGGATAAGCTGGACCTTCAGTCGTCATCTCCGTTCTAGCAGCATTAGCCCTAGGCTGTAGAGAACAACCCTCTTCGCAAAGGTGCGGTGGGAGAGCTGGGCTGCGCAGCGCGGCTGCTGCGTGCGTTCTCCCTCGCTTCTAGCTAAACTCGGTGGTTGTCTGCTTCTGCAGTCGACGCTAGCTGTGTGCTTGGAAATTCTTCAAGGGGGGAGAGTGACTGCCCAGTCTCCCATTTTGTTGAAAGTTTTATGTCGCCATTTAACTTGTGTGCTGCTGCCTTAACTTTCTTCAAATCACAGCATGATTAAGGCACAAGTGATTAGGTGGGGGGGGCGGGGGAGGGCTGTCAATAGTGATGATTGTGCATAGAAGATATTTTCCTTAGTCTTGGTTTACTGTTTCAGTCTTGCCTATTGGCGGCTATAGGTGATTATTCTAAAAAGTATTTATACATGTAAAACTGAAAAAATGCAGGAGTCTTTAATTCTATGAAATAATTATTTGACAATGTTATAGGATTATAACTTCCAGTGGCCTATTTTGAATAGCCAGTCTGGCAATTACTTTATTTATAAAGCTATAAACATATTTTGAACATAAAAGCCAAAAAATACAAACTCGATGAAGTAAAAAAAATTACAACAAATGATGGATAGTCATTGGACAAATGAAAGTACATCTGCAAAACATTTATCCTTGCTACATACATACAGTGGTTTTACTTGGTTTAATGAAGTGGTATTTCCATGACTTCTACATTCAAACTGGTTTCAGGAATTCAAATGTGTAATTCTAAAGAGTTGAAAATGCTGTAAAACTAAAAAAAAAAAAAAATCTTGTTGTGATAAAAACTTAAGGGCAAAGTTTTCCTTCTATTAAAAAAAGAAAAGTATTAACACAAAATAGTAACACTTCATATAGCATTTCTAAAGATGCTTTTTTGGTATTAATAAGAGTAACTTTCTCTGTTTTGGCATGGGTTATTAACCAAAAGCATGTCTTGCTCACTATGTTCTCTTGGAAACGGTCAGCTTAAAGGTCTCTTTCTTGCGTGTTTTGGAAAAAAAAGATTAAATTCTCTAAGATACACCAGTATAAACGGAACATGCTATACGACACCAAGTGGGCTTCCGAGTTTACAGTGTGGTAGCTGAAAGCACAGGATAAAGCCTGGCTATAAACCCGTCCGTACGGAGCAGAGCGTAGGTCAGAACAACGCTGCTGTGCCGGTACGAGCCCCGTCCAGGAGCAGCATCGGGCCCCGCGTGGCTGGAACTGCCCCGGAACGGGGTGGGGGGAAGGAGGTTTTACCAACAAAATCTTGCAGCAGTTGGATGGAATAAAAACGATGAGAGGAGGCTGCAGTACAGCGGGGCCTTTTCCAGGTCGGTGTGCCCCGAGCCGAGCAGGCATCCCGACCGCCGCAGAGGGGCTGGGAATAGCTCTTAACTAAATGGATGAAAGTCCCAATGAATGAAGGGAATGCCGGCCGTTCTGTTACGCTAGTACTGCTTGGCCCTTGGTCGAGGGGTGCAGTTTCTGCTGTGCAGGACTTTCCCCCAAACCTCCTGTGATGTTATTTAAACGCATCTGCTTTTTCTTTTATACCCACCTTTGCTTTGCTGCTAAGTTGTATTTGTTTCATGCAACCACAAAATACCAAGAAGAAGGTGTAAGTTATTCCTGTTTTAAACAGTTTTTGAGTTACGCTGCACCACTAATGGACATTATTGCTGCTTTGCTATCTGTGGTTTTTACAGTAGTTGACACTTACACAGCACCTTACCTCAGAGGGTCTCAAAGCGAAAAATGGTGAGCTGAGACTTTTTTCTTTTTTTTTAAGCAAATTTTTTTTCTTGATCAAGTCATAGAGTCTGTCAGATCTGGGAAGTCTGCTGAGTTCCTCCGTTTGGCACTAGACCATGCTGTTGTCTAAACTTGCTAAAATAATTTAAATACTAGCAGATTGCATATTGATCTAGTGCTACATAATTAACCCTCTGAGTGCAGTAAGTGTATGACGTTAAGTGTACAGTTAGCAGTCTGTTCAGATAATGCTACTGCTCTAAGGGTTAAATGGACTCTTTCGGATTTGCGCACGTAGCTTTCATTCAGTGCTTCTGAAGTTACATTTACACAGGAGAGGAATAAAGCGACAGGTTTAGATCTTCTAAACTAAAACTAGAATTAAAAAATCTATGCTACTATAAGCAAAAATACCTAAAGGGAATAAACCCAAAGCTGCTCTACAGAGTAATCTTTTTTTTTTTTTTTTAATTCTGGTCTTTGATGCATAAACTTGTTTAAAAAGTTATGTTTAGTCCAATGTAAAAAATTAGGGTTTGTGTTTTTTGCGTTAAGAAAAAAATATAAAAATATTTTGTACATTATAAAGGTCATCTTAAATTTTTTGCAGTTCTACAATAATATTACTACATTATTTGTATTCAGTACTCAATCCTATTCTGTAAAGTAGAAAAAAATAGACCCCTCTCTCCCTCCGTGTGTTGTTTTTCTCTTCAGCAATCTAGAATGTATTTCTTTTAAGCAGGAAAAAATATGCAGAGGACTAGAGCGTGATCTCTGTGACAAGTGTGTAAATCTGGGATAAATCCAATAGTTTTGGATTAATTTAGGATTTACATCAGATAATGGAGATCAGAATCTGTCCACAGTGTTATTTTTGTTTATCAAGCTCAAAATATAAATAAAATACCAGAAACTGGTAAATGTTTTCAAGCTGGAGAGAATATATGAACATTTGGCATCATCACGGGGTGGAAGGAGGATCTTTCAGAAAAAGCTAGATTGTTTTTGTTTTTCTTTTTAAGTTACACACCAATCATTAAAACTGTTTTGATCTTGCTCAGGAGAAGTAGCGATTGATGCTTGAAGCAAAGAGCAGGGTAGTGTGCTGTTCTGCTTCCAAACTACCCCTACGGAAGGGGAGAGCTGAGGACCACGGTAAAGCTCATCCTACGGCCTGTCCTCCGCCCCGGATTCGCTCAGTAAAAATGCTCTTTTGAGACAGAGCGTGGCAGTGCCTTGAGGAAACCCGCCGGGCGCTGGGTGGGCTCCGCGCCTGCCCTAAGTGCTCCTCGCGCGTGCCGGCGCGTGGCTTGTCGCAGAGAGGCCGCCCGAGGCTTTAGTAGCGAATTGGTTTTTGAGTCTTTCTTTGCACAGGCTGTTTTAGAAGGATTCTGGCTACCCGAATCTGCAGTGAAAAATTCCTAAGAGCAGGGGAGGACCCCGCACCTGACCGACGCGGGGAGCGAGGAGCAGTTAGACCTGCTGGCGGCCAGTGCAGGCTGCTTCCGCCGGCTGCTTAGCGCTCTCCGTTCTCCTCTGCCGGGCTAACGGGGTCCGGCATGTCTGCACAGAGACCTGTCGCCTGTAAACAGGAGTTTCCTGTTCTCCAACAAGAAGTCTAAAAAATTCGCCTCGTTCGTTTCAGCATTTTGTCTTTCTGTCATCCAGTCAGATCAGGAATCCGGCATCGCTACGTTTAGTCTTCAGACATAAGGGCTTGAAACAAATGCTCCTATTCCAGCTTCTCCAGCTTCCTGGTGTAACAGCTACAGGAGATCTGTGACTGACTACAGTTAAAGCAGCTCGGGTGCGGGAAACAGAAGCCAACGGGTAGAGTCACAGCACCTACCGTCTACTGCAGCAAGCTGGGGCCTTTCTCTGCTTTCTGCCGTATCCATAGGGGATGCAGTAAAAAACAAACAAAAAAGCAGCACAGGGCAGGGACAAAAGGCTTGTTTACTCATCGGCGCTTTCAATTTTGGCAAGTACTTACTTTTACCTTTTTTACGAGCTTTCTGTCTTTAACCCCCCACCCTCCCCCCAAACCAAACCAAACGAATTTCCCAGCATCCTTACATCAGGTTGCTGCCTAACTTTTTTTGCCAATGCCAGTTTTACAGTGAAACAGGAAATTTGGAAGGGCCTCTGGTCCATCGCGGTGTGGGCAGCAAAACCAGGCGGGAGAGCGAAGCGCCCGGGGGCTCCGCCAGCGCGGGGGGAGAGCGGCACTACGTGGCCGCGGCCGAGCCGCGGGGCGCAGCCGAGCGCCTCGTGGTCGGTCTGGAGGCGCCGGCGGCGGTTTTGGCGAGGACGGAGCCGGGGAAGGGGTCGCCGTGTTCGCTGTGCGCGGCAGGGGCGGCAAGCTTGTCTGAAGGAAAAGCGGAGGATATGCGTTGGAGCGCGTCCGGAGGAGAGGGAGGGGAGTCTATAGCACTTCCATCGGAAGAAACTGGGCTGGCACAGCGTCCTTCTCCTTGTAAGTACCGAATGCACTTCTTTTTCCTCCTAAGAACAGTGAAGAGAGTTATCTGTAAATAAAGGGTGAATTTACGGTCATATATAAAATGTAAAACATTGCAATATTCAGCGCAAACGTGGGGGCGCGCAGCAGAAAGGAGTGCTCGGGGCACGGCACTGAAACCACCCCCGCTTACTGCGACCCTCAGCCGCTCCCGTTCCTCTCCCTGGCCTTTGGCTCGGTTGTGCTCCCCGCTCGCCTCTACTGGCCTCGTCAGCCCAGAGGCTCCCGCAGGCCCGGGGAAGCCTCCCGGGGCGAGTTTCAAGGGGATTAGCTGGCCCTACTGCACCTCCGGGCCGGCGCGACAGCGAGCCGCCAGGTAGCCTGGCTTTGGCTTAGTTTATCTTCCTTGAATGATTTAATGCAAGTTAACTAACACCGTGACCGAGAGAATTTGGAGTAATTTTCCCGCGGGTCGGCCCCCCGGAGGAGCCAGAATTATTCACAGCTCAAGAAAGTGCCCAAATGTCAGTGTACAGTCCTTGGGCCAACTAAGGGCCAAATGTCGAAGCCACTAATCTGTGACCTCCTGCACTATGTTACCTTCCAGAAAGAGCAAAGAGCTGCTCCTGACAGAAGATGCTTCGCCTGCCTGTGATCCAGGCGCCGTATCTCTGATGTGAAAGGAGCAGCTGCCTTCACGGCTGGCCTAAATATAGGCTCAGGCCACGGGGCTCCGTGGACTGGTGGCACCAGCTTCCACGGGGTCTCCCCCACCCTATGGGCCGCTCCAGCACAGACCCTGGTTGCTGGTACCCCTGCCCCGTGCGAGGCGCTGGCATGGACTGGGGGGACCTGCTGGTGGGACACGCTTCCAGAACGTGGGGCACGCTGCACGAGTCTTTGGCCTTGCGGTATCCTTATTAGATGGGAAGGAACAAGCCCCACTTTTTTTCTTGGAGAAAGTGGCCCTTCCCGTGCCCCACGCCTTCCCTGCTCCTTGCGACTGGTACCCTGGTTTTGCTGCTGGAAGAGCACACTGTTACGTGAGTTGCACTCAAATGAAAAGGCCTCGACCCACAAAATATGGAAAAGGAGGTCATTTCTCACCACCCCAGCACTAATGCCACCCATCCAAGCGTCTCTGCTTCTGGGGTGCTGAATGGGGCAAAGGGGCTCTCGTGGGGGTGCTTAAAGACCATGAAGTGTGCCCTGAGCACACATCTGCCTGCTGCACGACCAAAACGAGCCCCTGCACATGGCCAGGTATGTGGGTGCCACGCTGGTGCGGGACTCGGTGCCGCTAACTCGTGGCCCACCACACACGTGAGCGTCTGGTGCGTGGCCCAGAGCCGCACCGGGGACGTGCCCTCAGTCGGACACGGTGTACCCAGACAGCCCCTCTCGGGAAAAAGGTCTCGCTGATGCCCTGCCAGGACATCTCCTGCCCTCTCCGAGGAACACCTGGGAAAGTGGCGGCAGGATGCAGTACGCTGGCCGGACACTTCTCGCTAGTTCATTTTTTGGCTTTCCTTCTACAGCAAAGCGAGTCAACCCAAACTCTCAAGGTAAGAATGTCTCTGTGTGGGGTCCATTTCGCACCGCTTTCCTGGACTTGTGCAGACTACATCTACTCACTTTTTCTGCAGCAAAAGCTTTTGGTCTCAGTCTAGACATAACATCTCTGAATCTCAAAATGCTCTACGTTGATTCCTGCAGGACCTCTAATGACGGTTCAGTGACACAGTTGATTTGAAAGTGCTCAGCTGCTCTGGGTTGAGCAGGAAAGGGAAGAACATGGCATGGGACTGGCTGGAAGAAGACATGGTCTGAAGCTGTGAGATCCCTTTTTTTTGGACGTTAGCCCAGCGGTGAGCCTGAGAAGCCGTATGTGGCTTGGGGATTCTTTATAACTCATCATTGCTATTTGGAGGGTAGATCACCTTTTAAACTGCTCCTCTGTTGACTAAGCTAAGAATAAAAGATAATCATGACAGTGCCCACGGCTTTTCTGGGCAAGAAGAGATTGCTGTGAATTGGCTCTTAGGAAGCAGAGCTACAAGTACAAAATGCAATGTGGACGGATGCTAGAGAGAGATTAGACAGAACAAGAAGTATCTGAATGAACCTATAACCAGACCTGTGCTTCAAAAGCTTCACTTCCATAGTTTCTTTTAATGGAGCATGACAAATAGCTCTGGGGGAAGACTTACTCACAATAAAGATTGCATAGATAAGTATCCAAATAGCAGCGGCTATCTCTGCTTTTCCAGTAAGACGTCCCCAGGGACTGGGCAGGTCTCAGAGACACCAGGGCCCGTGGAGCAGGTGCAGCCCCGCGGGCGGCTGGAGCCGCGGCTGCTTCCCTACGCAGGTCACTGCACGCTTCACTGAAGAAGCACATTCGCAGTCCCCATTTGTTCATGCGTTATGGTCTCGGTGCTTCAAAAATGCAAAAGTCCTACACCAACCTTTCTATAGCTGGATTTGGGAATGATTTCACCACTTCCCTCGACAATTCCACTGTTTAGGATCCTTGAAAGCAGCAACACTTAGCCTGCGTTTGCCCAAGTTTCGGGTGTCACCTCATACACTGAGATTACTTTTACTCCTCCTGCCTATTTACAGTTAGTACCTTGTATGTTGCCTTAAAGTAGTCTGTAGTGAGCATTCTGGTTTTCCTTCTCTTCCCGTGACAGATCTTTCACGTCACCTGCTCCGAATCCTCTAGAGCATCTCAGCACAGATTTAAGCAGTGGAGTTCTCTAGATGCCACCTTAATAACATTAAGGGCACCAATTCCTCTGCTGGAGGTGATCTCGATGACGTTACAGCCATCCAGCTAGGAGGACCTTCTTCCTACCGGTCAGCTCCCTGCCTCAGCCGTCTCATTTGAGGAAAGCAGAGCAAATGGAGAGCTTGCTAGTGCAGGCACACACCTTTCGCTGAGCTTACTAGTGAAAAACCAGACCGCGTTAGCATATGCATTAACTAGTCCAGTGTTAAATATGACTTTGCACTGGACGTGAACAAGAGATGCAGTATTACTAGTGTCAGCGTCGTAGTTAGCCATGGTGACCCAGTTAGTTAATGTGATACGAAACCCAACAGCCCTGCCACACTGAATATTTAACACTGAGGATATTTTACACTGGCTGCAATTTTAGAGTATAGACAAACCCTGGGAGAAGTTATATTTTTCACAGACATTTCAGAAGCAGCTGCAGGAAGAAGAGTTTCAAAAACCTATTTATAAGATGATAGGTATGTATCCATCGATTCACTGATCTGATCTGATTTAAAAATACAGATAAAAAGCAGATCTGATGTAACAGATTACTGATTAAATGAAGCCTTTAGCGGCCTACAGTTAACATGTCTATTATTCAGCTAAAAGGATATATATATATACACACACACACACACACACACATATATATATACACACATATACATATATATGTGTGTGTGTGTGTATATCTCCCTGTCCCTTCCGGACCTATAGCAACCTGGACCAGTTTGTCCCAGGGAGGAAGAGGAAGGTGAAACCTCAAAAGCAGGAACACGCTGTTTCAACCAGTTAAACGTCTCCTGGCGTGGAAGGGAAATTCTCTGGTGGAAGTTTCTCTTAGCAGGTGTCAGGACCAGAACACATACGGCAGAAGCCCTTGAGCTGGCAGTAGTACATTAGTACTGGAAATTGCAGAACGGCTGTTACTAAACAGTATTTGAGTGGCAAAGGTTAAAAAAAATTGAGAAAGCATGCTAAGGTGTAAGAGCAGCTCAGCATTCGTGTTACTTGGGAAGCAATGCAAAGTGTTAGCACTGGAGCTGAATTAAGGGAGTTCAAACGAAGTAGGAGTGAAGCGGTAAGAGCTGCCCAAAGACCTGCGGTCAGGCCCTGCACTACTGTACGGGAGGCGGCAGCCCAACGTTGGTCTTCATGTAATACATGAAATAGTTTACTTGTAATACATTAATACTTTCAGGGAAAGTACTAATGAGGCATTCAGGGAGTTCTGTCCGGGAAAAAAATGGTGCTTGAGTGACATCATCCCCTGTACAAAATGCAAGCGTGGGCTGCTTCTAAGCTACTATTAAGTAGTAAAAAATGCCCAGAGAGAAAGATAAAGCGCTTGCTGTTTCACAGCACCCAGAAGTACACGAAGGACTTTGTTCAGCCTCCTTCTTCCTGCCCGCTGACACTGAGCTCAGGGCCAGGGCAGCGACAGAGCTCCTTCAGGAGATAATCAGTTGAAAAAAAGCAGGTTTGTGGAGGGTAGCTAGTCTCGGACAGTTTGGCTCAGTCCCAAGTGATTTGAACACTGGTTGGCCATCACTTGGGTTGCTGCTAAGATCAGTGACCAAGCAGTGTCAGGACTCCGGGTGGCTACATTTCTGGGATTCAGGTTCAGAGAGATTAAATAATTTAGCTGGTTCTAGCTGTGATAAGCACACTATGCATTACTTTCCCCTTTTACGCAAGGCCAGCAACTCTCAGATTTTGCTAGGCGGACTCTTTAACATGTTGGCATGTTGCTCTGCGCTACAGACCGTAAACCTCTGCTGAGGCTGCATCCTCTCCTTGCTTGGGTGCCTTGGCCCAGGGATGGGCCAGGAGCTTTCTCTACCTGCATCCATTTGAAGACACCCTGAACCAGGTCATATTTATTTGGCTCAGGCTTTAAGCTTTGCTATTGCCTTTATGTGTTCATTCCTTAGAAGCTCAAGGCATGGAGCACTTGCAAGGTGTCTCGTTGCTTGAGGTTATTGCGCCCCTAATGAACGTGGGCGCAGCAGAAGCTCTGGGCCACTTGCTGAGCCAACAAGAGGTGGCTCTCAAAATACAGGGTTAGTCCCAGGTATAAATAGGAAAAACCCCCACCTGAACTACTCACTACTGGCCCTAGAATGGTATTTTTGTGATGGGGAATCGTTACAAGGGGAACAGAGATCCCACATCAGGACTCTTCTTGAAAACAGGGTGGGGATGAGAAGCGACTCAACACCAAAAAAAGAGACACGTCTAACACCAGGGAAGCAAGCGACCCAAAAAAACACGTAAAACATGCCATGACCTTGCCTGCCAGGGCAAGAAACACAGGGTGACGTTTGGACCTAGCGACTCGGACGGCAAACGCCGTGTGAACTGCGCCCCGAGAAACGGCAGCCGGAGGTGAGGGAGCCCCGAGAAAACCCCCCCGAGCCGCTCCGCCGGGAGCAGCCCCGAGCGGTGCCGCCGGCTCGCTCGCGTGTTAGGAGCGCAGACCGCCGGAGGAACATGCACAGAGACGAAACCGCACCCGCGGGAGAAACCCCGGCCGGTGCCGGGGCGCAGAGGGGGAGTTTCCGATACACACCTGCACGGGCCGCACCAGTCCGTTTGTTGGTTGAGGCCAAAGCGAGCTCTGCATTTCTTAGGAGAGGCAGGATCTGAACACAGAAGCATGCGTGGCGGAGAATGGGCAAGGCAGAGGCACAAAGAGGAGGAGCAGCAGGAGGAAGAAAAGATGCAACGTCATTTTAGCCACTTTTAGCACATAACTAACAGACTACAATCCGGTTCTGCCGCAACGCCGCTATGCCGGCACCACCTCTCCTGTAAAAAAGTGATCGTTAGGCAAATATCAAAGATCACGTCTAGCAGGCTGGAGGAGGAGGAGGAGGTTTGGAAAACGGCCTCCAGCTCGAGATTTGGTGCGTTTTGCTCTTGCTCACTTGTGTTTCCCTAGCTCAGCCATTTCCTTCCCAGTTCGCAGGCAGGATTCAATCCCAGTACGGGCAACCACCAGGGAAGTCGCCGCTCTTTGCGGCGTGTGAAACTCCTTCGTTCGGAAACGGCTGCCAAACCAAGCAGCCGCCGAGCGCCTCCCGCGCGCGCGTCCTCCCCGGCGCCCGCCTCTCCGGCGAGGGCCGAGCGGCCTGCCGGAGCCGTCGCGTTGCAGAGAAGAGGAGGAAACATTGCAGAAGCAGGTTGAAAGCAGGGTCAGCACCACGGAGATCTCGGCCTGGGCAATGCCACGCTGCCTCCCCAAATTCCCCTTCCAGCGCTAATGGGAAAGCTATTCTCCGCGGCCTTTCCCGAGGTCCTGCAGCGTTGCTGTATGAATACGGGACTGATGAGGGTGAGGCCCTGTTTTCTTTTAGGTACATCATGGGTTTTTTTTTTCCCCTCTAGTGCTGTAAACGGGATTCGAACAGCATATTTCTGTGCTAGCTTCAGGCTTCCTCTTTCAGGCACCACTAGTGTTTCCTGCTGTACCATCAGCAATCGTCTCCCAGTCCATAATGGGTGAAATTATTATTTTTATACTACACATACAACATGCATAATATAAGCCTAAAAGATTGTATTTCCCTTATCAGCGTAGGCACTGAATGAGACCAGCAGTGTTAACTAAACTGAAGATATTCCTGGGACGCATTTACGGAGTTGCATGGACAACTCAAAGCAAAGAGGTCACCCGGAAATGATTAATTAAGCTATTGACATAACCTGAGCTTTACGAATTACCGCAGGTTGCAGGATTCTGGCTGCACGGAAATGTAATCCACGGCTGTAAAGTTAGTCAAGCCAGCGCTGGACTCCCACGTAACAACCGACCAAAGAACGGTCCGGACGCAGCCAGCCAGGCGCCGCCGGCTTCCCAGGAGGGCTCCCGTGCGGAAAGGTCTTTGCAGCCCTGCCTGGTGCAGCAGCCCAAACGGCTCCGAAACCGGCAGTCTGCCCGGGCGGCCTCCACGGCGGGCGCTTTCGGAGGTATCCAGCCAACAGCCTATCGCCTGATTAACTCAACTTCATCAAAAAGCAATAAGCGGTGAGCAACCGGGACGCTGAAGGGCGGCAAGAGCTCTCGGGCGGCCGGCAAGCGCGCGACGCTCGCGGACCGGCGGCGCTGGGAGGACCAGGCGAGGCGACGCCAGGCCGCGCGGCGCCCGGCGGGCAGGGGCACCCGCTCGGTGTGGCCCCCGGAGCAGAGACTTTTTATTCCCGGGATGGCAGAAATGCTTCAAAACTCAGCGTGGGAATAGCCTTGGATGAGGCAGGGGGAAACGGGCGTGGGAACAGCTGAAATCTGCCACAAGGTTTCTAATAAACAGAGTTTTGTAGAGTGAAGAAACCTGTCATGCTGCTGCACGGGTTTTTAGTACGACTTGACTTGACTTGAACTCGAGGTTACTTTGAGAGGAAAAATGTTTTTTTGGGCAGTCCCATAGGTAATCTTCATGTCTTTCACTGCCTTTAGTCCCCCCCCCCCACAATATTGATGCATTTGAGAGGAGTTTTCTTCAACTAACTGTATCTAAAGGGCTGACGGGGACATCGTTTTGAGCAGATTAACTTTGGTGATAGCTTATATGAAGTTACGCACTTGCCAAAACCTCATCTTTTCAGTTTTCATGAACTACCCATGTTCTAATTCAAACGTGTGCTTATGAGTAAGTCACAGAAATGTTAATTTACTGTGCCTTAAAAAAATAGCCTATTTCTTTAGTTAAAGTCAAGAGAATAAAATAAAACATGGTAAAACATGACAACTGCTTTTCCCTTGGATAATCCACTCCGAGCAAAACCAAAGTGACAACTACGGAGAAGCGCACTTGACTTAGCACCAAGGCATTTACCTGAGTTGGAATCTTGCTGCTTTTCCCGTGTTCGTCTTTTCTTTTTCCCCTAGGACACGAAAGGAAAAGACCATTAGTCCATGCTCCCAGAAGAGCGAGGATGTTCCTTGAGGCAATCACCATGGGGGCCCTGGAGCCCCGGTCCGTGGTTCCCGGACCCCGAGTGCCCAGTTTTATTTATGCAAACACCCCTTTTTTCCCCCCAAACAACCCAGTTCAAATACCCTGAAAAGAAATCTGGTGGGAAGTCCCAAAGCAACTGCCACAATCAAGCGTTTGCACAAATGATTACGGCTGTCACTTAAATTGCACAGATTTATTCTGGGCATGTACGGCAAAACCCCCCCCTAATTTCCAGCATCCCCAAGCCCCAAACCATAGGTGTTTTGACTAACCCCCAGCATGCCAAAAACCACTACGCACACAATCTGCGCAAGAGCAGCAAGAGAAACTTGGAGACCAGGGAGGCTGCGTGGCCGCTGCCGCCCAGCCCGCGTTCGACAGCACCTCTCCCTAGCGTGGTGCTCCCCGACGGGTTTGGGCAAGCTCAGACCGCGTTAGGTGCCTCCGCGGTCGCAGCTGCGCTGCAGCTACAGCTGAGCCCTGATTACACTGCGGTCTGCAAAAGAGCTTGCAAGAGAAAACGTCTGTGAACGCGACGCAATAAAAAAGTGGGTCATCTTTGCAGAGCGTTATTCTGTGTGATAATCCAGCTCTGTTACCCAATTCAAAGACGCACCGGAGTAAATCACAGCGAGGTTTCGCCCGCGCTGCACGGCAGCAGGCTGATCTAAGGCTATTTAGGCAGAAACGGCCGAGGCGCCGCAGAGCTGCAGCGGCCCCGAGCACGTCGGCGGGCGCCCACAGGCTGCGGTGGCAGCGGTTGCTCTGCTTTGCGTAGGAAAAAAATAAGAGCCAGCATCTGAAACAATTCAGGATCAGAGGTCGATCAATGGGAAAGAAGGTTTTCGGAAACCCCCAGAGACCGTGTTTGGCGATACCCATCTCTGTGCCGTCACAGCTCAGAACCCACCTATCGTACTTCTGTTTTCTTCACTCGTTAACAGGAAAACACAATTTTTTCCCCAAGCTGCCTCTCTGACCCAGAATACATACTAACGCTCTTTATATCCTCCTGACTTTTTTAACGAGGGCACAGGAGAGCTGGAGCAAATCTGGCCTGCGTGAAGAACGCAGCTGGCAGTGCCGCCTTTGACCCGCGACTTTTTATATGACTTCTTGTGGTTTGAGTGAAGGTGGAAAGCTCCTAACTGCGGTGAGCTCTTCTGCAGTGTGGGAGCAACTGTATTTCCTGTCTGCGATCCGAGTCACGTGCCTCGAGGTGACCTACATTCCCCCTGCCCGTGCTCCGGGGACGGATGAGCGTTTCTGGCGCAGACCCCGAGACCGGCCGCAGCTGCTGCCCGGTGCCGGGCGAGCCGGCGCGTGGAGGCCCCTGGGCGTTTTTAGAGCCCGGGTGGCCCCTCGCCGCCGCGGTCCTCGGAGGGAAGGCTCTTCTGGAGGGAAGGAGCCAGCTGCTTCGGAGGAGGGACGATGCGGGGGGACAGGGCTGAGCTCCAGATCACGCAGCGGAGCCCTCGAGTTGATGGGTGGACAGCTGAAGACTTGCATGTGCTTTAGAGCACAGGTCTCTAACGAGCTTTTTTGGCAGGGCCCTTCATATGCAAGATCAGAACAGCCTAGAAAGCCACTGGAGAAGCCTCTTACTCTATCCTGTGCTTTTGGGGCACTGCTACACCTATGGAACCTCATTTCACTTGCTGCCTCTTAAATGATTAACATAGCTAGGAGGAAATGAATTTTTTTTTAATAGTAAGTTTTAAAAGTCCCATGGGCCAGCCCGGAGGCTTCCCAATCGTCGGTCCTACCATCATGAGCAGGCGAGCGCTGCGAAGCTCGAGCTCGCGCATGAGCCGCCGTGCGTTAACCACGGCACTGCCCTCCAACGACAGGCACCGCGTCTCCCTCCTGCTCGCAAAAGGGGCAATAGTACTGGAGAGAGACCTAGGTGCCTGTCTGCTTTAACCATGTTTTCTGGGATCTGGTTAAAATGTCGTCTTTGTATCACTCCACTCTCGATTCTCCCCCCGCTAAAATTCAGCTAATGACTCCGCGGGGTGAGACTGTCAGAGCGGCTCAGCGCTGGTCCTGCCCTGCCACCCCGGTGAAACTCCGTTCAGAGCTGCTCACTTCTGAAAATCCCATCTTAGACAGGGTCAGACTGCGTGTCTAGAAAAACCACAGTGCGGGTTCCTCTGCTTGTGGCCAGGGACTCGGTTCAGAATTGGTCACTAAGGCCAGCGAACCTCCTTGGAGGTCAAACTGAGGAAGACCAAGGCCGTCACTCCGGCGCTTTGCCTCGGAGATGCTCCCTTACAGCTCGTTGGCTACGGGCATTCACAGCCCCGACGCTCAGCGGGTTTCAGGGCCGTCCTCGTCAGCTAAATCTCCTTGCCGAGAACCGCTGCTATCTGACGAGTTGCTCAGCTGCTCTGCTCAGCAGCCGCTGCCTGATTTGGGGGTTGCTTTTTCTTTTTTGATCTGGAAAGGGTCTTTTTTTTTTTTTTCCCCTATCGGCAACCTTGGTTGGAGAAGAGACTCCCCGAAGAACCGGGTTTAGCTCGCAAGCTGCCAGCGCAAGCACCGCTGTCGTCCGCGTTTGCTCAGACTGCATTTGAATACTTTGAACGCAGCACGCTTGAACTGTTTAGGCTCCTCTCACAACGGCAGGTCCGGGTGGAACCGCAGCACCAGGGGGACGGCAGAGCCGGCGGCGGCCGTCCCGCGGCGCGGCCGTCCCCGCTGCGCAGCGTGGGGACCGCCGCTGGTGGAGCAACCCCACCCAGAGGTCTGAAGCTGAACTCCACAGCCTGCAACGCTCGGGCCTGGATGCAATTCATACAAAGCAGCTTTCGTTTTCCTATTCTGCCTTTTTTAAACTACATTCCACTGCTGTGCAGGCTTCCCTAGGACACGAATTGCAAATGAACCGTACCGGAGAACAAGCTTAACTAGCAAGGAGAGCTTCCCGGCGCTCCAAGGCACCCTCAGCCCGGCGCCGGGCAAAGCGGTGGGATTCCCCGTGAAAAGGCCACGAAGGTCGCTAAGGTTTAGCAACTTTGCCGTCTTGTTGAGCACCTGGGAGTGCGGCTCCGGCAGACGCCCCGAGCTAGCGTGAAACCCGCAGAGCCGCCACGGCCGCGCAGGATTCAGCAAATCCCCCCCCCCCCCCCCCGAAAACGGAGCGCGGGCTGGCACTTAGCGCCGCGCTACCACGATTATGGAGCCAGCGGTGCCAAACCAGGGAATTTAAAGCCCATGGAGGAGGCACTAGCGCAAACTGAAGAGTTTGGTAAACTGCAACGGCCTTTTTTAAGACTCTCCTGCCTTCTGCCCCGAACGCCAGCTCCTCCCCGCGTTTCTCTTCTGAACCGCTACGCGACAGCCTGCCGCCACGGGCTGCCCTGGGCCAACGTCTCCGCACTGCTGCCTGAGGGTCTCCAGGGAGGGGTTTCCGTGCAGCTACATCTCCAAAGGTCATCCACATCACTCCTTAAAAGTTCATCTTGACTCAGTTCGAATATACGGACAATAAGGAAACTGGGTGTGTAATCTGTAGCAGTGAGGAAAGTATAATGTTCGTGCTGCAGCTGTGCAATGATTAACAGCCAAGGGGATGTTCAAAACATTGCCGAAATGGGTATTTCCATACGCACGACTGCACAAACGCCCCGCGTGGCACTACCACTATATAGCATTAGAAGGAGCGCTGAGAGGCACCCTCAGAAATCACCGTATCACGAAAAGACAGGAGATTTGGTAGAGGACAGTTTTCCGATTCACCAGCTCATTCCTAACGGCGTGGTGTGTGTGTGTGTGTGGGGGGGGGGTCGTTAGCCCCCGGCGCATTAACCACTCACATAGTTGTCCCTGGCGGACCAGCCTGGGTAGAGCTGCATGTGGAGTTGCCGCTCCTTCCGCGCCAGCTCGTAGTACTTGGCCTGCTCCTCCCGCGACAGCGCGTGCCACTGCAACGAGAAGCGCCGGTGGTGAGCCGGGTGGGACTCACCGCTCTGCTCGGGGCCGGGCAGGCCCTTCTCCCCCCGCCACCAACCCCGGCCACGGGCGCTATTGCACCGCGATGCCCCGGCCACGGCGGGGAACGTCTGACTTTGCAGCGTGCAGCAAGAGCACGCAGCTGCCCGGGCTGCTGCGCGGCAGGGACTCAAGAAAAGCAGCGGTGGGCAGCAGCAGGTGAAGCGGCACTGCCCGGTGGCTCTCGCCGGGGACAGGCGTACTCCCTCGCCAGCGCTCGGGTCTCACGCTGAGCGAGGAGGACGGAGGACATACCCGTGGGACCAAGGTGGCAGCACGTTTGCTACCCTGAAAACTGTGATCTCCCTCCGAGCGGTTTTCCATCGGTGACAGCAGAAACCCTTCCGCTGCCGTACGGGGCAAAAACGGGCTGTTTGCAGGCCACCGATTGCTCAGGACCCTCCGGAGAAGAGGCCTGACGTGACGGAGCTGCTCGGCTCCTTGGGGACGGCGGAGGGGAAGGCGGCTCTGCCCGGAGACGCTGGGCCCCGAGCCCTGCCGCATGCTCTCACCCTCCTTCCTAGGATCTGGTTGATGGCCGCACTCTCCTTCAGGGTGCACTCGGCGATGACTTTCGCCCGCATCTCTTTCATATACAACATGAAAGCATTCAGGGGCTTCTTGATAGTGGGCTTCTTGGCTTCCTTCTCTCTCTTTGGTTCAGGCTGAGGTTTCCTTGGTAGAAACGAAAGAGAAGCAGTTAGCGCCGGAGACGCCCCGCCGCCGGCTGGGGCGGCCGCGGGAAACGCCGGCGGGCGCTAAACCCCCTCGGTCGCAAACATTATTGGGGACAACTGAGGTGCCCGCCGAAGCGTTCGTGCCGTCGGGAAACCCCGGCTCTGCCCGCCGTGACTTCCGACTTACATGTTCCGGTCGTAGTGCTCCATCTCCTGCTTGCCGGAGTGGGGCACGATGGCCGGGTGCGGGATGCCGGTGGTGTGCATGCCGGAGCCCAGCATCAGCGGGTGGGTGAACCTGCAAGAGAGCGCGCGTGAGCTCGCCTCGCCGCCGGCGCCGCTCTCGCTAGATGGCACTCTGGCTTTGGAAGCCGCGGAAGCAAGACGGTAAAAGCGGGAGGACGCGGCAAGCACAACGCCGGGTGCTGCCCGGCGCGGGCGGGCGGGCGAGCGAAGCAGCGGCGGCGGCGGCGGCACATCTGGCACATCTGGCGAGGCCGGGGCGCAGAGCGAGGGGAGCCGGGCTTGGGCCCTTCCTTTCCCGACGCGGCGCTCGGCTCCGTCCCTCGCTGCGGCTTAGCGAGCGGTCCTCGGCTGCCTCGACGGCGGCCCGTCGCCAGCCAGAGCGACCGCGCGGCAGGCGGGGAAAGGCCTTCGCCCTCCCAGAGGCGGCTGTAAAAACCCATCTGCCGCCCAAGGCAGCCTCGCAGAGATCAAGGGCTCTTCTAAACAGCGTTTCCAGCTGCTCAGACCTCTGTTGTTGCAATATCTCGTTAGCGCTGCAGAGAGAAACAACAAACTCAAGCCAGCGTTTGGATGCGAGGTGAGGACCACCCCACACCTTTCCCTTAGCGGGAAAAAGCCCAAGTCGGAACGTGGTCCAAACTCAACCCCAGGAGGGGCGCCTCGCCCAGGCGACGTGACCCGCAGCGCGGCGGCGAGCTCAGGAGGGGTCTCACCAGCTTTCAAGCTCCGCCGGCTCTCCGTGGAGCTTTGGGGGCAAAGCCGGAGCCGCTGGCTTCGCCGAGCGTGCCGCCGTCTGCCCGCAGCTCGCGACGGCGGCGCTGCCCCCGGCAGAGGAGCTGCTCGTTAGCTACGCTGGCACCAAAAGAAAAGCTGCTTAATTGAACCCACCGGCGCAGTCGGCAGCCTGATCCTTATCGGCCCAGGTGCGCTCGCTCGCCTGCGCGGCCCCGGGAGCTCCCGCACGCCCCGCGACGCCGCGGGAACCCTTAGCTCCTTCCCATCGCCCGACCGAGGCCGGGACGGGAGACGCCTCGGAGAGCGAGGTGGCTCCTTTCCTCTGGCGAGGATGAAATCCGGTGGGAAACCTTCCCTGCGGGGCCGCCAGTGCTCTCCCCCCCCGCGTCAGGACAAGGCGAAGCGGAAGCGAAAGCCGGCGGCGCAGACGCACGTTGCTTGCAGGGGACACGGCGGCGGCGGCGGCGGCCGGGCTCCGCCGGGGAAGGGCTCTGCTCCGCTCAGGAGCCCGCCCGGAGGCACCGAGCTCCGCGGCTGCGGAGGAGAGCGCGTGAGCGGCACTGTGGTCCAGGGCTGAGCCGCGGAGTTCGACCTCCTCGATATTTGGGGTCATTTACGGTCTGCGCTGCCGTGGGGGCCGGTGCAGGCTGGCCCAGCCTCCGGGGCAGCCGGCCGCCTCCGACGGGACGGGGCGGAGGGGATGGAGGCTCCTTCTGCCGTCCCGGCACAGCGCCCCTCTGCCCCCCGCTTGCTCCTAAGACCGAGACCGGGCAAAACTCATCGGTCTCTGCGCGGCAAAGCTCTGGCGGCGGCGGGAGGACGGCCAAGCTCGCGGCGAGGAGCGAGACCCTGTCTGGGCGGCGGGGTTCGCCCCGTTCTCGCCGGAGGCGGCGTCTCCTGGCTTCGCTCCCGGCCGCGCGGGCGGCGCGGGGGCCGGGGCGCCTCCTCGCCCGCGGCCGCCCCGGGGGGGCCGGCGGCCCCGCTGCAAGCTCCTACCGCAGGCACGGCAAGCGGCGAGGCCGGCGCATACTCACCTGGAGAAAGAGGCCCCAGCGGAAAGCGCTGACGAGTACGGCTGCCTAAATCCACATGACGGGAGCGGATAGACAGACTGGCTCTGCCTGGGATCGGGAAGAAAGAGGCTGTGAAGTATCTACAGCTGCGCGGCTGCTTCCTAAAGCCACCCTCTTCCAGCCGGGCTCGCCGGCAACGCCGGTGCTGGAGCCCTGCCGCAAAATTAGGAGTCGGGACCGCGGCACAGGCGCTCGCAGCTGTTTCTGAGGCAGCGGCATCAATGCGAAGCGAGTTCCTCCATCGCTCTTGCGCAGGGAAAACCGCCCCCCCCCTCCGGCCCCGTTTTCACACGGGGGCAGCTCAAAAACGCCCTCGTGACCATCAACCGCGGCAGCGTCCGGCTGCCCGGCGCTGATACGCCGGGTGCTTTTCGGGGGTAAAACACGGCTTCTGCCCCCGCAGAGCCCTAACGGGAGCGGCGCGGCCGTCGGGGCCCCGGGCCACAGCAGGGAGGGGAGCAGGGCGGTTTCTGCTCGGGGCCCTCGCGGAGCTGCCGTGTCTCGGCTCGGAGGGGATCTGGAAGACGTGTCTGCGGGAGAGGGAGCCGCGGCGGGTGCCAGCCCCAGCCCCAGCCCCAGCCGCAGCCCCGCTCAGAAGTCGGCGCGCATAAACACACCAACAAGCAGCCAAGCGCTGCAGCCCATCAGGAAACCTAAACAGCCTTTGAAGCCTCGCATTCCTGCCCCAGGGCTGAGAAAACACTCGGAGTTAATCCAGAAGTGACATTCGTTACTCCAGCGGGCCAAGATATTAGAATATAAAAGGACCGTGGCACTCATGGCTTCGTCCAAAGCGATTCTGACACACAAATTAATTCAATTGCAGAATCAGCCCCTGATGGCTGGGAATGTGCAGTTACGGCTTGCGTCGCCCTGGGACGGACGGGGGAGCAGCTCTGGAAGAAAGACGAGCGCAGGCGGCGGAGGGGCGAACGAGGCGCCGCGGGCGCGTGAACCCCGCGGCTCTCGGCCGAGGCGCGCAGCAAGCACGCTCGCCGCCCCGGAGCTGCGGCGGCTCCTCCTCGCAACGCGCTCGGCAGGAGCAAAGCGCGCGCCGGCCGAACTCGAGCTGCATCCGGCACACCGTCGGCTCCGCGGCACGGCGGCGAGCATCCCGGGCTGCCGCGGCCTCGGCGCGCCGCGGGGCCCCCAGCGTCTCGGCCGCCCTTTGCCGTTAGCGTCAACGCTACGGGAGCAGCCAACACTTTATAAAAACGCAAATTAATGCCCAGGCTTTTTGCAAAAATCATCCCACAGCATCGCTCCTTCCCTCCTTCGGGAGCCCTGTTATTCCCACGGGGAAAGCCAAGCCTGAGATGCAACCGGGCCTTAATGCACCTCCGTGCAGAAGAGTCCACCTAAAAGCAAGCGCGGGACTTACTCCGGGCCCTTTGCAAGCGGGTTTGTGGCTCTTTCTGCGAATTTCAGGCAGCACGAGCGTTCAGAAAGGTTCCGCTGCAAACGCGCGCTGCGGGAGGCGGCTGCTCTGCCCCGCCGGGCTGCTTTTCCATTCGCTGCTTCACCTTATCTACCCTATTAGTCACCACTGAACGGGTCTGACCAGCTCGGCGGAAGATGCCAAGCCCTGCCAGATGCCGGAGCGGCTGTCAGCAACACAAACTGCCTCCGCGGCCAGCAAACAAACGAAAACGCTCTGAAAAACAGAATATATATATCCGTATTTTTTCCACGTATCCAAGGCTGCCTTTAACAGCTCCCCATCCCGGAGAGGGGACCTTGCATTTGGCAAACAGGCTCCTTTCTCACCCCCGACAGTGTCTTTCATGTTATAGCACAGTCACTCCAGTACTTGTTTTTCCTGAGGATGAATCATATCATATGAGGAGCTAAATCATCGCCCAAGAGTAGCAGATTTAGCACAGAAAGCAAAATGCAATCTCTTTGAAGCCCAGCTCTGTATCAAAGGCCTCGGCCTCTCTTTCTCTGTGGTTATATATCTGGAACGCAAAACTCATAAACAACAAAAAAAAGAGGCTAACTTTTTACTCGGTGTTTTAAGGTGTTTCGCTTCTCCCATTTTGCAACGCGGCCTCACGTCCCTGTGCCTGGTGTCTCTGCCGGGGTTTGCCGGGTTTCAGCAGCCGGCAGCAGGGAGGACACGGCTCCCTGCTGCCCACCCGTGACGTCCTCCTCGGCTTCAGGCTCGCCTAAAGGCTGCCGGTCCCCGACGCAGCCTCCTAATCCCCCTCCTCCAGCCACGAACCTCTCCTCACGCCTCCGCAGCGCCTTCGCAGCACCGAAATGAATTAGGAGCTCAGCTAAAGAGCCGCTATGGGAAGACAGCACCTCCCGCCCCGCCGGATCCGCTCCCGCAGGGTCATCCGCTGCGGGACACAAGCGGCGACGAACAGCATGGAGGCAACACCGCGGTGCGGTGCGTTAGCTTCTGTCCTGGGGGGGGGGGTTTCCCCGAGGTTTGCAGGATGCAACCTCCAGGCCTGCCCGCGCGGGACCCTCGGGCAGCCGCTGCTTCCCCGCGGAGCTGGCACTGGGCGCCCGGCGAGGGGGCGAGAGCCGGAGGAAGGCGGCCGGTTGCGCTCCCTCCTCCTCCTCCTCCTCCTGCTGCTGCCTGCTCCCCGCCGCGCACATCCGCCCGCCGGAGCGGTAGCGGCCGCGGCATATTCCTTCCCCGCGTACGAGGAGAGGGCAGCACGGCCTGGTGGCTGGTGCGTGCAGCCGAATGACGCTGAGCCGGCAGCACGCTCGCGAGGGGGAAAATCACCTCCGCGTCCAAAGGAGAGGCTTTTGTTGGGATTGGAGGAGCGGGCAGAGCAGCTCTCCCGTGTTTTCTAATCCGCGTACAGGGTTAGACGCAAGGTAGGAGGTGGCTTTGAACCAGACAAGTAGCTGGGTGCAACCTCGGCTCCGCTCCGAGGATGCCTCAGCTGGGACAAGCCAGCAGCTTCTCCGCGGATCTGCTTCCCGTTCGTACAACGGGGTTCGTAACACCTCTCCACCACTCAGATCGCCGGAGGAACTGGGCCGGGGTGAAAGCACCGGCAGGACTGCAGCCAACAGTCGGTAAAACAACCCCTCGCGGTGCGGGAAGCCAGCGCGAGTCCCGACGGGAGGCGGGAGCCCGGCGAGGCCCAGGAAGCGGGGTCGGGGCCGCGCCGGCTCGCTGCGCCCGGCTGCAACGCGCAGGGGCTCACACTCACCATCCCATCGAAGGAGTGATCTGTCCGACTCCGCCAGGAGGGAGGGGGTAGAAACCAGGGATATCGGATGTCTGGGAAGGACGGTGCACTCCTAGGAAAAGGGAGAGGAAAGGCATTGGACCAAGCAGCAGGCTGGGGGACAGCAAGGAATAGATACAAAACGCCTTGCTATTACACACCCCGCAAATGGCAGGACATTGTAGTTGCTATTTTATTGCTCTGGTTCTCCTGGTAACGCACGTGGAGATGCGGCGGATAGCACACACGGCTGCAGGAACAAAACCACTCGTGCAATCATTTAGGGAAGCCGGCTTGCTCCTGCACAAGCACCATCCATGGTCGCACCTGAGCATGCCGCCGCCTGTCCCGGCATTCCCCCGCCGCGACTCCCCGAGCGCCCAGCGGGAACACCCCCGCGGGAGCATTGCCTGGATTTTAGAGGATCTGAGTCTCCGTTAAAAACAGTCCTTTCCTGCTGCTCCGCGGGAGCCAAGGAGCCGCAGAGCTGGGTACCGCGCCAGGTGGGAATTCACCTTTCGCAAGGGGAATCCCTGTGGGATCTTCAAAGCCTCTGGCACAGGAGGGGAGAGGAGACAGCCAGAATATCTACCCTTTTCTATCATCAGCTCTATCCGGGCTTCAGAACATGCTACGTGTCCTCCACGAGCAAAGAGAGGGAGAGAGCGTGTGTGCGGCAGGGCGAAGCGCTGCCTGAGAAACGTCGTGCCGTGCCGAGACACGTGAAATGGGATCCAACGGTGCCTGATGCTCGGGCGGGATTTTAGCCACGTCCCGGGATATGTGCTAGCTGGCTGGACTCTGCAAAACACTGTTTTCCAAGACACTTGAATTTTTTACAGTTCACCCTGGCGGCTCTCCGGTCCTATCTCTGAGGCCAGCTCAGCGGATGTTCCTGTCAGGTATCTCAGGGGTAGGATCGATGAATTTTGCAGAATTCTCACCAAAAATGAATTCTGATTCCCAATATGCAATATTCACGCTGATGGCTGGACCTCAGGATCACAGATCACTCGGAGAGGAAACAGATACACACTGCACCATCTCTGCATCCAGCTAAAACAGTGTGACTTTCCGATGTAAAACACTAGCTATCAACCACCCGCAAACCGGCCTCACGGAAAGAATCGTGCACTGAGACTGTTCAGCCCCTGTCCTGGACGATAAATACGTTTACAAAATCTGTGATTACTTGCAAGCAGTTTGCAAACTCAGGAAAAGTCTGGATTATTCACCAGATGCGTTAATGATAAATTATGACTTAGGAATGACACCAACGGGTTCCAAGCACCTTATTAGAAGATAATTGAAAGAAATACATAAGTGAAGGGAAAGGGATACCTAACTGAGTGCGGTGGTTTGCCTGGAGCTGTGCTGAAAGGGACCCAGCACCCCGGCCTAGATGACACAGGGTCCAGCTCAAGGTCCAGCTAAACCCAGCACCCACTACCAGGATTTCCTGAGATTTAGACCTCCAATAATAAAAGCTGCGTAAGTCAGAGCACACATTACTCTCGATGGCCCGGAGGTTAAGCGCTAGCCATTTGCTCAGAAGATCCTGGTGGTGCTTCCTCATCTGTGGAACAGACATCAGCAACAGCAGCACTTGCAGCAGTAGCTGAAGCAAACAGGCAAATGATGATACTCGGCCAAAAGTTCTGCTCACGCTGTATATTGTGGAAGGTTTTCTTTTGCGTTGAAACGCAAGGGAGTTATCACTGTAGTCTCTCTAGGTCATTTTACTAGTGACTGTGACTTGCGGATTCCAAATAAATTCAAATTGATGAGCTTCTCAATAAAGTACTTGCTAGAGTGGGAGGAAGCTATGGGTTTTTTTGTTGCTTTTTGCATATTCAAATTCTGTTTATGTTACTCCTCTGAGGGTAGGAAAATGAATTGAAACGAGTGTTTAACTTCTTTCTTAAGCATCGGGGTGAGAAAACAAGAAATAAAAGACAGGGGCTGCTCTCTGTCAACTCTCCACCCATGAAATACTTTAAAGGGAAGCCTGTATGATAATGGGAGACATTCCCATGACAAAAATAGAGATGGGTCACATCCACATAAAGGGGGAAGGAAGCCCCTGCCTTCGACCGTGAGCACAGGGATGAGGGACGCAAAGGTGACCGTACCGTGGAGGCAGGTCCCAGCTGAGGATGCTGGTCTGAACCTCCCAGCAAAGGGATCTGCGGGATCTCCGGTGCCTCCAACATGCACGAACGTGGGCACCGCGTGGGGAACAGGAGTCCGGAGGGACCCCAAAGACGCAGGCTGGCGCATGGCCGAGATGGCTCATGGATGGCCCTACAAGCCGTTCCCAAAGGTGGCGTGGGCAAGGTGTGTGGTGCTGTGTTCCCTCAAGATCCGAGGGAGACGCGTGGAAATGTGCACGCTTCCTTCTGAGATCTGGAAACCTGCCACTACTTGAGTTTTTAATCTGTTAACTCTTCGTATTTTTCTACTGAGCTTATTATACTCTGGTGGCTGACAAGCATTTGTTGGTTGGAAGAAAACCAGGATGCGTCCGGGTATCTATTACCTCGGACATAAATCCTTCCCCTCAGTGCCACTGACGGGCCCCAAATGTGGCCTCCGGCGTTCAAACCAACGAGAGTTCAGCACCACTTCCAGAGCATCCGTGATTGCAGATTGGTTTTAGAAATGCAGTTGACTTGGCAGAGTTGACATCTGCTGGACAGTTCGTAAAAGTGAGCAACTACGGAGATCTTCGACGAAGGACTTGCCCAAATTGCAACAGCTTGTTGTCGTGCCTTGGGTTTGGCACTGACTTCTTTGCTCGGATGAACCCTGAATCCCTCCCACAATGTAGTTTGACACAGAACTCTGAATTTGCTCACTTTACATGAAATCAAGACTAGGTTTGTGCCAAAGTTTGGGTGGTTTGAATAGGTTTTTTAAGATTCTGTTGCGCTAGATAGAAACCTGAGAAAAGTCTGACTTTACAATCATCTTGCCTCTAACCCCCAAAGAAAGCTGCTCTGTGGTGACTTCTGGCCTATATTTTACAGCTCAGGGTTTAACCTCTCTGTACTGTACTTTCCTCCGTAGTCTCGTGAGATAACTGATGTGCACTGGCCTAACACAGCAACCCGGAGAGTGTGACAACCGCATAACGTGTGGCCACGGACTGACACACAGATATAAAAATCCAGTTAGCTATCAGACACCGATCCTATTTAGTCAAAATATTTCCTGTTTCAAACATTTATTTTCTCAAAATGACAGCCTGACAACAGTCTGGGTATGAGTCAAAGGAAAGATTACTTTCCATTTTCTGGTTGACTCTTCTGCATCATCTCTCAGGCTCCGGTCTGATCTCGAGCTGCAGAGGCAGCTTGCACAGGCAGCTAAGCACATTCGACCAGCAAGGTTGACGCTTTTGATATCAAACGCCCATTGGCCGAGATTATAAAGAATTGCTCAGAAGCTAAACCTCAAATAAACTCCTGTCACCGAGCAATGCCCCAGTTGCTCACGGTACTCAACTTTTCCCACTGATTTGAGACCAGGGTGGTGGCGCCAACCCTTGGTTTTCCCCGGTCTTGGCCCCCTCCCGCCGTTACCTTGCTTCTGGTTGATGTCGGCGGGCAAGTGGGGCGAGTGGGAGCCGTGGCTGAAGTGGTCGTTGCTGTAGGGAATGAGCGGCGTGAGCGGGTGGACTCCGTGCGACGGCTGCACCACGGGAACCTTGTTAGACTGCAAGACACAAGGGGAAGGGAGCAGAGGGGTCAGGCACGGCGCCGGGGGGGCTCCGCGCGGCGGCAACCCGCCTGCCAGCCCGGGAAAGGGCTGCCCGCGAGCCTCCGACGGGCAGGAGCGCCGGAGCCATCGCCAGCCCTGCCTCTGCGAGGCTGCAGCGAGCAAGCGTCCCCAGCGCCGCTCCAGGACAAGGCGGAAAGTGCCCTCGCCTAAATAAATAAGCAGCGCAGCAGCCTGCACGGAAAATGCAAAATCAAGCAGTGACACAACCGCAAGCTGGTGTAGGTTTGGCCAACGCAGCGGACGAGCACGGCTAGGTATAGATCAGCTTTCAAAATCTGGAAGAATTTTTTTTTTAAATTCGTTTCCAGTATCTGTTATTCCAGGATGACCGCTACAAGCACGTTACCAAATGCAGCACCCTTGTTTTCTGCTCTGCGCCGGCGCAGCTCGCCATCGCCCGCCCGCGCAGGGGCAGGAGCACGCGCACGTGCGTGGGGTCCCGCACACCCGCCTGGGTCTCGATCCGGACGTGCACACCGCGCACTGCGGCGTCGGAGCGGAGAGCCGCTTTCCGACCCCACGGCGCTCCTCCGCCGTGGTGTTAGCAGGGCCAGCACGTACCCGGCGTTTTTAGGAAAAAAACAACAAAAAAGCCCCCAGTTTCCCTCTCTCTTTTGCAGTGACTCCCGGTTCCTTCCAAAGAGGCACCTTTCCGAAGCACGCTGCTCGGTTCAACGCGCACGCACACGCACGCTTCGCCGCCTGCCTCCAGCCTCCGCGCCCCGAGCGTCGGGCTGCTCCGTACATGCCCAGTTTCGCCCGCGGTTGCCTTTCAACCCCGGCCGACTTCCCCCGGATGGCGGAACGCTAGGATTAGTCCCAGTTAAAGCCGGAAAGAGAAACAGGACTGATCGCACAGCGAAACTGGGAGCAAACGAGAGCGGCCCCCGCGAGAAAGCTGTGCAGGCGCGGGGAGCTGGGAATCGCTACCCAGACCTTCAGCGTTGCACCGGGGCATCTGCAAAGCGTTCGCTGCACGACTTTTGGCAAGTCATTTTAGACCTCTGCACCTGATTCACTGCTGCCTTTCACTTCGGTAATGATTTTGCTAGGGCAGAGTGAGCACGAAACACCGGTCGGATCTGGGGGGGCCGGAGGACCTGTCCGGGGACCTCTGCGCCGAGGCTGGGAGCTGCCGGGAAAGCAGGCGGAGAGCCTCGGGCAGGTCCTGCGCTTCACATCGCGGCTCGGCGGAGGAAACCCGAGCAGCAGCGAGGCAGGCAGAGCGGAGCGATGGAGACGCCGCTTTACACGGGCCTCTCCCACAAAGGTTCGCTCGTGCAAATCAAAAGCAAGAGGCACGCGGTTTTTGCATTTAAGAATGACCGCAAACCTTACACCTTGATGCACACGAGGTGCCGCTTCGCCGCGTGCGGGGGATATCGGGAACGTGACCCCCGCCCCAGCGCAAACCGGGGCGATCCCGGCGCTCCTGCCCTGCCGCAGGGCTGCGGAGGTCCGGGCTGCGCCTGCCCCTGCTTAGCCCATCCGGAGCGCTGAGCTTCGGCTACTCCTGCCCATGGGAGGAGGTGCAGCAAAGCCTTCCGGGCATGGCTTTAAAAATAGCTACGGCTCAGCTTATTTAAGTGCCGCACAGCCTCAAGAGGGACACGCGTTTCTGCGGGCGCCCCTCAGCACCAAGCCGGAGCAGGACGAGCTCTGCGCTGAGCCGTGCCGCAAGGCTCCCGCGCGGCGTCTCCGCCGCTCCCAGCGCCGCCGGCCGCCCGCGCTCCCGCGCTCCCACCGCTGGACACGCCGGCAGCTCCGGAGTCCTGCCGTCGACCCGCAAAGTGCAGCCCGCGGCCCCGCTCCCGGCTCCTGGGCTGGCGGCCGCGTGCGCCCTCGCGGGGACGTCAGGCCTCCTGCTATGAAAATGAACGTGCCGGAGGGGAGGCATCGTTTCCCCTTTTTTTGTAAGGTCTAGATTTAGTTTCTGCAAATCAGCTGCGGCACATGAACCTTGGAGAGAGTCTTCAAAGCCAGAAATCACAGCTGATGCTGTGTCACGTGCTGTAAAATTAACCCCACAGTAAACGTTTTCTGCCGGCTGGACTGGATTTAGCATAAGGGCATTTATAGTCTTTTAAATAATTTCTGCAACTCGACTTTTATTTAACTTTCAACCTACAGGTACCTTGAAAAGAAAACCTGTTGGGGGAACGAAAGTAGAAGTCGAACTTGTGCTAAAGAGGCTGAACTGCTTTGCCGGGTGCTCGTTTTTGTGCATTTTAACTATTTCCCCTGGAAGACCGTGCCGCGGGATTGCTCGTTACGGGACTGGGACGACGTCCCACGTTCAGGCCAGGTAGTTTTCTCCTTCCCCCTTTGCAGGGCAGCTGGGACAACGAGCCGGTCAGCTGGGACCTTGCCACGGAAAAAACGTGTATTTACAGCAGTGTTTACCGGCGTTTCCAGGTGGGACAGAGCAGCAGAAGGGTTTTTGCTCTCGGGTTTGTGGCCCTGCGGGGACCCCGCGGCTCCGGGGTGCCCCACACCTGCCCCAGGGCGGCAGCCTGGTCACAGCTACTCAAGATTTCTATATATATGTATTTTTTTGACAAAATGTGGGTTTTTATTAGAAAATGGTGATAAATCGTAACCAAAACCTTTCTGGAAAACACCTGGTGTTAACAGGTATTTTGACTCATTTTTTTTAAGACCGATACATTTAGTCTCGACTTGCTAAAAATGAGTAGTTTTACATTGCTGGCTCAGTTTTACTTTGCCGGCTTGAAAGGTGTTTTTTTGTTTAAAAGCTTGACCTTAAGCATGGCACAATGTAACACAGAAAGTCAAAAGCCAAAATCAGAATGAAATGATCAAAACTACAAACTTCCATCGACTCCAGTGTTCTTCGGGGTTTTAGTTCTGTGAAAATATTAGAGATTTTTTTTTCTTTTCCCCCAAAGAATTTCTTTCCGCTGGACGCACACCTGGGGCGTCACGTCTGCTCAGTGCTCAGCATGCGCTTAGGAAAAAAAAAAAGGGAGAAAGGAAGAGGCAGCTATCCCGCGGCACTAGCGCGCTGGGAGGAGGAGTAATCCTAGCTGCCGCGATTCAGATTACACCGAGGAAAGGCAGCAGCTCCTCTTGCGGAGCTGCTCCCGCTCTGCCTGGCTGCGCGCAGGCACGGGGTGCCCGTCCTGGCGGCGACCCCGTCTCCAGTTTGCAGATGCCTCGCTTTCAAGAGTTTTTATGTTTTCCCCGCGTTTTGAACAAAAACAAAATTAGTAAAACGCTGGATTTTTAATAGCTTGTTTTTAAAGCCAAGCCACGTAAACGATGCTGCTGTGTAGGAAAGCAGCATATATTTTACAGATTTTCCACACGTTTGAAGTATGACTGATTTAAGAATTGCGCTATCACCTTATAAACGCCAGCCCTAAGCACCAGGGGATTTGCAGCGGCGGCAGCCGAGGAGAAGGGAATTCTGAACGCGCAGCAGCGCTTTGCTGCAGAAGCGGACGATCCTGCCCAGAGCTGCTCCGCTCCCCGTTCGGAGCGGGGCAAAAGCCTGCTGAAGGTTTTTTCACAATACTTTCAGACGTCTCAGCCCTGCTACGCCATTCCTATACTTTTTTTAAAGAGGTTTTAACAGCTCCTCTGCCACGAGCGACAGCATCGCTGGAAACTGCCTGCCCTTGGCCTTGTTCCCCAGCCTGGCGGCAGGGATCCTGCGCAAGCAGGACACCCCACACATGTAGGGATCCCATGCACATAGGGAGTCCTACATACATAGGGAGTCCTATGCACATAGGGGATCCCATGCATGTAGGGGACCCCATGCACATAGGGGATCCCATGTATGTAGGGGACCCAGCAGGCATAGGGGATCCTACATACATAGGGAGTCCTATGCACATAGGGGACCCATGCACATAGGGCACCCTGCCCTGTATATAGTATAGGGGACTCCACGGGGCGCCGAGCTCTCTGCAACACGGCTGGGGTGCACGGAGGGGCATGAACTGAGGCTGTCGGCCTCCGAATGCCCAAACCCCAGGCAGGGGGAAGCACTGGGAAATGCCTGGGACAGCTGAAGTTCCTGCGGTCACCAGCCCCAATGGAAACCAAACGAGGGCTGGATGGCAGAAAAGCCCCTGCTGAGGGAGCCGCCAGCCTGCCTGGAGCAGCCTGGGAGACTCATGTCCCGTGGAGCATCGCCGCATCCCGTGGAGCATCGCTGCATCTCGCGGAGCATCGCTGCATCCTGCGGTGCATTGCTGCACCCCACAGAGCATTCTGCACCCTGCAGGGCATCACTGCGTCCCGCGGAGCATCGCTGCATCCCGTGGATCATTGCTGCATCCTGTGGATCATTGCTGCATCCTGCAGAGCATTGCTGCATCCCATGGAGCATTGCCTCATCCCGTGGAGCATTGCCTCATCCCATGGAGCATCACTACATCCCACGGAGCATTGCCGCATCCCGTGGAGCATCATCACATCCCATGGTGCATCGTTGCATCCCGCGGTGCATCATTGCATCCTGCGGAGCATCGTTGCATCCCGCAGAGCATCGTCACATCCCACGGAGCATCGCCACCTGCCCCGGCTGGCGTTCCCACAGCCCCCCCGGCCGAGCGCGCCCGTGCACGGCCCCGCGTGCTCGTCGCTGCCGCTCTCCGGCGCCCGGCGAGGCAAAGCTGGAAACACCCCCCGGTCTGCAGATGAGTAGTCCCCCGCCGTCACTAAGCCGGCGCTGCGCCCGGGCCGGCGGCGGCGCCCGGCGAGCGCGCGCTGTGGTTTCCAGCTCCCGCCGGGGAGCCTCGGCAGCGGTGAGGCGAGATTAGTCATATCACTTTCAAATTTTCCCACATCGCCGGCCCCAGAAATAGCGAAATGAGAAGGCCGTGGGCCAGCCCGGCGGCGCCCGCGCAGCGCCGGGGGCCTGGGCGTCCCGGGGGCGACGGCGCCGGGCACCTGCGGGGGCGACGGCTCTCGCCAGCCGGGCGGGCGGGCGGCGAGGGAGCACTGCCCCGTGCCCCCGAACCGCCCGCGGCCGGGCCAGGACGGCGCAGCCCAGGCCGAAGAGGTCACCCCTGACTGCGTCGGCTTCACGTCACTTCTCAGAGATGAGTCTACGCGTCGGCTATGAAAAACAAAACCTATGAAATTTGCTGTTGCTGATTCAATGAGGAATCAATTCCTTTTCTCTGCAAAATTAGTCATCGCGCCACAGAAAGCAAGGCTTAAGGTCAGGCTGCACGGAGCGTGCGCCGCCGCTGCAGCCAGCACCAGCCGCCGGCGTTTTGCTCTTCGTGCGACCGTCGGTGCAAACGAGCAGCTTCGCAGGGGCCGGGTCCGTCCTGCGCCCCAGACGGCTCGGAGCACGGCGCCGGCTGCTCGCGGACACGGACCTGGAGCGCACGGCTCGAATGCAGAGCTGCAAAGTTTCGGGGCACCTCTGAGTTCTGCTAAAACCGCCCGGTTTGGGCCCCCCCCCGTTAGAACCAAACCAAACCAGATGGTGCCCACAGGCACTTTCGACAGTTGTTTCCCTGCGGTATCGCGCGAGGAGCTGCCGTGATGAACCATCGCCCCAAACACCCGTTGCAGACGGCGTGCCGCGGCGCCTGCAAGCGCCCGTGCGCCGGCCGGGGGACGGAGGAGACCTCCCCGCACGCCAGCAGCCGCCGGCGCCTAGTCATTTCTCGCGCCGGCATGCTCTTTCTCTTTTCTCACTTTTGCTGCAGTCACCTCTCTCCAGCCCGCCGCCGCAGCGGAAAGGAAGCAGGGAAAGTTAACGCCGCCCACGCTCGGGCGCTGCCCCGGCTCGGCCCCGGCCCCGCGTCCCTCCGGCGCAGCCGAGCTCCAGCAGGAGCGGCACCTCCGCCGTGCACGGTGCGCGGTGCACGGTGCAGGGCGAGCGAAGGGCTCGACGCCCCGTCCCTGCCTCCACCTCCGCCGCCTCCGCCTCCGCTCGGGGCTGCGCCACCGGCGCCCACCAATATTTGCAGGCGATGGTCAAACGAAGGGCGAAAACACGCGCTGTTGAGCAGGCACATGACCGACGACGCGGAGCTGCTGCGCTTAAATGTACATCCCACGTAGGAGCGAACGGCGTCGCTAGCTCGGCTTTTCATCCCTGCGCTTCGCACCTTGAGGCGGGCGGAGCACTGTTGACTCAGCTCTCCGCTTTCCCTCCGGTTTCTTTCAGCTTCTTTAAAATCCGGCTCTGCTTTGGTTCCCAAACCTTTTGGTTTGAAAGCTTTCAGCGAGCCTTTGGGTTTTGTCTTGCGTCCGCGCTAGCGAGGCGCCTCCTGGACGCTCCCGCTCCCTGGGTACGTTCACGGCGAGGCGCTCGCCCCCGTGGCAAAGCCCGGCGTTCTGCCGCGTTCGCTCGCCCGGCAGCTCTCTCGGGGGGGCACCGCGCCAGGATGCTCCTCGCTCACCGCTTAACGCTCCGAGCAGCGTTAGGAGCCTCGGTCCGTGCCGGGCTCGCTGCACGAGGACGCGCAACGCCCGAGGCCCCTAAAGCTTTGCGCCCCGGAGGTCAGAGCCGTCCGGTGCTCAGCAAGGCTCCCGGCGACAGCGCTCCACGCACGACGGCAAGAACAGGGAGCTTTTTACAAGTTTTCACAACTTTTTACGAGTTCTCTCTGAGCTCTTCCCTGGCCCAACTCGGAGGCCGTCGGGCTTTCCCTAGGAAAACCCACGATGTCCTGGCCTTGCCGCGAGAAGCCTGATGCTCCAGAGTGGAGCAACGTGCTGCTCCGCAGCGAGACTCCCTGTGCTGCCGCTGCTGCTGCTGGTTTCTGTTTTTAAGCAAGGATGGTTATTATTTTTAAGCTAAACTCTGCGGGGGAAATAGCTGAGCTTTTCACCGTTTACGGGCACAGGAAGAGCCGTTTCGCTTCTCGAGTATTTATCTTCTAAGAGAAAGATGTAGGTGGTTCTTCACGAAAAAAAAAAAAAGGCATGGAAAAATAAAGATGAAAAGTCCCTCCCAGAGGCTGCTTCGCTTACGGTGACAGAGGACAAGCGCTGAGATAATTACGTCCCCTCCCAGAGGAGAGAAACCCCCTGCAAAACGAGCTTTTGACATCACTGCCCAATATTTACAGTCACATTTAGAAGACGGGCCACCTCACTTCAGGAAGGCTCCTCAACGGTGCAGAAAGTCCCGCTGCTCTCGAGCCGCTTTGCCCACGAAACGCGGCTGCTGCGATGTTAAAATCATCGGCTCAGCGTTGCCCTTGTCGCAGGGGACGCGCGTGTTGCCAGAAAATCCCCCCTCCGGCCCCGTTACGGCAGGCGAAACACCGGCGGCGGCAAACGCCGGCGCTGCAGGCAGAGCTTGCAAAGGCTCCGACCGAAACGGCACCCGCTTGACCCCCGGCGGCTGATAGCATCTGACCTCCTTTATCCTGCCCCGGCTCTCAAAGCAGAGCAGTTGGCGAAATACCCAGAATTAATCAGGAAAATGCCCAAGGGGGCGAGGCAGGAAAGCGAGAAATAAAAGCGTGCAACAGGGCCAGCTGTTGCACTCGCTGTAAGAAGTCCCGAGCTACCGGTTCCAGAAGCATTAGGGAAATCGATTTTGGCTCGTCCGGCATGCAGCGAGCACCGAGACCCACAACGCAAAACGGCACCAAGGTTCGGTGAAATGCAGAAAACGGGCTCCCACGGTAAGATCTGCATCCCGCTTTCAGACACCCGGCAGGATCGGGGGACAAAACTCGCATCTATCTAGAGGAGGGCTTGGACCTGACACGAAGCCAAAGGGGCTTTTGGCCTCGGCATTTGGTTTGTGAGTCCGTCTCTGGTCAGGATATGCCGTGGCAGCAGATGGAAAATTCTGTGAGATTTCTCGGTATATCTGTTGGCAAATAAACCGAACAGGAAACCTTGAGGTGTCAGCAAGGCACATTTTCAGGCGGCAAATGTTTGCTTACATGTCATCTGGGCTCTCGCAGGAGGGCTTGCAGCTGCTCCGCTGGGTTTTCTTTTCTTTTTTTGTTTTTTTTCATTTAAAACAAAAACAAAAACAAAAAAACAGCCCACTGACTTGAAAGAGCACAGGGGAATTAAAGAAAAAACAAACAAACAAGAAAAAACTCCGATGCGATCGAAGGCGTTTCGATTCTCCTAACATCAGAGGGCGAAACCTGCCCCTTGCGCAGGCGAGCGGGGCCGGCGAGCGAAGCCGGGAAGCACCCGCACGCCCCGGCCAGGGCCAGGCGCCCGCTCGCCGGCCCCTCCTGGCTGCCACTGCCACTTCCCGCGGGATTTTCCTTCCCGCCTTCTGATATTCCCAAAGCCCCGCTACGGCGGGGGGGATCTTAGCAGGTGGGGATGCCGCTGGGTTGAAGAAACGCGCAACAAAACAGAAGCGTCTAAGCTGGTCTGAAAAGGAAATCCCCAGCTTGGTGACTGCGCTCGAAAAAGTGATAGTAATAACAGTAATAATAATAACAGTAATAATAATAATAGCAATAATAGTAGTATTGGTATTCTGACCCTGCTGGCTCTTTCAGAGAGCTTTCTCCCACCACATGCAGCTCCCAAGGCCGTGCACTTGCACAGTGTCAGATGACACCAAGAGAAGATCTTTTAATGTCAGATATGGTCATGCCTTAGGTGTGTGCAACTGGCTAAATGACAGATAATAAGGTCCAAGAGGGGAAGATAAATTACAATAGTCACCACCTTTCTTCACCATTCCTTCCATTGCTATGGTGAAATCCTTTGATACGTATATGGGTGTCAGAAGCGCTTCCAACACAGACGACCATGAACGAATGAATGACAGATGACCAAAATCTTCCCCAAAGCCTTTCCTAGAGTGTTCTGGAGCAGGAGGCCGGATGCTGGCCCGGCCCCCGGGAGCTGCCCGGCCGGCTGCAGTCCGGCTCTGTAGCCCACACCAACGTCCCGGCCCGGCCAGCCTGGAGCTTGCTGGCTGGAAGACCAAGAGGCAAGGACTACGGTGTGGGCCACCACGAAGGGGCAACCAGAGCCCCCCTGGGGTTTGCACCCTGCTCGCCCCCGCCGTGGCCGGGAGGAGCTTTGCCTGCAGCTGCGGCAGGACCAGACCTCACCCAGCGAAGGTGGGCAAGTTACCGACGTCACCCGCCGAATTCGGGACCGGTGCGCGGTCCTGCTCCTTCCCTGCCCGTGACGGCCGCCCCCCTGCGCTGATCGGCACCGCCGCGTATTTCCCAGCCGCGGTGCCGTGCTCCTCTCTGGAGGAGGCAGAGGGACGCTGATCCCCTTCGGAGTCAAAGGCATGTTTTATGGACACCCTGCAGCTTCCCGCGCTCCTCGCTCGCAAGGGCGGCGTGTTTACAAAGAACGCTGCAGCCGCTAATCCGGGATGACACCGTGTGTCTGCCTGGGAGAAATCCTAATTTTCTCGATACGAGGAATTAGTTCCTTTAATGCTTAACACCCTTTTTCTCCGCTGAAAGCAAGCAAGCGTTATTGTGCGCAGAATGAAATAAACATTTTAATTAAAATGTAGAATTTATCTTGCCGCGGAATTCTTGAGAGCCCCCGACGATATGTCAAACTCCACTTTCCCATTTTGAGTCGTTCTCTGATCTCATAATGCGAATGGCTGAATTAAAACCTGGGCTTGCTGGATTTGCATATAATTAGACGGCAAGGGAAATTAATAGGGAATTGGATGGTTTTCTCCTCTGCCCATCTGATGTCTTTACCAGATTAAAACCAGAAGAGTCGATTTTTTTAATTACTGTAAAAATGTATTAAATGTTATTTAACCTTTTTTTGTTGGGGGGGAGGGAAGCAGACAGGGTAAAGAAGCAAACTTATACATATGATAACGAACGCCTCCTATCATGGGAAGCAAACAGCATTGTAATTAGGATTAGAAAAGAATCCTAATTAATCTTGTCCTGCCACTTGACTTCTAGAAGTTCCTTAGCGGTTGCCTGCTAATCCCCGGCCAGGAGCGGCGGTGGCCGTGGCCGGCGGCGGGGGGCACTCGCACATCCCACGCCGCTCTGCTGCTAGATTTCCCAGTATGAACCAGGCAACGAGAGAGCGAACCAAGAGGCATATCATGCATTAAGCACCACAGCGACGTCTGACTCTACAAATAGTGATCCTTTCTGACCTTTTATCACGTTTTATGTGGTATTGCCTACAGAGTCTATTTAGAAATACTTATGGGGCTCATTTTTTAGGGTGGAACTGCAGGTAAAGGAAAGAATAAATCAGGAAACTTAAGCTCTATTCCTGTCCTATGCCTTGGTTTCATCTTCTGTAAATTTGTGATGATAAAGGTAGCCTATCATACCGGTCTTAAGTCATTCATTCATATTTTAACTCAGCTCTTGTCATGTGTCATCAAATCCTGTTCTTCAGGTATTGAGATTCTTAGGTTTAATTGCACAATATTTTATTATGTGAGTGAAAGGTAATATGATTATTTTCATCTTTGGGTCTTCAGTATGGAAGTTAGATTTTAGAGAGCTGGTTGTTTCCAAACTTCAGACTTTGTCTGAAAAGTTTAATTTTCTGCCTCTGATACTGCAGCTAAACATAATGTCAGGTGATGCTGGCCGTAAAGGCAGGGTTATAACTTGGACTAGTCCCGAAACACAGCAAAGTGCAACTTCTCTTTGCTTTCTGCTAAATAATAAATAGCAAATGACTACTGCTACAGCTAGGACAGCTTCTCGGCAGAACTTTTTCCAAAAACTCCAGTAAGTTTTCGGCTACAGCTTTATGAGAGTGACCCCGAGCAGCAGCCCGGGAATAGCATGGTTAGTACAGACATGAAAAACCTCCACGTCAAAACCGGAGACCACACAAAATGCACCCGGTCTTGAATTTCATTTTAAACCAGGCTGACCAAAAGTTCACAAGCCAGGATCGATCAAAGGTTTCCCACTGAAAAAACGAGAAACTCACAATTTCATATGGTTTTAATGAGAAAAATAATTGACGAAACTTTGCTCTTTCAGCTTGGTTTTGCTTTGAGTTTGGGGTTCATGTGAGTACGAAAACCAACAACGGGTGCAAACCCGCAAGGAATGAAATCACCGAGTTTGGTACAGTTTTAATGACCAGACTCTTACAACCGGAGCGCGTCACCTGCTTTAGGACTGCATAAGGGTCAGGAATTTTAAAGAATTTTATTTTTGTAAGAAAACGCAAGTCACGGAAACGGCAACTCTCTGCAGGACACACTTTCACCAAAGTTTTGTTGGGAAAGTTTTAGGTCCAGGGTAAAATTTCGAACCACTGCCTGGCCGATGCACTTTCCCAGGAGGTGCAAGACCCAGATTCAAGCCCTGCTCTTTCTGCATCTTTCTTTTTCTGTCTGTACGCTCGAATGAGAGGGCTGCAGGAGCAATTTTTTACCGGGCCGACCCGCGGAGAGGGAAGCTGGTAGCGCCTTTCAGTTTCCTTTCGCGCAAATTTGAGATATCGCAATTTCATTCTGATGGCGAATGGGGAAAAAATGTCAAAATACTGCCTTTTCTAGCCAAAGTCAGAGTCTTGCTGCCCAAACACCTCTCCCTCACGGCCCGCCAGGACACAGATATCCAGGAAAAATGCTTTGCAGAAACGTTGAACCCGGCCCGGTTTGCCGGGTGCTGCCACGCCGGAGGTGACCACGCGCATCCCGATACCCAAACTCATTCAGATTAAGCCCAAGCCGCCCACTGCACATCTATTTCCTTCGGTCTTTTTTGGCATTGGAGCTCACAGTAGGCACCAAGGGGTTTCCTTGGGGGATTTACTGCGCTTAATGATTTGGGTCCTACTTTGTGGCTGCTCTTGCCATTAAATACAAACTGATTCACTACAGCTGCTTCAGCGCTGAGGTTCGTTCAGAAGAAAGGAAGAAGCAAAAGAAGCCAAGAAGAAGGAAGAGGAGATTGTAATCCAGGGTGCTGTCAGTACATCCAGATTCCTGGCATTCTAGTTTTTTTCCCAACCAGGTGGTTAACTAATTTATACCGCTCTCAGGGATCAGCTGTTTAACTGTAGGTCACGTTGTGTCACAGTTTATTTTTTTAACTTACTTGGAAATTCCTCTGATTTATTACCATAACTGACAGGAGCATTCGCTGAATGACGAAACCGGGGTTACACAGAGCATCAGTTACAATAAGAAATACATCCGCCACACCTCCTACCTGCGCACCGCTTCCACGTGCCTACACAGCGATTTTCTAAACTTTGTCAACATTTAGGGCCCGAGCTGGCAGCCGGCGTGTTCACATCTGCATTACAAAAGCCTGAGAAGGAAAAGCTTCTCCTTCCATCTGGACAATGATCCAAGGGCAGAAGATCCCCCCTTCAGCAGGACACCACCACATCATCAAGCCCTATACTAGTATTTTTTTTTTTTAAATAAAAGTCCTCTTCCTAACAAATGGATTGTGCATTTGTTAAAAAACGCAATTAAAACTATTTCAGTTGGTTTACATTTCCATTTTTCCCTGTAATGTTTGCAATTCAAAAATAAGATCTTCTATCTTATGGTCATCATCGAAGCTACTTAGAATGCAAAATGTAAAAACCATATAGGTCGTAAAGGATTACACATTTTTACACTTCTTTTGGTTTCAACGGAGGAGCTACACAGAGAAAGCAATTTATTTTTAAAAGATATAATTAATATAATAGCGTCCCTTCAATTTGTTGGCTAGCTTTCTCCACTGTTCCAGAACATAAAAGAGCTTGGGGCTTTCTGAAGAAATAAACCCTCAAATATAGCCGAGACCTCGCTGATGGCATTTAGAAGGAAACATCACCTTAGGAGAGGCCACTTCCAAAGGCATACAGCTACCTGCCACGCTGGTAGCAGCTATCACTCAGGTTTTTAGGTACTCCTAAGCATGGAAAAGGCTGCACCTCATTGGCCTCGGAGACCGCAGACGCTTGATCTGCAACATTTTCTTTTTTTCAACATGCTTTAGCAGTGCAAAGTGTTTTTAATTTGCCAGGAGCACCAGTTCTACAGTAGCACACGTGGTATATGCACAACATCTGGACGAGATAGATGCAAAAAAAGCATCCTTAAAAGGGTAGTTTAACCCGGGCAGGAAACGTCGCTGCGTTGAGCGCCGCGATGGCCCTGCTCCGGCTCTCGTTTACTCATCTCAGAAACCCGGCTCCCGTGCCGGGCGAAGCCCTCGGCGCGCCGGGGACGGCGGCTCCTGCAGCCGCTCCGCGTGCACCGTCGCCGCTCGGCGGGGCCGCACTCGCCCGGGAAGCCGGGCGAACCACATGAAAGGCGCCTGGTTTCGTGCGCGCGCGCGGCAGCCGTCTCTGACGCTCGGCTTTCCCGCGAAAGGCGCGGGAGAGGCTCCCGACGCCTCCCGCTCGGAAGAGACCGGCAACGTGGCCCGCGACACGCTGCGCTTAGCGACTCGCTCTTATCTTCGCCTCTATCTGCCCGTAGCCTCCGTGCAACTGCGTCCTAGTCGTGTAGGACCATGTTCAGCCCAAGAATTCAACCCCGGTCGCATTTCTGAACTGTAAAGTGTTTTTAGGGTGGAGACTTGTTATCTTCTACATCTGAACAAGGTTAGACCTCAACAGACTCGCTGCTGGCTGTGACCCTTGCAACACAGATAAGAAATGCTGTTCAAAGTAGTGTGCTCTTGCACATAATATATGGTATATAATGTATATGCATATAATATTGGTATATATATTTACAATAGTATAATGATCATTGCAATTTACCGCGCGAGTCCGCACGTTCAGCTGAGCGGCGCCCCTCTGCCTCCCTGCACGCATCCCGCGGGGAAAGAAAAGGAGCGGAAATGGAATGGGGGGAAGGAAAGCTAGCAGGAATATTGCTTGATCTTTATGAGGATGAATTTTGCCACTGGCTTCGGCAGCAAGATCCGTGTAGCCGGGCCGGCACCGAAAAGCCTTCGCCAGGCCAGCGAGGCTGCAAGCGCGCATGCGGGCAGGGGCGCAAGGAGCGCTCCCGCGAAGCCCTGGCCCACGCTGCCGTCCCGGCGGGATTTGCAGCTCGCAGGGAGCGCGGGGAAGCAGAGGACGGGGCTCCACGCCGGGGCCGGCACGATCCGGGCAGGTGTCCCGGGCGGATCGGGGCAGCCCGGCGTGAGCGCGTCCCGGCACGCCTGCACCGCCGCCAGCCGCCTCCTTTCCTGCGCCCGGAGCCGGGAAGCTCCAGCTGGGGGGAGAAGCGGGTTCGGACGGTTTGGGGGAGGCTCCGGGGGTCTCTCCCGCGGGGCGGCGAGCCATCCCCCTGCGCCACGACGGACATCCTATCTGCAGGTTAGCGCTACCGGGGAAGCACGAAATTTTTCCCAACCGGTGAGAAAACAGCAGTAAATCACCCGGCTCGCCGGCCCTGGCCAAGCAGGCGCGGCGACCGCGGGAGCCGCGAGGCGTGAACAGGGCTGGCGGCACGGGCACGGCCGCCCGCCGCCCTCACTGCAGCGCCACACTGCAAACCGCCCCGGCAACGCATGCACAAAAACCAGGCTTTTATGGCCCGTTTCCAGCAGCGTCCTCCCCCCTCTGCCCCCGCCGGGGAAACCAGCCCCGCGACGCGGCTCGGAGCCGAGGTCAGCCCGGCCCTTGCCTTTGCAGGAGCCAGCGACCACCATTAAACGCCGTTCCCCTTGCATGCTCCTTTTCTTTCTTTTTTTAAGCATTTAATATTTTAAATTACTATAATTTGCGCTGGGGACTAATAAATCATAATTATTCACTGGAAAACAAATTGTAGTGTGGAATTTAATCCCTCATATCTACTCTATCTACTATAAACGAGCTACCAGTGATCTAAGAACGAGCTACCTGGCAGTCAGAGATCACATGGTTCATTTTTTTTTTATTTCGATTCCCCATTGGTTGCTATCTATCTGAATACCTGCGCTGCCTCCGCTCTCGCCCGACGCGTCCTAAGCTGCGTTGGCTACGATGACATCTGCTGGTGATTACACACTTTCTCAGCCGCCCCAGGTATTTTTATCCGCCGAAGGCAAGAGAAGTGGCAACGCGCTCCCGTAATTTGGGGGATTTTTTTTTTTTTGAAATTTTTTTCCTCCTGTCAGCTCAGAGCGGAGCTATGGGACGGCATTTACGCGAAAAGGAGCAATTACGCCGCCTGCGAGCAAGCTCCGGAGGTAAAATCACCGACCCACCCAAGCGGGCCGCAGAACGCAGCGCCGCGCTGACACTTTTTGGTGGTTTCTTTAAAAAGCCCATTTGCCACGGTTAAAAAAAGGAAGGGGCGGGTTTCGCAGCCGTGGAAGAGTCAGCGTAATTACAAGTTACTGGATCGTGGCGAAACCCAGGGTAAAGCAAGACGTTTCCAGTGGCAGGCCTCCAGCAGCTTCAAGGAAAGACAGCCTCAGTCCCGTCTCCGGCTGGGGAAGGCGCACGCGTCCGAAACGGGGCAGCCGCAGAAAAGCCGAGGGCCACACGGATGCCCCCCCGTCTGGGCCAGGGCCCGGGCGGCGCGTGCCCCAGCGTACCCACAGCGCGCCCCGCTGCGCGGGACTTTTGCTAGAAGGCGCCTTGCTAGGAGAAAAAGCACTGCAATATAACGTTAGAAATTCCTGCTAAGAGCCAGCGCCCGGAATAGAAGGACGGGGATGCAGCTTTGCATCGCAGCTGCTCTGCGCGAGGGTGCAGCAGGGAAACACTGCCCATCACCGTGCCCACAGGCCCTCTCTCTTGCGATATTGCAAGAAGTTAGAGGAACTTGAATTCTGGAGCTAGTGACCTTAGGTTTTAAATGGGAGGGGGCTCCAGGCAGGTTTCCTTTCCTTTGCTGCTCCACTCGCTCCTGAGACCCAGGCGGATGCTGGGTGAGACCAGGGCAGGACGGCGACCCGTGGGCACTAAAGGGCTCTTAGTTTTGCCTGGCGCTGGCACTGAAAAAGCCCGGCTACGAGCTTGCGAGCTTTGAAGAGACGCGCTCTTAAAACCGAAAGAAATAAAAATAAAATAATTAAATAATCTAAATGGCAGCCAACAGACTGCTCACCCAGCATTTTCCCACCTCGGGCAGGAGCTCTGATTAATGCTCATCAGCTTATCTGCACGTTAGATCCTCATGATTCATCACTTACTACCCTAGGAATTATGACGCACTGGGGAGAGATATATTTGCAGATTCCATGGGTGTATGCCATGTCTGGAACACTTAAATGATTTTGGCATGAAAAGGGACCAACCACAAGCCCAGCTAATCAAACCAGCATTTCTCAACCTACACCTTCCAGTAGTTATAAAAAAGATTCGGAGCAAAGACAAGACTATGGCAGTGAAGACAAATTTATCTGCCTCATCAGTGGTGTACAATCTTTGCAGAACAAAGGACTTTATAGGCAGCCTGCCAGGAGCCTGTGGCTGCTCCTCGTTTGCATATAAATTTAAAAAGAATTTTAATAAGTGTTAAATGCACATGATATTATTTTTTATTTATAGCTGAAAGTAGGTGTATGCAGCGCCTCACAAAACACACAGAAAGAAAAAGGACGTTTGGAAGTCTGAATGGAGATCAATGGAAAACCTGTGACTGCTTCTCTTAACTAACTTCTCGGTACACGGCTTTATTGTTCAGGTGGCCACGGGCACAACGGAGACGGAGCCGAGCACGTCACGCGATCCCAGCGCTTTCGCATGCGCGGCGCCGCACCAGCCAGGACGTGCTCGCAGATGTGCGCAGATGTGCGCGCTTCCAGAGAGAGGCGCGCGGGTGGCTGCCCTCCCCCTTACCGCCGGGTGACTGCCGCTGGAAAACAGTTCCAGAAAGGGAATAGCGTTTCTTCAGGACGCTTGGATCGCGGCGGCCTGCAACGCGCAGATACTCGGTTCTGCGAGGACTCGGGCCTCGAGCGTCTCTGTAGTCGGCTGCGAGCAAGCACGCCAACGGCGTGACGCTTCCCTTGCGCTCCTCTCTGGAACTGTTTTTCTTTGCTGGTTTTTGAACTGTTGACTACATAAACCCCAAACCTACATTTCTACGCTGCAGGAGCAGCTCCTACTCTCGTGTTTCCTGAGCGTTTGTCACCAAGTTGCTAAGTCGGAAAGGTCACTGCGTTGCAGCCATCGTACGAGCCGACTCCGGCACCTGCTTGGTTTTGATGTAAGCGGGATAAGAAAAAGAGGCTGAATTCTTCTGTGGGGGCTGAAGATTCAGCTATCTTTCAGACACCAGGCAGTCATGAGACATTAAAGATCAAAAGAGTTATTTGAGAACTTCAGAGCTATTACTGGATACAGTATCTTCTTATTAAAACATCTTTACCTCTTCTGTAACTCAAAAGAATTTCCTGGGAAATATATCTTTGCTCCGCTGCTAAGTTACAGTCCACCAAAACGCCTTACTTACTTACAAAAGGAAAATATTCTAGCCAAGTGATGTCATCTTACAGTGATGACATCAGATATTCTTCCCTGAAACCTTTTTCCAAGGGAGACTTTTGTCAGATCGCGCAGCTACAGTATCACTTTTATTTTATCCATATGACAGCAGGCAAAGAAATCGGGGACAGCAGGATTTCCCATCCTCTAATTCAGGAAAGCGTCAGCAGGCAGGCCGGCCGGCCATGCTGTCAATGCTCAGCCACTTTTTCCTAGCTCATAGGTCCCTAGGGCAGCAAAACATTAAGCCCAGACTAAACCCTAAACTTGCTTTGGAGGATGATATTAACCTCAGACCTAAACGCAGCCAACTGGCACCTTTTGATATTCTATCAAAACGTAGCCTTGTGGCCCTGCTAAACCCAATCCTTCCTCTTTCTCCACCTACCTTTACCAGCTCAGAACTTAGCTCCAGCCCTAAATCCAGCTGCAAGCCTCCCCAGGAAACCAGGACGGTCCGTCCCTCTCGCAGCAGCCCTGCCCCGGCTCTCCCCAAACCCGCTGACCCTCGCGATGCCAGACCTCAGTGCAGTTTGTACCAAAAAAACAGCAGCCTGGAAACCCCGTCTGAACCCTGTTTTAAGGCAGCTTGAATACAGCTGGTATCTTTACGACTTAGGCTAGAGTTTTGGTTAGGGGTAGTGTTTAACGAGGGGAAAGCGATGATGGTGAGGTTGGAGAAGGGGTCAGGATTATAATCCAGGCCAGGATGAACAGATGAAATTGGGCAACGACAGGGTTCAGTGGAGGCTGGTGGGTGAAGTAAGGGGAGAGGACACAGAGCTCTCTGAGTTCATCTTCTTCCAGGACTGGTGATGGGTCCATGAGTTTGTGAAGGGCCAGAATCACAGTTTTATCAAAAGAAAGTCATGGGCTAGGATAATAAAGAGATTTGGGGGAGATGGCACCAATTTGAAAACTCACGTCGAGCGAATCCGTGACTCCTTTGAAGTCTGAAGTGATTAGGAGTCACTGGACTAGTGAAAGGGCTGAGGTTGAGGTTAGAGTAGAGTTTGAGTCCAGCAGATTATACGGTGGACTCCCAATGTGCTGCCACATCTGGAACCATTATTAGTCTCAAAGTATATTTAGCCTGGGAACAGGGAGAAGTTCCTAGGGCTGGGCTAACACTGAGTGTAGGATTAGGGTTTGAATCAGGAGAAACCAAAGAGTTTGCACAAGAGAGGGTTTCTGAAGAGGTCACCAGACCAATCTGAGGGCTGCTCGTACACCTGGACCACACTTGGACTTACAGCCAGCAAGGCACTGTTGAACAACGCTCAAGGTAGTAGGCGAAGGCTCAGAGGGAAAGAACCAATTAAATAGTGTATCATGGGAATTCAGAGGCGGTGGACACTAGCTACTCTGTCTCATGGCTTTTCCCAGCTAAATCCTAATCCTAAACTATCTTCCTCCTCTCTGGTGTTCCCCAGCAGCCCCCAGCCCTAGGGCAGGTCAGTGCTCTGTCCTGGTGTCCAGGCTCACCTTCAGCCGTCGCTTGTCCTCATTTAGTTCTTATGTCTCTACCAGCCCAACCCTTAACCCTAACACGTGCCTTATCTAACTCAAAAACATAGATTTTTTTCTTTTGCTAAACTGTGCATTCAAGCAAATACATCACAAAATTGTTGCCATGAGCAGAATAACTAGGTCATGGTTCTTTCAATTGTTGCTAGTCTTCTGTATCTGGTTCACTGGGGGTCTTTGCGCTAATGAAGAATGTAAAGAGTAAATGAGAATGAAAAACTACACATGAAATCCATTTCCTCTAGGGTGAGTCTACTGACCTGTGAAACCCACACGTGTTACGCTACAGACTGTAAGCCTTCAACGCTGGAGAGGGAATCAAAAGTAAAAGCAATTCTCTCGCCCATACATTAATACATAATGATAAATACATCCAAGGGTTCTTTGCACAGAGTCTCTACCGGGAGATTTTTTTTTTCCAGTACCAGATTGGAAACTTCTCATTTCAAATGTTTTATCACAGAACTGGCCAAACATTACTTCTTCCCTGATTCTTTGAGTAACAAATATTTTACAAATAATAATAAGACAGAGACTCACGTTCTGCCTTCCCTTTCACTGGCACGAGTCACTGGAAATTGGGAAACAGCTGTAATTGTGCAGTTTAGGGATAAGACGCTAAAGGACTCCCCACCCTCCTTGCATTTTTGGGCTTTACTCCCTGGATCTTGATCCTCAGAGCATCTGAAAGCAGAGCAGAGGTCGACTAGAGGAGATGCCCTGTGAACACGTAGCTCTCCAGAGAGGAAAGGAGCTTCTTTCCAACTCAGCTCCAGCAGAAGGGCCACAGCCTCTCCTCTCCCTGCCACTTCCAAGCTGGGAATACTCTGCTCTCCAAGTGGCAGGTCTTACATGAGGGAAAGCAAGGGAGATTTTTATGCTTGACTTCTGGGAAAGTGCTTATTAGGATTTATATGACTTGAACTTATCTACAAAGACTCGCAGAGCGCAGCTATCTATTTAGGTTTATACAGGCTACGACTAAAATAATTTCCACCTGAATGTGTTTGCACACGAAGCGTTTATGCCACCGCAGGGGGGTCGGAGCGTTGCACCCCGCAGCCCAGCTCCGCTCCGGTGGGCGACGGGGCTCGAGCCCGGCCGCGGCCGCTGCTCAGCTCGCACAGAGCAAGCCCCCGACTCGCACCGCTCTGAAGTGGCCGCAGGCTTCACCACCAAACGCGACCGTTCTGCAAGCAAAAATGGTACTAGGAAATCACCTGAGAGGAGCATGTGTGTGCGCATACGTGTGCGTTTTTCTGTATTTGTCTGTGTGCACACTGAGGAAGTTAATTTTAGTTTCATATCTAAGACTCTTCACTGTTCTATCTACATGGTCTCCTCTGCCTTCAGAGTGTGTGTAGCGAAGTTCAGGTGAAAAACACCGCATCTGTATTTTCCATGGTAAACCACAAGGGGTTTAAATTCACATCACTGTATTTGCAAACAAGCAACTTCTGCATGCACAGAATCCTGTTTCACTTGAAACCCTTACCCCCAAACTGTCTTAACTTAAAACTCTTTCAGAAAAGAAAAAGAAAGTTAACTTCTCGACCACAAGCAGAAAACCTCACACTGGCCCCACTGTATCCTGTGCACCATTAGCCAGAGAGGAGCCTGTGTTTTGATTTCCATGCCAGGTTGTCTTTCTGGTCTGTCTAGGCTTGGTCTAGACTGTATTCTGAACAGCACAAGCTAATTCCTCACCTCCCTTTCCCTGTGCACCTCTGTGACGTGGAACGAGCTCTCAGGCACCAAAGCAGGAATAATCACCCTCCAGGACCGTACATTAATTTGTTCTACGCTGCTCCTAAATTCAGTCTCTCCACTTCAATAATCACTCTTGGTTTCCACCCAACCCACAGCGTGAGATTTTGCAGGCTGGCTATTTCAGACACGAGGGCCCAGATCCTAACTGCCCATCTCTGCTCTTGCGTTTCCACAGCATGGGAATCTTTTCTTTGCTCTATACGTTGACTTCAGAATGGGAAGCTAAAGCAGGGCTCTGAAAACACTTTTTTACCACCCAGACACTTCACTATATTGCTCCCTTTTTAGCAGCTGCCTTGAACAGAAACATTCGACTGAGGGAAAAGAAGATTAAACCATTTGCGAATGGCCAGATACTCCTATTAGCACGGGTTGCTAGCCTTTTCTTCAGGAGGTTGCACCACCGAATCTGGCTTGCCTACATTCTTTGCAGGTAATGTAATCCTCATTTAAAAGAGAGCTTGTGGCTATCCAACGTCACTTGTTACCTCCCTTCCACAAATAGCCACTTACTACCAAGAGCAGTGGAAGGCAGCAGATGTAGAAATCAGACCTTATTGCTAATTTGTGCTGTGGGGCACGATAGAGGCCGAGTGTGCCAAGACAGAAGTGAACTAAAATGGGGCCAGACAACCTGAATTCCTTGTCCCAGCTCTCCGAGCACCAGCACTGCCGGGAGCTCCCGATGGAGGTGCCCAGCGATCCGGGGCAGGATATATTTATTCACAGCACGCCAGGCCCTCGCTGCGGCTCCGAGCGCCTCCCTGTGCATCCCTGTGAGTAATGTGCGTTATACCCTGCCGACTCATGCATTGCTCACGAGCAAATCCCTGAGTGCTGGCTTGGAAATGAAAAATAAAAAGAGATTTTCTACAAGTATATATTTAAACTTCTTGCTGAGACTATTAGCTAGACTGAAAAGGGAAGTGCTGTGCAAGTCCGCGTTTGCACACCCTAGCCAAGAGGGTCCCCAACTGTGGCGGGGTTATTCCCAGCTTTTCCAAGGAGAGGCCCACCGCTCGCTGTTAGACTGTTTCCAGACATCTCCACTCCCACCTGCGATTACAGCAGCCTGAGCTTCTCCTCCCTCTCTTTCTGGGACATTTTTGGGTGACCCAGCAGTAGCTTGGATCTCCAGAACCGCTGGTGGCCCCAGTGCTTGAGGAGAACACGTTACCCATGCTCTCCCCATGAGACAGCAGAGCTGGTTTTCCCTTGTTTCCAACTGCTTTTACCCAACCTTCCTTGCAAGGGAAAATCCAAAGATCTGCGAACAACTTGTCTAAGAGAGCAGGGGAGCAGAGACCAATATCCGACAGCTCTCAGCATGTCCTGCTCATCATTTAAGAAGCAGTTTTTAAAAATAATATCACAGTAGCAACATTTTGCTACTTTTCTGCTGTTTCCTTATCTGATGCTCATGGAACGCGTTATGTCTTAACCAAACACACCGATGGGCAGAGCGCTGGCAGCCGATGAATCACCCTAAACGGCGCACCAGGTTGTACAACCCAAGTTACGAAGCCCACAGTCATTTCTGCCGCGTGTGGAAGTCGCGACATTCCCCACACCTGAAACTGTTGATATAAAGCTGTCCTTTCCCTAAAGCTGATCAGGAATACCTGTGCTACGCTACAAGGCAGGGAAATGCAATGGAAGCAGCAGAGCCCTAAATGCATGCGGTACCCCAGGACGCTGCTGTTCTCCTGCCCCGGCCGTAGGCGTTCCTCTGGGATTTGGTACCCAGGACACTGGCGTCACTTGTTTAATTCCCCGTTTCGCAAGCGCCCCTGCCACGGTGCTGCTGCACCTCCTCCCTCCGCGCGTTATCTCCATGTGGGCACTGCTCCAGGAACGGGAGCGTGGAGCGGCTGGGCAGGACGGAGCAGACCTGGGATGCTCCCCGGGAAGGCGGGCTCAGCCCCGGGCGCGCAGGGATGCGGGAGATGGCTCCGCTGCGGAGAGAGCCCTCCACCCCAGGCAGAGGTGGAAGCACCAAGGAGGTCCGTACGCCTCCGCTGCCCCCCTACACAGGGGCCTCCTCCACGGGGCGAATTCGCGAGGACGGCGAAAATCCCACAGCATCACCAGACTGCCTGGGAAAGGCGGAGGAGCGGAAGGCACCTGCCTCTGTTCATGTCTCCAAAGCCTCAGAGGCCTCTGCCAGTGGAATATCAATGTCACGGCACGGGATCGTTTGCGGCACCGTGATCCCTTTTCATATAGGTGTTTTGAAAAAGTTGGCTCGCCACCACCTGGCAAGACAACACCACAGCGTGAGCAAAAGGTGTACCTGAAAATCCTCTCCAACTGCAGAAGAGGTGCTCCTAACAAACTGAAATGATTAAAAAAAGATAAATTTACAGTTGGTTTCCAAAAGAAAGTAGTTAATTTTTTTTTTTAATTCAGGTGAATGAGCACTGGAACCACAGTTCCAAAAAATGCCCATATAAGATTCAATGGCTGTCAAATTATGATTTCATGATGCAATTTCAAGATTAAAATTAAATGACTGTTTTTTTAATGTTAGTCATGCAACCTTCCCCCGAGATCTGAATGTCAAGCTGGGTCAAGCTCTCTCTTTCCTCCACATGATCATCAATTCTAAGGTCAAATTTTATGCAGTCACTCCGGTAAAGCTATTATTTCAAATTATATGCCAATTATGTATGCCAAATTTAGCAGCTCTTCCTTTTTAAATCCAAGCCTACTTAAAACTCCTGGTATCTGCAGCAAAATATTTTGCTCACAGTTGTGGTCCTGAATCTGCAGAGGACCAGCAGTGAATGAAAGTCGTCTTCACCAAAGAGCCATGTAGTGGCTTTGAAATCAAATTCCAATAGTGACAAAAGCTCAGCTTTTGGAAAATCTCAGCACCACATTTGTCCCTAATATCAAGAGGGAGGCAGAGAACTGAATGGACATAAAAAGTAGCTATGTTTGCAACCTAAAATAAAGGGGGTTAATCTAGAGCTTTCTATATCTTTAGCAATAACCTTTACCCACAAAGAAAATTATATCAACATATAATTCAGGTGGAGCTGGGGAGGCTGAAATAGAGTTATGGTCTAACGAAAACATTAAAGAATCGTATTGCTTGTTTTGCACAGGGCAGCACACATAAAACCCACAGCACAGAAACAAGCTTAATTCATTTTCTTTCACCTAATCTGGTCATCTATGAATAGAGCTGGTTAGCATTACACACGCTGCAAAACCAAAATACAAGAACTCAAGCATAGCCTATGATCTGAACAATGAAATGAAGAAATTCAAGCTGAATTAGATCAAGATGAAAGAATTTCTGAATGACGCCTTTTGGACTCTTTTTGTAGTCCTTAACAGCATCAGGTATTGGTTAGCTCCAAGAGCAGGATGTGAGATGTTATCAATTCTGTATTTTTCCTTCATAAACTAGAGATTATAGGTTTCTAGTGTGACTAGAGCTGATGCTCTCTTCTTCCAGAAGCAGAATACGGACAAGACGACAGAACTCAGTGATCAAACAAGCAAGAAAAAAGCATCTGAAATGTGGACAGAGGCAAACTGGGGCAAGGGAACCTCTGACTTTCCAGAGGAAGGTTTGGTTTGGTTTGACGGTGTAAGGGGCCCACGTTTGGAGCTCCAGTGGATTGCAGGCTCCTGATGAATGCGGAGAGCACGACGCAAGCACTGCCAGCTCCTAGACCACGTGCATCATGCGCTTGGATTATCAAATTCGAAACAGTCAAGAAAAATTATCCCCTCTGATTCCACGGAGGTCCTAAAATGTCTTCAGGACTGAAATTCAGCTTTCACTAGACTGCCTTTCGATGAGGTCTCTTCCCGTGTGCTGTTTTGGGTCAAAAAGAGACTGGGCCCTTTGCTGCCCCAAAGTTTCCCAGAATTATCACCCAGGAACGTTTCAGATGAAGTAATGATAGAGAAAACACCTGGGCCACGTTGTTCAGTGTGTCCATGTTTATCAAAGGTAGACTTGTCGGGCATAGGAGGAAGTGACAAATCCATGAGCTAATTTAAGAAAAGGAAATTTGACAGACTTTGAGGTGAAGTCAGTTAAAATAATGGGATAGTAATAGGTTAAAATAATCTAGACACAAATCCCACACCATTCTGATCTCTGCTTAACTGATTTCATTGAAAGAGGCTGAGAAAAAAGTGTAAACTTCTTTCTGTACAAAACAGGCATTTTGGGGGTCTAGATTGCTGGCAACACACAATTTTAAATGCTGCATCCCACAGGAAGCTTACCTCCTGGAGCGTCCTTCAGTTTATCAGAAAGTGCTAAATTTAATAAATACCTAGAGGTGCAAGAGAGGCATATGAGTGGTTCCTACCGAAATTCAACGGGGCCTATGCAGTAGAGAGCTCTGAATACCCGATCAACAACGCTTTCATGCATCCAAATGAAAAATTTTACAGAGTAAAAGTCCTTGATCTTGCAAACACTTACATATACAAATAATTTTATGCACAAATTGTCAGGCTGATTTCCACAAGACCATCCACACATGTGAAATAATTTATTTACACAAGCATTTGCAGGACTGAGCTTTACGCACAGTGAAGATCTCAGGAATTACATTGCCCATGGAACAGGCAGTAACCACCAATTTAGGAACAAAGGGCATTATGATCCAATCTCTTCCATAAATCTTTAGTGTCCATACAAATCTGAGTTTTTAATAACTAATATATAGGTTGAACTGCTTGAAACTTAGCAGAAGGGTCTGTGTGGGACCCTTTGCCACCGATGATAAAGTCAAACTAGTGAAAACCTCTCTTGTAGACATTGTGCAGCGTAAGCCACAACCTGTATCAAAAACCTCGTTCCAGATAGCTTGCATCCATCATTTAAGAGAATTGTACAGCTCAACAGGGATTAAACCAACAAAGTACACAGACATTAAGTATCCCTCTTCAGAATTTTATCTAAAAAACTACAGTATTTTTAGAGAATGATACCCTCTGTGTCATGAGCATGTTAACTATGGTCTGGAAAAGAGTGAAGAATTATATCTCCGAGTTACATTCAAGAATTACACTCCCTGCCAAAGTAATCTGTAGCCCAGTTTAAAGAAAAAAAAACACTGTAAAAAGATTATCTCCAGTTCTCTAGGATTCTTACGCATGGGCGCATGCAATCTGAGGACACGGCTCTTTTCCGTGAATAATGTCATAAGCAACAGGAATGGCCAAAAAGCAGGAAGAGCTGCTGCCGGGGAGACAGAGCAAAACGGGATCAGACAAATCAGGGGAAAACACAAAGCCCCAGGATAACGAAAGCTTCGGGGCTTTCCTAACCGCCGGCGGCGCGTAGATCAGACCCGTGCCAGTTCCCACCAGCCCTACCTACAAAGGTGCGTATACAAGGATGTCGTATTCCAGCAGCTTTGAAACTAAAGAAAGCAGATTACCCACCAGAAAAGGGACCATTTTTGCCACTAGCGTGTTTTGCAAGCGTAGGATACGCTCGGCACAGCGCTCCCGGCTTCTGCCTTTACTTGTTGTCACTTTGTGTGCGCAGCAGCAGGCCCAATTCTTTCCCGATGAGATAAAGCACTTCTGTGCAGCGCTTGTTTTAAAGGCAAATTGTAAATGCAGGGCTGTAATTTATTTAGGTACATTAGAAACTAGCTAATTTGCACTAGTGCCTAGATACCCTATTGGAGGGTTTTCGTGTTTTATGAATCAGCAGGCAAGCTAATGAACAAACAATTAAGGAGCGAACAAAGAAGCGCACTTTGTTTGTTACTTTTGGTGGGCTCTAATAATATATTATATTAGCAAATATGTTTTGTTAAAAAGCGATGCAGTCTAGACAGTAACCCAGACCGTGCGCTGAGATACTCTAGAAACGAAGCGAAATGCCTGCACGCCGTACGATAACGAGGCAGCGAGCGACGCAGGGCTGCGCGCACCGGTAACGGCGTGAACCAAACGCCGACGGGCGCGAGCGACGAGCAGACCGAGAACTGCTGCCTGATGAGGCGAGCGGGCGACGGAGGAAGACGACGGCGGCGCTTGAAAGGTCTGACAGCCACGCGTCAAGCGAGGCGAAGCCGTCGTTCGCCCGAAGAAAACCCAGGCGTCGAGGGGACGCCCCGTGCCGCGGCCGAGCCCGGCCCCCCGCGGCAGCTCCGTCCCCCTCTCCGCCCGGCGAGCGCTCGGGACTCGCCCGACAAAACACCCGAGCAGGAGGAAGTGGGGTGTGTGCCGAAATGCTCCATTACATATTGTAATGGCAGACATTAATTCAACGTTAATAACACTTTGCACTTTTCAATCACGTATTCTAAAACCCTTCAGATAGGTGGGGAAGCATCTGGCTGATGATTACTGGGCAGAGCCCAAAGGTGTATCCTTTCCCCCGGCGCCAGGAGGTGAAGGGACTTGTCGGGGTGGCGGAGCTGGGAAGGCAATCCGCAGCTACCCATTTCCAGAACTGCATTCCCATCCAGTTGCCAGAAAGAGGAGCTAATTTAAATATTACCGTTCGCTGACCTACTTACGGCGCTACCATCAAAACTTGGAAGTTGCGATCGAGCATTTCCCCCTCTACACTCGGGCTTTTTTAGGATAACACAGTCTTTGAAGTAGGCCTTCCAGCTGCATTAAACAGACGGATCGTTATTATTCGCTCCACTTTCTTAACGAGTCCCCGTTTGCCGCGATTCCGCCACTGCAGAATTTGGATAGAATCTCACAAAACTTAAGATGCGTTTCCAGCACGGTGGTTTTTACGGACACACGGCAACAGTGAGACCTTGCCCGGGAGCTGGTGGCACCTAAAGACACGGAGCAGCCGAGCTGCAGCATCTGTGCAAAAGGGCCAGCCCGTATCTGGCCCCGTTCGCCCCCTTCCCCCAGACCTTCAGCTCCTCGTTCCTCACCGTCTTCGGTATTTATCGGGCCACTTTGTCACCGTTTATTGTCAGCCGTCCTCCTCCCCAGGAGGAAAAAAAAAAACAAAAAACAAACCCCAAACCCTTTCCTGCTTACACAGAGCGCTACAGGCGCGAGCCAACGTCAACAACCGCGGCGCGCAGACGCGAAAGGCGAATGCAGCGACACGCGCTCCAGCGGCGCCGGAGCGGCCGGAGCAGCCGGCCGGGCAGGGGGCCGCGGGGCGAGACCCCCGCGCCGGGGAGGAAACGCTCCTGCAGCATCCCCGCCTCGCGCGCGAGATCGGCGCAGCCGATAGCGGACGTTTTAGCCCCGGGAGGACGGCGGAAACGGTCATTGTTCTGCCCGGTTTTGAAGGCAGGTCGACGCTTCCTAAGTAGGTCACATCCTGCGGTGGTAAATCACGGTTATCTGCGCCCCGGCAGGGGCTCGCCGGTCCCCAGGTGCGATCCGGTCACCCCGACCGCGCTCCGGACATCCCAGACACGGAGCTGACCCACGGAGCCGGCTGCGGCCGAGCAGGCGGCAGCGCGAGGGCTAAATCCTGACGTTAATCTCCCCGAAACCCGCCCCGGGAGAGCCGGCTGCAGCAGAGACGCCGTCCCCGAGCGCCCTCACCATCCTGAATTTGCCAGGGCAGCTGGAAGCCGTTACACGTCTCCAGCCTCGCCGTAACCTCACTCGCTACACGAACTGTTTACAGACATTTTATCGAGGTGCACCAGGTGTGGATGCGGTTACCAGCTTTGCGACTGTTTACCTCATCCTCCTCTCTGCATCACATTGTCACAGACTGTATGTAAAAAATCAGATAACAATGGTACTTCGGTCACAGCCCGCTCAGCCTCTGCACACCAGACTCACACATGCACTGGAGGACGTGGTTCACGTACAATCCTCGCAGCAAACCACACACGAGCTGCTGCAATCAAATATCTGCCTTATCTCTCTCTCTCTTTTTTTTTTTTTGCTGAAGTAAATTACACTGAAAATTTTTTTTTTTTTTTACCCTTTTCAAAGCTAATACACAAATGACAGGATGTTGTTGAAGGAAAATATGAGCTTTCATAAGCTATTATTATTAGCACATGCGCACCTCTCTGCTGCTTTGATCTTACTGTAGGTTCGTGTTTATTCCTCCTGACTCTGCACTGGCTGAACTCAAACCTGATGTCTGTTCCGATACCGATCGTGAACAATTAAAGCTGGATTCGTTAGCCACAACATCACGGAGCCGGAGCTACGGGATAATTGCACGGGTGACATTCTGCTGAATACACTATATATAGTTTTCCCGAAGCCTCTCAGCTGTGACGAGGTGTTTGCTGTAAAACGGAAGGGCGGTAATGTGTACTCAATAAATGCTCTTTGATAGTTAGCATGTAAGCTAGAGCGTGTTCAGGTTTTGTTTGCAGCGGAACTGGGCTTCTTCCATTGTTTTATGAGCAAAAAGAAAAGAAACAACGTCGAATAAAACATTATGGGCGGACTTAAAAATGGTGCAGGTTCACTCACGGATTTGCAGCCACTTTGGCTGGTTTCAGTGACCAAAATAAGTTTCTATATATTATTATGTATTTTCTTTATGCTTCTACTAGCAGTAAAGTCAACCCACTGCAGAAAAGTAATTTCCAGGCTGTTTCTACTTCTGTCATCACTGGAATCATTGACTAAGTTCCAGTCAACGGCAAACCTGCAACCTCACCGAAGGCAGTGGCATTTTACAGACAATACTCAGGGCATAATTCGGTGATGATGCACCAAAAGAAAAAGCTAACTTGGCTCTTAGTGCCTGGACTAGATGTGCAAACCCAGCAATCAGGAACAAGCAAGCGGCCAGGTAGCGAACAAATATGACTCTATTATAAAAATCTAGTATATTCTCCTAGCAATACGCAGCAGGGTCCATTTGTGCTTGGTGCTGTACAGACACACAGGACCAGAGACCTTCAAGTCTGGAAAGGCTGGAAACTTAGCTGAAATGCAACCCGTTTTATTAAGGTAAATGGAGGGAATGAATGGGGGAGAAAAATGTAACAGGAACAGGAGAGGTGATTATACCAACTGGCTTCATGCACAATTAGACAATAATTTTAGACAGCCTGCTTTCAAAGCTGAGCCACACTTTAATACAGCAAACGGCCAATTTTTCTGGAAACAAATTGCAAAGTGTTCGCACGCTGTCTTCAAACTCCCAGCCTCCCAAGGCAGCATGCGAGAAATAAAATCCTCCGAGTGCGGGAGACCCAGGTTTGGAGGGGGAGCTCACAACGTCCGCACAGAGCCGCTGCAAAACAAGCTGCCACTTATACGCGAAGCTGATGGGAGGCTGCCTGACTGCAACATCAGGAGGCTGGAAAAAGCGATGTGGAAAAAAAAAAAAAAATTGAGCACAACCAGTTTTTGAAAAACGCCAAAAAAATAGTTTGCAGAAATTTAAAAATTTGTGCTCCACCACAGCGACTGCGGAGAGGGAGCGAAGAACGGCAACGCTCCCGGGAGAGACGCGGCTGCCAGTTTCGCTGAGTGATCGCTTCCACCAGTGTCCTGCCAACAACACCATTACTGGATTATCAGGGCGGACTAAGCCTTCAGCCAGCTACCCTGCCTGGTAACGCGCAGATTGTCTAGACTTCTTCATGTTCAGCGATATGCACAAAGTTTGTCTTTATTGCTACAACATCACCCGCTGCTCCTGTGGGATTTCATCCCGCAAGGCATCCTCGTGCCGCCGTGGGAGACTCAGCTGAGCGCAGCCCGCAGCTCGGGATTGGCTTAGGGTGGCCCTGAGCGCAGACGGATTTATTTCAGACAGAATTCTCATAAATTCAGAACCACTTCCAAATTTCTTGACTATGAGATCAAAGAGGCAAGAGCTTGCTTCGTGCCATCTGTGGAGCTGCTCGACAGGGCAACGCAGTCTGGAGCTGGGGGAGGAGAAGGCAAGGAAGAAAGTCTCGGAGATTATGCCCTCAAAAACAAACTCAAATGCCACCCTCACATGAAAAAGCATTGGTTGGCAGTAACAATTAATTTCTTAACTGAAACCCGCCCAACTGTGTCCAAGTGTTTTAATTTGCCTATTGCTACAATATGCAAGGGAGCTGGCAGTAATGGATTTGCAATTAAAACTAAAACTGGCAAAGAAATCGCAAAGCTGGCAAAAGAGCTAATCTGCAAGCCATGATCACAAGATTACAAAGTGTTTATGCACATGCTAATTACCAGAGCACATAGCTGAGAATGACTTGTAGCAGAGAATACTGGGTTTGTGTGCTCTAAATCCCTGTATCCATATGGCTAGCCCGGTGTGCACCCGAGGTACTTCCTGCACCTCCTGCCTGCCTGTTGCAAGAGCTGGAAGACGCAGGAGAAACGCCGTGTTCGGGACTCTCCTCGCACACGCTCGAGCGGAAGGAGTGCTCCGGACTCGCCGGAGCGCGAGGAACGGGACAATGAGGCAGAATGCGGGAATGACCCCGCTGGGATCACGCTGAGCGTTTCCCCCACCCCTACCACCCCACATCCATAGCAGCAGAAGGGCTGAAAGCACTTCTCCAGCACACAAACTACAACAATATTCACTGGGAGCCATTGCTTCATCCTTGATTGGAATATGGAACCTATGCATGTGAAATGAATATCACCCTGAATAAATTAGCACCCAGTTATTCACCGTATCATCTTTCATCCTGCTATCTCTTGGATCTAAAAATAGTTATTCCAATTGGTCCCCGGAGATCAGCGGGTTACGCTGCACACGGCATTGTTCTGTGCGCTGCAACTACCGAGGGCAGAAATACTCATATTGCCACGAGCACAAAACCTTACGCATTGCCTGCAAAAGCAGGGGATGGAAAGGAAAGGGAAAAGACTTCAAGTGATCAAGCGTCAGTGCCAACAGCTAATAATGGAGGAAAGGGGCACCATGAAGAACAATTTCGAACCAGAGGAGAAAATTTCAAGGAGAAAACAGAATGGAAGAGCAGTCCCAGAATAAAAGGCTGCTGGGAAAACTGAGATTCTTTAATATGTAGGATTAAGGACTGCCAATGTCCTCAGGGAGGAAATGCAAATGGGGTTCAAACCATTTTTTCCATAAAAATTAGGAAGGAGAAAGAACAGACTTTGAAGTTCAACATGTTAGTAAATGAAAGCAAGAGTAAAGGAGACACAAAGAGAAATCAAGCCCTGGACGCCCAGAATTATGTCTTAAACACTCGCTAGTGAAAGACAGAACCTGAGGTGATGATGAGACTTCCCTTCATGGTGTGCACAGATCCCAGAAAATCTCTAGATTAGAAACTGCCTGAGAAAAAAGTATTACACAACAAAGGTACGATGGAGTATAGCATTCAAATGGGATGCTTTGTGCCTTATTCAGCGAGCCGGGAGTGATGAGGCAGCGAGGAACACACGAGTGAAAACCTCATGCATATGCCAGCCTGCTCTGGGATGCGCGGAGCAGAGGGAAGATTTCTGTAGGTGCTCTTCTGTCTGCAAGATGGCAGCTGGAGTTGGAGTGGAAGGAGGCGACAGCTACTGGAAGTCTACAGAGAAGTCAGAAATGCTGCCAACATGTTTAAAGAGATTTGCAGAATTCAGCTGCATCTGCAGGGGCCGATCATTCCCGACACCCTCCCGAGAGCAGAACAACTAAGTCCAAAGTGTATGGAGGTGGTGAAAGAGTAAAAGCATCTTGAGCGATATTCAGATCACTGCTGCCTCTGGCAGAGTGATGATGTCTGCGGTGAACTTTTTGAGGTATCAGTGGCCTTGCCTGGGTCTGGTCACTAGTTGAGAAGGGCAATTTGTATTTGGCCGAGGGTCATTTCAACCTGTGTACTCGTGCAATGCAATTACAGAAGGAGTTTAAGTTGTCATTACTGGTGGTCATGGAGTGGCACGTATCAGGGAATGGAATCCAACCATCACCCTGAGCAGATAAGCGTTCCGGAGTTAATTAGAGCTATATAAACTGTGATTCAAAGGAGAAGTGCTTCAAAACTTGGCTTGCAGATGAATTTATCCAACCTTATAATACACTGCGAAGCAAATAATGGTATGTCCAGCTACTGGAGTAACTGGGTGAGATTCAGTGGTCCCTGACATAGCGGAGATGATACACCATGATAAAGAAGAGATGATATAATGCTGGTTCCATCTGACCATAAGCTCTATGACTCTACAGTTGTTCCTTGTGAGATATGTGGAGTATAAGAGTTTAAAAAATGCAACACAACTACCAATTTGCTATGCTTTTTAAATACATTTGGGATAAATCTTCTCTTATCTCCACAGATTGGGTGGGTTGCTCTGTGCTTTTCAGCAAGCATCTCCACCAGGTTCTGCTGCTGGGGTCTGATACTCTTGCCTTGCGCGCGGAGAGACCCACACACAAACGCTGCCTATTTAAAGTCATCTACAAACCAGTTTAATAAAAGCTGACTGCATCTGCTTCCATGTTATTAGTTCTGCCCCAAAACTCTGTTTCTGGCAGCACAATGTTCCACGCTAATGAGCCAACTCTTCCCCTCCCATGGCAGTTCTCCTAAACCTCCACACCATTCAGTTCACAAAGTTACCACCCTGTTTTCCCCTCGGGGGAGGGAAGGATTGCAGCTGCAGAGGGGGTTCTTCAAATAATATGAAGGCCAAAGATCTGTGGGAAAATCTGCTCTCAGACAAACAGCACTTGGGGGCATCTGCGCCGAGAACCAGCCCCTCTTTGCTTCTGTCTGGGTCCCACGTCCTTCTGGCAGCAACGTTCTCCCCGAACCGCGCTGCCATTAATCCCCTGCCAGTTCATACACCCTACCACCCTCGGCGGGGAGACGGCAGAGCGGGAGATCACGCTGCAGGGAAGCGGTATTCATTTCAGCTGGATCGCGTGGCTTCATGGGAGACTTTCTACTCGGGGCAGTTATTTCTCACCCGATCCTACCGCACGAAGGAAGGATCCGGTGCGGACCACGCACCGGCGGCTCTTCTCGGCGCCCTTCTCGGAGCGCTTTGAGCCGTTTTTTTGCCATTTTACTCTCCTCCACGCAGCACCTCGCTCAGAATAAACAGCAATTTGAGGTTATCGCTCCGAGATGCTCGGTGGTGCCTCTCAGATTAAAAAGAAATCAGATAACCCTGATTACCTAACTGAAACTAGCTGCTAGACTTTTATTTAGAAACGATAACGTCTGCGAGCTGGGCTGGCGGGTTCAGCTGCGCGGCAGAAACCCCGCTCAGCCCCTGCAGCGCTCTCCCACGCAGGTGCGAGAGGTCCCGCGGCCGCCGGGGCCGGCGCACGGGGACCCCGCGCCAGCAGCGGGCGGCTTGGCTCCGGACACGCTCCCACCGGGAGCCTGCAGGAAGGAAAACGCGGGCACCGTCGACGGCTTCAATATTTTCCAAAGGGACGGCGTACGTCCCATCGCTCCCCGTTTCCTCGTGCTTCTGAAAGTTGGACTCAGTTCATCCGACAGGCTCCTCTAACACTTCTCGTTATAAACCTTTCTGCACCACATGCGACAGCAACCTCTCCCTCGAAAAGCTTCCACTCGCTGCTGACTTTGCCTCAAGCCATTAACTGACAAACTGGCAGCTAACTACTGTTAACAAATGATTTCCTAGAGATTACTGTTTAAGTGAAAAAGGTTCCAAGATAAATAGACTCATTCTTCATGACAAGGAATTTGAATTATGCATCCAGGGGTTTGGTACGTGTGTCCAAAAACTACGCAGTTGCAATCCTCGAGGTTGTTCTCATCAGCATATTACAATCTGGTAAATGAGAAATGACATTTTGTCCTCGGTTCAGGACCACGGGTTTGTACAGCATGTGTATTTCAGAAGACATTTTGGACCATCCAGACAGCGTTCCCATCCAGCTAATGTCACTCTATGAAATTACTGTTTAAGGCTGAAAAAGTGATTTGTTTTTAAAGGGAGAAAACATGCCAACCGCCTTGAAGGAGTTGCGGTTTTAGGGCCACCTGCAACTTGCTAAAAGATTATGAAATTGCAATTTGTTTAATATCTTGGAGTAAACGGCCTAATAAAGCAGCACGGCTTGCTTTTTTGGCTGGTCCTTTCTGCAGCCCCCCCTGTCGCAGGATCCCGTGCTGGGGCTCGGTCTTGCTTTCAGCACCGGCGTGGCTTTCCTCCCAGCACACTCCCAGCGCCACTTGCACGTGAAGCCATCAAGCTTCACAACACTCCTGGGGAAACTGAGTCACGGAAGAGCACGCTCCCGGGGCACCCGGGGCAGGAGCCGGGATAACACGGTGGCTCCCTCCGTCGCAGCCTGGCGCTGCAGCTACAAGACTATCCGGTTCCTCTGCTATAAGACTTGGTAACATGCCTCGCTTCGTACCTGATTTTGAGAACATCCTGTGTTAACACATAAACAACCGGGGTTGCTAATGCCTGTGTGTTCAGCTGTGCCCAGGCGGCTGACACGGCACGGCACCCGGTGCTCCCCGGGAATGGGGATCGGGCCGGAGAGGGGCCGGCTGCCGCCCCCGGGGAGCACCGGCAGAGCCCTCATGCATTTACCGTGGCATTTTTTTTTTATATTATTATTATTATTAATTTGTACAAACAGCAATGCTTTTGGAAACGGCTGCTCATCTTTCACGGACTCATGCTTAGCATTGCAGCCTGCCTCCTTCCCTCGGTCTGTATTTATATTTATATGCAGATCTGGGTACTAGATTAGTAAGAATAGTACATGAGAGTTTAAAAGTATTTTTATTTTGCAAAGTTTAAGCGCATGCATCTAGTTATATAACATCTTCAGTTAATGCCAATATCCAAGCAACTGGCACTGACAACAGCAGGTAATTTTCTGTCCTCCCGAGTGGAGGAGTGAAATTTTCTCTACAACTCTTATGTTCAAGTGAGATTAAGAAGTCACAGAACTACTCCACCCTACCAGCATAAAACTACTGTTTTTAACTGAATTCTGCTCCTTCCAGGAAAAACACAGAGTCCAGCTGAATAGTAGAAAACCTACACTGCCAGATATAACCCTGCTTTCAGCCATCAAATTAATTATGGAAAACAAAAAAGGGCTTAGGCATGATGTTAACTTCAAGCCAGAAGTGTTCAAAACCTTTTACTGGCTGTTTCTAAATGTAAGAATCTGTTGCATTATACAGACCAAATAAGCCAACATGTGAGCCAAAACTTCTTAGAACTGAGTTGGAAATAATACATCCTTAAATTACTACTGATTGTGTTCAGAAATGAATGCATTTACTCTCTGAGGTTTAGATAAATTCAAATTATTGATTGTTTCGTCAGGGCGTTCCCATGCCCCCCTACCAGCTCTGTTAGGGAGCTAAATTAGCAACAGCTCACACATTTCTGTGATGTCCTTTTACAATACTTGATTCTTCGAAGTTACTAACAGCCTGCAGGAATTCAACAGCTTGATTTAGCCAGTTGAACGTTACCACTGGAAAAGGACTCCAGAGCTGGACAAAGGACAAGAGCTGCCCTTTAAGTTAAAACAGCCTGGAGAACAACTGAAGCTCTCACAGTGAATCACTTAAAGTTACATTTCTTGAAGAGTTTGTGTACGACAGCATTAGAACCACAGCTACATCTGATTTGAATGAAACTTCAGACTTAATGATGCTCATGCCAGCTATTTAAGAAGCAATGCAATTTTCTTGAACACCCTATTATTTTGTTTGACATCTCCAAAGATTTTTCTCCCATTCCAAAAGCAAGCTCGTTTTAAGGAAATAAACCCTTTCCAGTTGACTTTAGAGGGGCCATATGCTTAAAACCCTGGACAGGCTGAAACCGCAGTGTTCAGACACCCCAGTGTCTGGAGGTGTTTGGCTCCAGCAGCTCAATTGCTGCTTATAAAAGAAAAATGCAAACAGAAATCAGCACTGAAGATTCAAATGTTTTTTTAAAAAGCTATCCCTATAGTAATGATTTCAAACAAGTAACAAGCTAAAAACAAAACACAACAGCAATAAAATAAAATCTGATGAACTCTTCAAAAAGATCCTGAGCGATACCACTTGGCATGACTCTGTTGCCTATCCCAGAGCTACGGCAGTTTAGACCAGCCAGGGCTCTGCTGCAAACACACCAAAACGAGGACGCTTTATCTTTTCATATTTCAAAACAAAAGCCAAATTCTGACTGCTGGGAGGAGGAAGAAATTTTTGTTGTGGATACGTTACTGTGTAATTACCCACTGCAATTTCATTTACGTACTTTCGAATGCTACAGCAGATGCAAAGGCTAGGTAGATGTGGCAGTTCCTCATATCCATATCTAATGCTCTAGGTTTGCATTTTCACTGCTAGCCTTCAAATTTTAGGGATGTGCCTGTCTACTGAAGCAAAAAGAAAGAAAATATTTTCATTGTTAGGAGAATGGGGAATGTAACTGATTTTGCCAACCTCTGAGGCTGTCAAATGGATGGCAAGGAAAGAGTTTAACGTCCAAAAAAAAAAAAAAAAATTACCTGTTTTCTCAATAAAATCAGGGTCAGAAATATGGGGATAAGATCAGAAAGGAACACCAATGGATCAGAGACTATTTATGGGATCAGAACATGGAAAATTCCATAAAGCACAAATGTTGCTAAGAATATTCAAAAGTCAAAAGCTTTCTGTGGGTGTGCATGCATAGAGATGTCAACACAACTATTTCATGATCACCGAAATTGCTACTAGCCTGCATCCTCTCTGAATGGCTATTTTTAGGACCCAGCCTTTCATGTGGTATAACGATGTGGATTTTACAAGAGCATTTATAATGTGTTTCACATGGTGTACAGTCCTGGAGAAATTGCTTTGTATCAGAGAAAGTTAAACAAAAAGGTTTGAGTTTTTCCTTTCTTATTTTACACTATTGCTTCTGTTTTGGATTTAGGGTCAATATGCATATTTTTAATTTATCCTATGCGACAGAACTAACTGTCACCACATCACACCGCAACAGCTCTCCGCATGACGCGATGCGATTCCACAAGACGTTACCTGGATTTCTGAATCTTTGTGCCACTTCAGATGGTCTGATTTCAAAGATCACAATGCCACATTTTGTAAGTTATAGCAGGAAGTCAAAGTTCAAAGGCTAAATTTCTATCTCGGTTCTACTGATGTCAGAGGTTGTGCACCGTCTCCCATGTTCGAATCTGGCCCTTTTTCTTTAAGGGCAAAGTCACAAAAGACCAGATTCGTAGAAGAAAAGGACTCCTCTTGGCTCTCTGTCTTAGCTTCGGTGATATAACAGCGCGCGCTAGCAATTGCGGGGAAGCAATACGTAATGAGAACCAAATCGTCAGCCTGTCCATGAGAGGAACAACAAATTTTCATGTGGTAGATCTTAAGATGGTTTACTTCCTAAACATAAAAGCAATATCCACAGTGCCATCTTTTCATTGTTAGGATACACGTCCCACATTTCTGATCCGTTCTGAGCATTTTAGCGGGAAGAATATCTCCTAAACAATTATTCCACAAGTGTGTTTATAATTTTATCCCCCTCATGCTGAGTCAAGCATACTTTACGATCCCCGGCTTTCACATTTGCCTTTTGTGTAAGTCACATCAGAGAAGAACCTCTGTTTATGCTTGTATACGCTATTCCTAAGAGCAAACCACAGCAGAAAACAAATTCAACATATAGCATAGGAGGTTGAACCACTTTAAAACTTTTTTTTTGGTCAGTCCATGATTACTGCATAGCCCTTCGAGACAGATGTGTATTTTGTATATTATAATTCCAAATTCTCAGCGGAACAAAGGCGATATTGTTGGAGATTTTTTTTTTTGCCTATCATTTAATCAAATGTAAAGTTGTTATAACCGGAGGGGAAAAGTACTCTAGATTCTAGTATCCAGCTTTACTTTGGTTTCGAAAACTTACCACAGCATTGTTGAGTTTATTGTTTTGTTTGACAAAATACTAATTTTGGGACCCCGTGAAACACAATGAACCAGATTCTCTTTGTTGTAGCTAAGCTGTGTTTAGCGCAGAACCAGCGGGCGGGAGAGGAATGGTGGTTTAAAGCCACTTCAGTGACCTCTTAGCCCGGAGCTGCCGGCCAGCATGATGGGCCGGACAGGCACCACCGCTTCTGCTGACCTTCCTCATGCTCAGTCCTGGCTGAACGTCCCGCTTTCTCCCTGAAATCACTTTATAGAGGCAGCGGCGGCACAACACGCTCCTTTGCGACTCTGAAGACGCTCACAGTTTATAAACACCCCAACGCCAAACCAGAGAAAAGGGCCACGGCGCAGCGGTGGCGGTAAGTCACGCCGCAAGGAGGGACGCGTGAAGGCGAGAGCTATTTGTCCAAGACCATTCGGAGGTGACCAAGAAACGGATCCTGCTGCGATCGAGACGCAGAGGCACACGATGCTGCAGTCATTTCCTTTAAGAAACAAAGTAGGTGGGTTTACGTGCCAACAGCATGTGCTGAACCGGCAATCCTAAGGCGAGAACGAAGGCCTCGGGTTACGCTAGGAAAGGGTTTGGCAGACGCTCTGCAGGTTCCCGGCGTGGCCAGCTGGGCTCGGAGGACACCTCATTACTCACGCCGCGAAATACTCGCCCCGCTTGGGAGCTGCACGGAGACTTGCCCTCTCCGGCAGGCCGCTGGACAAGCCGGCAGGCAGCAATAGGCGTTAGGTCTTTACTGATTCAGCTGGATTAAACCTGGAAACTAGGAAATGAACAGCCCTGTATCCTGTTACCGGCTCTCTGAGTCACCCGGTCCTCCTACCGAACCCTGGCTTCATCCTCCAGACACGGAGATTAATGAGCAAGTGTGCTATAGCCTGTTTTTTAAGGAGATACGTGAAAGAATAGCGCATGGGAAAGCCGGTACGGGGTGCTCACAAATCCCTGCTTGGCAGCAACGCGGGATTTTGTCAGGCCAGGAACATTTCCCTGCTGCCGCGACTCTGCGGCGAGTTTTGCAACAACCGGTACCCGCTCTGCTCTTCCGCGCCTTGCACCCGCCACGGTGAACCAAGAGGAAAGACCCCATCAGGCCATGAGAGATGCACCAAGGCGGGTGGGAAAGGCACGGGAACCGCAGGAGGAGCGGCGGCAAAGGCAAGGAGAGACGTCACGCGGCCGCTGCAGACAGCCCCGGCGGGGCGCAGAGGGTTGGAGGGGAGGGACGAGGCAGAGGATGCGCCTCCCACGGTGGGAGCCCCTTCTGCCGGGACGGCACTGGGGGTGTCTGGCGCCGGCGCCGAGATGGTCCCTCTTCAAGCCGACGCAGCAGACGGCACGAGAAAACCCCTGAGGACTCCGGGAGCAATATGCGACTTGGAGGAGTTTAGTAACTGCATGGCACCACGTGCTTGACTGTAGTTTACCCAAAACTGCTCTGTCCAGCAGAGTCTCTCTCAAAAATATGCATTTCCCGCAGAGGCAGGCAGGCCGCAGAGGCCGTGGACCTCCTTCACCTTCTCTAAGCAGATCACTGGGGGAGCTCAAACACCAAACCGCGCGAAACGAACGCTAAATTTGGTCTGAGCCTGAATCAGTCGCCGCCAAAGGGCAGGCGAGCAGACCCGGGGGTGTGAAGTTAATGGCAAGCCGTAGATATCTCCTCAAAACTGCTGACGTGTCTCAGGGCTCGGCTGTGAGCTACCAGGGACCGTAACCCGCCACGGGCGCGCAGACCCGCACCGTCCGGACCCGGTTCTCGTCTTAGGCGTGCGGCTCGCCCCTGCCGTGCCCTGCAAACCTGCTCGCTTGCAGATCGTCCCGCAGATACGGAGGGATCCAAGCCTGCGATTAGGATCCGGCCCCTTGCAGACGTACCGCGCGAGCAGCCAACGCAGTCATCCCTGCAGAGCCGGCAGGGCTGCTCAGGCGCAAAAACATGCGCGCGGCTGCTCGAACAGGTACATCGGAGCAGCAAATGCCGGCGAAGCTGAACTTACAGATCTGTCAGAGTTTCCACCCAAAGTCGGGAATTTAGTGGTGTCTGCGTATTTATCGTAGGAAACCGACTGCCGGCTGGGACACGCCACGTCCTCCGGGGCGAGCAGCGCCGGCGCCCTGCGGAGCTGCTCGCCTCCCTCCCGCCGGTGCCCCGCTCTCCCCTTCCAAGCTCTGGAGAGCAGGCTGAACAGCGACCTCCTTTCATCTCGGACGCGTCACGTGCCTGACTAACCCCCAAAACCGCTTTGTTCTTCACAGCTGAAATCTCAAAAATATTAATCATTAACACGGATGAGCTCGGGGAGCCTGGGTTCGGGTTCTGTTTTTCCTCTCCCGATTCCCAGCCAGTTGAGCTAACGACGCTTCCCAAGAGGCAACAGTTGGCAGCTGGTGGGAACAGCGCCTTCGACGTACGCAAGCTCATAGCAGCTCCCCGCAGCAAACGCAGCCCGGGAAGCGCGTTCCAGGGAAGCCTACGAAGGAATCCCGGCGGAAGAGCAGAGAGTGTCGCGCTGTCTAAATCACGTGCAGTTATTCGCATGCAAGGATTTACCTACAAATCCCTTTTGTTTCCCTGTGACATTTTTCTTTCTCCTTTTTTTCACTCCAAACAATTTTAAAAATAAGCTTATGTTAGACCACACACATGCAGTGCTGTATCATGTCACTGCTTCTTAGGCAGAACTCTAATTTATTTCAAAGGGAAGTTCTGCCTCAAAATTGAGGGTGTGATATGAACTCAGAAATTAACACAAGAATTTTCCTTGGGGGAACCAAGGCTGAATCAGACATGCAATAAATGACCTCGGAAGCCCTGCGCCTTGGTACATCCACCTATCCAACATTAGGCTTTAATGTAAAAAATTATTTTCACCATGATCCCATTTCAAGCTAGGTAGAAGAGCTGGAAGAAGTGGATTCACTTTGGTCGGGAGGGAACAAGTTAGTCATCTCTCTGTCTGCCAGGATGTCCATCTGCAGACACTGCACTCCTCGCACTTTTTTTCCCTTGAATATAAGAATTATGGGGTAGGAGTAGCATGCTGGTGATGCCTAACAGCCCAGATCCCGCTGTCGGGGCCCGGCTGGGATCCGACAGGCTCTGTGGCTTTCACGCAGCAGCAGGGACCACCGGTAAAGTCCGGAGCTGCCGCCCCTCGTGGCCACCAGCCCCAGGCTCTTCAAGCAGGCTCGCCCGACATCTGGCGGGACGCGCAGCAACTCCCTCGCAGCGACGGATCCCGATCACACCGACTCCGGGGAGTTTTGCCACCAGTTTCAACAGGATTGGAACTCGACACAGAAAAAAGCAAATATTGCCCTGACGGCGCAAGCTCGGACAGAACAACCCGCACAGCTGCTGGTGCTTTAGCTCTGCCCGTCGCTGGACCCTCCGCTGCCAGCTGCTGATGGAGACCCTGCTCCACGCACTTCCACCTCACGAGACGCATCCGGGGCCTGTGGCCCCGGGCCAGCAGTAACTGCACTTTGATCTTGCCCTGCCCAAGGGGGGATTTCAAACCCACTAAAAAAAAAAAAGCACCAAGCTCAAGGAGCCCAGCAGACCCCAGGGACCAAGTTTTGAACATCTGCACTGTTTCCTAAGCCTGCTCCCTCACTTTTTGGTACTTCAGATGAGCAGAGCTTGGGAAGGTCCCACCACCCTTTTGTTCCTACAGGAGCTCCAGCTTGAGGATTTAATTACTAAGAAAAATCAGGCAGAGGCTTGGTTTCCCAAAGAAAGAGAGGCTCCCGGACCTGTTTCCTCACGCAAGAGCGGGACAGAAAGTCCAGCGCATCAGCTTTGCGTGCAAAACGTCTTCGTTCTGCTCTCCCACTCCTCGCGCGCTCGCTACGCGCAGGAGAGGTGCACGAGAGGTGGGAACCGAAGGAAGCCTCAACCAGCCCGGTCCCGCTTCCCTGCGACCGGGGAGCCCGCTCACCCCTCTGCGCCCCACGTACAAGCACAGCGCTGCTCATTCCCCTGCTTTCTAAAACTATTTACAAAAGCAACCTGAAGGAACTTATAAGTGCTCCTTCTACCATGTAACTACCACATGGTACAAGATAAAACAATGTTCAGAAAACCCCCTCAGGTCTAAACGCAATTATACAACTGTAGCAAGAAAAATATTTTAATCTGATCAAAGTGTTAACATGTTTGACCATGTCTGACCTCTAATGTTTGTAACCACCTAAAAGGCTGATGTTCTTACCAAGGATGTACTTTAATTTGATTTAAAGTTATTTGTACTATTTAAAAAAAGGATGTAGCTTTATGATTTTATATTTCATTTAGAAAAACAGTTCCTCGGCTTCTTAGTATTCTTTGGAAGTTTCTTGCAGATTTTTTAACCGATGAATCCTATATATTCTGCTCTGGGAATAGCTGGCGTCTTCCAAGAGCAGGGAGCGCCGAAGCAGGCTCGTGAAACGCACATGCATCATCCGAGAGCTGCAAGCCTGCTTTGGTGGCTCTGCTGCTGCTCCAGGGCGCTGGCTAGCTAAACGCGCATCTCCTCCGCGCTACGCGTGCTCAAATCGGCGCCGGTCTAGCCCCAAAACAGCGCTCGCCACCCGTGGCACGGGCGGCCCGCGCGGCGCCGGGTGCCAAGTACCTGCCTGCTGCAGGGTGGCTCTTGCCACATCCTGCCGCGAGCGGAGCCGAGTGGAGCCGAGCCGAGCCGAGCCGGGGGCACAGCGAGTCAGCTGGGCGCCGGGCCGCCGGTGATGTCAGGCGCCGAGACATTTTTCCACCCACCATTCACCAGCGACACCCGGGCATGTAAATAGCGCAAGTGGGTGTGTTTTGATAAAACACGCCGCGCCGGCCCCAGGGACGCAGCGACCCTCCCGGCACGACGGTTAGCGGGCCGCCAGCGACCCGAGGGAAATACAGCAAAAGCGACGCGGCTGAGAAAATAAAAAGAGGAAACACCACTAGGGCCACGCTAGTAGCGACACACCCACCGAGGCAGGCACGCTCCGGGCCGGCTCCGGCCGCCGATCACAGCGCCGTGCCTAGGTGCAACAGGAGCCGTCGGAAAAAATGCGGTTTTACGGTGCACGGCAGGGTGGGGGCTCACGCGGCAGCCTTAATTCTGACGGCCCTCGAGCCTGCAGGGAGTTGCACTGTATTTTTCAATCAGTTAAATGCAAAAAGTTTGGAAAAAAAGCACTGCTGGGCTAATTTTTCAATATATTTTTTTTTTCTTTTAAGGATTACGAAGTTAATCCTAGCTGCACACAGATGTTTACAGGAAGCTCCAGTCAGACTGAATACAACCTTTACTATCAAGTGCATGCGCGACTGCGATATGTAATCCCATTCACGGTCCTCCCCCTCGTTTTGTGCTAAAAACGTTAATTAAACGCACTTTTATGGATGGTTAAGTATCCAAAACTTTTGGTCACAGATTTGACCTCCTCAATTACCGGGAGCAGCCACCAGGTTATAGCCCACATTTTATATAATATACACAGCAGCAATAAATCTGCATGAGAGCAACATCGAATCCATGGGAGCTAGCTCATGAGAGCAGTACAGAACACTATGATAACCTTCACACAGGCAGTACAGACACAGGGCAAAACTGTCCCCCCAAAATATTGCAATAGCTACTGGATCATCTCTGAAAAACAAAGGAAAGACCAGCCTTTATCTGAGGAAGAAATCCGCCCATGTCTGTTAGACAGGTAACAGATTTTCAGCTGAAAACATTAAATCAGCCTTTTGAGTCATAAAACACCACACGACCCGAACAGGCCTGAAGCAAAGCCCACCGCGGCAGGGGAATTATTTCCGCGGACCTCGATGGGATGGGAATCGTTCCTTCTCTGCTACTGATTTTTCTCACCTTCGAGCTCCGCATAGTCTATGCGCTTCTATCTGTTGCTCTGACTGTAGCCTTTTTACATTATCAACAGGAAGGATAATTCATAAACCCAAATCTACTTTTTAGCCTAATTGCTAATAGATACGCTATCCCACTTTGTTTTCCCACACATAAGGGTTTAAGATTAAAAGAAATACTCCACTACAACGAACACCTGTTGGGCCAGTGTAACTCAGAACTTATCCAAATTCTCTACTGGGGAGCAAACTAAATGCTTTTAAATAAAACTGATTTAACACCATGATTTAAACTTTAGCAGGCAGAGAGCAGCTTTATATTTTAGAGAGGTGAGGGGGATACCCGCTACCTGGAGGAAGGGACACAAGGTGGGAAGCAGCGGAAGAAATGCTTATTTTGATTACAACACTGCACATTGGCCCCTACCAACGCAAACACACCTTTTCTTTCTGTAAACTGAAGGAGAAAAATTTAAGGACAGGTCCTAAACATCCATACTCTGCTTTCAGCAGAGCTGTGACAGTCTACAGCAGCGCAAGACCTGCTCCACGGCCTAAAAACCAAGGGCTGCGCGGTGGGTGCGAACAGCCGTACGGGGGGACCCGCGTCCTTGCTGCCTTGCGGGCGGGCAGGGCGGGACGGGAGGATACAGCAGCGACTCCAACAAACAGCTTTTTAATCACACTTTAACTCAAAGGTTGTTTCATACCCCACAATCTATCAATTTTTCATAACACCAGTTTAACATCCTCCCCCTCCAAAGCACAAAAGATTGAAATGGTTATATTAAGGGGGCCATTATATTTACTTTTTTAAACCTTTTTGCCTTAAAGGTTAAAAACTAAAAGTGAAATAAAATGAGTGATGTTCTCATTCACCATGTTCTCATTCACCCAGCTGTAAATGCAGAATAATGTCTGAAAGGAACACAGCGTTGCTGGCCTCCTCCCAAAGGAACAAGAACACTGTTTATCAGGATTTGTGAAATTCTTCCCCAAAGTTCTGACAGAGACAGCCACAGGTAAAGATAGCGTTTACAGAGAATCCTCTAGTTTAATTATTCATATTGCCAAACTTACTATAAACAATAAAATGTACAGACTTACTAGGCTTGACCTGAGAGGGTAAAACTTGGTAGGAACAAGACTGGAATAGCCCAGTACTGCCTCCAGCAGCATTAAATATTTTCCTAAAAAACCTCCATTGCAATTTAAAAAGCGTAAGATCCACCTTTCGGGAGATCAACCACAACAGAGCCTTTACTGAAGGGAGGCCAAAACCAGGCCATCTTGCACGCAGACACACCGAACAAAAATTAAACTGTGGCACACATCCCTGAACGCAAACACCAAAAGCCGCTCACCTCCGAATCCCGGGACGCAAATAAAGCAAGGGGCGTCTCATGTTAGACCCGGTCTGACTGCTGGAAAAGTGAACTTGGGGATAAGGAGGTTTGAAAAGAAGCTCCTCGAGCGAATTCGGGGAGAAGCGAACGCTCGCTCCCGAGCATCGTTCACCCTTCCCACTCCCTTTCCCTCCAGCCGGGACAGGACGTTGTCCGGGCGTTTTAGAAACAGCACCGCAATTTGCCCGAAAAAGCCCACGCCGGGGCCCGCACGGCGCTCCGGCGGCGAGCGAGGCCGCGAAGCCCCCCGTCGAGGGGCGGCCGGACTCACCAGCGGCGACATGGATCCGTTGGGCAGGTAGGGGTCGGAGAGCATGAGGAAGGGGTAGCCGGAGTACGCCGACCCTTTGTACATCCCCGCGTCCTGGTGCTTGATACCTGCCGGCAGCGAGAGCCCCGCGTCACGCGAGTCCCGCGCCGGCCGCGGCAGCACGACGGGCCGCGTCCGCGGAGCATCGGCCGCGGCGGGACGGGGGCACCGCGGTGCGGGGCGCGGTGCTGGGGGGCAGCTCGCTGGGGGGCTGTACGGGGCTATGGGGGGGGGCTATAGGGGGTCGCGGCGGTGGGGATGGGGATGGGGAGGGGGGGGGGTCTCGCTCCCACTAACCATCTTCCATGTGGTCCGGGAGCTTCTCCTGATAAACCCTCTGCGGATCCTGCGCGCGGCGGATGGCCTGTACGGGGAGGAGAGAGAAAAAGCGGAGCCGGGGGTGGCGGGGGGGCCCCGCGGGGCAGGGCGGGGGGCGGGGGGGGGGCCCGGCGCGGCGCGGCTCGGCTCGGCTCACCTCGGGGTCGGCGGCGGCGGCGGTGGCGGCGGGGCTGCCGCTGCCCTCCGACTCGTTCACCAGCGAGGACTTGAGGTCGGCCAGGTCGCGCTCGGTGAAGGCGTTCTCGGGGATCTTCTCCTCCTGCTCGCCCTCGTCCTTGAAGGCCAGCATCTCGTCCGTGGCCCCCAGGTCGTCCCCGCCGCCGCCGCCCCCGAGCTGCGGCATTTTCCTGCCGCCCGCCGCTCCCTGCGGCCGCGCCGCGCAGCAACTTTCCCGGCGAGGGTTGTTCCGCGCCGCTCCGAGCGAGCCGGCCCCGATTTCTTAATTTCTTGGGTTGGTTTTTTGTTTTTTTTTTTTTGGTGTGTGAAAAAAAGCTGCCCTGAAAAATTTTTCCTTTCAAAAGTTTTCCCCCCCCTTCCTTTTAAACTTTTTTCTCCTCCTCCTTTTCAACCTCTTCCTTTAAATTCCTTTCGAGATTTTCCTTAAATTCTTTCTAAAAAAAAAAAAAAATCTTTTTTTCTTCCTGAATATTTTTGTTTTTCCTCTCCCCCCCCCGCCCCCCGCCACCTCCTTCCCCCGGTGTTTCGCGGGGGGCTCGGCAGGCAGGCTGCAGGCAGGCAGGCAGGCAGGCAGGCAGGCAGGCGTCGCGGGATGCCGGGCCCGGCGCGCACCCTCCCCCCCCCCGCCCCGTGCCGCCCCCCACCCCACCCCGAGCCCCGGCAAGTTTCCCTGGGAGCAGCGGGCGCCGGCGGCAGGCAGCGGCACGGAGCGCCCGGGCGCCTGTGTGCGAGCGCGGCGGCGCGGCGGCCAGGCGCTGCCGACATCAAAGCGGCCGCCGCGTGATTGACAGCGCCGGGGAGGGGCCGAGGGCGGCGCGCACACACGCACACACACGCGCACGCACACACACACACACACACACACACACATACACATGCACGCGCACACGCTGCCTTAAAGGAACAACAAGCCCGGCTGAGCCTCCCCCCCCTCCCGCCCCAGCGCGGTATAGCGAGGTGTCCGCACCCCGCTATACCGCGGAGCCCCCGGTTTGGGGGGGGGGGGGTGAGGTGGGGGAAGGTTTTTTGGCAGGGGGCCTGTGCAGCCCCTGGGGGAGGTAGGTGCAGCTGGGCGCGCGCACACGCAGGCGGTGCGCGTGCACGCGGTTGCGCACACGCAACCGTGCACGCACAGCCACGCACACACATCCGCACATGTGCTGAGCGGCATGTGTCCAGGCTCATCTGCAGGCGGATGTCTGCGCACACATGTGCACGCGCGTCTGCAGGCAGGCACCTGCACACACGCGTCTGCACACACACACATCTGCAAACACGCCTGCATGCAGACATCTGTCTACATGCATGCATGAAGACATGTGCGCACACCTCTGCGTGCAGTATTCTGCACGCACACATCTGCAAATACATCTGCATGCAGACATCTGCACACACATCCACACTCACGCCTGCATGCAGACATTTGTGTACGTGCTTGCATGCAGACATGTGCGCTCACCTCTGCGTGCAGTATTCTGCACACACACATCTGCAAATACATATCTGCATGCAGACATCTGCACACCCATCTACATGCACCTCTGCATGCAGACATCTGTGCACATATGCATCTGCACACGCACCTCTGTATGCAGACATGTGCACACATCCACACACACGCCTGCACGTAGACATCTGCACACACATCGGCATGCACCTCTGCATGCGGACATCTGTGCATGTGTGCCTCTGCACACACATCTCTGCATGCAGATGTGCACACACACACACAGGCACATGTCTGCATGCAGACACCCGCGCCCACACAGTCTGCACGCATCCATCAGCACACATCCACATCTGCATGCCTCCCACACACACATCTACACACGTGCATCTCTACACCACTATCTCTACACACGTGCACAGAAACAACCGTGCGCACACATGCATCAGCATGCACAGGCATCTGCACACACATCTATGTAACTTGCACACGCGCTTTTGCACTCCCGTCTGCAGACACAGAGCAGCACACATCCCCACGCCAGGACACACGTGTGCACACACATGTACACACAGAATGCACCCGTGGGGGCACATGGGGGATGCACACACATGTGCGCAGCCTCGTGGCCGCCCGTGGAGCGCCGCAGGCCCAGCGGTGGGGCTGCCCGGAGCTCGGCCTGGCCTGGCCTGGCCTGGCTTGGCTCGGCCCAGCTCGGCCCAGCCTGGCTCAGCCTGACCTGGTTCAGCTCAGCTCAGCCTGGCCCGGCTCAGCTCGGCCCCGCTGCTGCCCACGGGCAGCGCCTGGCTCCCTGCTCCCGGCTCCCTGCTCCCCAGCCCCTTTGGAAGGAGGGCCCCGACGTCGGACTGCAGAAAATTATTACTTTTCCCGACTGGCCCCAGGGTCAGGAAACACAAAATTAACGTCTTCGCAGCCCATCTCGAAGACACCAGACACTTCTGTGTCGGCGTCAGACTTTTTTCTGTAAGCAGTTCCCATGGAAAAGGAAACTCCCCATCTCTTCTGATCGCGTACAACAGGTCCTGTGCATGTCTCCGGTAGCTTGAAAAAACACACCGATATTTATTTTCCTTAATTAAGATTGCATAAGATAGCCCTGGGTCCTGGAGACTTTTCTACAGACTGTAATGACGCCATGTAAATTGTTTTTTATGACCCAATATACTATATATTGTCACATTCAACACTTGAATAGGAAGCTAAAAATCTCGGTCCCTATTTTTCTTGTTAATTAGGGTATTATTACTATGGATATAATCTCATTACTTTTTGGGGAGGAGAAGAACTAGTTGGAGCCACTTTGAAAAGTACTGAATGTATTCAAATGAAGCAAAATCCGTCTTTCTGCTAATTGCTGATTTTGCATGACATAGAATTATTGTTCTTATTTTGGGGGCACAGTTTTCGCTATGCTGAGGGAGATGGGAGACGCTAAAGGGTGCTGCTCACTATTTTCCTGCTCAGCTCTTCCAGCCAAATGAATGAACAGGCTACCCCATAGGAAACTCCGTCTGCAAATTTCCATTCTTTTAAACACCACGAAAATAAAATAAGCTGCAGCCACTTTGAGTAATAATCATTTGAATGAAATATTTTCTACTTTAAGATTTTTTTTTTCTTTCAGATGATCCTCGTTTTGCATGTGAAAAAAATCGTCTGAGATTTACAGCCCTCCCAAATGGAGATAAAGCCTTGGCAATGAGTTGGAAACCTGTTGTAATCTGTGATCCAGGAAACAAAGAGCCTCATTAATGCAGAGACTTTGGTGAGCCTTTGATGTTAGCTAGCATAGCATTCACTCTCAGTTCCATTTGCATTTAAACATTCATAAAAACATCATCTCTGCTTCCTTTGCCTTAAGCAATTTAGGAGTAAAGTATAGCTTCTATTTAAAGAAACCCACTGTGGTGAGGCTTAGAATACAAATATCACATAATCTTCAAGCAGAGCAAATATTTTATCCTACATTTCTGGTGGGCACATTTAATAATATTATATTTAAGACCCAAAATAAAAGATCCATCTTATTTTCATTAACCTTACACCACACATTCAAGTGAAAAGAGAAAAGGGGCCCTGCTAATTCTAAATATACTACATACGAATTTGTGGGAGTAAGAGAATCCAGAGGATTTTACATTATTCACAAGAGCTGAATTTTTAAAACCTGGATGCCTACAGCAAGGTGCCCAAATCTGTATTTAGGCGTTGGACACTGAAATTTGTGAACGAGGTTGTTTCTTTTCATGGGCAGCTTTCTGGATCGCAGAATCTTCATTCTGTTGTTAGAATGGAGTCAAAAAAGAGACCGTTCCCCCCCCCCCCCAAACAAAAATGAAAATAAAAATAACTCTCAAATTTAGTAAAGCTACTAAATCAGATTAAACCCATCACGTAGAGCTTTCCTTCCAAGAGAAGGCACTGTTGCTCCCAGGCGGCATCCTGACAGCATGGCAGCACGTGGGGAATTTGGGAAACCACTTGGAAAACAAAGGCCTGTCCGTCTTTTGATTTTCAAAAGTATTGTTCACAAACACACCTCTGGGAAGTGGAGCAGTGCTAAAAATATGCAAGTCAGGTTGACTTGGTGTTTGGAAATACTCAGCTCCGGGTGTCCACGTTCAGTGCACCCTTAAAAATAACAGAGAGTTAAAACTGATCCCCTGTCACGTTGTGAGCTCTTTAGGTTTTCACTTTTAGGAGCAAATATAAGGGAATCTTTATGTTTAGGGCTGTGAGCCAGTTTAGCCAGACTAATGCTTTAAGCATTATAGGCAAGTTTCCTATATGATGAATACCCAAAATTAGAAATTGAAATGGAAAACACTTAAAAACAACTTTACCTTGGATAAAATATTTCTGGAGCTGGATCAAAGTAAAACAAAAAGCCTGGCTTACTTGTCAGATCATATCTGCACTGAACTTCAAGGTTTGATTTGTATTATTTACATGGAAAAGGTCTCAAGAAACCAATTTGGCACTAAGTATCTTCATTACGTTTTTTCGCTTGTATGGGTGATTAAATCAATCTAGGGTTCCTATTTTAATTTTTTTTGAAAGGTGCAGCCATCTGTGAATTGTGGAACTTTTCTGATGTCGTCTTTGTGCTGCAGACATGTTTTTTTCCCCCTCTTTTTTAATGAGACATTTAAAGAAAAGGAACATATTTGTTTTCATGATTTCTAACTGTCCTTCCAGCAACTGTTTAGAATTAAAGCCGTACTGTAACTTTTTAGAACATTTTAACTGTAACAGCTGCAGATAATAGTAAGCCAGATTAAACGATAACTAAATCTGTCTGTCAGTCCATCCATTCACTATCCTGCATTTATCAACATGTTGTCTGAAGCCGTATGTGAAACCCAGCACATATATTTTTGTGTCACAGTATGCAGAATGGCATTACGTGTCTTCACCATACGCATTGCATTGAGTGAAGCCTCTCCTTTAAAGTCAGTGTAAACGTTGCCACTAGCTTCTCTTAGGCTAGAATTTCACCCTCAGTTTCATTGAAAGGGGCTTCTAACAGAAGCACTTGAATTTATAGGTAGCTTTTGTTTTCTTACATTTTTGTTCACTTAGTAGAACCAGTTTGGATTAGCTTTCGTTTTACTCTCTCTGGACACGTTTTACATCTCGTATAGGTCCATTTAGTCCTGGCAGGTCGAATGTCCTACATCTGCCTTCCTGTTTCATTGTATTTGACGCAGATATGTTTCTCTGATATGCGTACGCAAATCAAAGTATGCTTTAATTTTAAAACAGACTTATTTAGCACGCTTTTCATACCAGATTAATCCATTCTGTATTCCGTTTCTGAGGAGCCTTCTAAATAGTCGCCGTTCCTTTGGAGGAACGTTTGCCCAGCTCTTCCATAACGACGGGCTGACGGACAGGTTGGCGGTACGGATGTTTCGGATAGACGCCCGCGAAGCCGTGGGCCGAGCCTCCCCGCGTGGCGTTGCAGCTCGGAGCTCCTGGAGGACAGGCTGGTACCAGCTGAACGAATCCTGGCAAGTGACCAGAGTAAATCAGGCCACTGAAAGCTCTGTTTTGCCCAAAGGGGTTTACGCTGGTGTAATTACCTCAGCATAGTCATAGCAGGAACATTTCCTTAGTCTAGACAAGCTCTAATAGGTAAAATAGATCTATCGTTTGCAACTGAAACATCTCGACCCGGCTATGGCAAGCTCTACCCCGCAATGTCTCGTGTTCTTCTTTCCGCTGTGTCTCCCCTTGGCTCACATATGCCTGGGCACAGCAGGACTTTGGGGTGGTTTGGAGCCTCCTCCGGTTTTCAGCTGTTGGTCTGCAATAGGAAGAAGGGTCAAGCAGTCACTCAGCCATTTCCCCACTTGTTTCTCTCTGCCTGTCTGAATCTTGCACTATTTTAAGTATTTATTTGACTTCCATGACAAGCTCTAGGACATGCATTGATCTAAACGTACTTAAAAGATTCACTGGCAGAAGCCAAAAGATTGCTTTTAAAAATACAAACAGAGAATCGACTTCCTGACATTGCAATATTTAGGTTGCTTTCTAATGTCGACATGCTTTTCTGGAACTGTTCCCAGCTGTTATGACTGGAGATGCCTTTTCTCCCTCTTGGGAGGCAAGTAGCAAAGGCACCGCAGCCTGGTGGTTGGGGCCAGAATCGTGCTTTCTCCAGGAAATACTAGTGAAAGAGGAAAATCACTCTCAATAGCCATTATCAGATGTTAAAAGCCATAGTGTGAAATCCATTTTGGAGACTGTGATCTTTGGATAACTCCCTGCATCTATTGCACAACCTGGCACAAGCTATTGTCAAATCTCCCTGCCACAGCTTTAGGTTTTGCCTGTGTTAGACAAGTCCCTCCATTTAGATTTTCTCAGGTTGTAGCACTGTCTCTCCAGGCAGTTTTCCCTTAAAAAGTCATTTCTTTGTTCCTGATACAAACAGCTCTTCAGATTATGAAAGGATTTTAAGAGACTCACCTATTTTTCACTCTGTGTGTTTTGCTCACCTCTTGGTTTTGGAGCTGGACCAGCCAACTGGCATTGGGTTTAATACTTCTTATTACTTTGACTGGCAGGTTCTCAGGCGCTTGCCTGATGCTGAAAGACTTAAGTTTCAAACAGGAAGGAGCTTGTTTATTTGTTTACAAAAACACTTCTCCAGTGCTGCATCCTGTGGTCATACAATCCTCCAAGTAGTCCCTGCTCTGATGAGTCATTCCTCCAAATTAAAAGGACCCATGAAGAAGGATTTGCAGAATCACACTCATTGCTTCCACAACCCTTTTTTCTTAAGCCATAGGGAAAAGTCAGTTGATTTTTTTGACCTATAAAACCCTATTTTTACCAAACCAAACTACCGGATTCCTTTTTTTGTCTGGCACAGTCCTTTAGATTTAACAAAATCCCTACAAGTCCATAGAAGCAGCCCCTTGCTGTACATTACTGGCTTGCTTCAATTCGCATAAAGTACACTTTGTCCTGGGGTTCCTGTTTGTACACTGGATGGAACAAAGTACAAGAGAAATCCAAATATTGTTCTTTAAGCTCAGGCTCTGGTCGGACATGCTCTCCAGTCCACAGCTGAGCCTGGTCGCGAGGTTGTTATTCAGAGTCAGCCTCCAACTGCTTCTTACCCTCTTGCACGTCTTCCAGCCAAGGGGACTGCGCTCCATCAGACGGGCCAGCAAGATTTCACGTGTAGCCATTCCCTATCCTGCTTCCGACAGAATGATCCCATTTTTAAAAGAAAGTCCTAAGGGCATTAACTAGAGTAATTTCAAATAAAAGGGGTTAGATAGATAGCTCTGGCTGCGGATCATCACTGACGACAGGGGCCGGGCTGCAGCTACGAGCTGCTGAACGGAGTGGCACGCAGTGATTTCCTAGTTTGGTTCTAGCTGTCCTGCACTGGGACATCCGAACGGACAACTACTGGTTTTTCGGATGCTCGAGAGAGCAGTGAAAGGAGCAAGACGCAGACTTGAGCCTCGCTGAGATGTACCTGCGGGGACCGGCGTTGCTGGGGAAAAGCAAAAAGGGCTTCGGATTATTATGACAACCTTGGCTGCAGCTCGCCCTGTGATCCCCGCATTAGCACATCAAACTCCTGCCGAGCGGAGCTGGAGGCTTTGGCAGTCTCCGGCCTTACCCGACGGCTCGTTTTGAGTCACACGGCAGGAAGCCCTCCCCGACGCGCTGCGCTTCGGAGCTCGGCGGAAAGAAAAGGGGAAAGAAATGGAAACAGCTGGTAGGAAGTGAGACTAAAAGGAAATTGTCAGGATAATGGTGGTGGGACAGGCCGGCCGGTTCGGAAGCCAAAGGAAAACGAGCCCAATATCTAAAAGCCATCCATATCATTTGGGGCGTAGGAGACCACTTCTGATACATTTCTCCCAGCGCTTCTCCAGACCCTTAGCAAAAGGTGTCTTTCTGTGCAATTTTGTTTGTTTTTTTTTTCTGCATCATTTTTAGCTTATGATTGTTGCCTGCTGTGGGAAAGAAGAAAAAATAAGTGAAGAGCTGGGGAAGAAAGGAAGCAGGGGAAAGAACATGGGACAGGATTTCTAGAGGGGGAATATTAAATTTATAAACTTCCGCAACAAAATTATTAAAAGAAGGAGGAGGAAAGAGCCCAACATATTTACAAATCTGAATTCAGCCAGGTAGAGCTTTCTGCTAATGAACGCGGAACATTTTTATTTATTTTGGAAATGTTATTTCTTTCAGCTCTTTACCGCTGACTTTCTCAAGACGCGCTGACGCGACGCCCGGGTGAGCCTGTCAGCTTCGTACCTCTCCGTACTTCAGACTGCGAAATGAAAGAGAAGTGAGGAAAGGTAAATGCTGAAGGGAGGCTTGTATCCCCGCATCATTTATGCCACCCCCCTCATCCTCGCCACGGCCCCCTTGTCCAAACGCAGGCCGGGGACTGTGCCGTCCCCTCACACACGTTTGTGCAGTACAGCATGGTTGCTCTTACCTGCTTTTCTGAACTTACAAAGAGGCTGAAAAGAAACCAGATTAAAGGAGCATTAAAGGCTGTGCTACAAATCCTACCATATTAAGCAAGGCAGTTCTTAGAGTTGTTTCGGGCTGGTTGAACAGAAGGGGTGCCTTTGAGTTGAACTACATGTTTCAACAGTATGTTGTTCTGAAAAGTGTTGTATATGTGCCGACATCCGCTGTTGGCATGTGTGCAGACTGAAGCTTGCCAGCTCCTCCTAATCTGGAAAGAGGAGACATGCGGTGTTAAATACATGTGTCATCGCTAGTCTTCCCCCCCCGACAATTTTATCATTTGGTTGTGCAATGTATTTGAACCAAGTTAGCCAATTTAGTTTAGATGAACTTCGGCCAAATAACTGTACTGAGGCAGACTTCAGAGGCTTGAGAGGAGTTGCTTGAATAGCTCGTCCCTAAGTAAATGCAAACACCCTCTTGTGCTCCTTATTCTGCCCCTTAGACAAAGACCTTTTGGTAGGGTTGCGGTCGGAGGGAGGGAGAGCCCCTAAGAAAACAAACAAACCGTGCAGCTCTTTGCATCGCACGGCTTTGCGCTCTCCTCATGTTAAATCTTAGAGGCAAAGGAGCGCCAGGCCTGAGCAGGGCTTGCGAAGGGGACTCCAAGGAAACCCCATGCCGCAAGGGTTGGTTTTGGTGACTCAGGAGGTGACATGGGTCCTTCTGAGTCAGGGCTGAGCCTACGTTCAGGCATGACGTTAGCACACCCAAGCTTGGGACGTTTTTTAGACTGAAGGCCTGACTGCTTATGCCAGTAAATGTCCTGGGAGACGTGTGTTCTCGTGCAGACGGTGAGTCCAGCGTCCCCATCGCAGCCCAACGGCATTTCCCTCAACAAGGGCTTTGTACGGTGTCAGCTGCTGCCCCCTTTAAGGCTACAGCCGTGGTCTGTACCGCAGTCCTGAGGTATGACTGTAGCTGGTTGCGGCACACCTTTAACTAATTAGTCTGGAAGCTCACGCCTGTGTGTTAGCTCCAGCTGCTGAGCATTTAAGCTGGGGTCTCAGTGCTCCAGCCCCCCGGTGATGGCTGAGCTGGTGGCATGTGAGTAAGCTTGGGTGAAGCACGCTGGGGTATGTCCATGGGGGCTGTGGGCACACCTTTGGCTTCCCGGGCCGGCTCGTGCTCTCTGGGGTGGCTCTGCGCTTTGCCACCAGCACTTTGCTGGTCCTGGGGTAAGCCCAGGAGTTACCCGGTGCGTAACAGAAGCCTGAAACGCGGTCAGGAGTCTTGGGGGATCCTGGTCCGGGCTCCAGCTCTTGAGAGCTTTGGTTTTGGGCTGAGGTTCTTGATTGAGTGTCCTTAATTCTGTGGTGAGCCTGTTAGTTGTCTGTGTATGCCATGCGTGGGGACAGGAGCTATGCGACAGTAACAGATGATGCATTGCTGGAGAACTAAGAAGTGGACAGTGTGCAGTGGCAACGGGCAGCTTGGTTACAGGCAAACAGGAGTTGCTAAAAGGCTTTAGTGACCGGAGAAGAAAGCACAGAAGCATAGGCTTCAGGAGGACAAGAAGAAGTACATAAAAATGCAATCACCCATTTTAATGGCTAAACATGAATTATGTTATGCAACGCTTTCATCTTAGTATAGGTTAGCATTCCTCTGATTCTTATATTTGTATATAAATATTTTTCTTGAAGTCAAGTTGGCCTAATTGGAAGTAAGAGCTCTTCTATGTCATTTATTTTAATACTCTAATATATTTCCCCTAGTTAATCATCGCTATTTCTAAATATAAATTTCCTTTCCTTTTCTTTCAAGTCACTTAAAATGAAAGGGCCTGCTTTACTCTTTGACCTCCTCTAACAAGCAGACCCTTGAAATGCAGCATTTCCAGAAAGCAAGCTGTAGGAACAACAGATGGATTTAGTAAATTACAGCCTGTGCATGAATTGTATGAGGAGTAAGTTTGGGATGGAGGCTTAAAATACACAGAAATCTTCTATGCTGTAGCTTTTTTCTCGTTGTCAAACCCTGACTGTTAAATGTGTAAGTTGTGCAATGTTAGCTTTCTGTGCTGATTGATTTGTAGGAGTCATTCAGCCCCCAATTACCAGCTCTTTGGGGTTCAGCCTGCACTACTACTTGGCCAGGAGCCTGCGTCCTCTAGGTATGTTTCTGTATTTTGCTTTTTTATTTGGTAGAGCTATTCTGATGGGCTACTTGCCCTGACCAGCAAATTCAAAAACCTGTTTGTGGTTTCCCAGGGATTTCATAGACAAATTAGTCCATGTCTATTTGCAGGACAGGTGACTCCTAAATGATTTAAAAAAAAGTAGTTTATAATCAAAGTTGATTGCTTGTAACAATAATCCTGAGCTAGATATTTGCTTATCTTCCAGTGTGCTAATCCCTTTTGGGATTAACAACTCATTTTTCAAAAGTGTGGATGTGGTTCTGCAGACCTTGCTGACATGAGTAAACATTACTGAGTTCAGGGGGTGCGACTGGGTGCAAGGGCTGCAGGAACAGGCCTTCGTTCGAATAGGTTTCCTGGAGGTGATTTAGCAATTGCTCTGAGATTTGAAACTCCCTAATGTATTTGATGGAGAGAAGCAGCAGTAAGTTGTCATTGTGATCAAACACAAAGCTTCTGTGGGGAAGAATAAGTTATTTGCATGGGTGTGATGAATGCTTGAAGGGAATTTGAAAAACTGCATGTTGAGCACTGGGAAAATTTCTGAAAATGATCAGTGTTCTTTGTGGTGTCAAAAACTTACCATTAGAAAGGGATCGTCACAGGTTCTGTATATTGCATAGTATTATTAAATGTTTGCCAAAAGGAATAGATCTAATATAGCATGGCAATTGATGTCAGATCAGGTGGGTTCTTACTCATGTGAGTATTTGCATCAGTAATGAATTTTTGGAGGAGCTGTTTCACATCTTTTATCCATAAGAGCATCAACACTTTTTACAGCGTGTTCCTATGCTGTGCCCCAGTTTGCAGTCCTGCAAGTCACTTGAATTTAGATCAGTTGTGTGATAGACTTTAATGAATCTCTGCATAAGGACTGTGTATGGGACCAATGTTGTTCAATACGGGACTTAAAGGAATCATGTCTGCTTTAGCTAAAATACAATTCCCCTTCGGAAGGAAAAGATGCATATGGTAATAATGAAAATGGTAATAGCAACAGTCTTGTCAACACTTGGGGAAACTGGTGCACAATATTTTTTCAGTGCTGCTTTCTGCTTGACCTCTGAGTGCAGTATGAGCAGCTGCAGCTCATTACTATCTGCTGCCCTGGTCCCCAGATCGTGCTGCCTGGGGACTGCTCAGCATGTGGCCCAGCTCCCATCCCCACGCAGGGCCTGGCTCCCTTGCAGGGAAACCGGTGCAGGGGGGAAGGCTGTGCATGCGGATCCCCTCCCGAAGCCGTGTTGGCGTGGGGTGAGCGTGTGTACCCGGGGACCAGGATTGCAGGGTGCATTGCACAGAGCATCTGCCCGGATGCTGCCTCTGGGGAGCCGGCCCTTGGGAGAGCGTCTGGCACTGCAAATGCTCCGCTTGCAGAGCGGGTCGCAATGCTGCAGTACTTAGTGCGCCGGCAGCATCCAGTGGCCAGGCTACAAATGGGATGCTTACGCTTGGTAATGGTATTACAAGACTGCAAAGCTTTCCCATAAGTCACAGATCCAAACAGGACTGCTTCTATGAGAAACACTTACAGAATGCAAACATCAGTTAACTACAGTAAAACAGCAGCCCTTGCCTGTATCTGTGATTTCTTTCTTCCAAGGCAGTCATTGTGAGTGAAACTACCAGCTTTTTTTTTCCCCCCTTTTCAAAAGGTCCATCCCACAGAAGTTATCTACGCAGTAGGTTTCACTACATTCCTAGGGCTACTCATGTGTGAAAGGGCTGCAGCAATGCACAGTAACTGGAACAGTTTTCCCCTGATGTGATTTGTCACTGCGCTAAGGTTTGCAACTCTATAATGCTCGTATTTCATGCATAATATCAGCGAGTTGTCACTGTGAGCAAACAAAATACTTAAGCCACTCGCAGCAAGCCTGCATAACGGTTAAGATCTGAAACGTCCAGCTGAAACTCTGCAGAGGACTGCTTGGGGAGGCAGCATGTAATTACCCGGGCTGGAGCCTGGCCAGGTTTCCAAGGTTAACACCTTTCATCTTGACATCAAATCTTTAATGACCACATGTGGTATAGACATTTGTTTAACATCTCGTTTGGGAATATAATGTGTCCAGAGTTACTGTGCCTCTCTTGTCATACTGGACATGCTTGGTTCAATACCGGTCTGAAGGAAAATGACTTTCAAAGTGGCCAGCAATATTTTGTGGACAATCTTGTATTTCCTCTGGTGACTCCTATCCAAGTATAATCAGGACCCACTCTGTGTGTGTGTGTGTGTTTTTTTTTTTTTTTTCCCCCCTCCAGATGATCTGTTCCTCTGTCCTCCTTACAAGCTAATAGCAAACACTGCAATTACCCTTATTTCCAGGTTGCCAACTAAAATAATTAGAAAAGTAGGCAATGTGATTTTGGAAAGATGCATTAGAAAATGAAGGGGAGCAATGACAGCATGTTCTCATGGTGCCAGTTAAAACATTGCTGAAGCAGAGAGCCAAGCAGACAGAAGAGATTCACAGGGATTCACTCAAACAGAAGAATCCCAGGAAGGCTCCTTTCTGCTGCTGAGCATACGGCAGATGGAAATTGTCCAGGGAATAAGTGGTAGAATGGCTTTCTGAAGTGGTGAATATTGTTTAGAAAGTGGCGAGAACAATCTGAAGCATCTTTAAAGATGATGTTTGTTGTGATATCTGAATCAGTCTAGTTGAAACAGAATTGTTACCTGTATTTACCTATTAATTACTCTTGCTTAGGCTCTAACACTCTTTATGATCCTTAAACAACTTAAGCTTTCTACTTCATTATGTATGCCCAACTAACCTTTGCTTAAAAATCTAGATTACGAGTGTTCTAGACACTTTGAGTAAAAGCACAACAAGCATATGTGCATGGCAGAGGAGATCATGAATATCTCACAATATGCTGAATACAAGCTGCATCCGGGCTGTAGTTCTTAATGGGCTTGGAGAAATACCTCTTGCTTGGCAGCAGTTTCAACAGCTGAATGCCAAACTGGATCCCAGGTTTTTTTTTTCCCTCTTCTAATAAATTAGGTGATTCTCTCCATGTGCAAAGGTGTTTTTGTTCCTATGAAATAGAATTTGAAGCACAGTAAAATGCTCATTTGTGAACTGAAGCAAGACAGGGTTAAATTTGGGCTAAATTCTTCTCTTCATAAGGCCATTTTCTCTTCAGTTTATTGACCTGTATCTGTTCCTTATTGGTCAAATTCGTAATGTGCTAAACCAGGCAGTCCCATTTCTGCTTTTTTCTGTCACATTCAAACATCTATCTGCTATAGAAAGAGCTCAAATGCTCACAGGTGTTAATGTTGCTAGCTATGCAATTTTGCTCTGTCCCTGTTTGCCTGTTTCTCTAGACTTTGTGATGATCTCTCCTTGGTGGGCCTAAAACAGCAGGAAGAGTTTGGCGTTTTTTGTGTGCAATATGACCATGCACCATGGCAGTTTTCTTAAGAACTGTTGCAAGCCAAGAAGGAGCAGAGGTGGGATCAGTCTGGGATAAATGAGAAAGGGATTTGTCAGAGATTTTTGTGCATGAAAATTTATCCCTTGTAAAAGCTCTGGCTGTTTCCCCTTGAGGCATGAACCTTCTGTTTAGCCAAAGAGAAGCTACAGTAGCTCTAGCAGCAGCCGTAAGCCTGTGTCCCGTATCAGCGTGCTGCCTGCTTGCTAGAGAAGCAAGAGGAGACCTTCTTGTGCTTGGATGAGGTCTTGCTGGGGCTGCCAACAGCTGTTCAGTCAAGATGGTATATTTTGTAGCAAGCTATCACATTTCCTATGAAAAAATGACCACAGTGGCTCTCAAGTACTATATAAGGAGGCGGAATGAAAGGAAACTGGAGCATCCAGGGCAATATAGGTGGTAGAACACATGTAGACCTCACAGCTGAAAAGCTACATCAGGAGTTTCTTCTCCTTGAGGACTACTGTCTTGCCTGTTACAATAGGAAAGCCTCCTATGAAGCGTTTTCCCTTCCTCATGGTCCAACACATGCCTGTAGCCATGTAGTGTTTGGGAGTTGGTCCCTTTGAACCTCCTCCAGAATCTGGCCAGGCACTCTAGTCCCCATCTCTCTCCAGTGACATTTCAGCAGTTTCAAATGCTTGAAGTGGTACGTTTGCAGGTTTTTTAGAAGTAGTAATACTAAAGAAGCATATGCTCTTATTTAGCTGATCATACGCTCTAGCTCAGTATGAGCTCGTGAGCATGATCTTATGGGCTTGTGATGCCCTGAGCAGCTGCAAGGCAAACCTGGAACTGCTACCTGAGGCTCCAAGGATAGGGAAAAAGTCTTGTAAACTCTTCTGTTTTAAAGTGTCAGAAAGTGCAACGTTTACAGCTGGCTTTCCTTCATGATGCTGAAAAACCTCTTGGCGACAGTGAGGTGATCAGGACACCAAGACCACCACCCGCTGTTTGAACTGGTATTGCTGTCTCCTTCCCTGTACTCCCTGCTCTGCTCCCTCCCATCTTAGTCTTAGATAATGAATGTTTGGGGCATAAAATATCTGTTTGCTCTTTGCAGTCAGTGTTGTCTGTGTCTCTTGGTTCATGACTGGAGCTCCTAAATACAAACACAATCCTAATCTCATACGGTAAAATAGAGCAAATGCAGGTAAAATATAAATATATATATATATAAAAATATATAAATGCAGGTGAAAATAATAATTTTCACTAGCTAAGACAATGGGGATTTTCATGGTTATAAACCTTTGAAATGGAGAAGGCAAAGCCACAATACTGCAATATTTCTTGGTGCTTTCTAAGCTGCCCAGCTGGCGTTTTGCAGAGCTGGCTCCAGCTCGGCTGCCACGCAGGGCTGGCAGGGCTGTGGACTTCTCCGCTGGGAAGCCCTGGCTGGCTGAGGAGCCATCTGGCCCTGCGGGACTTCTGAGCAGCAGCTTCAGGAGAAGGAGGAGTAGCGGGTGGCTCTGCCCTTCACCTGGTCCTAGACGAAGCACCCATGGGTGCAGCAGCAGGATCCGACTGGCCTTTCCTCTCCCACCCAGTGCGTTTTGCTGCTTGCTCCTCACCATGCTTGGAGACTTTCCCTGGGGGTCAGCGACGTGCAGGGAGCTTCCAGCCATCGGCTAAGCACGGGGATGCGTCCCGTGGCATATTGCCCACTGAACTGGCAAAAGGCTCGACTGACAATGTTTTATTACTATTTAACAATTTAGAGGATTGAAATTTATTTTGGGGCTGTACTGCTCTCTTTCTCCCCCCCCCCCCCCGCCATAGTATTTGTGCTAGGCTCTCAGATCATGTCTTTGGATGGCTGAAAACTGCTGCTTTTGCCACCTTTGTTTATCATACAGAGCCAACATTAACATGACAATTTTTATTTTACAGTCTGATTTCTATAATGCTGCATCTATCATAAAAGACCTGAGAACTTCAGAGCGGGAAACTGGTAATTGTCCTTTTCTCAGATGAAAAGAAGCAAAGATAGTAATGAAAAAACAGCAAGAACATCCTTCCTTGTTTTCTAGAGGTCTTCAGGAGCCAGGAGCCTGGGGTTTTGCTCTTCATATTCGTGGGATTTGTAGGGATTCTTTGACCTAAAGCCAGATCTCTGCCCTGCGCTTGGCCTCTTCCCAGTCCAGGCATATCAGAGTTTTGAGGGCTATTAAATCCCAGAGTGCTCCCAACTCTGTGGCTCTGCTACCCTTAATATTGAAAGGAGGTCTGCAATAACCGACAAAAGCTTGTACAGCGACGCAGTGTCTCGGCAGGCACCACGTGTAATTCTGCAGCAGCCTATGCCCGGACTGTGTAGTTCTTTGAGAAGATATCACCAAGCTACTTTAAAATTTTATCCTGAGTCTTGTGAAACTTTATAAAGCTCTTGCTCCAGGAGTCATAAGGCTTGACTTTCTCTTTATTTAAAAAAAAAAAAAAAAATCTAGCTCTTATGACTCCAAAGAGAAGCTTGGAAAAAAAGGACCCTGATGTCTTAACCAGAAAGGGAAAAGAAAGTCTGAACATCTTTTCCTCTTTGTTTCAGGGATTTTAATTTCATGATTTTTTTTAATTAATCTTTTTTTTCCCTTCCTCTGCACAGCCAGCCTAATGACTTTTGTAAACTTGTGTTGGCAGAACTAACAACAGCTTAAATAAAGTGACTAATTGTTTTCATTCATCAGCCATTCATTGCGAGAGCAATTATAGTTTCAGTGCTCTGCCCCCAAATGAGGGCCAGATCCTGCAGTTAATATATTATTTACATTACCTGGCTCTCTATACACATTCTCCAGCACAGAGATGGCCCCTTCTTTTAAAATCTGGCTTCTTCAGATTGGTTTCAAATCACACTTTGGGCATGGTACTTGCAGCTCACCTTCATTTCAAGCAAGACATAAAATACAGTTTATTCTTTTAATTTGATCTGTTTGTATGGTGGTAGGTGGCAACTAAAATGCCGAGAGCCTGATGTTGTCTCTTTCTATTAAACTGAAATTTAGCACCAAGGGAAATTGCCATACTATTGGCAAGATGCCAGGTTCATTTTGTGAAGTGTACTAAATATTTCCAGCTTGCTAGTTGCTTCTTACTTTCCTGCAGATAAGATTTAAGGAGGAAAAAAAAAAATCACCATAGCAGACCTCAGGTTTCCATGTCTAAGCACTCGGTGGTTGAAAGAACCAGAAATAGTTAAAACTTGAAATGGTTAAACAGCACACTGATCTCCACCTGTGTCCTACATGAGCTGCAGGAAAGATGAAGTGGCAATTGTGGGAGCGGGGCTTGTGTTCCCTGATGCCCAGGGTTGGGTTGGTGGGCGATTCTGTGAACTTACTGTCTGGGATTTTGTCTTAGTTGTGCAGTTAGAAATCATATCAAAAGCCCAAACACAGGGAGTGTTCAACCTATGGGTGCAGGAGCAGTAATATACTCTCTTGCCAGGTAGAAATGTGGAGAAGCATTGTAGGCATCTGCATCGGTGGATTGGTTTCTTCTCCCTCTCCTCTTTTCATGCCATTTCAGTACAACATGGGAGAAGCACAGAAAATGTCTACTTCAGTTGCATCCTAGAGCTGGAACAAAACCAAAAGCCCAACTAGAAAAAAAAATTCTGCCGGATTCTGCAGATACAGATAAAGTTTTTGTAATGCTCCCTTGCCTTTCTATTTGGCTGCAGGGAAATTTAGGCTTTGAAAATCCTTCAAGTCTAGTTGGGGAGTTGCTCATCTAATCCAAACTTCATAGCTTGGTCAAATTTCTCCTATTTCAAACCACATTTGTGTGTGATATCCTGAAAGGTAGGGTGAGGTATTCATTCCTAAATCCCTTGTCTATTTACACGCAAAGGAGCTGTAGTAGACAGCAAGTAGCTCATGGTGAAAAAAAAATCAAAGCGAAAACGGTAATCTTAACACTACTTTGTACTCTGCAGATCTCAAAACGCTTCACAAGGTGAAGGTGCCTAAATAACCCCCTCAGCCACCCAGGGAGCTAGTTAAGGAGGGAAGAAAAGTGTTTGTTAGTAACTGAGCTAGTAAATGTAAGATGTATATTTTATAAAGTGGCAGCGTGGCTTTTCAAGGCTGATCAGGAACAGTGAAGAGACCAAGGTCCTACAGCCCTTGGAATGAATATGAAACTCCCACTTCAGATGGTGGTTCCTATTCCAGTATCTTCCCCAGCGAGCGTCATGTGTTGTCATCTTGAATTGCACAAATATCATAACTGGGTTTTCAATATCCATTAGCATTAAGGATGACTGAGAATAGCGAAGTGATACAAGAAATATGAATCTCCTAACAATTTAATTTTAAACACTGTATCTTAAAGTAATGCAACTCTATTACGACATCAAAAATACTTTGCATATATATATATTTGTCTTTTCCAAGGCTCTCAATATGATTTATGAGCAGCAATTAACTAAGCCTTTTAACACCACGTGACAGAGGTGTTGCTGGACCCATTTATGAACTATGCAGGCTGAGGCACAGAAGCGTCAAATGTAGCCTGTCAAAGATGGTATTGCAAAATGCAGACCAGAACCTGAGAATCCTGAATGATAGCCCTGTTCTAAAAATTCCTAGTAAAAAGGAAAAGATGATCATTAAAATCCACTGGGCTTGCTACAAAGTCTGGCAGACATTAGGAACTTACAAATGCTTTTAAATGTAGTGGGGTTATTTTTATTAAATGATGAATGTAGGAGGGTTTTAACATAATGCTGAAGAAATGTATCTAAACCACAGTGGAATAAGAATCAATATAGGTCATTAAAAAAGAAAAAATCCTACTAGAACTGATTTTTCCTGTCATTCATCAACGTTTATATTCCAGGCTCCCTTTATGCTGCTACATAACTTAAAAGCCTTTTAAAAATGTAAATGGCAGCAGGCTTGTAGAATACTGTATGTTATAGCTGATAGACCATGGGCTTCCTTCGCCTCTTTGGTCAGTGGTGCTCTAACTATCAGCTAATACTGAAATCAGGATAAGGCCAAAGCATGTTTAGAAGCAAAGGAAAGGGGAACGGGGTTATGCAAAAAAGGAAGAAGAGAATACTTTTGAAAAAAATGGGTGGCTGAACCCCTATTTTACAGCAGTACCTACAAAAGGAGAACTTTAATAAATACCTTATAGTTTCTTACCTGCAAGTACATTCATATTAGTAATATGGTAAGAATTCCAAAAGATCCACCTTGCTAATTGTGGAAGGATAGAAGCATGTAAAAACTTGATAAATATGGCATGGGGACTTGCCATGTGTTTAAATCTTGGAAAGGGAATTGCTTTATTCACACAGGAAACTAGCAGCTATGTTGTAGTGGAAATAGTAGGGCTTTGTGCAGAGGTTTCTGCTGCATGGCAGATGATTTAATCAGGGGATTTCTTTTAATAAAAAAGGAAAAGTAGAATATAGATGTGGGTAATTAAATATAGGAGATTCTATTTCTGTTTTTAGTGTGAATGCATTTTTACTTGTAAACCTGACTCATTTGTAAAGATATAAAAAAAGATATGGTCACGCATAGAGAATTATTCAAGTTCTTGTATGAGTGTGAGCAGTGCCTCATGAGCCGGTGTCACACTGTTCTGTAGTAATGGTCTCTGCTACCAGTACAGTTCTTGCTCTCACTGATTTACATGTTACGTGTATTTATTTTCACATGCAAGTATCTGGGGAGTATTTTACCCTTTGGTGATAAGTACTTAAAAGTACTATCTGCTTACCTGATTATGTTGGAGGAAAAAAACAAACCAACAAACCCAAAGACATAAACCCCATTCCTAAAACTAGTTAAAAATGCAAGCAAAGCAAGGAGCTTTTTGGGACCCTGCAATTCAGTGCAAACTTTGCAAGCCATAAGACTGCATGGCTCGAGATCCTCATGTTGCTTCAGGCACCTGATTCAGTTCAAAATCCTGCAAACTCATCAGGCAACCCTGCCTATTGGTGTTTTATTTTTTCCTCTTCTGGCTGAAGGTGCAGAATAAAATAGGTCTGTGGTCGTGCTCCCATTACAGTCTGGGAGAGTTTGCTTACACTGAAGTCGCTGACAAAACCCTCAATAACTTTAATGGGGGCAAGAACAGGCTTCCCCGTGATTTAGTCTAAAGGGTTCAGCTCAAGGCAGAAAGACAGGGGCTCTTTGAAAATGACAACTTGTGGCTTTTGGAGAGGTCATTAACATATTTGTCATGGGGGAAAGAGGGTAAATAAGGAACTTGAAAAGAAAGACAGATATTAATTACGCCTCAGACAACATTGCTGTGTGCTGATGACATACTGTAGCTCTCTAGACGACTATAATTTGCAAGTGAACCCAGCTAGAATGAGACTTTACAACAAGCTGAGCAATTAGTTCTTCCTGAGTTGCAAGAGTGACATCATGTGTGCAAAACATGCCTTCGCCTTCAGCTAACAACACACTCATTTATTCTTCCTGTAGGGTCACTGTTTGCTGCGAAGGCCATTAAATCATACCTCTGGTGGATGCGCTGACTTCCAGAGTCTACTGAATAAAGGTCCCTGAAGTGCAGATAAAGAAACACGGATACAAAGCATCAGCTATGCATGCAAAGCATCAGCTGTCAACAACAAAAGCAAGTCTAATACCTGATTTTATGCTGTATAGCTGTCTACCAAATTCCGTCTTTTAAAGACCTTGAGTTATGTTTTCAGCACCTTGAAAACTTGTCCCCATTGAACCTGATATAGTCAAATGTTTTTTATGTGGAATTGGTCAAGAAACTGTTGGGAAAGGTGAAGGCTTGTTTTTATGAGCTCTTTATATAGACTTCTGCTAAAAGCAAGGCGTTTATTTAAATAGGAAATATAATAGAAATAGGAAGTAATCAAACAGGTTATTACACATCTGGGCATCGATTTCCAGTAGAAGTGTGTGGGGGGACTTCATAGCTTGGATCATTTACACAGCATATAACACTATCAAAGAGCCTATAAGGATCCATCTGATACTTGAGAGGGAATGAATTATGGCACTGATCTATAAAGACAATTACATTTATTCTTTAATCAGAAATGTAGTCCCACTGAAGCCACACGGTACTTACCTACAGTCAGCTAAGCTTCTGCTTAAGTGCTTTGCAGAATCAAGAACCAAATAATCTCACGAAGATTTTTCACTTAACCTTTGTCTGTTAGACGTGTGATGCAGACTCTTGTAGCTTTTGATATTTTTATTGGATTAATGAGAAAGAAAAAAGGGATATGGATGGACTTGACTTTAGGGATATGTTTCAGTGTGTGAAAAGCTGCTTTATTCTTTGAAGAAAACTTACTACAAATGCAAAATGAGCATTTCACCATGACAGCTTTTTCTAAACACAGCACTGGACACGCAGATTTGGCAGAGCAGGATGGGAGCAGAAGTAGCACAGCCAGGATGCCAAGGAGGCTCCCACTGAACGGGAGCAAGTGTCTTCTGCTGCGATGAGGACCTTTCCAATCCCACACAGAGCTGTCCATGCATCCTCCTTTCCCTTCTGAAATCCTGATTGTGCTTGCTCAGTGCTGGTTACTCTCAGCATATGTGGATCTGCCACGCTTTGTTCTCTCCCAGTGAAGTAGATGGGAAAGCTCCTGCTTTCCGTGACACCCCAGCTGGGCACGTGATACTCCTTGGCTGAACTTAACCTCCTCTGCAGATCCATGAAAGTCCAGATCTATGAATTCAGTACAGCAGGCTACTTAGACCTCATCACCTACCCCATGATTTCAATGAATAATCTATATTGTTTTCTTGTTCATTCACAAGTTTTTACATAGTCTCCAGAAGCTTTAAAATTAGAACCTTCGAGGAAAACAGAAACCTGTTCTCTGAAGCCAGCAAGATATCTTAATAGGAGTTATTAAGAATATTAATAGTCCTTTATGTTAACAAAAGCAGGAGTGAAATCTGTTGCTGGCCATGCTTGGGATTTGTGACATGCCTTTATGTCCTTACAAAGTAGACAAAACCCATCCAAGAGAAATGGGAAGGGGATGAGAGTTTAGTGCCCTGCTGAACCCAGCTGTTAGGTGGAAAGCCATGCGGCAGTGAGCTCTACAGGGCTAGGCAGCCTTTTAGCTGCTGCCTCCCCGACGTGCTACAGAAGTTTTGGTATCCCTTTTGGTTTGTGACAGCTCATCCCAGCACAGAGAGAGATTGCGTGCAACATTCAATTTCTGCAAGGCAAGAAATGCTCCCGTTTGAATCGCAAGGAGGAAGGAAGGTGGACGTGAGAGATTAGGACAGTGAAGGTGCCACACAGAGCCCAAAGGGAGGAAAAAGCTTCGGGAGCCCTGGGAAGAGTTTGGAACCCTGTTCCTCAGCCACAACTGCAGGGAGTTTCCTCCTAACTGAAAAATGAGGGTCCCTTCCTACAGGCTATCGAGTTCCTTTCTTTATCTGTAGCTGCCAGCACGGCCACAGATGCGGTAGGGGAAACCATGGGTTTTGGTGGTGTGGTCAAAGGAAGAGCGAGGCACGTTTGCATGAACTGTCTTTTGGCTACAGGCTCTGCGAAGCCTGAAGAAGCAAACCTCCCACGGAGCCCGGCTCCGCTTGCTCCGTGGGCCATTCTGCTTGAATTATTCTCCTGGCAATGCACCCCTTCAGCTAGAGCTTAATAATGTAAAGCTGGTGAAAGGCTGGTTTAGGTTATAAGTGCATGGTTTTGATTAATTTCCTACATTTCAAGGGCAAAAATGTGTAAACTTGGTCTTTACCGAGTTCTACACCACTTTCCACATGTTGTTGGCCTTCTACTGAAAGTGCATACCTTTTTTGCCTAGCTCACGTTTCTCCACGTACTGGAGAGATATGGGGACGTTGCACATTTAAATCATAATTTATCATAATCTAGTTACACAACCTCAGTTTCTCTGTGTAATTTTGAGAATAAGGTTGGAAGCTTTCAATCGCAAGAAAATGTGCGTGAGCAGAAAGTGCCACTATTATTAGATGATAAAACAAGGCATACGTTCCCGTCTTCTGTTCATCTTGCCATAATGACACATGGTGTATAGAAGAAGTAAAAAGTCTCTCTTCCTTTCTTCTATATGCATGTGCATGCGTGTGCACGCACACGTGTGTGTGCCCATACACACCAACCTCCCCACAGAGCACATAAGAAAGAATCTACTTGGTGGTTTTAATGAAAATGCAGCTTCATAGCTGTAATGATCAACAGCTGGAAAAATGCATGCTTTTCTCCTTCATCATCTCTAGATGTATTTGAAAGATTTTTGTTCTGCGGCTTTACTGGGTGACTTTCCTGATGAACTGATTTTAAAAAAATCATTTAATTTCTTCGAAGACCATCGTGGTTACCACAGAAATACGTTAGCTGCAAAACAAGGAGTAATTAGTTTGTTTGTTCCTTTGTGTCTCCTAATTTCTTCCATTCAGGATTTTAAGCATATAATTAAAGGGATTATTCAGCTTTGTGATTTTTTTTTCTTCTATAAATTCATTTAAAGACAAAACTCTGATGTCTGTAAAGCATAAATAATAATGATTACATGCGGTAATTAGTCCAACCTGTTTGTCCACATAGCAGAAAACAATGTGTTTTCTGTCGAAGGCTGGAATGCTGACCAGTGGTCGCTCTCGGCTTCGGCTGCGGCATTCTCAGTTATCTCTCTCATCCTTTATAGGTACTCAGCTAATTGCCCTTAAGAAAACATTGTGTGGGAAGTACTTTCTGTCCGTGTGCAATAAAACTATTAGAATTTGCTTTTAGACAAGCAGTGAGTTCAGAGACAAACCTGGCTGGGTGGCTTAAAGTGCCTGGGGTGACACAGCCAGCCCCTTTGCCTGGTGCGGGACAGCTTCTTCCGTCATTCAAGTTGTGGGGCGAGTTAAATTCGACAAGAAAGGCATCAGCAGGCTCCAGAAGTCCCTAAGGTCAGATGACAGTTGAGCAAGGATGCAGAGAGTTGCGACACGGGGATTGAAGGTAGTTATTTAACACCTCTGCCCCGCCGGGATTTGCTAAGTAGGCAAAGTTTGGCCTGTCTGTGCAGAAGGGCTGAACCTCGTAGGGCTTCTCCGGCATGCCGGATGGACTGGGACTGGGATGTTTACCCTGAACACAGGAAAGGGTGTTGGAGCCCTTCCATTCACAGGGAAGTTTAGAGGTTAAATCACTTTGTAGCTATTCTCTCCTGGAAGGAATGCTCTCTTTTCAAGATGAATAAACTGTCCTGGGAACAGGGATATAAGTCTTATCCCAGGGCTACACAGTCCTGTTCCCCTTCTTCGTTCAGTCTGGAGGTGTACCCCACTAGGTAGGGAAAAGCATCAAGGGGAGGATTTCTGTACAGTCTCCTGTTGCACATCAGGCTGCGGTTTGGTAGGTAGAGCACTGCCTGCGGAGGTGAGGTGTGGTGGGAGACCCATGTTCCCAGCATCCTGCACCGGCTCCAAACCTCTGAATTCCCCCATGGGAAGGGGAGAAGAGCCAATCCCTGAGCTGGCAAATGTACTCCAAAGCCTCTCTTGGATCAAGCCTGGCAGGAAAAATAGTACCAATCAGTGCAGTATGGCTTTTGAGAGGGCTTAAACCTGAGCTAGCTTCTGTGATGCTTCGGTCTGTCTAGACAGAGGGATGGTGGGTGCATATTAAAAATTTACTCACTGTGGATGGAGCAACTGAATTCTGAGCATCAGTCTTTTGGGTATCGGGCTTTAAAGTCCACGTTAGACCCCTTTATGCACCTCGTTCCTTATTTGACCATCATTTCTAAGCTTCTCTTTTTCTCTGAAGGTTTTACACCCTTTGTATCGCCTGGCAACACAAGCAGCCAAGTTCATCTGATTTAGCATCCTAAAATATTTTCCACCCCGCTCGCTCTGAACGTCCAGCGTTATCTTCTCAAAACAAGGCCACTGCTTTGAGGGCATAAATATGATGCCGCTTAACTGCAGCAAACAAGTTTGAAAGCTTGAGCGGCGGCGCGGCCGGCTGCGGCAGACCGCGCTGAGCGTCGGCGCAAGGCCCGGGCGCACCGTAAGCGGCACAGCCCGCCGCGGCAGCTGCCTGCTCGGGAAGCGCTTCTGCAGCAGCTCCGCGGCTGCTGTGACTCGGGGACGTCGCTCAAATCCCCCTCGGGAGCGGAGCGGAGCGCGCGCTCGGCTGCGGTCTCGCCGCGGGCGCGGAGGGCGGCGGCGCCGCGCAGCACCGCGCACAGCACCGCGCACCGCCCCGCGCAGCGCAGCGCCGCCCTGCGGCGCCCCCTGGTGGGCAGCGGCGGCGCGGCGCGGTGCGGTGCGGGGGGCGCTGCGGGTCTCGCCCCCCCTCGGCTTCCATTCGGCCGGAGCCTTCCACAGCTCGTGCTCAGGGCGAGCGCGTGGAGTCTCCCCGGGAGGGTCCCGGCTTCAGGCCTTGCCGGTGACGCCGCCGGCTGGGCGCGTGGCCCTGGGTGCGCAGCCCGCTTCGGGGGGTTACGGGGGTCGCGCCTCCTTGGCGCAGTCGGGGCGAAGCCCAAATCTCCGTTTCTCCCTGGCTGCACCTTCAGCGCATGCTGGCGTTGCACAAGTCTAATTTGCGCTTTGACATCACCCCCGACGTCCTGGATCTAATTCTCAGTGATCCTCTAGTGTTTCTAGTGTTTGCTTTAGCTTCTTGAAATATAAAATTCATTTCCTAATAGCAGGATGACTTTTGGTAATAACACATAATATCCAGGAATGTGCGTTCAGGATAGAGCATTCCTCTTAATGCAATTCTTGCACAATTATAAGTTGTTTACCTTAAACATTATTCTGAGGAGTAATAAAAAAAGTAAAGAAAACCCTGGTTAATAACCTAAGCAAAACAATTATCCTGCTAAGACTCTTTATTGAATCATATATGCAAAACAGCAGGTTTTCATAACAGATGTATTTAATCTTGATGCAATACTTGGTTTTAACCCTGGAGTGTCTTGCAATTCAGGCAGAGCTGTGCTGCTTCTGGTGTGGTTGAATAGACGAGACTGAGCCAGAAGCCTCCGGAATAAGAAACAAGACTTTGCTGTTATGGGAGCCCCTCAAAGGTCTTGTTATTGTGCAATAGTAACTGTAATAATGAAGCCTTGGAAGATCGTTTATATAATAGTTCAATGGCTTGGTTAGTTTTTATAACTGTCTGCAATTGGTTTTTGGAAGCTCTCCCAGTGTTTATTGAAGTAAATGTCAGTACAAGACTATTGTGTTGTTTGTGCCATAGATACAAACTCTGGCAAAAGGTGAATAACCTAGTGGCATGCAGCGCTCCAGCGTTTTGCTCGTCTAGGGAAGGACAGCATCTGGCAGCTCTCTCCCTGCTCCCCTCTGGTTGCTATTCAGAGTAAAACTGCTTACATTTACTGGGCTTCTGCTGTCGCTAGTAGTAGCGGTCAAATGTCCTGGAGCACCACAAAAGCTCGAGTCTGTGGAGTCGTGCCAAAGACTGGAGCATGGAAGGAGAGAGATCAAGAAAAGGCTCCCACGAGTGAATGTGTGAGACTTTGCTGCATCGTGTCCCGTGATGTGGCGACGTATAAATAGACTGCTGGATCTCAGAGCTGGCAGAGCATTAGTAGGTCACCTAGACAATTTCCCTGCAACACAAAGGGATTGATTCTTCTTGCCGCATATTTATTAGGGCTTTATCGTGCTTGCTTTTGAATTCTGCAGTGGAGGAGTTTCTACAAATGACCCTTTTGCCCCCCAACTATTTCATATTCTAATTTTCTACTTTAATTTTCTTTCCTCATGTTGAGCCTAAATTCCTTTTCATTCAGTTTCCTATAATTGCTCCCAGTTATCCATCCTATCCCACCCTCAACACTTCCCTCCTCTCCGTGAAGCTGATACCTGTCAGATATCCATGGACTGTTTCGTTTGGTCACAGACATACATATGCAATTCCTCTAATCTTCCCGCTGCCATCCCTTCCCTCAGGCTCTTCATTATTTTGCTAGCCCCGCTCTGAACTGCTTCCCATTTATCAATATTATTTTATAATGATTTCCGAACTGCACATGCTGCTGTACTGGCATTACTCTATGCGTTGTCCATGTACATAAATCCCACTGCGGTTGCATTATGTGTACGGACCTGGTTGATCCTGTTGTCTTAACGAAGGAAGCTCTCACAAGGGACAAACACGGGAATACCCTGTCCTGCCTTGTAATCATCTGCTCCTCAAATGGGACCACTGTGCATCAGATACTGCTCACAGTTAAATATTCACCTGCAATAAAACATTAGAGGCAAGCATGACTGATGAGGGAAGAGCACTGTTTTTCCCCATCATTTGAAAATCGTCTTCTGAAGCCTCTTCTGATGTCTGAGATCTTTGCTTATCTGGATCTTTTGCAGCCAGTAACAGGAGCTGCAATTGCTGAGACACAGCTATAAGTCATGTAGCTTTAATCACTATTTATTTTCCATCGATATTGCTTAGTTTAGAAGGATACAGTCTGTGCTTTCAACATGTTGGTCTCGTGCACTCTGGGGTTCTTGCTTTTACAGTGTTTTTTATGGCAGTAAAGAAATGTGATGTATTCCTGATGGGGTATGGTTTGTGCCTGTGTTGTTGTTTTAAGGACTTGTAAGCTTGTCTGGAAAATAAATAGTTAGAAAGTCTGCTAGTAAAATGCTTTTTGGGTAAGAACATTTTGATACATAAAACTTTGTCTGTCATCTCTTTGCTATAACATTCAGCTTTCATTCTGTAATGGGCAAGGAAGACTGCAGAAAGATATGTTTAGGAGTCTTTTTATAGCAAACAAATTATGTTAATACATAGAACAGAAAACAACTTTTAAAACCACTAAGTACTAGCAGTAAAATATAGTGACCACCAAGTATTTCGTTTCTGAAAATAGACCACTAGAGAATTATATTTCAAAATGTTTTGCAGACTGAGCATGTTTCTGAAAAGTTAATCTTTAAAAGAACAAAAGAAAAGGCTTGAACAATAAGTCCACATGAAATAATTATGTAAGTAAATATCAGGCTAGTTAAGGAGGGAGCAAAACTTGAATGAACCTCACACAGCAGTGTTTTAAGAACAATAAGACAGACTGTGACTAAAATGGGTGGCTAGACTCTCCATCGGGGTAAATCATTGCCATTAAGTGAGGGTTTGGCCTGGGGTTTGTGATTACAACGTCTTGCTCTTTGCAGGTTGAAGTGCAGGATATGCTGTTGGTTGCTTACCCTCGCCTTGACCAAATTTAAGAAGAATCAGAGATGCTTATGTGTGGAAGAGAAGAGCTCCTGGGATATTGTTCACTTAACTGATGAACTGCTAGTGGAAGATGGCCCAAAGAATGTGCGATTCTACTGTCTGTTTGCCAGTTACTGTTGTTCATCTTTGGGCTACTTAACTTCTGTTCTCTCACTGCTTCTGAAGGTGGATGTGGCTGCTCTCAGCCATGACCTTCTCTGTAACGAAATGAAATGGGTGCCCTGTGGAAGGGAGGCGTCCTGCTGTCTGAGATTTGTCAATGTATTTTTTTTTTTTTGGTCATACAAAGACTAAGAAAGAAAATGGGCGCTCAAGTACGCTCTGCAAGAGTCCTTGGTCACCAGAACTTTGTCCTTCTCACTCACAGATCTCTGTCATCAGAGTGGAGTTGCATCATCTCTATGGAGCTTCCAGGCAAGGTTGGCCACTAACTGCTGCTGAGGGTTTAAAAATCCAGAAAATTTTATCATTACAACATCCATGAATATACAGTTGCATTGTGTTTGGTTAAATGATCTCTTTGATCTTCCCAGAGAACCTAACCATAGTCAGCTATTTAATGAGCAAGGAAAGGAGTCTGAGGAGTCTTCTGACCCATCCCCTCAACCACTACAGGAATGACTACCTTTGTCATTTTAGTGGAAAGTTTTTTATCCTTTTCTTAAACACTTCCAGTGATGGAAGCTCCACAGTTTCTCCAATCAACCTATTCCAGTGCTTCCCTATCGCTACAAAGTTTTCTTAAAGTCTAGCCTAAGTATTTCTTGCCAAAGTTTAAGTCCTCATTGCGTCCTTCCTGAGAGTCCTCCTCTTTGACTCAACTGTGGATGTGGCCAGTAAAATATTTTCTTGTTTGAATGCCTTTTCAGGACTGCGATCATGTTGTTTCCCTGCTGGTCATCAATTCATTGGGCTAAGCAACCCCGTTTTCTCAGTCTTCTCCCACAGACCATGTATTCTAGTTGTCTGATCATTTCTGTCTTTGGCCTTTGCACTTTCTCCAACTGATCCATACCTTTCTTGAAGTTCAGGCCCCAAAGTGGCCTTGGTAATACAGCGGAGACCGTACTGACAGTGAATAGAACTGAAGCATCATCATATGTCCTACAGGAAATACTGTCTATGCACTCCAGTATGATGTTTACTTTTTTTTTTTTTTGGAAAAACCTGAAATTATTGACCCATATCACTATAACCAATTCATGGGGTGCATCTGCAGACTTGCACTGGTGCTTCCTCCTTCTTGTGTTGTAATACATACCACCTGTCCATATTGAACTTCATCCATTCTTATTTCTGTTGTAAAGATCGTGTTGAATTTCAGTCTGGTTCTTTGATATATTTGCATTGGCTACCACATTCACATCATCTGCAAATCTAAACACGTTCCTGCAGATCTTTACTTCATGCATAAACTTGATAATGAGTTGTTGATGTTTGCCCTCTGGGTATGGCTGGACACTCAGATACCTGGATCTAGGTATCCACTTTGTTTGGCACCCACCCTGAAGAATTAGTCAAAGTCTATCTAATCTATAGAGCTAGAAGTGGCCAAGTACCCTGACTGTTCTACCTAAATCTGACCAAATCTGAGGCTCATTTATGCCTGAAAAATTATGTTTACTGCCAGTTCAGAATGGGAGTTACTGAAATCCCCTGAGGGCAAAAACACTGCCTTCTTTGGGAATTGGAAACAACCCGAGAGCCACTGTCTCATGAGATTTCCAGCTCATACGAACTAGCTTCTGTGTGAGTAGGAAGCACTGCGGTAAAAGGATCTGAAGATGAGAAGGGGCAGAAAACTTTTGAACCTGAAGTGCGAAGCAAAGCTCATTGAAGTCAATGGAAACTCTCTGACTGGTGGCTCGTGGCCATGTGGAGGCCTATTAAAAGAGCAGAGCAGAGAAAGAAAAATATACTGTTGAAGCAAAGAAGATTGGTAAGATAGGAGGGGAAAATATATTTCTGCAGAAACTTCAAGGGCTGTGGAAAAATATTCTTCCAAAGGCTACTTGGAACTATTTAGAGCAAGCCTCTTCCAGTTAAGTAATAACAATAGCACAGGGCGCAAAAGAGTGAGGGAGGGCGTAGAACAGGAGATCAATAAAAACAAATGAAAAATACAACAAATTAAACCAAACGAGCTGCTAGCTTTCTGAAACTCCAGGCTGTGTGGGCCAGCCTTTCCACATTTTAAGGTTTTTGTTTTGCAAGTTTTCTTTCTCCTGCCTGGGTAATGGGTACAGGGGAAACGCACAGCTGCCTTCAGCCCAGAAGCAGCAGCTCCGTCCGCAGCAGAGCGCCGAGGGTGGTGTGGATGCATTTGCAGCTCCGCGGGTCTTTGGGACCCTTTACTCGTGCATGAACACAAAGGTGCCGTAACGCTGCTGGTTTGGTGCAATTTCCTCTGTTTTCCTCAAGCAGACAAATACCATTCCTCCTGTCTTGTGCTGATGTTATTCTCCCTTGCTATTAAAAATGGTGCTTCTGAGTGCTTTTTGTGGGGCTACGTGTGTGCATATGAGAGAGTCTGTCTGAGGGCAGAATTTGCCTGTGCTGCCACATTTTATTGGCAGCAGGATAACAATTGGAGGAGAATTAGTCCTTGGCTCCTGTTTGGTTTCTAATATTGTAGATTGACTGCTTGTTGCAATAATGAGAAATGCAAGTAAGCAGGCATCACATCAGCCCTTGCAGTCCCACTTTCTATTGCTGTCATCAAAGGGCTGAGGAAAGTTTGCATTCAGAGCAGTTTTTTACAATACACACACAGTATGTATTTGCACAATATTGTCTGGGAAATCCTGCACTGTAGATAGTGACTTATGGCTAAGGCATGATTTGGGTTTGGGCATTTTGGTCCAGTGGTCACGACTGGGTGGAACTGGAACCAGAAAGTCCAGGTAAGTCAGGAACCAGATTAACCACGAAAGTAAGGTGACTGGGAGCTGGGTCATGGCCAAAAAGTCAGAAAGTGATGTTGTACCGTCCTAATGTATGAAGCTGTTCTGGATTTAACCAGTAAACTGGAAACATCCTGACTCTCAGAAAACACTGGAACAAGGCCACAGGACTCTAGATATTCACGCTTTGCAGATGATTCTCATTCATCTCTGCCTTTTTTTTAGTTTGGGGAAGTGGCAGCTTTGTACTGGCTAAAAATAGCTGTAGTTACAACCACTGAAATATTTTTGATCATTTTGCAGGAACAGAACTATTGCTTTTAGTCTGGATTTCCAGCTACTGAAGAGTTAGGGTTGAAATCTGGATGGGAAATTCCACGGTGATTTGCTGCAGTGTGGTATTTCATGAGGTGCTTTGCAGTTTACCAGCCATACAATAGGTTGGATAAAATGGATAAAGTGTTAAAATTAGCAATAATTTATAAAGAATTCTGAAATGGCACCAGTAGGAGTCCCAGAAACAGATCAAAAGGTTATGAAGAGTCTCTACAGTGGCCAAAAATAAAATATTTACACAACACAGGCTTTGAAAGCGAAAAACAGAGCAATATTTGATAGGAATAAGAAATTCATGAACCGGAAGTGGCATTTGCAACCTAGGAGGAACTTTCTGCTTACAAGAGCAAGGATTTTTTTCTTAATTCTTCTTGCTTTATTTCACTGCTTTTTGCTTTATATTGCTACTCCAGTCTGGAATAAAATGAAGCAAGGGATTATCACAAAATCTGCGCAGCACTTACAGCTCATGTGAAGTTTGAAGCAGGATGCAGAGAACAGGTCCTGAGCTGGTCTCATCTCTGGCTGAATTTCATTTCTAATGAACACACAAGATTTACATTTTACATAAGATGAAACACAGCAATGTTTTCTGATTAAAGGATCTGCTCTTGTTACTTGTATACCTAATTGTATATTTGATTTGGGCCTACAGTGAGAGGCTATTTTAGATGTCCAAGAAATACTGAGGTTTCAGAGCAGCATTTCAGACCTTCAGGAACACTTGGCAAACAGGTTATAAAATCTCTGCTCTCTGTACGAGAGTAGTCGCTCTATCCAGAGTGTTTTAGCATTGTCCTTCAACCTTGCTTATCACTATGTGTTTTTTTACCTAAAGGTTTTAGTGTTTTGGATCATGTGCATTTTCTGATATTGTCCTGGTGTTGTCCTTCAGGAATCTCCCTTTTTCTTCTTTCCCAAACCCAATGTCATGCAGCCTCTTCTTGTACCTGGGCACCTGACATACCCCACATGGCTTGGTAGAGGTTTCCTGGGGGATGGAGTGGTCTTTGAACTTGCTCCAGTTTCATATGTCTAGAAAAAGTCTTCAGTCTATGAATTGAAGTCCAATTTGCATTCTGTTTTTACAGACAGTTTTATTTTCAAAGCTTTGCTTTATATAATTTGTTACAAAGAGCAAGAAGCCATCAACTATAGTTAAAACTGAACCATTGACCATGAGGGAAGGAGAAGGCCCTTTAAGCTATCAGATTTCTTTAAGAAAGCAAAGTTAGTCAGAGTCATCATCTGGATTTTATTGGATTTATTTATTTCACTTCATTAATTTTTAAGGTTTGGTTGCAAAGAAATACATATCCTCTTTGGAACTGCGTAACTATCGGAATGAATATTTATCACATGATTCCCAGAGAGACTGGGTTTTGAAACACAATGTTGTAGCTATTACAAATTAATGAATGTTCTCTTAAATATTTCTGTTTTATATCTTTGCTGCCTTAAAGCCTTGCCAGTATAGGGGAAAAGAGAGCTTAATAAAAATAAGCAAATCGCTTTTCAGTTTGCTAGAAGAAATGATTGATTTCTCTGGACAGCTGAATGGCTCTTTCAGCAGTGCTGGGAAACCACTGCACGATTTCATGAGTTTCTGAATTGGACACTGTGGTCTGAAATTCAGTCTTTTGCGAACTATCATAATCCAGCTGAAATCACCATAGCTTCACTATTTAGACTGGCTGATGATCTGTTCCTCTCTTCCTGAAAACGGGTGCTTCATTTTTTATAAACTAGGACTAGAAATTCCACCTCTTCTCCATGCGGGAAGGGGCACAGTCCGCAGACCCGCGTGGAGGAACGATGAACAGCGGAGGCAGGGAAATGCGGGGTGGCTTTGCTGCAGGACTCGGGTAAGCTAACCCAGCTCTGGGGGCTGAAGCGAGCTGCGCAGCGAAGCCGCGGGGCAAGTCTCCAACGCTTGGAGGCCGAGGCTGGTGGTGGCATCTGGGGTTGGTCCCAGCTGCTGGGGCTCTGGCTCCGGCCGGCTCGCGTTTCCCTCCCTGCCATCAGCCCTGCTGCTGCCACGTGGTTGCTTCTGCCAGCTTTGTCCAGGGGACAACCTCCAGGCGAAGCTGGGGGTTGCAACGCCTAAGGCAACGGTGGCCCTTGGCTCCGGGGCGCGTGAGCTGGGTGCTGGCTTAGGGCGTTTTGCAGCAGCAGTGACGACCGTTCCTTGCTGGCAGCCAGCCTGGGGCTAGATCACAGCAGCAGCATGGTGATAAAAGACAGAGGGAAGCAAAAAATAAATGAAAGATGCTTGGATGTGTTTGGTTTGTAATCTAGTAGGCATCTATTTTCCCCAGTCTGGGAAATGCTTGACTCTGCTTGTCCAGCCTAGGATGATCTTGACGTGGCTGAATATTTGCCGGTTAGTAATGAGCAGGGAAGAAGGGGCGATGGGAAGCAGTGCTGCTCGGGAGTGTGCGTCCGGGACCCCAGGTGCCCTGTGCTCAGAGGGCACCCCTGTCGCTGTTGCAACTATAAACCCGTATTTTGAAAAATTTAGCTTGCTGTTTTAGTTCTGCTTAAGATTTTCCATGTTGCAGTTGCCTCACTCGATAATTCAGAAATTATTTTTCTGCTAAACGTTGCAAAAAAATATTTGAATCTAAGATACTTATTTCACTTTTCTTTTTATATGTTTGATTACATTTCAGTGCAGGTCAAAGCGAGGTCCAAAGACGCACTGCCTGCTGTGCCATATACCAAGAGTACTCTTAAAGTGACTAGCTAGATGCATTGTGATCAGCTGTAACTAATGGAAGGCGTATCCAGAGTTCTTACTAGAGAAATAAGAGAGCTAAATATAGAGGTAAGCAGACTCAAGTTACAAATTTTAAAAGTTTCCATTGTTTACTTATCTAATTAAGAATCTATCTCCATATAGACACTTGTACGGCAGGTACAAATATATCAAGATGTCTATCTTTGTTCCACTGTACGTTTGCCAGTCGGTCTCTATACATAGCAACATAAAACGGCTTGTATATCCTGCTGCCTTTTGAAACTTGCAGAAAATTACCAACAGTTTCTTTTCTCTAGTTTGCTCAAATGCTTGTGGTTAGATATTCTGAAAGCAGAGAATTACAAAAAAAACAGAGAGACAAAAAGAGAGAAGATTTTGACACTTTGAAAATTAGTTGCTTGATTAAAAAATGCTTTCTTAATAAGTCAGGACGTTATTTTGATTCTCAGCCTCTGCTTGGTGGATACCGTGAAATCAGGCAAGATTGCTGCTAAAGGTTCAGTCGGTTTTTGGGGAGTCCATCGGCTGGGCTGGAGTCACGTTCAGCATGTGGCACCCGACGGCTAGAATTTGAGAGCGATGTGGTGGGTTTTAGAGAGCAGAGCCAGACTAGACTGCATGTTTGTTACCAAAAAGTCCGGCTAGAGTAAATGAAGGTTTTGCTCAGAGCGCACAGTGACCCACTGCATCTTATTAACTGTCTCAAAATCCAAAATGTAAAACAAACTGAGAGGAGAAGATGAAAAGAAAATTCATTATTAGGTTTAAGAGGGCTATTCCTCATTAATATTTTTTTTTCAAATAAGAATCAAAACTTTGCATAGCAGCACTTAAACATAAGAGATTAATAAAAAAGGGGAAATGTCCTTAATGAAATCATACCCAATGAACATAATGAGCACAAATCATATTTAATAATTGAGTCCTATCTAGGAATGGGTTTAAAGTGGTTAAAGCCTGAAATTAATTTGGCTTTGTTATCTCCTGGTTAAATTTGATTCTTTTCCAGATTGGCCATTAATATTCAAAAGCTACGAAGAGCATAAGCACACCTGGCCTTATTCTTTGTTAAAACACCCCGGCAAGAAGCGTGAATCGCTAGGGGTAGCATTCTGAATGTGACAGGCAGTTCATATCAGTACTTGAAGACTCAAAGGAACAAAGATCTGCAATGTGTTATTTTAAACGATTTCACTTTGAAAGTTGTTCAAAAAGGTCCCCAAATTAGTATTCAGTGAAAAAAAAACCCTTCATATCCATGACTTTATGATGCCGTAGTGCTGCATGTGAGTGAGCAGCGTTCCTTTTTTTTTCGCTGCTGTGTCGTGTAATATTGCAATAATTCAATATTATTTCTAGTTATGAATCTACTGCAGTTTCTTATTCTTGATACTGCTAAGTTTTATCTTATGCATATTTTAATTATAAAAGGCCATTACTAATGATATTGGTATGAATTACTACAGAAAAGTTAATGGCTTAATCCTGATATCTTTGAATAAATGACCGGGCAGGGTTTCAGTGAAAGGAGGATCGTTCCTGCTTTCTTTTGTAATTTATAGCCCTGATTCAGGAAAACTTTTAACCACAGACATTAAGTTAACCACCCATTTAAGTCCCAGTGACTTCAGAGTAATTTCAAGATCAGACCATTAGCAATATATTGCTGTGTTAATATTGACTCATTTCTGTCAGATGCACCAGAATAATAATTAGAATTCAGCTGTCAAAATTCATCCAGTTTTGTGGAAGAAAAAAACTTTGCTAAATTTACTTTTCTTTTTACAAAAATTTACAAAAATTAATATATAAAATTATGAATTTATCTTAAAGGGTTCCAGCTCAGACATGAAGATAAACACAGTCCCCAGTCTTTTAAAGGGATAATTCTTTGATGAGCTTCTGTTCCTCTAGCCTTGTGCTCCGTGAAAGGTGGACCCATGCATCAGGTATTGAAGGAACTTGGAGCTTTTTTTTTGGTATCAAACTTATTGGTTACCCAAAGGAACTTAAGAAAGACTTTTGCAAGCATAAGTTAATTTATGGCTAGTCCAGGTCTGAAATCCCAGTTGTTGTTTAACTGGAACTGGCTAGCCCTGTTTTAGAGAATTCTTCTTTTCCTTGATTGGTCGGATTTAATTTTAAATTTACTTCCATGTATATTACAGCACGGGAGATGAAAATTTGCTTTCTGCAAGCATTCACGCTAGTGGAAGTGGCTCACACAGATGTCAGTTGAAAAAATAAATCCGAAGCCCCCATGAGAACAGGCAGAATCAAACGTTAAGAGGGTTGCACAGCATCGTCTTTGGTGAGTGTCTGTCGCTGTGACAGAGCTGAAGCCTTCCTGCATTTCAGTCTGCAGCCCGACCCAGGTGAGATGTTTGGCTCTGAAGGGCCCTGGGTTTTTGCAAGGAGCTCACCACCGCTCCCTCACCGGCCATGGGTTTGGTGTTAGTTCCAGGCGGGTTTTCTACAATCAGCAGTCTTGAATGTCTGACCCTGTGCGGTGCTGAGCGCTTTCGCCCACCAGCTGGGGTTACCCACCACTTTGCAGGACAGACCCCAGGGAAGAGGTTCAGCAGCTCTCCTGGTGGTGGCTTGGCGTGGTGTTCTCCTGGCAAGGGATTAAGGTAGTCATGTTGTCTAAGGGCAGCATTCCTCCTGGAGAATAATGTCATGTTCGTTGGATACGTATGCAGAACTGCCACTGCTTTCAGGGGGATCTCTCCATGTGGATCCAGTCTGGGCTATGAGAGAGGTGATGGCGTGGATAAGTGATCCACGGTTTTGAGGAGACTTTTGCCTCTATTAATGTGCAGAAGCAGCTCCATGTTCCAAATTATTCACTTATTAAACTGTAAAATGAAACTATGAACCAACTATATTCCCTGGTAGGACTTTGATTTAGCAGAGCTCTGGAAGGCCTTTTCCTTGGTGGAGTTTTTGGAAAAAGTTAGTTTGCATCAGAATGTACGGAAAACTGAGGCTTAGGGTTTTGTGTATACAGAAGTACCATAATGTGACAGGAGAGGTGGCTGAATGGAGTAGGAGATGTAAGTATTTGAGACCAAATGTACACGCTGAAGTCTGAGATCTGCTTGTCACAGGGAAGAGGCCAAGCAGGGACTTCTGGTGAGATCTTCCTTTCACTTTTAGAAACCTTGGCTAAGAATGAGCCACTGATCCACAGATGACTGAACTCTGCGCCGGTCGATCAGTCAACTGGTTAGACTTTGTCCAAAGTCACAAGTAAAAAGAAGTTTGTAAGGGTCAACCACTGAGACTGGTGGAAGTACAGCACCATTGACTGGGAGGCTCTGTTGCAAGGGAGACAGGATTTCCATAAAAATTTTGGCTAAAAGCTTTGGCAGAGCAGTTTGGAAAGTGTTACAAACGGGTACAATTCTTGCCAGCACTCCTTAAAGCTGGGCTAAATGTCAGGGGTCCTGTCCTCTCTTCTTCTAAGGATCTACCCTTGGCTTTCGTAGCACTCCCACCCAAATCTATTCATTTTTCTTACCACTGCAAAACAACTTTAAATGCTCATGCTCACACTGAATCCTTTTTGTCCCAACATGGATATAGCCCTTAAAAGCTGTTCCTCACCTTGGTAGTGTGGATCACAACTCTCCCTCCTTGCCACCACCACAAATACATGGAGGTCCAGCATTTTCCTCCCACAGCCAAACCTTTTCCGGTCCCTCCTGACTCTCCTAGCTGGAATTTTCCCTATCAGGCTTTCCAGCTCAGAGGGGCTGACAAGCAAGGACGCCGGCATTGCCCCGGCTTCCAGCCTGGAAGGAGACGGCAGGCAAGGCTTCGAGTCGTGCTCCTCTCCCAGGCTTTCTTCAGGGGTCAGTCCTACCTCCTCACCGGGTCCTGGTAGGATCAGCCTACTCTGATCCTTATTTCAAAGGACCGGTGACCTAACAACACTGCATTTCCCTGGACTTACAGCCTGCCACGCGGTCGTCAGCCCAGCATTGCCGCCGGCATGGGAAAGCGTGGTGTGAAGCTCGAACAAAACCAAGACGGTTTAAGACATTTTCTTCAGCGTCTGGTTTCTTTCACAGTTGATCCGTTGGGTAGTTTTGCTAGTGAAAATCATAATGAGGGAAAGTTTTAATTCGAACAGTCAAACAGACAAAAGAAAAAAAAAAGAAGAAGAATGATCTGGAAAAAAATCCCCCAGACTCCTTTTGCCTGCCATGCAGCATGAAATGGAAATAAAGGTGGCCACTGCCTGTACTCGACAACGCTGTGACATGTGATATTTTCAGAGGTATCTCGGGAACATCTACCACATTTTACAGCATGTGAGGCATATCATCTGGAGCCGTTTTGATCTCCTGTAACCTGTTCACAAATGCATATATTTCATAACAGGCCCCGTGCGTCGATAAGGATCTTTGAGCTTCTTCTGCGCGGTATCTGCAAACAATTCAAAGCTGTTCCACACAAACAAATGTGAGAACCCCCTGACCACAGACTGCCTTTAGAGCAGACCAAGATTTGATGTTACTCATATCTTCCAGTACCTGTCAGAGTTCAAACAGGAAACCTGGTTTTTCCTCTAATGTCAACAACTTTTTTTTTTCTGAACAGGCGTTCGGCAGCAGGCTCACACTCGAGCGGTGGAAGTCCTGTATTTCTTCAGGACAAACAAGTGCTTGCTCTGGTACGTCATTGGTGACATTAACAAGAGCTGAATATGTGGTTTTCGGTGATCCTGTGGGTGCTTCTATAGAAACGGACATACTGGCTTTGAACAATCACACAAGAAAGGAATTCATTCATACAGGATATAGGTAACGCAGAGCGGAGGACTCACTTCAGCTAGCGCTTTGCTTAGGAAAGGTCAGAAAAAAGTGAGTGCTCTTTCTTTGGGTAGTGCTGTATTTTGTGCTTACCTGGTGGCACTTTTCATCGCTTCGGCGTGTTTGTCGTTTGTACGCTATCCTGCTCGCAGTGCTTCACTGGTGTAACACGAGAAGTTTAAATAGAATGAATATTCGCGTTTACCAGTGAGGAAGTTTCATTTGAGCATCTCAGCTATTAATTAATTGACATGTCCCCCTAAGGCATGCGAGTAGTCTGATATCCAGGTCGGGGATTTGGCCATAGCCACTCATGGATTTTTTAGCACTGTTGGGAACAGAAATTAGGAATCGTAGCTAACAGATATCCCCGCTAAGCAGTACGCATTACTTACCTTTCATAATTCTAATTAATAAATGTAGTTAAATTTGAAACTCTCAGCACTTTTCATTCCAGGACTTGAAATGCTTTAGTAACATTTAACTTCACCTCCCCGTGAATGTGGGAAGTGAAGAAATATAGGACAGCCAATAATTCCTGATATCAGCTAACGTTTGTGACGGAAAACATTGACTCTATCAAGAAACCTGCTAGCTTTGAGGATCATTTTCGTGTATGATTTATGCTTGACAGATGCGAAAAATATCTCAAATGCAGCTGCACTGCGAAAAGCAAACACAGGCGTTTCCATGACTTTCATCTCGCTTTGTATTTATGTCATTATAAAACATGCTTCTGTGGCATGCATAATCAAGGGGCAGAACATCTGGTAAAGTCTTGTTACAGCAAAAGGTCCTTAAAGTAAAATATTGTAGTCGTCTTCTTTTTTTAAACAATAACAAACAGCTGGATAATATTGTGACTAGTAACAATACTTGCTGTGAGTGACACACGCTAAAATGATGGTAACAGGCTGACAAGACCCACAGCTCGGCTGATTCATAAAGGGGTCGAGGAGTTTCTTGCTGGCTGGCGCAGAAGAGCTTATAGGCACCTCGGAGCTGCTCGGCAAAGCGTCGGGCAAAACGGCACTCGTGAGCCCACAGTCACCCTAGAAATTACACAGCCCAGTAATGTGCTCTTGTTTGCTCTTCATTTTTAAGTTTCCAGTAGGGTTTCTACCCAAATGATTAATTTAGTTTGATTCTGTCGCAGTTTTTCCAGTACCCATTTCAGGATCCAAGTGCTTTATTTAAAACCTGACATGTAAACGCTACCAGAAAATTGCACTGGTGTGCTGTTTGCGTAGCTTGGTGACAGTATTCACCCTGCTCCCACGGCTCAGCTGCAAAGCTGAAGAGGCCTTCAGCCCTCAGTCCACCTCTGCCTGAAATGCCCCTAGTCAGGTGGCAAGAAAAGGGGGATCAGCGGCTGTAGAAAGGAATTATTTGCATTCGGTAAAAGCAATGTTTCTAATTTTCCTTCTAACTCTTAATATTCCATGAGACCTCAGTGAAAAAAATAATTCCAGGTATGGCTCAGTTACTTATAACCCCGATTCAGCAAAGCATCTAAACACACAGGGTATATGGCTAAAGTCAAGTATTTAATATTAGAAATGACTATTAAAGCACTTACAAGCTTTTTATTGTTTGCATCTTGCTTTACAACACATCTTTATGCGTCCACTCAGCAGATAACCCACATTATCCCTAGGAACTGAACCCACTGAGTGCAATTCAGCTAGGGCCGGGGCTAAACTGGAGGATTCTGGTGCGCTAATGCTACTTCTGAAAATATGTCTGGTTTCCTTCGCTTCAGGGTGACGGTACCCAGTTTGGCAAGAGACAGAGCGCTGACTGTGTGAGCTGGCTGCCATGATCTGGATGCTAATTAAATGGGTCACTTCTTGGATGTTTGCATTTCAGAAGGCACCTGATGCTCCGTGGATGCCACCACGTTCAGCAGCACCTTCAGGAAAGTGCTTCGGGAAAGCGCTACTGATCCTCTTCAGGGATGTGCTAAGGTGCAATTAGGTATGTTTAAGTAGCTACAGACAACTACTGTTAAAGGCAAACTGAGCTTTACCCAGTAATTGTAGGTATTACTGTTTCCAGTATGTAAATAACAACTGCATACAGCGGTATATATTTTTCTAGTTATGAAGGCTTGCTAGTAATTGAGTTATATGTTGTTGCTACTAACCCTTATTTCAGGGGGCAACAGATATATTTTTGCTTTTTTATGGATTCTAAGTTGTATAAATAAGAGTATTGATTCCTCTGTAATATTCAGAAAAATAAACGAGTTCACCTCGGTGGAGATTAGCACGTGCATCAGGGGCACGTGCTCCTGTGACACAGCGCATATAGCAGTTTTGATAGACATATGCATTTGGATTTATGGCAGGTTTTTAACTGATCGCACAGGCCTATGGAAAACACACCCTCACACCCCGTAGAGTGGGACAGCTTGCTAACCCCGGGGATCTTTGATGGGTGCCACCATAGACTTTGAACTTCACCAAACTCAATTTCCCACCGCGGTGGGCAAAGCTCTGAGAAGCCAAACAGGTGTTGGAGAAACTCCTGGTTTGTAACTATGCTTCATGCTTTTACCTGGGTCATTGCAAGTGCAAATGGGCCTGGGGCCGTGTGGTGGTGGTCCTGCGTGGTGGTGGTCCTGCGTGGTGGTGGTCCTGTGCGGTGGTGGTCCTGCGTGGTGGTGGTCCTGCGTGGTGGTGGTCGTGCGTGAGCTGGGGCTCCGCTGTCATCCTATTTAAATCAGAGCATTTATGTCGGAGCGAAGGCGCCGCTGTTCTGGAGCAGTGTCTGCATGGAAAGGCAGCCGCCCGTCCAGCAAATTTCCCTGCCACCTCGGGGCCCGACGTGCCCTTCCGCGCGCTCATGGCTCCTTTCCCAAAGCCCCATGCGGTACCTGCAGAGCTGTTAGTGCCTACAATTACAGAGCGCCCTTCGTTCGTTCACGGCAATCACGGTGCCTTTTGCAGACGGGGAATTGAGACCAAGAGCCGGGAAGCAGCTTGCTGGGGATCCCACGGGATGCTGGCAGCAGGGAGGTGCGCGTCTGTCTGCTGCTCCGACCGCCGAACCGTCCCGTCTCCTGCTTGCAGGCGCGAGAGTCTGCAGACGCCATGGATTAGAAAGTGCTGCTAAAGCAAGGGAGCAGCGACTAGACTCCGCTGCCAGACATGCAAAAATAAACACCAGACAAGAGGCAGTATCATGTAAATGAGCTTTTTAAGGCTTCGGCTTTAATAATCTAAGGTGCTATTTAGAACAGGCAGGCAAGGAAATGTCTGGGTTTTTTTTTAAATGAAATATGATTTTAACCAGATAAAATCTCTTTAATTAGTCTGAAATTTTTGCTTATGTTTTATAACAACATATTTCCATGTGCATGCCAGAAAGTTGGGAAAACATGGAAAGTGCTGATGGCATGCGGCGGTCACTGCTTGGCTAGAGCAGAGTATTTTAATGAAACCAGGTAAAGGCCAGCTTGTAGGAAACATTTGTCTGGTGGTCCCTTTCCTTTACTTTGTCATCTTCTATTGCACTTCTGTTTTGGGACAGAATAAACGAGCCCATGTTTGAGAATCAGGTTGTTTATATAATGCAATATTTAAAAGATTTTTGGTTTTCTTAAATGAGAGCTATATGTCTGGGCAGATAATCATCATCTTGGTAGCACCGGTTACAGTAACGAAGCACTCCTTTCCTTGCGTGCCAGCTTGGGTCACTACGGGAAACGGTTTCCTGCAAAACAGCGATCCTTTTGCACTCAGTTTGCCCCGACACGGGGACCTTTTCATACGGCTGTTCAGCATCGAGGTGGTCCTCAGTGGAATTTGGGAATCTACCATAGTGCAAACGATGGTTGTTACTAGTAATAAAAGTGCAAGAGCGCTTCAATCGTACGTACGCCTAGGCGACTCGTGGTGAAAGGCCGAGAAGCCCTCTCCCGTCCTGCCGAGGGCTCTGGCACGCGCGAAACGCACCCTCGCGGCGCGCGCTCACTTCCTTCCCGCGCCAGGGCCGGGCGAGCACCGCGCTGGTGAAGAGCACAGCCTTGCATATTTTCCATCTAACTAACCACAGGCAGTTTGTTTTTAAGCGCTTCAGTTATTGCTCTGTGGTAGGGAATAGGCTGCGTAGCCCGGTACCTCTTCTACCAGCTTCTCTGTTTTAGACCTCAAAACGCCGAAAGGCTCCAACGTTGGGAGCTCTGCCCTTGCCGGGGACCCGTTTTGTCCCCGTGGTGCAAAGTCCCCAGTGAGATGCAAAGAGAGTCTGTTTTCTCCTCTCGAAACTCTGCCTTTAGTCTTTAGGGTGTTTTCCCTGCATCTCTGGTTGCTTCTCCTCCTGCAAGGCTCCTGGCCACCAGGCTTGGCTGCCATGGCTGAGGACACCTTTTCGTTGGTGGCACATGGGCTGGGGAGGTCCAACTTGCTGGAGCAAGTCCTCACGCTAGGCCTGGAGGAGCGAGCGGTGGGAGGAGGTGACACTTCCAGGGCTCAGCGCACGGCTGCCACGGCCGCGTGGTTGCTGCCGGCTGGGAGCAGCGTCACCCACGTGCACCCTCACCACCCTTGTCTTCTCCATCTCTTAAACACCTCGTCTAATGCTGCTTGTGGTGCTGAGACTAGAGTCACTCCATCAGCTTCGGCGAGGATTCATTGCAGTGGCCACGTGTGCCTCAGTTTACCTATCTGTAAAATGGTATATTTTCTCATTAGGTTTTTTGGGCAGGTAAAACACGGTTTTAAAGCTGCCGTGAGCTTTTCAGGCGACAGGTAGCAGGGAGTGGAGACGGTTATAAGCTCAGGTGTTACTTTGAACAGTGAGACAACTTTTTTGAGGCCTATCAACTACAAGATAGCTGCACGAGTGCCGGAGTGGGGGGGAATTCAGAGAAATCTGCCCAGAAAAACCACATTTTTGGGATCCATGCTCTTACGTTGCCTCTGACTCCTCACACTAACAACCTTGTGGTGTGCCTTTGGTTGAAACCGAGTGGAGAACACAAAAGAAATATTATAGCAGAAAAAAACCCCAAACCCTCCTGGTTAAAACACAAAGCAGCCCAGGCTGATTTTCTTTTCTTTCTGAATTTCTTTGCTGCTTTTGTTTGTGAGATGAGAGTGGGTGGTTGCATGTACAAGCAGCCTTTGGTCCCCGTTTTTGCTGAATACAAACAAAGCCGGGCAGAAGGCAGAGCATCACTGCCCAGTCCCCCACCGCTTCCCACCCCTGCCGCTGAGCTATGCCAGCAGAACCGAAGGTGAAGATTTCCATGATTTCCATGAAGATTTCCGTGCCCCCTGGTTTAAGCCGGGTGGGAAACACTAGTGAGAGCAAGTGTTAAACAGGGGTTTTGGCAGCTTTTGTTCTCCGGAGATATATGATTTTGGAAGAGATGAAACCTTGACTTTCCAGTCAGAGATCTTATTTGCTTGGGTAAGGCTAGAGCCGTGCAAATAAATGCAATGTAGAATGAGAGTGACAACTGTCAGCGCTGGATATTTCACACGCACTGTAAAACTGAAACCTGTTTTTTTTTTTGGAAAAATTCACTGATTTTTTTTTTCCATTCAGAAATGAGTTATTTTCAAATAAAGATATGAGGCTCTGTTTAGAAATGAGTAAAATTTGTCCTGTCTTTAAGCAAAGGGGATTTGCAATGGGAATATCTCAGTTTGTGCAATGACACGTTTGTACACATCTCTATGTGAAAACTTCATTTTGTGAGCTTGAGAAAGGAGAAAACCAAAGCTACGCAATGGTGTTTGCAAAATCACCTAAAAGTGAATCATGAAGATGCTTCAGAAATACGCTTCCCGGCTGTTTTCAAAGCCAGAGAAAAAAGCCTTTTCCTTCTAAAGGCTCTAAACTGGATTTTTGTAATTGTTTTTTCCTTTGCATTCAAGTCCCTTATGGGACTGCAGGAATATTTCATTGCTATAGGACCACTTGCCTTGCTTCTTTTTTGCTCCGTGTTACACCGCAGCGAGCTGAGGGTTAGCACAAGTCTGATCTGCAGTTTCAAAAGGGTAAAAACAGCAGGTCACAGCATGCCTAGGGATTTTTAGAGAATCTGGGTATTGTAGTTTTCTTTCAAGTTAGGCTCTGTCTCATGTTTTAGCTGGTGTTTTGGATGGGAGAACTAGGGTAACAAGACAACCAGCCAAATGTAAATGAGCCCCTGTTTTTATCTGTCATTATTTGATCAGAGATGACGAAGATGATTAAATGTCAAGAGAAAGTTTCTCCTCTGCTACCGACTTATTGAAAAACTTGCATTCTCTCCAGTGCATCGTTTAGGTGATTAATATAAAATGAAAGACAAATCCACTATGTCATGATTCACTGCTTTTATAGATGAAATAGGGAGGTATACCTCTCATTCTCACCCCCCCCAAGCACAGGACAGTGGCTAGGGAGCCTTGCGTAGGCATAAATTGCCATTTATTACAAATGTTTGTCCAGGAAACAAACCAAGGTGCCCAGTTGCAGTCCGATTCCTGCTTATCAGCACGGGTGCTTACAGAGTTTATGCATTATCTGTAGCCATTCTTTTTTACTGAATTACTGAATTCGGCATTACTTAATGGACTGTCAGTGTTGCCAAAGCGTTTCTATGAAGTTGCTGCAAACCTGTAGCTTGACACAGGCACGTGTGCTGTGAAAGCATTGCAAGGGAAGTCCTCAGGCAGCTCAGCAGCAGTAGCTCCTGGACACATGCTTGTGCCATGCAGCTGGGGGCCAGGGGAAGAGCAGGTAATACAACCTGCCCCATGGAGCAGGGCCTTGGAAAGGCATCAGCTTCATTCAAGAGCTACCGATGCACCCAATAGCCTGGATTGCACCAGAACTCAGAGGTTATCAGAGATGCAGGGGAGTCGTCACAGATAAACTCCATTTACCTTCATTTATCTGCCCCTAATGAGGGCCATATGGAGCTTCCTCACTGTGCACCAAGCAGGTGGGTTCACTCACGTTTCTACTGATCACTAAACCACCACCTCCTGGTGCTCATGACCTTGACATTGGTTAAGTGAAAGCTCGTTCTTTACAAACAAGAAACGCTAAAGCCTTCCTTTCCAAAGGACATTTTAGGTTCACAGTGGTGCTCCTGCTGGAGATGGGGCTCTCTCCTGGGCAGTTGAATTTCTGTGGGCACTGTCCCCATCTAGTGGCATCTTGCAGTTGGTTTGCAGGGGCAGCTGTTGCCCTGTGCTCCTGCGGGGTTTGCCCAACGAGCACTCTTCTCCCACTTATCAGTACTGGCTTTACCAATCTGCAAGTTAAAAAGTCCGCAAGTGTGGTTGCAGCATTACCTAACACATTTTTCTGTTGTTGCTGTTAGGGAGCAACTCTGCTGGATCAAAAGAGGACAATTTTCATGGTAAGATGCCCGTGGTTCTCTTTGGAAGATGGGAAAGTTGTGTTTAAACCTCTGGCTTTGGGTATTTTGGCATGGGAGGAAAGGCTTGTGGGAGAGTTTCATGCTCTCAAGAGCTTGGACTACTGCAAGTGGAAATGCAGTGAGTTGTGACCGACCAAAATAATCTCTGGCAATAACAGAGTGGGGATGGGTGTGTGTGTTAATCATATGGCCACAATTATGTTATTTAGTGGTTTGTTTCAGTTCACGGAGGAAACGCATAGCAAAGGCACCCCCTACTTGCTGCTCAGGTCTCTCTGCCATCCCCTCTGGCATGAAGCATTCACCTCTCATGGTCAAAGCCCAGCTCTCGTTTTCCTGTCTAATGCTCAAAAACTCGAGAGGAGCAAATCCAGTGTGGTTATTCTGGATTTCTTCCCCCTTGCCATGTCCTTAACAGTCCTTAACGGTTTTGCGTGATACCCCCCGATGCGTTTGCATGTGCTCCTGCCAGGACCGGGAGGTGACACACCACCTGCCCTGTGCTGCTGCTGCTGCCTCAATTTTAGAGGGTTTATTTCCACACGGGAAAGCAAGTGATGGGCCCATAAATCGAAGCAATGATTTCCCCTCTCCAAGGCTGTGGAAGGACAACAGGTAGGACAAGGTTTGTGGCAGCCCGCCTGGCATTGCGGGTTTCTCAGAAATGATTCTCAGCGCTGTAGGACCCACTTGTTTTGCATAATAAGGTAACTCTTAGGCATTTCTTCCCCGTGCGCAGCTTTGGTTTGAGTTTTCTTTGGTTGTGAGTCACTGGTGGCCCACAGCGTGTGCATCGCCAAGGAGTAGGAGCATCAGTTATCTTGCAAATGCGAAACCTCGTCAACTCAATTTAGCCCCTTCTGCGTTTCCCACAGACGCCGTGCGCAGAGCAGGTAGCCGAGTCGCTTGCAAGGTGCTCTGACACCCTGGCAAGAAGGGAGACAGGAGTTGTATAATTAGTGAGAAAAAAGGCAAAGTTGGACTTTCCGGCGTGCAGCCGGTGTTTCCCGACGGCCCCGGCTCCCGGGAGGGCTCTGCCTCCCCGTCCTCGAGAGGTCACCTCGGCGGGGTGCAGACCAGCCAGCGAGGGCCTCTGCGCTCCCCTGTCCTGCCCGAAACCGGGTGGCCGCCTCAAATAATGGCACTGCTCACGTCTCATCCACAGCCATGAAAACTTTGTGTGGTTTCTCAGTTTCCTATTTTCAAACTTCGAGTAGCCATAGCCGTACCCCATCCACCCGCCTCGCCGGTAAGGCAGCGCTCGGCGAACGGGCGGGAGAAAGCAAACGGGGAGCCGTTCTAAGAAGAACGAAGGTAACCACATCTGAAAAAGCAAGAGCGTAACCCTTACAAAGAACAGAAAATGAAAAGGACTGCTTTTACACCAATTAAGCTAACTGATTTTTTGATTATTAATCCCGGCCGGAGCTCAGAAATAATGAGGAAGAGCGAAATGGAAAACAAGCAGCTTCCTTGAGACAGTTCTTTATTCTACACCGGGTGAACAGTGACCAGAGAAATAGGGTTGGGACAAGCAGTGCGCCAACTAATCTGATTTTTGGTACGTGTGCTGAAGGCTTAGTGAGTGAGAAATTAGTCAGCAGGTATTTTGTCTTTCCTGTAGGTCACGCTGCTGCTGCTGATTAATTAGGGACATACCTGACAAATTCACTCTCTAACTTTCCTTTTGGAAGAGAAGAAGTCATTTTGTTATCTTTATGCAGTCTTCTGCCTTCATGAATGTCTTTGCACGTGTATTTCTCTCTCTGCATGAGTGTAAGAGTGTGTGCATCTATACAAACACATGCATGATTATTTTAAGTTCATATCTTTAAGTCCTAATCATTTTCATGGCTTTTGGGGGAGGATATTCTCTTTTCTCACCTTGTTTTTGCTTTATTATCTTTATTTCAGTTTCTAATCTGTGATTCCTGTATTTTCCAGAATTTTCATCTTGTTCCCTGGCCCCCAAGGCCTGTCAGATGTTGTTGTTGTTGTTTTTGTTTTGCTAGCCTTCTGCGCACGGGAAAAGTTTTCCTTTGCTTACAATATTAAGGTGATCTGAGGGCAAAGAGTTTGAGTTTTCAAAAGGGTTCAAGATCAGTTTTTTTTTCCCCCCCCCAAGTCCTCTGCTCCTAATAAAGAGAGTTGAAAGGGCATTGTGTTTTCAAAGGCACCTAGTAGCTCCTTCTGTGATACTTCAGTATAAGTTACTGAAAGGTGGAATTGCATGAGTGTTAGTTTAAAATTTGTCTTCAGCTATGAGGGCTGAGATATATGCAGTATTGCACAAAATTCATAATACGATTTAGAGGGTAGATGCCTATGGCAGAGAGCTGGAACCTGTAGTTTTTTTTTTTCTTATAATTGATAATAGTATCATACATGCCTATATAGATTGGCCATGCATTTCTGGTGTTAGCATATTTTAAATGGGGGAAAAAAAATTGTTGCCAAGAAGGGTAAATGATTGTGCGATTCTACAAAAATGTTTCAACAGGGAGCTTTACTGGTGCCTCCCTGGAGCCGGCACTGGGTGAGGAATTTGGGATTTATCTTAAAAATGGCCCGAAGCACTAAATGGCAGCTCTTTCCCCCGGATATGCACAGAGTTTCTCTTCTGCACCAGTGGCATGCGTGCATGTAAATAACGTTTTTGGCCTCAATTAACTCTGCGTGGCCCTGGCGAAGCCGAGGTTTTGTAGCGCGTTACGTGGCGTTGCGGCTCCCTGGAAGCGAACGGTTAAACCCGTGGGCTTTGCGAGGGTCGTCTTCTGCCTCCTCTCCGCGCCCTGCGGGGATGCTCCTCGGCGCGGGGGGAGGCCCTGGGGGGCGGCCGCCGCCGGCGGGGCAGTGCACGTGGACCCCCAAAACCGGGGTGGCCTTTCATCCCATTGCCGTGGTATTTGAGGGGAATATGTGCCTTAACGACAGCGATAGCGCGTTCATATTCATTCCCCTCGAAGTCTCGGCACGTTCGTACTTATTCACCTCAAAGTCTCGGCTTCAAAGGGAGAATTCACCTTTCATTTTCCTTTTATTGACATGCTTTAAAAAGAGAAAGTGACTGTATTCAACAAGCAGGTATTCAGCGTGTCGGCAATTAAAATGTTTAGCAAGCTCGGTCCGGATGAAGAAGCGGCAAATGGAAGCTGGTTTGTCTGAGATGCTGCAGCATTGGGGTCAGGCATGGAAGGAGAGCTCGTGGTCCCCAAGGCGTGGGGAGCGTGTGTCTGCAGCCGGCGCTTCGTTCCCCCAAGGTCCAACTCTACCCACAGCTTGCCCTGAAATGCCGAAATAGCTCCTCATCGGCCCAAACGAGGTATCTACCCCCGGCACCTGGCTCTGCTCCGACCGACCCGGGCTCGGTGGGGCGCAGCAAGGGCACGTGCGTTTCTGACCCGGAAGTTGCCTTCTTCTGTTAACGCGGCAGAGGCCACCGAAAGCCCAGATGTAATTAACTTATTGGTATCTGACCAGGATGCTGTGGTCAACTCTTGTGAGAGGTCATGAGGTCCTCACTAACCACAGGAACTTGGTTTTACATCTCATGGCACATATAGTAGACCTTCAGTTAATGGCTCTGTAGGATGTGTCCGGGCTTTGATCTCTTCCTGTAGCCATCTTTTATGCCTAGTATAATAAACCATATTTAGTGCATGGGGGAAAATCCACTTACCTTTTCTGCTGACTTTGCCTAAGAGGTTAATTGGACACCTGCTCTGATACTTGCTTCCAAGTTTCTGATCCTTCTCACTGGTGCGTTTTGAATTCATCTATAAAGAAATGATGAATTAAATTTCTCCCTCCCTCTTCTCCCCATGAGAAAGTAAAAGCACTAAAATGTACCCAAGTAGGGGGGGGTAATACTATTTTACACAGGTGTTCTGCAGAATCTGTTTTTATATCCTTTATGAAAGGAAGTTTGGGGGTTTGGCTTGGTTTCAGTTGACATATTATTACCGCAGAACGGTGGTACGTTTCCCTGAAAGCCGAAGCACAAAGCGCTCCGTTACAACTTGCATGTGTGTGTAATGGATGTACACCTATTAAATACAAGTTCTGACAGCGCAGGTCAAACTCGTATTTGTCAGCCTTTGGGTTGCCTCCTTTCGCATTCTCCTAATTGTGCTCATTTTCACGTTTGAAAATAATTGGCGGAATTTTAATATTGGGAGAACAAAAAAATAAGGCAACTGCTGCTGAGATCTGTGAAGACAAAACATTTTAATGTGCTTTGGAGTTCGTGTAACAAACCTTTCTAGTGAAAAGATGCACCAAGAGATACGTTTTTGTCGTGACCTGTTTTCAGCTGGCAGTTTGGAGCATGAGGTGCTGCTTCCTGTGACTAAGTGACAGAAATCTAACTCGTAAGTCTTGGATCATGTAAAACAATGTGCATAGGGATGTCCTATAGATCAGGTGGATGGAGCAAAAAACTGCCCCCTGCAAAACCCCTTAATCTTTGCTCATAAGCTAAAGAAAATCCATCAAAAATTCCGCTTTGTTGTATTTTAGAGAGCTTTCTTGCAACAGAGCTCACCTAGTGAGTCACTTGTAAATGGGTCACTTGAAATTCTAAAAATACTGGTCAGCGGTTCTCTAGAATCCTTTCTTCTGAGAATGCCACAGAGCAGGAGAGGTCTGCTGGTGTGACAAAACTGCGAATCCCTCCCCGAATAGTTCTTCTGCATTTCCCACAGCCCCTCACAAAACCACTTGCTGCACAAACGAATTATTTATGAAGTAGGAAAACTACTGAAGTGGAGATATATCCACTGGTACTTCAGGCCATCCTGATTAAATCAGAGCTGGTCAAAGGTTTTGATTAGACCTGCACTAATAATTTGTCATGAATGATTTATGCAATGAATTTTCATTGCTTTTACTCTTCCTCATTCTTCCACACACGGACTGTGAGTTCGGTCATCGTTTTGCTTTGGCGAGCACTGAGGACCATGTAGTGCCATGCGCAAGTAAAAAGACTCTGTTATCCTGTAGCCCCCTAAAAGCTAGGGGATAGGAGTTTCATCACCTTTCCCTCTCTGCTCCTTCTTTTTCAAGAAAGGCGTAAGCTCTGCTGCAGCTCTGCATGGGCCAACGTGTGCTCTGTGCGTGGCACCATGGCCTGGAGGACTTGTGCCCTTGGCTCGCAGACCTGCGGTATGCTCTGATTCCTATCTCAGGAAAGGTGCATAGTCAGGGGCATAATTCAGGTCCTAGCAATTTTCTGCAAGGTACTCCTTATTCCAGCTTCTTCAGTAAATCAGTTCTGTGAATGATTTATTTCTGTGCTTCTATAAGCAATGTAGGAGTGTGTTTGGATTGCAAAGTCAAGTTGTTTCCCACCGCACGCGTGTTGCATGACACATTTCTACTCCCTCTTCAGGAGTCCCTACTACTAGGATTCGGCGTCTGGTATAAAGTTCACTTTTATGAGAGGAAAATGTACTTTTCACTCTTGTCCTGAAATATGTGATCAAAACTTCTTGTCTTGGGGACTATTTCTGGTGGTGGGTTTGTACATCTAGGCTTGGCATTTCATGGGGACGTAATGGAATGAGTTCCCTGACTCCCTTAAAGGAGTCCAGGGGATATGGCCAACTGATTCCTTTAGGGTCCTTTAAAAAATCCAGCTAGAATATTTGGATAAAGCAAGTGTGAAACGGCTGCAAAGCTGGTAGAAGGAAATTAGGTTAGAGATGCAAATAGCGATCCACAATTTGGGGAGTGGGGGGTGAGGGGAAATAGTCACCGGCTACTCCACAGATTGATTAAGCAGCCTTAGCAGTTGGTATTATTTTGTCAAAGTGAAATTTGCCACTCGCCAAAGCCCTGAGCAATACCCTTTTCTTTTGACAGTTAAGGAAGGATTTAAGTGAAATGCAGACCTTGCACTGACTCTGTACAACAGTGAATTTCACTCTGAGTGAGCAGAGGGAATTACTAGAGAGCCCTTAGGGTTAAAGATTTATATCATGCGAAGAGAGGCATCCAGAGACTTCGGCCACTGCTAATATACAGTTCAAAGCCCCAGATTGTCCCTCTGAGATGCAAGTATTGGAGGGAATTGTAGAATTTAATAGAAGACTATAAAGTTTCTGCAGGACTCTTAACTACCATGTAAAAATGAATAGAGATTAATCAGTTTTACTATAGAATTCTATAGAACACTTCAGGAGAGAATATAAATAGGCCCCCCATGTTTTTACCATGCTCGATGCAAAGCCTTGTAATGGTTTTATAGCTCCGCATTGTTTTCATCCCCCTTGCATAAGGGTTTTTCATAAGCAGTGTCCTGGCAGGGAGGAGCCGAGTGCCTGATGCATTAGTTGATGCAGCCCCACTTAGTCCGCCTTCTGCTCTGGTCGCCCGTGAATCTTCACTGTCCTCCCGGATCTCAAGTGCTGGAGGCCACGTCATGGCTGCTGTTGCACGGAGTGATGAATTCTAACCTCAGAAAGCAGAGAAAACCTTGTGGGATATTTTGGCAGGTGCAGATCCAGCTTCAAACTGCAGTAGCTTTGACTATGGCTTGGCACTGCTTTTGCCCTATGCAGATATGTCAACTGCAGCATTTGTTTTTATCATATGAGGAAACAAACTGTTTAATGGATGAAACCAGATGTGCAAGATTGTGCTGAAAGACCTACGGTCACTTTGTAAAGACCTCTAGCCAGAAACCTTGGAAAAGGCACATAAAAGCATTCATGGAATTTGTTCTTGGCAATTAAAGGTAAATATGCATTATGCAAATACTCTTTTAAGTACACTGTACCCATTCCTTGCATTTCCACACAATGCACGTGGTGTAGGACTCCAGCACAGTCTCTCCATTCCTCATCATCCTGCTTTCATCCTGCTTAACAGAGTGGGAAATGAGCCAGGAGTAGGGCTGTGGGACAGTCCCCAGGAGGTTTTTGTCACAGAACAGAAAGATCTAGAAACACCAGACACTGGAGAGGTAGCTGTGAAAAGCAGTGAGCTTCAGACAGTAGCAAGAAAAAATATCAGGTAATTCTTGGAATGAAAGAGGCCAACAGAAAGGTTTGCACAGCCAGCCCATTTGGGCACTTCCCACTGACCCGAGTAGTTCTTCCAACAGGACCTACGTGGGTTAGTTAATAGATAACGGATGTCGTGCACCATGAAACCAGCACATGTTGAAGCATATGTTATTCCATGAAACAAGCTAGTTAAAACTTCATATGAGCTACTGAACCATCACCAAACTGAAAAATAAAATGCCTTGTTAAAAATGGATTGAATCTGACGATACCTTGTAATTAGCCTAGACGGATGAGTAAGCTATGAGAATACACTTTACCACTGGAGATATTTTACTGTGCAGCCCAAATCATTTTAAACTTCTTTGATATTCATTTTAATAATACCAGCTGTATGAGAATACCTTCGTAATTTGAGCAAAAGATGCTTTTCTTTTTTCTTTTTTTTCCCCCCCTTCAATACCTGGAGTTAACCATTAACTCCTTCACTAAGAGTCTTATTTTCACTTTTATATAACTAGTAACTTCTATTATAATGTGTTGTGGTGACTTACTTGGCTGTTAGCCAAGGCATGGTCCCACCAGAACAGGCTGTGGTTAGGAATAGGCAGCGGGACAGCTAGAAGGTGGGTAGCATGGGTGAACTTGGCTGATGCCATTCCCATGACACACTGGGACCAGGGATAAATGACAGAGCCAGAATTTTCCGGGTGAATCTGAAATGAAATTGAATCATCTGTGTTTGCTTTAATATAGGGATGTATGATATTATCTGTCTACAGCATTAGTCTGTGCTACTGCCTTTGAAGCTAATAATTGGTATTAGGGTGGCGAGTTTCCATGTTAGGCGTGATTTTGGAATGAATCTCAGTTATCCAGACAAATGGGCATTTTCATGGTATTACCCACTGCCACATGATGTAACATATTCCTCATCAGTGTCTGTGTTCAGGTTTGGGCATCATCGGGGTTTGGGGTTTTTCCTTAGCTAATTAAGAGCTGTGAGAAAGGAAAAAATATTTCGGGTGTTGGAGAAGAAAGGTTAAACCAGGAAAATATGACAAGCTTAGCCAGGTGATACTTAAGGTGGTCATGGCCCGTGATGCTGAAGGGGTTAAGAATCAGAGATGCTGCCGTTCCTCAGGGCAATGTGCAGAGCTGCAGTTAAGGGTGGAGGTGCCAAGTTGGGAAAAGCAAAATGCAGACGAAATAGCAGGACATGGACTTGAAAATGAGATCTTTGAGGCCCGGGTTAGTCCAATGGACTAAATTTTTTTTTCAGTGTTACAGGCTGGAAGTCAGCTTCAGGGCAGCAGCAGGAGCCAGCGTGGGGAACAGGGAGAAGGAGAAAGAGTCCTGGTGCCACAGGTGCCCGCACACAGTGTCTGGAAGGGCTCCAGCCCAGATGGGTGGTCTGGCTTCTGCTGATGAGGTGGGGTTGAGCTTGGGCACAGCAGCAAGCAGGCCTGGGGGAAAGCTCTATCATTTGGACCTCGAAAACTACCTTGCTGCAAGTCTCTGGGAGGTTTGGTAGAGAGCAGTCCCACAGCAGTGGAAGGGTAGGCTGGATAAACCCATAAGCCCTTTACAGGCTTTGGTTCTCTGGTTTTGGGTGTAACTGTTGACTCCATTGCAATGGGCTTACATTAGGTATGAGTTGGATCAGGTTTGTGCAATGGCTTCAGTTTTTTGGATTACAAGTTCTTAGATGATGGCCACAAAGGAATTTTAATTAGGAAAGTAAGAAAGGTTCTGCTGGGAGACAGGCAAACCGCAGCAATTATCGGCAGTGAGAAAGCCAGCAAAGAACAAGTATCAGGGAATTTATAGAAGTCTTATTAAGAATTACCTAAATGTGATTTTTAAAGATACCTGTGAAAGAATCTTTCATAAGGAAAATGACTTAAAACTGCAGTAACTTCCACTCCTATGTTTTACCCAGTGTTCAGCTGTACTTATATGCTTTAATGAACATAGAGATGAGAATCAAACCGGCTGCACGGCCACTGTGCACACAATCACCACGGAAATGTGAGGATCTCTGGAAGGCTTCACCAGAGGATGCTATTTTGGCGCCGGCGTCAGCAGAAGCTCCCAGGCTCTGTCAAGCTGATCGAGGCGCAGAAAAGGGCTAATACGTCATTTGCCGAGCAATGAGCCCTGAAGTCCTTCACAAATGCAGTACGCTGTGCAGTTTAAAAACAATACTGTAGGAGTTTGCATTTCCAAATGCATCTCAGTTGAAGCCAATTACTTAAAAAACAAAATATTGTTTCAGTGCTTTCTTCCTGAGGTGCTTCTCTGCCAGCCGTGGGAAGTGGGAGGCATGGCTGGCTGCGTGCGAGCAGGCTGCGCGGTGCGCAGGGCATATGCAGCACAGCGCGGCGGTGGCAAAGCCCTTCCTCCAGCAGAGTCACCGCATGCACACCATGCATCGGGGCAGCTCTGCAGGTGGTTTGCAGGCAGGCGACGACCGTGGCGTCTGGCACCCGCTGCTCGCTTGTAGGGTAAAGCTGGCTGAAACACACAGCTGGGCGATGCAGCAGTTTGCCTCGGTGGTTGCTTCTACCTTGCCTTTCCTGAAAAAGTCACGTGTTTGGATTTTCCAGCAGTGTCTGTGCCACACGGATCGTCCCGTGATTGTTGCTGGTGTTGGGAAAAGGTTCTTTGCCGTACTGAAATCTTTGATTTGATTTAGCGAGGCAAAACTCTGGACTCAGTAATGGAACCGGTGCACTGAGAGATGTTTCATGTGTGTGGATTCATTATTTTGGGTGTGTTTTGTCAGTAAACTTGCAATTTTAAAAAGAACATGTTTTAAAACCTCCAAATTGCATCAGGGACTTTGAATACGACCCCTTTACGTTAAGTATGAGTCCTTTACGTTTTTCTTCAGAAAAGAATGGATACTCTTTCTCCCATCTCCTTCCCAGATTGTTTGGTATTCAGGATCTTGATCATCACTATGCCAACGTAACACTTCACTCGCACTGCGTTTTGATCTACATTTACACAACCAACATGAAATGGAAATACTCTTGCTGTAGTGAAGTGCTTGCTTGCTAAATCCAGACTCCCAGTTTTATGTGCTATAACATACAGAGCTGCACAAATTCTCCTCTGCCAGCTCTGTATATGAAAGTAGGGTCTAAAATTATGCTTTTTCTGCTATCCCCTTACCAATTTTTCTTTATTCTGTACCATGCACTGTGTATGATCTGCCCTGATAAAGCTTTACCTTTTCTTTGTAGATAGTGTCAGTTGATGGGGTATGCAGAATAGCAAAGTACACGGTCAAAGGCCAGTATACATGCAGGTTATCTATAATGAGCAGGATACCTATAACGAGCGGGAAATGATGCCCAAAGATTGACCTGAAATATGTGGCAGGGCTGAGGATTATGCATGCGTACCGTGTCCTAACAAAAATAGTTCTTTCATCATAAATAAGGGTACTTCTGGCTTTCGTGGTATTGCTCGTTTTGGTCTTGTGGAAGTACCTAGCTAGAAACATCTACAAAGATCATCTCCTTCTTGTTCCAGATCTGCTCATCTTGGACTGGCTGAGCTTTAAGTTAGACTGCTAGAGCAATGGAAAACGGATTGTACTTCTCGGACATACTCAGAAAGTCAAATCTGATCTTTCTTAGACTCCGTGACTTTGGTTCGCTCCCTGCTAAGGTTACCTCTCCATGTGCCAGCAAATAGAGCTGCCACCCAGGGCAAAGGCATAGGCGGGCTGTGTCTATAGGAGCATAACTAGTATTTGCGACAGAGGTCTTTCCAAGAGCTTTTCTGTAAAGAAGGCAGCTCCACATCTTTATTGAAACTATAGGTGCTCTGTACCTGGGGAAAACAGCGAGCCGGCCCACCCAAAATCTAATACCCACCTTTCTTTCAAGGAGCATTTTGAAGGGTACAAACCCAGGATTACCGAAGCCTGGAAAGGAAGAGACCCCATAAGCTGTGTCTTCCCGGAGGAAGGTCCCAGCTCTGACACAGGCGCTGCGCACTGACTGCTCAGGGCCAGGCTGCAAAGGTGCTTAAGTGCTGGTCACGTTTGAGAGGCTGGTCTCTAACCTCTTAATCTTATTTTCATAATAAAATGGGAGCAGTGGCAGGAACTTGCACTTTTTTGTATGTGGATTTTGCCGATTAATTCAAATGCTTCTTTAACATGCGTGGATATTTAAGGCCTAACATATGTACTATTAATACAAACTACTTGTAACGAAGTGAACACCTTTGGATAGATCAGTACTGACACCAGGACACTGCTGATTCCAGGAGCTTTAAAAGACTGGTCACAGTGTCCAGTGCATGTTGTGGTTAGATTTTGAAATGGTGAAACTGCAAGCTTTACTGCTGTCCGGTTGTTGACAAAAAGAGCAATGGTAGGTGGTAACAACAGACAACACCCCGCGTAGCAGGGTGTAGCGGGAGTCCCGTGCCACTCGGAGGGGCATTGGGCACCTACATCTGTTACTCGGCTCTGAAACACCTTGTTCCTGGACGGTCCCTCCTGACGGGGCAGACCCAGGAGGAGGTGGTGGTGGCTTCCTGCGCTCTGCTTGGACACGTACCGTGGAGCCCTGGCTGTTGTCCAGGGAGAGGATCTAATGCAATAGGATTTGCCTCCGATAGATAGATGCTGCAAAGATCAGAACAAAACAAGTCCATTTATAGCAGCGGTTGTTCTTTTGCTCTGTATCTCGTCCTGTCTAAGGCTGTCATGTATGCTGCGGAATTGAACCTCTCGGCATTCCTAAGTGCCCGCTGGTAATTGTTGCCTCTATAAATAAGGAAGCAAGTACGGAGAGATAAATGGCTTACCAGAAGTCACGCTGCAAGCTAATGGCTCCTGACGTTCGTTACTAAGTGGCACGACACAGCAGAGAAGGGCAGTGGGACCTACTTCTCTCGGATCCAGGAACCAGATGATACAATGACTAAGTCGTGGCTGGTAAATGCGTGCTGAGTACCTCAAATAGACGTCGGCAGTGCTGGCCTCGGCACAAAACCCAGCAACCACGGTGGAAACTTTTCTTGTAACAGCCCATTTATTTGCTATGGGTTGGGAGACTTGGTTTCCGTTCAAATCCAAGTGCCCGCACCTAGGAATACTCTGACCAATAAGAGGTACAGATGCAGACTGGCAAGAGATGAGGGGGATGAAAGGCAGCCAGAAGGAGCTCTTGTCTTCCTATTAGCACATGTGTTTTGAGTCGGGTGAAGCAGCCTGATACAGAGCCGCTCTTCTGTAAAGACTACAGTTGCACCCAGCCCTGCTGACCTACAGATGGGCCCTATTTCTTGATCAAATTGAATGGAAACTGCTCGGTAGCTCCTAAAAGCCTGCAAAGACCGTGTACCACTTAAGTTGCAATTACTTCTCCCACTCACAAAGGTAGTATATATAAGGGTCTCGACAGTTCTTCGCTAGCTAGTTTAAAGGGAGAAGCTGGATTTGCTACATAAATAAGACACGTAGTAGATTTCACAGACTGATTAATTCTCTGAAGAAGATTGATCTCTGAGCTTTTCTCCATATCACTAGAGATAGTCCTATTACTGTTAAGCACAGAAAAACAGATCACTCCTTTAAGTACTTAATTTGAATATTCAGAAGCAAAAGGAAGAGTGGGAGGATGATGTAGGTCAAATGCTTCAGGAAGATGCCAAGTGAATGTTCAAACAGCTGCAAGATTGGTCTCTGTTAATGTCAAAAGTAACTTCGTGCACTTCAACTGTTTCTATGGAATTTTGCTCCCATTAGAGGAAATCTTGGGTGAGGGAGGAATAATAAATAATAAGCTCAGTTCCTCTGGGACATGTTGCACATCGCGTGCATGCCCAGCAAGCCTGGCCCTGAGACCAAGAAACCTCGAGTCAGCACAGGGTTATGCAGTTCTCGCTGCAGTCTAGCTGGCCTCCCTGTTCAGGAGTCCCCACAGGTGAGGACATCTTGCAGTGCAGCCCTGCAGGGCTTTCTCTAGCTCAGGACGAAGCTCGTAAATGGAAACAAGTGTAGCTGCTATTCATTTCAAGCTGAAGCAGACCCCCATTCAAAACCTTGATGCAAACAGCTCTTCTTCCCAGAGACCCTCATGGCAAGTCCACCATCCCATAAGGTGTCATACACCTAACCCTGGATATGCTGCCATCACTGTTGTTCTTCTTGACCACCTTGGTCACAACCCAACTTGGTGGATTGCATTTCCTACTTTAAGAGCTTCAGTAGCTGAGGCCAGCAGTTGGCAGGAACAATTGCTTTCTCCTCCTTATAAGTACTGTGAAGGAGTAAGACTGTACGACTGATTTCCCTGATTTCAGAGGTATTAAAGGATGTTTGTAAGCCTCTGTGTGACAGGGGAAATTTGGAACGCTGGACAAAATCTGCTCCTTAATCGTTTTTCTAAGAGGCTGAACAAAAGACCTTTAAACCTTGTGGGACAGTCAGAGTCAAGGGCACAGGAGAACCCATCTCGGCCGTAATGTAAAGGGCACTGGCAAGCAGGACTTCAGCTTTGCCTCCATGAGCTGGCAGTCTCAGCCTATGGAAAGCTTCACAAATGCAATAATTTTACTTAGTGGCTGGAGAGACCTGCTGTTTATAAGGGAACTCTGCACAGACGCTGCTGTCTTTTTTTTTTTTTTTTTTTTAATGAGGAAACCCACCAAATAACCATCATCAAAATGAATTGATTTTGCTTAGTCTGACTTTAAAAAAACACCTTCTTGCTATAAAGCTAAAGGCTTCTAGCCTCTTCCTTTTAAGATGGCATTTCCTCTGAAAATGGTTGCAAATGTAAGTTTTGCCTGGCAAGCCTGTCATATGACGTACTATGCTGAAAAAGCTGCTTCCACTGTGTGTTCCTTGCCCACATAAAGAGCACACAATTCTTCTTTCGAGAAGAGAAAAATCTTGTGTTCTTTTTCTTGCGACCTACTTGAGTTTTAGAGGCTCTGTGTAGAGCAGTGTTCTGCAGGTTCACTTTGATGTTATGCAAGTTACATGGCTTGCAGAGTTTCTGGGGCATTTTTGGGTGGCTCTTGCAAGCCTTTTGACTACTGGCTGTGCTCATCATAGTTTCTAGCTTGGAAGTCCAGCCCAGTGGGGCGACAGATCAGCAGCAAATAAAGGAAGTGGACTGATAAGGGAAGTTGGGTGAACAGCTAAGATCACACGTTGTGCAAGTCGGATGATATAGCTGTGTGCTAGCTGAGTTTGAGGAAGAGGTGTGAAGAGTCAAGTCTAGAGGGGAGGCTGGCCTAGAGAGAGATGCTGCAGAGCCAGCCCTATAGTTTGAGGCTTTGGGATGGAAGGAAAGGACAGTAGGTTGGGAGGAAAAGAAAGAGAAAAGAAAGAGAAAGGAAGACCTAAACTAGGTCAAACTTGCCTTCAAAGAAGAACCAAATGCTAATGCCTTGTGTGTGATCTGTGCTGGGAAAGTTCACAACCTGTTTCCACTCTTGGGTTGAAATAGTAACCTATATGCAGAGCACATGTTCACTGCCGAGCTCCTATTGAAGGTGATCTGTGAGAGCCTGTAAACAGGATACCTTCCAGGAAGGCTGGGGCACAAAGTTTGATGTTGGTGTCCATCTCCAAAATTTGTCTCAGAAGGTGCCTTTTGCACAGTAATCTTTGGGGGGGGAAAAGGTTAGGTTAGTCTTTCTTCTCTCATGCACGCTATAAACTGAAACAAGGAGGAGTTTGTACCTCCTGGGAAATGCCATCCACGACTCTGAAAGTGGTGAATGTGAGTTTTACTCTTTGGGGAATTTCTAAATTGACAGCTCTGAATTATGAGGGCTTCTATTTAAACTCAGAGCAGATACGGAGATACCTAGCAAATGTGGGGAGCTGGCAGTGCAAAACCTAGTCTGGTCTTAAAATGGGAATGAATTCATTTTTTACTCGTGTCTCCCTCTACTCAGAGCTTAATGAAGGAGAGCTATGAGAGCTAATCTCTCCAAGGGAGGTAGGAAAGCTAAAAGCAAAGTAACGTTTTCTTCCCAGAGCATGAGTGGTTGTTAATTGGCAGGATATACGGCTCTGGTCACAGTTTTTCAAGGCCTGGCTCATTTTTACAGTTCGTCTTATCACATTCTTGCATTTCATAGTTCAAGAGACAAATCTTCTTGCTGAAGTCTTGAAATCGATTTAAAAAGGGACGAGACCTAATAAAATCTGGTGACATAAAAATATTGGCTGGAAGTCAGAAGTTCTGGGAGTCATTCTTGCTTCATACCACTTCGCACTCCAGTGAAGGTCTTGCTTTGCCCTTTTCAAAGCATTTTCTATATCCCAGTAATGAAGGTAGGAAGCTAGACTAAACGGTTTAATCTCTTCTGTGACAAATTTTAGGGTCCAGCATATGTGGTGTTGAAAATCAGGAAGGGAATTGCTAGAGTTGCAGAGGGCACTGGTCTCTGAATAAATGAAAAAACAGGTAACAGCTCCACTGGAGCTAAATCTCTAGAAACGTGGACTGCAGTTGGAAGAGATTTAAGCAATGCTTCACTCTACAAATGATGGCTGTTTGTGGGAATGAATCCAGTCACAGCATGTCCGGTTCAAATGCATTTTATGTATTTAAAAATTAACTCAGAGAGTGATGTTGAACATAAACCTGTAGTACAAATATTTGAGGAATACCAGCTACCACTGGAAACAAGCAGGATGTTTTTCCTCAGAGTGCACAAAACGAAAGAGAAACTATTTCTGAGTTTGTGGCTAGCCTGTGACAGAAGGGCCAAACTTGCAGTTTTATGGGTAACCCAAAGCTCTCCACTAAGAGACAAGATTTCCGCAAGAGGAGAAACCTGAGGCAGAATAGAGCAAGGTCCCAAAGTCTAAGTCAAGCAGCAGTGATGTCATCTATTGCTGCGCTGACTGGGTAACTATCACAGTCAGAATAATGTCTGATGGAAAGAGAAAAGGTATGGTCCCGGCCCCCGGCGAAGCAACGGAGCATAGACCAACAGGGTGCTGACAGAGCCACGTTTTTCAGAGAGGAAGAGACACCACTGCAGCAGAGATGGGTGGCCTATCAAAATATGAAAACAAATGGGATATTTTTGGCTTTTAGGTTGGCAACTGCCGAACACCTTAATGTCATGCCAGAAACAATGCTCTTTAATGTTAAAAGTAAAGCTTCAGCCTATGAAAAGTAAGCAAGAAGAATTTAGGCCTTTCAGGGGTAAACTTAAAGAAATATGAGGGTAGATGTACAGAGAAATAAGTGATAAAATCTTTAGTTGTTTCAGAGAAAAAGGCAATCATCTGGGGTTTAAAAGTGAGTCAAACTATTAATCTTACTACTGAAGAAGCAGAGGATTAAACAGTTTAGGAAGAATCTGGAGGTGTCTTCCAGGTCATGGGGGAGTTCTCAACAAACTACAGATTCTGAACCAGCCAAGAGCGAGGTCAGACCACATCCCCAGGCGCTTCTCGGGAAGGCCCTAGTCCTAGTGCTAAGATAGTCTGAAAGAGGACTTGAATAGGCAAATTCCTCTGAGACTCACAGACCGAGAAGAAGAACAAGTGGAATACGTGTGTGTGTGTGGGGGGGGGACAGGGACTTGTTTCCCTTGTGTATGAGCTCAAAATTATTAAACATTTTAAAAGGGAATATTTTCCACTGCTTATAAGGGAGGAAATTTTGCAGGATGTGACCAAAGTCTCTCAGTTGTGCAGGTCATCAGGGTGGTGGCAAGTGCTCTTTCTAAAAGAGAGCTTGCATTTGCCCTTGGTTCAACTGCTAGTTGGGCTGTGGCTGGCTCATGAAGGTATTTCACTAGAAAATACAACAGATCTGCATAGTTTGGAGCAACTGGTGGCCTTGGGGCCAAGTTGAACAGGAATGACCAACTGCCCACACCCACGGCTGTAGGAGGATGAAGGAGCAGTCTGGGCTGGCCTGGGGAGTGTCTGCCCTGCTCCTGCCACTGTAGGGTCTGGTGTCTGCGCTGGTCCAGGGCTGCCTCGCTCTCTGAGGCTGCTGCGTGGGCTCCAGCCAGCATTTTAGGAATGCAGTGGGAAGCATGGATGCCGGGAGGCACTTTCCCGCTGAGTCTGGAAGCTGGTGGTAATTCCCACATGGTGACACGGCTTCAACCCAATGCAGCAGCATGACCCCAACACCTGTGGGAAGAGATTCCCCTCTCCTGTTCTCCTAGGGTCGGGACTAGGAGGTTCCAGGCAGGGCTTAGCTCCCCCTCCTGCAGGGGACATACCTCCCACTCCGATACCCACACTCCTTCTGGTGGGGCTCCAGGGAATATAGAGCTTCCCCTCCCCTCTCCCATCCTGGAGCTGAGACTAGCCTGTGAAAGGCTAGTCCAGATCATTAAGGAATAGAAAATAAAGAAGAACTAGATAATCTTTGCATTTAGTTCTGGCCTCAGATGACTACCAGTCCTGAAAAACTTAGCTAGGCTTGTCTTAAACGCCAAAAAATAAATGCCAAGCCAAATGAAAGATCCCACGTCAACAGTTTTCTCCCCTTCCTCTATTTGTAAAAGGAAAAATACTGGGAATGGTATGGGGTTAATGCCAAAGTGAGGAGGTCTAGGGAGAGGCTGGGACAGCACATGTCCTGCTACACAGAGGCCCCCAGAGCCAAGCACTGACCAAAGAAAATTTCTTTTACGCACTCTGGGTCCAGAGGGATTCCTGAAACCCCAAGTTTCAATAAGGCTGTATGGTAACCATGGAGTGTCCCATTCCTGATAGAAAAATGGAGTTTTCCTCCTGCTTGTGTCAGAGAGAAACTATGTCAATAGAAAATAATTAATGAAGCTTTTTGTTTCTGAGCTGGTTACATGGCGAATGAGGTTGGGATAAGCCCATGTGAAGAATCAGGGTAGCTAAAGTCATGTGTGAGAAAGTAGTTTTCCATCCTTGAGAGGCAAAAATTGAGTACTACTTGTAATGAAAATCTTTGAGAATGTATTTCGGAAGGTAAATGTTGATCCATTATTCTCCCCTTGCCTTGTGCTTTGAAAAAGGTATTTCTTGGAATAAGAGGTCAGCTATAACAATTAAGCATGAGACATAACTGCCTCGACTAGGGTTGAAAATATCCTGCAATAAAGGAGGGTAAATGGGAGCATGAAACAGAGCAGTTATAAGTAAATACGTAAACTTGCTTAGACAGATTGGACACACACACATTCACACACAAAAAAAAGCAATTGTGTCACAGCTTAAATTAATTTCGGGGATTAGAGGAGCCCCGGGCAGGAGCCTTGTCTCCGTCCCTTCAGCGTAACTGGCACTCGGGCCGACCTGCACGGCTCGCTCCCAGCTTTACCACCCGTGAGCAATAGCGCCCGGGCTTGAATCCGGATCGGACCGAGCTTCCCGAGAGCCGGCGTTTAGTGGCAGCTGAACTGACCGTGCAGATTCACTTCCCTCTGATATCTGCCCCCGGGCGAGCCCGAGCCTGCTCTCATCGCCTGGTACGGGGAGACTCCCGGCAGCTTCGTGGGACGGAGCCGTTCCCTCTTTCTCCTCCCTGCCCTTCCTGGCTCCGTTCGTGCGCTCCTGGCTGGGCTGGAGCACGCTGCTCGCCCCATTGCTTTTTAATAAGCTCTTGAGGAAGCTCCTCTTTGCCAGTGCCTAGCACGGAGTTCAGCGGTTCCCCTTCCCTTGCCACAGTGGCATAAAATTGTCCTGAGAACATCCGCATAGGAAAGCGCCCTGGCTCCGTGGAGTCTCTCCGCCTGTCTCCCTCCAGAGCCCAGATGGGAAACTCTGCTTAACTCGTTCTACATCTAAAAGACAAACACAGTAATAATAATACTGGCACAAGGCACTTCCATTTTTCTTTAACGATTATTAACTCGTCCTCCTTCAAACCGTGCCCAGGGATTGCCTCTATTCTGTGCCCTTAGAACCAACTTCCAGCAATTAAAATGGTAATCAGAGCTCCTGTCATTAGTTTGCATTCTCTGTTACTTTGCCCTTATAAGTCCTATACAGCCCCAAGGCTTTGATCTGCGTGTATCCTCTACCCCTGGATAATGGTCCCAGAACACACTTAACATATTTTTTTAAATCTTGTTTTTTCCTCAGATTTGAGAAATGGTGCCCTCCATGCTATTTCTGTCTAGCTTTTCCAGACATATTTTTCATACATGTGCATGAAAAAGTTGTATGGATTTGAACACAAGCCTCGTACTATATTTGTGAATTGAGTTTTGTCTTTCTTGGTCTAGATTCATATAACTTCTATGTCCAAGTGCAGCTTGGGGGTAGACTGGCAGCCTGGCGCCTGTCAGATAGGGCCGGTTGCTTAGGGAAAGCACCGTGCGAGGTGGGACCTGCTCTCGGGCAGCCTCCCCGAACGGTGTCCTAGCAGGAGCAAGCCAGAGGGAACAACGAGATCTGTAGGCTCAACAGCAAGCTATCGAGGGAGAGAGGAAGAGGATAAAAGTTGCCTGTGATGACGCTAGGAGAGAGACGAGGCTGGCAGCGATATCGGTGCTGGAATACACGGGTCCAGAGAAGGCAAACCCAAGGTGGCTTCTTCAGCAGAGGAAAAGGCTGTGTGCAAGACTTGCTAGCTGATGGAGGCTTTGATCCAGGGTGATATCAAGGGCTGAAAGAGCATGAAATGCTGGGCCCTGCATCTGTTTCCAATGAGCCTGTTCTTCTCAGAGAGAGTAAGAAGAAAAGAGCTGGAAATGGACTCTAGTTTGAAGGACAAATGAAACTAGAAATGCTGTGTAGGTGAAGAGGGAGAACTCTGACTGGGGCTGGTTTTCCTTGCTGAGGGAGCATGGACGTTTTGTCTGGGGGGGTGACCATGTGGAAACCGGAGAGAGCTTACTTATCTGTCGAGGGAAGACATTTCAGGAGACATCCCAGGGCACCAAAGGGAATGTGATCCTAGTACAGGGTCCCTAATTTCAGTGCTCGAGACGGAGCACCCACATTCCCTGCTCTAAAAGGTTTCACTCTGATTTCATTTTTTAAACAGGTAGAGCTAGTTCAGTCAACCGAAACAACAATTATTCCAGCAGAACCTCTCCCTTCACTCTGATTTTTATTTCTTGGTTACATGAACTGAACCAAACTGTTTGAGATCTATTCCAGAGCCAACGAGAACCGTGAGAGAAGGGCTCATTATGCTCTGGATCAGGCTACAGTTGCACGGAGTTGAAAATATTAGGAAAAATGGTATTAAACCCCATGAATTTCTCTAGCAAAATGCTTCACAATAGGGGAGGACTAACTTCGTCTCTGCGCATCTGCAATACTTAAGAATGGGAGAAAAGGAGCAAAAAAGAAAGATGGAGGTGAAGAATCCGAGATATGGATAAGAAAGTGGTAGAGACAGAAGACAGGTGAGATTCTGGTGTAGGCTAAGTGTAGACACTTATCTTCTTTGCTGCTACCCAGTTTAGGAATAACAGTACTTTCCTGTTTCAGATGGGATCAGGATGTAACCTGGCTAACACACAGGGCTTTCAGACTCTGTAGATGCAATAACGAAAGCCTGCATGTATGTTCTCAGTCCTCCCTTACAGGGAAGAGCTGGCTAATGGGTTTGCCCAGCTGCTCCCTGTCTTTGAGACGTCTTACGCCTGTTGCCCGAGAGGTGCTAGGAAGCTGCTGCGCCGGGCAGCAGGTCCTGGCGGAGGAGGCATTGCCTTGAGTGCTTGTAGGGCGCTTAGCAAAATTGAGACCAGTCAACTTTTTTCTCAGCACCTGTCGCGTTCAGACTGTCAGCAGGACTCGCATTGCCTCCTCGGGAGTCTCCCAGCACAGCTCTGCAGCGCCCTGCCATGGGCCAGGGCTCTGCCTGTGCCATCTCAGAGGCTTCTGAGGGTTTTTGGTCCTGCTCTGAGAGCTCACGCTGCACGAGATACTAACTCACTAGATGGCACATGTGAGCTGTTGTCAGACTAGTGCAGGCTAAGCCAAGCATTAAGGCTGAGCCCTTCAACGTTATTTTTTATACTTCTGTGACTGCTTCTGGCAGCAGGTTAAACACAGCTTGTCTGAATCTGCGCTGTAGTCCTATTAAATAGCATATTGCTCATCAGGGTGGTCCTGCCGCGTTCCTGTTCCTGCACTTCTGTTCCAGGGAGGGACCAGGCTGCAGCTATTACTCTGCTGTCCTTTACAAGCACTAAATATAAGCCCAAGAAATACCATGAATGAAACAAATGCTTGATCTTTTCAAAGACAGTCTTTAGCATATCTTATTAATTTTGCCTTTGTATAATAACTTTCTGCAAAAATACTAGTAATCAGAGGCTTTTTGCCACTACGCATATGTTACAAGCAAAGCTGATAAAGCCCTTCTTGGTTGGATCATCTTGTATCCACTGCCTTCCAAACAGCTTTACGTTAGCTTCAATTCCAACATATGGCCAGTCGTTCGCATTAATTTGAATCATACAAACAGTTCCAGTGTCAGAAAGTGTTTGAAAAAGTAAGGAATCTCAGTTTTAGAAGTTTTTTTCCTTTTTCTTTCTTTCTTTCTTTTTTTTTTTTTAACTGCAATGCAATTAAACCAGGGATTGCATCCTCGCGTCTGGCTAGTGGAGACCAGAGCTGCGCACGTCATTGCTTAGGCAGCCCAAGCTGGGGGCCCACGGAGCTAAGTGCAGTCAGAGGCACTGCTGGCAACAGCGGGGCGTACCAGCGACATCCCCTTGCCTCCAGCACACCGCTCCTTAGGACCTGCTTTTCCCTTGTTACTCCTGGAAATCAGGCCTCCCAGCATTCACCCATTAGTACCTATCATCTTTTAGGAAGATTAAGAATTAACTGGGTGTGAATTATTTTGGCCCTTTGGGATTAAAGCCAGGACTTCAGAGTTGTTATAAAACACAGTGTAACTGTGGCAAAATGGTCTGTGATGGGCATAGGAGTAGGGACCTGTCCCTGTCCCACCACGTGGCCCTAAGGAGCTGGGACTTCTTTTCCCCCGTCGCTAGGGGTGATGATGTGCATCTGAGTTATGGCTTCAGGTCTGTGCCTGAAACCAAATGTGAAGTGTGCTCCTAGACTGCACACAGGCCAGTGTTAACATCTCCTGATTAATGGGATTTTTGTCACTTCCACTAAGAGGTATTATTCTTTTTATTAGGTGCATTTTTCAGGGCTTAATGTGCCAAGTGCTGAAGTATTGGACAACTTCTCTCACTAAAGCTTTCAATCAAAGTTTAAGACCAAAGATCAAAAAGATGCCTTTGGACAGGGACATAAAACACTTTGATGATCAAAAGAGAATAGCTACTGGTAGCACTAATTATTATCAATGAAATAAAGAGCTTAATATATATGTGTGTGTGTGTAGTCTAAATTCAGTGGGGTTTTTTTGACTTCTGCCTTATTTTCTTTCAGTATTTTCACAGGAAAACATTTTATACTCTGCTATGTGTTTTTTGGTATTTGGAATTTGCTCTGTTTAGGCTTCTGTTCCCTTTTTATGCTCCAAGTCAGAAGAAGCAATTCAGGACTTTCTGAAGCCTCTCAAACTACTTTAAGGAGCACGCTGTGAACGCACAGTGGCAAAACCATCAAAGATTTTCCCACCTCTTCTTGGGGTACCGTGTATGCATTGAGTCTCTTATAATAATGTAACTGTATTTCCACACTGCAATTGATCTTTCTCAGAGCAGAGACGAAAATTGGCTTTTCCTTCTCTGAGGTGGAGCACATCAAAGGGCAGTATTTCTTCCAAAAGAGGAAACCCACATCCTTACAGGATGCTCTGCAAGCCGTTATTAGTGTTCTTCTTGCTGGATTTAATCCAGGCTGGATGCAGAAAGGAAAACAGATCTCTGCAGTGCTATAGAGGTCGGCATCCCCCGGGACGAAGGGCTGCTCTCAGCTTCAGCAGAAGTGCCAGACATCAGGTAATACTTTGACTTCGGCTCAGGAAGTAACGTCTGCTCCAAAACCCACTGGGATCAGTGAAAAAACTGCCCCTGAGCTCAGCTTACTGCGTTGATGCCTCTGAACCATTTTCTTACCTGTTTCTGAGCGAGTAGGTGGAAGTTTTGCCAAAGGTTTCTGTTGCTGAGGATGGTGCAGCAGTGGTCCGGGGGTCTGACTTGCACTTGGTCTCCAGCTGCCTCAACCAGGGCATCTGCCGGAGCACGTTGTGGCTCCTCTCTGCTCCCACGGTAAGTGACCCATGGCACCAAGTGACATATGGAATAAATGTGCACCACCTACTTCCCACCCAGTGGTTGCCTTCATTTTTGCATAAACAACAGACCACAAAACTTAGCTTCAGGCTTCATGGCTTGAGTCACCCCCGATCATCCTTGTATTGGATGCACATCCAGCATACTGTATTGCATGCGGGTACGAATGCCTGTGTACGCTGGGAATTAAAAAAGAAAGAAAAAGGGGGCAAACAGAGCTGCAGCCAGGAATGAACACAGCTAGCCAGTAAAAGGGGAATGATAGCTGTTTCCAGAAACTGGCTAGAGTTGGGATAAGATGGCTTCCCATCAGGAAAGGCTGAGCTGGCTGGACCGAAAAGCTTCATGGGAATGCACCAGTTTTATTGACTTCCTGGGGAGAAATTACTGTTAGGTTTTGTTTAGGCTTTATCATGTTAATTTTATACATTATAAACAGAAGAGCTGTTGACATGAAACATTTAAACTGTATTGAATCTTTGCGCTCTGAATGCAGTTAGGGCGTTAGCATTAGCTACCCGTCTCTGCGAGGCTCTCGAGCTCTCCGGGGGAACAGCATACCTGGCGTTAGCCAAAGGGTTAATGTGGTTATCCACAAGGTGACCGGCAGGTCCCAGCAATGCTCATCACCAGCTCTAGAAAAAAATTTCTTTAGGAATAAATCCCTTTTCGATGCAGTTCTATAAATTCAAATAGCCGGAAAGGGAGAGCTCCCAGCCAGCACTTTGAGTGGGAATCTTGGCTGCAGAGCGTGGATTGCAGTAACTATAAAGAGCTAATTTCTGCAGAGTCTAGAGCAGATGTGGCGACAGACTTTCTCAGCAGCATGGCATGGCCTGCTCCTCAACAACGAGGATCTGTGCCCTCTGAGGAATACTTCTTCACAGCTGAGCCATCTTTCATCTTGGAAAAAAAAAATCCTTCACAGAACAGCCCCCCAGCTTTGATTGCAAATGGATATTTGTCTTGTGCTAACGTCGTCTTCCCACTCCTGCAAGGGATATGGTTACAAGGGCACTTGATACCTAACTTTAATCCGGTGCCAGGACTTGTTCTAAAGACCGTGAAAGGTATTTTTCTCTTGCAGTCTCCTGACTATATAATCCTGCCTCTTGAGTTCCTGCTCTTACATCTGTACTATCCTTGCCAATCAGCTAAAGCTTTAGTTGGCCAGTCATAATATTTTGAGTTTTTTTGCCCAGGAATACTGTGTGCTGTGGAATTAGAACGAGAATTTGGGCTAATCCTCTGTGAGGACATCGGCAGGCACAAAGCCACAGCGAGGCAGGAAGGACTCCAGGGGCTGGCCTGTCCTCCCGGGGCACTTTGCTTCCCTGCAATACTGTGTAGGAAGGAAACCAAAAAACACGGCTCTTTGGCCATAGCCTTGCTTCCTTAAGACATAGATGTTCCTTTTTGGCAGGGGAAGAAGTAGCTGGAATGGAAACTATACATTAAATAATATACACCCCCATGTACACCCTTCTGCATGGGTGCATCTATCTGCTTTAGGACAACCAATAGTTTAATGAATGCTATTTAATACTCTAAATAGCTCCTGTTATTCTGCTATCCTCTTCTGGTGGTAGTTACTCTACTACTTCAGTGCCAATCACAGTCGTATTCACTCAGCAAAAGCAGAAACATTTTGTTGCAGCTCTTAAAGATACAGAAGATCTTACGTTATATAGTCGTGTCTGTCCAAAAGAATTTAAAGACCTGTAGACTAAACCGTGTCCTGTTTTATTGGCTACTGAAACTGCAACTCCATTTTAGGCTGAGGATGCAGACACATAGTCCAGTCACATTTAAATTAGATCTCATGAATTCTGTTAGGCCTTAACGTGCAGAGAATAAACACTGCAGCTGATGAACAGATGTTTATTTTGTTTTACAAAAACAATGTTACATTGATTCAGTGGTTCAGTCAGGCAGCCTAAATATGACTTGATTAAATGATCACTTAAATACAGCTGAACCCCTTGCTCCTTTCATTTTTTTCGGCAAATCAATCTATCTGACGTGAATATTTTGGTGACAAGCCCATATTTGTTTCCAGCAGCGTTCTAGCGCTTAAATTTTGCTTGCGAAAATGACAAAAACGAGCAGCCTTTTGGCTCCAGTAGTTCTTATTTGCCAAGGTGAAGCTTGACTGTCCATTTTACATAGCTCTGAAATCTTCTGCCCCGCCAGAGGCAGCGTCCGGCGGCGGGAGGCGCGCGGCAGACCCCGGCTGCCCTGCGGCGACGGCACGGCGCTCTCAATTTCTTGCCCATCAGCTGCAGCTCCCTGGCAAGCCCCGAGCATGGTCCCTGCCGGAAGGATGAGGCCGGCAGAGGGTGAGCCACAGTTGTGCTTGGTTTGCAGGATTCTTCGCACTTCGCTAATCCTTGGTGTGAGGGTTGGTTTTTCTTAAGCCAGTTTTCAATTTCAAATGCTGGATATCTTCCTTTCCACGCCAAGTCTTGCCTGGGAACATCCGAGTGCAGAGCATCTAGGTGCTTCGTATCTGTGTTTTCTCATCACTACAAGCACATTTCCTGATAGGTGGGAAAGGTTATTTGTAGTTTGGTTCTCCAGATATGTTCAGTAGCTAGTGATTATAGAAAAATCTTTCACCCAGAGGCCAGATTCTGCCAGCCTCACTGACTACCTTATTTGACAAATAGTTTCTTGGGGCTTTTTTTCTATCCACAGGAGTCTGGGCCTGGACAAATAGTTGGAGTAAACGAAGTGTTACACTGTCTTGCTATTAATCACATTGATTTGCAGCTCTGTAACCACAATGTGGAAGACTTGTCTGCCAAATTAATACCTATGCTACCTTTTAAAGAAGCTCTTTAAATTTAAATAGCCTACAAATAATGTTTTGCTTGGCATGTATTTATCACCTATTTATCTTACATACCACATCTTTGCTGCTTCTATAATCTTGCTTTCAGGACAAGATAATCATGTGTATTTAGAACATACCGTGGCTTGTGAAAACTTTGCCTTTGATTCCTTGATTTTTCCTGAGAGATGAAGAGGACTGTAGTGTCCATCAAAATCTGCAGGGCAGACATGTATGCTAGGGGGGCATGGCTTCCTCTTCTTTCTCCTGGAGAGAATTATAGGACGATTTCAGACACTCTAAAGGGTCTTTTAAATGATCGTGGTATTAGCAGCTCCAGCAACTTTATCAGGAAAGCGTGTCTTTGAGCAAGCCTTCACGATAGCTTGTGAGAGAGGCTCTAGTTTGAAGCATTTAACAGAGGAAAGTGACTCTGCTAATCAAGTCACTTACAGGGTGGTATTTCCAGAAGAGTTTGCCACCGGTTTTGCCAAGAACTGCGGGTATTTGCTACCCCGGAGGTGCCTGTGTCTCGGTTGCTCACCCGGCAGACCACGACTGCCGCTCGTGGCTGCGGGAATGAGCAGGGCTCTGGAGGGCCGTGAACCTCGCCTGGCCGTCGCAGTCCTGTCCCTGCCTTGCTGCCTGCTCGTCCTGCCGCGGATCCCTCGCCTGGCGGGAAGGGGAAGGCAGAGAGCAGGGAGTTGGAGGCATACACTCATGCTAGTGATTTTTCACTGCTATTTGATAAAGATGAAACAGGATCTGCTCCTCAGCCTGTACCGCTGTCTTGCCCTTTCATCCCACAGGCCCAGGGAGTCTCTCTGCACCGAGCTGCAGTGAATCCTGCCCTTTGTGCAGGCAGAAATCAGCTTCCGCGCGGACACGGCCGAGGTCGTCTTCTGCCCTCTGCGTAGGGTCCCGGGAGGCTGCCCTAGGGTGCAGGGCTCAGGGTGGGGGCACGATCCAGGACAGGTTCTTCTGCGAGGCAGCACTCCTAGCCCGTCTTGGCCACCTTTGCGCAGAGTTAAAGGCCTGTGGCGTGCTTTTCCGAGTCAGCTGTGTGTTGGTTCTGCTCTTTGTTCCCTCTGATTTATTAGAATCAACAAAAAGCTGTTCACCACACCCTGCGTGCAGAAGCCAGCTTTGCATATTTATTTCTTCCTCTTGGTTTTATTTGATCTTTCATTCTCTGAAAAATCTTTTCGGTACCTGAGGTCACAACTGCTTGCAATGGTAGCACACCGGCTCCGTCTCAGTGTCGATCATCACTGCTCCTCGTGGTTACTAATGTTATGCATGGCCTCAGAGAGACAACAGCTCCAGACAGTCATCTCCTCGCCTGGCATATTGAATTTCAGACTCTCCCAAAGTAATTCAAGTTTTAAAAGTCATGATATCTGTTTTGACACCCTGCATCCGAGGCGGCAGGATACGTAGCACATTCTTCCCTCGCACGCCCAGAGAGGCATACGTTTGCCTCTCCCGTGTGAAGATGGGGTTACTAAAACCACAGGCGTTTGCTCTCTCCCAAACAGCCCTGTTTGAAGTAGACTACTGGTCCAGGACAGGCACACGAGAGAAAGCGTTGCGCCCTTTGCAACTTTTGTTCGGAGTGAAAAGGAAAATACACAGCGACAGAGAGAATCTTGACTTTGATCATTGTCAGTTACAGGAAATAAAAACATAACCCAAAGGGAGCGAGCGCGAGGCGTCATAATGTCAGGTCAATCTCTTTGTTATTCTCCGAGATCAAAAGAAGCTGGGGGAGTTTAGGTTTTATTGCATTCCCCGTTTGTTTTCTGCTTTTGGCTTGCTTTCCTGAAAATCAATACAGCCCTCTCTCTGCGCGTTACACCCATCCCGCCCCTGCCCCTTCCGTGCACCTCGCGCCAAGCAGGCTGCGCGCGGCGGGGGCTACCACGGCGTTTGCAGAGTAAGCAGCGCATGGACATCTATCTCTGGTTGGCCTGGTAGGGGCTACTGTGGTAGAAAAGCTAATACAAGCCTTTCTTCTACGCTTTAAACTGGGATTTATTCTCCCAGGGAGACTCGCTCTGCCACGTGAATGAAAATTGCTCAGATGCGGCCAGGAGACAGCCTAAACCCGGCTTCATCACGCAAGAGGTGCGCTGATTCCCACAGCATCAGAGCCACGGAGATAAATTAATAACATCTTTCTTTTATTGCTGCCAGTGTGTCTTTTCTGGTGACTGAGAGATGAGTTTTGCTAACAGCTATGGTAGTTTTATTAGGATTGCAAAGGATTGAAGTCTGGCAGGTATCAGAGCCCTTGTCCCAGTAAATCAGAGCATTAATCCAGGCTGGTAGGGGACTTTCCATGAAGTGTTTAGGGGGACCATTTCTGGATTAAGGGAGCTCTGCAGGTTGCTCTGAGCAAAACAAACCATTTAGTATTACACAAAACGTCGTAGCTACAGCCTGCAAAGGGAGCAGATGTTATGAAATGGAAGTACTCATGCTCTGCCAAACACGGCTCGGTGCGGAGGATCTCCTGAGAGCACGCTGCTGAGGCTCCCGGTGCACGGCAGGCCCCGTCCCCTGCTCCGCAAGGGTGAGGGGTACAATAATTAGCACAGCTCTTTTAGCTGTGGTATGTTAGGAAAATAAATGTCAGCGTTTTTTCAGAGATTAAGACACAGGGTGCAGACTAGAGCCAACCTGGAGCCCCTCTGGGCTCTGATTTGTGAACGAAGTATTTTGCAGCGGCTGTACTGTCTGCTCGCTCATGCTGACCACCCACCTGTACGGCAGGATGCAACTTGCACATTCACGTGCTAATGAACTGCTCCAAATTACAGCCTGGCGCACTGAGGAAAACCAAGCTCTGGGCTGCTTTATCTTGACAGGGCAAAACAGAAACTGCTGTGAGTCAGCCATATCTGATTAGCAGCTGAGCAGTCCCTGGAAACTCCAGATGAGGGAAGGACCAGACAGGCGGGAAGAGGAACAACGAACAACCATCCTGACCTGAACCATCTCTACTGATCACCCAGCTGCTTGTCACGGAGGTTGTGGATCCCCAAGGATAACTTGCGTGATTACTTGCTTCATACTTGGTTTTGTGAAAACAACGGTGGCTAAAACCACTGCAACAACTGTTGTCAAGAGTTTTAAAGAGGGCTGGACCGTCTTGAGAGAAGGGGGAATAGGAAGCAATGACGTGCAAGCATGGAGGGATATACGCCCAGGGAGCAGGGTGGTGGTGGTCAGGGGATGGGCTCATCCCGGCTCGGCCGCATCCAGGCCAGCATATCAAATCGTGCGTGACAGGTCGTGTCCGACATGCTGCTCTGGCTGCAGTTGAGGCCTGTTGGCTCAAACCTGGCAGCAGTCGTACTTTTGCATGGTTAGTGCAAAGCCATATGGCCCCACAAAACCCAGAGGCATGAGTGGCTGTTTGCTGATGCGAAGAGATACACGGCTGTGCTAATGATGGCAAGCAGAGAGCTGTTTATGCTCATTCGCAAAGACTAGCAGCAGTCCATTTACACTGGGCAAAGCAGAAACAGTTTCTTGTGTTATATAGATGCCACATGGAGCACCAGAGCTACGTAAGCATCCTTGAGGCAGCGTTTTCTGCAATGCAGTATTGCTGGAAACAGCCTCTCCTCTAGCACGTGAACAGCAGGCGGTCAGGGCTTGCATTCGTGGACAAAACTTGTTTTAAGTTTATGAGTGTAAGAGGTGAGAAGATGTTTTTATATAGTGTGATACCAAACAGCAAGGTGTCCTTGCTCGTTTTATCATTTACTCCACCAGTGTGTTCTTGACTGATTATGAATGAATTCCTTGCAAGTTCAAAAGCTGAAAACATTTCTGTTATTAAAAAGGGCCAAATCAAAGTCTACCAAACAAATATATCTTGGATCTATGGGTAATGAGTTTTTCAGCTGTTCAAACATGTCATGTGATATGAATGAAGCTGTATTTGAACTATATCTCATTCTTAAAATAATGTAAAATTCATGAGCTGCAAATGAGCAGCAGGAAAATTTTTTCTCATAACTTTAGTTAGATAAATTATGTTGGGAGACAGAGGGAAAAATGACAAAATTTTGCATAGTTTAGCTATATAAAACTGATTAATGAAAATAGTATTCACTGGCCCCTTTTGATGAAGGAATTGAATCAGAATCATACTTTGAAATACAGAAGGGCTGATCCTCCTATGCCTTACACCTTGTCACCACTAGCTGTTGTACAAAACAAGTGTAAAATTCTGCCAGGTCAGAATGAGCACAAGAAAGAGTGCAGTGGGGAATCTGACCCCCAGAGCTATAATCTAATGCTATTTGTGCCATTAATGTAACTCTTTGATTTATTCCCAGGTCATATGGTACGAAATAGTATCAGAACAGGGTCACAGCTATATCCATTAGTGATACAGGACAGAGCTTAAAAATAATCCTTTGCTAGCATACAGATTTATATAACAAAGAATGGTTCAGTTCCAGATTTTCCAGCAAACTACAGTGTTAAACTGTAGCTGATTCAAGCCTATCCAAGCTCAAGATCCAAAGCTTGTGATGGCAATGAATATTCAGATGGACTTGGTATGCGGATTATTTCTGGCAGTTATGGATTTCTAATATTCCGTTTTCACCTGGCAAAATAAATTAAGACGTAACATTACCCAAACCAGAGATGGCCAAAATAAATGAGAGAACTGAAGTTTAGAGCAAGTTGGTGATTTCTTAAACTGTTGACGGAGTCTATTTCTTTTAAACTGAAGTCACAAGCATAGATTTTCTCCTTTGATAACACCTGCTGTAATCCTTCAGTTCATCTGCTGCTCATCAGAATAATCAACAGGTCACAGCGTGTATGAAAAACAGAGCAGAGCAGAACAGAACAGATGACACGTGGCCAGCTCCCATAGCAGGAGATTTGCTGCCATCTTTTGGTAGATACACGTTACAGAAAGTAATTAAAAATTACCTTCCTCTCCACACATATTAAACATCATCTCTCTTTGTTCTTTTTTAGCCCACCCACTGCATCCTCAGCTCCCTCCTTTCTTTCAGCCTGTAGCCCAGACAGATATATATATGTATAAAATATATATTTTATGTATGTATATATAAAAAATATATTCTCTATATATTATATACATAAAATATAGCATTCTAACTAACTAGCAGCTAGTGATACTGCCAAGGGAGACCCTGAGCATTTCAAGAGTGATTATGGAGCTTGGAGAGCTAGAGAGCAGGACATGGAGCCCAGATGGTTTCTTCTTGACCTTGCTGGCAAAGGGGAAAGACTCAGGCAGAAACTGCATGGATGAAAGCCCAAAAGGAAGACTCTGAACCCTGGGGAAAACAGAAGCAGCAAAAGCAGGGTAAACTGCATCCATGTGCATCATGTAAGACTGATTTTCAAAACAACAGGGATGAGGGCTTGACTGCTGCCTCCTTAGTGCTATTGCAGGTGCAAACCAAATGTTTTCATGTGCAAATAGCTGACTGGACATCCTCTTGGCCATCTGCCACCCCACCTCAGTCTGCACCTGTATTCACAATAGTAAGAGAGCAGGCCCTGAGCCAGGCCCTGGGATTCCAGTCATGTAAAATTCAGCTTGAAATGTTGACAGGCTGTCTCTGATTTCTGCCTCGGCCCTGCCCGTAACTAGGTACCAAGTCCTTTCACATACAAAAATCTTCTGAACCAGAGCAAGGAGGTGGGAAACAGGCTGTAGTCTCTGCATGCCATTAAGTGTTTTTGATGCCTGGAGGCAATAAAAGAATATATTTGAGAAGAGGGGGTGGCAGCAGGGATCATACTGAGGGAGAAGGCAAGGCTGGGAGGCAACGCTCCATCAATCATCAGGCTCTTTGCTGTGTAGTTTACCTCCAGCACAAAGCACAGGGCAAGGAGCTCTGACTGCATTAGCTTTGGCACGAGGCCAGCCTGAGAAGTTGCCACTCTGGGTGAAGATGCACATGGAGGCAGAGCCAAAGTGATGACGGGGACATCGAAATCCCCTTCTCCCCTGTTTCCCTCACATGTCCTGCTTCAGCATCTGCAGTCGCTTCTCCTTCCTTGCTCATCTGACTTTTAGGTAAACAGATTCAATTCACTACCCTGGCAGAAAACTGTTGTTTTTTTTCTGCTGGGCTAGTCTTTTCATGGAACAGCACGTGAAATCAGCCCAGGGGCAGGCTCTGACAAGCACCAGAATACATGGGAAAAGGAAAGGCACCCACCGCTGGGAGCAGGGAGAACCAAGAGACTGTCTAAAGCCGTAACTTCACCTTATTTCTGAGCCCGTGCTATGGTTACAACACGAGTATTCGTAGGGTTGCCTTGTAAGCTGGATCAACAAAATGACTGTGGTTAAAAGCAACTCTCCAAATTTGAAAAAGATCTTTTGTTTCTGTAGGTTGCTATTGTGGTGGCTGGCTCTTCATTTTATTTTAGTGCGGAATTGATATTGGTCACAACTGCTTCAGCTTTTGTCTCCGCAGATACTTTTTCAAGGTCTGCATGTGGCCACATGCAATCCTTTCTCCTCTATCACCTTCTCAAGAATACTAAGAAAATTCCTCAGTTCTCAGAGTATCCCCACTTACTGCTTCATTTATATGGTTCTGCTCTAATTTCTATAGTTCTAATTTCACTCATAACACTGGAAACAGGCCAGCTCTCCTCTTTAAAAAGCAGTGATCACAGACCTTATATACTAGCTTTTTTATTTATGAGGCCTCAGATTTTTCTCTAGCAAGATTACAGTTTTTTCCAGTTTTGATTTGTAGTATTCCCTCATGTTCTATATTTCCTTATCCTTTGAAACTCCAGACAAAAAATTTGCCTGTTGCCAGACATGAAGTGTGATAGATTTTGCATTCTCACATCCTGCTGTTCTGTGGCTATCTAAAAGACACTGAATCCTACCTCTTTAATGTTTTGCAAAGTACATGCTCGAACAAGGAGTCTAACAAACCTTCCATCATTAGGCATCAGTTGTATCTACTTGGGACTGATAGAAACAACAGTCAGGAAATGATCATCCACCTGAAAAAAATGGGGAAGTGAACTTTGAAAACTGAACCTCTGGATCCAAGTAAGAAGACTGGATTACTAAAATACTAGATGAGCTAAACTGTTTCTGAACTTCTGATTCTGCGCCCTAGCTGTATCTGGCCTCTGCTGCTGGGCAAGCTCTGGCCATGCACCAGTCTTCCTCTGCCCTCGATTCCTGCGGTGAGGAGAGCTGGGTGCGTGGGTTCAAAGTGCTGCGTGTGTGCTGCAGTCATGTTTCCAACAAGGATGACGAGGAGCTCTGATCCTGGGTTGTGCTGTGGCATGCACCAGTTACTCAGTGCACATACAGCGCTAGAATGAGAGCAATGCCAAAGAGAAAGCCTTTGGGACAGATAGCTTTTGGAAAGCTTTTTTTTTTTTTTTTTTTTTGCTAGGAAAAGGAAGGCATGTGCAAGGCAAAAAACATGAGCAAGGAAACATCTCTTGCTATCCATTCCTGCTGTGCAAGGGAGAAAGACCAGGAAAACAGTCCTTGTAAACCATTGGGACTGACTCAATAGGACATGGACTTTTAGCATCAATTTCTTCTTCTAGCAAAAGCTGCCCCCCAGATACCAGGTAACTGCCTCGGCCAGAAGGATAACTATCAAACTCAACAGCAGTTTCCTAAGTGAGTAATTCTGCTTATGATGTGGGGCAATGCTTTTGCTGAGCTCTCCAGGAGTCTCTGATAGCAAAGGACTGGCTTTATATCTCATCCTGAAAGCAGCATTATTTCAGCCTCTGTTCTCCGATAGCAGAGAGCTTCCTATTTGACTTTCTATAGCCATGAGAATTTCCTTCTGGATTCAGTCAGCCCCAATTTCCCTTTAAGTCATGAGGTCTGATTCATGTGTCTGAGTAGGAGTTATGAAAGATGTAAAGCTCCATAATTTATTGGTGCATCTCTGAGCTCTGTTCCTCCTCCCTGCCTTGGGAGGCTTGCTGACTCACCGACTCACAGGCCACCACTCTGCATTTTGGCCTGTCTCTCCAACAGCTCGTACTTTATTTAGCCTGGGCAAAAACTCTCCAAAAGTCTCGCTTACTTCTCTGCCGCTCTTGACAGATCCCTCCATCCGTCAGGTGAGCTGGACCACTTTTATCTCTCTTCCCATGTTGATCCTCCATCTGACTCATTTCCATTCCTCCTCTCCCAGGGCCACCTCACTTGATTGCACGGAGATGCAACCTGTTTCTGACCGGCCTCCCCTTGTCATTCAGCCCCTACACCGCAAGCCTGACCTAGCGAACCTCGCCCGCCCATGCACGGCTTTCAAATAGTGCCACGTGCTCACTGCTTTTCCGTGCTGGTCACAAATCAGTTTTCACCTGGGCTGGGGGCAGATTTTCCACGGAGCTCCGCTCCGCTCCGCCTGCCTTACCGGCCCCAAGGGAAATAGCAGAGATCGGCCAGGCTGGGGTGGCCGGGAGGGGATTTTAACTAAAAGGAGAGTTTCCGCCGGAGCTGGGGATGCCGGTGCCCGCGTTCCCCGGGGCCGGGGCCGCTCGCGGAGGGCGGTGGCGGCGGGCAGCGCTAAGGCCCCTCCCGTCCCGCCCCCTCCGCGCCCGCCCCCTCCGCGCCCGCCGTCACGCAGCCGCCGCCGCAGAGTCCGCGGAGGCGCCGGGCAGGGGCAGCCGCCGCCGCCGCCGCCGGAGGAGGCCGGGCCGGGAGCGGGGCCCAGGTAGGGCGGCGGGCGGGGGTCACCCTGCCCCGGGCCCCTTCCCCCGCGGAGACCTTCCCCCCCCCCCCCCTCCCCGGCCGGCCGTGCGGGCGGCGGGACCCGGCCGTGGCCTCTCCCTTGGGTCGGGGCGCGACCGCAGGAAATTCGCAGCCTCCCTGCAAGGCTTTCGCTAGCGAATGCCCCTTAAAATAGGAATAACTGTTGTCTTATGTAATGCATGGCGCCCTCTTACGAAATCGTGGCCTCTGAGGCATGGGGTGACCGCGACATCTGAGACGGGCTGGGTTCTGGGCCTCTGGAGCAAGGCGGTGACCTGTGATAATGTCGGTTTTCCTCCGGTCTTCCCGCGCCCCCGTCTCGCTAACGCGCCGTGCAGTGCTCCGGGCTTCGCTGGAGCAGGCCGCGCGCTCGGCAGTCCGGGCGCTGGCCCCCGCGCTGGGATTTAAAGGTCATTCAGCGCTGCAGGTGCCTTCGGGTGTCTCGGTAACCCTGCTTCCGGAGGCAGATATCATTTCTCGTATTCGCAGAGGGCAAAGATCGTTGGTGGTGTGCGGCTGCACCTGCGAAGCTGACCTGATTCCGCACCGTTTTGACGCTGACACCCCTTCCACCTTACTCGCTTACATCCCTGGGATGTTAAACGAGTTCTAGCAGGTTGGCAAACTCCTCCTGAGATGCACCAAAAACCCAAACCCCACCCCAAGCAGCTAAACCACCTGTGGTTTTTCTTTTTTACTATTCTGCTTATGCTCAGAATTTATTTTTTTATTTGGGGGAAAAAAGTCAGTTTAAAAACCTCAAGGACTGATTTTTTTTCCCTCCCATGAAACAAGCAGGGAGCACCGTGCAGCAGGAGCAGCAGGAAAATTGCTTCCATTCTGCCTCATCACAGCCCTCCCTTGGAAAAACTCTTGCTGGAGGGTGATCAACTCATTCAGTCTTTGGCCACTTGTAAAAGGTAGTAACAAAAAATTCTGAAAACGAAGCAGAGCTGACTCATCCTATTGACCTACGCATGGTTGTGTCTCCAGGGAATATTAGAAGCGAGCCAACTCAAACAGATTCTGTCTTGTTTTCAGGCTGAGTAGTGAGGATCAGAAGTGTTTTGCAGTTTATTCTGTTTGGTGCAATGGACAGTTGAATAGTCATCTACCTCATGGAACTTCATCCATGAAATTTTGTCCAGGGCAACAGTCAGCAGTTTTGCACTGTTGGAAGGATATCTTAAAATAACCCCTCCCGCCAACACTTTACATTGGGGATCAAATATACCACCTTCGATCTTCTGTAGCTTTTCTTCTACCTACGTGTAGGTAGCGTGTGTCGGAGTGTGACTCAGCGTGTAGGATATTGCTGTCTGTTGCCATAGCAGCAGGAGCGCGGTCCCCCGGTCTAGGACTTTCCTGGGGGATGCAGTCAGCAGAACGTGGAGAGTGAGGAAGCAAATCTCAGGCGCACATGTGTTTTGATGCTGCAGCAAAGAAAAAACAGAAACCAGCTCCTTAATATAAGTCTCAGTGTAGTGGATGCTTCTCTCCTGTGTGAAAGCAGCAAGCAATCAAAATGTGCTGGCAGACCAAATGCTATTTGAATTTGTCATCCCCACTGATTTGATCCCTTACTGTGAGTGGAAAGTGGCCTGGAATGAGACACGCACCTTCTCGAGTGCTCTGCCAGTGTGTGTCTGAGTCTTATACCTTGCATGGTGCTTGTGATACAAGGGAGTTATTGCCCTTATTCTGGCTCTAGCCTTGCTGTGAGTGCCAACAGCACTGATCATTTCTTAGTAGTCATGTATTTGAAAGAAGCAGATAGTTAACCTGCATTTTTAATTCTGCTCGTACGGTGTGTGGTTCTTTGTTCGTCTCTTACAGTTTTAGTAACTGCAGTAGCTAGAGCAGACAAATTATATCCCCCAACTTCTGTTTAACTGTTATTTATATATGGTAGTTTAATAAACAGCTTCAATGCAATGAAGTTGCTCTTAAGTTATACTCATGAAACTAAGAACAGACTCTTTCTTTCTTTAATTCCATAAATATTAATATAGACTAAATCACAATATTTATATTTGCTTTAAGGTGTTTGTAGCCTAATAAACTAAAGTATAGGAGAGATAGAATATATCACATAAATAAATCTTTTAAAAACTAAACATGCTACATCATTTAACTAGTTTGAAGGCAAAGTTGTAGTAGGAAGGCTGTGATCCTAACAACTGTTGTAGACCATCAGTGGGACGTTACGTGGATTTACTAATACATCTGCGTGAAAGAAATTGCAGACTCCAGAGTCTTACATTTTGAGTCATAATGGCGCATGGATTATATGACTTCTGCACAGTAGCAAGTTAGGGCAAAAAATGTTGTTAAGTATTCTGGTCCATAATGCAAAGTGTTTACAAATTGTGTGCTTATACTAGCTTTGGAAAAGACTTGTGAATGTGATTAATGTGGTGTTTGACCTCAGTGGGACTCCTCATGTATTTACAGTTAAGCACGTGTTTAAGTCTCTGCAGAATTAGTCGTCTGAGTCTGATTCAAAGCAGTTGGTGATTGTGACCAGCCTGTCATGAAATCTGAAAAGAGTGCAGATTTTACGTGTCGTATTCTGGATGAGTGCAAAAGCACTGTGTATTTTACTTATTGATATAAAATACATTGATTTGGAAATGACATTGCATAGGCCAGGAATCCAGAAGGCATTTAAAAGTTGCTTCATGCCAGGGAACAATTCTTCTTTTAATAAAGGAGATAAATAGGAAATAATAAGATTTTTGGATCTTGAGGCAGAAGGCCCTCATGCCAAATTTCCTAGGAAAACTTGGAGTGAGGTCCAACTGAGACCCCATTGTCTTCGTGGGAGTTTGACCCTTGATGTATTTCATTCTTATCTTAAATTTTTAAATAGATCCTTCCCCTCATGTAAATATCATAAAGTTGATAAGTCTGTGTAGGGAAACTTTAACTTAGTCATGAAAAAGAGAGATCAAGCAAAAAGATGAATTTGAAGGATAAAATCTCTTGTCGCATCTGTATAAATGTGGTCAGCGTGGCAGCTAGCTCTTGTCTCATCCCAGGAGAGCTGGTGCCTAACAGCGGGCCGTGAGAAACCGAGTGCGTGTGAGCTTGTGTCTGGCTCAGGGCAGGCGCGTTCCAGCGGCAGTTCAGGGTGCAGGTACATCGCAGCACAAGAAGGGAACGGGCAGCAAGGCTTTCCCTGTGGTTGCAGCCAGTTCTTACATTTGCTAAGGGCACCTCAGTCGTCTGCTGCCTATTGGACTGATTCTGAATTAATACCCTAAAACTGTATTGTGGAGTGAGAACTTTGCCATCTTTGATGCTTGAAAATATTTAGAGTCAAATTCAGCCCTGCTGGAACTGCCTTGTATTCAGTGCGGTTTTCTTCACTGGGGCTGGCTCTTGTGTCCTGCAGCTCCAAAGAAAACTCCACATTTTCTCCCTTTTGCAGTTATAAATCAAGTGTTCACCTGGGTGATGTTCATAATAACCACTTTGAGCTAAGTCATTAGTTCAGGTTTTCTGAAAGTTGTTTTGCAGTACTTCAGTCATGATGCGCGGTACAGTACTTCCTGCTCTTTAAAAACAAAAATCTTTTCCTACTTGGAACATAGGTATATATTCTCCTTGGTCTGCTTTGTGCAGGAGTTGAGGTATGTAGTCACTCTGAGATATCTGCACTATTGGACAGGATAGAATCAATGAATTCATTTCACTCTTAGCCTAATAAGAGTTTATGTCCTGGGATTCCGCCAGTGAAAAGCAAGGGCGCTTGGCCATGTGGCTATTCCTTGATCCTTTAAGAATATGAATCCCTGTTAAGCATGCTTGTCTTACAACCTGTGATTGCACAGAATGTAATCAGTTTTGTTTTCCATCTGTTAAACAAGAGGCTTCTGAATATAGATTAGCTAGTGCAAACAGAAATAATTATTTTTGTTCCTTGATGGCAACAACAGTAAGGTTAACCACCACATACATATTTCATAGAGTGTTTTCCATGCTCAGCAATTTTAAACGCCTTGTTCTGTGTGCATTACATGATTTGCCTTACAAATAGCCTTACAATGGACATGGATTTAACTTTCAGTATGGTCCCTTAATTATAATAATTGCATAAGTGGAGATCTAGACATCTCCCACTGTCCTATAACCACAGCCTCGACTGCTGCAGTAGAGCAGCATGTCACAGCTGATTCATCCTGCAAGCATGGTTGCCTCTCCCTGCTGATAGCTTGCTGCTAAGTACTGCCCTACGGCTGTGCGCTGGGGCTGGGCTGCGTTCTGCTGCGCTCTGTAAATCCGGACTCTGTGGTTCAGTGGAGATATGCAACTGTTAGTGAGAACCTGACTTGGCTTTATGGACTTTGATAAAGGAAAATTAGTCAGTCCCTACCTCGAAACAAACCCAACAAAACCCAAACCAAAAGCATACAGTATTCAGTTTTCAAGAAAATATGTTGACTTTAAGAACTAACTCAAAGTGACTATTGATGAACTCAAAATACACCTGGTAGATTCCAAAATGCAGCTGATAGAACAATGCATTATCTTTCAAAGCAATGCTTATTTGCTTTTTCGATATAAGGTTTTTTAACACTTTTATTTATTGATGATGCTTAAGTGGAAACACCCATCGGAGCGGTCTAATGAGACTGCATTGCTCTGACTGGAAAGAAGCATTTCCTGAATACATACAGTCCCTGGTGAATCATCTCAAGATGGCCTGGGCTGTGTCCTCTCTTGAGTGCTACCTTAGCTCTAACCTTAAGGGTGGCATTGTACTTTATTTTTAGTGACCTTAATAAAAAGCAGAGGAATTACTTAAAAAGAAATCTATTAATGCCTTTGTTGTTGTTGTTGTTAAAGGCTGGTTTTATGTTTCCAGAACCACATATGACCACCTATTAAAATGGTTTCTCCTGTAGAGGGTAGTGTTTATAAACTTTCCATTCTGGCTTTCATGTTGGCATAAAAATGAAAAGAGACATTTAGGTCTTAAATAAGCAGCTGAAACTGCTTTGGAATATGGAATATGTTGTGTTTTTATTTAACTGTTTAACTGCTTAGGTATTTGGGGCTGCAACTTACTAATGAAGTATAGCAAAAATTACAGGACTTTTTGATGCATCTGAGTAGTCCCAGCAACTGAAGCTACACCATAGTAGGCACCCTTGTATCCTACTTTATTTGTGTTCTAAGAAGACTTTCACTTTGACTGAGCCAACAGATCTGTTTTGCACCCTCTAGGATAGGGATTCTTCGCTTATGCAATAGCAATATCCTGCTTTAACAGGCAACAGCTTGTTGAATTGAGTGCCTGAGGCATTAAGTGACTGCTGAAGCTCCTGATCTGATAATCATGGGGTGGTGTGCTTGAATGAAGAACTGAATCCGAGTCTACAGCCAGACTAGATGCTCTGAATACTATGAGCATCCCCTCATGTTTAGAGCTAGCTGGTTTGTTTGTGATTTAAACAAATAGTTTTCTGCTAATGTTGAATAGTTTGGAATAAGGGTTAATAGGCAATTCTTCTCAAAACATTTTTCACTTGTATGTAATAAGCTTATTATTAATGCTGCATAACCAAAAAGTGAGAATATAGAATTTTAGTGCAAAATCTGGTATTGAGAGAACCAGCTGTATGAGGATGATTTCCTTCTTTTGCTTTTTTAAAATTATGAAATCTTGTACATAAAGGTGGTTTGAATATGACTGGTTCCATAGAACAAATGACTATACTTGAATAAGAAAGTAGATGTGGTTTGTTTGTTTCTTTCAGGCTCATATTCTCTCTTCTGTATATGGTGAGAGTCTTGGTGGCTGAGAAAATGGGATGTATTCTCCTTTCTTGCAGGAGGCCATTGAATTAAGAATGGTCAGGGTCTGCTGGATGCATGAATCTGAGGATCTAAATAACAGTGTTGACATCCTTACTGAACAAAACACGAAGTTTGAGGAAGCTGCCCCTACTGGGCTCCAGTGTCCTTGCTCTTGTGCTGATGCCTCACTCCAGGTTTTGCACAGAGCTCTGATCTCCATTTGATTGCTGAACAGGGGTAGCACCTACCCTCCTGACTAGCTGACTTTAGGTACTCACAATGTGGCATCCTTTCAGTCTTAATTTTTCTCAGCAAGCTCAGTTTTTCCCCCTAGTTGATGAACAGAAAAAAAATAAGGGTCAGTGTCTAAGGAGAAATCTTAACACATTAACAGCTGTATCAGAGTTAAAGAAAACTGAAGATGAAGAATGACCATTTGTTGCTTTTGCTAATGTGTTATCCAATTGCTGCTGTGAAGCAGGGGCAGAGAGGTGTTACTGATGCTAGATGACTTCCTGGTTAGATTTCCTGAATTAAAGTTGGGTGACTTGGGGTTTGAATTCTTTGCAACAGGATACACAGATTAATTGCAAGTAACAGGAGGAAAGTTTGCCAGAAATAGTTAGTCATTCATGCAGCTTTCCTGTTAAGGAAGCAAAAAACTGTTTTGAAAGGCAGAGGAAGTTTCTTCTTTCTCATATTTTTCTGCAACCTGTTTCTCATCCTCAGTGGCAAATGCATGTTAATCACTAATGCTGGCTAATGAAGGAAATCAAATCACACTATTCGCTATAGCTAACTTTCTTCACATTATATTAAATTGATAGGTAGTGGATAGAAAGCAAGCTGCTTGAGACTTAGGAATTTGGCTTAAGTTGCCAGTTGCTGAACTGGCTTAAGTAAACAAGTTTCCAAACACTGTAATTTCTCTCTCTCTCTCTCTCTCTCTCTTTTTTTTTTTCTTTCTTTTTTTGTTGCAGAAAATGGCTGTTCCACCAGCTTATGCTGATTTGGGAAAATCTGCCAGAGATGTTTTCACCAAGGGATATGGTAAATAAAGCCAAAATAAATTTGGTCTTTTATCATTTACCTGATTCCTGAAACTGATTTGTTAAGATTTTACTGCTTTTCTCTGACAAAAATTCCAATAATTTTCATTAGAATCCAGAGAATTTTATATCAGAGCTTCACATTGTCCTTACTGCCTGGAAGGGGAGGGTAGCCTATTTTTCTTCTGGCAAAATTTTTTGTTTTACCCATAGGCCTGTTGTCCGTTTTGAAGTGTACTATATTTTCACTGTTCCCTTGCATCATGAATAGGACCACTGATGTCGGTAGTTTGCTTATGAACAAAATGCTATTCAGTATGAATAAAAATATTATACCTAATTTGGTCCTAGTGATATTCATGAAATCAGCTGGACTAGTGCAGTCAAGTACTGTCTTTAGTGAATATAAGCTGCATAATCTGCTTCATAGGAAAACATGTTACAGTAGCTGTAGTCTTGGTCTATTTTTTGAATAGTTCACAGGAGAGCTAGAAGGGAGTTTTAAAAGATAAATCAGAAATAATCTTAAAATTAACATATAATTCTTTTTTTTTTTTTTTTTACTCATTTTCTAGGTTTTGGGTTAATCAAACTTGATTTGAAAACTAAATCTGAAAATGGACTGGTGAGTTGGACCTGAAATGTCTCAATGTTCTTGTGTTTAGTATCTATTCATTTTAAAAGTGTAAATATGTATCCCTTACTCTTCCCTTGCCAATTTTCATGTATATTATAACCTTGCAAGACACACTGTATTTACATTATAATTCTGTCATGAGACTGTACACAAGTGGGAGTGGAAGATATGGTGAAGGGCTCCTTTGCAGATGATTGCTGACTACGAAAATTACAATCCTTTTTGAGGCCATCTCTGTGGCCTGTGCTAGAAGAAGTGACAGTGCCTCCTCCTGCACACCAATTTCAATTTATTAAGGGTTGTGCTCTCATAGATTTTTTTTTTCTGTAAAGACTTTGATTTAGCTGTGTGCTGGCATGGGGCGCAAACTCTCTGCAGGCTATTAACCAGCATTTCAGAATAATGTTTTGCTTAAGGCTGCTTATCAGTTTTAAAAGAGAACTTACACATAGGTGTGATTTGTGGTTTTTCCATTTCCTGCAGTCAGAATTTCTGAAAGTATGATTTCTAAATATGCTGTATGCTATTTTTCTTATCTGTTAATAAACAAGTATAGTTGCACTATAACTGCTTACTGGGGCTAATCTTTATAACATCTTTGTGAAGGAAGTATTTGCAGACTTGCATGCTGATTCACAGATACACCTTGTACACTAACTTATCAGACCAGCACCTTATTTTGTGTTATGTTACCAGTAAGAATTATCCACATCCCTGCCCCATATCCATTATTTTAGTGTGAAATATTTTTGATCACTGGCACACTGAAATTTTTGTGGGGCAAGCATGTGTCGATATTAATGACTAGCAAACGCGTTCTTAAAGCTTTTAAGAACGCTGCAGTATTAAATATTATCCCAAATTATAATGACATTGTACATTCTACAAATGTAAGTATTTACCTGTGCATGCATATATATTTTTTTTCTTTTTAGGAATTTACAAGCTCAGGTTCAGCAAACTCGGAAACAAGCAAAGTTAGTGGTAGTTTGGAAACAAAATACAGATGGGTGGAATATGGATTGATGTTCACAGAAAAATGGAACACTGACAACACACTAGGCACTGAGATTACTCTCGAAGATCAGGTAATTTTTGGCTTAAAAGATACAATTTACAAATTCTCTTATGACAATCTCCTTTTTAATTCTAAATGCAACTGTTGAATTTCTTTTCTGTTCAGCTTGCACAAGGACTGAAGCTGACGTTTGACTCCTCATTTTCTCCTAACACTGGGTAAGAAGTGACTAAGCTTGAGTGACAAAAAAGGCATTTTTGGTTTTAGTTGTTCAGAATACCATCTTATTCTTTTACTCCTTCTGCCATAAGATATAAAGACAGGTAATAATCAGTGTATGATAAAAACCATGTCGCATGTCATTGAAATCTTAGTATTAACAATCTCTTTTTAAACATGAGTTATAGCAAGCAAAATTTTAAATACAATATCTTGCAAATTATACTAAGAATTGGAGAAGAAAAGGCTCCCCCACTCTTGCTTATTTTTGACCATGTCAGGAGATGTTTACTTAGCTACTGTCTGAATAAAAACTCTGAACAAATCAACTGTAATTCAGAGTTTAACAAGCTCCGTAAGCCAGTTGGCTACAGCTCTAATAGGTTGATGCAGTAATTGGGTTCATCTCCCAAGCTGAATTTATCATTTAAATTCTTTCTGGGCATAATGTGACTTGGTAGTGGATGAGTATTTCTGACATTGTGATTGGATGCCACATTTTATGTGGGCCAGAGGGATTAAGCAGCAGCTGTAGGGCTAGAGGTTGTTTTATTTTTTTTTCCTGATTATCTTTTTGCAAGCAGTGTTGCCAGTGAGTCAAAATAGACAAAATATTCTGGAAATTAGCTTTCCATAGGAATACACTGCACTGTAGGCTACCAGGGTAACAATCTCATTGAAGATTTCAGCCTGTTTTCTGGATTTAGTATCCTCCATTGTAAACTGCTTTCACTTCATTCTTAATTCTAGATTAACTAGATATCTACAGAATAATCTCTAACTTTTTTGTTGATAATTTTGTTTTATCTGATAGGATTATTAAAAAAAACGTATGAGAGTGACAAGTTACAGCTCTATAGCTATTTCTCAGGAACTTCACAGACAACATCTGACTTATAACTGAATTCTCTCCTTTGTGGGGAGACCATTATAATCTGAATAAATGGTGTGAGATTCAATCCTGTGTGACCAGGTTTAAGTTGACAGCGGTGCATCATGTGTGAATATGACACACCTTCTCCCCCTTCTTTACTACTGTCCTTGATGAGTCTTTTAACTGGGAAAGTCATTTTCAGAAATGCCCCATGTTAGCTTGCATCTGTCCCCATGGACACGGGTAGGAAGATGTTCCACTGACTTTTATGGAAATTGCAGACAAGGTAATGTCTGAGTGCTTTTGGCATTCCTGCTCTTTATCTCTGATTTCCTCCTATACTGCTGCAGAAAAGAAGTATTTAGGCATGAACAAAAGAGCAATGCAAAATACAAGAAATTCTCGAGTCTGATGTTTAAAAAAAAAAAAAAAACAAACCCCAGAAAAACCCAATAGATCTGATACAGCAAGTTTTGCAGTTCTTGGAGACTTTTGCTAGCTGAAGTAGAATGTTGATTTGCAATTTAAAATTAGTCTGATTTTTCTGGGAAAATTTCAGAAAAAGATGTGGTCAAAGACAGAAGAGACTTGTAAGTTAGAAAGAGAAGAAAAAGGAAAAAAAATTTAAGAGTAGCTGAATATGCTAGATGCGACTCTCCTGCCTTGTGAGGATCTGCTCCCTCGATATAAACAAACACACAGACGCATGAGAAAATACTGTTCTGGCCAATAATATAAAAGGAAGCAAATGACTCAGAGAAGTTTATTTGTATGTTTATTTCAAAAGAAAACAAACCTAGCTGTAGAAAAGGCTGCCATAACTATTAAAATTTATATATAAAGCATCGTAAGGACAAAAGGGGGTGCTAGAGCCACTGAAGTAGCTTACTTCCTTAGCAGCAAAGACTTCCCCTCAGGCAGCTGGAGGCAAAGTAGCATTTCTTAACTTTTCTCACAGTAAAAGAAATTATCCCATTAACTAGGATTGTCCAAGAATTGTTTGTGTGCGACAGCCCAAGGACTGTTGACTTTCTGTGGTGAATCTGTAAACTGTTACAGTTTCTACTACTTCCTTCTCTCTAGCAAACTTCAAAACCAAAAAAATTGGATGTGTGACACGACAAATTGCTTTTGTCACCTCAGGTCTAGCTTATTGTCCTGCTGCCTTTTCCGAACACAACTCAGAAGTGCTTAGTATACCACACAGCATTTTATTGCTTTCTTGCACATAATTTACTGCAGATCAATTAAGTTTTTGCAAGTCTACAGTGTAGAAAGTGACATATCATGTGGATCTCCAGGTACGTATACTTTGTTCTCAGGAACTGTTACAGTGAGCTAAAGTAACTGACTTGATTAAAGTGCTACATTAGAGCCTACCTTTTCAAAGATATGTTTTTTGTTTTGTTTGTTTTTTTTTTCTTTTAGGAAAAAGAGTGCTAAAGTTAAGACAGGATACAAAAGGGAACACATCAACATTGGCTGTGACATGGATTTTGATATTGCTGGTCCTTCAATACGTGGAGCTCTGGTGGTTGGCTATGAGGGTTGGTTGGCAGGTTACCAAATGACTTTTGAGACAGCTAAGTCTAGAGTAACCCAGAGCAACTTTGCTGTTGGCTATAAAACTGATGAATTCCAGCTTCATACTAATGTGTAAGTATTGGCAGACAGGCATTTAAAAAAAAGAATGTAAAAGGATTTTGCTGTTTACTAGAAGAATGATAGGAAAAGATTTTCAGCATTAGTGAAAGAGGGAATGGTGGATTTGACATTGAAAGCTGGGAATGCAAACTGCAATTTTGCATTAGCTTTTGTTTGAATTATATGGGTGAGGGAGCGTATGATGAAAAAAAACTGGAACTCAGTGAGTACTCAAGCATTCAGAGTCTATCCTTCTAAAAAATCTTTAGTGGAATAATAAAACAAGTAAATTACATAAATTTTCTTCATGAAAGAAAAAGTAAAGCAATACCTCCCTTTTGCACATGCCAGGATCAATTTGAAAATAGTAGTTTGATCTATAGGAGAAAGAACTGATCAGAGGGTGAACAAGAACAGGAGAAAAAGAAAATGAATGGAAGGGCTGTGGACCGAGTTTGTGTTAGTATTGGAAGAGATGTGGTATAAAAGTTTGTCTTAGTACTGAAACTCCTAATAATCTATTTACACAAGTGTTTGTCTTTTCTGCATGCGTGTGCAGTGGGAAAACAGGCCAAAATGTCATGAAAACCCTCATTTTTCCATGTCCTGCATCTCATGAAAAACCAATTTATGCTTTTTGACAGTTTTTTAAGATTAGGCAATCCCTAATCCATTCCCCCTTCTTCCCTTCCCCCCCCCCCCCCCCATTCCCTTAGGTATTTGGATATTTTGCATGTAGCAGAGCTATTGCAGGCTGTTCCCGTTTGGGGACTGAACAACTGTTCTGCTTTCTTGGAGCTGCTTCTTCAAAGGCTGTCTGTTCTGTTTCATGCTGTTTTGCAGAGATCTGGTTTAGGAAGCCCATATTGCCTTACAGAACAATTGAACCTTCACAGGCCCGAGACTATGTTTGAAGGATTGCCAAAGCACAAAAGTGTCGGCAGAAAATTCCCATCAAATATGTGGGATCCCCTTCCACGCAGTAGTTATGAGCTATTTCCTCAAACACAATGACTTTCAACTCTGTGATACCGTAGGAGTTAAAACATTGTATTATGGGCCTTTGCTATAAAATGCTGTAATTATTACTACTTTTAATTAAGGCAACGGCAGAAAATAACTTCAGAACAGTACTGTAAGATCTGAGCTCCTCCTGCTATCTCTTTGATCCCTGAAGGTCTGTTTCTTTGGTAGCTATTACTGTACATAAATGATAAATAATCTTTAGGAGGAAGCCTAGTTTGTTTATTATTCATACTCCACGAGCTGAAAGGCAAAAACATTAATGTGTGATATGAACAGAAATTTTAATTATTGGTATTAATGGATTTGTTAGGTACTTTTAATATGTTTCAGCTCTGAAACATGACAGTTTTTGTAAAATCCAGGAAACAGAGTTGTATTTGGAATTCCCATCACTAGCATGCTGGCTTATATCTAGACAGTTCAGTGTTTCAAAGAAATATGGCATAGTAGATAAATTAACTAGGTGGGGCTTGAGAAATCTGGTTTTGTTTCTGGCTGTTTCACAGACCAGTTGGTGACTTTAGCAAGTTACTTTCCTTAACAGTGCCTAAATATCTTCATTTGCGTAGGGGGATAATATTTTTGACATACATATGAAAAGTGCTGTTATTATTAGAATTAAAAGGAGCTTTTACTTTTTTTTAATAATACATGATAACTAAAGGGAGGTAGGGCTGGATAATTTCTACTTTGAAATATGACTTTCCTCGTTTTTTGAGCATAGCTCAGACCCCCCCTAATGTTGCAGGTCAAGACAGAGCTGTATGGGAAGCTTGCACAAAACCTGCCTGTATAACCAGCTCTACTCAGTCCTTTTTAATCCCTCCTTTTCTTGAGAACCAAGCACATGCAGTTATATGTGAGCTTCAGTCTTATCTGAAGTAAGTATTGTAGTGTTTTTCTGGAAGAATTGCTCTAACAATTTAAAAGGCTGCTGCTATTGCTTGAACTTTTAAATAGGCATATTACTATTGTCTGTGCAACTGTTATAAACTAATAAACATTGGAACAGATGGGTAAAACTGGAGAGGTCCTAAATCTTCTTCTTTTTTTTTTTTTTTTTAAATTATTAAACGTTTTGTATACTCTAATAATTGGAGCCAGTTTATTGCACAATTTAGAAATAATCAGAAGTATTTTATTTGCAAAGGTCTTCATGTGGTTTAAAGCCTGTTTTATGCAATGTGTTTGTATCCTCTTTTAAGAAAATGAGCTAAAAATGGAAATTCAAATGCTCACGATTTTACTAGGAGTGAAAGGCTTATAGAAATCTTTTGCTCTTGTTTTTATCATCTGGATGGCTTCTAAGATTCTGCGTTTTATTTACCACACTGTATTCCCGTTGTGACATTGGTGTAAGTAGTAACTGAAGTTCTACTACACATTAGCAGTCACTGAAGGTTCTCATCATTTAACTGTTAGCTAGTGCTCTATGGGAACTGAAACTAGTTTCATTTCAGTTTCTAGTCCAGAGATATCTATAGTGCAAATATATCAATAGCACTATTGCAAATGGTATTGATTTACAAGAGCTGATATACTTGGATATTAAATTGTCATCCTCACTTCTAATGCAGTTCATCTATGTCTGGTAAAAACGTGCTGATGAGGCAGTGTTAGGATGACTGCTCTTCTGTAGATGAGCGCTCAGTCTCTGTGACTAGGTTACTGCCCTTTCAGGGCACTGAGAAGATGTATGTCTGGGAAAGTAATTATTTCACAAATGTACAGAAAAGACTGTCTCTCTCTACTGCAAAGACTCCCATCTACAGAGAAGGGAAAATTGGAACCTTTCGTCATTATTAGCCTATTTCTGATAGTTTGTCCTGGCTTTTCTTCGGTTTCACAAGTTGTTTGTTGAAATATGGTAACCGTCAACGAATTTAAGCATTTATAAAAGACTTCTTAATCTGGCCTAATGTGTCAATCACAGGTGTTACAGATATTGAATGAGGTATAAGTGAATGCTTTGCAAATAACATCTTTTTCAGTAAGATCTATATTTTGGGGGTCCAGTTTAAAACTAGACTAATGTATTAATTTCAGGAATGATGGAACAGAATTTGGAGGCTCCATTTACCAGAAGGTGAATGATAAATTGGAAACTGCGGTGAATCTTGCCTGGACAGCTGGTAATAGCAACACCCGCTTTGGAATAGCAGCCAAGTATCAGATTGATCCAGATGCCTCTTTTTCTGTGAGTGCTATACATGTACATTTATGAGCATTTGAAAACAAGCACTTGTAATGGAAATGTGAAGCAACCTTATATCAGTGAGTAAAGTACATTTTTGATGCAATTCCTTGGGGTGTAGTTGGCACATTCTCTCTATTTTTCTTTTTTTTTTGTCAGCATGACACCATAACTATTGGATTTACCTTGAAAGTGATACAGAATGCTTTATCATACTACTGGGTGCTGTTCTGAGCATTCCTCATGTCAGCCTTGTTGATAAAAATTACAAATTTGGTTAATAAAAACCATTGTTGTCTATAGCATTGTAGATTGGTTGAGATTTTGGATGTAAGTTATGGCAAAATTAACTCCATATTATGTTTGTTATTTGAAACATGAAATCATTTGCCACACTTAAAAGGCATTATTCAAGAAGAAGAAATACTCCAAATTATTTACATTCTGTATTTTTTCTCTTTTAGGCTAAAGTGAACAACTCCAGTCTGATCGGTTTAGGATATACGCAGACTTTGAAGCCAGGTAAGTCTATGCAGAAGAAATTCAGACATCGGATAAGCTATATATTGGTCTTGAAATATCGAAGAATTTCTTGTGACAAAATGTGACTAGTTTTATAATGCTGCTGTCCTACTTAGCAACCTAATAATGAACTTTTTGAGGGACTGCTCTGTTAATTTTGGACATCATTAGAAGCAGAATTTTTAGAGACCACCATCCACTGACCAGTCAGACACACTTTTGTGTTCATATGAAGTATATCTACAATTAGGTGTTTCACAGATAGGTAAATGAATTTTTAGTACTTTCAGTTTTCCTGCCGAGTTTCTTTTGCTTGAAAATGTGACACTGCCAAGGTCCACTGGTCCAAGGAAGAGGAGAAATCTTATTGCTACGCAACTGGTTTTAATGTAGTCAAATAAATCTGCTGCCAGAATACCAAGCAGATTGTCATGAGATATTACAGTAGACTGGGATTAGGCCTTTTCATCCATAGATTTTAAAGTGGCTTAGAAAGGTGGGTAAGTACTGAGGTCCCAATTTTTCTATTATTACTGTTTGATTACCTCACTCTAAAATTAGATTAATCAGTGGACTAACAGGAGTCGACTGACTCTTTTTTAATTACTTGGAATGATAAAAAGAAGCAGAGTCTAGCCTCATGGTTTATTTATCAAAACTTTCAGGTTAAATTCAGAAAGATTTCCCATTCATAGCTCTACTACTCTGCAAGTTGTTTTAAAATAAAACAGTCATTACAAGTATAGCCACCAAATTACATTTACCTAGCTCACCAATAAATGGAAGCAGCAACATACGCACTGCAATTACTGAATCTTAGGCTCGTTCCAAGTTTTAACAGTTATCTTCTCTCTCACTTCTGTCTATTTTACAGGTATCAAACTGACATTGTCAGCTTTGTTGGATGGCAAGAATGTTAATGCAGGTGGTCACAAACTTGGTCTAGGATTGGAATTCGAAGCATAAAAAGTGATTCTACAATTGCTATTTTGAAAATACTTCAAAGCATAGCTACCTTCAGAATATAGTGTACCTTTCAATGTTTTATGTATGGGATGCAAGTTATTGCTAAGTATCAGTCATGCTAGTGCTGGTTAAAGACGGCTAAGCTAAAGATATTTCAGAAATGAGACAAAACCAAAAAAAATCCTAATTCCAGGCTTTTTTGGAATGTTGTTGCCCATCATATCTGCCAACTGCCACATAAGAAATGTGAAGGTATTGATTACCTTTACTGAAGTATTGACTGCGCAAGGAATATGCTGATGTGGTATAAAAATGATGACTTTAAGAATTGCAGACCGCTATAGTGAATTGTGAATTCTGTAAGCTGAATTTCCTGACACCAGAGGTTCAGAGTTTCAGTTCATGATGGAATGTGTAAATTTGTCTGAGAAAAAAGGATTTTTTTTTTTAGATAGGTATTTCATAAATGTTTTGTCTTTAGTTATCTTACACCTACAGCTGTCTTCAGAATGCTTTAGGCTGTCCACCTTGTATAACTCTGTTGCCGAGGAGGTTTAATGTGACTCAGCCAATAATACTTGTCCTGTGCTGTGGTTCCTTTCCCTTGCACTGAATGGAAAGCTTGTAAGACAGAGCCATAATCAGGGAAGAGTCTTTGTGACTGCAATCACATAGTTGTATCACTTTAAATTTGAAATGAACTTTTGTTTTATTACCACTTTTTTTTAGCAATTAAATGGGTACATTTTTAGAGAGTCTTCCATTTTGTGTGGAACTAGATCCCAAAGTGCTGTACTTGACACTACTAAAAATGGATAAAAAATGCAAACCCAACTTGAATAAAATATTGAAATGTCACTTTCTACTTTGTCTTATATTGACTGTAGAAATAACTTCGTACTAATTCTTGGTTCTAGAAACAGAGCGGCATCATCTTATTGCACATTTTCTAGCACATATTAAATAATTCAGTACATTTATTGAGGCAGTCCATTTTGCAAACCTCAGGAAAATGTTTCTCAGGACACAGCCATAAAAATCTACAGTACGCGAGATGATGAATGACCAACTCTTCAGTCTTCAGAGCCAACAACATTATGAGAACTAAGGGCTGTATTCACCTTTAAGGCCTTCTGCCTAGTGGCGACTGCCTTGTGTGGGTTGGCCCCTTATCTACACCTTTTAAGTAACTCCTCAAAAGGCTTCAGAGGCAGGTACCTCTCCCTGCTGCCTAGGCAGAGGGACTTGAAGCCATCTAATACAGAAAATACAAAGTAATGGGACAAGCTCATCTTTCTTTCACTGCAGAATTCACTAAGTTGAATCACCTTGCATAAACAAACTAATGGGTGAGAGCACGGAATGGGTATGAGCTGGGACACGTCTCAGTCACTTCAAATATTCTTATCTTGTTGTATGTGAATAATTGACCTCGTTGGTATGGAGATGGGAGGAGATCGTACTTATGATAGGATGGGTGGGGCCCTCTTCTAGACTTCTACCCTGATAAACCACCTGCAACCAGCTCACACGGTAACCTGGCAGGGAGTCAGAATTAATTCGTGTGTGTGCGCTGCATACGTTGCCTCTAAGGGAGAGGAAAACTCCCGTTCCTGTCCGCGGGTCGCGCCCGCCCCGCCCCAACGGTCGCGCCCGCCCCGCCCCAACGGTCGCGCCCGCCCCGCCCCAACGGTCGCGCCCGACCGCGGCACGCTTGCGCGCATGCGCGGCCTCCTCAGCGGCGCTTCCCACGCACGCGCAGTTCCCGCCCACCGACCGGCCTCCTCTGCCCCCTGCTCCCCCCACCCCTCGCGCGCATGCGCCCGGGCAGCGCGGCGCCGGGGGGCGGCGCTATCGCCACGTCGGTAGGGGGCAGCCCGCGATCATGGCGGCCGCCAGCGAGAGGGGCACCGCGGCGGCGGCCCGCGCTCTCTGCCTGCTGCTGCTCTGCGGCTGGGCCCTGGCGGCCCGCGGCGACGCGGCCCCCGGTAAGCGCGGCGGGGTGCGGCGGCGGCGGCGGGGTGAGGCGGCCGCGAGCGTTGCCCGCCGTCGGCGGCGCCGGGGCCCGAGGGCGTTTCGAGGCGCCGCCGAGCCCCCCTCCCCCCGCCGGTGCTTTACCGGCTCTTTTTCAGCGCTTCGGGGCCCTCGCCGGCCGCGAAGGACCTCTGGGCGGCGGGGAGGCGGCCTCGGGGTGCTTTCGCCGCGTGTGGTTTGAGGTAGCGGCTGGGTAGGCCCCGGCGGTGGCGGCGGGCTGGAGCCGGAGGCGCGGGAGGGAGGGCGCGTTGCGGCCGCTGCCTCCGCTCTGCTCCCGCCGGCCTCGCCCGCCTGCTCCCTCGCTTGCGGCAGCAGCTTCGCAGCCTGCTTAACTCATCGGACTTTCAGTCTTGTTTGCCTAATTCCTCTGGCTGCTTGTTTTTAGCGCCCCTCTTGTTTTCTAGAAAATAAGCTGGTGTTAGTCCACGAGTTGAGTCGTGAGTCCATTTTCTTTCCCTTGAACCTGTTGAGCAGCTTTAGCCAAATGCCAGTAAGAGGTGCATGTTTCAAGTGCAATGAGTTTTTACTCGTTTCAGGTAGATCATTGGTTGGGCAGTGGAGAAAGAAAAAGAGAAGTTACTGGAGGAAATAAAGGGACTATTTAACCTCTTGCAAGCAGACGCTCCTTGCTTGCTTGTCGGTCTGTGTTGTCAGTATGCGACTAGGTCCAGCCAGTTCCATTTGTGCTGTCCCTCACCTGGGGAAATGTTCAAGGAATAATGGAAGAAGAGATTCAGGATGAGGGGCAGAAATCTGTAGGGCAAACCAAGAACTTTAAATTTCAAAAACTGTGAAACGGCTTTGTTGTCTAAAAAGTAAGTTTTCCTAGAGGATAGTTTTGTCATATAATTCTTACTAAGAACACAATGTTAGTTCTTCTGTCACCATGATTAAACATTAAAATCTATTTATTAAGTTGAAGCATCTCTGGAGTTCAGGTACTACTGTCTTACATCATCTGACAGTGTTGTGTAACTGTGAACAGTGCAGCCTTCATTTAAAATGCCAGAAAGGTTTGAGAAGATGCTATAAATCAGTTATTGTTTAGTTGCTAAGCTTGCTACAACTATTAAAATAAAAATTCAAAACTTATTTCTTTTAGGGATAGGAGAAAATTATTTTTTCTCATTAATGTGTGATCACTATATATATATGAAATAACTTTATGTTCATTGTTTTATTGGACTGTTTTTTGATAGTGTATTTTTTTCCTTGATATCAGTATCCTTCTAAAGAGCCAGCTCAATGTGACTGTATCTAGAATCTGAAATATCAGTCATGAGATGTGTAGATGTTATTAGGTAGTTATTATCATGTGATTTTTATGGAAAAGGTGGAAAGGGTCTTTGTTTGATTTGCTCCCCAACTTTCCTCCTTTTCAGTGAACACCTGAATGAAAGATATTTAAGAAACTGTTTTCTTGACTTGCCCATTTTTACCATGAAAGAAAGAGCTTTTGGAAAAGATGCTTGTTTATCAGGATTACTTAGGAGTTCAGAAATTGTAGTTGAAAGTTCTAGTTCTTTTTATGAGAGAGAAAGAGAGAGAGAATGATTGTAATAACTCCTGGTGAATTATTTCAGCATATATTCACACTTCTGGAAAGTTTTTAAATTGAGTAAAGAAATCCTATTGACTTGACTGTTAAAAACTTCTAGTGTCTTTAATGTTGGAAAAACTAATCACTGTTTTTCCTAAAGGCTAGATGACCAAGTGTGTGAGTGGAATAGAAGCTGCAGCATTAGCTGTTGGGAATCCCTTACATTTAAGCATATGTCCTTCTAAAGCTTTCAGGTTAAAATGAGTACTTCTGTGTTTCCTTAAAAGATATTTGTATGGGTCACTTGGGGGGCAATCGTAATACTGCACTTCTATTTTTATTTGTAGCATCTGTTGGAATAAAGAACAGAACTTCTCAAATATCTTGTTAGTAAGAGAGACTCTCTGTATCCAGTATGCTCTGAATAGTCAGTATACTTGTTATATCCAATACATTTCTGTTAAAGAGATGTATAGTTGGGTCATTTGTAATATTAACTCTCCTTTTGAGTCAGCCGAATATTCAAGGTAATATTTCTTTAAATGTCTTTTACATGCTCTTTAAAAAGAAATATATCTTCCCCCCTCAGGATAACATTGCAATAAATTTTAAGCTTTAACCACAGTTTATAGAAAATATTTTGGGGAGATACTTGCTTCACCTTTCACCTTTTAAGGTGTCTTACATTCACAACTCGCTGTTTTGATTTCACTGTAAACTTATGGTGTCATAAATTCAGTTTTACTTGATCATCTTGTGCTTCAGTGAATTTGCTCATTGGCTGTGTACATTGAGGTAAACTTGTAAGATTAATTCTACTGCCTTTGTAGCCTTTTTTTTTTTTAAGTCTTTAGGTATGGTCATTATGCTTTTGAAGAATTCTCCTAAGAGGTTAACTTTCTGCATTAAGGCTGTTCCTTTTAAGTATGTAGCAAATAGAAATCGGCCATTCATGGGCTTGATGACTGAACATAATTTTGGATGTGTGATACTTTGGTAGTCTCAAAAATACTTAGATTCTCTTTGTAGAATAAGATCTGTCTTATTCCTACCCAATTTCTGATACTACAACCGTGGTTTAAAGTGGTAATTGAAGTGGTAGTTTCCTTATTTAAAAAAAATAGTATTGCTATAAATATAACAGAGATTATTATGTGTTCTTTGAACTTCAGGTGCAGAGAAATGTCATGTCAAGCTCACTGGGATTAGTTAGGTCTTTTCTGTTTTACAGCTGGTTAAAGTCTATTTCATGCTGGAAAAGTATACCATGTAAACAAGGAGAAGTCTGTTGTAACTGATCCTCTGTAAATATACATACTGAATCATGTTATTCATGAAATATCATTTGTATAATATTTTACTTATGAGTAATTTGACACAAGCAATTCGCTGAATGCTTCATTTCTAGAATCTGTAACTTTCCAGTGAGCCGTGGGGCTCCTTAGGAGCACTCAACGAAAGTACTGTCACTTAAAAAAAACTCGACATGCCAAAAATACAAGGGAAGTATGGTTCTACTATTTAAATTATGATATCTACTGGAGGTCTAAAATGTGCTTTTCATTTTTAAGGTGCCTCCTGATTTGAATCTAACAATGAAGTGCTATGAAAAAGTTTAGTTTGTTTTTTGCTGTTTCTTAGGATTAAGAAACATTGACTACTTATAAACTCTCTCTGCATGTTTTTTTCCACTTCCTTTGGATAGAAAAGAGGGGATGCTGGGTCCCGCATGTGGTTTTAATGTTTTTCTTGGTTTTTATGTAGTTCTGCAAAGCTATCCTAGTACTGGACAGATTATTCATTTGTTCTAAGGGTGCACTGTTGCTGACTTTCTTCATTATAATAACTTGCTATAGACAAGAGCCTTTCCTATACAAGCATATGTAAATGCTTGGGAAGAGAGGCACTGGGATCCTGTGTCCTGACTGAAGGAGCTGTTGCAGTATATTCTCATTTTCTTTTGGCAAAATAAGCAAGGGAGAAAGATTTTAAAGCTCTCTTAACTGCAGGAAAAGTTTTAGTGACCTCAGGAAAATCCCTGGGACAAAGCATGTGATGATAGAGAAAATACTGATCAAGTATGATCCTACAAGGCATCATAAATACACAGAGGGTGGGAGAAGTCTCTGAAGTCCTAACTCTGGAAAGTAAGCATGCTATATTTTTGAGGGACACCTTGGCATACTGATCCGGTAAGAATGTATTTCCAAACTTAAATGCCTGTCCCACTGAAGACTTCTTTTTGAAGTTGCCAAAGTACAGTTCTGCTTACAAATTCTAAAAAAGTTTGCAGTATGAAATATGCCCACTCCATCATGGTATGATTTCTTGGCTGTAAAGTACCTGCCGTGCAATCGTTTTCATTTATAACTGAAGTATTGCAAGAGAAGTTAGTGTCTTGTGTTTAATATTAAATGTTTTTCATCCCTTTCTCAGAGTCTACAAAAGTGGAGGTGCTTCAGAAAAATATTTCTTCTAGAAGTGAGAATGAAACACTTCAAAATGTGACAGACCGCTTGCACAGTATAACGCCAACAAGAAAAGAGGTGTCCCCAACAACAACTAAAATCACTTCTGTGACTGCAGTAAAACCATCTACAGCAAAAGGTGATTCTCTGCTCAGTGTTCTCTCTCATGCGGTGACTGTTAGTCCTGTATCTCAAATGGATGTTGATGCTTCTGAAGACACTAAAATTGAGGAAGAGGATCTTCTAACAGATTTGAAAGACACGCTAAATAGTTCACCACCCATAATAAAAGAAACTATGGAGTCAGATGGAGATGACTATGGTCCTTATGAAATGACATCGAATTCCAGATATAGCCTAGACCTTCTAGACATGCCAGAAGACGAGGACTCTGACACCATTAGTAATTATAATGAGGAGGTTAAGTCCCATGAAGAAAAGATAAAAGATGCTGCTATCACAGGTTTGGAAGAAGACAGCCATTTCTTTTTTCATCTGGTTATAGTTGCCTTCTTAGTAGCTGTTGTTTATATCACCTATCACAACAAGAGGAAGGTAGGTATACTGTTAAAAGTTAAGAGAGATTGCTTTGGTAGTTAAAATAAAATTGCTTGGACATTGTAAACGTGGTTATAAGAGGAACATAGCTTTTTGGAGAATGAAACCTACTTTGACTACTTACAAAACATTTTGTTATGATCATTAATGTAATTTTTATCTGTACAATGAAAAGGAATTTGAATCAAACATTTTAGATTGGAAAATTAAATGATCAGCAAACAATCAGTTCAGTAATATACACTGACAGTGTATGATATGACTTCTAGAAATAGGACCTGAGTGAAGTCATGTGAGGGTGATTAACTTATTTTGGTTCTGCCCAGGACTGTAAACAGCAAATTAAGAAAGGTTTAATCTCAAATGATGGGAGAATGTTCTTGATATAAGTATGATAATACTTGTAAGATATACTCACTTTTAGGTGATCTTTAGGTATTCCTGGGGCTTAACTATGAATTTGTAGGAAATGGTTAGCACTTTGTTTCCGGTTTTACACAGACAGGCCCCAGCTTATTAGTGATTTCAGGTAAATGTTTATTCACTATGAATATGTATCTCAAAAGTTGCCTGATTAGTGTTTTTTTCAAAATATATTGCTACAACAGTAATATACATAAACAAATTAGCAATTAAATCTTAGGTTAGTTCTTAGATCTGAGAAGCTTCATTATTTCTCTGTATCCTTGTAGAGAACACTGGTCCAGGATTCTGGGGAGTCTGGGAGGAACACAGCTAAAAAAATACTTCTTCTTTACAGTACAATAACATGTCTAAAATGTGTGTTGCTAAGTGTTTATAGGATAAAATGTTCTAGAGTGCCTGTGTTACTTTTAAGAATTTAACTTTGAGGGAAGTTTGAATAAATGATAAAAATCTTCCCCTGCCTTTCCTACATAAGTGAAATAATGTTTGTAACATCCTCTGGGTAATGGAAAAGTGATCTGTTGCTGTTACTCTTCAGCACTTAGAAATAATTCTGTGAGCAGAAAATACACTAGTGCTGTAAGTGCATAGGATAGTGGCATGTATGTACGTGAGACAACAGTCAAACTGGCTTAAGTCCTTCTCCTCCTTTTTTTCCTCTCCCTGTGCCTGCTTATATTATCCTGTTTACCCTTTTGCCAGTACAGCTGTATCGTGCTGTAAACTGGATTCCTAATACGACATGGGTAAGAAACAATGCTAAATAAGGTGAAGATAATAGACATTCTTAAATCTGATCACTTCAGTGCTTGATTTATCACGTAGCCTCTGTAAGTGCTCTACTGCTGTTGCTGAAGGGGGTACTTGAGTTATAATGCAGAAACAGTATATCAAATTGCACCGATGCTGCTTCTCTTGCCTTTGTTTCACCACCAGTAATACAAGTAACTTCAACAATAGTGAAATGCCAGAATAGGTAAGATGAATAAACTAACAATTGTCACCAAGCTGGGCATAATCTTAATAGCCTGTACATGCAGTACATTTGAAGCTACATACATATCCATACTAAAAGAACTATGGGTGGGATGCTGTGTTTTTGCCAAAACTGCAATTGAGGTTGCCAGTAAATGACTTGATGACAAGGGCAATATGGAAATGGCTGACTGTTAGTGCCATGTTTTATAGTAACAGTAATGCCGTTGCCCAGATCACTGGATGGAACTGTGGTTATGCATACAACTGTTAAGCTGGCTATCAAAGCCAAAGTATTTCTTCACATCCTTATACAAGTTGGCTATGTTTTCTTGCAGATCTTCTTGTTGGTCCAGAGCCGAAGATGGCGGGATGGCCTATGCTCTAGAACAGTGGAATATCATCGTTTAGATCAAAATGTTAATGAAGCAATGCCTTCCCTGAAGATAACCAATGATTATGTATTTTGAAAGCACTGTGATTTGAGTTTGCTGAACTTTTCAGTCTTTGCCTGCCTGGTCATGTAATGATATTCAGGTATTCTCAATATGCTGCTTGTACTGAAATGAGGGATACCTTCTCTGACCTGGATATTTTTGAGATTAAATCTTACGCAAGATCAAGGGCATAATACATCTGTTTGCTACTTTGGTCAGGTTTTAAATCATCTGTACAGATACAGGGTTTAATAATTAGTGCCCTTTCCATTTGTTAAGCATCTTCCCTTCTGTCTGGAGCAGTCTTAATAGTGGTAATGCAAAAAATAAGCCTAAAATATTTTAGGTCTAATAAATTAACGTTTGGCATCGCTGAATCAAATTAATGATCTCTTTGCTAATCACTTACATGGCTCATAAATCCTACTGTATTACAATTTGAAAAATAATTAGTTTTTTTCCATGCTTAAATCCTGGTGCTGCAAAACTTTCATAATGTTTTTTTTTTTTCGTTCTTTTTTTCTCCTTGCCTAGCTTGATCCTGTCTTAGGAAGAATAGCTAGCATGACAGCTTCATAATTTCTACACGTGTTCATGCAGTAAATCATTTAAAAATAATTATGTTTAAAACACTTTATTTCAGAAGTTATACACTGTATATTTCTTTAGAATGTTCAAGATTTATGAGAAGGTATTGCAGCTTCTTGACTGTCTACTTTTTTCTCTAATTATATTTTACTAAAATTATATCATAAGGCTTATTTTCCATTCAGTAATTATAAAGATAATGAAAGTCATAAATATAGATAGTTGACAGGCTTTCAGTACATCAAAGCTTTCCCTTTAATTTTAAGACAGTTGGGACACAGTTATATGGTTTGGTACATTATGAATAGGAGAGGCCTAAGAATGTAAGAACAATATATTTTGTTATTATTCTGACCCAGGTAACAGGCAGATGAAAGTAATGGTGTGGGGGGCTGCCAATCTATGGATAGCACACTCTCATTTTGGACAAATATTTACGCATCACTGTAAAGCAAGTTACTGGTACATTAGTTCTGTTTTTTTTGCCTTGTCTTTTGTACTTTCATTATTTATGTTTTCATGAGTTGTAAAATTTAAAATCTCTTTAGTTTTCTATACATTCTGTTTGTGATTTAGTTTTCAAAACTGATAAATATGTAAATAATGGTGGATCAGAACCATAATTAATGACTTGGTATTCAAGTAATTATATTACCTTTTGAAACAAATCAGAACTTTACAGCTATTGGCATGAAGAGTTTGAAGGCATGATACTATCTTATCGATGAAACACTAAAACTTCTAAATCCTACTGTTAACGCTTTCTTTTCATAACCACAAGAAAGTAAAGCACAAACAAAATATACCAAAACTGTTTTCTTGCAGTAATTTTTATTATATTTGGACTTGTATCACTTAATATTTTGAATAAGGTTTTTAAAATAAATGGCAATAATAAGCTTGTGTTTTTTTATCTTAAGTCTTTCAATGCTTTTATATAGTACATTACTGTAAAGAGCTTATTTATGCTTGGGATTGAACAAACGATTCAAAACCATCTTTTCCATTATTGATGAAACTCACCCTGTGCAGAGGATGTGTGCAGTTTGTGTTTTATGCCTCTGTTGAATGATATGTAAGGGTAGATAGCGAAGCTTGATTGAAATCTTTTAAGCTGAAAATGTTAAAAAGATCTTTAAAAGATAATTTTTTTAACCTAAGTTGTATAATTAGCAACACATAGTAATTTTCTGAAATTTTAGTACAACTTTTTCTCATGGAGGTACTTGAGACTTTCACCTGAACACACCCATGTTAAAGCATAACATTGCTTTGGTCAAGATCCAGAGGGTAAGATTAGCTTGCAAAGCTCCTTTAGAAATGTTGGAATTGGAGAGAAGGGGGCTAACAAATGTGTTCCCACCTAGGAAGTTCAGTAGCTTTCTTTTTAAATACCATTCATAAAAGTTTAGTGTTTTTGACATTAGATGATAGTATGTTCAGAATTTGCAAAACGTTTGTTGTTCCTTTTGGCTTGGTACTACAGCTCTTACACAGAATACTGAATGAAATATTAAAGTTCCTGATAGCATAGAAATACAATGAAATCCAAGTTAAAACTTTTACCTTGACTGCCATTTTCTCTTCATCCCATCCAGGGAATTAGGTCATCATTTTCAGCCTCTTGACTCTAATAGGTAGAATACTGTTTAAAAACAAGTAGCAAATTTATTCCGATTGAAGTTAATAGAAATGAGGCATGTTTTGTTGATTTCTGGAGTTCATAAATGTATTACCTTGTTCCATCTTGGATGTCTTCCCAAGCTCTTGAAACATAGTGCAGTTGGCTGAATCAAACCAGTCTAAATGTTTTTCTTCCAGACTTTCTGAACTATTTACAATGCCCTATTTAAGACTATGTTAATGTATTGGCAGAGAAACCTTGCTTTCCCTTCAGATGTCCTCCCTCCCTGCAAAGACCTTCTGTAGGGAGGGAAATTTATTAGCCTTCCAGCTCCTGAGCTGTTATTTCCAACAAACCCATTCTTTTAAAACCCCGTAACTTTTGAGGGAGGAAGAATACGCACTGTTAAGCTAGTAATAAGATTGCTTTTTTGTGTGAGTTTTCAGGGAAGTCTGTCTAAGGACTAATATCAACTCATTTACTAAAAGTACTACTTTGGAGTTTGTTTTATCACATTTTAAAATGCTCTTATATTTTAATTCTGCTGTGACAATACTTGTCCCACAATCTTAGTATTCATCAGTTGCACCTAACACTGTTTAGGCCTAATGGAGTAAAACTCACTTTGACTGTACTGTGAATGTTAATAAATTCTCTTCTGAAACGTCTATTTAGCTGTCTTCTCTGAAAATCCTCTTGCATGAGGTAGACTTAGAGTAGAAGTTTGTATCTTGAACCTTTTCCTCTTGATAGTTGTATCAGTCGTGAAATCTTTTTGAGGGGGGTGACCGATTTTTGAGCTTGTGAAATCATGGCTTGCAAGTGTGTTTCTCTACCAGCGTGCGGCTGGTTCACCCGCAGTACTTACGAGCAATTACTCTTTGCTTGTGCAGCGCTCTGGCTATTGTGCACATCCTCCATCTCACATGTAAGAGAAAAATTTCATCCTTTAAATATTTATACTAATATTTTTTTAATAGGGCTCTCTTCCAATGGTACATAAGGGAAGGTTATCTGAATGTTTTTAAATTCACAGGAAATTAGCATGCATTTCATATCCTTGAAGTTCTTTAAACAGTATATGCCAGTGGGTTTCATTTTCAGAATTCTCTAAAATTATTCACTTTTAGAATGTTAATGTATTTTAAATACTTGAGGTGAACCTTGCGCCATGAAGTTGGCAGTGACTGTAGCAAGCTGCCGCAAGAGAGAGGCTTTCAAGCTTGTGATCATACTGTTCTGAAAAAGTAGCAGAAAGTTAGCCCTTGTTTGCGGATGCATCTAAGCAAATTAATTTTAATTGATGACGTTTGTGGAATATCACTGTTTTAAAAACCTGCCTGCCACCTCTCCAGCATTCAGCTAGCAATGCCACCATAACGTAGAGGGTGTAGTACCAATTAACACTGGCTCTTCGCGTCCCGAAGGAGCGAACACTAAATAATCAGCTTGCTGCTGACGGAATCCTGCCATCCAGTCCCTCAAACGTGGTGGGGAATCCAGGCTTGAAGGTGAGTCGATATTCATACAAGTACTGGCTCGCTTTAACTTGTAGCGATGCAATGCCAGAAAAAGAGTTAGAAAGCAGTGACACTGTCGCCTTGACCCTGGAGGGTAAATATGCTGAAATGCTTCTCCAGTGCGCTCTTGCACTGCTCTCCCCTCTTGGAACCGTAAGAAAGGGACCATGCTCTTGTACAGACAAAAGATGTGAAATGCACTCAATGACTTCAAATCTCTTTTTTCTAGGAAATTGTCTCTTTTGCCATAGCCTTAACAGGGGAATTACCTTGCCAAATTGAGCTGCGTGGTTTGATATGCTGTTTCCTAATAGTACCAATAAAGAAGGAAAGGTTTCATATGATCCAATTTTATAAGGACTCCACCAGCACCTGGAGAGGGGGGCATATGTCATCCATTGTGTAATAAAAGAGCCATTTGCTGATGAGGTAATTAGGATTGAACTACTGTTTTTTAAATTTCTTTAATTGAATTTGCTTGTGGGAAATTAAGAGCAGGCAATCAAAAATTCATAAAGTGCTGAGATCAAATAGTAGAGGAAAAAGCAAGCAAATTTATGTCAGGTCTTACCAGCAAGAAATGTCTTGATGAATTTCTTTACTGAAGAAAAGAAACTTTCTCCCATTAAGGTGAATTATGACTTCCATCAATATTCTGATAAAAGGAATAAAATATTCCTGAAGAGCTTTCTGATTAAACTTCTCAAGATGAAAGTTGAAGCTCTATTTATGTAGGTTCTCGTTAGTGGTTTGATTTTATGAAATGAGGAAAGAAATAATGAATAGGATAGTTTAAACAAATGATACATTTCACTTTTACTATCCAGGAAATCAGGTATTCTAAAATATTTATGGTTTAATTTTCATTTAGTACCAGTGGATATTATTCAGCAAAGTGAACTGTCCTTGGCTGCTGCTCGGCTGTATACAGGGTGAAAAGGGAAAGGTTTATCTGAGCAGGGTAGTTTGAGTTATGGGAAATTCATTTGCAACATGGAGATGAAAAATGTAGTAGCTCTTAATTTAAATGCTACAAAAATATTAGAAAGGGAAAAAGGATATTTCTATAGCTGTAACACCGGTTATTACTATTATAATAGGTGTCTGCATTACTGAGCGAGCGCTGGCACCATGGGAGGCAGCTCGTGCTTTCATGTCTCACCCTCGTCCTGGTCCTGCTCCCAGCCCCGCCAGGCACCGCGCTCTGGAAGGTGAGCAGATTACTAACCTGGCAGAACAATTCTTCTTGGGATTTTTTTTTTTAAATTCTTTTTCTTCCTGGGTTGATTTTGGTGCACCGAACGGGTTTACCATGCAGTTAGAGCTGGCTCAAGGTAAGCAGTGGGAGCATTTAGGACAGGGCCATGGGAACATTCCCCTTTCAGTAGCAGCAAACTGTTAATTTGGCTTCTCATAAAACTGTAAAACCATTATTAAGCTATCTCATAAAACCATCCCTGAAACGAGCGTTTTACGCTCTGGATCCTAGGTGAGCTATTGGTCCCTGCAGTCCCAGCACAGCCTGGGTTTTATCGCTGGAAGGCCAGGCTGACCTGAGGCTCGGGGGTTTGTTGGGTTTTGGTTTTGGTTTTGTCGTGTGTGTTGGGAGGCAAATCCCGGGTGGCCTCTCCGGGGAGGCCGAGGGGTGTCGCGATGTGGTGCCACGCGGTCCCAGTGCCGGAGCAGCCGTGGGGCTGAGCAGCCTGCTCAGCCTCCCCGTCCCAAACCTGACCTGAAGCTGCGGTTAGCACTCCCGTAAGGCTGAGTGGCTTTATGGGAGTGCTAAATCCTCCTGTAAGGCTGATAGAGCAGTAATCTTGAAGGCCATATATTCTAGCCACCACAAAGCAGCAGAATTAATAACATGATTCTTACGCTTTTCCTTTTAAAATTGAATGTTCTTTAAGGAGGAGCCCATGGTACTCCTTTTCTGCTAAACTTTTCTGCTACAGAATATATAAATATCCTCATTTTAACAAAAATGGTTACTATCAGAACTTCTCAGCTTCACCGTTTCCAATATATTTAATTAGAAAGTGAAGAGTGAGATCTTTTCTATAATTGGTTCTTGAATCATTATTAAAATCACTTAGCAGCCTCCTTAAATTTATTTTTAATTACAAGGTCTATTGCCTTGTTAAATTATTAACACTGAAAATCACTTATCTTGGCAATTTTGTATCTTTATTAAAATGAAAATACCAAGGTCATGTTATACTTATTGAGGTGCACTCATAGTTTTATTTATTATGGATTAAATGAAACCAGATCTAATCATTTTACTTTGTACGATTCTGTAAACAGTGTTGAAATGTATGTGATTAGCTATTTAAGGAAGTCAGTGGGATAAGAGCTTCATTTCAAATTCCCAGATATACTGAGGAGGCTGAACTATTATTTTAAATACAGATTACATGAATTAGGGGAATAATTCTTCATTTCACAAAGCTGATATTCGTTGTCAGCTAACTCTGCAAAGGTGTGGATTACGCTGCATATTCTTTAGCACCTTATGGCCTTTCATCTTCCAGTGTCATATGGTGACTTGTCACACGATTAGTGAAGGTCCTTTTTGTCTCTGCCATCGAGCTGCGGATTGTCAGAGGGGAAAACAGTTATGCTCTCTGTTCCCCCTCTGCAAGCGAGGGACAGTGAATAAAACTTTCAAAAGTACCTTTGTACCGGAGTTCCCTTTATCACATTGAGCCCCGATGGCTCCGGTCAGGCTAATGCATGCTTATTCTTAGTAGTTCTGTTAAGTTTCCACATGGATTTGTCCTGGGGTGGCTCTTCCTGAGCTGCAGTCACTGGGACAAGGAACATCAAGTAATTCTTTATGCAAAGTGCTCTCAACATCTAAAAAATTCTCCTTACTATATTGGCTGACGTCTGGGAGACAGACGCTTCTTGCACCATGTCAGTGATGAAGGTACAATCCTGAAAATTTTCCCTGGAAATGGCATTTCATGGTTTCCTAAAGTCTGGGAAGGGCAAGTTCATCTTCAGCTCACTGTCGATGCACACGTTAGTCAGCTGAGCCTCAGAAACGGGAAGAGTCTTTCTACACTATATGTAGACGGATTTGGAGAAGGAGCTCGTGGGCACTTTTTAGAAGAAAGCCAGGGATGAAGGACTGGGGAGGTCTCTGACTTCCCCGCTGCAGGGAAGCAGTAAGCCAGCCCCTTTCCGTTTCAGCAGTACAGTAGGGATGAGTCTTGCTCTGCTGGGAGCAAGGTGGCATCTGCGGTGAGAATAATCAGAGATTCCCGTCGTCCGTGGCACTTCGCCAGAGCATTATCCGCTCCCATGCCTGGCACCCCATTGGTGGGTGAAGAGATAAAACACTACATGAAAGTCGTGTTATAGGAAGGATTGAGCGGTGAGACAGAAGAGGGTATTTTAACTGGCAATCAAGCTTGCCTTGCTGACGCTGGGAAGCTGTCACCGCTGCAGACAAGTTTTCTCTAAGTAATAGCCAGAAGAAAAATACTCACCAGTTGAGATGTTAAAATAACAATTCCCTTTCCGTGCTTCTCCTGTTGTACCGCTCACCTGAGCAACATCCAGCAGGGGGTAGTGTGCCCACACCGTACGGCATGGTCCCGCCGCCAGCAGAAAGCTGGAGCGGCGCAGAGCCTGTTGGAAAACGAGCGCCGGGATCCCTGCAGCCAGGCGCCGGCCCGGTGGGACCTGCCGCGTGATCCCGCGAAGCACATGCCTTTCACTGCAGTTGCTTGCTTAGGAAATGAGGAGCGGTGTCTCTGTCCTGCACTGCGCACCCGCTCGTCGGGTACGGTTGGCTTTGCACGCATACGTGCCGAATTCGCACCGGCGTGCTGTCAGCGAGGCGGCAGCGGGTGCGAGGCCGGGAGGGAAGGGGACGCTGGGTGCATTCGAGGCCCCGCCGGGCTGGGGACGGGCTGCGTGGGCAACGGTCCCTCCGCGACAGAGTTTTGCTCTTGTGATATTCCTCCCACCAAAACAGTAAACGCTCAGATTTGCACGCGCCAGCACGTAGCCAGCAGTCTGCGGCGCCCAGCGCTGTACGGGGACCGCCGAGCCCGGGGTGGACGCAGCCACATGGGCGCTGGCTCTCCTCCGGCAGCACCCTGCCGCGAGCTGCTCGCCCAGGCTCTTCTCTACAAACCTCAGGAAATGGAGATTTCCCGTCCTTGCTCAGAAAGTATCTCCGTTGCCTTCTCCTTGTGCCGCTGCGCACAGCTGCAGCTTGCTGCCACGTACAGCTCGGGAATGTGACTTGCTCTCCGTAATGACGCCTGCTCGTGCTCAACCCCGTGGGCTGTTGTGCAGCGCTGGGATATTACAGTACTTTGTGGTATCCTGTAGGGCTACTGTCCATCTGGGTTTCTCTAGGGCCTCTTTTGTCTTTTTTGTTTGTTTGTTTGTTTTTTCCTATTTGGAAACTCTGGTTAGATAAAATGAGGAACTGGGGCGTTTTTCCAGGCTGTCCCATCGTGATATCTGTAGATGTCACAGATCTGCATGTGTGCAGCAGCTGCTTCACTGTTCGGTGCTTATGCAATGATCTCAACACGCCTTGGATATGGTGGACTTGCTCTTCTTACACTGAGTTACACAGGCCTGTATTTTCCTCCTGAAAAATTTGGGGCTCTAACATCATGAACGCTGATATATTAATCTATATGAGCTATTATAAGAGGTTTATATGAATAAAAATGGTCTTCACTCTTGTGCTGCTCAACAAAATAACCTCCAACTTCAAAATCACAGATATCTTCCCTAACCCTGGGGAAAACAAATCTGCTTCCACAGCCCAGCATACATTTCTATTATTGTGCAAGAGGAAAACACTGAAAAACAGACACCAATCTCTCTAGGCGTTACTGCGTGGTAACAGAGAAATAGATATAAGGAAAAAATGCTGCTAATTATGGGATTATAACATGATGAATTCTACCTGACAGCATCTAACCTTTTCCAGAGCAATATACAAATGATTGCTATGTGCTTGAGCAAATACAGATTTAGAAAGATGTCACCAAAACACCAGTTAATAGATTAATTACATTCATGCTGCTAACACCCATTTCTTTGTTGGACTTCATGTCTGAAGAGTGGTTATTTTATATTTGTAAATAGTTTGCTTGTCTAATTACTTGCTTAGCCATTTCTCCCCTCGAGTACACGCAGATGTGCAGTCATTGTACAGGAGTTGCTAAGGCCTGCGGAGCTGTACCGCTGGGCGAGAACGCTTACTAGAAGAGGCAGGGAGACTCAGATGGGAAAGGAAAACCTTCCTCCATCTCAGAGAGGCGTAAAAGTTCTTTGGTCGACTTCTGCTTGCTCTCAGATAGTCTCCAGTTCAATTCTTCTTTATCTCTCAGTTCTAAAATAAATGCAGTCTCCATTGTCTAGAACAGCTGCAGACTAGACGCCATCACTGTGGGAATTTTACATTTTTGGTAATACTCATGTGTCACCCTTTCTTGTTCAAGGCTAGACATGCTGTGTAGCTATTTGAGCCATCAAAGGCCATAGGAATCCTTCTTAGGGCTTTAGAATATGTGCAGAAGCCATATATATTCAATAAATAACAAATGAGAGCAGGTAAGTGTCTCTCATATCTTGCCCTCAGAAGCCAGGCTTTTTGATCCCAGAATGTCTAAAGCAAGCCCTGTATTAGAAACTCTTTCTTCATGTTTACAGCTCCAATTAACTTCTCTGATTGCAATTCCAAATACTGAGTGCTCAAAGGAGAGCTTTGTTAATGCTCAAAGGACTCCAATGTATCTCTGAGGTGTGTCAGTCCTTGATACTATTCTTCTTCAAGCTGTATGCAAAAAATAAAACTGAATGTAAAACTTAAAACACCCACTAAATTGATGCGGTTGTTAACATGCCTTCTTTCCAAAGATTAAGGTGATTGATTTCCTAACAGAGGTTAATCAGAACTGTAAGAATAAAAGGAAAATGGCCATTATGGCACCCACCACTCCTCCTGGTTGACTTCCCGCTTTTTTACTTTAAAACACACCAGTCCTCAAATGTAGATTCTAGTGAGGTGGAAATATCTGCAGGAGAGATGGCTTCCCATTAAAATGTGCCAATGAAACTCTTCTGGACAGTTTGGAGCTAGCATGTTTTTTAAGAAGTGGTGGTATGACAGTAGCATGGGAGTGATATTGGATGGCAACTCATGATTATTTTTGTGCATGTGTTAAATATCTGAATGTACTTTGCATAAACTAAATACCTTTAGAAGTTGTGGACTGAATTGAATGCTTATTCACTTATTAAAAGTGCTGTGGCTCCCTTAGGCCTCTCCGACTTCTATCAAATATCAGAGTGGTGCCACCGTGGTGCATGCAGTAGTGATCTATTGTTTCTTTCTCATAGTAAAGTCTTGTAAAGCTTTGCAGTTCTTGAGATTAATAATGGTAATGACTAATGGTCCTACCAAAGGTCCTAGATGGTCTAGCTGGGGTGCTAATAAATAACCGAAGATAGGCTAAGTTCAAATGGTAGAACTGAAATGTAAGTGAATATTGCAGGGCAGCATTGCTGCAGTGAACATAGCAAAATTAAATTAGTCTACATCTTTCTGTCTAGTTTCTTGGCATGTTGACCGGTGTTTTAATCCCTCTCTAGAGTGAATTCCAAGCAGATGCTTGTGTCCGAGGGCACCTGAGGGCTGAGGCTTTAGAGATGATGGTCCAGGCTCTGATGCTGTTACTCAAGCGGGATTATACCTTACTTCATAAGCAATCCCACCAAACTCAGTACAATAAACTGAGGAAAATTCAAGGCAATAAAGGTTCAAATTAAACTGAGCACTCTCTGAAGTACTGTAGATGAAACTTGTTCCTGTTGAAATGCCTTTGACAGCATGTGCTGGAATTACAGGAAGGACAAAGTGAGCTCAAAGTCTTTGAACGGGCTTTTTTTCTTTTTGCCAGATGGTCTCATTCTTGTCTGGGCATACAGCTATCTTTACCCCTGCCTCCGAATAGCCACTGGGATTAATGTCAGCAGTTACTGCAGGGGATCCATGGAGGGTGTGGAGCAAAAGGGAAAAGTTCTGTCTAGCCGAGAAAATAAAAGAAATTGCAGAAAATCAGAGGGTGTTTCTGGCTGCTTGGCCCCTGGTTTGAATGCAGTGAGAATGCAGTTTCTTCCCCTTCTTCCAAGGCTTGTTGTTTGAAGGTTTTTTAATACCTTACCCGTCTGGGAAAGGGGAGGGGAGTCATATATTAGCAGTGTGGATGGGGAGCTGCTGTTGTGTGAACATGAAAGGAGGGAAAAGATGCCACATTTTCTCTAAAAGTGAACAATCCCTTCTCTTCAATTTGCGGAGCTTGCTACAAAGCACGGCTTAAAATGACCAGTTGGCTAAGGAAAGGGGTTGGCTGCGTTCCCCTTCAAGTTAGAGACGTCTCTCTCTGAAGCTGGAGCCACATTCGTATTCAGGGCAGGAGAAGGGGAGTCAGCCCTTGCATAAACGCCGAACGAGTGAATGTCTGGGCTTGGGCTCGCGGAGCCGCACCAGCAAACCCTTCCCAGGCTGCTCCCATGCCTTCGGTGCCCGTGACCCAAACCGGCCTGAGCAAGCAGCCAGCCTGCAGCTTTTACAGATCAATGCCAGTCCTCCTGGTGGCTTCTCCATCCTGAAGGGTTACAGAAACGTCAGATATTCTCGCGATGGAAATGTGCTGTTTGGGTCATCACCCAAAGAGCAGTTGGTGCGGCAGTTAGTATTTCCAAAACCATTCACCCTGTGCTGGAGGAAGGGTGCCTTGTGCAGCCTCGGCATACCCGTGAGGACATGTGCAGGCGGTGAAGCCGCGTAGACCAGAGCAGCAGGGCGCTGGTAGATAGGGTCTGAGGCAGCCCAGCTCAAGCAGACTGCTACATTGACGTTTTGGCCAGGGTTTCCAGCCCCCGTGGCAGTCAGAGGGGGTGAATGTGGGCCGGTGTCTTGGCTGTTGCAGTTCACTGCCTTGGTGTAAACTTCAGCCAAGCTGATAGTGAAATCTGTGCTTTCCTCCTTTACCTGCACGGGAGCTGAAGGAGGGCTGGAGCACTGCGTCTGCTCACTGCAGTGTTTGGAGAAGGAGCAATTGGCTGATGCCTGAGATAAATCCTGCCTCGGCGGTCGGAGGACAGACACGGCAGCTCTGGTTACTCTCTCTGGGCTCCTTGTGTAGTTGGTAGCGAGTGACAGACATTTTTGTATGACCTATTTTAGATATCTACTTTAGGGTGAGATGAATGGTGCCTTAGAGGTGCTTCTCTCTCGACTAGAGGGAGCCTGGGGCACTGGCTCGAATGCAACTGTCCGCCTCCCAGAGGTCTGCCGTTCATCGGATGAGCCCCCAGTAGCTGCTAGGTGGGAAATGCCACTTACATGAAGGAATGATCTGACATCATCCTACTAATCCCAAGTAGTTTATTCCCCAGCCTTGGAATTACATGGCTTGACCAGCATTGCTGAGCCTTAATTAGCTGTTAGGAATCCAACAGTGATGAAGGCGTTCAAATAATATAGCTGGTTTACGTATTTCAGAACAAGATCATCTTGAAATATTTACTATAGAAGTGTTGATGGAACCAGCATGTTCCCGTCAAAACGTCTGACTGATGTGTTGGTTTTCCAATAACCCTTAGCTCTGACATATTTAAAAGTTCTTCCAAACAAATCCTTCTATCTTTGGGGACGTCATCTGGTTCTTTATATCCATCCTGCTAAAGACTATCTTCTTCCTTTTGAATATTTGAGTGTTGCAGTTTCTTTGGTTTGGTGAGTGGGGACATTTACAGATTTCTATACAAGTATTTACCATATTTGTGGAAACCTCTTTGGACAGGTAAGAGTTCTTCACTACAAAAATGATGCGTGCAATGCAGTTATTACCTGTTACCATCAAACCTCTTTCAAAACAAAACAGACCCTCAGATATTTTCTTCTCAGTGGACACACAATACCCCAGGACACACAATACCCCAGCAGAGTTTTGACCTGAAAAAAGAAGTGCAAGAGACAACAGTCTTCTAAGTCTACATAGTTGCTACACTGAATTTATAATTCAGAAGAGATTTTTGGGACTTTACTGCTTTGAAGTGGCCCAAAGAGCGGGGAACATAACAGTTGGGTTGAGGTGAGAGCAGTCACAGCTGGCGTGCATCTCGCGTCGCAGTCCCACAGCAATATGCTCTCCCGTACTTCCCCATCTGCCCTTTGGGTTAGTAATTGGACATTTGAGAGCCTTTCCAACTGAAATTTAGTGCGTCCTTGACATCGACTGAAAATACACGCTACAATTATTTTGTAGCAGTGTCCTTATTCTGCTCTGTGCCCGTGGCCTGAGGATTTCTTGGCCAGCAGCGGATGGGAGATGTCCAGGGGCACAGGCAAGCAGGGAGCGACCGCCCGGCCCCTGTCCCTCTCTTTCCATGGCATGACGCAGCCAAGAGTGCTCATCTGGTGCTGCGCGCTGTGGGTAATTACCAGAGCAGTCAAAACTTTGGGAATCTGTGGCATTTGAAAGCAGAAAAATGTACAATTGAATCCCCTCCTCTTCAGTTACATTTTTATTATTCTACCACATTTTAGGGCTTACACGTGAACTTTTGTCTTTGCCTTTTTAAAGTAGCTTAACACTTTATAAATAAAGATAAGAGACCTATGAAAACTCTGGCGAAAGACAGTATTTGTGGTGATAAATTATGCAGTGGCCCTGCCAGTGATGTGTGTGTTCATTAACAGCATGATACGACACATATTTCATTTGATGCCAAGCTGAAAGACAAGCCTTTCCTTGTCTCTGTAACTGATCCACACATCCTAATTAAGCAGTAAGAACTTAACCCTGTGAGTAATGCAGCTTGGGCTTGTCCAAGCGTGGGTACACGGGCTGGGACCGCAGCCCCATGAGCTGGCAGCCCATCAGTGTTTATTCCCGACTAGTGCGCTTAATGACGGCCATCTGGGCTCCGGCGTGTTGACACGTACCTAGACCAACTTGCAACAACACAGCAGTAAAATTGCAAGATGCCGACAATCTGTTTGTAATCTTCTCAAGAACATCACCACCTGCACCCCAGGACTAAGAGGCAGTAAATACTGCCTTCTGGGCAGGACGGCTAAAACTTCCCCCAGTTTCAATTGCAAGGGTTGAATTTTGCAAATATTGTAAAGCTTTTTCAAGAATGCAGCATTTGCTTTTGCTCTTTTTTGTTTGTTTGTTTTTCTTTCTGTGACTTGCTCTGCTTTCCTGGGAGCCTGTTGTTCAAAGCTCAGCCCAAGGATTTATAGGGCCCTGCAAGAGCCCTGGGTTACAGCTGACCTCATGGCCCTAGGATCAGGTGAGATGCTTTGCAGCAAAATTGTGCATAGCACCTGACTTGCTCTCTATCACAGAGGGAAAAAAGAGACTCTTAATTTAGGCACGTGTTTCCCAGTCCACAAAGATGTCTCTTCTGGCTGTAACAATATCTCAGTCTGAGGTAGGCACCAGGTATGAGCTATGAATACATCTGTTACTGAATGATAGCAATGAGATTTGTAGAAATGCCCCTGCAATAAAACATGGATACTTTCCAACTACTGTTGGCAAAACCCTTGATCTGGTTAAGAGTTTATCATAACAAATCACCTCTGCTGGAGGTGGGCTTTCACGTGCCTGTGTTGCTCTACATGCTGTCTCCTGAATAGCAGCGGTCGCAGCAGTGGGGCTAAATCTGTGACAAACTGCAGAACAGACATATCCTCTATGACATTAATAAAGTAGCGATGTGCATTTACTTTGCAGCTCTATAATTTCCTGCAAATAATTTTATTACAGTGCTGTCCAAAGGCCTAAACCCAGTCCAGAGCTCTGATGTGCTGACAGACATTAAAAAAGAGTTAAGCTGACACAACACAGTGCTTCTCTATGACTTTCTCACGACCATTAAGACACTTTCTAGCCTGTGTATAATACTGCAGCAGTTGACTCTCACTGCCTTTGAATATGATGTTTATACAGCAGTTTGTGTTTTTGGGATGGCTGCAGCAGTTGATTTTTACCCACTCAGAATAATCTTAAAAGGAAATTAACACTTCTGTGGCAGCATCATTTACAAGGAATAGCATGCTCCTTATCTAGAAGATCATCACTGCTGTAACTAATTAACACAGCAGGCCTAATTGCTTTGTGTAATTGAAGGTGGAGTCCCACTTACCTCCATTTAGCCAGAGAGGAGAGAGAGATGTGGGGTGAGTTTCTTAAGTATATGTGGAGAGTGGCTCTATCTAATTCCAGTGCTGTTAGACCTCTCTCTATTTTTGGAAAAGAGATGCTATTTGACTTGCACTGCTGCCAAAATGGAAGTGTAGCAAGGATTACATAATAATTTGGAAAATGAATCTCTGGTTATTTAGGCAAATGCATGACTGGTGGCCATCTGCTTCAGCCTACAGCACCGTAGCGGAGAAGAAGGCTTGGGAGACTTGACAGAAGAAGTACTTGTCTCAGTCTGCCTTCTCCAGGATCTTCAGCCTTGCTGCAAACTTGTAATTCCTGCTGGAGGATCACCTCCGAAGGGTGGACCTGGTGGGCAGGAGATAGACACGCTGGCTGAAACCATTTTCATGACGAAGCCAGAGGTAACGACACAGTGCCGCCTCCTTGGGTGGCGTAGGCTGGCAGAGCAACCATGCGGTGTGGCTGCCGTGCAGTGAACCAGACCTGGAGCTGCTCGGAGTTGAGTGCCAGTTAACATGGGGCGTCCAAGTTTTGTGAGGCCGAGCTGAACTTTTTTTTTGACAGTGGTGTTATTACGGAGGAACATTGAGGTCTGATGTCTGTAATTATTTCTTTCAAAAACTCTCCATCGGCTGAGTATTCAGAATATTTAACTAGCTGAAAGCTGTGATGTCTGCCAATCAGTTGCTGCCTCAGATTTCAGGCTTGAAGGGCAGAGTTATTCCTGAAGACTTATTGTTAAAGGAACTTACTAGTACAGTTGCCTCAGATCTCACTAAGAAACAAGATTATAGATGGGCAATGTTACCATGGAAAGCCAAACACCTTAATCGTACCCAGGCACGTAGTGATAGAGTTTTGAAAGCCATGCTACCAGAAAAGCCTAACAAAACCCTGGTGTTAGATAGACATTTAAATAGTAGCAAGTGCTTAAGGGGACTTCTAAGTGGCTGAATTTGTCGTGGAGCTTTGCAATTGCAGCAGCAAGTTTTCACATCCATCTTGCGCGTATTTGACATGTAAATGTCTACACAGCTTCAGAGGACAATCATGAATTAAATCCTAGGGAAAAAAACTCAGATTTCCAAGAACTGGGAGTTTTAGGCCTAGGAACGCATTGCCCAGCAGAGGCTGCTGCATTGTCAGCTGGTTCCAGTTCAGGACTGCAGTGTGTTTTGCTGGTTTGGCTCAGTCCCCTAAAGAGCAGGGCTCCAATAGGTGCACTTCCTAGTCTAAATCTGGACTAGACAAGACTTGCTGCGTGAATGAAAACTGCGAGCGTGTCATCTTCAGAGATCTGTTTTGAGGACGACTGTGTTACTCAAGTGACAGGATTCTCTTTGGGGAGCCGGGAGGTAAGAGGATGTATTTGAATATGCCCTTCTCCCTTCGGAATAGCGCTTCAGCACCGGCATCTCTTCCCCACATGAAATCACAGGTTTCATGATCAAGAAAGGTGAAGTGTCAGAGATTTTGTGGGGTCTGTTAGAAATACTGCTCTTAAAATATTGTACAGGGAAGGAACCTGGCCACTGAGCCAGATTTATTTGTTCTGTGGTCTCCGGGGGTTTAGGTTGGTCACCCTTTCTTGCACCTGAGAGAAGGATTCACTCTGAGGAAGACGGAGAATAAATTGTGATATCTTCCCCCTTGGTGACGCAGGTCTTGGGTCCAATAACACTCCCCAGGAAGTATTTCTGCTGTTATGGGCTCCCCAAGAGTTGTGAAGACACTGTGTTTTCTTAGCTCACTTGGCTCCAGCTAGCCAAGGAGAGGGCAGAGCTGGCTGTGTTTGCAGTCCAAGTCTGGTCCTTTTTGGGAGGGTAGCAAGAAGTTGAAATGGCCAAGTGCCTGCTCCTGAGGGACCATTTTCAACCACAGGGCTGCAGCCTAGGCTCTAGGAAGAAAATGGTTGGATCTAGTGAATGAATCTGTCTTATCCCATAATTGCTGGGAAATAGATGCATTTTGCCCACAGTGGCTTTTACACTCCTTTGTGTTTGTGCCTTTTTTTTTACTCTGAGGGAAACTGGAGGAGGGGGATTAGTCGCTTGCCCTTGACCAGGAGTTAGGAGATGCTGGAGCATCCTCAAGGGTGGAGAAGTCAGAAGTTAGGCTATGCTTTGGAGCAAGAAGCCACCCCATGTGGGGCAGCAGCCAAGAGGATGCAGCAGAAAACTGGGCCTTTTTCTGGAGGAAAAATGACCAATATCCATGGGCCTGATCTAAATATACACAAAACCATGATAACCCACAGTCCCAGCTCTATTTAGCACAGCCAAAATAGTCTCAAGTGCCAAAACTTATGATGCAGCCAGAATAAGAAAGCTTTTACTGTCCCCCATAACTCAAGCAGAGTGAAGAAATCAAGTCATTTGGGGTTTCCTCATGTTGTGGAGAGACAATGAAAATGACTCACTTGGACATTTTATTATAGCCACTGGGAACCAAATGTAAATTATGCAGTTAAAAAATGAAGCCAATAAAAAGCAAGGAGATTTAAATAGGAAAGTGGCACATGGCAGTCAGATTTAAAGCCAGCTGGAGGTTATGTAGTGGCAATGAGATTAGGAAAGCCAAAGAGAAAGCCCAGGGACATAATAGAGCTGATTTGTTACAGGTACATAGCTGAAATAATAATAATAATAAAAAAAATTCTATTCTGCCTGTTGCCACACTCTCCCCCGATCTCATAATGTTAATAAGATCGTAATGAAATGCTGGCAAATTTTGGTCTCAGTCATAAAACTTGAAGGGCACGCTCTGGTCCTCTCCTCTTGAATGTCATAGGACAATGCCTCTCAAAGCTGCAGGCTGATATTAGTTTTTTCTCATGCAATCAAGTTATGAATATTTTGATGCATGTTCTCTTAGGCAGGATTTAGTGCCTGAACTGTGATCAGTGTCAGTAATGAGGTAATACCTTTCTTTCCCCTTCTCCTGTCTGCGCATAAAAAACAAGTATTATGAAATACAGCAGAGTGGCGAGTTTGATGTGAGCCAGGAGAACTCCTTCAGTGTATCCTCTGGAGAAAGCCTGATGCTCAGACCTGACTGCGGACATGGACTCATATCTTACGGATGCCTGCTAGTGTCACAGAGGATAAGTAATTTCCATGGTGGAAAAAATCGTGATCTATTATCTTGGAAGATGTTTCTTGGCCCATTTGAATTGCGTTAGCATGTTTCCTGAGCTTCAGTTTCTGAACATCATGAATCTCGGAAGCAAAATGAGAGCTGCTGTAAATGGATCAGCAAAGAAACCAGGCTAGAGAAAATGGGTAAACTCCTCTCAAAGAGCTAGGGTGGTCTGTAAAACCCAATTCACAACCCAACTATGAGAGCAAACCCGTGAACAAGCCCTGCCTCATCCAGACCCTCTCAGAGTCCAGGGAACGGTAGCTCATGGGTTGCATGCTTTGCGTTCAGATGGTTATTCTCTCATTGATGTTCACTAGTGAGTTGACTCAGCTGTTTCCTCACTCATGTCTGAGTAATCATAGTTAGGTCAGAGCAGAAATCTTTAGCTTTTAATTGCTCCTTTTATTCCTAACTCGGGAGGGATGTCACTAGCCCATCCCTGCTCTTGCCTCCCTCCTCTGCGGTATGTGCCTGTCCAGACCATGGCAGGACCTGCATGGGGGAGGCCACAGCCCCATCCTCATCTTCTTTCTTCATCCTACTCCTGCTTGCAATTAGAGATCTTTGTATTAAATCAAGCTTTGTAAAAATAAGTAAGTATACTCCATTGTGGTCGCAAGACAAGCTCATCGCTTATTACCTTTGCTCTGGCGTAGCAAGGACGGTTGTGCGTTTAACTTCAAGGCTTGTTCAAAGGGAATGTAGCGTGGTCACGGGCAGTGGTAGTGGTTGCTAGCATTTTTAATGCCTCCGTCTGTAGCTCTGTTCCCAGAAAGGCTTTGTTCGAAGCCAAGATCTAACAGAAGCTCCTGCCTTGCTGGTACCAACAACGCTTTTCATCCGACGCTTTCGCAGCCTCACTCTGCCAAACTGCCTGTGTTGAGTGTTGCCATAGAAATTCCAGCTGCGCTGGCTGGCAATCTTATTCCCATAAAAAGTTCATAAGTTGGTAGCATTATTGCTTCAGAGGTAGTTCAAATGCTTCTCCCGCTGCTCTTCTCTTCCTTTACTTTTTTTTCCTGACTGTCCGCAACTACTTTTCTTTTCACTTATTTTCTCACCTCTCTCTCACAGTTACTGACCTCTGGACTTATTGCTGGGCAAAGTATTTGGGCCTTCCCAAATAAAGTACGCCGTCACCTTTCCTCCTTTGCTTTACAGCCAGTTTGCACACTGAGTTTGTTGGTTAAATCCCAAACGCATCGGAAATAGCATTATATCCCAGTACCTGGCCTGTGCTGACTCTGATATGCCTGGGAGGGAGGCTGCCTCTTTCTTCTTTCTTCTCTGTAAAACAACCATACCTACATGCTGAGCAAATAATTGTTTTTTCAGGTTAGTCTTTCATTAACAGGTAAATAAAAGTAGGAAAGTTTTCATTTTGACCCCTAAAGATACGAGTAAACAATATCTTGCTACTTAATTAGATGTGTGCCCATTTTTAACAATTTTTTTTATGCCTCAGGCATGACAGAGGATAAGAAAACAAATGATTAGGGAATAATAGAGCCAAAAGCTGGCTCTTAGAAATAGGTTGTCCTTCTTTGACGTAGCTTTTTAGCTTTAATTATCTACGTAATATTATCTCAAGAAAACCTGATTTTTCTGACTAATTAGTTAATCCCTGGCTGATACTGGTGGAAAACTGTGTTTCAGGGAGGTCTGTTGTTGCACATCTGAAGAGTAAGGCAATTAGTGGTAACATACACTAAAGCTGGGTCTCCAGACTTCTACAAAATGTGTAATGAGACAACTGGGATAGATACAATTGGGAGCCAAATGTGTTGCAAGTTGCTTACTGTTATTAAACCAAAAGCATGCAGTTTGGAGAGTGTCCCTCTTATCTGCCAAATTCCTTCACATCTCCCCCCCAGCGGGGTAGCAAGTCTTGGAGGAATGGCTGCTCTAAATGGGATGTTTTGATCAGAACAGAGCTCCCCATCCAGATGTTTCCAAGGGCCTTTCAGGGCTTTCTCCTACCACCCGATTCCTAGCAAGGTGAACAGCTTTGTTGTAAATACTGGATTGCAGCATAAATAATTGATTTTTCAGTTTCTACTGAGGTCTTGGCAACTGAATCCCTGGCAGCCTGGCAAATCTCAGCAGTGAGGTAGGAGGTCTTTTGTCTTGGAAACTTATGTTTTCTGAAGGTGTATTTTTAATTGATGTGGCTATTATTTCAGTTGAAAGAAGGCATTTTATCAAATAAACACCCATCTGCTGCTTTATTCAAGAGCCTTATGAATTCCTGTAATTCCAGTCTTGCATAGACCAACGACAGGGTCCCCTGTGTATCTCTTCCTCAAGCCATCATTCACTTAGTTGATTCCCCAACACACACTTTAAGGGCTCTGTTTCACAAGTCAGCAAGTTCTCTGCAGACCTCCTAGTGCCTGCCAGGCAGGATTTGGGCTGAGAAGAGCAGGGTCAGGCAATGGCATGACATGCTGCTTGGCCGTGGTGGGCTTTGGGTGAGGCTTCTCTACCAGGGTTTCATCTTGGGCTGGAAGGAAGCTATTGCCCAAATATTGCATGCAGTGGAAGGGAGAACCAGGTCTCCAGCTGCTCGTGGTGATGACACCTAAGTTGCGTTCACTGATATCACAGGGCTGGGAACTGCTCTTCCTGGATCGATCTGAACTTGTGAGTGAGAGATACCCACGTCATCCAACGGAGTCTTGGACAGCAGTCCAACTCCTGGGCCTACTGATGCAGGAGGAGGTTCACATGGGTAGTAGGGTGAGGATGTATGTTTGGGGTATTCTGTTTTTTTTTGGTTTTTTTTTGTTTTGTTTTGCTTTATTTTGGAGAAGCTGGATAGCACTTGGACACAAGACACCTGCTCAGTGTCTGCAAGAGGAAGTCAGTATGACTGAGATCTATGTGCTTTCATCTGTGTGATTTTTGCCATTGAGCATCATAGATGCTTATCTGAAAGAAAACATCCGTATTTTGGACTTCCCCATGAGGGTTTGTGAGCCCAGGATTAGCCGCTGGTTTCTAACTGCTTGTCTGTGATGGCCTCAAAAGTGGGTTAAAACTAATGCTCTCAAATTTCTTTCTTGTGTGTAACTTCCACAGTGGAATAATCTTTTTCTTTTAATCATAGAGCGAGGGCTGAGAATCAGTGCAGTCCTAACAGCCACCAGGAACTCTTTCTGCCTAACTTCCATCATCTCCCCCAGTTACCCCCCAGTAACATTATTATCAAATGCAAACAAATAATTTTCTTGAAAGAAATGACATGGCAGAATGAATTCCCAGGGTGTCTGTCTGGCAAAGTGGTTGGCTTCCTGGCAGCAAATTGCACTGTAGTAAATTAGAGAGGCATTTCATAACTTCAGAATTGATCATTTTTTAAATAAATGTTAATATATTCAAAGGAAATTCTGTGATCCAACTGTGCCAGCCAATGCATGCATTAAGGAAAAGAGTCAATCAAGACATAATTTTGTGATCATATAATTCAGAATGGCTGTGTATTCTTTCTAACTCGCTTATTTTTTATTGCTACAGCTCTATTAGAGAGAGCCATAAAATGCTGTTTATGCCTGTTCATTTGTTCACTTGACCCTTATTTAAAATATAATTTTTTTAGAATTCATTTTAAACTGAAAACATCGCAAACTCTGCAGGTAATAAGGGTGTTAACAGGCAACAGTGCAGACTTTCTTGACACATTACGCATCAGTTGCTAATTGGACTTGGAGGAATTGCTGAAGTGTCTTACAAGTGTTGAGTCTGATCCACCAAAGAATCCTCTGCATTTATGTCAGTAAAATCAATTACCTGACATCTGGTCCCCTTCCGTTTCTTTAAGGTGAAAATAGCCTCTGTAGAGTTTGGATTTGTAGAGTGCAGTATTAAAAAGTGACTAAAACTTGACATAAGTGATACAGGTGACAGCAGGGCACAATGTCTGTGTTTTAGCCTGGTTTCCTGGAGAAATGGCACTTAGGTTATCAAGCTGCCAGTGCACGCGGTTGTGGGGGGACATATCCCTCCTTCTTGCAACTTTTGAACCTGCCAACCAGTTATAACCATAGTTTCCAAAGGCAGAGACCTGGAAGAGATTCCCACCAAAGTGGTGCGGGAATTTCTCAGTCACAAGACCTGTCATTTCCTTAACTGCCGTAAGACGTCTTTCACGCTCTCTTTTATCTTTGGATTCTGTTGCCTTGGAGTAAACCCAGGGATAGACCTGCATGTTTCTAGTATTACTGGTCAGATGTGCAAGGTTGTATTTCTGGCTGTAATATAGTGTATTTGGTGCCTATCTCTTTCCATCGGTATATCTATGCAGAAGCTGTATCAGCCGGCAGATTGCCTTTCCATTCATCTTCTGGCTTTATTGTTTCTTCTAATGTACTTACAAGGCTGCCGGTTACTTTCATCCGGCCTTTTTACTGCCTTGCTTATTTTTATTTTCATCCCGTTGTCTTTTAAGAGGTCTTTATGAAACAGTGTCTATCTGCTATGCATATCTCTTTTATTAATAATTCATTAATCATTTTATACTAGAGAAAAAAGGCACGAAAACCAACAGCTAGAAGTGATCACAGCTTGGGAGCTGTGCTGTGCATATTTTGCACCTCGGGCTGCATACTCCTGTCAGAGAAATCTGGAGGTCTGTCTTTGTAGATCTGCTCTTTTAAAAATTTGTGTGGTTTTTGTAACACGGAAGAATGTTCCCTGGAAAATTGATTGATATCAAGCAAAAATGGCACTATGTTTCTAGATCTGGTGTCTGATTTTTGCAGGGAGGCAGACATTTGCGTATGTGCCTGCAAGAGTCTTCCGGGCAAAGCAATTACAGGTTCATCAAGGATTAAAATTCACCGGCAACTCCACAGTCATTTCAGTGAAGCTTCTGGTAATAAAGTCAAAATTGTTTCGATGAAATGTGGGAATTAATGCTGGATTCTGAGCAGGCAGCTTGTTTTTATAGCCAACATCATTTGCCGCTTATTTTTAATACATCTGGGATAGGGAAGTTTTGGTCAAGACTGGCAATACGTCCTCGGCCTGCAGCAGTATTGGGAAGTCCTTGCCCCGTGCTGCCCTGCGGTTTCCGTCGCGGGGAACGCAGCTCTGATGCAAGTGTGGATGCTGCCTTCATGGCTTTATTGAAAGTGATGAGTCTTCCTCCTAAATAAGAGCAATTTAGGACCTGACATTGCCTCTGAGGAGCTTAAACAGCTCACGCTGGGGGGTTCGGCAGCGCCCCTTCGGTTTCTCTCCGGTTTCTGACTAAGCTGTACGTCAGCTCCTGCTCTCTGGAGTACAACACCCAGTTGTTTCCAAACCCGGTCATTTTACTATAATCAGATTTCTTCTACATGCCTTGGAGCTTCAAGTTAAGATCCACCTTTCACATTTTCTCTCTGGAAGAAAATGTGAAGGTTTGCGTAGTTCCCCTGTAACCTTCAGCTGGTTCAGCGCTAGCCCCGCAGTGTTACAGCAGCTTGGGGCTCCATTAATTATTTTGGAGACCTGCAGTGCGAGGTGGTCTGGGAACTCTGCAGCGTAGCGACTGCCCCATTTATTGGACAAGAAGTAACTTTTTGGCACAGTTTTAAGCCCCTGTTAATAAATGGGGTCTGGTCACCAAAGACAGCGTTTTCCCTCTAAGGAAAGTGTGGAGCCTTTTCTTAGTCCGATTATGACCCAGAGTTTGCCTCATATAATCCTCTTTTTCAGGGCACACAAAGCAACACAGTGAATAAATGGGCTGGCATAACCCTCTGGAGGTAGATGAATCCCAAAATACATAAGATGTTAAACAAGTTTCCACACTTCATCCAAGCTTCTGCCACTAAGTCACAAGAAGGGATAACATTATGAGTTTGTAATTTATTTCCATATTCTTTAATCATATTTCAGCGGCTGTTTGGTTTATGACCTTTAAAACCACCTTAGATTTAGATTGATAAATGGGTGGCAAATAAATTTAGCAAAATAAGCAATTTCAGCCGATGGAAGGTCAGCAGAGGGCTGTGCAATCACTGCTTCTATTAATATGTTATATTTCAGTCAAAAGCTTTTAAACGTTGAAGGTTTTCAGAGGGAAAACCTATAGCTTTGATGAATGGGTTTATTCTAACAGCTGAATGGGAAATGAAAATCAAAGTAAGGGAAAAACCATCTTGTTCCTGTAGGAGCGAGAAGTTGTTACCTGTGGGTTTTGCTGTGGCATCCGGGCGGGATGGTGGAGGTTGCAGTGGGAGGTGGCTCGGCTCGCCAGTAAAGAGCAGGTTACATTTCCGCTCATAAAACCATTTGAATACTCTAGTAAATTAGTTAATTGACAGAGATTATTCCTTAAAAACTGCTATTATTATTATTGGCATGGGGCTTGAGCAGAAGAGAGCCACACAGGACAGGAAAAGTAAAGAGAGGTTTTTATTAGCAGATCCTAGCAGAGAGAGGGGAGGGGAGAGAGCGGAAGGAGGCAGGGAAGGGTTTGCAAGCTCCGGGAGACCGCGGGAAGCGATGTTTACCCGTCAGCACTAACAGAAGGTGCATTTTGAATTTGTAAATGTGACTTTTGAGATGGCATACTCATTACGCTGGGGAAGAGACCTTTCCGTGAGACTTGTGCGTCCAGTCTAAACAGATGAATGTGGATAAACATTTTTGGTTTCGTATTTCAAATACTTTCAAACTGCTCTGCAAAAATTATTTGGCAAACACCGTGGATAAAATCAACAAATTGGTGAATTGCTTGCTGGCCAGTTGAGAACAGAATAAGAAGCAAACTGCTGAATTAATTACTGCTGCTTACATATTAGTTCAGTTAGATTCATAATGGTGTTCAGTGTTTAACTGACAAGAAAAAATAGTTCTCTCCTATTTGCTGGGGTGTAAAGGGTTAAATTAAGGGCAAAAGTGGTGTAAAAACCTTTTATGGGATGGAGATGATCTTTTCATATTTAAAGCTATGGAGCTTTTGTGTGAGATAAGAACTCAGGTCTGTTAAAAGCAACAGTGAGAGAGAATCATTTTGGGAGAGATCCAGGAGTTACAGGAAAGGAGCACATTAAAAGAGGACTTAGAGCTAATTTTTTGATTCTTACAAAAGGGTATTTTCACCACAAGTGGAGTTAAAAATCCATTGTAAAAGCTGTAGTTTTTACAGTGAAATAAAGCCAGTACTTGCTTCTAAGAGTTGTGGGTCAGATCACTGGCCTGGATAAGAATATCTTACATGGTTCCCGCGAGTGAAAGTTGCCTTAAAGGTGAGATAAATCGCCAGCCTGGGATTCACAAGGGACCTGCAGGAGAGGGTTAGTGTGGTGGTGGCTGCGTCTCAACCTACCAATAGCCCCTGGAGGGGATGCGGCGATAGATCAGGGCAGTCCTCGGTCCTCTCTGCTGTGCGGATGAAGGCCAGAAGTTCCTGGAGCCACAGACTGGGAGAAGGTGGAGAAGAGGAAGCACAGAGGAGGAGGAAGATGCCGCTTTTCCCATATTATCTGGCCCTGCGAGATGCACAGCTAAACTGTAAATAGCTCACAACATCTAAAACCTACCGAGGTAGATGCATGGAGCAAAATGGTTTTGGGGAGAACAAGGACAGATAGCAGCTCCTCTCCTGGTACGTAAACCACAGCAGTGAGTTTGCGCTTCCCTTTGGGCATCGTTATGACCAATGGTAGCCAACCCTAAGTGCCCCATTAGACTGACCTGGCGTGACTTGCCACGACAGAAGCATGACTTTGAGCCAAGCGATTTTTCTACTTAAAACAACCTCACGGATTCCTCTCCTGCCCGTCGTACCGTGAAGCGAGACCCGGTCTGTGGGAATGCTCTGCGCGGTGGCAGGAATGAGCTAGACCCAGGCCCAAGGCGCAGGTGGTGGGAACGGGGGGAAGGCGGCTGCTGGAGAAGCAGCGTGATTAACGCCAGCTCCGGACCTTCCCCCGCTGTCGTGGGTGCAGAGCCTGGCGACGGAGGGGGGAATTGTTTGTTAGTGCTTGAATCTCGAGTGGTGTTTGCTGCTGATTTAGTATCACTTAAGTGATGTGTGATTTCAATTAGGAAACAAAGATGCTTACTGCATCTCTGTGATATGTTTAGGTGGAGAAAAGTGCTTTGCACGGTCTTTCTGTTTCAGCTGAGGTAAATAGAGCAAAGGGTGGCTGCGGGTTGCTTGCTGCAAAGTTGTTTCAATGTCAGCTGGGAAAGGAGACTGGATCAGCTTCATCCCACGTGTGTCAGTTGATGTGAAGTCACTGGGTCAGATCCTCGAGGGTATGGTTGGCCCGTCGCCACCCAAGGTAGTGGAACTAGGCTAGTTCTGGCCACCTGAGGGTCCTTTCTGTTGAAGTTGATGCCCTCAGCTAGTGGGAAGCAGAACAGCTCAGCTGTGTGTCAATGGCCCTGTGCTGCTAACATCTGGTAGAGCTTTTTTTAGGGTCATCAGAAACTGTGATTTTGAAGAAGAATAATGAAAGCTTTATCCCTGCTGCAAATGTGAAGTTCATAAGTGTCACTCGGCTGTACTTCACAGATTTGCAGCAGTCCAAGGAGCCCTTGGATTTAGTAAAATACTAAAGCTTTGTCCCTCAATACAGGGCCGGCATTAGTGTCGGAACAAAACCCAGCTACGAGCTGGAATACACAGTGAAATAAGAGAGGGCAACATCAAACGAATTTTAAACAAGGCCAGCCGCTGAGATGCTCGATTCATTAACATCTGAAAGGGCTTTGTGTAATGGGGATACATTTCTGGATGGAATTAGCACAGCAGTCACAGGGAGAGCTATTGACGGTCCAGTTCTGCTGCGAGGGACGTATTGACGTTCAGCGCTAAGGTAGGGCTTCCTGTGCCAGCCGCGCTGTCGCTGCGCTGACCGTCCCGCTGTCGGGCTGCTTGGCCGCAGGCAGCAGAGACCCCTGAAACCAAGATGCGGGTACCACCATCACTGCAGAAGCACCACCAGCCCTAGGAGCTTATGGTTGCTGTTGGCCCGTGCCAGACATCTTTTTGCTGCATGCTTTAGAAGGAAGAGCTAGACAGAGCTGAGGAGTAAAAGGATGCCCCAAACTGTGGCTCCCACAGCCCAGCTATTGGAAGGGGCAGGGACAGAGGTTTGGTAGGTCCTAGGGAGGCACGTGGAGTAGACCTAGACCACCTTTCATCTAGCCAGCCCACGGTAGCTCTGCCTGCGGGTTCCCTCTGCAGCTTTGCTGTTCTCTAAGAAATTCAAACCACTGCTCTCATTGCCTTTTCCCTAGGTGGCAGTCGCGCCAGCAGCCTGCTCGTAGGCTGGCTGCCCGAGCCTCACAGACATCCTCACCTTGACGTAAGGGACAGTTAGGTTTCCGTGGTGTTTCTGCTAGAATCATAGTATTGGCTACCTTGGTTAATCATATTGGGGGTTTTGAGCTAAGGGATGCCCAAGAATTGCAAGCTCTTCCCTGGAATAACAGCTGCCATTTTCACGGGGGTTTCTAAAGTTTTGTCTGTGTTCTTAGATCAAGAGTTGAGAACAGAGAGGGGAAAGAATCAATGTTAGGAATGTGTTAGGAATAAATAATAGAGTATCTCTGACACAATAACATTTTAAATTACAGGTGAGAAAACATATTGTGCCAAAAATGGCCAAAGCCAGAATCTATGATTTGGCTTTTTTGGGGCACTTTCCAGCATCCTTGCATGGCTCAGCTCAAGACCTGGCTTCTCTAGATAGTCAAGCTTCAGCCTTAAAACAAGGGAGTCACAGAGTATGCATAGGTGTGGAGCTGGTTATCAGAGCTGGCAGCAAAGTGAGCTCAAATACCTGACACGCTGATCTCCTCAGGCACTGTTCATGCAGATGTTTCAATAATACCGTGTTTCTTAGCAAATGAGCTGACACCAGTACTGCTATGCTCAGAAAATAAATGCCAAATGTAATTTATAATGTTGGTTTCAGAACTTGGATGCTGTTTATTCCTGGTGAGAGATGTTCCCATGTTGCAGACATATGAACTTTCAAACTGTTGAGTTAACCAAAACGGATGTAATTTTCCTTTAAAATAACATGGTTAAGTGCTTACAAAACAATTAGAATTACCTTGCATTGACTGGAGGAGATTAGAGGAGGAGAAAGCCCTCATAAAGCAAGAACAGTGATCATTCAACTGCTTAGTGATGCACCAGAGGCCATGGCAGTGTTATCTTTCCTACCATATCCCATCTGATCTGTATGCGGAAGAAGTTCCCTGAAAGGGGGAGAAACCCAACATTAGTGCTTTCCTCTGGAAGCCAGGAGTATCTCTTTTTCAGTGATAAAATAGAAGAAATCATTTCCCAGATGCTGGAGCAACTGAAGGTGCTGAACATCATCTTTGCTCCCTCCCGGAGTGCCCTCTGCCTCCCTAGGTGCTGCAGAGGATTGGGGAGTCCAAATATGAGCATCCTTTCTCTCTTGACATCTCTTACTTGGTGCGTGACCACACCTGCTCTACCTGCACAGTCCATCGCTTTCTTGCATCTTCCACAGTGTCTAGGGCAGTGTGCTCGCTGCACACTCTTAATTAAATGTGACTTAATTACACTGCAGTGTAAGTGCCCTTGCATCACTGAACTCCAAAATGGTGCGAGAACCTCGCTGCCTGTCCCAGAATGGGATTGGCGCACAAGCAAGGTGTCCATCTTCAGCCAAGGGAACCTTTGGGCTGTCCAGGCCTGTGATTTCTGCCAGCCACATTCTCAAGTTGAAGGTGAGGATGACAGCAAGCTCTTCAGATTCATGTACTATTCATACAGTCCTCTAGGCTCCAGTGAAGCCCTTATAAGATAATAAGAAATTAATGAAACGTGGCAGTCTACACCTCCACTACAGTTTTCATGCGGAGATCTGTTTCACTACTATTTATTAACTGAGTCTTGCAATAGTCCGGGGAGGTCCGAGATTCATTTCAGATCTGAGGGACTAACTCTGGACTACACAGTCAGTGGCGGTGAGCAGTGGTCGACACACTGGAAGGGTAAAATGCACACCGATGCGGAGGACAAGGTTGAAAATGATGTCCCATTTCTGAGTTTGATACCCCTGTTTCATGCAGTGGTGGATATCAGATGCTTCACTTGAATATAGAAAGCCCCGTTGTAGGCAGATGTGAGATAATCTATTTCAGTCTCTGGGTGTCTGATCCTAATCCTTAGTACTCTGAGAGTGCCTTAGTCACAGGAATCCCAAGGTCTGATATTCTTTGCAATGTTTTTCTTGTTATTAGTTATAGATCTCAGTCTATTTGTCAATGTTGTTCAGTTAAATCTCAGCACCTTCAGCTGCAGTCCTTGAATAAACACTCTTACCAGCAATTTAAACAAAGAACTCTATTATAATTTCTTTTCTCGCCCTCCTTCTAAAGTTAGATTTCCTATATATTATTTACAGTTGTTTACTAACATCCTGCTGTGATGAAAACAAGAGCTTTGTGGTTTTTCTACAGAAATCTGTTGCTAGCTTGCAGTGACATCTCCTCATGTGAATCTGTGTGTCAGCACAAGAATGTTCTCTTATATGGTGTGCAGAGAGCTAGACATGATTTACATCTGCGGTGTGTCACTTATAGTTGAGGTGACTTTTATGAAAATCAGTGCTAATAACAGCTGCTTTATGCTAGTTATTTCTGCATACTGTTCTTTGCAATACCTCGTCCTTTTTTTGTTTCTGTTGGTTTCTACTAAGTGAGGCTTAGCCTAGTAAAAATGAAGCAATACTGAGAACACATGGAGCAATTCCCTCCTCCCTAGAGCAAGGTAAAATGTCATGATCAAAGAAAACGATGATGGTTACAGAAGACTGCCTGGTCATACCTTTGCTTTTATAGCCCCAGGGTGCTAGATGCAGGCCACATGATTGTTTTTCAAACATGCGGGAGTGGGAGGAATCTCAAAGAACTGAACAGTCTCCTGCTATGAGAAGCCTAAAGGAGAATATATACCTGAAGTCTTGAGCTGCTGGAAAATTGTTCTTTCAAAGGAATAGACTGGGTGAGAGAAGATGCTGTATGGCTTCTATAAAGGAAAGAAGGGGTCTGAGCTAAGAGCCCCAAGGGGAAGGACCAAGCCAGGACTCTCCATCTTTGGATATGTTCACCCTTTCTACATTCCTCATGTTTTTAGCTGTCAGTGACTGGGTTATATATGCTCGTAAACTTATCTTTGCTCAGGGATATATGGCTCAGATAGATGGCAGATTGCTGGTTCAGCTGAAAACAAACAACAATCCCAACTTCTTCCCTAGACATGGCCTTGCAAAGTGAGGAATGCCAGCCTAGGACAAGGCCCGGCTCCCTCTGAACTGCAGACCAAAGAGGACCATGCAGCTCAGAGGTCATTATAACTTGTGAATATTTCTTTTAATGTCTCTAGTAATATTGCCTTCATTTTAATGGTGTGACAGAGATTTCTTTGCCTTTCTTCTTGCTCAAGGCCTCTAAGAACTGCTCTCCAATAAAACCCGAGAATTATAAAATATGAAGGTGCAGTATAGGCATTTATGTATGATGAGGTGCCCTTCTTGGAAGATCAATGAACTCTGGACCTGTTGCATAACGAACAAGACCTGTGTGAAATGGCCTAGAGATACAGTGCCAGTAGCTGTGCCAATGCCATGACAAGTTTTATTCTAGCATGCAGGCAACATTTTGCCATCACACTGAGGATGGATGTGGAATTAGGGAATCCAGCTGAGCCTGAGGTGGCTGAGATCACCTTCTCCAGCCAAGGTGGAATTTGCTTTTGTGCCACAGGCCAACTCGAGGCATTTGCAACACTGAAATCTCAGTGGTGCACACGTGTGTGGACCTCCGGCCGGTTGGGTGCGGGGAGGCGAGTCCCACAGGACTGCAGTGCCCTGGGGCTGGCTCACCCATTCCCTCCTTGCAGGCAGGGAGAGGGGTCCAGCTTGACTTTTAGAGCTTAGTCCCAATGAACTGAATTTGAATTACCAGGTATTATATGTGTTACCTAAAATGCAGAGAGGTATATATGTCAGGGTACTCTGCCTTTGCACCTTCGTGTGCGAGAAAAGGATAATTTATTTAAATTTATGATGGCTAACAGGCTTATCTAACTACAGTTAAAATAACTTGCTGAATTATTCATGTGGTATTTGGAATCATGATTGTGGGAACAAATTAGCTGACTGAAAACTGGAAACTGATGTTGCTCATTAATAATGCATAGAGGGAGGCCGGATGCAGGGCGGACTGGCTCCGAGCATACAAATGGGGTGTTTCCGTGTTAGAAATGCTCTTCTTGGGCAGCACTTGCATGCAAAAGTATCACTGGCAACTCTCTCTGCCTCCACAAGCCAGAAGAAGACACATGGAGACTGTAATAACTTGGTAACTGAACATAGTGGTTTGCTTCAGAAACAGCGTCTGGTCCTTCTTTGCAGGAGATCCAGTTTCCCATTTCCCTCTTATGAGTTCTGCTGGCTGAGAGGTCAGATACGGTTGGATGAGCAGGACGTTTGCTTTGCAACAGGCAGGTGTTCTGTGCCTGGAGATAACGGCACTTCTGAGCTGAAGGATCATGCCCCAAATAAATGCATGGCTGTCCCATGTACAGGAGAATTTATACCTTTTAAAAGGTCTTCAGCAACAGAGAAGTCCAAACGTTGCCAGTTTCACTTGTGCAAATGATCCCAACAAAGACAATTTGTTCTAGAGAGCTGCCTTTTTAAGATAGAGTGGTAACCTAGATTGCTGGGTATTTAGCAGAATGTTACTTTCCCTCTTCCAGCTGAAAAAGTCAGATAATGCAGTGGACCTGTAGAGAAAGCCATCTCATCTCTTAGAGATCACCCAATGGGCCTTGGTCTACATAGAAAGCAGTCTTGTAGTACCAAAGAACTGACAGATATATAAGGACTCAGGATTGCATTAGAACTGAGGATTTGCCAGATGGTTTGGTGTGCCATCAGATAGGGATGATATAATACAAACAGGGCACGACTTGGATAATGAGGGGCTATATGTGATGTGATATGATTGCTTTGATTAAGATAATAGTTGAAGCATGTGGAGAAGGAAATTATAATTTTTATATTGCTGATTGTGAGGTTTATTTTAAGGACATAATTTGAAGATTGTTGAAATCAGAAAAAAAGATACTGAGGAAGTCACCAAAAGAAAAAGAGAAATCGCTGCTCCTCAAGTGCATGAGGCCAACCAGGAGGGCGCTGGTGGGCTGCAAAGAATGGAGGTGCCTGAGAAGACAAAGACCAGAATTCCCATTATTAATGAAGAACACAGCTGGGAAACAAATGCACTTTGGGCTTAGGAAGGAAGGACGGGCACTGGATTTATCTACCTTATCCTTTGCAGGCAGATGCTGCTGGACTTCTGCCGTTCCCCAAACGTGTGCAAGGTCTTGCCACCTGCTCTTCAAGCCACCCAGATCCATGTTGTTGGGGTCTCCAGAGCACTTTGTCCAAGCTAATAATCCCCTCCACGCTTCTTAAGCTGTCTGCAAAATGCCACCCATCTTAAGCCATTGACAGATCTGTAGAATGAATTGCTGCACAATCTGGGGGAAATCATGGCATTTTCACGTGAGGCCAAGACAAAATATCTAGTGTGGGTGTAACTGCAACCAGCCCTTAGTGCCCGAGTGGACTTGAGCTGTGCTTTGGAGATGATGAACATTGCTGGTGATGGCGAAATGCTGCTGGGCTGTGGGAGCCTGGAGGAGGGTGCTGAGTGCGAGAACGGGGCCAAGCGTGGCAGGAGGAGACGCTGGCACAGCAATGCGATGTTCAGTGCAGCTGGGGGTGTGCGTCCCCGTGTCTCTGGTATCCAAAGAGCGTGAGGATTTTCTTCAAAGCAGTCAGTTTTCACCTGCATTGCTGATTCGTTCATCTGCAATGTCTTTAATATGATTAATGCAGAGGGTTTTGCAAACTGATCAAGACTGACCTGGTCTGCCTGTAATTTCAGCTAAATTACAACAACACTCAATTTCAAACTTGTTTTTGATGCGGTAATAGAAAAAAGCTACTTTAGCATATTGTTCAGATTTTGAGTAAAGCAAGGCTGATACTGAATATTGATCAAATACATATACATATATAGCAATATTTGAGGATAACGGTTAATATTTCTGTAGAGACTGAGTAGATTTATACTGCTATCCCTCTGCAAGCTCGTACATAAACTCTGAATACCTTTAATTTGAGCAGTTCAGGGGTTTTGGGCTTTTGGGTTGCCTCCGTTGTATTCCCATTATGAATGACAAGTTTATTTGCTGCTCTGGTTCGTGTGTGGGAAATGATGCGGCCTATAAACTCGCAACCTGCACAGTCGCAAACAAAATGCCTTAGTGAATGAAACTACCCATGTGTTATGACCTTGATGCACAATTTTAATAGATGATTTTTCAAGCCAAATAAAACCTTTCGCATTAGGCAGTAGATGAGCCACTGGTATGTGCTACAAATACAGCTCCCCCTCTTCTAATTAATAATACAAAATAGTGGTGGAATAGATTTATTCTTGTCAGCAGAGCCGTTAACTGTCATGCCACTGATGAGTCAATGACTTGTTGTATCATAAGTGCTGATAATACCCAGATCTGGGCTGGGCACTAAGCCGTGATATGGCAATTTAGTTTTTACACACCATTTAGTTATGCTTTTATTTCAAATTAATCTCTGTTTTTTTCCCCTCTTTATTTCAGTTCTAATGTAATAGGCTCAGAAGTGACCCAGGTCACACGGAGGGAGCTCGCTGTCACAGGCTCAACTTCTGCCCTCATCATCCTCCTTGTGTTTCGGTGAGAAGGAAGAACCAGAGGAGCAGAGGGCACGGAGTGCTCACACCGGTACCGCCTCACCGGGCGTTATTGCTATTCTGGGCCATTCAGGGTGGGATTTCAGGACTATTTAGAAGGCAGAGCATGAAGGACCTTGGCCAGAGCTCAGTGGAGATGGAGCTAGGATTGCTTGAAGAAGGGCTGCAATTCTCTCTTCCTTTATCCACTGACAGTCTCCAAAACAAGCTCAAAATAGCCCTTCAGAATGATGTGCTGATAGGCTGTCTTATTTCACGGCTCCTCAGCAAAGACTCTCCTTTATTAAAACACACGAATGCAAACGATGCTTCAGAGGCTGGTTCCGGGCAGTCAGCCGGCGTATTGGGGAAGCTAGGCTTTCGTTTGAGGCTTGGTGGTCCGTCCTTCCTCTCCCACCAGTGCTTTGTCTTCCCCTGAGGATCAGCACAGTGGCTATTAGTTTTCTTTCTTTCTATTGATAAGATTTTTTTCACCTCTAATTCCCATGGCAAGGTTCAGTTTGATTCATGACGACCCTGGTTCATTTAACACGTGGCCGCAGCCCTTGTAGGCGCTGCTGTACTCGAGATGAGTGTTGAGCACCCAGTACTGCAGCTCAGGGAGCATCGTGGTCCAGGAGAAGACCAAGTCCTGCTTCTCTGCAAGGCCCTCACCCCACCTCCACGAACCTGCAAAGACTGCTTAGTGAAACGGTCCTTGCAAGCTGAATTTCACAGCCTTTTGGGCAGCAAAAGGCTTTCCCTACAGATATGGAAACCTTCAATACTGCACAGACCAGGAACGCTCTGAACTTTTCTTTTTTTTCATTGCTCCTTTGACATTCCAGCTAAGTTGCATTGAATGGATTCAGCTGGGAAAGGAAATCATACATCCCTGCACCCCCTCCCTCCCCAAAGTGGACTTTCCAGTATTAGTAGGAAATTTTCATTCAGCGATATGTAAATAAGATATACAATTGTTGTTATTTTGGGAAATCTGATGCATGACAAGGAGAAAAAAAGGAAATTGTCTCACAAATGATAATGAAGCTTTTAAATGGTTATTCAACGAAACGAAGTCTATTATATTAAATTTACATGTATTTTGTCATATGGAATAAACACCTCTCTTGGTGCTAGCTTGAAGCTCTGTCAGATTGTCCCTGAAAGCTAGAGAAAAGTTTCCCGTGCGTGTTGGACTGAGATGTCTGCAGTAGTCTGGAGGTCTGAGGTAAGTCCTCTTTCTAACATCTGTTCTCTATATTTTATTACTCGCAGTGATATTATGCAGGATTCACAAGGAGTCTTTAGTTCTGCTGCGCCAAATCTCAAAGCTTTTTAAAAAATTCAGTCTGACTGTTCTTTGTGCTTGTGAACATCCTACACCAAGGAAAGGTTTTAATCCTTCAGGAGCAGGGCCTGGGAATATATTTAAAGATAACACTGAGTGAAATTAAAATTTACAAGGATCATTACTGTAGTTTGGTGATGGGGCATGCGAGGTAGCTTGTTGCTTTCAGAGAAGTCTGCTTTGAGAAGGATACACCTGACACCTGTTTTTGAGGAGACTCCCACATTCTTTCTTCTATTTTCTGGTCGGTCACTTTGATGCGTTGAGTGAAGTGTTTACAAGGCAGCATTTCCACACGTTTAACTTTCACATTAGGGTAGGATTACAGAGATGGCACATGGTTACATGGTTAAATGTGTGAAAGTAATTGCATTTTTTATTCTTTAACCCAGTATAATAGGCTTTGGGTGAAAATGTTCCTCAGTAATTTAGGATCTCAGTTTCGCAGTTGGGTTTGCACAGCTAGACCTCCCTTGCCTGGCCAGTTGCCCAATGGCTTCAACATGACTTCACGTGGTTGTAAAGATTCACCTTTACGGGGCTGTCAGCAGGGTCTGGGGCGAGCCTTTACGTCCGAGTTTATTGGCCACTGTGTTCAGTTCAGTGACTCCCGACCACTTTCTTTTTTTAACGTCTCTCGCTTCAGAGTCGCCGATGCTCAGCGCAGTGTAAATGAGGCCGTTGGTTCCCTGGTGCTGAGATGTCCACCTTTCCTAAAGCAGGCTTTAACATTACTGTGATTATAACCTAACCTAATGCAAGGCTCTCTTAGGGTATGGCCTCAATTTAAGGATTTATTTTTAGAAAGAAACTAACTGGGTTAAACTGAGAGCAGCCCAAGTGCTCAAATGTCAGCGCATTGTGGAATTTGATCACAAAGAGTAGCCAGTTAGCAGCTTTTGAGCTAAATTATTTGGGTAGAGAAAGTCAAAGGGTCTTTTTATTTGTTGGTTTGTTTCAGTCTTTTTGCGTGTTAAAATTTGGAACATTTGTCCACATGATTCCTGTTGAATTCTGTGAATTATAGAACTGGTGAGTTTTGGAGCATTCTTAAAAACAAAAAGATACATACAGACCCAAACTGAGGTACATTTCCTGGGGCATCCTGTTGCATTTCTATTTTCCACAAACTCCTGGGATACTGCAGTGGTGGAGAGCTCTGCACTCTCCTATATCAGTGAGGCTGAAGACTTCAATGGTATTTTTGCTCTTGCCAATGCACCACAATCCTTTTGGAATAGAAAAGTTTGCAGAGGTCACATATTTTCAGAAGGGATATTTCTAATATATATTATGAAGATCTATGGACAACCATAAGAAGGTTGCATTGAAAAAATGTAAAAATTAGTAACTCAGTGAGTTGCATGTCCTGGCATACATAAGGTTTCTTTTAATATGTGTAAAAATGACAGAAATGCCATATATATTTTGGAACTACGGGTACAATGAACCTTCTAAAAGTACCTGCAGTATGTTTCGATGGAGGGCACACTAAGCAAGTGAATACTGCAAAAGGTTATCTTGTGCATGTCCAGGTAACTGCTAACACGGCAATACCTAACCTGCTCCCTGAAATATTAATTTTTTTTTTCTACTTACAGTGGCAGCAGATGTTACCAGTGATAGCTCTGACCATGTCTTTATCTCAGTGCTTGAGCAAATGGTCAGTTTAGGGTAGACATCTCTCATCTCCTTCTCTCTGGCACTGCACTGTAGTTATATCATACACCAGATATGCCACCTTGATGCTAAGACTGTTATACCTGAACTCAGAAGAGTTCAGTTTTACTTGCCTGTGGCCAGATAGGACCGGTTTATATTTCCACCACCTGTCACCCTTTTATATTCTTTGTTCACATACATAAGATAATAAGGCTGAAAGAGGAAAATGGGTATGATGATGGAGAATATATAAAAAGAGCAGATGATGCTAAGTAATGACCACTAAACTATATAATAAATCCTTAGCGATAGTATAAAACCTTTGCATCCACTCACAAGGTAGAATTATTTCATTGCTTTCAATTTTTGTACATGGATATATAAGTCAGTGCATCAGCATCTTCAGGGACACATCCATAATAAAGATAATACTAATTTTCATACCAATGTTTTTTCCTGTCAGCCAAAGGTAATTAAGTGGTTAAAGGAGAACTCAGTTTGATACCTAATGTAAAAAATAACCCATGCATTTTATGTCTCCTAGTCTTCTAACTTTTGCCAGAGTGTCAGGCCACATTGGTTTTGCATTTACTGTAACAACCTTTCAGGAGTTATGAGACAGAGCATGTTAAGTCTGGGTTTTCTAGTCACTTTTCTTTTGTGTCTGATGTCCCAGCTATCCACAGACTTCAGGCATGATCACATCATGAGTTTGAATTAATCAGATTTAACAGAGAAATAAAAGAATGGATCCAAAATGAGGTGAAGCTAACAAATGAAAATAATAAGGAAATTAAATGACAGTAATTGAAAAGGTTTCTAATGTCGTAGATGCAGTACAATAATACCCCTTTACTATTTATCCAGCCTTGAAACCTGTCCTTTGCTCTTGCAAAGTTCTGAGAAGGTACGTACTGTTATAAGTGACATGCTTTATTTTCTGTACCTACTCTAGCTAGACTAATTGAAAAGCCATCATGGAAGGGCAATGGGTTGGTATCGGGAGTTTGTGCTTCTGTTCTGACCGTCAGGAAGCTATAGGAAACCTCTGGAAAGGGAATTGTTTAGACTTGAAAGTGCTCCATTAAGCGGAAGTAATGGGCAAATTTGGCACTCCACAACAGCGCTCTCAGGCTTCTCCCAAACCTTACTGTGCTAATCATTGTTTCTGCACCATTCAGTCCCATATTTTCTAAGTTTGCATAGGAAATGTTCCTGAGTTACCTAGGCAGTTGAAGAGGCTTCATTGCACGGGCGGATACATTTTAAATTACAGTAAGTTTTGCACTGTGTTTAAAGAGAAAGTGTTATCCCAGGGTGGCAGTGCTGGCTTGCTCTCCTCTCTGCAGGGCAAGTGTGGGGGTTTGGGGGTGACTGTGGGGGTCTGGGAGTGGAATAATGCTCTGTGTTCAGTCCTTGACATGGCCATGGTTTTTTCACTGAGATGAAATCTCATGTGTTTGCCTCTTTTTTTTTTTTTTTTTTTTTTTTTTTTTTTTTTTTGCACCACCCTGAAAACTGAGATTGCAAATGATGAAGGTTTTGGGCAGGAGGAGACACCCACCCCAGAGCAGCCGAGACCCTACCGCAGACATCGCAGTATGTTGCCCTTCAGGTACCATAAGGGCGTATGAGAAAAATGAGAATCAAGGGCTGGTGGTCGCAACCTAGGACACTCGCCTGCAGCGCGACAGGCCGACGGTAAGATCCTGACCCCGTCATGTGTGACATGAGCCCGGACCCAACCCACTGGGCTGTTGCTGTCATTCTCTCCTTCCTCTCTCCTCCCCAGTAATAAGAGGTTTTGCAAAACTCCCAGTAAGAATAAAAACACATGTTGAAGCTTCATTTTTAATGTCGTTTGTGTGTGTGTGTACAAAAACCTTGCTTTCTGGCCAGGGCCATAATAAAAGAAAAAGTCCTTTTCTCTGAGGACCCCAGCCCGCCCTGGCGCGGGGCAGTCCCAGCGCGGGGGCACGCGTGGCGCGGCTTCGTGTCCCTCCCAACCTGCAGCGCTTCCCAGTGTGGGAAACGCTTTCTTTTATTCCCCTTGTTTGCTTTTTATGCTTTTCCTTTTAACAGTGTATTAGTGGAACAGAAGCCTGTGGAATTAAAAGCTCTCCACAAAAAGGCTACAACAAAATACTTGATACCAGGGAGGGCTAAGTGAGACCTTGAAGTTACAGTCTGCAATATATGACTCAGTCCTGCTCGTGGGTACTAAAGGCATTAATTTCTGAATATGGTCTGCTTTAGCAGGTAATTTTTGAGAAATGCCTGGAGAGGCTGGTGCATTTCACCACATACTATAATGAAGTATGGCAGGTTTTAGAGAGATGAAGGACTTTGCAAAGGTGCAGCAGCCTGACACCAGGATTCATTTTGAGCCTGAGCCGGTTCCTGTTTTATCTAAGCCTGATTCCGTCATCCCTGGAAAGGAAGGTGCTTGCTTTTGATGCTGTGTCTTGTTATAAGTACTTATTTGGCATGTCAGTGAATAAGAAAAGCTATCATGATTTGACATGTGAAACTTGAAATCTCAATTACTTTTATGTTGTTTTTCCTTCTGTAGATCTGGAGTGAAAAATATATTTTAATTAAAAAGTGAAATATGATATCCAGATCTCAGCATGCCTAGTGGAGAACAATCTAAATTTTGGAGCGCTTCATAAGTCTTGGAGCAGAGCTTACACTGCACTTCGCAGGCACGGGCAGCAGCCACCGCTGATAACACTGACTGATTTATTTGGCTATTATCTGACAGTTCCTTTACTTAAGGGGAAAGGAGGCTGCAGATTAAATCCTGCCTATTCAAATAGCTGTTATTGTAGTGTTGCTTTATGTATTTTACATTTTAATTCTTTTTTTTTCTTACAGGCCTAATTTTTTAAGGAAATGAGGGTCATGAGACAGTGCTTTCTGCCTGCCTTCATTGCCTCATCCCCAGCCACTTCTGAATCTGGTGACCAGTCTCGCCCGGACTTGCTAATGAGACGAAGGTTCAGAGATGGTTAAGTCCCCATAAGTGTTGCAGCAGTTAGTGGTTAGGCAGAGATCTTGCTCAGGTAAAAACAGGGCGAAATTGGTTATTTGGAATCTTTTGCTGACAGTTTGGGTGATTAGTCGGCACGTAAAGTGGGCTACCTACAGCAAGCGCTTTCGACCGTGCGGCAAGCCGAAGAAAGATGGTAGGGCCCATAGTGGAGAGCAGGGAGCGACGCCGCTGTACGGGGAAAACACTGAAAAGCTGAATTTGCTATGGTGCGAAGGTCGTGCTGGCAGAACACTCGTCTCTGTATTAAGGGTTGGTGCTTTATCACCCGTGCCACTACACTGTGGCGTTATATTTTCCACTGACCAGATACATAACCAAAATAACCCTTTCATTCAAATTCATGCCTAAGTTAAATTAAAAGGATAATTCTTGGCATGTTGGACAAAAAAATTCTCCTGACACATTTTGAAGAGCTATGGCTAGAAGTGTAGAGGGTGTTTTCTTCGCCCGTGTTTCCTGGTGGTAGTTTAATGTTGTCTTACTGCTAATACATAGCAACCCATTCCTTCAATCAGTCGGAACTATTTAGGATAAAGGACTTGTTCCCCCTCCAGTATGGTAAGTGGATCAAAAACAAAGCTTTTTAAGCAACTCTAATTTCCAGATGTAGCGTAGTTGCTTTACTCCAGCACCACTTTGTCAATAAAGCAGTATTTTTTTTTTTTTTTAAAGAAAAACCATATTTACACAACACTTTGCTAAGCTAAGCGTGCTGAAAGCTAACCATCTTTAATGCCTAGCCCAGTCCATCATGGTGCCTGCACTGTCCTTTGAATGCTCCAGCTGCTGGGGATTGAGATTATTGCCTATTGCTAGATGCTGGTATTTCCTCAAAGCAGTTTCACTAAGCAAGCTGAAACCTAGTCCATGCCTTACTAAATAACACCAGAATCATAAAATTCTGTGTTGTGAGAATGGCAATCACTATGCATGGCAGTGCATGGTTTAAGCAATACTCCATATATTTAAAATGTCAACAACTTAAAAAGGAATCCAAATCAGGTATGACAGAAATATAGATGAGCAATTATGGAATATTTTAACAGGGAAATATTTTTATAGGGAAGTATTTTAATAGGGAAATGGGCAGGATGTGGAAAGATAGGGGCCACTGGGAGAGACTTGTGTTGCAAGTCTTCTGCTGAGTGATGTGATGAGTTTTGGTGCGTGGAGCACGTTTACGTAGGCTGAGGGGGCCTGGAGCCAAGGAACAGGCTCTCCCTACGTTAGCTCTCGCGTAACCCTCGATCAGACTCATAGTATTTGTTTGTTTAATGCTTAGTTTATCTTATTAATCATCTTTACTTGTAAGGGAGTGATTACATTTAGACCCTGGGAACTCAGTGAGTATTTTATTACTGATTTTATTAAGGCTTGTGCTTTAATCCTTGCCATCAGATTCTCTACATTTGAGCAGAAATTTCTCTAGTGCTCTTTACTTCAGCTCTGACAGCAGTGGGTGATTCTTACCAATCATACCATCTATTATTATATTTAGTACGGGGGTAGTCACGATGCTAGAAGAGCTCTTCAAATAAACAGTCATTAAGTATGACAGTGATAATGGAACGTACGCTGGGAAATTATCTAATTACTGACACTTCGAGTCTGTATCAACTATTTGTTTTGAAATAGAATATAATTAAATTCTTTTGCTCCAAGTACATCTCCAAGAGCAATAAACTTCTAGACTACAAATAACAAGGAGTGAACAAAAGGTACCTTGTAAGAAATGAATTTGATCATTTGGAGAGTAATACTCCCTCAGAAAACGTGTGCTATGACTAAAAATCTTGGACCTGTTTGCTGCAATATATTATAGGCTCTTGATGGTTATGAAAATGAAGAAGCATATTGCCAAAGGAGGGGAGAAGATAAGGACAGTAACAGATGCTACCGCACCTTACAGGGCTTTGTTGTTAGCTGTGGAAGATATCTAGGGCCTGATTTGAACAGTAATTGCTTTATTGGGTCATAGTTTTGGAAAATAATGTAGCAAAATGAACAGATGCATCTAATCTCTTATTCAGAATAAGAATGACCATAGATGCTCCTAAGTATGGAAGGTCATTATTACAATCTGTTGGTACACACTATGAAATGGAAATGTGAGTCGATGTGCTAAGTAATCATTGGAGTTAGCTGGACTCTTGAAAAGGTGTCTGCAAGCGTGTTTGCTAAATCCAGCTTGCCGTTCGATGCAGAGCTATTAGGGTTTTCTGCGAACGCGCGTGTGTGAAGGTTGCAGGGAGCAGCTGGTATTTCGCGGCCCGGGGAAGCCCCGGCGGGGCCGGCGCGCTGCTGGCAACGATCCCAACGTAAAGATGCAAGAGGGCCAGCAACGGCACGGGAACTGTTTACAGTCCCATGACGAAAAGCCGCTCGCTCTCATTACACGCGGCGCAGACTGCCGTACGGCAGGCCTACGAGATACGAGATGCCGCGACCTTTCCCACCTCCTGATGCACAGGAACACATCGCGTGAGCTTCGACAGGAGTCTCCAAGGTGAAAATAGAGACTCGAGGAATATTTCGAAGAGGGTATTTCTAGTCGCTAGTATATGTACTCTTGTCAAGAGCAAGATTTAGGAAAGAAAAGAGGCTTTGGGCCTCTTTTTTTCAGGTTACATTGCTTATAGCTTGCAAGAACTCCTCCCTATTTGTTCCTTAATAGGAAATATTGGTTGCATGTATTTTTTTTTGTTGTTTTTAAAGGTCCCTCTTCCTCTACTAGCAAGAAAATTTGGGAGTGGCATTCTCTTATCACTTTTTGTATTAATTAGCAAGCACACAACGCAGCTAGCCTGGAATATCATCTCTCGAGCACCCCAGTCCTCAGTGAAAGTTGGCACCTCTCTGCGACCGCCTGATGTTCAGAGCAGCGATTCGGCACCGACCTTGGCTCACCTCCGCTCCTGGTTGAACCCCGGTGACTTTGGCATAGCTATTTCAGTGCTGAGCTTGGCCTGTTTTGCCTTCAGCAGAACATGGGGTCTAGCTCTGGCTTACCAAATGTGAAACTGTGCAGCTGGGCAACCTAACGCTCGTGGAATCAATACAGCAAAAGGGATCTCATAAGCTCGCTGTGCTTCCTACAGTTTACTTTCTTCGTCACCCATTAATTCTTATATTGATTTTGCTATAAAGCACAAACCGCATTGCTATCGCAGTCCAAGAAAAAAAGCACATTGATTATATTGGAACAAGGTATGTTGTAAAAATGAAATGCCCAAGACATTCAAATGTAGTAAGCTCTGCTGAAGTACATAAATCACATTGTTTAATGTTGTAAATGAGCAGTGCTGCCTTAAACAAGAGAAAAATATGACACCGTAAAACAATTTTGACACAAAATAACAGCCTCTGTTTCTCTGTAGCTGCCACTTCAGAAATGCTATCAATAACGGTTACGGTTGCTTGTGAGCGGGAGCGGGGAAGAGTTCCCAATATCCCTTTTAAAAAGTTCCCTCAAAGTCACTTTGCAAAATTGACAACAGTGGTGTTTTAGCTAGCTATAAATAAATCCTGATTATTACTGTGTCCTATTTACTTTTGCCATCCACTCATCAAAAACTTTGATGCATCACTACTAAAGATGGTTTCACGAGCCGAAGCTGCCGGTGTGCCGGGCTCTTACTGCCGGGGGAGCAAGCGGTAGCTGCCTTCTCCCACCCTGGCGACCGCGTCGGCCGCTGAGCAAAACGGACACGGTTCCACCAGCGGAAAGGGAATACGGCTCCAAGGGAATATGGCTCCCTTCACTGCTCAGAAATTAACCCTGAATAGGGAAAACTATTTATTATTTGTAAATTTTGCATTATGAGACTATCACAAGGCAAAGAAGGAAAGTGGAGAATTTCATGATTTCTATTTTAAAACAGTTGCTTTCTATCACCAAATTAATAATTGCAGAAAGTTCTGATCGTTGAGGTTACCGTAGTCGTGCTCCAGGTGTCCACAAAGACCTGGAAAGCGCGGGAAGGCGCTCCGGAGCCCTGCGATCACGAATGAGACAAGGCCGCAGCCGGCAGGGCGGGATCGGGGTCCGGCAGGGGAGAAATTCTGGGGAAACCCCCCCCCCCCCCCCCATTAATTGCTGGGTGCTTCGTTATTTGAATGCCGTAGCACTAGTTTGCTCTATGTCCCTTTAAAGTTAAAACGCACTTGTCTGATGGGAGATTGCTATCGTATCTGTTTTGTCAGCACCAGTTTTTCCATGAAACTGTAGCACTGGCAGAGCAGAGCAGGCCTGTTCTTCTACCAGTTTCACAGGTCACCAACTCACCTTCCTCGCCCCTCCGGCCTCCTCTTCCTCCCAGCACGGTGCCCGTGGCAGCTTTTGAGCAAAGCAGCACTGCTTGTATGAGAGGATTGGAGGGAGAAACTCAGAAAATGACTTTAATGCAGAAAACTGTGAAATGGATCCTCGTTCTTACAGAGGGGAACTCTGTGAGGACAGTGCGTATTTAAAAGGTCAGCTCTAAAGCTTTTTGAAGTTAATGAGTAAAGCAAATTATCTCAGATCCCTCTTCAAGGGAGGCTCTATTTTGCACTTTGAAGCTCTTAATTTTCTAACCCAAGGGTCAGTGCTCTAAGATCTTCAGCAGTTTAGTCCTGGTACAGAAAACAGTTATGCAGTCAAAAATAGGAGATGTTTTTACAGGTATTTTAGTAGATGGAATAATCTTTTTTCAGGTCAGCTTAGGCCATAGTGTAATATACTGCTTTTGGGGTGCCAGGGGAAGGTTAAGGAGAAAGGGAGACTGCGTGTCCTCATGTCAGGACTACTGTGAGTACCCATATATCGTTGCGGTTGGAGCGGCTAAATGACACCTCCAAATTCCTGCAGGTGCATGACGCTGAGGGGCAGCAGCCGGGGCCGGTTCCTGGTCCCTCGTGGCGCCTTCCCCCTTCTGCTGGCAGCGACGTGCTGCAGCCAACTGCTGCTGGTGGCCACAAACCCCACCTGGTCCGGCAGCTACCAGGGCTGTTTTGATTCTTCTTCTGTTCTAGTCTGAAATTATTCATAATGGTGTAAAAAGTACAATGGAAATGAGGTATGAGAGGTGCATTTACACTGGACTGCAGGGACGGTGCTTTTCTACGCAGTGAAGATCTAGCAGACTATCTCGGTTTGCTTCCTTCTTTTCTTCTCGGTTTCGTGCCAGTGCATTACAGAAGATGTTTTTGCCATGCCTCCCTGGTGCACCACCACATGGATTTATTTTCTCGCTCAGATCAGCCTTCAAGGACTAGATTGGGGCAAAACTTGCAAGGCATTTGGGCTTAATGACAGCTCATTTGGTGGGCTGCTCCAAATCAAAGCACCTGCCGGGAGAGCCAGGTCCTGTGCGGGCAGCCCTGCTGCAGGGGAGGGTTTGCCCGCATCAGATCAATCACGAAAACACAGAAGAGCTGAGGAACTGGAGAAGAAAACGATAAAGGGAAGAGCCTCATTTATTTTTTTATGAAGGCTGAGCCTATATAGCTGTCTTGCTTCACCTGCACGCAGCAAATCTAGGAGAGCAGATTGCTATGGTGGATGGACAGGAATTGTCACTGCTCGGAGAAGCGGCTTGAGAGGGCCGTTTTGGTAAGAGCTGCCAGAGCTTTTAAGAAATCGGGTTTACGGGGTGCTCCGTGTGACGAAACGGAGACTTCACCTGAGGCGAGCGAGCAGAGCTGCAGAAGGGGGAGTCCAAGTACCCGACCCCGAGCCTCCTTTCGCGGAGGTTTTTGGACACGCAGCCCCGCAGGCTGCCTCCGCGGGAGGGCGGTCGGGGGCCCCTCGCACCTCACCACCTGCTCCCTGCTCGCACCTGGTGGTGTTTGCAGGCCCGCTCTGTATTTAGCTAACGAGGATAATTACCCACCTCGAAGCCCCTCCTGGTTTGGGCCAGGCCGGCTCTGGGGGAGGTGGGATGGGGTTTTACTGTCTGCTGCCTTCGCCCTGTCCCAGCAGAGCAACGTGGCTCGTGGTGGCAGAAGCGAAGCCCTGAGGCTGCAGGGTGACAGTCTGCAGCTGAGCAAGGTAAAAATAGATTTGTGTGGTTGGTTTTTTGTTTGTTTAAGCTGAGTTGGATGTGTCTTTTCCAGAATGAAAACTGAACTTGTTCTAGTGAAATGGTGTGAGGGTGGGAGCCGGTGGCAAGGGCAGTGTGAGGAGGAGGAGGAGGCAGCCCAGCCCTGGCCTTCACTCCCCCACCAGGGTCCTGCTTCTGCTTGTTTTTTTTGGCCTGTTTTTGTTAATTTGTGTGTTTGTTTTTGGCCTCTTTTTCCGTTGGGGAACGCCACGGCCTTGATGTTAGTTAGGCGGCTGCTTGCGTTTTGCGGCTGCTGCAGAGGCGATGAAGTAGCCCAGTTTCGGCTGGACTCGGGCGGTCGTTCCGAGCAGCCGCTCGGCTTTCTTGGGGCGGTTTCTCTTGCGGCGCCGGGGCCTGCGGTGGGGCTCTGAGCAGGGGCAGCACCTTCCGCTCACGGTGTTTCTTCCCTGTGACTATTTGTTTTTTTTTCTTTTCTTTTGCCTCAGACACAGGTAATTGTTATTGCTGTAAAATACTTCTCTGGATGATTATCAGTTGGTTTGTATTAATATTTACAATAACTTTTTTTTTGTTAGTAATTTTTTGCCACTACAGGAAATGAAATGCAAATTAACAACTGTAAAGATTAAAACATAATGAAATAGGACACAAACTCTGAAGAACTAATGAATAAAGTGGCTCGAAGGCACAGAAAGATGTCCTTCAAAAACAAACATGCAGATAAATAATGAGATAAATAATTTTGAGGCATTAAACTGACAAAGAAAAAGAAATACCAACTCTGGGATAAATTGTTTCATGCCAAAATTATAATTGCGTTCTTTTTTCTTAATACAAAGATGAAGTTTCTCCTCCAAAGTTAACCAGCTGTGTAATCACAGCACGGTGGATTTTTTTTCCCCAACTTACAAATTGGTGTATCAAAATGTCTGTTTGCTTGTTTATTTATAGTGTCCTCATCTGGTTGCTTAACATGTATATTGGGCTAATGGACAGGAACCACATGTTTTTAAAGTCTTTGTCTCCTGTGCCTTCTGCTTGCCAATGCAGAAACACATTTCTGAAGCTACTAGGGCTTTTACCAGGGGTTTAAAATCTGTCTGGACTGATGTGTATCAGGCCGTGCCTCAGCAAAGCTCTTGGGCTTGAAGTCTGGTGTCCTTTGAGACCTGCTTTTGTGTTAGCTTTAGGAAAGCACACTGCTTTTTTTTTTTTTTTCTTTTGCTGAATTAAGGTCAGATCTGTGTGGGTGCATGGGTGTTGCTGGCTGCTCTTCAGGGCAGAGTCCTTGGCGGCGAGGTAGCTATTGCCAGGGCATCTGCACCTGAAGCTGCTGTTGATGCTGTGTTAACCCGCATTGCTGCAGAACTGCGTTTGGTCATGGGCTGCCCTTGCAAGTGGAGCAGGGCAGCAGAGTGAAATGGCCGGTGCTGGGGCCCTGGTGTCAATGTTAGAAGCGTTTTGGAGGCTTTAATTTGTCTCGTTTCCAGTCCCAGGGACCAAAGGCCAGTTAGCAGCGTGTTAGGTGCTCTCCTGGAGTGCAGCTTCTGCTTTAGCTTTATCCCGGGGGGATGCAGGTGGCGTGTTCCAGGGTGCTCCGTGACGCCAGCCAGCTTGGGAAACATGGGGCAATTGGAGCATTTGCTTCCAAGCACGCTGCCATCTAAAACAGCTGGAGAGAGGCACTGGTACGATGCAGCTCCTCCTGCCCTGGCTGGCCAGGGCTGTGTGTCCCCACGCACCCCATGCCAGAGCAATAGGGACACCGCTCCTCTGCAGCAGTGTTTGCACGTGGGCTTGGAAAAGCTGGGACTAGGACAGTGCTTGTTGCCTAGGAGGATGCAAACCTTCCTGCAGACCCAGGCTCCATTTGGGTTATCCAGTTCCAGCCTGGGCTATTTTCTCCTTCATCCTTTTGGTCTTCCCCTAATGATTTTATTAGGGTGAAGGATGAAGGGTTGGACTTCAGAGGTATCGAGGTGCTTGCAGGTGAAGATACTTGCCCAGATGGGTTTTCAGCAGTGCTGAAGCCTTGCTGGAAACAAATGGAAATTAGCACTGCACCAGGTTAAACTCCCAGGCTTTTATTAAAACAAACAAAAACTATTCATCTTCTGTAATTTCCATTCACCCATCTGTTGTGAATTTCCATTCAGTTTGAAGATCTAGGGGAGACCTCACAGGATTTACTTGCACAGGTGAAGTTTAGTCATGTGTGTGAGTCCAGGCAGTTAGGTGCTCTGCCAGCTCATGCTTGCAGCCTGTAATGGTCTGTAAAGATTCAGTTTTGCTTTTACTAAGACTTTTCTCTTTAGCATTTTTCTCCCTTGCTTTTGGTTACAAGGGATGGTGTCATAAAAATAAGTCTTCTGTTTTTTAAGAGAATTCATGCAAATGCCTTTTCTATTTATTCTTAGCCTGATGTCGGAATAATTCGTTGTGTATGCTATTGCATTCATTACCATACATCGAGCTGTGATGGCAAATGGAGGGCTTGACCTGAAGAGCAAACAGGAGGAACAAGCTTTTTTTTTTTTTAAAGAAACCTGAGAAGTTAGTTAGTTTAAAAAAATAAAACAAACAAAAACACCAACCAAAAAAACCCCCACAAAGCAACTGCCCCCCCCAGCCCCCTAAAGCTGGTTATATGAAACAAAACAGAACGAGATATATATACACACACATGTTTTTTTTTTTTTTTCCTTCCTTTGTCATTTGCACTTCAGACTCTGTTGGGTGGCCAAGGCCTGGCACAGCAGATGTAATAAAAACACTCTCCTGATTGAAATGTTTTCAGCTTTCTGTCATGGAGTCTTCCTGGCTCTTAAGTGTCATCTTTAATCTCTAGTTCCAGCATCGTATCTTCTAGCAGTTTTTGGTGGCCTCAAGGCTGGAGGTTGATTGGTTGGTGTTAGTGCTCCCCAGATAGGGAGCTTGGTAGCCCCTTGTGATGTTTGAGCAATTAGACCAAAGCATAAAAATAATATCTTGTACCCTATTACCCATAAGAGATCATCTGTCCTAGTGAATGTAGCTGGGGAAAATAAATCCTATCAACATTGATATACGTTCCCCTCCACATTTTCATAACCTTGGTGGTGAAGTTATCCAAATATTTCATCTGCTGAATGCAGACTTGACTTTAGAAAGTGTGTATTTCAGCTCTCCATAAATAAAAATAATGGGCCTAATTTTCATTTATGCCGGGAACTATTTATATCTATTTGGGAATAGATCCTCGGCTTGTGTGACTTGTTGTAGTGTCACTGAAGTCAGTGGAGTTTGGGACACTTCACACCAGGGTTTGCTACTGGGTATTTCATGGACCCACTGAGTAAGTGTAAATTTACACTTGCTTTATGTCACCAGAGCTTTGCATAGGGCCTGAGCAGGCATGAGAAACAGGTCTAATTAAGTTTTGTAACTGAAATCATTATTAAGGTCTCTCTCATTTCCACTGTACAAATATTCCAGTTGAAAGGATTATATTTACAAGTGCTGTTTATAATTAAGCATTTCACTTGATTCACCTGCAAGCAGAATGTAAATCATATTTTGCTCTGCTAAAAGGCAAGGAAAAGGGGAAAGTGTCTCCAACTAATTTATATTTCATTCAGTGGCAATAGCTAATAAAAACACAGGTCTGTGCAAATATAGATTTGTTGAAGTCTGTGTATTTTACTTGTAAAGCTGCTTTATTTCAATTGGGCTCTATGGGGCACAGGAGCGGGAGAAAAAGACCGACTCGGTCGTATTTTCTGTCTTGAAAGGAGAGACCTTCCTTAACAAAAAGCTGCCTTCAGCTAGCCCTGCGTGTGGAGTGCTGATGCTCCTCTCATGACGCTGGTTTTAGCTTGTTCAAAAATATCACTATTAGTTCTGTTTTGTGTGTGTGGCTGTGTCGTTTCCCCCCCCCCCCCCCCCGGCATCAAGTTTGGGCAAACCTGCATATAATTCTCCCCAAACTGGCCAGGGTTTAAGGACACTTCTGTGAGTAGAGGAAAGGAGAAGCTTGTTGGGCAGAGGTGCAGCTGGAAAGTTGATACTTCATCTCAGAAAGAGAGTTGCACTGGAATTACGATTGAGATTTTATGCACAGAAAGGCTAGGCTGATCTTAACAGCTGCTTTTGAAACTTAGAAATTACTTTGTTTGCTTTTCTGCCTGTGAAAGACTTGCACTAAAAATTGCCATCACTGTATGATACCCATATGGGCAGTGCTAGAGTCTTGGGAGCGGACCTTGCCTTCAGACAAGTACAACGTCCTGCAGGTCTTGCTCTCTTCAGAGGTAAAATATATATAAAAAACACTGCATCACAAGGATCCCCCCTCCTCTTGCCCTCTTGAGGCCTCTGGAGGGAAGAGGTCTGGATGGAGGCTTTGAGCTGGGAAGACAGTGGGATAACCCAAGGAGGGGCAAGGGAAGAGGCAGTGCAAGGATGTTGGGAAATCCCCTCTTTCTTGCACACTGCTATCGGTTGCTCTGCATTGAAAAAAGCCCATGATATTTCAGCTGCCATACATACCACTGGATTTTCGCAGAGACTTTGTAAGCGGCTAAGACAACGTAAAAACATCCTCTGCGGTGGAAAGCTATGGATTCTCTATGCTGAGAGCCACCTTTCCTCCGCCCTGTGGTTTAGTGATGCTGAGAGACTCCTGGGGTCTGCAAATGAGGTTGGAGAGTGGCTGTGCTGCCTCGTCGGTGGCTGCTGCAGCATCCCGTGCGTGACAGGCATTCGTGGTACCGTGGGGGCTGATGGGCATCTGAATGCCACCGGGTGTGTGGTATGCCTGGGGGGGGTCTCGGCATGTTTATAAGGAGTTTTTCCAACATCCATTTGTTTAAAAATGCAGGTTTGCAGTGTGCAAAAAGTGTATTCTTCTTTAATTATGGGGATTACTCACAATCCGTTTCAAATCAGTCTGTTGAGATCTAAGGGGAGATTAAATCCATGCTTTGGCTCCCCTTGGGTAGGGGAAAGCTGTCTAGAACAAGATGTTTAGATACGAAGGGAATCCTTTTAAGCAGAGATAAGAAAAAAGCTTGTCAAAGCATAGAAAGATGAGAATAGCCAACTCCTTTGGTACCTAGTGGCCCTGTTACAGATCAGATTTTCTTGAAATAAATGAGATCCTAATGTTACTTTAAGGCTTCTGGGTTTTGTTCCTGAATATAGAAGGAGACTTTGGAAAGCAGAGGGCACTTCTTCATGCCACTACCTTGGAAAGCCAACACCCTGGAGTGATACTGTTCTTATGGCCGGCTTCTTTGAGCTCGTCTTCGCTGTAAAACTTACTTGCACTATAAATCAAGAGTGGCACCTTGGTTTCTTTCTGTTTGCATGTAAGCCCTGACTTGACAGCGATGCTCAGCCCGGCTGCGCAGTGGGGGACGGTGGGCTGGCGCGGTGCCGCAGTTGCTGCCCTGGCCTCTCCGACACCCGGCGGCAGCCTGGGCAATCGTGAGTGCTTCCAGCCCCCTGCTGCCTGCCCAGCGTTTCCCTGGGGGTCCTGAAACACTGGACAAACCATTCCCGAGTTTTCTATATAGTGATTCATGGAGCAGCTTGCTTTATGGCCGTAGAAAGATAAAGGCTGTTCTCCTAGAATGGTGCTTAGTGTATTTCTTTTTAATTGAAAAACGTGTGGTTGCGTTAATGCAGAAACAGTGCTCATCTTTAATTGCTGGGTGTCTTCATTGAGCCTTTGGAGTGATGATTGATGTCGAGGACCAGAATTCTTTGGCCCAAATGAGCGGGATTTTTATTTCATCAGCTGTTCCTATGAGAAGAGGCTTTTTTCAAGAAATCTGCTACAGAACCAAAATCTGTAGCCTTTATCTGCAAATCTAAGTCATGCTTCTCATTTGATAAATAATCCAAAACTTTGCTCTTGCTGCTCACTGAGTTTCAATAGTCGCAGACTCTCAGGAGCCCTCCTGCGGAAAGCCTGTGGCTGCCTTCCTCAGGATCATGCTGATTAGGCTTGCTCTGAGCAGGTTTAGGAAATGCAGCATTGCAAATGCTGGCAGCAGATGAAGCTTTTCAGTTCCTGATGACGCTGACCCCAGTGGAGCTGAAAAGGTGGTAACAAAGTGCAATTCTTCAGCCTCCCACAAACTGACAGTGTTTCAGAAAATTGCAGCTCCGTCTGAACGGACGGGCAGGCTGGCGTGTGGTTTTAGGCTGTCATTGCTGCTGTGTTTCTGGATAGCGGTGGCGTGCGTTGCAGTAACGCTGGAGTGTGCTCTCTGCGGGGGACAGCGCTGGGGGCAGGTGGGGGGAAGGCTCAGGTAGCACCCAAATGGGAGCAGGGGGATGGATGGGGTGTTCACACCTCTCCGTCGCAGGAAAGGGAGTCTTGGGCTCTGCAACAGCAAACAGCTGCCCTGGTAAATGCATCATCTGAGCAGTATGGGAATGGTCAGTGTTTGTGGCTGCCTAAGAAAATCTGCACGAATGCAGGTTTCAGGTAAACTTTTCCTGAACTTCAGCTGTTTCTATCTATGACACCAGCTGAATGGGGAGAGATAAAACACACCCATAAGCCAACGCTTTTCAGAGTCTTGGCTCCGTCCCCTTGTGTTTTCCTGGGGTCTGTTGCTTTTCCAGTTGTGTTGCTCTTTCAAAATACTTTGGACTTTCTGCTGGCCGCTTTGTTCTATCAAAGCTTCGGCATCTTCTGTGTAGCAAGGACTGGTGAAGGAAAAATAGTGAAGCAGCAGGGTGGGGGGAATACATACAATACTTGTATACCACCATCCATCAGTCAATTAGATTGTTTTCCCTTTTTTTTTCAAATGCATTTTGCAAGAGTGTTTACTAAGGAGATTGTTAAGTTGAAAGGAAATGGAGTCAGATTCTGATTTATGCACTGATACAGATTGGGAATAATTCAGTACTGAGTTATGGCATTAAAGTACAATCAAATCAGTGTAATTCAAGCCCACAGGGAGCTTGTGACTTGTTTAAATGTAACCACTATTAAATATAGAACACATACGTGGCTTCCTGTTCCATTCCCAAATAAGATAATACAGCTTATAATTATTTTAGTAAATTGTGAACAAATGTTTATACCATGTTTCCCTAGGGGTACTTAGTATTTTCTTCATGGTGGGAAGTGCATTGTTAATGCAGGCTATGATGTGATGGGTAGTTCTTAAGCTGATGGAAGATCATGCTTCTAATCTACCTATATTGCTATAGCAATTGTTTTGTCGTGGCATGAGTCAGATGATCCCACTGAAAATGGCCCTGTAGAATTGGAGAAAAGGAAATAAAAGGGAATGGTTTTCAGTTGGATCAGTGAGCTTGAACCATTCCACGACCATATGGTTGGTAGAACTGACATAAGGAAGGGAGTGTGACTTCATTCTATAATTTAATTTTATACCTAGGCTATAAAACATATTGTACTTAGTTTAAATTACCTGCCTTTTCTTTCAACCCCATTTTTGCTTTACTTTAGGTATTTATCCTTCGGTTATCCTAGATAATTGAGAGCTGACTCCTCAATTTACAACTGAAAATGAAATATTTTCATTACCGTGGTGCTTTGGAGCTCTAGCCAAGGGTTATACTTCGGTTGTGTTAGATACTGTACAATCATACCTCAAAAAGATGATACCTGCCTTAAAGACCTTATAATCTAGTGAGAAGACAAAGAAAATGTATGTATCTAATTATAAGAGAAGGGTTGGATGAGTGGAAGCCTGGGAATGCAATAACCAAGTCATGGCATACCATTCATACGGGTTATTATCAAACTTTTCCCTGCAGATAGGACATGATTCTTCATGAAAGTTCTGCCTGAGTAAAACTTCAAAATTAGGAAAATTTAAAGGCCATGTGCTGGTAGATTAGGTAAATAAAAACATAATGTAATTGGACTGGGTGCTGATTTCGTTCTTCAGGGTTACAAATGATAGGGAAGGGGTCACATTTCTTCAGGCTATCTGAAGTTGTATGGATGTATTGTCTCAGCTCTTCATAACTCACAGTTTAAGATGTAATATCAATTTCACTGTTATCTTTTTAGCCATGGAAAATCTTTTTTTATAATGCTGTGTGCAGAATTGAGCCTTCTACTCTGACTGGACCAATGCCAAAGGGTTGCATGTTTATATCTCTCCTGACTGTTTTTGGAAACAAAGTGGATATTAGATGACAGGACAAATTGGTTGGGCTGGAAGCTTCCAGCTCAAGTAATTACAGTTCTGTAATCTCTTGCCTCAAAACTTGGTGTTATAGATATCAGGCTCCAGGCATTACGTAAATAGCAGTTAAACATGGTGTATCTAATCCTGACCCAAGAGATCATACGACAACTCTGCAAATCCGAGACAGAGGATGGGGGGAAGAGTCTGCTGTGCTCTGCTAGGATCAAAGTCGGAAAGGTTTCTATGAAGTTGACCTTGTGAACAAATTGAATTGGTAACGCACGCAAAAACAAAGGCTCCTTAGTGAACCAGGCATTGCTGTGTGGATGTGTGCACAGGGTAACGGTGAAGGGAAGTGAGGCTGGGAAGGAATATTGTCCTTCAGAAAAATAGCTCTAACAAAGGCTACTTGAATGGCCCTTTCTAAGGCTTTCCAAGCATTTTGCGTTATTTAGCCCTTTGCAGAGGAAGCAACATGATTTTCCCTATTTCACCTGGGGTTGTTCCATCTCTGGTTTTCCAAGTGGAGTGTTTTGCCTGAGGTTGGATGTCAGTCTATAGAGTACATCTCAACGGGAGGAGTTCTGGGTTTAATGGTAGTCTTCTGACAGCCTATATACTGAGTCTGTCTTCTTCAACACTGTACCCTTAACGCTTTATTTCAGAGACTCTCTCTTGAAGCTTTGTGAGTGTGTGTGTTTTTCCCCCCCCCCCCCCCTTCTTCCCTCTTATCAGCTGTGCTATTGCAGCACACAGCAGGATTTTCCAGCCCTTGTCCTTTGCCTTGGAGCCTTTTAAGAGTTGGTGCCTTCTGGTCTTTTAAGATGTTTTCATAATTATGCATTGTGGGAGGTTCTGTCTAAACAAAACTGGCTTAAAATTAGCAGTTTGGACTCTTTAAAATATTGTAGATTAAAAGGTGGGAATTTGAGATAAATTCCAGCTGGGTGTAAGAACTGCATCCTGTGCTTCTGGACTGGTATCTACAGAAGGGATTACAGCTGGGCTTGCAGATCAGGAGCCCAAATTAAACCTAGATTAAGCTAGAGCTGCCTGCAGGATGCCTGTCAACTTTGGCATCTGCCTGAGCACCTGCAGGAGAGGGACAAGGTGCTGTAGTGTCCAAGTAGGTAGCTGATGCATGTTTTTGTATATATTTTAAAATAAATTGACATATTTAGAAATCGAGAGTCTTGCCAATTGTGGCGTGTGAAGTAGAAGCTTTTGTGTATTGCAGCTTTTGGTTTCTTGAAATTTGGATGTTTGCAGAGGGAATAACCTTCTTGTTTCTTAGGATGCATGCAGCATGTTACAGGCAAACAGTGTGTACTCTCTACCTCCCACCTATGGAAACTTCCCTCAGCTATTGCTGCCAACTTTTTCTTTAAGCCGAAACATGGCCTGCTAGAGTAAAACATAAATTGTTCTACTTCTAGTCTGTGGGAACAGGTACGTTAAGTAGGAGGTAGGATGGAAGAGAAGCAAGGATGTGTATGTGAAAGAGAAATGTTTAGAGGAAAGCAAGCCAAGAACAAGTGGCTATGGTAAGTCAGCCTGAAAGTTTTAAAAGCAATATCATTTCTCATGAAATAAAGAATTATTTCCTGTAATTAAAATTGAGTATTCTGATAAAATTTATTATTTTAAAGTTTAAAAAAAAAAAAAATACTTCTAGAGAAAAGCCCTGAAGATACTACTTAAAGAACTAATGGTGCATCTTCTGTGTCCTTTATTTTCCATCTTGGCAGAGTTCCTGTAAATATTTTAATGAAACCTTCCACTCCACCTTGGGAGTCTCTCTCAGCGACTGGATTAGTCTGTCTTAAAACACCAGCACTGGTCTGCGAGCAGTTGTTTTGCTTTCCAAATACGGTTCTTTCATTTCAAGTGAGGGTGTATGATTTACCAGGTGCTTCCCTGACTGGTATTTTCCTAATCCGGGTATCCAGTTTATCACTGATAACTAGCTTCGAATATTCCAGGTTGGGCCTGTCGCCCTGGAAAATAATTTAATGCATCCATCATTTCTGCCTCGGTTGCACCACCTGTCTCCGGGGTCTCCCGATTAGCTGAGGGAAAGCTGGAGTAATGCTAATCACCGTCTTGTTGCTCTTCCACACTCCCTCTAGCTCCTCATCCAGGTGCTTCCTCTGATGCGCCTCCTGTCCTGGGTCGCGTTTCCTCCCTCTTTGCCTGTCTGTAGTGGGTGTAAACGTATGTATGTTTTGGAGGAGGTGACAATTTGGGGCTGTGCGTTCAGCCCGGGCCTTGATGAGCTCCGTCACCGCAAAAACGCCCCCTCCCCGGCCGCTTTGAACCAGGGGACGTCGCGGGTAGCAGCTAAGGCTATCGCGCATCCTTGCGGCGACTCTTCCAGGGTTGCTAACATGGAGATGGAACTTGTAATCGCGACGAGTCTTTAACGTGCCGACGGGAAGGGTGGAAAACATTGGAGGGAAGATCCTGCGTGCGGGCCTCCTTGGGGCGAAATACCGCCTTTATGGGCACGCAGCATGCGTTTTAGTCGCACGATTCCTACCCGAGGAGGCTGGCGTGGCTCCTCAGCCTGAGGTGAGGTGATTTTTGGGCACGAGGGGAGAGCTGGATGTTGAACCGTGATGGTGTCTGGGGGGGGGGGGGTTGCGAAAGTGGCTGCCCGGCCCAAACCTGTTTCAAATTTTTTGCTTTCCTTCATGATTCACCAGCACAACTTTCTTGGCAAGTGCGGTGAGAGCCTGAGCGGGTGTCCAGGCTTCCTCACCCGGCCCCGGGGCTGCTGCCGCCTGGGAGCAGAGGCCGCAGCACCGGAGGGCCCCGTCCTGCTCCGCGCTGTGGTAAAACCCTCCTCGACTTCTTCCTAGCTCCATTTTTTTTAAGGGAACTTCTCCCAGTTCTGGTACTAGTTCTGAGAACTGAACTTCCCGCGGTGTTTTGGTTCTGCCTTGGCGTTTTCTTTACGCTGCGGTTCATCGCTCCTCGTCCTTGGAGGCCGCAGCAGCGGCCCTGAGTGCGCCAAGGCCGTGACGGTGAGGGAAAACCTGCCTGTCGCTGCTTCCCAATCCTTATCCCCCCTCCTTTTTCCTGTTTTTTTTTCTTTTTTTTTTTCCCTCTTTCCTTCATTGTCCTCCTGGGGTTTGGACTTTTGTTGAAGCTTTGGGCCAGGTAGACGCAAACAGTCCGGGTGAGAAGGGTGTTAGGAAGCCCCCCGCGGCGGGGGGACCCGGAGGCGCCGCGGGCAAAGCCAATATACTGCTCTGCAGCTTCCAATTAGAGACTTGCTGCTGTATAATTAAGTTTCTGATGACACTGTATTTAAAGTTGTGTCAGTGCTTTCATTTATAAATACAGCTTTGCAGGTGCCCGAGCTCTCAGCTGGAATCTGGCTTTCAGGATCTAATCCCAGAAGTGATATTTATTTCAACTGGAGGAAGGGGGGGAAAAAAAAATCCACAGAGTAGTTAAGTTATACAGGAGGGAAAAGAAGGAGATTTTTGGTTTTGATTTTAGCTGTGCTTTATGTTCCAACTGTGGATATCTATGTTTTATTAGCGACATGGGGGTATGTGTGTGTACACATGCTTGCGCACCTCTGTAAATTAGCAGTAATCAGCTTATTAGAACCTCTGCTCTCTGGCGTATTTTGTACTGTACATAGATGAACTAATGTCCTTTGCAATTTAAGGTGATGATGTGCCCAAGCAGGAGTTTCTGGCCATAGGAGACATCTGGCCCTTCCTCGGCCTGAGAAATCACTTTCTGTAACAGGGAAAACAGTCTAATGAGATTTCTTTTTCTTTTTTTTCTTTTTTTTGAAAGTCTTAAAAGCACTCACAGACTGTTGGTCATTACAGTACAATTAGAGCCGAATGCTGGTGCCCACTGGTCCTTTTGATTAGTATTTTTCTTTGTTTATTAAAATCATTTGGAGCCCTTAAAGATGGGGAGTCTGCAATGTCCTCTTGGGCTGAGGAGAGCTATTAGTGACTTTCTGCAGGAAGTGACGGTGGACTCGTGTGATTTTTCATTCCAAAAGGCATTTGTTCGATCAAATTCAAAAGACATAAATAATGATACCCACAGAGCTATAAAATTGTGTGTGTTCACTTCCTGAGGACTAAACCATTTGATTTGGTCTCGCTAAAGGTCTGAAATTTCCAAATGGATAACTGAATTCCAGAGTCCATTAAGCAAGGTAATTTACAATGTTCTCAAGCTTTGCCCATGGAAACACATTAACACAGTTTCCTATTCGGCTTGTAGAAAAGTCATTATTCTAAGCACAAAAAGGAAGGGGGGGGGAGATATTTTGATGCTGAAGAAATCATTTTCCTCTTTAAAAGTTTATTTGTAGTGTTTGTGCCAGCACAGTGGTGTGGAGTGGCACTGTGTGAGATTCAAGAAAAGCCTTTGAAAATTGATGAAAGGAACTGGGTAGGAGCACTATGTTCCCATGTTAAGAGTGCTTACACATGTAGGTATCTAGGTAGCTCTGCTTGATGGCACCTACTGCAGCTGCACAAACCTACATCTGTGTTTAGTTATGATCTAACAAATGAAAGATGAGGACAGTCCTTACAGCAGCCCCAAAAGATATATCTTGGCATATCTTGACCAGTCCTGAAATTTCTAATGACCAAAATATACATGAGGAATCTTGGTAAATTGTCCCTGGTGCAACCTCTAATTTAACACCTCCAGAGAGATCCTGAGGATGACTGATTGCTTGCAATAAGATCAAGGATATTTTCTTCTTGATATTTTTGTCTTCCCCTTTTTATGCTCAATGAGTATGCTTCTCTTCTAGGTGTGAGAAAAGGAATAGATTTGGGGGAAATGAGTGATGTGAAAAAATTTTTTTGGCCGGGATATAGGAATACTTTTTCTCCTTGAATCTCTTTCCCTCTGTAACTCAACCTGCTACTCCTGTGCTCGTGTGAAACAGTTTCCCCCTCCACCTCCATGGCTTTGGCTCTCAATGGCATCTGCAGACAACACAGGTACTATAAATTGTTATTAGTAGTTAATGGATAGTGATTTTTTTTTAATCCTAATTTTTAAGAGAAATGGAATTTATCAGTAGTTAATGTACTTTCCCTTGGAGAAATGGCTGATGTAATCCCACTGTACAATTTAACACACTAACACTATTTTCCTTTCTGTTAAGATGGTCCTGCCAAAGGCATGGAACAGTTGTGGAAAGGGATACCAAAATAAATAGCCCATGTTATTTAAGTAGATAGGCAATTTTAACCTTGCATGACTCCTTTGTTTCCAATAGAAAATTCTTTTAGCATATCAGTATAGGGAATTAGCAGTAAATCTTGCTTCTGTCATATGCTAACTAAGCAAACTCTATGTATTATCTGAGTACTCAAGTCATCTATGAAAAATTCACTTGAAGTTGATAAAATTAGTAGGACCTTTTTCATTTTAGCATCTCCAGGAAGATCTACACTAAGTCAGTGTTGTATAAAAACAGATAAACCAGGCAGTAAAGGGTCTCATTAAGATGAAGTTAATGGCTAATTAGTCATTAGCTAATTAGCTTGCACTGGTCTTTCCTTGGTTTTTTTAATGATTAGATGCTAATATGCATTTATATTGGTGAGAGAGAAATGTAAGTTTGAGTAACTGTATTCTCTTGTTGATTTAAGAAACGGTTTCCAGCTCCCTTTGGTAAGAGCTCATGTCTCGCTAGTAGAAAGTTATTCTCTTTCTATTGACTTCACTGGTAACATTCTTTCGGAGGTTTTGTTGCTTTTTTGGTGTGATTGTTGCAATTTTTCTGATTATTTTTGCTTTACTCAATAGTCTCCAGGAACTTGCTCTTCCTGGCCGTAAGCCTTATACGGCCATAAGGGGGGGGGGGTGGGTCCCACAGCCTTTAGCAAAAATAAGCTTATAAAAATATATTTTAAATATCTGTTTGACCTGAAGTAGCTTCCTACTGACTTTTCTACCTTTGGCATAGCATCAAGCAGTGGTAGGTAGTGTAGTTTGCTTTTATGGTCTGCTTGCTATCTGCTGGTTGAAATTCTGGTAAACTACTGAAACACAAGGAGATGTGCACAAGGGTAGGAAAGAAGGGAGAGTATAGGTAGGCTGTTGCTACAAGAAGAGATGCATTTGCAGGAGAAGCTCACTTCAAGCCTATTTAGAAGGGTGGCAGCTGAAAGATGACATACAAACATGCATACAGGAACAAATGCTGTTGGGAAGTTAAGTGGGCATTTATCTCTTGTTTTGTTATTTGCACCAATACTAGTGAAAGGAAAACTGTCTTTGAAGAAATTTCCACACTGGACAAGTAACTGTGGAACTCGGTATCAGGAGTCAGTGTTGTAGCCAAATGCTTAAGAACACTTAAGAAATGATTAGGCAAGGAAGAATTGGAAAACAGCAGCAAAAGAGAACTCCAGAAGATAAGATAATACACTGTATTTGTAAAAGTAGATGCATAGAAACAAACTGGTTGCTTGAAACCAGAACAATGAAGAGAAAAATGCCCCAAACAGGTATTTTATTGCGACTAGTAATCTGTGCGTGGGCATACATGTGTGTTCATGCATATCTGTATGTATTATCCTTGTGTTAATAAGGATGATTTGGACAGAAGTACTTGGATGTATGTTTTATGTCACACTTTCTTTCATGCTTTTTCAACCTCTCATCTTTTTCGTATCCAAAGCTTTTAAAGGTGAAAAATGGAGGTTCCTCATGTTGTTTGCCTTGCTTTAAGGTGGTGTCTTTGAAAAACTAATGTGGTACTTCAGGTTTAATCTGTGTTTTAGACTTACAATTCTGGTTGGGTTGTCCATTTTTACCCAACAACAAAGGGGTAGACGTCATGCAGCATGCCAAGATCTTACTCCCAAGTTACTTCACTCTTCGGAGACTTCACTGGAGACTTTCTGAGCTGCTTGAATTTCCACTGGTTTCTGGGTGAGATTTAGTGTGTGTGTGAGTGTGTGCGCCTCTCCCAAGGCCTGCAATTCATCACAGGCTTAATGGTGCTTTCAGGCTTACCATGCAAGGTGAGGCTTGTAAGATCACCCTCTTTGGAGGTCAGAGTTTGAAGGTCTGGCAAGCTCCTCACTGTACCATGCTTTAAATAAAACAGGATGTTATTTCCTCGATTATCTTCTGCGACTTACCACCAGATTGCAGAGTTTGTACATTCCTGAATCGCTGCAGCATGATATAACTAGCGTGATATGAAGGCTCTACAATTCCAGCTGATGATTCACAGCAGATCATTTGATATTTAGGGCCCTGTTCATTAATAAGTTATGCTCCATTTACCTTGTTTTCTGTGGAATTTATGAGTCAAAAGTGCAGAGTGCACCAAAAATGATCCATTCATCAAATTCCTCTTCTCTCTGTATAATTGGCTAACCCATCATTGCAGCCCCCAGGGGCACATTACACAAGAAGGTGCATCCTGCATGAAAGAGCAAAGTGGCCTTAGGAGGCGAAACAAGGATTCAGCTTTTGTTCGAGTCTGCAGGTGCCCCAGTTGGTGTCTTTGAGCTGCATAGGCTAGAAACTTCCCAAGCCAATTTGTTTTCTGGTTTGCTTGATTCTTCTGCAGCACCAGCTTGCATGGATGCACGTTAGTAAAACCGTACTAGTGACACAGAATAAAGGTGAATTTGCAGGGTGACAGAGGACCCCCGAGGTGGCAGAAGTCATAGTAATAAAGGGCTGTGCCAGTTGTGGGAATGCAGGGAATCGGTGCGGGGACGGCCAAAAACCAGAAGACAGAAGTCCCTGTGCTTGTAAATAACAGGAGAATGTCTGTGGACCACAACTTTCCTCTAGCACTTTTAGATGCCATTTTTCTTTCTTTTTTTAATGCTCTTTTTAGTTAAGCACATAAATACTTGCGTGTTGGTATGATTACTTACACATTGACATAAGTGAGAGGAGGCAATTTAATAGCAATGAAGACAACAGAATAACAACTGCATACATCCTTCTGATTTTCCACTATTTAATGGATAAAACCCTAAATAGAAGACAAAGCAAATAATAATTAAAATTACTGCTTTACAGGATAAACTGTGAAAATGTCCTTACTGCTGTCCACAGTGTAGTGTGAAGATACTCACAACAGCTTTAAATGATCTGTCTAGCCAGTAAAGCAGGGAGACTAATGTAGTGTAATTCAGCATTTCTTATACTCATGGCTTGTTTAAAGCTACTTTGGATAGCTACAGCATACTGCAGTATTGACATGCTAGCTGACTCCCTCCTTTCCATCGGTTACTTGGTGAATAACCGTTCAGTGTTATGGGTAACTGGAACACAGTCTCGGCTGACCTCAGCAGAATGGGAGATGAAGGAAACGTGATTTTGAAATGCAAAATAAAAAAAGTATATGCAGAGGATGGAATTCTGCATCACTGGGCAGCTGATTTCCATTCTTCTCCAGATTTAATTTTCCTAGAATTAGCTGGATATAAACACTACAACAGACTTGAGGGGGTATGTGTGGTGTGTGTTTTTTGTAGAAGGAGATACTGAAGCTTGGTAGGAGGCTAGACTTCATCTACAAGTAACAATTCCTAGGGAAAGCTGAGTTTAAAAATCTTCTCCTCTAAAACCGCTTTCTTTCTAATGTGAACTGGATGGACTACCAGACAGCACCAGGAGAAAAGGAAAACAGTCCCAGTAGTTCATGGGGGTGGTTCTTGGCTTCCTGCTCTTGGATAAAATTGTCATTCCATACAATTTAAAGAGAAGTTTGGACTGGTTTATAGGTGGCCTTAAAATGGACGTTTGCACTGAGTTCTAGCTTCCCGACGCTGTCTGTGAGCGAGGCAGAGCCGAAGGTCCCAGGCTGGGCAGGGAGCAATCCAGTCATCCTGGGGCAGGATGGAAGCATTGTTTATCGTGCACTGCACTTCTGTGCACAGAAGTGTGCTCAACTGCCCCCATGGATGGAGGCTCCAGGCTGAGTCTGACTGACCCTACTGCAGCTAAAGGGCTTCTGGGCTGATGTCTCCGTGCACCCAATTGCATCAGGATTAGTGTCTGTAGGTGTCGAGTTTGCACAGGTCATGGCTTCACTTTTAAAATCAAGACGTGCTGGATGTGACCAGGCTCCTGATGCAAACCTGAAAGAGGGAAAAAGGAATTGCAGGAATTTGTCTTAATTAGTATAATTCTTAAAGGAAAGAGAACCTCTGTGCATATGAGAGGAAGTGAGAAGAAAGTATTTGGAAATGTTTTGGAGGTCATGGCTGTTGAATTGGAGCTTTTGTATGAATGTAATTTCTGTTGGGAGTCAAGTCTAACAGTAATGTAATTTACATGAAATATCTGGCCAGGAGCTACGTCGTGGTTCCACTGATGTTCATGGTAAAACTCCAGTGTCCTCAGTGGGAACAGGATTTGATGCCTAGAGAAATGTTTTATTATTAAAAGTTTATGAACGCTTCATACAGAAAGGCTATCTTACCTTGCCAGGGTGTTTCTTCTGTGCAGACGTGAGAATGAAGAACCAAACAATAAGAATAATGCACCAGTTCTTGCTTCTGGTCTGAAAATCATGACACAAGTGTGTAGTAAAGCAGATTGCTGAAAACAGTTGGTAAACAGATAAAATACAGTTCTTTCAGGCAAACAATCCTCAGCATTACATACTGTGTATATAGTGGATTTTTCCCCCTCAAATTTTGCAGTATAATTGTTCACGCTGAATTACAACAGGCAACCTATGCAAACTATGAACAACTTGGTTTGTTAATTTTATATGCTGCTATCACTAATCCTGTAGGATTAGCTCTTCATACATCTGATTAGTTCTACCTTTTCTTGATTCTGGGTGTCTAGGACTAATCTCACTCTGCATTTCTGTATGTGCTTTGAAATAGCTTTGGAATTTTGGAATTTTAAATTTTTTGATCCATACAAACACTTAATCACTGTCTCAGTGTCACACGTCATTTTCTTTTTATTCACATGTATATTGTTAGCACTTTTTATGACCTTATAGTCCTATCAAACCTGTGCTTCAGTTATGGGTATTACCTTGTCATATCACTTTAGGGGACTGTTAATCTTATAATTAATTCCCACCATAATCTCAATTAAATGTGCAGACACCTTAGCTTTGCACTCTTGTCTATGGAAAATGAATGGTCTCTATTATTATATACCGATGACTGAAACTGCATTGCCTGCATATGGAGCTGCTGGGTGCTTTTTTTAACCTTGAAAAAGGTGCCTTGAGGTAGGAAGGTAACACTACTTATAAACAGAGATGTTCTGGTTTACTTGGTTTCCTATCAGTTCTACTGCCAGATGTGCAAAAGTAGCAGGGTACTTAAGCGTGCAGATGAGAGAGTAAATTGGAATTATTCACTTAAAGGATTTCAGTAGCTCTTACTGGGTGCTTTTCTGCATCTTTAGGCAGCTAAATACATTTATCAAACTGACTGCTAGTCTTTGGAAAGTGGCTGACTGCTTAAACACAAAGCTAGGTATCCTGCAGCGTAGCAACAATTTTAGGAGGCTGAATGGATTGGAAACTAAGTTTTGCAGGCTTACTAGAGTCAAACAGCCCCAGCAGCAGCTGAAGAGCGCACGCGCGGAGTTGCACGGCATTGCTAGCAAGCTATGCCGCGCCGGCTCTTGGCAGATTGGTATCCATGTCTCGAAAGCCAGCATTGCGGAGGTACATGCTGAGCAGTAGGGATGTCTGAAAAGCAGCAAACTGTTTTCTCAAAATAATCTGTGCTGAATCCCAGGTGTGCAGGTGTTTCCTAGAGATGTGCAGTGGCTGTGCGCTGTGAACAGCCCCAAAAGACAGGATGCTGCTGTCCTGGCTTCTGTGGCAGCAGGTCGTTTTGTAAAACTCCATCTGCTGGTGTAAAGAGGCTGCCCAACAGTCTCAGCTCCTCGTCAGACAAAAAGCTAAGTTTTTAGACCTCATATTTGTGGAGAAGGTGCTTGAAAACAAAGCAGGAGTCTGCAAACCCAGAGGCAAATAAGAAGATCCAGAAATTTACTATTAAAACCAAAGTGCTGCCTTCCTCCTGCCCTGGAAAATGTCACAGCTTCATGGTTGTGATTGCTGGAGGATTGTGCTGGCAATCCTACTGCTTACAGTAGGTTTGTGTGATTGGGCTGCTAGTTTATAAGATGCTGCTACAATCTATATCCTGAAGACCCACAGGACCAGGAGAGAGCTTGAGAATTTGCTGTATAGCTCAACTCTGTTAGAGGCTGAAGAGAGACAAATTTATTAGTAACTTCCAACATTTTCCTATTCATATTTCATACAAGAAAGTTCCTGAAAGGCTTTAAAAGAACTTTAAATAAATTACCAAGTATTAGTTGTTAACACTAGAGTGGAAAAGTCTAGTGTACTGAGCACTTGGGTAGGACCTGCCAAGATTAAAAAGAGCTGTGACTTTTTGGGGTGGATTTTTTTGATGTACCTCTAAGATCTAGCCGAAGAGTTATAAAGCTGTATGACTTGAGATGCCATAACCTGTTATAATCATTTGCAGAAGAAAAGCCTTTTCCTAATCAGTATTGAAGTTTGCCTAATTTGAAGCAGACATTATGAAATCAAATCCAAAGTGACAGCTGTGTCCCCAGCTGCTACACAGCAGGAGGGAACATTCACTGAATCTCCCCCCCCCCCCCCCAACAAAGTTGATTCTTAGCTGTTGCTTTGCTTTCTTCCTTTTGACTGAGCTTTCAGAGATTGCCATTTACTGTACTATTATCCTTTAAAACAGCCAAACAGAAAGGCTTCTTATTCTGCCTCTTACTGGGTTCCCAGTATCATGTTGTCAGTCCCACCACTGTAGCTGTCCCGACATAATTTTCGTTGGAAGCTGTAATTGTTAACTTGGCATCTGGTTCAGGGTGCAGGATCAGGGCCAGGGAAGAAGATTCACCTTCTCAGGCTGCCGCAAGCCTGATGGTGGTGAACAGAAGCCAGACGGTTATCGGGAGCTGGCTGTGGCACGGCGGCTTCCAGCCCGTGGACTGCTCTTGGAGAAGAACAGGCTGGAGTTGGTAAATCAGTTGCTACGTGAAAGGCACAGACACGTAGGGATGGGGATTTGGAGAGGCAACACTTGCAGCGATAGAAAGCACTTGAGGTCTGCTTCATCCATAGTTGAATGTCTTGGATATTTGCATTTGAAAAAGCAGTCGCCCTAGGTGAGGCCTCTAGCCAGTGTCTGTTTTTAACAGCTTTGAAGTCCAATTCATATTTTATTTTGTGCTTTTTCTTTTTTTATGAAGGCTCCATTATGAAGTCCTGGAAGCAAACAAGTATTATCCACAATGCTTCATTTTAATTCAGATTAGTCCAAAATCTTGCATGCTTCAATAGCTACAAACTGGGTGAGTTATTGGCATATTCAAATAAATAAAAAGAAAAATAGTGCCTGAGTGTAGAAATAAAACTGTCATTTGGAGATTGATTCTAGGCGCTAAAGGCATTTATGTTGCATAGGACACTGCAGCCTTGCTGTTTGGTGGACTAAATTGAAGGTACCTCTATAGTGTTAATAATTTTCTACTGCCTTGTAAGAAGTCCCTGAAATGAATGTCTAGCAGAGATTTGCAATTTGGAAGACTGGCCACACAAACATGAAGATTGTTGTCCCCCAATTTCATTTTAAAATAAGATCTATAAACTTTATAGCTTTACCCAGCATTTAATGAGCTTGGCTAGAACAATAAACTGAAGCTTATGAGAGCATGGATTAAACCTGTTTTCCTTATTCTGACCCTTTTCTTCCTGTGTTACTGTTTAAGGATGAACAATACTCAACAGCAAGAAAGGATTGCATATAAACTGTGAGGTTTAACGTAGCAACTGTAGATAGCTATTTATTAATCAAGCATTGGTTATGATAGTTAAAGCACATTTTATTATCCTTAAATGTTTGAGTACAAGTTGTGGTTCTTAAAAATGAATATATTCTTTAAGAAAAATTGTTGCAGTAAGGTTATAGTTAATATTAATTGCTGAATTTACTCACTGCACAGGTGGCTATGCAGCACTTCTGATACTAAGCAGCAGCTTAAGGAATTGCTTTTGTTAATATGTTCAACATGAGTTAAATTGCCTGATAAAGGTAAAGCAAGGTAAAAAGTGAAATCTTTCCTGGAAGATTTTCTCATTTTAGCCTTAATGGTAGTGCATCTGCTTTAAAAGGTAGTAGACAAGTTGACTCTGTTCTTCATCTAGAGAATATATGAAGGCAGAACAGAGTTTGCTTGCCTCTAAAGATTGCTTTGCTGTGAAATGGGTAGTCAGAACACAAACCTGGCCCTTCAGGTGAGGGTTTGGTTATCTGCCTTTCAGCAGGAAATACTTGTAATCTGTTAATATTAGCAGGCTCAGTGCATGCAGTAGATGATTCGCCAGAAATACTAACACTGGTGGGTTGTTCCTCACCTGTTCTCCCATCTTTTTCTTGCATGTATAATAGTGTATTGGATTTGTAAAAGTATCTAGTTAAAGCAGGAATGTAATTATATTTTCTCAGTAAAAATAAGTAAATACATGTTAATTATGGAGTATTGTAAATAAAAAATATCAGTGTGGTAGATAATCATGCAGCACTTGTATGAAAAGCAGCAAAAGAGCATATGTGATCTTGGTTAAGCAGGTATAGCAATTCAGGCCCGTGGTTCGTCTCGGCTGCACGATGTGGAGAACGTGAGAGCATTTGTCTACGTGGTGCTGTGCTGGCATGCAGGGCAGAGGAAAAAAGGTACTTGGAGCTTGTCTGAGCTTCCTTCGGTGTGTTGAGAAGAAAACCTTTCCTCATGGAGGATTAGCATGGGAAAAATTGCACTGATAATGTACATGGTGGCAGCAAACCTTTAGGGTGGAGCTGCTGAAACCCCAGCGTTACTGCTGAGCACCCGCATCAGCTTGCAGACTGGTGTTGCTCTTTCTGTAGATCAGTACGCTGGAGACATTAAAGAGATTTTTATGGGCTAATCTATACATTTGATTGGCTTTAGTGATCTTTGCAGTCTGTTATTTATATACTGCATTATTACACAGCAGGCTTTGAAATGCATTAGGTCATTAATGCATTCGCTTTACAACTTGTTGGTTTTGCTGCTCCGCTAACCCCTTGTGGGTGTTCCTGGAGATGTGCCTGGGTTCTGGATGAGTCTGCTTTGCCAAAAATGGCAAAAAAGATAGTAATGCAATGACAAACCTGAAGTGGCTCCATAAGCGAGGGACATAGTGGCAGTCTGAATGTAAATTCTTCCCTGGGGACCTGTTAGGCCTGGGTCTTGTTAGTCCTGATCCTGGAGAAGTCAGACCTTTGTTGGCTTGTAACTGGCAGGGATTGGTTCACTTGCCATGGACAGCAAGACCAGACAAAAGGTGTTTCTCAATTTCACTTTTATTTCTTGTATCATATAGTGTAAAATTCCTTGGTGAAGGTGATGCATTCTGTACAAAGTTTTGTATCCTACTTTTTTTTTCTGGATAGTCACTATAATTTTGAGGATGGGAGGAAGGAAAGTAAGTACACAATGCTGCTTTCCATAGACAGGCTTTACGAGGTATATCCACACTTATCAAATTGTGGTGGATGTGGCATCTGTGGCAGGGAACACCTAAAACTATGGTATAACAGGCATATTTCAGAAGATGCTAAGTGCAAAAGCAGTATTGGACTTTTGCATCTGCAGCATGTTGGAACTGCATTTTTTTTCGCAGCTTTATTTGCCACAGCTCCCATATGTTATTTTTCATGTTGTACCACTGAGTTGGGGTTTAGCATCTTTTTAATGTGAATTTTATGTGAAGAAAGATGATTATATAAAAAACAAGGATGTGAATTATTCAGAACTTTCTATTTCAGTAATGCTGAATTATTGCATTCTTATAATTCTGAAATTTTGATATGATACAATATTTTACTTGATTTTTGAAATACTTGAAAACATATTACAGAACACTAAACATAAATAAGTGGAACAATATTTCAACATGATATCAAAGTTGAAATGAAATTAATTGAGGTAACAGGTAAAATACAAGCTTTGGCTTTCTCAGAATACAATGAGAATTGTCCATATTTCTCTTTGCCTTTTTTCCCTGTTTGGCCAAAATGGATGCATTTCTACGGATCTCTTCAGTTTTGCAAGCACAGGTGAAGAAAAACAGCTCCATCAAAAATTGGGCTGGCAGCTCTAGTGCGATGCCTGCAAGAGCTTACCTGACTTGGCAAGAATGGGGCTGGAAACCAGTATCTGGAGAGTCCTGGCAGCGGCAAAACGCGGTGCTAGGTGTGCTGATATACCGGCTATGCCCATACACGGCGCTGAGGCAGTGGAATATATACTGCGTTTTCTTTGACAGCGCGGCCAGTCAGTGCACGTGGCGTTGACTCGTACGTCATCTCCTGCACCGTCTGTAGGCGTTTTGACTAGCTGCTGTATTATAACCCAGCGCTACTGAATTTATCAGACTCGAGTGACCTGCAGTTCAGAAATTGCTGGGATGTTCTTAGTTGCGTTCAGTCTGTTTCTTTATGAGTATCTGAAAACTTGCAGGAATTTAATAGATGAATTCCTGGATTGTGTCTTATAGCTGATGTACTGTGGCTCCACAGGATCCCTGAGGTCGCTTTTGCAGCGTTTGGCAGTAATTCACAGTATTCAAGGAGTCTGTCTGCGGTGTAGGCAGACTTGCAGTGGTACTGTGTGTGTGCTGCCATCATCTGTGACCTGCTTTTTCCTAGAGAAATGAGATTTATGCAATCTTTCTGTCATTTCCTCCTTTACCTGTAATAACCTGTGAATCCACTGATCGGTTGCCACCTGATCTGATGGAGACAGAGGTGAGGAACCTGGTCAGTCCCTTCAAGCTTAGTGAACAACTGGCCTGAGAGGGGCCGCGTGTGCCACCCCTCTGTGCAGAGAGGTGGGGACAGCAGGGACGGGGCTGTTTGAGAAGTCTGTGGGGATTCGGGACTTGGGGATGGGGTATTGCAGCAGGGAGACAGTGCCCTGGTGTAAGGGATATTGCAGGAATCGGAGGACCTGGATCCAAAAACCAGGCTGCCTCCATTCTGCTGCTTGTGGCACAACACACTGTGTTCTGCAGTGTTTTGGAAAAATAAACAAACGTTTAGCTGAATTAAGCAAAGTGCTAATCAGCGTCGCCCAGCCTAGCATGTACTGAAACTGCACAGCGATGGTAAGCGTTGGTTTTGCCCTTCCAAATTACCCAATCAAAGAAGCTGCAGCTGCAGGCGGTTTCTCAGAGGAAGAGCCTGTCCCGAGTGTCAGAGCAGCTCCTCTCTCCTGGGAGCTCTCTGCGGTTTCATCTGTGTTTGGGCTAAATGTGCATCTGCCTGATCCTGTGCCACCTGCCCTGCTTATGCTTCCTCCCAAATTGCTAAACATATCTCTTTCTCAAAACCCATGGTGAACATCTTCAGTTGTGTGCATAAAGCTTTTGGAGTGACTAGTGTGACCAGACTGACCAAGGCTACCAGTGTAACATGTCCGTGCAGCAAGCAAGGTTTGGCAAGCGGAGTCGCATGAGAAAAGTCTCTGACTTCTGGCATGTGAACAGCTTTTGGCACAGGGATCTTGGGTGATGTGGCAGGGATTTTCTGGATTTATTGCTTCTGCAGTTGAATCTCCTCCGCTCCTGCTTCCTCTGATTAGAAGGTGTGATGAAGAATGTCTCTGTGACAAGCTTGCTTTAAGCAGTAAACAGGCATCGGAGAGCAGAGACGTGTTTCTCTAGCGATGCCTGACAATAGGCTGTGCAAATGCTGGGTTTCCATCTCACTTGGGGGGCAGGGAGCGAGTGAGCCTCCCTAGGGGGCTGAGGCTGGTGCAGGGGGAGGACCAAGCTGAGCAAATCCGCAGTCGTAATGGCTGTATGCAATAGCTGTTACCACAAAGCATCAGCCCCCCCTGCCAGTAAGCGGTGCAATTAAAAACACTTTTGCCCTTCTGAGAATATAACCTGATATGCTTGAAACGCAGCTTAATTCACAAATGGAGATCTTTCGTTAAATAAATAGTGCACTTGATTACTTATTATGCCTCGGTTGACTAACTCTTAGGCAGAGACTGTCCATCAGTTTTTACTGTTGCATACTCAGATGCTAAACAGCCTCTTCATTTTGCTCCGTCTGCCTGCCTATGAGCACCGCTGGTGGGTGCAGGTGCCTGTGAGCCTTTGGTGGGAGCACGTGCTGTGACAGCCAGTGACCGAGCCAAGGACCGATGAGAAGGCTGGGGGTCACGGTGGGCTCAGCTCTGGTCCTTGCTTGGCTATTGCTTGGCCTTCATCGGTGTTTTCAAATATCAGTTAGACTTTGCAGGTAACTGGGTAAATAACGCTTCCCCGTTTCTTTGCAGAGACATAAAAATGCAGACAAAGGGAATTGAGGCCTGTGTTTCCAAAAGCGCCTGCCTGCTTGGGATGCCAATGTGAGACGTTTCTGTAACGCCTGGGGTGGCCATCAGTGAAGACACTATGTTTGGGTACCTTTAGGCCAATTCTCACCAAGAAATTCCCAAGTTCAGATTTCAAGCGTGTTATAGAAAGAAAAGTAGGAACAAGATCTGCTACTCTCCGGGCAATGTGGATTTCCCACCAAGTAACTGAGAAGGGAAAACAACCGCCTACTAATTTGGGGTGAGGTGGAAAAGGCAAATAGATAAGGTTAAAAAGATAATTTCACCCTTAGGCTAAGGTGAAAGTAGCCCATGACCAGCAATCTGAAAAGAGCAAGAAATGCAGAAGTAGGCAGGTATTTTCAATAACACTGAAAGGGTTTTTAAAATACAATTTCTACAAAAAACTTTTTTATTTTGATGCTTAATGGCTAAAGGCATGTCCAATATTCCTCTGTGCTTGACAGGTTACAAGCAGAAGGTTGTTCCAGACACTCCTGTGTACTTCCCCTAATCTCCCCTCTTTTGCCATGTGAGAAATGTGCCACTAGACTGCTTCAGACAACTTGTTCCACACCATGGGCTCATGTTAGAACAGTCTCTGTCCAGGAAATGTGCCAAAGAAGTGCCCCCTCCCCCCCCCCCCCCCCCACAAAAACAACAAAAACCCATAAACAAAAAAACCCAGTTCTGTGGCCTCCTCAGACCAGAGGAAGCTAAGGAGCACACAGACATGCTGCCGTGATACCCAAACACCCCACTATGTCCAGCTGCACCAGCTCTCCTGAGGCTCTGACAAATGCAGCTGAGGTGCCAGGCACCAGGATTGTGTCCTGTCGTGTTCGGCAAAGGTCACGCGTTCCTAGCCAAAAGCAAAAGTGAGGCCAACAGCAGCACAAACCTAGGTTTGTTACCCTGGAGAATTTGTAGAAAGCAGTGTGTTTTCATTGCAGGACTTTCACACGTTTGGCTAACAGCTCTTCCTGGCTTCCTATGGAAGTAAAACATCTATCTTTTGGGTGCTTTGCCGGCTTGTACCCCTCAGCTGTCTTGCAAATACAGCAAGTCACTGTGCCTTTGTGGAGCATCATGGTTTCTCTTTCCATTGTTTATTTTTATCTGTTTTTGAATACTTAACTTATTGTCCTTTTCCCAAGAGGTTTGGGAGCTGATGTGAGGACAAAAGTAATTAAATTACCTCCATCCTTTTTCCTTGCTTAGAGGGTCCTTAATTGGACAAATTGTGGACAAATAGGTCTCTTTGGGGAAGATGTTCAAAACAAGTTGTTTCTAATCTGTCAATGATTCTAGTGGTTTAGGGATTCCAGGAAATCTTCTGGGGGCTCTTTTTGCTGTGCTCAAATAGTAGCTGAAGCCAGAAAGTGCATATTAATTTATTGCCTGTTAATGAACTGAAATGCTGCTCAACATACAGCCAAGGACTAGTGTGGGTGCTATGTAGTTAGAGGGGTCAAGTATTGCTGCTCACACTTACAATTTTGGAAGTCCTAGATTCAGCCCTGGAGCAGAAACTTATGATTTTGCTTTTGCAAGGTAAAAATGGTTGAATAAATAATACTAGTGGGAGCAGTGGGCAGGGGAGCCAGGCGTGTGCTGCTGGGGTTTTGTGGCCCTTCTGTCCTCCAGCACAGAGCACAGGGGTTGCATCTCCGAGAAAAGGAAGCAGTGGTGGTGTGCCGTGCGGTTGGCAGAGGGCGTTTGGTCTTCTTGGCTCCCAGGTGCGTCGCTGACTGCTTGTCCTTCAGGGGAAGAGATGCTGCATTATCCTGGCGGCTGCTGTCTTGGATCCAGCGAGGTGGGAAGGGCTTGCGCTTGCACCTAGCATATCTTGTTTTTTAACGCAGTTCTTGCAGCGCAATGTGTGCAGTGACCAGAAATCAAGTGGTCTGCGGTTGGGCCCGTAGCAGGGTTTTTTGACTCCTGTGTGTTAAACGGAGGCCGTGCTGAGCCTGCGCTGATCTGTGCTGGCTCATTAGGGTGTACTTGTACCGCCTCTTAGACTCGATCCAAAATGTGGTTTCTCTGCCTTTGAAATGAGGGCTGTTGTGTGATGCCTCCCGGGCATTTTGTAAGCGTTAGGTCTGGAGCAATGCTAAAACAAATGACTGTGCAAAAAAAGGTTTAAATTCTCAGTCTTATTTTCAGTCTACATTGAAAGGAACAAACTTTAATGGGAAAATGAGATAAGAACGACCTGCCCTGTGATAGCTAAAGCACTGCTCCCCTGTCTCAGAGACCCTAAGCACTGGGGTATTAAAATCTCTTTTGCTTTGGCACATACAAAAATGGAGCAACTTGAATTTGAGGCAAAAACTGCCTGTCACTTGGGCTGTGGCATGCTGAGGTTTAAGATCTTGCTCTGCATCTTCATAGTTTGTATTCCAGAGAAGAGCTCGGTATGTGGGGCTAAAGTGGAGGGAATGAGCAGCTCTTGTTGGCTGAAAAATTTGTCCTTTCTGATAACATTTCCATTGGAATAAACGAGCTTCAAAGAAACCAAAGCAGCTTTCTCCCTCCTCTGTGTCTCCTTGTAGATAATGATGGTAGTTGTGCTCAGCTGGGATGCTTTTGATAACTCTCCTTGCTTTTGAATGTCTGGCAAATGGAGGCAAAGCATTCTTAATGGAGAACTGTTGGCTGTGACATCTGCTGCCTGAGAGCGCCAGATTTTATTGGCCTTCAAGACCTTGGTTTACAGCTAACACATTTCTTCAGGATTGTGTCTGAGGATGGAAACAGTGAAAAACATACTGAACTTTCTTCTGAGGCAAGAGTATTCTCTGGACTGATATTCGGTAACTTTTTTTTTCTATGCAGACCACCAAATGTGATCTGTCTCGTGTCACAGGAATTTAACATGGCATCTGCAATGTCTTAAATGATGATGCTGATACCACACAAACTTCCTCGTGTATCACACACATTGAGCAGGATATAATTAGTACCATGGGTCTGTGCCAGCTGAACATGCAAACAACATATGTGCTGTCTTTTCTGCTGTGAATTGGAATGGAATAAGAAATAAAACTTGTTCTGGTATTTTAAACAAAATGTTAACATCATCTAAGGATTTCATCAGCCTGCCTCTATTTTGAGCTGTGCCCTATCTTATTTTTGCCGGGTTGAAAGCAGATCCAGTAGGTGCCTGGCTGGGTGGGCTGGTACCCGCAGTGTCCCAGGGCAGGATGCTCAGGACTGCCCAAGGCCCGGTGTTGAGCCTGTTCTGGTGTGGCTCCTCCCTGCTGGAGCAGGCAAGAAGCTCTTCTGCAGGAGAACTCCTTCCTGGGGGTCCTTCTGCCCGGAGAAATGGGATTGCTATGTATTTGCAATGAAATGCAGTAAGCTTAAGGAGGTACTTGCTTTGGCTGTAGCCATTTCTATTGCAGTCTGGGCACGGGGAGCAATTGAGCTCTCTGGTGGAAGGACCCCTCCTTCCCTCTGTGCTGGGGGAGAGGAGAAGGAATGACACCGCATACAGACACCAGGCAAGGGCAATGCTCTGGACAGCTCCAGAGAAACCACTACAGAGGTAGTGAGCAGTGGGAGAGGCGAAGTGCACTTTGGCACCGGTGTTCACTGATATGGCAAAGATCTAGAAGGGGAGGCAAAAGCAGCTCCCTTTTCACAAGGGAGATGAGGGAAGATGACCTCTTGTTCTGACTGGCATATAAAACCTAGGAAAAGCCAGATGATTTAAGGACTCTTGTGGCAGGCACTTGGCTCAGCCAGTCCTGGGTTTGTTATTCTGTCAATACTCTATATTGCATACAATATTACTTATAGAATACAATATTGTATTCTGTTGTTTGGGCTTTCTGGTTCTCATGAAAACAGACAAAACTCCAGAAAAGCACTGTTAACCTGAGTACAGTGTTGCTGAGTATCTCAGAAGTCTTTACAGCAATAGTAACTGGGCGACAGGGTCTTTACCCCTGTTTCCTCCAGGATACTGGTGTGGGATGCAAGGACAGATGTTTGGAAGTGGTAGTGGGGAAGTGACCCAGGTTCCTGAGAACTGGGAAAAGTTATACCTACTTTTGCAAAAATCTGTTTTGCACAGATGATAAAATGTTAAAAATCTGTGTGAGAGATTCTGCCCACTCCTTTGGTCAGGTCTTGAGTAATAAGGCTGTATGTGCTCATATGTACTGTGCTGGTGTTAGCCAAGAGGATCCCAGGGTGGAATTGCTGCTGTAGTCTTAAGCTGCTCTGCAAATATATCATTAGACTGCTTGCCCTCTGCGTAAGGGATTTTGCTGCCCCTGCAGGGATGAAAGATATCAAGAGCTAGTGCAGTCGTTGCAGGAGCAGTGTAAAGGTCTGCATCCTTTCCTTCTGGCTGCCCTCCCTTACTCTCCACGGAGGGTGGCGTCGTGGATGAAACAGGGCTGTGGCTGTTTCAGATGGATGCTGGTGTTGGTACAGGGGATTATTTTTACTTCGTGCTGCTTAGGAGGGCTGCTGTGATTTGCTGTGCTCCCACTTCCTGCAGATTCTGCAAAGGCTTTTTGATGCTTTGCAGGCTCAAATGAGATTTTCTGCATCCTTAATGTGTTGAACTTAGTATACTATAAAGAAAATCATGAATCCAGGGAGGTTTCATATCAGATTTCATATGAATAGTATTATGGCCAAGCTCACCTCCTGATAAGGACAACCCCCGCACTTTGCTTTTGTCCATGTTTTTTACTGTTTTTGTCATGAAGACAGATAAGCTGACACAAATGCACAGTGAATATGATCACCAGCAGAAAAAATGTTGCCAGGCATCTCAAGTTTTGTCTGAGATGGAGCTCTCCAGTCTGAGCAGGTTTTGGTTCCTGCATAGGACCCAGGTCAAGAGGGAATGGAAGTGTAAGGTATGACTGAATGCAGATCCCAGGTCCTTGATAGCTCTCGGAGGTTTGAGTGCTGGGCTGGGACAGTGTTTGCAGCCGCAGCAGGCAAACAGCGGGCATTGCTGCTGTTCATAGTTACAACCAGTGTCAATGTCCTTGTGTGGAGTATGAAGTCAAGTCAGAAACCTCTAGCAAGTTTCTGTTCGTAGTACACATAATGAATTTCTACTCACTGGTTGTTCCTAGAAAATTTCCTTAAGTCTTCATTAGCAATAATGATTGCATGGAGTTCATGTGTTTCTTAGCTGTAGGGGAATAGCATTAAATCTTGAACTGGATTGTGGCTTATATAGGGGAAATGATAAAACACAAATTACAGCAGTGTATTTGGGGGGAAAAAAAAAACACACAAACTGGACAAGAACAGGAGCTATCAAGGCAACTTGAAAGAAGCTAGCAAGAAGGAAATTTAGCTTAGCATACCACTAATGACCTGGACAGATTACTCTGAATTGACATGCATGTGACTGAGAGCAGAATAAAGCCCAGACGTAATTTGCTCGTATCAGGCCAGAAAGGTTGCAGGACTTCTTCCTTGGATTGAAGCTTTCATCTCTCTGGCTTTCTCTGGAAAGCAGCTTTGATCTCTAGATTGTGAGCCGGGTCAGCATTAAATGGAGCCTGCCTGTTGCCGCAGCTCGCCAGAGCTGCGGTTTTCGGGCCCCCTCCTCGCTGTGGCACCCAGCCTTGGGGGACCCACAGCACCCATCCTGGGGATGGGGCTGCACGACACCCTGGTGCGGAGAGCGGCAGCGTAACGCTCACCTGGCGGCGGATCGTGTCGCAAGCCAAACTGCTTCAGCTGAAGCTATGTCAGCTTGGCATGAAATATTTGCACTTAGTTTTATTCCTGTTTTGCTATAGAGAAAACATATCTGGGGAAAAGACAAGGGTTTTTTTTGGTTTAGTTTTGCAGAATCTGCATTTCTATGGAAATGGGCTGAATGCTGCTGGGATAATTTTGTGCCTGGCTATTGATTAAGCCCACTTTGTTCCTCAACAGTCATTTGTTGTCCAAATGCTCTTTTTCTCTTCCATCGCAGATTATAGCGGTGGAAGTGTAATCCATGCTCTCCTGAGGAAGGACAGGGTGCTTTTTTATGACACACACCCCACTTGTCCAGCCTGCTGTGCCCTCTTCCTTATAGTGGCTGTTAGTGGGCCCTAAGGAGGAGGACTGCAGGTAGACCTGTATCCTTGCGCTCTGTAGCAGCTGAACGATGTTTTTCGTTTGTTTATTACTAATGAACACATTTCTGAACTGATTGAAATGGGTGTTAATAGTGTTTTGAAAGAGGTGCTGTAATGCTGATACATGTGTGCAGGCAGGTTGTAGAGATTTCTGCTGTGCTGTTTAGAGCAAAGTTAGTCCTGAATGAAACTATCAATTAATGCCAAAGGGGGGGGGGGTTGAAATAGTACATATATCTAATTTATAATATGTCTCACTCTAATGATGTTTCATTCTGGCATTTTCCAAACAAAATGTTTCTCTTTTTGGCTCCAAAAGTGTGATTTGAGTCTCAAATCAGTATATAGTGTTTTCTTTTAAATCAGAGAAACTTGGAGACATTTTGCCTGCAAACAAAAACTGTTCTTCATGCTTTGATGGAAGAGAAATCCTGCAGGTTATCATGAGGATGGATTTTTTTTTTTCCTAAGTATGGATTTTCTTGCCTTAAAACCCACTTTTGCTACCGCTCCACTGTCAGCCCCCATTTCCTGAGTGTCGAGGGAAAGTTGTTGCAACCTGAGAGGACGGAAAAGGCAAAGACTCATCCTGTCCTAGGATATAGCGGTGGAGAAGAGAGGTCCCCCCATAACTTAACAGGGCTGCTTTAAAATTCTGTCACACTAATTTTCTCCCTGTGGTTAAGATGACAACCTCTGGCTATGGAGTTGCCTCGAAAGGCAATACGCAAGGAAACTGCATATTCTGTTGCCAGTGTATTAATTTCATAGTTTGAAACGTGAGCTCGTTTTCCGCAGGTGCCCAGGGTGGTGCGGCTGTGTGCGCACAGCTACCTGGCACCCGGGAAGATCTGTTTCTCGTGTCTGAAAACCTGCTGCAGATGCTTGCCCCGCAGTGGAGTTGGAAGAAAACCAAGCGAACGGCTCCTCTGCATTTTGGCCAAAGGACATCTCCAACCTGCTATCTGCTGGTGGCAGCGCGTGACGCTGTGCGTGGGTCTGTGCTGCTCCCCGGCGAGGTCCGTAGCTCGCTGGAGCAGCGCAGAGGCTGGACGCGATGGGGAGGGCTGGAGGTGCGCGTGGTCCGGCATCGTCGCATGTTAGTTATCGCGTGAGCTACCTATATGGACCTGATCCAAAGGCTCTGACCTTCAACTGCTGACTATATCAGGCTCTGACATAAATGACAGCTTCAATTTTATTGGAAGCTATTGGCTGAAAGCGTCCTTTTCAGGCGGATAATCACACCCAGGTGCAGGATTGTTTTTACAGGATTATCCCACTGAATTATCATCCACAAAAGAGATTGGAGATAGCATTCAGAGTGAAATTTAAAAGTGTCTAAATTAGAATAGAGGTTAAAAAGTATTTCTTGTAATACATGTTTAGTTTCACTGCAGAGCCAATTTCCTTCAGCTTTAATTTAATCAAGGTCATTACTACAGCAGAGCTGAATTTATTCGTACTTTGTGTGGCTGCAAGCAGAAGCTGCTGCACGATTCTTCCTGCAGCTCTACAGCATAAGCTGAATATCTGGCGCAATGTTTTACACAGGCGAACTGATTTATCTCGGTATAATAAATGAGTAGCTTTCTGCAAGACCCGGGAAAACTGTGGCTCTGGACTGAAGCAGAGCATTATAGATGAGGTGACTGTGTTTTGATAGAAGTCAGTCTATTATGCTGGATCATTTTTTCCTCTTTTTTTTCTTTTTCTTTTCCAACCTGAGTTTGGCATTTTTTTCCCTTTATTTCGTGGCTGTGGTTCAGTAGTGCACAGGTATTTCTGTGCTGGGGAAGGAATGCTACTCTGATATCCCTATTGAATGTTTGCTTTAGAAATGCCCCTAAAGTAGATCCTTGGCTGGTGGCATGAGCACGTGGCTCTTCTGGAGTTAATGGAGCTCTGCTGGCTTAGTGAGCAGAGGTGATGCAGTTCTTGCTATAGAGAGTAATGAAGAAATTCTAATTTCACTAGCAGCTGGATCAGTTCCACCTGTTTAACCCATAAAGTGATCATTTCTTTTGCTCTTGGGGAAAGACTTTTTTTTTTGGTGACTGAACAGTTGGGATGTTGCAATAGTGAAAGTGTTGAATTAAATGCTTTTCCCTTTGGTGTTCAAGAGGTTGGATGACAATTTCAAGTGCTCCAGAATCCAATACTCTTCCAAGTTGCATTTAGAACTGATGATTAAGCTTCCTTTAACTTTTTAATCTTGAACTGATATTGAGAAGTCTTTAAAAAGATGTTAGAGTAAAACAACGGACTTTCTAATCAATCACATAAAATTATAATATATTGGAAACTTATTATTAATAATGGACTATTATTCTTTATGTATCATGTCTTACTATCTAATCTATCTATATTAGTTACTTTTAAAAGGAACCGAGTGATAAATTACTCTATTAAAACAGAACGAAGAGACTTGGGTTCTTTAACAGGGAAAATCACAAAGGAGGTTTTTACAGTGACTTAACAGTTTTGCAAAATCCTTGATGTGCTGTGAGCTTTCTAGGCGCTGCACGCCGCAGGGGACGTGTTGTTTAGGCCAAAGGATGCGTCCGTTCAACTGGCTCTTCCTGGCGGCGAGGCGAGGGCCGCCCCGTTTGGCGCAGCGGCTGCGTGCCGGCATCGGTCGGGCGGTCGGTAGCTGGCTTGAGTGGGGATGGTTTTCTCGGCTAGAACAGCCGCCCCGTCAGGCATCCCCAGGAAGGGTTGGGGTCTTGCTAACCGCCCAGGGAGAACGATGGGGGGCTGCTGCTCAAACGATCACGTCTGTTCCGAGACCAGAGTTAAGGTGGCGTCTCCTGCCCATTTAACCCAGGTCACGTTGACTTGACTGGAAATCTTGGTGGTGGCAAAACATAAGTTTAAAAAGCGTTTTCTGGTTTGGGCTCCTGTGAGCTGCTGTGAGGGGTCTGCTGGCATCGGCAAAAGTCTGTACAGATCTGAAGTTAAGGAAATATTTCTGCTTAAACCATATAGGAGTTGATAAAGGAAAAGAAAGCGGCAGCCCTTTCTTGAAGCTCTTCTGAGGTTACGGAGAGAAAATACAGGGGAATTTGGGCAAGGGACTGTGCCGGGACGTTTGCATTCCAGTTTTGCTTTGTAATCTGCCCACCTCTGGGGATGAGTTTTTCAAAACCGACTGAAGGAGCCCGCTCATGTGCGGTTTGTTTCTGTGGGCACCTTTCCCTGACAAATGTGGATTTATTATGCAGTTTCTCTACTGCACTTATTTTTCCCCCTCTAGCATGCCATGCAAGTGTCTCTTCTCGGGGTCCCTTGGGTACGTACCATGCTTGGGGAGATAAATGTAGAGAGATGAGCATATACGTGTTTGCGTTTGTAATGATTAATGAGTGGGGAAAAAGATGAAAAACAGCACTTTTATTCTCTTGCTCCATTAGGAGCAGGTTTTGTGGGCCCCATGGAGGATCCCGTTCAGATTTTGACCTTTCAGCCTTTGGGACAGGTTCAAACCGAAGTGGAAGACTTGGACTGGGCATTCTCAAACCTGGAGAGAGCCATAATATTGGCACTGCTCTGTGCAGATTTAAGCTGATCCACCCTCTCTGTTACCCCCGTTTCTTGCTATTGGAAGAGCACCTGAAGGTATTGCAATGGCAGCGTGCAGCCCTGGGCACTGTTCACCCTTCGGTAAATTTGGGGGGGGGGGGCCTGCAAAAGAGTTGCCAGCTGTAGAGAGGAACTTGGAAACCCGAATGAGCTTGGAGAGAAAACCAAACAAAGCAGCAGAGTGGGATTCATCTGTTTTAATGCATCTAGCTGTGCAGTGCACATATAAGGGAAAAATCAATTTACAAAACCCTAAATAACTGATAAAAGATACATTCCTCTCAAATTGAAAACAAAAATGGAAATGGAAGTAAATGATTGTCTGAATGGGTAAAAGTGTTAAAAGCGGCAGCAGCAGAGTTGGAGGGGCTAAAAGGACTACATTTTCATATAAAACAAAATATAAAGGCGGCATAAATTGAGGATAAAGGCCTGCTAGTAAGAGGACTTTGTTTACTGACGTTTTAAACAGCTCATTTTTCTCCTCATTTTGATTTAAAATAATCTGAAATGGTGGGGAGGGATTTGTGGAGAAGCAGCACAGTGTGCGGCCTAATCTTCCATCCCACAGACTTACCAGCATTATCATAAAAATGCTGGAGGTTTTTTCTGGTTTTGAACTCACTTTTGTGAAAGTCTTGACAAACAAGCCCGAGTGCATTAATAATGGAAGTGGAGTGATTCTCGCGTATATGGGGAAATGGGCAGGCTAGTGGAATTTTGTGTATTTATTGCCTTTGACAGGCTTTGTAAAGCCTCACTGGCAGTAACAAGCTGTTCATTTGGGTGTTGGTTTGGCTGAGTTGGTCTTTCCCACCGCACTACATCATTCCAGTTCCGCTTGGCCCCATTTTAAAACTGCAGTATTGATAGCTGGAAACTTTCCAGTCGACTTCTGCAGGGAGAACGCAGGGAATAAATGACAGAGCGGCTGTTATTTGTATGACCCTCTTCATAGAGTTATCTGATCCGATTCCCAAATACAGTATCTCTGGTTGGTTCAGCTGTGCCAGTCATAACTGGCAGTAGGTAAATCCATTGATTCGGGGTGTGTCGATGCATTTACCTAGTGTCACTGATGAATAACACAGCGTGATGCCACAGCTGAAGCGGCGATTGCCGCATGTTTAGCTAGACCTCTGCAGCCACTTCTTGAATACCGAGAAGGCTGCAGCTGTGAGCGCGTGGCGTTCAGTACGGCGAGCCCTCCCGGGACTCTGCAGTGCGTTTTGAGCCGTTTAACCACGTGGAAGTTTGCACAGCCTCGCATCTCTGTAATTGGCAGCTGGGCTGATAGGTAAAAGCAGGATTTGTTACGCCTTCTGTTGCTGTCCGGTCTCTGGCTGTGTCGGTGTATAGATAAGCCTGGGTCATGCTTGGACATGGTAGCAGTAATAATACTGTTGGTTAGAGGAAACCCTTAATATGGATAAAGTTAACCTGCTCCAAACGTGGTTCATCCTTTTATTGTTGTTTCTCCTTGCAGCAGGAAACACCTTTATACAAATACAAGCACCTTTGGAGCAGGTGGGTTATGCCGCATTACCCCTACCTGCGTCAGCACTGCGATAAAACACCTTCCTAATGCAAACATGGTCCCTGGAGTATGGTGGCTGATCCAAAATTACAAGAGCAATCGAGAGTGTAATCTAGTTCAGGACGTTGCTTTTGCCATGCGAACATGTGGGAGGTGTGACTGGACATCAACTCATTTCTTTTGTTGCGAATTAAAAGCCTTGTTGTGCGTCTTATGCCTGTGTTGGGTGCGTTTCTCACTGTACCGTCCTTTCATGGAGGAAGGAAAGAAAATAGTAAAAGAAGGAAAGTGAGTGGTGTTTTAAAATGCTGCCTTATTTTTAAATGTTAGAGTAGCACTAGTAGTAGCTGTGCTTGAAGAAGATGAAATGCAGCGGTTATGATGGATTACGACTGCAGAAGACCCCAGGCAGCTTTCTCTCCTCTGAACCGGAGGTGCCCGAATGCAGCCTGCTTTGGTGTCACCCCTGGCAGCAGCACTGGTCTCAGCGCTGCGCGTGGTGTCTCGCTATGTGACGCCGTGTTTGCGTTGCTGTGAATTAGCTAGATCATTCCTGGTAGTGCATCTCTTTGGTCTGCTTTATTTTTATTGCTGTTATTTTATTGCTGGTGTGAGATTGCGTGTACTCGTGTTTGGTTTTTAAGGGTGCTGAGCACTTGACTGTAATGAAATCTTGCAGCAAGGCAGTCCCCAGCCTGCCTTATACGGAACAGAAAGGCCTTTTACTGTCACCTTTAAACAGATCGTTTTGCTTCATCCCGTGTCCTGTATCTGTCCTGAGCGGAGACAGTACTCACAGGATGCTTGAGAACTGGAAAACGAGAACAACCTTTTCAGCCTCTCCTCTGTTAAACCCATTGACGCACCCTGAATCCATGGATTTGTGCTGCTTTTGCTGCTGTGCTCTGTACCTTCATTTGCTTTGCCAAATCGCTTTGAGCTAGGGCGACTGAAATGAAGATGCTCTTTCATCTGTGGGATATCGTTGAGCTGTGTAAGAAAATCGACGCGTTTTCAGCCTTCTGTTTCCTTTTCTGCTTTCTCTTCTCGCTTGTCTATCTGAACTGCTTTGTGTGGAAGTGCCCATCGTAATGCCTTCATTTCCTTTATAACTGGTTGAATTAAATTACAACCTAGGAACGTGTGCGAACACTTCAACGAATGAAATGGTTCATTACGACAAAGCACTGTGCACTTGGTTTGTTATGCATTCATTTTGATTTAAAGTGCAAAATGTTTTTAACATCTCTTGCCCAGCCATCGGCAGCTGTAGAAACGCACGCTACAAACTTACAAGTACCCCAATAAAAAGGTATGAATTCAGAGGTAAATGTTGCGTCGGTAACAGGCTATTCTTAAAGACCTGACTCTTCCCCAGCAGTTCGTCTCGAGCAAAGGCCTGGTTTGAGGGTCTTATGTGAACAAGGAAATTTGCGATGGTGTAGAATGGAAAATGAATTATGCAGTTTCCAATAACACCTTGCTCTTTCTTAAGCATTAGCCAAAAGCTATAAAATATACTAATAGATCAATTTAACATTTAAGAGTTACTGTACTATGACCTAGCTTGCTTTTGATACGTGCTTCCCAGTGCAGTTTTAGGAGCACGATACTTCCAGGCACAGAAGTTGGGAGTCCAGAACGTTTATTTTGTGTTTTGCAGTGAAAATGCAGGGGTAGCTCACGGTCGCTGGTCCCTAGTTTCTGGATTGACAGAAAGACTGCTTATTATCAGGAGAAAAGCGGCTGCCGTTAATGCTTCCTGAGGCCATTGCTCCTTGTTAAATAGAGCCTTGCACAAGAGCCACAGACCAACTAATCGCACATCTTTTTAACAGAGCAGCTTTGCAGCATTAAGGGAACCCCAAGTAGAGTCTGTACCCAAGCAATGACATTTGGGAAGGAAGCTGAGGGGAAAAAATAGCAGTCCAGAAGGAGCAATGGAAAATGTAGTCCAAAGAAAATTAGGTCAGGTGAGTTCAACACCATGTAGTACTTGCCTTCCCTAAACGCTGCATTCAGTAGTATATGGAAGCTTAAATTTCTACCCGTTTGTCTAGAGAAGGAAGCATCTCTCTCTTTGTAACATTTTTAACAATAACTGTGTTTTGCAATGGAATTCGCCCTCTAGAACAATAAATATCTTGCAGGACTGGTAGAATTTTAAGACCTTATTTTGCTGCTGCTGCATGTTTGGAACTTCTATTGAAATTAATGGCAATTGCACTCACGTAACAGCATTAGGAGAGACCCCGTGACCTTATAAACGCAGGCAATATTGTGAAGCAGCTAGCTGCCTTTTGGTGGCGAAGAGCAAACAAAACTGCACTTTATATTAGACATCACTCACTCGTCCTTTCTCTTCTTCTATTGCGCTCTGGGTCCTGATCCTATTAGCCACTGTGTCCTTCTGTGATTTACCAAAGTAATGCTTTTGACTGGGAATTCTTAGGCAATTTCCTGTGTTGTCTCTATCAGCATCATTCTTTTAATGGAGCAAGGGGCTGCAAACAGTGGAGCTGGGAAAGCTCCTGCAGTTCTGGTGCAGGCCAGCAAGTCGGTTTTATTTGCTGGCTTCGATATAAATCTGTTTTCAGGGGCTTCTCTCTCTTCCTCTAGTCCTGCAGAAGCAAACCGATGATACTTGAGAAAGCAGGCAATGTTGTGGGGCACAGAGGGCAGTAAACTGGATAAATGGTCACATAATTTATCTCCAATTCTTCCCAGTTATTCCACTCCTTTGCCTGTTACCATGGTTAATTGAGTTTTTGCCCAAATATGGCCTCCCCTCCAGTATATTATTGTCAGAATGACTGTGCAACTTCATTTTCTGTAGTCTACAATGTGTGTTTAAGCTTAAGAGTGTTAGGTCAGAGTAGTGAGCGTCTTCCTGATATTCTTCTTGAAAGTATCCCAGCAGAGTCTGTTCATCGTAGCATACAACTTCCAGAAATTCAGATGCTTCTTGACTCTTGCTAAATTTGGTCTGTTTTCTTTAAAATAAATAAGTAAATACATGTTCATCAGAAGGCTGCAACTTAGACTCCTATGTCATTTAATGTGCTCTTGAAAATCTGATTCAATGCTACAAAACTGTGTCTGGAAAAAACATTGTTCAGATTTTCCATGAGCCTTAACCTGGGCTCTGCATTAGTTATCAGTGAAAATTTTGCACTGTTTTAAAATGGATTTGGATACTGTCTCTCTTCCTAGACAGATCAAGGAGCCTACGCTTTCTTCCATTAATTTCTTTAAAATGCATTTGAATATTAGTTATATTTTTACCTAAATGTGCAAGAGTTTAGAATGCATTTTAAATCAAAACTTAGACTAGAGCACAGCACTTACCTTCTGAAAAAACATAATCTTTGGTTGCTTTAAAAAAATTTGAGCACTGGCAGAGCTTGAGTTCTGCTCTTTTTTTTCATCAGTGGAAAGAAAGCTGCTCTCCTCCCTGCTCCCCCCTTCTACCCATGGAGAAATCAAAGGATGTATGAGGTTAGCTGACCTTCCCCAGCCTGCGCAGAAAGTGGAATTAGATTCCAGTACAGGCTTCTGGGCCCTGCCTTCATCACAAGCAATATTTCTGGAAAACAAAACAGTCAACGTGCTTATAGCTAAGGTTCAAAACATTTGGAAAAAAAAAGGAACCCAAATAGAAGTTCAGATTTATTTCCGCTCCGCATGTTCCTTCAATCACAGCATGTCAAAGATTATATTGCTAGAGTAGCTCTTCTCTTCCAGGCTACTGAGAAGAGACGTTGAATCTTACTATAGCGCTAATTACTGAAAATGTCTTGGTGTCCTTTATCTGAATCTTCAAAGGGTGAAACTATTATTATAGAGAAATATCATATCACATGAAATATCGCAATTGAGTGTGCAAGGCCATGGATCAGGAAGATTGCCCGAATTAACTTGGCTCTGTGATGAATGGCAAGGGTAATAACTTCTCCAAAGAGCCATAGGAGGCAGGCAGCAGCTTGATTAGCAGCGATACATCATGGGTAAAGATCTAGGGAAACACAGATCCAGAAAAAAATGACAAAATTTGAGTTTCTCGTGAAGCTGTCTTCTGGGGAAGAAACTAGCAGTCCACCAGTAGTAGTAGAGATATAGCTTTGGGGGAAAACGGCTGAAGCGCTGGCTGGAAGCCAAGGTCAGCGGCATGAGGGTGTCGGGGTGGCCTGGGAAGGAAGAATTGGCGGGCGAGAGAGGGGCAGAATTTCCCAGCTTCTCTGGATCGTATTTAACTTTCTGCACTGGGGATAATTTATCATGAGTTAGTGATAAACCCTCTGAAAGAGTTGCTGACTTTCCTTTAGCTTACCCAAAGGCAGATCAGTGATGCCACAGATATCAGTGGAATTTATTTCGATTTACTGCGTTTAAATGAAAGGATTATGCCAAAGGGTCCAGAGTCCTTAAGCTGCTGTACTTTATAAAATCAATGAGACAACATCACATTATACCAGCTAAGGACGTGGCCTGATTTAGTTTGCTTCTGGGATGCAAATACAAAATCTCTTAATGGGGACAGATATTTAGAGATCCTTCTCCATTTGCTCTATATTGTATCTTCCTTCTAATTACTTAGTTCTAAATATTCCAGAATAAAACTTGGTTGTTGACTTCAGAGTTTTACATTTATTTATATTAATTTCCATTCATGACATAGTTTCAAGCAGCTGGGATTCTGGAGATTCTGTAACAAGGATTAACATTTTATAATCTGATAACAATATTTAATAGACCAATCATTATTTGCTACTTCATTGCTTCCTTTTTCTGTTCTTCCTTTAAAATGCAGCTTTTCCTTTTTTTTTTTAAATCTAGTTAAACATTAAAATCCTCAAGGCTGAATTCTTTGTCTTTTCTCATAGTACCATGCATACTTAATTAAAGCCTGCTGAAGCGATGGGAAGCTTTTCACTGATGTTGGACGTTTCAGCAGCGTCTTTGCTCTCCTGCGTGAAGACCGGGGGCTGCTGACCACCTGGAAGCAGAGCAGGGGAGAAGGTGCCCGGACGGGAAGGCTGGAGCGCTCTGAACACGTAGCGCCCCCCCCCCCCCAGCGGACTTACGAATGTCCAAATTGCACCAAAAATACGGAGTTTTCCCTTCCTTCCCCCGTGGTACGCTAATGGCCTTTTCCTTTTATGCTGGGCTGCCTCACCTGCAACTTGGGAATAACCCCGAGAAGGCAGGCGATGGGCGTTGAAACCCCCCGAGTGTCTCCGTTTCCTCCAGCGGGGCAGGTGCGTGTTTGCAGGACTGCTGTCGCCGAGACCTCGCCGGGGTACGAGGGAACCGGAGTCTCCCAGGGAGCCTCTCGTCTGTGCCTGCGGCTTTCGTGGCGCCACTGTCTTGCTGCAAGCTCAGCGGGTGCTGAAATACCGCATTACTCCTGCGGGTAGTGTGTACTGTAGGCACGTTACCTCTGCTCAGTGCTGATATTTTTTCTGATTAGGTCACTGGACTTGGAAAAAAATCACATGGTTCTGTAATAACTCAGAGCTAAAAAGGGGAAAAAAAGATAAGTCTTTGATAAAGTGCTCATAAGTACAGGTAGCCCCCAGGGTAACGTCAGTGGGTCCCTCCAGCGCCAGAAGCGTTTGAGTTTTGTGTGGCTGGTTTCGAGCTCCTCCGCTGAAGCGCGCAGGTGATGCAGCGCTTCCTTCCCCGTACGTCTCTCAGATGCATCTTTAAAAGTCAGCCCCTAGTCAGGCATGAGTTTGCAAACTCCCATTTACTGATTTCTTTTTTAATACATTAACCAGTTCACTGATACAGAATTATTACTGAAACACAGACAATTTAGCTTTCTTCCGTGACCATAAAACTGCCAGATTAATACAAACCCTGCCTTTTCCTTACATAAAAATGCTTGCATTATACAAAAGCGCTTTACCACAATGATTTTATTAAAGCAGCCCTGCAGCTTACACTTAATGTTTTTTCTACTGATGAAGCATTCGGAAGACCACCTAATGTACATACCCACATTGCTTTTCAAGATTTCTAAGTGCTTTAGGATTAGGCTACTGGAGAGCAGTTTGATATAAAGAGACTTAGTTTTGAAGACCTGGGTATGGTGTAGGACAGCTGGCTGTATGAAGTGTTTCCAAGAAGCAGACGTAGGGAGAAAACTGAGTGTGATAAACTGTGTTTTAGTGCCTGCGCTCAGCCAGTGCTTTCAGCAAAGCACAGGGCAGAATTGGAAGAGAATAACCTATGTCACTGCTAAAAAGGGAGGTGGAAGATCTGCCTAGAAAGGAGAGTACTCTATTTTAAAATTCATTATTGGCCATTTCCATGTCAAGGTTCCCTCTAGGTATGAGCCTTGAATAAATACCTAGATGTGAACCAGCAAAGCTGTTTTATTCTCTCACTCTTCCTCCCAGCGTAGCCTCTCGGAGATGGGGTTCTGCCATTACAACCCTAACTCCCTCCAAATCCTTGCGTGCACGCGGGTTGGAGGTGCTGAAGCTGGACGGCTCCATCCTGCCTGTCTCTGCAAGGCTGGAAGCCGATGCAGCTACGATAACGTACGTGCTGAGCAGCAGACCTACATGCGCTGGAGTCGCGGGAAGCAATGGAAATTGCTGTGGTAGTGGTGGGCTTTTTGTTAGCTATTGTAATAGAAATTACTCCGGAAGGTGCTACTTTGCTTTATCTAATTTGAGATCTGTGAGTAGTCTATGCAATTAGAAGACAGAAAATGAAACAGCTGTCAGCAGTTCTGAGCACATGCCTTTCGCAAGGCACTTTGCACTAAAGAAACATCTATCTGGGGTTTAACTTCAAAATAAGGTAATGTTTGAGAAGGTTATGCAAGCAGATACAGATCCTCCCCCACTCCCCCCAAGGATGAGATACCCAGCTTGAGTGTTCAAGGATTTGAGGGGGGGGGGGAGTCACTGCAACTGTCATTTTAAAGATTTCAGATAGATATAGCAAAATGATGGGCCATATTAAGAAATGGGATACATTTACTGGAACCATACTTTATCATCTACCATACAGAAGGCTTTTAGATCCAAAAGATTCCTTATTGCAGGGTCCTGAACCTTAGCCTTACCCTGATTAAGTTCTTATTTCTGAAGTTCTTATAAAATGCTGGGAAGTAGGAATTCAACATTTTTAGAGATTATAATAATGAGTTTTAGATGCTCTTCCAGTTTATAGATAAAACACTATATTAAGTGTAGACAGTATTATGTTTTGTTATGCAATTTTGGAGAGCTCTTGCTCAAAGACAAATCAAAAGAGACTGTTTTTTTTTTTGGGTGGTTGTTTTTAAATGTAGATTTGCAGCAGCATGCAACAAAACGCTGCTTCTCAGCTGCAGGCGTTTTTAACATTCTAGTTAATGTTAAAAGTGTCAAATTATTAAATTTAAATTAGCCAGTAGCAACTCTATTGCCCCTGTACTAATGTAATGAAACAAAGACTAAAACTTTAAGAGGCATCCTCCTGCTGTGCCGTTACCTTTCTCCCAAATGCCGAGATATGCGAAAGTCTTGCTCTGCATCTGAAATAGAGGGGGAGTAACAAGGTGCTTTTAGACCAAGAGCAACAGCAGGCGCCGTTATGGGTCGCCCCTCCGGAGGCGAGGCAGGGAACGTGCAAGGTGAGGCAGCGAGGTACTAAGGTATTTTTGACTACTTTTGTGTCCTTCCAAAACCAGACCGTGCCAGGAAGCCGGGTGCAAGGAAGAGGCTCTAGTGTCGCGTGCTGCATGCTGGCTCTTTAACGCAATCCTCAGCAATTACAAGGAAAAGGGACCTGGAATGACTCATTGGGTCTGCCTGTATCGCATTAGGATCTCTGTTTTGAATTACATATTGAATTACATGTCTAATTTGCCTGATGGCAGCATTAAATTGCAGATGCCCCTGAGGAAGGGGCAGGACACCCTTCCGAAGCAGGGAAGGTGTGAGGACGTGACTTTGAGCGACCTCAATCGCAGCTCTCTCCCTTTGGCTGGTTTTCAGCGCGCTGGTGAGCAGCGATGGCTGGAGGGACGGGGAGCTTCCCGCGGCTGGCGGCAGCTGGAAGACAGACGGACTTGCAGGGTCTTGGGCAGAGCCTGGCCAGCCGGGAGTATCGAGTCCATCAGCTTTTGCTTTAAGACTTATGTTTCTGGCTCTTGTGGCTGAGCAGAAAAGCCTAGAAACGTGGGTTCATGAAAAGAGCAGGAAGATCACCCTGCAAAATGCAAAGCAAAGAACAAATGAAAAATCCTTTGAATTTTAAACCGATAACATCATTCTGAGGGCCTAACTTGTGGTGTTCCCCCCCATGCCCCCCTTTAATGTATGAACACCGGTAATACTGACCACATAAACTAATGCTAGGCTAAATTGAAATTAATTCTCTGAGAGAAGGTTGTTCTAAAGCTACTGCAAGAATTACCAGACACTCGGGCTGGCAAATAAACTGCAAGAGCTGTGATAGCACTCAGCTGCTTGGGAAGTGCAGATGTGACGGAGGCTGGCTTTGTGTTTGAAACCTGACAGGGGAAAAACACTTTGGTCTCAGGTTTCAATTACATGTGTAGAATATAGAAGTTGATGATATTCTATGAAAATTCAATAAACCTTGAGAACAGCATCAGGGCTGATATCTGTAATTTAAAATAATGGATATCAAGAAATTGTTTCTCATTTATCTTTACTGCCGAGTTTCAGAGGCACCAAAGAGACTTCATTAGGCTTTTTTTTCTTTTCTTTTCTTTCCTTTTTTTTTTAATAGCTTCATTTATCTCAATCAATGATGGGTTCTAGAGGTGGCTGACTATTATGTTTAATAATACACAGGATAAAAAAAATCTCCATCCTTTCACAGTTTTTGACATATGTGGAAGGGATGTATGAAATCACTTCTCAGTGGGAGATGGAAATAGATTTTTTTAATTTCATTATGCAAGATAAATGTATTTTTGTTGTACTGTGTGATTTCTAGGCAGAATGTTTAAATTTTTTTTTAACATAGATTGAAGTTTCATTAGAAGAAATTTACTTTTGGTTTAAGCAAATAGCATTTCCTAAACACAACTTGATATAATCCTACAAATGCTGCTCTTGAGAACCCTCTCCAGGAGATCCTGTTTAGCCTGGACCTTTTAATAGAAGTTCTGCTATTTATGGAAACCTGAAAACTGGAAGTAGTTGTTTTTAACATCTCCCACTCCTCTTCACCCTTCTAAAGGTGCCAGTTGCCTCAGTCAGTGGTTGTTTCATATGGATTTGATTTTGATGATTTATCCCCTGAGAGATCCTGTGCTGCCGCGTTGTTCTCCCGCTCCCTTCCACCCCCTTAAATGCTGATCCTGTGTTTGGGTCTCCTAGAGACTGGAAGAGTCTCTGCTGCTGTGTAGTGGCTCACATTAGTGGATCACTCTGTCTTTGCTCTGATGAATGTATTTGCCTTTGAATGTATGTTTTGCTAATTAGCAGTGGCTTCATGTGTAGGTGCCCACGCGCTCGTACTGATGGGGAGCGTGTAGGCTTATTCAATGCTGGGAATTGTTAGCGGAGCTATTGTGTTTATTCTGGACAAGATGCCCACCCCAGGCAGACTCCTTTGTGCCATTCCTGCAGGGCAATGGGAGCTTGAAGCTGGTCTGGCTCGTCCGCAGAATACCTACCTCTCCAAGGGGAAGAAGCTGCTCTGCAAGGTTTCTTGGCTGTGGCGGGATTGGTGACTGGCCTTCCTCGTGGGGGGCTGATGAAGACTTCCCGGCTCTGCTCCGGGCATCTTGGGTTGCTGGGACTATCCGCCAAAGCCAGTTTCGGTTAGTGCTCCCACTTCATGTTGCCAGACTGCTCTGATTTATAACAGGCTGCTTCAGTCCCTAGTTAGATCTTGACTTGACGGAAGTCAAACTATGGTTCGCAGCTTCCATGTTTACTGCTCTGTCAGCTATTGTGGTTATCGGTTTGGCAGTGCTTAAGAAGTAAGCCCAAGGAGTTCAACGTGTTTTTGCTCTTTGTTGTCCTTCGAAATATTTGCAACAGCGATCAGCAGGGATTTTCCTAGGTTACTGAGGGCAGGTCACTTGTCTTGTCTGAACAAAGAAGTGTTGCGTTTGGGAACAGCCTGACAAACAAAGAGTTCATCTAACAAAAAGCACTAAAGAAAAATGATGTCCAGGAAATGAAGAAACCTAATAGATCTTATTGTTGTGGGCTCATAGCCAATGCTACAATACAAAGTGCTGCTCCCTGGGTTCAGGGGAATTAAAGGAGATTAGATAAGGAAATAAATGTGGATTCTGAAGCAAAAGTGATGAACCTGAAGCCACGCACAGGTGGCAAGCTAGCACTCGCATCCTTAACTTCATGTGTGGTGAGTCAAAATAGACAGGTCTTCTCATTGAACCAGTTTTTTTGTTCTTGATAAAATGCCTGTCTGCTCTTAAATATACTGAGTTCCAAATACTAAAGGCCAGTGTATAAAGAGGCTGAAAACGAAGAGTTACTATGAAAGAGATTTCTAAAAGAAGTTGTCCTTTATCTTTGTTATAAAGAGAACTTTACCTGGCAGATGTGAACACTGTGGGCTGCCACGTGAGAAGCGTTCCTGCTGCAGTCACGGACAGGAGGAACCTGAGAAGCTCCGTTTGTGCTAAGGACAGCATCATTGCTCCAAACTGATTTTGTTAGTAATGATTTGGCGAGGGAGAAAGGGTTGTTTTGGATATACAGTGCCATCGGGGAGTGGCTTAGTGGTATAAGCTCTGTTTTGAAATACCTTGGATATCATGCTACAAATAAGTAGCTCTATGAATAAGCAAGATGCAAAATACGTCATTAGTTATCTCTGACAAATTGTAGGTGAAATACAGAGGAATTACATAATTGCTGGGAGGGAGAAAATTAACTTCTGAAGAAAACTTTTGGAAGGGATGGGTTAGCAATTTCCATGCTTCAGAAGGGTTTTGTTTTGTTTTTTCATTTTCTTTTGCTTGCTTCAAAATCTGAATGAATGTTTGGTGTTTGGGAGCCCATGTTTGAGCCCAAGAGCATCAGTTTTGTTATTTTAAACCTTGAAGCAGATAATTTTGATGTAGTTTCCTGGGTGTTTTGGTCATGTTCCTAAATGAGACAGGAGAGCTGAGAGGAGAATTTTCAAAAGCATAAATGGAAAGAAGGCCTTCTACTTCCATTAATTTACAGTGGGGATTAGAAAATTCTTTGTGTGTGTGTGTGTGTGTGTGGCTGCAGTGGTCCCAAGATCTTACATAGGCAAGGGACCCTTTGGTTGACAGCGGCTATCAGTTCTCAGTGGGCTATAAAGCCTGCAGGCATAATGAAATGCCCCAAACTCCTGTATGTGGCACTACCATCGCCTCCAGGCTATCCCAAGCAGAAGGTCTGATGCTGTAAATTGTCACACGCACAGGCTTGAGCTGAGCTTTGCTCAGGGGTGTTTCTGTCAGACTGCAATTGAAGCCACATGTAAATGCATAGTTGGTCCTTGCGCAATGTGTTCCTTTTTGCTCTTAGTGAGTCAAATTGGGATAATGAACTCAGACTAGCAATACTTAATAATTTAAATTCAGACTGTAGCCTGATCCATTTATCCAGAATTTCCTTATTATCTCTTTGGCTATTCATTAAGGCAAGTGAGTTGCTATCAAAGTTTATTCCCAGACCACTGTTACCCTGTATTTGAGATAAAAGTAAGGCTTCCAAACAATGATGGTAGCATGGAGAACACAATAATTGAGAGAAGAAGTGAATGTAACTAGACTCTCTCTTCTCCGTATTAGCCTACATATCAATGGAAGATGAGGTTAGGAGATGTAAACCAATACTAGTCCTAGGTGATCAGGATAGGCCAAGGAGGCAGAAGTAGGAAAGCAGATGGACTAGGCAGGTGACGGTGAGTTTATGTAGGGCTCAATGCTGCTGGTTCTGGTTAGGATACATACAAGTGTGACAATTACTCAAGCACTTGCAGTATAAATATCCAGATCAAAAATAGGTCTTTACTTAAAGAAACTGCCGTGTGCCTTGAGGCTTCCTACATGACATCCTTAAGTATCAGCAAAAACAATTTGGTGAGGGCAGAGAGGTTTAAACTAGTGGGTAAATAAAATTGAACCAGACAGGGGACATGTTAAAATGGGGATCCTCGGAGGCTTCACTGTGTTAGATCCAAGCTGTATCATCTGGTGTGATATTAAGGCTGGCAGTATATCCTTGCATTAAGAGGCTACTGAATAACCTATGTGTTCTGACAAGCGTTATTCTGCAGCAGCAGAAGCAGGAAGAGAGCTGTTAATGTGGTGGCAATTAATGAGTTAATGGAGGGGCAGAAACCAGACAGATATGCTCTGCTCTGCAAGGTCTCATCAAGCGTTAGCACGCTTATCATCAGATGATTCAGTACTCTAGATGAGTGCACAAAATTAGACCCCCTTGAAAATTCATACCAATGGTTTTTCTGGAGTGGGATAATCATTTTCCAAGCTACTCCATTGTTAACACAAATAAACAATAAATCCTATGGCATCTGCTTTAAAGTGCTCTCAGATGCAGTGTTTTCTATCAGGGTTTATTTCTTTCAATATGCTCCAAAGGAAAACAACATCACCTTTGGTTATGTAGTTTTCCTTCATGATTTTATTGCAGCTGGAACATGAATCTGCACTAATAATGTATTTTCAACAGGCTACATGTAATGTCATCTGCAACTAGAGTATTTGCCAGTGTATATTGTGGAACTGTATCAACTTCCAGTATTTAAAATATTTCTCCTATTCTAATGGTTTGTTTAAAGAAAGGAGTCTGGTCATCTGTTAGGTGGTTCAAGGAACCCTTGAAACACCAGAAGATCAAGGTCAAGCTCTGTTTCCAGAGGCAAAACTTCCATTGATTCTTTGAGACGGCTGGAGCAAAAGGATGTCATTTGTTTTAAGGCAGTGCTTTTTTATATACACTTTAAAAATTGACTCTACATTCATGCTGGATTTCTCAGACTTGTAGTTTCTTGAGATCCTATTCATTCTCTTTGCTGAGTGCTATTGAGAAATAGTCTCCGAAGGTTGCAGCTGCTGCTGGGATCAATAGTTCTGGTACATTTGTGTACAAAGAATAACTGAATCTCAACATGTAAGTACTTCAGAGTATCGGTTTCTATACGTTAGCAGAAAACGAGAAGGTGGTGTGCTTGTACACAAGGTTAATCTGAAGTTACTGCCATGTGTGTCTGTTTAATTGTGAGCTGTGAGCAATGAGGGTGGAGGTTCATTTAGTTGCTAGTGGGAAATAAGGGCTCTCAGCTACCTCTAGTGGGCACTTGAGCCCTTATGTTTCAGGTGTGAGGGTGGCTTGTCAGCCAGGCTGCCCATTGCGCAGCAGGTAGGAAATCCTGAAGGCAAAACGATGGAAGGGACGTGGTAGCGTGACGCTTTCCCCGAGACCGCTGGTTCCCGGCGGTGCTGCAAGGCCTTGGGGAGAGACAGCCCTGGCCACCGTGGTGCCTTGCGGGGAGTGCTCGCAAAAGCAAAAACATGCAACTGGGCCAAACTCTGGTAGCATCTGTAATAAAAACTTCTGCAATGACCAGAAGGAGTGTATGCATTTCAGGCAAGTCCATATGCAGTTATATTTCCCTGTATTTACAATGGAATTAGAACATATTTTGAATAAATGCCTGAGCTAGAGACACTGCATTGTTAACTGCTGTCATAGCTAATAAACTGATCATTGATTGTCAGTCAATGTCTATGTTCAAAATGTGTTCACTGGGTGAGTATTTGCACGTATGTCCAAGCTAAAGGTTCCTGATACAGTAATAACAGATCTGAGCCAGTCACTTAAACTTTAAAAAGTATTATTATTATCATACTCTTCTCTTAAGGATAGTGTTTTCAAGGACTGGTCTGGAATTTCCTATGAAAATATTAAGAGCGAAATGAAATCTTTGCAAATTCTACTAAATGGAACAGACAGAGTCTGAATGGACTCCCTTATGGAAGCTGTGTTTTTTTTATGCATGCATATATGTGTGTGTGTGTATATATACATATGCATGCATTTTTTTAAAAACATATAATCATACTCTATTCTACTTTGCATTTGAAGTGGAGAAGGTGGCTTTCCTCCCTTTGAGTACTCTTCTATCACTTTGGTACCAAGTTTGCCCCATTTGGGGGGACTATCCCGTAACTGTGTAGTTACTCTTGTCTGTGTGTATATATAAATATATGCCCAAGACCACAACTTTCATTCTGACAGCTTATGCTATAACTCTGTAACAACCCCTTATTGAAATGGGCATTTTTTTTGAATTCCAGAAAAATTTTGGGCTGAGGTATTGTCTGAAACCCAGCATTTCTTTTATCAGAAAGAAATAGCTCATTGCTCCCCGTTACAGATTATCTTTTCCCTCTCAAGGACATCTAGGATATACAGTGTCTTGTGCACACACTACTGTGTCATTAAGGTGTCTCTTTTTAGTAAGATGTTACTGTGCTTGAATCTCCTGATGAGGTCTTCTGGTGACAAATTTACTCCTACGTGAATTATTCTGCCCGATTCAGATAAAATTATTATTCCTTTTGAATGATATTTATGATTTTGAAAATGAAATTCAGAGGGAAGCAGTCAGGGCTCTCCCACCCCACCCCCGTATTGCTTTCCCTGCTGTGCCTCGGAGGGTTTTTTGGGTGCGAGTAAAGACAATCCATTACTGGGAAACAGGGCGTATTTTATGACCTGTTGTAACTCATCTGTGGCTCTGTCAGAACATCCATCTCTACTGAGCTTTTTCCTCTATCTGCATTAGCAATGGGAGTTCAGCTAAAATAATAGGCTTGAAAGCTCTCTAATATGAATCCTGTCAGTAAAATTTCTTCTCTCTCCCCTTAGGGTTTTTACTTGTTGGTTTCCCTTGAGATGCTTTCTAATATTTTGAATTATTTCCTCTCCTTAATTTTATGAGATTTCTTCTATGTGAATAAACTTTAGGTTTAAGACTACAGCCATTCATGCTGACTGTAAATCCTAAAGAAGCTCAAGAGAAAAGAAATGTGTTTTTCTGAAGATAAGTGGCACGTTACTTAATTTTCTCTTGTTATGTTTATCTCATGTCCAGTGGGGCTGGTTACAGCTGTCTGTGTTGTATCTCTTGGTCTCTTCATGTAGTTAGACTAGGAGGTGTTTTAATACCGCAGGTACAAAGAGATTTTTGGTGGCACTCGCTGACAAATGAGAAAATTAACCTGGAGCACAGCTGTTGGAGCCTGGACCTTCCTTCCACTTGTTTCAGTGTGAAACTTGACTTGGCTTCGACAGGCTCCTTTTGAGACAAAACTTTAAATGAGCTACTGACTGCACAAGATTTTCTGTCGGGGATCTGTTTGTGAGCAGTTATTAGGCCTGCGCGTCTGGGGGCTGGTGGCGCGTGTTTGCGTTCTGCTAATTAGGCAAGAAGGTCTTTATGGTAGCGTTAAAGTAACACCTGCAGGATGCTGTAAGCAAGTAAGGGCTGATCTTGCTCGTGGCGAAAAAGATCTGTGCACGAGGGAGTGTTTTTATTTCTACAACAACCAGAAGTCTGGCAATTTCCCTGGAAGAAAGTTAAAATAATCAAATCATTTCACAGGGGTGTGTGTGTGTGTGCACGCATCTTTCTGGTTTTGGGATGCTTGCTACTGGTGCTGTTGAGACAATATAATGGAATTAATGTGCACAAGTGGCTTAAACGGATAAGGTAATTCACAGATGTTTAAAACTGACCCTTCAGTCAGGGAGCCATCTTTGTTCTCTGCATTTCGGTGAATACTACGACTCTTATGATTTCCTCAGTTCATCAGCCATTGCTCTTTCTCTGGCCCTTAGATAAATAGTTTTTAATAGAATCTAAGATGTAAGGTTTAGGCACATTGCACGCAATTTTCTTTTTTTTCCAAATGTTTAGTATCTGTGAGTGCTGATCTCCAGATGAAGATAACCACAATGATAGATATCTCCCAATGAAGATGACCACAATTCACCAAAGTGCTTTAAAACTGTTTTGAAATACTCTGTTTGAAAGTGGGGCTTAAGAGTCTGAGTTATTTAGGTACTTCTGAAAACTTTCTGTTGTCCAGTAGTTCAAATACAAAATGGATGATCAAATAAGTTTTGTTTCTAAAATGATCCAGGTGATCCTGGTTTACTAAGATCATGGTCTACAGTGGAATGAATTTGCATTGAATGAATGCCATTGAGCTCTTCTAGAACCAAAAGGAAAGGCAATAACAAATGAGGGGAAAAAATGAGTATTAAAACCTAAAAATGTTAACTTTATCAGCCTGGAGTTCTTAAAGCTTTACTTTTTTTGTCCCACTCCATTTTGAAACAAAGTAAAAAGATAGAGATTGTATAACTTGCTACTACTTTTCTGAATCAGATGGGGCCAGTCTCTATTCTCAATTTGTATTCCTCTAGACATTTGCTCAAATTTTACTTGGCCATCTTTAATTGTTTTATTTTCCTATTTCACCTCAGGCTTCCTAGGAAACCTTGCTTCTCCATCCCCCAAAGGTTAAAAACTCTACAGCTCAATAAGACTGATTTTGTTACTTGGCCTCATGCTCCATTAACACAATCCATAGGTTATTTCTAATCCCTAGAATTGATTTATTTAATCCTTGTACATGCCATTTGTTACACATTATTCTCAGTGTTTATTCACAGCACAAACAGATGGTCAACGAAACCAATTAACCTTTCCCGATCTCCCTTTCAGGCTTTCCACGTTTTTTCGAGTCTGTGGACGAATGAACAAAAACCATCAGGAGACTTCATGCCAGAGTGTGATGAATAGGAAGGCTGGCTGGCACACGTGCAGCGCTCAGCAAACCGCAGACCCCCAGGCTCGAGCACCTGAGGTGGACACCGTTGTTGACGAAACAGGTAGGGAGAAAAGTGCCAAGAAGTGGCCTGATCTATGTTTGTGAGTTTGTTTAATGCTGTTGAGGGCAGGAAGAGAGGACAGCTTAACCTTATTCCTTGTTTTGTAGGATTTGCAGGATATGAGGAATATGTATTTTAAGGCTAAATGATAGGTTTTATTGTAAAGCTTCTTTTCAGTCATCAGAGCTTTCACTGTGTGTCACGTGGCATTAAAAAGTCTGTTTTATTAGCTGTAAATGTAAGATATGCATAATTATAAATTGCATCCCTACTGTTCATTAATAAATGAGGAGACGGAGCATGTAAATTTAGAGCAGTCTGTTGTGAACTTTTATGGTAAATTATAATTAATACTGAGGTGGATCCTATCTCAATCTAGTTACCCACGTGACAGAAATTCAACAGCATTTGTGTAGTACAAAACATTGTTAGATTGCTTCACAGCCAATTAGTTATTGTCAGAGTATGTGGCCTGGTAGACCGATGCATTTATGGTTTTAACCTGAAGAAAATGAACTGAAGCAACTTACTGGAGCGCAGAAGGACAGTGTCAGTTCAGAAGGTATCTCAGATGAGACTTTCTTTAGTCTCCACAGGCTCACCTGGTCCTACCTAGCAGATATTATATTGTGTGAAGAGATGCAGTTATTTTATCTAAAACAGTTATGTCTGTGTAATGACTAGAGTGAAACCGTGATGTTTCTTACTAGCCTAATGCTACATGTGTCTCCTAAGCAGTTTTTGTACATGCTAAGCAGAATTAGCAGAAAGACCTTTCTCACACTATAATTCTGGTCTTAGTGAAAACAATGCAGTGTGTCCCTACCTGAATAACAGCCCGTGCAGATCCTTCCCCTCTGAATAGCCTTAACCTTTTGGAAAGGTTTATTTGGGGTTTGAGGGTTTTGCCGGCAATATGCATGTGCTAGCCACAGCTGCTTCCTATTGATCCTTCCCTGTGCTTAGGCTTATCAGGGTTATTTAAGCTAGGAAATAGAAAGCCAAAGGTGTTTCTCTTTAAACTGAGAGCATGCCAAAGAAGTCATCCTAGGTACGTGCTCAAATAGTGTAGACTTCTGTATTGATCCAGTCCCTCCCTAACTCTGTTAGCCGGAAGCGACTACAGGCTGCAATTGCCCGTTCTGGTCAGTTCTTTGCTCAGGTTTGTGCATGGCACTGAGGGCTGGGTCAGCTTTGCATCGTGGCACACACCAAAGGTCAAACTTGGGTTCCTCTTCTTGGAAGAAAGCGGTATTTGTCTCCACAGCTAAAACAAGCTTTCCAGCCGCTCTAGGAGCACGTGCAGTGCGGAGGCAATTCCACTCAGAAGAGGAAAGTGGGAGGCAGGCAGCACATATGCCAAGACTTTCACCAGGACAGTTAGTTTGGACCAATTTACAGAGGCTATTAGTTTGGCCGGAGGCACTCCGTAGCTAACACGGTAGAGTTATTTCAGAGAGAGTTACAGACCCGAATCAGTGTAGGTGAATGGTGTGAAAAGGTCTCGTTGCCAGATGGGAAGTTGTATTTATTAATTCTACAAGTTTTTTCCTTTATATTTCTTCCATTTGTTGGAAAAGATGGATCTATACAGGGATAGCTGATAAAAACATTCCTTTCTTCTTCCAGCCCTGCACTTTGATGTTTGGATATGCATCAGAGCTCAGGGGCTTGGGCTCAGGTTGAAACAGGCCTGAACAAAAAAAAAAAAAGCTGATTTCTTCTCTACTGATGCGCATGGCATAATAATTGGCACAAGAACTCTACATCTTGGGCCCACCTCTAGTTATGACAGGAAAGAAGCAGAAATAAAAGTAGACATGACTAGCTTCTGGAAATCTGAGTCTGATCTCTTTTGTTATACAGATTCCACTTTGTGAAAATACGTTTTTGCTAGATTTTTCAAGTGGAAACAAGGCACTCTTACGTCTGGCTGAATCTTAGCAGTGTTACGTAGAGAGAATTTTTGTAACAGAAGTGAACGTTTGAGGACTTCTTGCAGTGCATTCTTAAAGCTCTTAAGGCTGTGCTCCCTCCCTCGGCAGGCAGCCGTTCTGCAATGAGTTGAGTTCAACCAGAAGTTGTTTGCACCCAGACTCTGCTCCTTTCAAGGCACCTTCCTTTTTTGGATCTTCCAAAGACTGGCATTTTCTGAAGTGAAGATTATTCCAATTTAAATATCAGTGCTCTCTCTATATGCCCAAATAGAGATGATACTGCAGTTTTCACAAATGTGAAAAATATGGTCTGAGAAGGAATTCTTAAAAACCTTTCATCGTGTATAGTAAAAGTAGACTAAGAAATACTACCTAGGACAGTAATGGTTAATGGTACTTATGAAACAAGCTATAGATCCATCCAACCCTTGTGACCGTAGGAAGATAGAGCATGTTTGAAATCTCCATGCTCATCTTCACAGAAAAGCATAGGAATAGTGTGCAAATATGTCAGGAGAGATATTACGCTAATAATGATCTTTCTGTTACTCTAACTGCAGCCCCCCCCCCAAATCGCTCAGTTTAGCTTGAGATCCGCACTGTACATTATCACAGCAGTGATTACTGGCCTGTAATTTGATGTGCGTACCGACACCATCTCTTAGTGACGGAGGAGGAAGTTTTTGGAGTTATCACAGTGATCGGAGGGTAAAGGGTCACATGAAATGGGGGAGGCATCAAAGGTCCGCTAGTCTCGCAGGAGAGGCCAACTAGGGTGTTATTGACCTTTCTCCGGCGGTGTGCAATATGAAAGCACTTTACCCTCTGCAGTAAAGACTTGCCAGCAGCAGAAAGATTGGTTTGAGTTGCATTTGTTATTGTTAGGGTTTTATATTGAAGGCCTTAGGTGAGGGGTTTTTTTGGTTTGTTTGTGTTTTCTAAATAAAAAAGCTTCTCTTTGGAAAGAATCCTTTGGATGGCCTGCTTGTGTGATATCCTGCTTCGGGTTTTTCATATGCAGCTCCTGTGTTTTGTGGGGGATAAAGAGAAATTACCAGCCTATGTGCGCGCTGTTTAAAATGGGAATAAAGCTCCCTCTCCTTCAAACAGAAGGGCATTTATGGCTGCTGAAATATTTCATTCACCAAACCTTAAAAAAAATCGGGGACTTAAGTCTAATTTTGAACTTGACATTCTCTGATTAAAATTTAAAATTTAATAGAGCTCTGTATGTGTCCAGCTATGGGGGAAGTAGTGTCTAACTTCCAGCTGGTTGCTCCATCTGTTAAAGCTTCTCTGTGTAACCGGTTGGAGGCCGACGTGGAGAACGTTGGACGGGTCTGGTGGCAGAAGCGGGGTCCCGAGGCCCTCGTCGCTCTGAGCTTTCTGCCGCTCTCCTGCCCATCGCACGCAGTTTGCTGAAATCGGGCTGCTGCCATGTGCCCATGCAAGCGTGTGCTCTTGGTTTGCGTGTTCTTGCCTTACAAATACAGGTGCCAGCGGTGTTTAGAAAAGTCCAAAGCTGTCCTAGACACAGACAATTCCATCTGAACATGAGGAAATACTTTTTCACTGTGAGGGTGACAGTGCACTGGAACGGGTTGCCCAGAGAGGTTGTGGAGTCTCCTTCCCTGGAGATATTTAAAACACGCCTGGATGCGATCCTGTGCAACGTGCTCTAGGTGACCCTGCTTGAGCAGGGAGGTTGGACCAGATGATCTCCAGAGGTCCCTTCCAACCTCAACCATTCTGTGATTCTGGTTGGGTTAGGCAGTCTGTGTACGTAGTCATTGAAAAGAGAGGTAAAATGACCTTTAATTCATGTTGGAAAATTGGTGGTGGGACAGATCATACATAAAACCTCATCTTGCGCTGCTGAAGTAGAAGGGAGACTTGCTGCTGGAGAGAAGGGTTACGGGTGGGGTGGTGGGTGCTCGGGTGCAGCTTTCCTCTGCATAAGCAGTGGTGTTTCCTGAAGGCCTCCATCTGCTCTCCCAAAGAGCCCGATCTTCAGAAACGTATGGCTCCACCTGGGCACTTAAATGAGGTGTCTGGAGTTTCTTGCTGGAAATGCTGATCCAGAGAGTTCCTGGTGCCTGAAAACCCAGCCCAGGGAGCCGGGGAGCCTCGGTTCGGGCGTCAGGAGCATGGTGAGATGCCGGCCTCTGCCGGGTGCCGGGGAACAGCTCAACCCCCCCAGAAACCAGGTTTCGAATATGGAGTAATGCATGGACTTGACTTGCTTAGAGGGCAGCACAGTGGCAGAGCAGGGTGCTTTCCTTTATCATCCATTACTTTTGTAAGTAGAAGTCCCTTCCCTTCTCTTTGTCATTTTCATTAACTGTGGCCTTTTTAATTTTAAACCATTAAAGGGACATTTTATCTATTAAAACCGGTGGGAGCTTTGCCACTGATCTCGGAGCTGCCAAAATATCACCTATAAACCTTCCTTTAAGAAAACAAAAATCAAGTGGAGATAGATGGACCATAAATCAACCTCTATGGCTCTTGCGTAGTGTGTGCAGCCTAACTGAGGCCTCACTGCAGAATGGTTTTAACCCACAGCACCTGAAGCTAAGTTTGTATTTGGCTGATTTCAGCAAGGATTTGAAATTCAGTCTGAGCTTAACCATGTGTTAAACTGTGCTTTGAATCAACTGGAGCTGACAGTAGTTGGCGTCTTGCAGGGTCAAGTTCCTAATTGGTTGCAAATACAAAGCTGCACAAGGGAACATGTTTTCTAGTTGTGTGCTCATGCAAAGCGAGTACTTTGGATTCTCAGGGATTTGTAGCTGTATTTAAGAAAAAATCGCATCCTATAAAAGTATTAATTTTGCAGCAAAGCCCGGAAACACTGTACTTCTCTACTGTTTGCTTGTATTCTTTTAATGAACATATTTATTATTTTGTTAAAATGAAATATGTAATATAGGTTTTAAGCTCACTGGGATTGTCATATTTCACTTTCGATATGTTTTTTCAATCACATTCTGTAGTGGACAAGTAGCTATTGTGTGCAAGACACTCTTGCTTTCCACGGCAATGATCTGTAGGCTAAGGTAGGTATCCCATATACATTGGGATACCAAGATGAAATGATTTATTTGCATTAAAGTTATCTTGAGAATTGATTTATATACCCTGTCAACCTATATTCTCTCATAGGTGTTTTGCAAATACTTTCATGATCTTTAGCTCTGAATTTAAAACATGTGAATAGTGATAGTGTGGTCTGGTTGTACTTCCTTATAAAACAAGCTACCCTCACGATGGTGATGTGAATTCCAGTGTCCTTCAGAAGCCCCTCAGTGCGTATCAGCAGGCCTCTTCCTGTATTATTTTAAGAAGTGAAACAGTAGTTCAGCTTGGGGATTAGCCGGAGCAGCTTGTAGAGGCAGTGTCACTGGAAGCCGGTCACGCGTTCAGCTCAAAGTCTGGAAGAATTAACTTTGAGTTCAACAAAAAATGAAGCTTGTGGTTCATCCACAGGTGGGCAGTTGACTTTGACTGCAAATAGTTTTGCCAGCGTGGAGTTTCACGATTCCTGATTCTGTGACCTAGAACTTGCCATGGGTCAAGTAGATGATCCAAGCAAAAGTTAAATACCTGTTAGTGTTTGGGAAGTATATTTAAGTACCAAGCCAGAAATGCCCTGTCCTATTCAATAAAGATGAACTCTGCCTCCTTACGAGCAGCTTTCTAACTGTAAAGTCAAAAAAACCAACCAACCAAACAAACAAAAAAACAAAAAATACAACCTCCCCCCCTCCCCCCTGCCAACAACAAAAACCTGCCAGAGAATGAAGACAGCGTGGCTTCAGGGATATTTTGTACCTGTCTTTCCTGTGCTTTCTAAATAAATAAATAAATAAAATCACAAAATGGCCTTTCCTCCTGTGCTTTCTGTTAAGGTAGAATTTGTGTCCTTTGTGGAAGCGTGAACTGAGCAGCACTTAGAGCTGGGGAATAACGTTACAGTGCTAGAATATTTTTGTAAATAGAAGAAATCCGTAAGTGAAACCAAATTTAGGTTCAGAGAGTAAACTTAATTCTCTTCATGAGCAGTTTCTTGCAGGAGTTAATTACATTTTAAAGTGATGATTGATTATCCTGATGTGGTTGAAACCATTGCAATTAAATGCAAGATGAAAAGTCAGAACAGAGTGGTATTAATATGCAAAATGTTCAAATAACTTTTTCTTCATCTCTCTCCTGAAGTGTTGCTACACCTGCATGTGTTTATCTCTTTTTTTAGTGTAGGTAATTAGCAAGCCAGTTGACTTGACACAGACAGGTACTGTTTTATATGATGGCAGTTGTGAGATGTTTCAGAATTGATATATTTCTGCCTGCATTTAATATTTTTGGCTTAAACCTAAGCTGCACCACACAGTGTTACAGTGGCTCTAAAGCAAGCTATGTTTTTCTCTCTATTTTTACCCATTTGGATTTGTGCATTTGTAGCTATTGATTTGTAGGAAAAATAGGTATTTCAGGAAGCAACTCCTTAAAATGAGAGTTGGTGTCTGTTCTCCATGTTTTAAATGAGACATGGGTAGCTATGTGGAAAATTCTGCTTGCTCTTTGATTTACAAGTGAAGGAGAGTTAAAATCATCTAAGTGTTTGAAACCAGCTCATCTTTTATCACAAGGTGTCTCTTCATAAACAAGTATTGTTTCTAACGCTCAAGATAAAGAGGTAGGATAAGTTATCACGCTTTCAGTGACTTCATCAGAGACGTAGATCAGTTTATACCAGTTGAGAATATTGCTAATACGTTTGCCAAGTCCTACATAGGGCTCAATTAACACGCATGAGAGTTCTTGAAAAATCCGGGAGTGTGACCACAAGATACACAATCACTTCTATTTTTATCTGTTGAAAGATTTGCTAATTGTTCTGCCTAATGGGGCTTTGTAGAGTCTGGAGAAGTACTCTGATTTCCTGCTTCGTGTTTTTTTGTCTCTCTTGTTTTGTTTGTTTTTTCCGTACTGTCAAAAACTCCCCAAACATCCATTAGTTTCATTTGCTATAGAGACAATGAATTAATTTCCTATTTTTTCCCTGTCCTTGTGCTCACTGCAGATTTAATTAACAATAAATAATTTCTCAGAATTTTGGTGCCTGTTACTTCTCATTTTTCCTCACAAAGGATCTCCACTCCTAAATCCTTTACTGGGTCCCAAAATGACCTTTGGATGTGACAGGCATTCAGGTCTGCTTCTCTCTCGCTTGGGAAAAGGCCATAAATACAACACGGGAACACTGCAGTCGAATCAATAGTCATTGCACCTACTGACTTGAGAGTCTAAAAAGCTACAGTGCAAACGTATGCATCCGTTAGTTAACAGCTACTCCCATAAGCGCTACCTCACAATAAAACTATATAAATGCCAACATGATTTATGGTTTTCTGTTGCACAGCTCCCAGTCAGATAATTTTTCAGTGTCCACTTTTCTGCAGTACTGCGTAAAATAGAATTAAAATTTAGAATTCAGTGAGATCCTTCACTTTGGAAAATGACTTATTTTGGGCAGTGGACAGCAGGGCCTTAGAGGGATGCCAGCTGTCGGTTAGTGGTGCGGTTCGCTGTCACCAGGCTGATGTTAGTTGTGACAGGTTTTAGGATGCTGCTGCTGTCGTGTCCAGCTACTGCTGGAGAGCAGCTGTCACAGGGAGCTGCTGAAGTGGGGACGCGCGTCGCAGGATTAAACGGAGAAGTGGCCCAGAGCATCCCAGAGCTTTGGGAAGAGAAGATCTCGTGGCGGGCTAGGTGTGAACAGAGCAGCCCTTTGAGGAAAGGATTTTGCGGGAAGGATTCTGGCATAATCCTAATCCGACAGAATTCTCCAGCTGGGGACTGACAGGTAATGTTATACATGGAAACTTGGGGAAGGCGGGGGGAAACCCCAAACAAAAAGACGCCCTGCCCCCAAACTGTTCCCGATTGCAGGGAACTTCTCGGGTCCTCCAGCCCTACGTCTGCAAGGAGTAAGCTCCTTGTTTCTCCGTCCTAAAGCCCATGCTCCACTGCCGAAGTGGCTCCTGCAGCTCCAGAAATGAAAAGGCACAAGTAAAGCGGCCGGGGCGTATTTAATAAGTGCCTAGTTTTTAATACAGGAGCAATGTTGGATATCTTTTGTGGCGCTTGCTCAGACGGAGTCTCCTGTGCTTGGCTGTTTTAGGCCGACGTAGCAGCCCCCAGGGAAAGGAGAGATGCAGCAGGCAATGTTTTGTGTTCCCGCCTGCCTTTTTTGCCCAGCACGATGATGTTCAGCGATAGCTGAGCAGGCCTGGATGCTGGGAGCTGCCGGTGGTGCGGCATCCCCAGTGGGGATTCACGGGGAGGGAAGGAGATCGGGCTCGGGTTGTGCAGCTACCCCCTGTCCCTTCCTTTTCCTGCTTTCCTCCGGCCGCCCGATACATCTGCGCTGCTTGCACGTGCCCCAGCTGGATGGGAGGGTATGCCAGCAGTAGGTAAAGGTGAAAGGACAGTATGTATTTTACTAGAGAGAAGGAAATATTTGCTAGTATTGTACGTCATTTGTGACAAAGATGCGGAGTGCCTGCTTGCTGCCGGGAAGCCGGTTGATGGCTATTCTGCAGTGAAGCTCAGATTTTCCTGGTGGGAACTTTTTCAGCATGTCATGTGGTAAAACTCCATCTTAGGTGTTTTTGCTCACAGTATGGTTTCTGAGTTTTTGTTATAATAGAACCCTGACTTTTCTGAATATCTGATTAATGAAAATTGGCCTTTTGCATGGGTGCACAGTGCAATATTCTGTATTGTGTGTTAGGCACTGCAGTGAACCCAGCAATTCTTCTTCAGAGATAGAGAGAGATTATGCAGCAGTGATAAAGTATGAAAGGTGATATGAAGTTCATAAGAGAGGAAGGGGAGGAAAAAAAGAAAAAACCTATAGGCGAGTGTCTGTGGGCTTTACAGCTTCCTAATATAGCAGCTGCATTCCAACAACTTAACTTCTGTGGGGTTTCTCATAGACATCTGTAGCAGAAGGAACCACCTAAACACCAGACTGAATAATACAAATTTGCCCTTAGGGTAAACCTGGAATTTATTTACCTTTGTAAGTATTTGGTGATCTACAGATAAAAAACCCCTGGAGAGCTGCATGGTACTATTGTAACAGGCCAGTGGAAAGTTCCTGATGCAGGCGGCAGCAGCAGCATCTAATAGGTATCCTTCCACTGTCCCTCTGCCTCCTTAAAAAGCAGGAAAATGCCTGGCTTAGATAAAATACGTATATAAATCAGTGCCAATGCGTACAGTATTTATGGTGCTAATTTGTAATGTTGGATTTGTCTCCTGCCTGGTGAGAGGGAGGAAGTTTTTCTGATGTCCCCAATGACTGCTGCTTCCCTGGTTTATATCACTTGTCATCTTTTTTTTTTTAATATCGTTTGAAAGGCTATGTGTGAAAGTGGAATTTGTAACAACGTGTTATAGCGCAGTTAAAAATAACTTTGGTTGGTGTCCAGATTTCCTCCTGCCCTCTGGAGGAACAGAGGGCTTTCTCTTGGAGAGCTGGTTAATTGGGCCTCTGTCTAAAGGGATAAGATCATCTGAAGACTTAAAATGAATGCTGTGAAGGACTCGGCAAGCCAGAATATAAAATAGGATAAAAGTAGGATAAAAATTTCTAAACTGTTTGGGTTGTTCCTGGAAAGAGCTTCATAAAATAAATACCCTTCTCCTAAGAAATGTATTTTCCTTTGTGCTTTGGAGACTTGCAATCAAAACTCCTTTGTGTTTTTTTTTCATCTTTGAAAATTTGTAGTCCAAGTATTCTCTTCTATCTCTGTGAAATCAAAGAGCAATTTTCTCAAAAAGCTGTGGTTATGCTAGGCATTTGGGGGGGGGGGGCGTTCAAAGTTGGGTGACTGGAACGAGGGGCAGGAGAGCTGGAAATTGTAGGCTCTTGTCTAACCTTTGCCACCAGCTTGTCTTCATATACTGTATTTGAGTAGCACTTTCCAAAAATGGTCTAGTTCTGCTCTGCGGTGTTTGGGAGCTAGGTAGATTTCACTGCCCTCTTCACAAATGAGGGAGGGGAAAAAAAAGAAAAAAAAAAAAAGAAAAAAAGGTTAAATTATTTTCCACATAGCAAGCCTCTGTTGCCAGGACTGGTGCCCTGCTCCTAACCCTCGTTCGGGTGCCCTCTTCCCAGGAATACAGACTGCCTGATATTGGCCCGTTTTGGTAACTTTCCCACATAGCGACTTTTTACAGACAAAACGGGATTGAACCTAAAGCTCAGGGTCTCTATGTGCTTTGGGAAATGTTGCTCTGCTGATGCAGCATTTCTCCCTTTGCCTGTGGACACTCTTTTAGCAGGAGCAGGGAGATTTGGCTTTGTATACAGAGTTTCATTGGGGTAAAATGACAACTTCAAATGAAGCATAATGACAATAAGTTATGCCGGTACCAGTTCTGATGGGCAGAGGGCAAGGTTGGAGGGTCAGGGGTTGAAGGAAGACCATCAAACCTGTATTGCTCGTGCTGCAGTTTTAAGACAGCTGCAAGCGAGCTTTGATTTTTAAATACCCCTGGAAAAATCGACATCTGAAAACCTGGGTTATGTTCAGATCTTGTTCTTTGAGATAATATTCCTGAGGCCAGCAAGATAACGCAACAACTAAGATATTATCAGGTTAAACTGTTTTACCTTGAACCTCGTGTATAAATTATTCAAACCTTTCTCATTAGTATTCATCTGTATAACCTCAGTTGTCACTCATCAAAGGTTATGTTTTCCATCGCTGCCCAGTTGTTCTTGTCTCTCTCTAGACCTCCCACACCCTTGGTTTTTTAATAAGCACTTAATTACAGGGGCACAATTTGGGGGTGCCTCTTCTCCTGTCCAACTTTTGCCAGAAATGGAACTTTTTATTTTTCATCTAGGCCTTCCAATTTCCAAGCCAGCAGAAATATGAACTTTTGTTGTCCAACCCCCCCCCCACACACACACCAAAAAACATTAAGTAGTTTGCTTGTTTTTTTCCAAGAATAGACTCTGTGGCAGATGCTATTGGAAATCAAAAGGTGCAAACTGGAGTACTTTGGTCACATCAGGCCTGGAGAGAGCAATAATCTAGAGGAAGCAGTTAGGGAAGGGTTGGTGGCAAGTAATTGAAGTAGGAGATGATCTGCGAAGATAGGGACAGATGGAGCGTGCAGGTGTTCAGCTGCTGAGTGCTTGGCAGTGAATAGAGAAGACTTGAGACTGTTTTGCTAAGAAGTCACAAGTATTCAGACACAACAGATTTTACTAGTTTGTATGTTTTTTGATTATTTGGAGGCTGTGTTTTTAGACATGCCTTAGACATATCAGATGCATAAGAAGCCCTTCTTGCAAAGCTACCTGGTGACAAAAAGAGGCCCCTGGGGTAGGTGGGCACAGGAGCTTCCCATGGCTTGCCTTTGACTTTCATTGCTCTCGACATGAATGGTACCTACCTATTTTCTTTGCTTTTTGGTTTGGGTCTTAGATTCCTTTAAAAAGCAAAGGGTGGGTCTGGCAGGAAGGACTTTTGCTCAGTTGCTCCCCAGAGACTAAGCAAGGTCTATAACATGATGGAGAAGGCAGGGAAGGGAGAGGGAGCTGGTTGTAAATGTGGAGTGTGCTCTGCGCAGCTAAAACAGGGCTTGCAAGAAATGGTTGGCTAGAGGAGGGAGACCTAATGGATGTTTTCTTTGACAGGGAGACAGCTCAGCTTCATCAGTGGACGCCAGAAAATCTGTAAGGAAAGTGCCGCAGAAAATTGGGCTTCATGAACTTGTTTTACATGGAACATTTTCTTTGTTGGGACCAGGAGTTGAAACACATGCAGGTGTTTTGCCTAGCTGTCAAGCCTTTAAAACAGCTGGACTCATGTCCCAACGGAGGGAAGTGTTGTTATGCCAGGTAGGGCCATGCAAAGACATGAGGACATTAGACAGTAGGACTCTCGGCAGCTGCAGATACCTGGAGAAAACCCTACTGTCTCATATACCCAAAAGGATAAAGTAAGAAAAGCAATGCTTTCCATCCACTCTGTGTTTCAGTACAGGTAAAAGAGCTGCTCGGTTTCACTCTGAATGTAAATTGGATGCAAGTGCTGCTATGTTAATTATAAAATTAAAACATTTTAAGGAATAATGAATTTACACATGATGACTAACTTGTTTAAACATCACTGGGTAAGGACTCTTAAAAAAATCTATTAAAGATCTTACATCTGTAAGACTATGTGGTCAGATTGTTTGCTCACTTGGGAGCAGGCTTCACTGAGTTGTTCAGATTTATTCCTGTGTAAAAGAAGGTACAAGTGGCCTTTTCAATGACTTTTATTTTAACATTTCATTTCACCTTTAAGGTAATGTGTAAGCTGATAATTCAACCTTGATTGCTATTGTGGTGTTGACACTGAATTTTTTCATTGAACATTATGGATATGTAATAAGCAATCTGCTCCGCTACTGGTGGTGTTTTTGTATAGCCTGTTTTGCTTGAATCATCATGTCTGTGTATTTGTGTCCTTGTCTGAAGTATGGCAGACTCATGCAGGGGCGGCTTATGCTTTCTGCTATCAGATCTGTCGCGTCTCTAATTTGTGCATGTCTCCTGCAGTTGCTAATTTTTTTTTATTTTTTTTTTTAAGTCTCTGTTATGGGAGCCCTATTTCTGATCATTCTCTCCCTATTGAATCTGGACCTGTTCTTGTATTCATTAAAATTGGTAGTAAAACTTTCATCAGTGAAATCAGGAACTGGAGATGAACTGGAGAGGGGTTTATCCTATTTAACTTTAGGAACCTACCTGAGGTGTCTAGACTAACACTGAAGACTACCTCTATAGTAAGGTGAGAGAAGAGGAGGAGGCACCATTTGGACATTAGGTGCACTGAACTGGTGATTACAGGTATTCTAAGATTGTTGAGGCTCTTAATTTAGTGAATTTAGGATGGGCTTGTTTCTGAAAATCAGTGCCTGTGAGGAGTCCGAGATCACTATTGCAATCTACTGCTTGGCTGCGTTAACTCCCCGCCAGCCCGGGGCCATGCCACTGTTTTCTTTTTCTCTCTCCACCACGGCGCATCCGTACAGCGGGGTGGAGAGGAGCGAATGGGCACGGCCTGAAACCTGGAAACGGGCGATTCCATTAGGAGAAGTTCAAACCTGCCAAGTCTGAGTGACTTCCAATTTTTTTTTGAGAATTGGCTGCTATTATCCTTGCTTCTCCGGCTGAATGAACCTACACGATTTTATTAAATTAGCCATTTGTTATGTCTCTTGTACACCACAGAAAGCAATTTCAGAGACTAATGACTGCAAGGCCCCTCACAATAGCAGGTGTGAACTTTCTCTGCCGCAGCCAGTCTTGCTGAGGACAGTGTCACCGGCACTGGCACCTAGTGGGCAGAGAGGATAGAGCATTGGCAACATGCGGCGTCTGCCTTCATGCGACAAAACACACCTGAATCCAGTGAATCCAGGTCAGTCATATGCTAGTGGGAAGACTTCCCTTTCCTTAGGATCAGCTCCTGCAAGAGATCATATTGTTTTCCTGCATGTCGCACCCCAGCGCATTGTAAATGGGCCATTTGTCACTTGGGGAAGGGGATGTGACTATTCCAGTAGGTCAGTGTGAGACTTTGGTTTGCTTCCTTGAAGCAAATCTAAAACAGAGCCTGGGCTAGAGGAGAGTATCCCCCCATCCCCATTACAACAGAATGATGCTATTGAAGAAAAGAAATAAGAAATTAAAAATTGCTAAAGACCATTTTATAAAAGCAGTAAGGGATGGCCAGCTGTGTAGTAAAGTCGGGAAATCTGATCATCTTAAACACGAGTTCCTCCTGCAACAGCCTTCCTTGCACTGGATCCTGTTCCCGGGGAGCTGTGTAGTGTCGTCATCCTTCTGTAGCGCCCGCGAATCAGCTCCTTTATTTGCAGAAGTCTTCGGAGACTGTAATTTGAAAAACGATGCCTTATCCTGGGCCCTGTCTCTGCAAGTAGGTGGAGTTACGCAGATCCAAATGCTTCCCTTTTGGAAGGTCATTGGGTTTCCTATCTACAGAAGCACTGGGATATTTATGGGGCACCTCACAGCATTTCTGTCAGGATCCTTTTTTCTAATATATGCATTAGAGCTTTTTGAGCTCGGTGTGCAAGAAAGATTATAAAGCCTGCACAATAAATCTGCTCATATTAATTCAATGGCTCTCTTGTGCAAAGCCTTTTTACTGCTCCCAGTACTGAGTAAACGCAAAGCAAAGTCAAAGCACAATGATATTTTGGAACAGCTCGTGGATGATGCATACAGCTCAGGAAGCCCCCACAGACAACATCAGAGCCAAATTTCATGAGACGTTGGGCCCTAAAAAATGACTGGGATCTTTCCTGTGAGCTAAGGCAAAGGAAGTTGATCAGTGCTTCAGGTGGTCTGGTAAGTTATTTCCAATAGAGGACAGTGTTGCACAGCCACACTGGCTTCTTATTAATTTTACAACTTTGTATTCTGAATCCTAATTAACTGGTTTAAAAATCTTGGCCAAATCCTTAACTATTGTAAATGAACCTCAATATCCTGTTTTCGAAATTCTCGCCGTTGCTGTTGCTGTCTCTGACACCAAATCCTCCCTGCAGCGGGCACCGTGCTGTGGGCTAGGCTGCCTGGCGTCTCTGCCTATTGCTGGTATTTTGCCTTTTTTGATGGGTCCCATCACCACCGTTGTCTGACAAGGAGGAAGATCACATTGAAAGGGAAGAGCCCCAGAGAAGCTGTCGTGGGTGGTTTAGCAGGTGGTGGTGTTCTGCCCGACCTGAGCCAAGCCTTGATGCCAGGATGTCAGCGTAGTCTGGGCCATTGCGCCTCTCCTGTGGGTGAGACAAAGGACAACTAGAGTACGCTTGTGACCATCACGTTTGTACATTGCTGTGTTGGTTGTTGGCAAAGGGCTCAGTCCCCTTTGGGATGTGCTGACCTTCCTTTGGACAGGGGGCTAGACTAGATGACCTCTAAAAGTCCCTTCTGACCACAATTATTCTGTGGTTGTATGAAAAAACTGCTGTGAAGCTAGAAGGGAGGGAGTTACTTGTACTGTTGTACTGTGCGCAAGAGAACTAAGCCATAGAGGTCAAATTCAGACTTCAGCATCGTTTTCTACCTTTTTTTTTTTTTTGGTAAGCTCTCTTTATTTTGTTGCAATATGAAGATCATAGCTGCTTGCATTGAGCTGTTAGAGGTGCTGCTGGGTCAATTCTGTGCCTGCTGCTTGTCTACTAGGGCCAAGAAGTCATTTTTTCTTCTTGTGTTATTTTTTGTTGCTGCCTTCCTCTGAAGCACTGTCAACCGTACCTACAGGCAAGGTGGTGAGCAGGGTTCATGGACAGTGCAGCCTGGTGAGATGCTCAGGTTAAACTGAGCATTCGTTTCCTTGAGGTTAGACTGACAAAGCCAGTCTGTTCTCCTCGCTAGCATGGATCGTTGTCCACTCCTTTGGACCAGCTGAGTATTTTGCCTAACAAAGTCTTTGCTGTTGCAAAGACCTTGAGCAATGATGTAGCCTCCTTTTTGTCATCTTCTGGAACATCCAGACTGGCCTCTTAAAGTCTGAGGAGCGTTACAAGGTGTGGGGGGGAGGAGGTATTTTGTGTGTCTGTCCAGGGATGTAGATGTTCAATGGGCTTTTGTGGATCAAACGCCTTTTTACAAGGCTATGTGTGATTGTCAGGAATGGTATTTGAAAGGGAAGGCGCTGTTTCCAGTTCTTGGTTTCATATAACAATCTGAGGAGTTCATAAATTAGCACTAGGTTGCTAATTTATGAGCTAAATGATGCGTCTGTGGCATGAACAGCAGCCTCTGTCCCTACTGTAGTTTGGGTTTTGCACCTTTTAGGACCACAGGCTAATCCTGCTGTTGGGAGTCTGCTTGCCTCTCTCAAAGTGAGTTGCTCTGAATTTTAACCAGAATGTAGTCCCTTTTCCTTCTGGGAAGAGGTTATCGCAGCATTCAGCCACCCTTAACCTGGAGGGACAGACACTTGGCTGTGCCATCGATCATTGCCAGAAACCTGGGGAGCCTCCAGTGACATGGGCAATGTGAGCAGGTGCTTGTATTTTTTCCATCGTGTTTCCATACTGGTATGTTTTTGGCTGCACTATCACAAAATGGGGAAAATGTTTTGGCAAATTGGGCAAATAGCTGCCAATTAACCCTATAAGTAACAAAGCCCTTTTTATTGCATTGTGAGGCCACGTTTTATTGGTGAATTAATAAGAATAACTGAACTATTTTAGTGGTTAACTGGGAGCAGTATATTAATAGCAGTATTAATAAGTGTGGAGTGACAGGAGACTTGTAAGAGTCAGAAAATGAGATACAGTATTTATCCCCTGTGCAAAATCTCTTTTATTATTAAAGACATTGGGTTAACTAGGGATAGATTTAATCCTCCAACTCTATTTTTATTGGATAATTAGCGGTGAGCAATCCCAACCCTTGTACGAGGACGGGAATCTCTGGAAATCAAGGAAGTCACGAAGGGAAGGAAAAAGGAGATGGGTGACACGGCTGTCTTTCCCCTCCTGCCTCTGCAGCAGGCACGCTGTGCACAGACCGGCGCTCTGCGGAGCAGGCACGGGGCAGCTCCTCATCCGATAAACGTGCCGTGACCAAGGACGTGGGGGCCAAAGTCATGTGTTGTGACTATCTGCGAGATAAAACCTTGCGGGATGGTTCGCTGACTTTTCATTAAATATCTCACCACCCACTAGCCTGTATATTGCCAGGTCTGCTCAAGGAAGAATAAAAAAATGCCTCAGTTGTGTAATTGTGACCGTCTTTCTTGCTTTTAGCTTTCCAGATAAAGCATGTACCAAGAATAATAAATGTAAGACATGGTACTTTTTAAGAATTAGAATAAGATTTAAAAACTGGGATTTGACTTCTTCCAAGGCCGTGGAGATGTTAGTGTTGATAAAGGCCGTGCAGGATGCCAGCATTTTGGGGGTTTTAAATGTAAACCATAGTTCCTTAGGCTAATTGTGCAGAAAAAGAGCAGAGTGCTGCAGTTTTCTCTGCAAAATGGTGCGATTGTGCAGCAGTACTAACATTTACCAACTATAGAGTCTGCTTATTTCCCCCATTTTTTATTATCAGCAAAACTTTAATTACAGCTTACCTACCACCTTCTGCCTACATTTACAATGCAATAAATTTTCTTTCTCCCTATGCAATCTGCATCTCAAACAGTGCAGTACTTAGGCAATGGACATTATTGATTCCTCGAAGAAATTATAATGGCATTTGTTCCAAGGAAAACACGAACATGCAGACGTACACACATGCATGCCAGATATTAAAATGTCCCCTCTCCCTCTGCAGCCAGTCAATTGTCTGCGTTTTATTGAGTAACCCAACTCCAGGTTAGAAACACAGTACAATTATTTTAAAGTGATTGATGGAAGTTGCAAGGAACAGGAATTCTGACTGAGTTTGATTCCTGATGTCTCCAAAAACAGAAGCAGGTTTTTCTTCTTCAGGCATTTAGGGCTATTTAAAGATAGAGTGCAGGAAAAGATGGTTGCTTAATGATTTAAAAAGTTAATGTGAAATTAATTTGTAGTGTTTAACTGACTTTTCTATTTGAATATCAAGAAAAGATGTGTTTGTGAACAGCGTGTTTAAAGATGTAGTCAATGGGCTTTTAGCTGTTAGGGAGGAAAAAATAGCTGCAAATGGAGCAAACAAAATATTTAAAACATGTTGCCTGTCAGATTACTGCTGGCTTGAAAATATATACAATTGAATTCATTAAAAGAATCTGAAGGTGAAAATTTGTGGTTCTCACTTAAAGGTTGTGTTAATTTGTCATTAATATTCAAGGACTTAATTAATACCCTAACTGATGCACCATCTGGCCGACCTCAGAGCTTTGCGTGCTTAAGTGTGCTTTACGGAGAAGGATTCCAAAACAATTTCACTTGAACGTGATGGTCAGATTCTCATCTGATGTAAATTAGCTTAAGCTGAAATCAATAGAGCTGTGCTGATTAACATCTACTGATGATATGCGCGTTTGCTTGCACTCGAAGATGCTGTTCAGCCATAATGCATATGCTTGTTAGTACAGCGGTGGCGTAGGGGAACTCGCTGTTACTGTCCAGGGACAAAATAGCTGAAGTAGTGCTAACGGGAATAAAAACAAACTTTCCAAGCGAAAATGAGTGAAATGCAAAGCATGTGACTTGGCTATTCTTAGCGTGGTGATAGAGATCAGTGAGAAGCGCGATGTGATTCATTCAATCGCAGAGCAGGCGAGCGCCGAAGGAAGCACCGCGGCTGTCTCGCCTGTTCTGCCCCCGCAAAAAACGAGGGGAACTTCACGCGTTCTTTGGGAGAGGTGTAAAGCCCAAATGATGTGCATCTGCGTGACAAAGATCACATCACAGCTCTCAAGTGTTCATCCTAAGCAAGAAAAATGTCCTTGTTCTTTTATAATGACAACTATTGAAGGTCAATAATTATGATTTATCTGTAGAGTTAAGCTGGAAGAATATTCACAGAATATTAAAGGATTGTATTGTTGGAGAATAAGCCTTATTTAAAACATGTTGTGTCATGTTTCCCTCCAGAGTAAGGAGAGGAAGAAAACTTTGTTGTGGTAGTGAATCTCCTATGTTTCTGCTTTATACTATAATCTGTCCCAAAGCAAGGTCCTGTAATGGTGTCATATCAGACATCTTTAAAAAAATCCTAAGGGAAATAAAAAGTCAGAATTGAGGAGCACTGATTTATTCTACAAAATGTCTTTGAAAATGGGGGTCACAAATCAGTTATGCGCCTGGCAGCTGTCCTGGCACGGGGTGCGACGTTCATGAGAGCCAAAATGCCTCTCTCCGGCCCCAGGACACCAAGTGCTGGACACGAGCGTCGGCTCCTGCCGGGGCGATGGGAATTGCAGGAAGGGTGGCGCAATGCAGGCGTTGGCTATTTCTGCTCTGCGTGTGGCTTTGCACTGCACGTGGGCTATATACCTTATAAATGCTTATAAAATGCTGCTTATAAGGATGACAAAGCAGTACTGTGTATTTACCCAAACCCTTCCAGCTGGTCTTGATGACTGAAGGTGATTAAGGGCAGGAGCTGAATGATGGCTTTGGCTGAGAACCTACCCTAGTTTTCAGAGAAATAAATTCAGTTTCTTTCGTTAGTGTTTGTGGATTGTTTTTTTTTGTGTGTTTTAGTAGCTGTGTTGTGTTTTTTGTGTTTTACAATTAATGCAGTATCTTCTGCTTCTGTTCTCAATCTGACTGACACTGAGGATAAATTCAAGATTTGCAAAGTCTTTTTGGTTAATGAGAGATGCGATTCTTGGCTGTGGCGCTAGATGGTGTTTAACCAAGTAGAAAGGGGGAGATAAACTGTGGAAACCCAAACAGGTCAGTGCAGGTGGAGAAAGGAGAATTATGGTTCATTCACCCAGGTGAATGAGCACTGCATTCTTCACTCCAGAATTTGTTTGAAAAATTCAGCTTTCAGCAACCCTCCCTCCCCCCCTTTTTTTTTTGAAAATCAATAGCACTCACGTGTGACCTGCGTGTATACGAAGGGGATAGATTCCAGCTCAGCCCAGGCTTCAGCCCTTATGTAATCAATAATAATAAAGGAATAAATCTAACAATAAACCTTACAGATTATGAGAAAATGAGAAATATCATGCCTTGTTCCCCTAAGGAATTTCAGTTTATACTAACTCTTAAACAGGAGAAAGATGTTTCTCAAAATGAATTACGCTGTCCTTGCCCAAAAGGTTCCCCTCAGCGCGCAGTGTATATATGTAAGCATAAACCCTGCCATAAACAATTGCCGGGTGGAGTGCCGTTATGGCAGCGCTGCTTCGTGGGCTTGTCTCCTGTCTTCTAGGTAAGATAAAAACTGGATGCTGCCTTTAGAGCAATAACTGGAGAAATACGAGGCCACCAGATGAGCAGATTTGGAAAAACAAAACAAAAGCAAAAAGCCCAATGTTAACAGTCCCCAAAGTGCTTCAGGGCACTTAGGCAAATTAACTGAAGTAAGCCTAATACAGTACACTCTGTATACTCGCTTGGTGTATAATCTAAAAATAACTGCCACAAGGTCTTATCTGGGGAAAACATTTACAAAAACCATACAAGAAGTGTTTAGCTTGGCAAGCCAAATGTTCTCCTGTGTGTTGATTGTGTTTAATACCTTGTGCTATGATGTAAACCCCAGAAAATTCTGGATTTAGTCAATCCAAAGTTTAGAAGCTCCAATAAATAAAGCATGCAGAATATTAATGTAAGGTTTAAAAAAAAAAAAAATCAAGCAAGGCTTCTTCAGCTGGATCTCGGTCCTTGCTGAGATGTGTCGAGGCACTCGGATTTTCTGTAGGGAGCTCTGAGGACAGGAGCAGTTAACTTTCAACAGCGATAAGCTAGGTGCGGACTGCGTTATACTCGTAACCCATGCTCTGCAGCTCCCTCCAAGCACAGGCTTCTGGAAATCTGGCACCCACTTTCAAATTAAAATCCTTGAAGACAAAGGACAAGTGTATTCTTGGAGTGCTGTGCTGTTAAAATTACCCAGTGTTTTTATTTGGAAGTCCATAAGGACTGTGGGCAGGACATCTGTATTTCACTGCGGTTCAGCAACTGGGGAAGTCGCAACAGAGCAAGTCCACTGCCTTGCCATAAAATACATTTATAGCAATATAATTATCGGCTCTATCATTTTCATTTAGGTTTAGCATTACTGAATGTCATATAAACTCAGCATACAAGAACATACATACAGATGAGATTAATAATCTCAATACATAGATGTAGCACAATTTACCCCCAGTTTTTGTGGCAGCAAAGTGTTTTCATTAATAGATGCATTTTATTTTCCTTGTCATACTGTGAAACAATAGAAAATTGCTGCAAACAGCAACTTTTTTTTTTTTTTTTAATCTAACAACCTCGACAGAGGTGAAACGCTGCTGGCAGCGAGTGGCAGCTCGCAGCCTGGAGCTGTCGCGCACCCCTTCCCTCTTTGGGATGCCTGCTCTGAATTCACCAGGATGACTGTGAATGACAGCTGCTGCAACCTGATGGATGTCGGGTGCACGAAACAGGCTGGTTAATTCTAATCATGTCTCCTGTAGACAGAAGATGCGTGCAGCCACAAGCGTGGGCTCACCTGTGGGCTCTGTTTTCCAGCGAGTTGTGAGGATGGCTCAATGCTTTTTGTGCAGCAAAGGTTAAGGGCACATTTCACCTTCTCCCTTCTTCTAGATGTTTGCGTACAAGGTGCTCGTTCTACAACATAATTCACTTTTTTTAATCGTTGGAAATGTAAAGCTAGACTGGGTAGAGGCCCAAAGCTGCTGATTATGGTCTTCTGAATTTGGGGGATTTTGTAGATGGAGTCATAGGGGACAGGAGGGCTGCTATGCCAAGAGGGCAATGAGGGGAAAAGCAGATGTTGGGAGAGGTCTCCAACACTGGACAACCAGCGTTACCTGCCGCTGTCCACATGGATAAGGGACTTCTGTTTCTTTGCGTTTGCTTCTTCCTCTCTGGGATTTCCTGCAGTTCCTCTTCTCCATCTGTTTGTGCCATGGTACCCTCAAAGAAAGGGGTGAGCGTGGTTGCAAAAACAGATAATGGATCTTCAGCTGCTCTGAGGGACATGTGGCTGGCCTTGAGGCTTTTTGCATGGGACCTGCACATGAGACACCTCTGCTAATTTATGTGTCTTGACTGAGTAATTGTCAGCTCCTCAGCTACGCGCAGGCATTTCAGCTGCTTGCCTGTTCCCTATTGCTAAGCAACAAATGGTCTTCCAGTTTGCTGTTCCAGGTTATGGAGTAATAAAATGTTCACAGTCAGGTTTATATTCTGATGGAGGTGAGAAGTTTCCCCCCAACACTATGTCTGTGCCCTGGAGGAGAGTCAAGGTAAGGTTGTATATGGTCAGGCTGAAGTACCATGAACCATTTATCCATTTTTCCTTAGTAGCAACCTTATGAATGCATTGCGCTTATATTCTGCCTTTTCTCTGTAGCTCTCGAAATGCTCCATGCGCTTTAAGTACGCTTTAAATCATTACTGTGCGGTGAGTCATAGCGTGAGTCAGGGCTAAAGCTGGGAGCAGAACCCAGAACTCCCGACGCGCTCGTGAGTCGAACCGCCGTCCGGCAGACTTTAATTGCACCAGGCTCGTTAGGGCATGCGTGAGCTACAGATGCATCAAATGGTTTGAGATGATGCAACTGAGCTCTGGGACTGAAAGAAATAGCGGGCAAACGTTACCCCTGATGCAGAAAAGTGCGAGGATTAGCACACCGGATTGGGGCCGGTCTCTCCAGCCTGGTGTCTGTGGGTTTTGCTCTCCTGCCTGTTCCTGCACGACCGCTATCCTGTTCCTTCTGGGAACGACGGAGGGGTGTGATCGTAGACTGTAAACAATTTTTTCTTTTGAGAATAGCCTAACTCTGTGTGTGGATGTAATCTGAGCCACAGCTTCAGAACGCCTTTTGTCTAATTAACTGACTTCTTTTTGTTTATTTTTATCAGTTTACACATTTATTTATGTTGTTTTGCATTACTTTTATCAAGCCTGCATTTTTTTTTCCTGCAGCTAGGACAATCAAATGATGTATGGAATACATAATGCTCTTTGATTAATATTAAATGCGGAGAACAAATGCATTAGAAATATCATCTTTTCCTTCTGATAGAATCAGTTGCTTGTGGGGCTGAGGCCAGGCTCATGACAGCTCCTTGTCAACACGTAGATTTTGAGTTTAGTAAGAGGTGGGGGCGGTGGGAGGCTTTTGTAGTCCCGCTCCTCTTTTCCTTTTCCCTGCTTTATTCTGTGCATGCTTTTTCTAAGTCGAGTAAAGTTGTGGTGCGCTGAAACACTGTCTTGCTGATCTTCTACTACATTTTAGCCTGTTGTCTTTGTTGAATGGTGTGATATAGAGTTGTTAGACTTTCTGCACGGTAGGAAATAAAATCTGGAAAGATTCAGCCTCCCAGTGCTGCTCCTAGGTGGCCAGGGAATTCCCTTCCTGTGGCCTCAGCAGGCACCCGATGTGCCCAAAGGATGTGGTTAAACAGCCCCTCGCCCTCCTGGGGATTTTGGGTTCCTGGAAGAGCCTTCATGCCTCTCCTGAGCACAGACGGGTCCCACGGAGGCCTCCCTCTGCCGGAGGTGGCCCTCCGCAGCCGTCCCCGGCCCTGTCTCAGCGGGAGAGTGAGTCTCTGAAACGTGTTTCAGTGGTCGTTTTGTTCATGCAGTAAGTCCAGGCCACCCTTAAAACAGCTATGGGGGAAATGCATACGTGGGCTGCAACGTGAGGCTCTTTATATGCATTTTTGCAGTAGGAGAAAAAAACCATAGCTGAGATGCAGTTAATGGGCTGTAAACATTGTTATTCTTGTTTTCCAAGCCTCATTATGACTGAATGAAAGTTAGACCTTCCTGTGGTCTTGCTCTTTGTGGCAATTGTGATTTTTTAGGTATTGATCACTTTTTTTAATATCTCACACTTATACTGACTTTTGTAATTGCTGCTTTTAGTTTACTTTTAAAAATCTACAGTTTACTGTTATTAGGTTCCATCCACTGTTATTCTGTCTTTCTTGATAGAGCAGAAAAGTGCCTTTAGGCTTTGAAACTCAAGGTTTGCTTTATAGGAAGTACAGTATTATGTGAAATTTTGCTCAAAATGGTAAACTGGTATTTATAACTGCTGGTTTTATTGTATTTTAGATTAATTTCATGTTCTTGGGGATGATAAATATTAGGAGAGGAAAGGTATGTTTATGAATGAAAGATGCATTAAGTATATATAGTAAGAAATGCAATGCTTGTGTGAGGTTTTGCAAAGCTGTTACTTTCTGGCCAGAAATAGTTTTCTCTTGCTTACAAAATGCTGCTGAACAGGATCAGTGATATTACCGCTAGTCATTACGTCTTTCTGTTGCGTCTGTGCTATGTTTCAGGGTTTTTCTTGGCATTATGTGTTCAACTGTTTCCTCAGTTGGATACAGAAAGTGCCATTGCTGCGGGAAAATATTCTGGACTTTCAGGAAACTCAAAAAAATTGTCAAAGGCTGGCCCTAATGAGGGATTTGGGAATGCAGTGTGTTTCTGTCAGTGCTGACCAAAGCCAGAGGCTATCGGAGAGGAAGGGAAGATGCTCAGTGGTGGCAAGTCCTGATCCTTTGAATACATTTTGGCCTGGGGGAGCGAAGACCAGCCAATTTTGGCCTCCGCGCGCCCCGGGGAAGAGCCGACGGGAAGGAGCAGGGCCGGGGGCGCTGGCGCCGCGCGCTCCGGGTTGGGTCTGCGGGGAGAAGGCCAGGCCGGGAGAGCTCGTCGCGTGCCGTCATCCCCAGACCCCGAGCAGTGATGTGGCAAACCTCCCCTTGTCATTGCTCGCCTTTACAAGCTGTTTGTAAATAAAAGAGCGTTTTTTCCGCCTGTAATAGAATTGCACAGATAAATCAGTGCTCAGCCAGCTCCTTCCCGTTGCTGTAGCCTCCTGCAATTTTCTCCGTGAAGTTTTCATGTAGGATGTCCTCTCCAGAGGTTTAAAATGAATCACAGAACAAAATGAAACCTGACCTTATTCTGTATGTATTTTTTATGAATAGAGCTTATCTTATCAGGCTTGGTTGCCTTTCTTGCACCGGAAAGAAATTTTGACCTACGTTTCCAAGCAGAAAGAATGAGAGCGTGTGTGTTGTGTGTGTGTGGGGGGGCTTTTTGTTTGTTTGTTTGTTTTTAAGGCTTGATATTATTGTCAATCTTGTATATACATTTCACCTAAACGTGACCTCACTTAAGAACAGAAATCATTTCCGAGCTCTGTTTTAAGTGTAGCCTGGTAGAAGTGCAATCGCTTGATGACAGTTCAGCGCGGAGGAAAGGAGGGCTGAGGCCGGGGCTGAGCACGCCGCTGTTTCCGCTGGCTTTGACGCTAATCAGGCCAGGCAGATGTCTCTGGCAGCTGCGGCTAATGGGCTGCCGCGCGGTGGAGGGCCCAGACCTCTAAATTCTTTATGCTCCACAGCAAATGCATGGACCGGAGCGCACAGAAAAATAAAACCTGTTATGCATTTAGCATTGTTATTAAATTTTGCCTTTACTCCTAAATCAACAAGTTGTTGTGCTTTAACTCAGATGTCTGCCTTCCTGCATCGGGTTGGGGCATTTTTCTTCTTTCATTCTTTCTTTTTCATTGGTTTGAAATGGCCATTTAAATTATTGATAGGAGCTTAAAACTGAGCTAATTCGCTTCAATTTATCCAATAGACAAAACTATTTATAATTAACGGAGAAGCAAAGGTCACTTCAGTGTGCAATAGCTGCCAAGCCAAATGAATAACAATTAGGCAGTTTTTTATGCTAAGCTAAAAATTATGCAAGGACTACCCTCCGAATAGCCTTGAAACGAATAGCAAGAGATTCAGGTGATAGGCTCTGGGGAAAGAGGAGAAGAATCCAGAGGTCTCAAAACTGTGCACTTATTTATCTGCCTAGACCGACTGTGTTGGCACTGAAAACAAATGATCTTTTAAAATAAACCTTATCTTTAAATCATAGTGACAGCAGAAGCTATTGTAAATACATGACCATACATAATTGAAAAGGACAAAGGGTGAGGGTTTTACATGAAAAGAATAGGAGTTGAGTGGTGGCTTGCTTCATCTGTCAAACCTCCCGACTTTTTGCTCGGGCAGTTCCTAGGGCCATTGCTGTAGTTAGGTGAGGTGGGGACTGGGATTATCAGTTACATAACTTTCTTTCTTTTTTTTTTAAACCATTAAGGCAAGGAGAAAATGTCACTACCACCTCTCTGTAGATTCCTCTGGAGCATGCCTACTATTTGAGGAAGCTAGACATGAAGGAATAGCCTTTTTCGTTTACTGTCTGGATAATGTGCTTTTGTTTGTACAGCGTACTTTATCACTGTGAAACAAAGAATAGTGTTAAAAAAAAAAAATTAACGTAGGCTACAACACAGAGTTATTGCACCAAAACTGAAACAAGTGTAAAAAGTAGCAACAATTGCATAATGGAACTATAAAAAAAGGCTCCTTACTTTTGCTTGCAGGACATAATACCAGTTCACAACACAACGTAATTAGATTGCCACATCACTGCTTGTAAAACTAGAAAGAAAAGAAATGTAGGGATGCATTAAAACTCCTTTCATTTTCTAGTGCCTTTAGAGAGCTATTGGACATAGAGGACTTGCTCTGGCAAAAAGCTCTAGTGAGCTATTAGGTTTTTAACTATTTTATGTTTTTTTTTTTTCCTTTTTATTGATACCAGCCCTAGTTTTTCAGTACAATGACTTTGTCCTCTTTCCCCCTTCTAGCCTGTCACCCATTCATCAATCTTGCAGATAACATTCACTATAAAGATAAGTCTAGGCTCTTATGAAGCACTATGTCCCGCTGACAAATCCTTCCTTCCCCTTGCTTTTTTTAGTACGTCTTACCCGAGTTCTTTTATCTGATGATCTTTTGATACAAATTTCTTGTGTCAGTTCCAGATCCCTCAGACAACAGGAACAAAAACCTATCGTGCAAGGAGTGGCCAGCATCACCTTTGATGGGCAGATTTATAAGTGGAACATAGTAGAGGAGAGCAGAGACTCCTTTGGGTCAAAAGTTAACCTTTATGAAACTTTCAACCACTCGCGAAACCCTCACTCTTCTTTCCTTTTAATTAACGTATTTTTTGCTCATCATTAAAACTGTAGGGCTAGAATGAAAGTGGTCAGAAAGGAGGGACTGAATTTTGAAAAGCATTTGCCAACGAGAGAACGCCATTCTCTCAGTTAAGCTGATGAAATTTACTGCTCGAAAAAGACAACTTTTGCCAAGGACAAATGGATGCAAAAATCACTACGTTGCCGTGGGTTGATTGGAATTGGGCCTTTTCAAAGAAAAACAATATTACTTATTAGTGGACCTGCCAGATTTTGTCCTGCCTCAAATTTTTTAAAATCTGTGCAAATGTCAGAGCGGCTATAAGCGTACGCAGCTGACAAAGATAAGTTGTGTGCATCTCTAACCAGGAGGTCTAGGATGATGCATAGGGAGAGCAGCTGAAAGAAAACTTGCAAACTGATACGAACAAGAAAAATGCGCCTGATTAATGCTGTGAAAACAAGAAAGCTGAAACTTCTTTGTGTTTATAGTTTGCATGGGGGCAGGAGGAGGCAGAGCTAGCTGGGAGCTAGGACCGATCGTGAGCCGCGCCACGGCCTGCCTTCAGCGGCGCGCTGGGCCTCGTCGCAGCGGGTGCTACAGCCAGCACCCGAGAAACGATAAGTAAATGTGTCTTGCTGTGTCCTAGTTCGCCTTTTTGTAGGCCAGGCCTTGAATCAGTTGTGACTGGCCTCCGGAAGAGTGTTCTTGGATCAATAATAAGTAAATTGTGGTTGCTGTTTAAAAAAAAAATAAAATAAAATAAAATAAAAAGACAAACCTGTCAGCTTTTCCCCCTTTTGGCAATCTGTCCCGAGAGCTGGTCCCTGGGGATGGAGATCGGCTTTGGTTCCAGCCGCTGCTGTGTCTGCTGGCTCTAACGCTGGACTGCCACGTTGATGGCCTTCGTCACAGCGTTTCCACAACTTCCCCTCCTCATCCTAGTCATGATGTTCAGTGTTGTTTTAGCACATAAGCCTACATAGTGGCAGAGGCCACCAGTGGACCCCGTTCCTTCTCCTTTCGCATAGTAGCTGGATGATATGATTTTGGGAATGATGGTGAGATGTTAATAGCATGATATGCAGGAGGTTTAGGAATTTCTTCAGGTTACGCGTCGGTTCGTTCTATGCCAGAAAGAAATGTTTTGAGACTCAACCTAATGATCACCTAAATGCCTGGGAATGGAGCCAATATTGTCTATCTCTGATGGCACTCTGTGTGAAAAGAAATATCAGGGAAAATCAAATGAAACTTTAAAAGTGAAAATGTCTCTTAATTGTTCAGTGGTCACAACCTCTCTCCATCCAACACCGGAATAACAATTTCCCCTTCAGCCCAATTTGGCTTTATCCCAGGGTAAAAATCTGATCTTTCAAGAGTGAGTGACAAAATTTTCAGTGTTTTCTAGATTTGTTTGGAAGTACCGGCTGGTGCTGCATACACCAACTCCTAAAAAGAGGAGCGTAACCCAGTTTTGGGCACTTTTCATCTATGATGTTAATTCAGCAGTATGGGAAATGGTCTAATGAACGCAACTATAAAAATAGACATGAAAATGTTAATTATTGCCATGCTTCAGTACAGCTTTTCTATGCTTAATGGCCTAAGTTCGCCCAGAATATGAAGCTTAGTTGCTCAGTTGCTATTGGGTGATCAGCTTTCAGCAACAAGCAAAGTGATTTTTTTCGTTTGTTTGATGTTTCTTGCTAACTTAAATGTCACAGCTTTTATCTATGTCTTTGTTACCTCAAGGGTAGGTTACTCAAGTGTGAACTATAATAGAGTTGCATCTCAAACACATTTGAAAAGTGCTTCAATGTGGAATGTATCTGTTTACATTTAAAATGATTTATTATTATTTCTTATTTATATCGCAGTAATACCCAGCAGCTGCAGACATCTATTAGAAAACCTTTATGGTCAGTCCAAACAGATCATGAAGTAACGTCCCTACACCTAATAGCTTTCATTTGTAAATGAATCTGGACATGAATAGATCAACATTTCTTCATAGAAACTAGCTACATCTGTGTTGCAGCGCTGAGGTATTAATTTTCAGTGATACAGTTCTCAGTGGCCTGAAATCTGCCTGCACGAAAGGCTTCACCTGCCTTTCCCAGGTGCTAAAATCACTTCAGACGTTCAGGCTTGGGGCTGCTCAGGTAAATGAGAGAAAATACCTGAAACTTAGACGATCTCCAGAGGTCCCTTCCAACCTCAACCATTCTGTGATTCTGTGAAAGCATTTTCTCTGCGTGGTTTGACTTTTATATTCGCCTTGTTTGGTGTAAAATAACCACAGCTTGCTAATGTATAAGTCACCTAGCAAATGTCCTATGAGAGTTTTGAGGACGTTACTGGCAGAGGAGATTTTAGTACTATTGGCGTATTCTCTCCCTTTCATTGTCTCCTGGAGCTAAAGGATTAGAAGATCGCGCCACACTGAAACCTTTTAGATCTATTTGCACACAGATTTTTTTTTTTTGTCCTACAGATATGCAGAGGCTGATTGGCTTTGACAGACAGCACAGCCTCTGTCTAGTCTGGTGAGAAAGGACCCGTGCTAATAAGCTAATATTCTCAGTTGCACTCATAAATGATGCAGAGGTGCTAACAGACTTTTCAGCTGCTACTGAAGTTCCCTGATCCATATGCTTAAATGCCCTCCTAAATGCTGCAGGATTAGGGAAGGTTTGCTGCTCATGTGCTGGGGTGGGCACGGCTGTTACTGTGCCGTCACCGGACTCTTCTTCACTCTTTTCTACATCTTCTGTCTGATGAGGTGTGCTTGGCTTTGGGCAGCTCGCGTGGTGGGGGGAGAAGACAGTGGTATTCTCTGCAGTTTCTGCTACGGGAAGACCTTATATGTATTTTTTTCTTGAAGGAGATGACGGTTTGATGTCATGTTGGCAATGATTCTGGGTATCTGTCAGATAGGGGCAAGTTCTAAAATATGGATGTTTAAATGTGCCAGGCTGCGGTGCCCAGCCTGAGCAGTGCTGTGGCAGTGTCCTAGAGAGGTTGGGGTGGGGACCTGAGCTTCACTCAGGTTTTCTGAGGCCAGTAGCCAGTTTTATAACATGTTTCACGGGAATCGCATCAGACAGGCATCTTTGCATGGAGAAATCAAAATCGCCGTCCCTCCTGATGAAACGTGCTAGATGCTTGGTGACATGGTCGGGCTGACGGGCTGGAGCAGCCTGGGGCCCTAGTGTTTTACAGAAATAAGGCCATCCAAAAATGTTATTTCATAAACTGGTTATCAGTATCTTGGGGGAGCTGTACTGTATGCAGTCCAAGCTGGGCTCTCGCTCTTCCTTTGTATCATGTGCTATTGTTGTTTTTTTTTTCTGTTAAGAAAAAGAGAGTCAATTAAAAAGAACATTTGAACAGGGTTTATTTAACATGCACCAATCCATATGCAAAGACATATCTTTTCCTAAAATTCCTTGTTTTCTTTCCTTGACATGAAGATATTTCCTTGACAGTTTTGGCAAAGAGCCAGACTGCATTAAAGTCACGCTCTTGGTTGTTCATCCCACTCCGATCCAGATGTTCATCCCACTCCATCCAATCCATCCAGACGTTCATCCCACTCCAAGTCAGTCGGACCTGTGTGAGTATGCGTCTGTGTGTTTCTGTTTTCCTCTATTTTTCTGACTGCTGTTCAATGGCATTGCCTGGACAGTGATGTGATCTGGCCTGCAAACTGGCTCCCTTTGTTGCATTATCATGATCAAAGTTGGTTTTGATATGATGAATCTGAATGCCTGCTCTCTGCTTGGCAGTGGATTGTAAGCGGTGCAGAAGGATGAACCTTAAAGTCCGTAGGAAGATGCAGGTGAAAGTGGCTGACAGCATTAGATCGGCGTGCTTTCAGTACGGTTCTTGGTGCTCTCTTCAGTGGCTCCAGTTCCAAACACCCTACCGTAAGGGAGGCACGTGGGGCAGAAGTAATGAGAACTTCTAGTAGGGGAACATGTTAAGGATTTGTTTTCTTGTATGGCTTTTGGATTGCTGGAGCTGAAGATTTAGTGAAACAAAGCCCTGCTGCCTGTGCCCCTTCACTAGCGTCAGCACTATGAATCCTTCCTGAGAATGACAAAAAGTCCTTTTTGGAGGACAGAAGTCAAGGCTAGCACTAGCAAGTACAACCTTGATAATTTAGTGATAGATTTTTGTCTGTGTCATCCCTTTCTGCATAGATGGTATCTGAATGTTTCATTGCCTCCCCGCTGGTCTGGCCTCTCATCAGGCTGGCCCCTCCTGCAGCGGGAGTCACACTTAAAACCTTAAAAATACCCCCTCTCGCCACAAACCTTTTCATGTCCTGAACTATACTTTGGACCAGATTTGACAAGATTTTCTTTAGCAGAGTGCCTTATGGATCTTCCAAAAGTATATAAGCAGGTTAGGCTTAGAACTCCTATTGATTTTAATGAGACTTAAGCATCTAATCAGTTTTATGTACTTTTTTTTTTTTTTGGAAGTGCCTATTTTCTCCATTAAGCACCTTAATGTCACTGGAAATCTGGCCCTTCAAACAGCAAATGTCGTTATTGGGTTGCACAGTCTATATCAATAAATGGTTGTGGTTATTGCCACAGTGAAAAATGCTGGGCTCGCAAGCATTTCTTAAAAAAATCTTGCAAATTGGAATATGACTTCACTATTTTTATTGTTATTAGGAATGGTGTCATGATGGAAGACTTACCTCTATATGACATTATTTGCAAAGTTAATAGACAGTAGAGCCTAGATATTGCTTGATGTAATAACTAATGGATTTCTCATCCAATATTCCTTGAACCCATAGGAAGAGGTGCTTTTCTATACCTGTCTGGGAGAAAATAACATTTAACCAAGTGACACAAGTAACTCCATTTAAATTAAATGGAGTAATAAGCAAGATGAAATCTGTAGCTAATATTCTACTTGCAAACTTGATGAGGCAGTCTTTCGGAGCAAGAAGCTCGTGAGAGGGGGAGAGGCTTGGAGCATCTCTGTGTCGGAGCTACAAAGCCTTCTCCCACTGGAATATAAAGAATTGTACGTGCGGCCTCTAGATGTGCTTTCCTTCTTTGGGGATAAGTAGGAAACTCAAAAGGAATGGGAAAATGAGCGTGATTGTGGGCTTAGAGACTTGTAATGAGGATTTGTTCTATAAGGTGGAAACTCAGCAGCTGGAAATGTCTAATGAGGAGAAAGATTCTGGTGTGGTGTTTGATCACAGGACGATTATGAACCACTAAAGCAGTATGGCTAGATAAAACCAAATGTACTGTAAGATTAAACAGCTGAAGTGTTTCCTCCATTTATACAGAAGCATTAATGTCTTAGTGGAAATTATCAGTAAGGTACTGAATACAGCACTGATCTCTCATGGTTAAAATAGATGGATTCAAACTGGAAAAAGTGTAGAGCAGGACTGGTCTGATAACTATGTGGGAGAAAGTATGATGTAGGAAGAGACTAAAAAGGCCCCATAGTTTATTTGGCCCAGCAAAATAAAGACTTCAAAGGGGTAAGATTGTTCCATATAGATTTATCAGAGTGCTAAACACCATAGAGGGAGAAGAACTATTAAAGAGGATACTGTAATGAGAGCAAATGAGTGTAAATAAGCCATAAAATAATTGAAATTGGGCTGCATGGAGCAGCATGGTTCTGCGATGTCCTTGTAGGAGCTGAGAGAGTAAAAGAGGGAGGTCATTTAAGATGGTGTTTGACCCAAGTGACATGGTTACCTGCAGTTTCAGGGGACATAGTGACCCAGGAGATTCCTTCCAATCTTGTGTTTCTGTGATTAAAACCACTTTTTTCTCTTGCGCCTGATCAAGTAAAAAGCACCTTCGCTTATTACTTGGATGACTTTGTCACTGTTTACAAAGTAATTCAATTCAGATATCTGTTGAATAGTCACGAAAATATTCATGAATCCTGATTGTTCAGTGGATTTCAGTGCCATAATCAGTCAAATAAGATGTGTCACACCTTGGTGACTAGACAGTAAAACACTAGTCCTTGGCTCCATATAAAGTGACAGAGATTTTAATTGCATGCTTGAAAGGTCTGGGGTTGTTTCTGAATGAATGAATGAATCTATTAGTGCTGTTGTCTTTGACTATAAATGCTCTCGCATAATAATGAGGCAGAGCTATTACATTCATTTGTACTGAGAACTCCCACTTCCATGTTGTTCACATTGTCTTTACTCAATGGCCAACACTGTGTTTAAATCATGATCTCAAAAAGCTAAGTGGAAAAACTAATGTAAGATAGCAATGACCTTTTTAAAATTTAAATGGTTTTAAGAGGAAATATACCTTCACTTTGCTTATGCCTCTGTCACTGGGTGTGGTAGAGAGTATATCTTGGATAGCTCTAAAATGAAGTCTTATTTAGGCAAAGTTAGTAGGTTAGGTCTGCTTGAGGTGGCAAAACCACATTTTCTCCTGAAAAATAAGGAATATATTTTATTTGACTGTCTAGTATGATAGCTTTGCAGGAGGCTATCCCTAATGCCCAAAATACTAGTGGAGAAAACCACTGGGAAGAGTTTTGTATCAAAAGCATTATTGTATGCTTTCTTACTGACCAAATATTATGATGCCTGCTGGCTGTATTGTTTTGAATCTTGCTTTAGCATCCAAAGTCTGTTAAGACACAGACACAAAACCCTTACGATAGGTGGAACCCCAAAGAGCTGGATGTGCGATCCTGGACGTGCTGGAGAGCTCTGCCAAGATACCTGGGATAAACACTTAATAATGTTTTTATATCTCAATTAAAGGCACCTGACAGTGAAGAATTAGAAATTAGCCCTGTGCCTCTCTTAGTACTTAGCTGCATATTTAGGAGCCTTAAATACCTAGGTCCTGAGTTTCACTCCCACAACTGCAGGACTTGTGTTTTCCTGCTCTTATTTCTTCCTTGTAGCTTATATATCCTGAGCAATAGCAACCTTGAAGTTACATCTTTCATGTCTAGCTGCACAAAACCAATAAAATCAAAACTAAATGACTGAAATACAAAATTATGGAACAAGAGCCTCCTCCTCGCTCATTTTCCCCCTACATGACATGAGTTAATTCTAAGTATTGGTTCTTTCCTCTGTGACACAGAGAAGTGACATCTGCATGGCACAAAATCAGTGTAACTTGGCAGAGTCAGATTCCAAATATGTGATGATTTCTTAGTGTAATAGGATAAATTAATTTTTGCAAAAGTGGCACACTATTTGTAACAGCCATCAATAACTTTCCGCCTATGTTTCTTGTGTAAGTGGAAAGCAGACAACAAGCAAGCTAACAAATGGTTCACCTTTTTCCATGCCTCAAACACAGCTATAATGATGTGAAGACAGTGGCAACTTCTATAACCATCATGAAACCAGGAATTTACTGTCATGTTTCTCATGAGATCCAATTTAAAACAGTGTTCTTAGAGAAACTCAGGTCAAGAGTAAAGCAGCAGCAGTTGATGAAAGTATAGTTTGACAGCTGGAGTATCACAGAGCATACCAGGCTAAACTACGAAGGGCTTTATGGAAAAAGACTTCTTGTGGACAGTGCACTCAAATCCCAGCTCACTGGGATTCAGCAGCAAAGCTTTTCGGCTTGTTTGTATAGCATTTCCCCATCAGCATTACCTGTGCTGGCTGTTTCCCTTTGGAGGCTTAAGCCAGGAGGAACAGTATGCCTTCAAACATGCGTGTTGTAAGCACAGACACAGTTTTGCCAGAAGTGTTTTCACGATCTTGCGTCTGTCTTCTCACAGAAGTCCCAGGACATGAACCTTTCCTTTCTCTTTGAAAGGAGTCCTGGGTTTTAAACTAAGGTCAGTGAACAGGTATGGTGCAATCTCTTTGCAGAGCATGCTGCGCGGAGGTCGAGCCTACCTCCGTCTCTCTGTGTCCATCTTTCACTGGGGTTCTTACCTCTTGCTTGTTTTTGCTAACGTGAATTGAAGTAGTGATCTTTCTGGGCAGTGAATGTATGTAATGTAGTAATGTATGTTTAATTGATCTTCTGGACTTAAGCGCTTATCTGCCAAAGTCCAAGAAGATGAAGCCTAAATTAAGCAAAATTTGTATCTTTGCTTTTAGGTTTCTTTTTGCACTGTGTAAAATTCTTTATAAGCGTATACTATGATTAAATTTGGCACAAATATTTGTCAGAAACACAACTGTTAGAGGAGAAGTTAGAAAGAAAGACTTAAAGGGAGGGGAAAAGAACATGCCCTTTAGTTGTAGTCAGTATTCCTAACTGAAGAGACTCAAAGAGGTAGTCTTAAGCTCTCAGTTCCTTTTAATTTGCTTTAAGCTTTTGCAAAGGTTATGTAAATGAAGGGATGGGGGGTAACTGGAAAGAAATGTCTCTGTTTTACAATAAAGCAGGAACCTACAGATAAGGCTTTTTTGTGGATTTTTCTATTAGATTTTTTTCTAAACTGCCTTTATATTCTGGATTTTTTTATTGCTAAAGGTGGTAGAACACTTTAGCAATATTAAAAAAAAATGCCCCATAGGGTCTTTGAATTAAATGCTCCTTTTGCCTTAAAAGGTTCAAGACTTTGAAATAATGCACGGTGAGACCTTCTGTATTTGAAGGCTTTTCTTTTTGAAGCATATCTTTTGTTTTAACGTCCCAAACATCCTCTGGGATTCTGAAAAATGCTTTTAGAAAGCGTAAGTCCAAAAGTCACTGCTTTATGGCAAACTCCTCTCCAGAGAAGAGAAATAAATGAAACGGAAGTAATTCACCTCAAATAAAGATAAAAATAGGCACAAATATTATCAAGCTTTAATACAACATTAAATGTTACCAGATTGGAAAGAAGGAGAGCAAGTGATGTGAACGAGAATGAGAAGACAGGAATTGCTAAAGAGCTTCCCTGCAGCGGGAGGCATGATCTTGTCCTGGGATGATCCTCTGTTTATTGATATTGCTAGTTTTAAGGCCAGTGTCAGTCATGCGGGATGAGCCCTCTCTTCCATCACCAGAAGGCCTACCCCAAAATGATATTAAATATCCTGAACTTTAGAGACATCACCATTGTTTTAATCAGGAAATGACTGGTTGTAATCAACACACACTCGTAACAAAACCTCAGAGAAAATGGAGAGCCATTGCCTGGTCGTTATGAAATGAGCCTCTGCCAAACCATTTAACTGCATTAATACAAAAACCAAAGTGTCATTCCCCCCCCCCCCCCCAAAAAAAAAAAAAAAGAAAGTAAATTCCTCAAGTCAGGACAGTGGTATAAAATAATTTGGAAACCAAGAGTTTCTTCTGAAACTTTACAGAGTTTTTAAAAATGAGGCTGTATGGTATTAGTTTAGAAACTAGTAGGTTCTACAAGCCTTACTAAATTGGTGCGAGACCTCACCTTTTCCATGAATAAAAGGTCACTCAGAAATAATTTTGCATTCCCTAATGTGGGATATTTACTTAGAAACATCAGAAGTCTTTGTGAGTTATAAACATCAAAAAAATTCAGAAGCTAGTGTATGCTACTAAGTTTTCCCTACGCCCATGCCGTATTCTGTTTTCTCTAAACAAACTTGTGCTCAAGAGCTGCCATACCCTGGTAAAGCTAAAATCAGTGTGTCTTCAGTAAAGTGCAATTTTGCTGTCTTTTATTCCTGTAATTTAAATGGAGTAACAAGAGCTGTTATGCATGACCCAAATTTTCCTTGCAGAAATGGGATGACAGAAGTTAGTTCTTCCCTATGAAGAAAATGGTTCCAGATGGACCAGAGAAAGCACCTCTCTCCATTAATGAGTGGCCAGGCTTCATCACAACTCTTCAGCTCTTTGCTTTCAGCTCAAAGGACATACGCTTCGGCATGCAGTTCAAAAATAGCTCCATTCATCTGCATTGGGGGAGGGACGCCCAAACCCGGGGACTTACAATGTCCCTGAACATGTCCTCTCCTGGAGAGAGCCCTTTTTCTGGGTCTCCGTGCTCCCCTTCCAGCTGACCTCCTTCGTATTCTCCAGTCTACATCTCATTGTAGAACGTCTCATTGTAGATAAAGTACACTAAAGAAATCCATGTTGTAACACGAAAGTATATTTTTCTGAAAAGACGTTTTGGGCAACCTGAGAAAGGTCATCTACACATGTAAGCTCTTCTTTTAAAACTCCAAGTTTTCCAATACGATAATGATGCTGCAATATGTTTTCATGCTTTAAAAACTTTTTTGTATCTTTCAGTTGGACTGGTAAGAATGAGACAGATTGTCTTCAGATTGGTTTAAAGTCTAAGATTATGTCTGCTGGGGTATAGTTGTTTGTTAATGTTGCAACTTCTGAGGCAGGTAAGAGCTTTTAGTCTCTGCAATTGTGAATTTAAAAAATCTTAAATTCTTGATGCCCTTAACTTTATAGATAAAGTAGTTTTGTTTTCTGTTTGCTTTACCAGTACTGATTATGCCAATTAAAGGTAGTACTGCTCTCTATACGTTTTTCCCAGCGTATGTACGTAGTTACGCTTAACACAGTTTTGCTACCATTACTTCTTTAGATACCCTTATATCAAAAGGAAAAGTGAGACAGGAGTCCTGTCCACACAAAACTCATTTTCTTTTGACCAGGGTTTGACTGACAAAACTCATATCTAAACTGTATCCAAAACAGTTTTCAAAGGAGACATTCAAAACTTAAAACAGAGCCTAAATTTGGTCACATATTAGATAAATATGTGACTGTGTCTGCATCAACAAATCACACTTATGCTTGATTTAGGGAGCGATCACAGTAAGTTTTCAAATATGTCACTGTGCCATGATGAGAAGATGAAAGCTTAATTGACTTGCAAAGGGCCACAAGGAGAATCCACCTCAGAGCTGGGAATAAAATTCAGGTATCTTGGTCTTTATGGTCCCTTCCAAAATAAAAGCAGAAGGCCAAAACTCTGAATATCTTGGGGTGATTTACTTGTACTTACTACTACAGGGCAGTAGCTCCACCACAGAATCTGGTGGAAAAAAATCTTCATTAAGGTTTTTTACATGTAACAGCAATGGAATAGGCCACAAAAGGGTTAAATGAAAAGAAATTTTTTTTCTAAAGCGGGATATAATCCACAGCTATTAGCTAAAGCTTACTATAAGAAGATGAAAGTAATTCCAGTTTGTGTCATAACAGCAATGTAGTGGAAAAGGTTGCATTTGAAATGGACACTCAGTTTTGCAATTTTGAATTGAGGCTGCTGTTGGGAGGCTTCATGCCAAGTAGCTAACCGTATATGTTACCTCCGCGTAGAGCTATAGTGGCATTGAATGCATGCTAGGTAGTATTGCAATTTCAATCTGCCAGTCACCTTATGAAAAACGAAATGAAAATGCTACTGCCTAATAAGGCCTAATTCCATCATCCTTAAGTGCTAGAGATGAGGAATAAGTAGTGTAATTAGACTAACACAGTCAGTGGCCTTCAGAGGAAAGTTGTTTTTAAGTAAAGCCAACAGAACATGAATGGGAAAATAATTGGATTTATGGGCTTTGGGATGTAGATCTGAGAACCCTTTTTGATGCAAAGGCTAGTGTATACCAGTGAAGTCCCACAAGGGGTCAGGCGTAGGAAGGCTTTGAAGGGAAGGGGCACAGCAATGTACAACGCCGTGCAGCTTCCTTGTAGAAGAAGCTATAGCGTTTTGGCCTTGCTGCTATGGGTCTGTTCTTGAAAAGCCCTGCATCATTAGACCACATTTTGTAGTGATTTTTTATGCTGATCAGCTTAGGGTAGATTTATTAGTTGAGCCAAGATTTCTCTTTGCTGCAGGCACGGACACACAGGTCCGTTAGCTCAGGCAGAGCGTGTTGGCCCAGTCCATCAGCACCCCATGTTATCTGCGTGGCATCGGCTCTCCAGGGCCCTGTCAACAGATGCTGCTACATGGATGGACCAGAGTTTCAACACCAAAGGGCTCTTTCCCCAAAAGTTACTTGTAAATTAACTTAATTAGCAAATGACCTAACATGAAAGTCCAATGCTATTTTTTCCTGCCCAATGAATTGCACTGACAGTTCTCAAGGTACCAGAACATTTTTATCTACAAATCGATAGCGAAGCTCCCCAACACTTGTATGATCGGACAGTCAAAGCCCTGATAGCGCCGCAATCAGGTACAGCCGCAGAGAGCACAATAGCCACGGCTAATGACACGAGCGTTATCTGCGATTTGCAGGATCTGATCAATTGAATAAGACAGTAGTTGACAATTGATAGTTTTCTATCATTCTAGCAACCCCATTCATACTGCTGGAGTAAAAAACCTGTCAGCATTTTCATTTCACAGAGTTTTTCTGGGCTTTTATCCACTCAGATGACTGAGCTAAAACCAGACTGGATGTGTGCTTGGAAGCAGGCTTCAAGTAGCTGAATGAGTTTTTTTCTGAAATTTTATTTAAAATTATTTTTAGTTTTTGGCATATCTGGAAAGGGCAGGCTAATGGGCAGGTGCCTTGGACAACACTTCTCCGAGGGGAGTCGCAAGCGGAGGGGATAAGGCTGCTGGCGAGCCACGACCGCTGCTTTGCCCAGCGGTGCTGCCCATATCGGTGCCAGGGAGAGGTGCCGGCCAGGCACGGGGACAAGGTAGTCTGTGCGCTGGGGCGTCTCAGACTTTGTGACCACCTCGGTTGCTGCTCCATCTCTATAGGTGTGCTTACATCAATACTGTAGAAATATTAACATAGTACAGAGTTAAAAATCCTGATTTGGGGTATTTGTTTTATGAATGCAGTCATCTTGCACATCCTGTACAAGTCGGGTGTGACATGAAAGTCTTCTGAGCCAATATTTTCAAAAATGGAAGCCAAAATCAGTCTCCTGAATCTGTATCTAGGCTCTTCGATAGAAGACCCTATTTTCTCAAATACTTAGCTGTTATTAATTGGACATTCAGCACTCTTGAAATCAAGTTGTTATTTATGAGCTGAATTACAGATTTAAGAGCTTAAGGCCAGGTTTCTATTTCTGAAATCCTTGACTCCAGTTTTTGTCATGCCTATATTTTTTCAGTTTGGTGTCCCAGTCCTGTTGAGTGTCTGGTTAAGAGACACACCACATCTGCAGCGAACGTTTGCAGGGTTTCACCCTCGGCAGCGTGAGCTGCTCTGGGTTTGGGACTCGCTTTCTGGCAGAGAAGGAGGCCCAGGAGGGCGATCCGGGGCAAGGAGGCGTCTGCAGGGCAGGATGGGACCAATAAGTTACCTTCAGCTCCAAAGCGGCTTTCCTGGCTCGGCACGCAAACCGTCACCCCTGTCTGCCGAGAGCTGAAGTTCGTGGTCTGCTTATAAGAGCAATGGGAAAAATGGCTCTTAATACACAGGGTCATAGACTTGTCCGTGCCAGCTAAAAAAAAAAATAACGGAGGTTTAGAATCCGATTCCCACCTTTGGCTGGAAGTTAAACTTCTGGCCACGTGGCAAGCTCTGTGCCCTGCTTTCATGCATTATTTTGTTGTGTAAATAATTCAGGTTAATATTTCCTCATGATCTCTTGCCTTTGCTGCGGTATGCTTATCCCCGCAGCCACCACTTTAATCATGTGTTACAGCTGGATTTGGGTTGCTGGCTGAATATTATTTTTAAGCTTGCAGACAGAAGCACATCTCTTTATAAATTCTTTATCATATTTGTAGGAAATATACTATCTCATTTGAATATAATTAACTTTGTCACTACACAATTAGTTTATAGGATTTATTAATGCAACTATTAAAGCCAGCTAACAAGCTCTGGCAATCCCTGTGTGGATTTCAAACCACAGTACAGGCAGGCATAATAATGAAAGGAAAACTTTTTAATATTCTCCTGTGAGTGGAATCCTGCCTCCCTTACATGTTTTACACTGTTTTCAAATTAAAGTATCTGCCAGTGGTTCAAATCCTAAGGTCCTTACTAAGTTTTTACTTTAGCTTGTTTAGGCAAATTCCCATTGCCCTGTTTTTTTTCAGGAAGTGTTAAAGCACCAGCGTCTTCTGAAGGGGCAAAGAAAATCCAGAGAGAGCCTTTTGGTGCCTGTAGCTCCATGTTTTGGGGTGCCAGTGCATCGCTCGGGGTGTCCAGCGCGGGACGGGGGCTCGTAGGAGCGCGGGCAGCGGGGAGGCGCCGCCTCCTGCACCGCCAAGCTGCAGGTCTCCAGCCAAATCCAAACACCATTTCCACCAAAAAGTGTCAAGGGCCGTTTTCTGTATTTGCAAATGAGGGTGGAGTTTGAACACAAGTGTTTTTGGTAGAACTTCCCCAGGTCTGTTCTCCTGGCTTTGGCCCCGGCTGTTGCTGCGGTAGGAGTCGGCGTAACGCGAGAGGAAAATCCATGCGGTGCTGGGTTAGTGAGACAGACTCAGTGTGGAAGTGTTTGTGCTTTCAGTGTTCAGTTTGAATGATTTGTTCTTGTTCTCTGTTTACTTATTCATACTGGGAGTTTATATATGGGATGCCAAAAAAAAACCAACAAAAAACCCTTAAAGCCAAGCTTCTGCTTGCCACATCATTAATTTATGAGGAAATTAGAAAACATTAGCATTTTTATGTTCAAGATTCCTATCTGAAGTAAAATGGCAAAGATCAGGTTTTGCTGCAAGGTTGCTAGATTTGGCTTTATATGGATTCAGTTTGTAAGAACTAAAGGAAATCTTGGCCAGGCCCTTCGCCCTTTGGGTCTCCTGGCAGAGAAAAACGCACCCTCTTTTCCCCAGAACAAACAATTATCCCCTCAAATATGAAAGTGGTGCAGTCACAGATAAGTGCTATTAAAGGGCAGCCTTCGAAGACAGTGATGCCTCGGCAGGCTGTGCAGAGTCCATCCGTGCCTCGGTTTCTCTGTCGATAAAATGAAATAACATGGGTTTGCATTGGAAGGTCTAACTAACACTCATGTCTTGCTGTGAAATCAGTAGATGAGAAGTGGTGCGTGGTAAGGATACAAAAATTATGCTGGATGTTATTTATTACTTACCTTTGAGAGAATTAATGCACATATTTGATTATCCACTAAAAACCCAGATATTTCCTTCTGGGAAGATGATATAATGGCCGTAAACCTCCCCGGAGCAGCGTCTCCTAACCCCCGCCGCTGAAAAGGGAGAGCCGTCAGCAGCCGTGGGAGCAACTTTAGGTTCGTCTTCCAGAGGCAGGTTTGTAGCGCAGCGTCTCAGCGATCATACGGCTCCTCGCTCGGGAACGCAGACTCGGCAGCGAGGGAATTAGGGGAAAAAAAGCGAGGGGCCATGTGGGGCCACCCCGCTCGCCCCCGGGCATGGAGCAGCCCTGCACTGCAGACCCGTCGCGGACAGCAGGGCTCCGCTCCGAGTCTGGGTTCTCTGCCGTCTGCCGGAGGTGGCTGACCCGACTCCCAGTGAAGCATCAAATTGATTTAAATTTTCTATTGAGAGGTGGGAGCTGTTTTCGAGATAATATTTTTCCCTTTTCTCTTTACCCGATTGTTATTTTCACAAGAAGATATAGGAGAAGCTGTTACCGGAAAAATAAGTGCGGTCTTTGAATGGGAAAATAGAGGATTTATATTTACATAAATAAACATGGAGGGTAAATAGGCCGTTAGTTAGAAATTTCAGGTTTTGAATCAACATACGAGAAGTATGGAGTTGAAGAAATGGTTGGAGTATAAGCATTAAAAATAAATAACAGTAATTCAGCTTTCACAAGCCCAGCTCATTCTATGTAGTTTAGACTTTCAAGTTTGGATAGAAAGGCTGAAATCCCGGTTCTGCCGAAGTTAATGGGATTTTGCCATTACCGCCAGTGTGGCCAGCACTTGACCCCGAGGGAAGCTGCCATTACAGCGCGGGAGGATTTTCCTTGATAAATTCAGATTTTCTTCCCACTAGAGTATTCTGCTTGGAGCAGAGTAATAAAGGGGAATTTCAGCTATTTGTACATCTGAAAAGTGGTGAGAACAGTTTCGCTTCTCCTTTCCTCCGCCTTGAAAGGACGGCTCAGCTGTGGCACGGGCAGACAGAAAAATTACACAGGAAATTCTTAGCAAAGCTGGGAAATGGTTTTTAAAGCAACGATCATTTAGATGTGACAAAACATCTGAAATAAACACATTACCTGAGAGTCTGGCTCTGGACAGATAATGCAATTTAAATATTTATTATTATATTGTTATATATTTCTAAAGTTTGTCAGGTTTCAGGTCTGATTCAGTAGCGGTTGCCACTAAAAGGTAGTTGTATCGCTTCTTTCTTTTCACCTTACCTGAAATAATTATATTTGCCCTTTGATGGAGAGTTATATTTTGCATCAGTCATTGCTCCTTGAAAAAATATTTTTCTTGGAAGCAAATTAAGCTAAATTAAATACTCTGATTTAATTCCGAAAGAAACTGTCCAACCAGAGCTTTAACGCTGTTTAATTTACCCACTTTTACATTATCCCTTAGTTATCTCAGAGGCTCTTTCTGGAGAAGCTGGTTCTGGTTTGCAAGGTTTTCACGAGATGGCCAAATTGTACCAAGTCGCGCTCGTGGAAGGTAACTGCGGCCGCCAGCAGCGTGCGTGGGCAAAACTTGGTTTTAGCTAAACGATTATCGAGCGGTAGGAGGCAGCGACGTGCCCAGAGTTGTAGCAGGTGAAGAATACAGGCCAAAGGCACAAATTCGCCAAAGAGCATTTTTGTCGTGTGCTGTCCACAGGGACAGAGCTAAACAGCCGGGTAACGCTTTAGCTCACCGCAAGCATAGTGCTTTTCTGTGGTTTATTATTCTAGTGATGTTTCTTGAAGGATCTGGTGATTATTGCAATCTTCCTCTCTTTTTGTGGATGATTTTGACAGTGTCTATAATTCCTGAAAGAAACAGTTTCTTGGAAAGCAGGAGCACCTTATTTTCGTAAGTGCCCCGACAGCCCCTGGAAGATGCTCCGGTTTTGCCGTGCTCAGCACACCGTGGCTAGCTTGGCAGCGACCTCCCACTCGCAGTTATTAACTCCCCCTTTTCTGTGGCCTTTTGCCTCTACCTGCTTTGTGCATTCCTAAAGCTGCCAGTAACGAAAACAAACCTCTAAAGAAAACAGTTGCTGCTTTGGACAGAGAACTGTCATCACACCCCTTCAATCACGTTTGCACTTGCGTTATGCTGACATACCCAATCTATCATTATTTTATTTACTTGGCAAACACTGAACTCTTTGGCATGTACTATCTTTGTTCTTAAGTGATCCTATCAAATTTTAAATGATCTGTGTGTATTACGGTTTTGGCCTCACATCTCTGCATTATCTGCGGTGAGTCTCTTAACCCTCTCTAAATGCAACTGCCATCTCTCTTAATTTCCTGAGTCAAGCGTCAGCACAAAATCATGGAGCTGTATGAAGTTAAAAGGCAGAAACATCAGTATTTTTTTCCACATCGAATGATATTAGGAGAGGTTTGTTTAGTATTTGCACTGACATTTACCTATGTGCTTCTGCATCAGTGAGCTGTGCTAGTTTGCTTTTTTTTTTTGGTATTGAAACAAAAACTGCTGCAGGCACTAATGCATAAAAAACCCCTTTCCTTGACTTCTTTCCTGCTTGTCTTATTTCTTTGTCAAACCGAAATCTTCTGAAGCCTGTGACACAAAGCAAACTCAAAATTTTGTCAAGCAAATAGCATTTTGTACACCCAAGTCTGATTTAATACATGCAAGGGAGTAGTTTTGTACATGCACACCTAGGAGTTGAGTTGAGTTCCCACTGGAAAACATAGAGCTGCAAGACAGAGGAGCTTAAAGGTTAGATTTTCATGTTGTTTCCTAAGCTACGTCTGCAGAAATTGAGAATCCACCTACTTAAGCATATAAAACATCACATTTTGCAGGCTAGCTTTGTAACTATGCATTCAGATGGCCTTTCAAACGGGACACAGCAGGGAACGTTGCTGAGAGCCAGGCCCTGTCAATGGTAGGAAATAATTTCCAATTTTAATTTTTGAAGTTCATACCTCTTTAGGCAGTACCTTACTGTTCCATGTATTTGTTCCTGAGAAAGCAGGCCAGCCTTCTGGACAGATGGATAGTATGACACAAGCCTAGCCCTGAAATCTAGGGAAGACAGGCAACACCTGGGAGAAGGAAAGTGTTGTTGGCTCCATTCTACAGATGAAGAACTGAGGCACGGAGAAAATCGGTGCCTTGCCTGAAGATGCAGTGGAAGACTACAGCAGACCAGAAATTAGACCTTGATCATTTAAAAGCATTTCATATATCTTGATTGCACAGCTGTATTTTCTCTTGCCTCTCGTGGGGTGTGAGAGTTAATATTTTTTTAAAGAGAAAGGCTTCCTGTAATTTCACTGTTGACATTTGCAAAGTCATCTTGAAGTACTCAGTTTGGTGCAGTATAGTTTAACTTTTATCTCTGGTTTTATACTGAGCATCTCGCACTGAGGTCCCTTAACATCTGGGCTCCCAGCTGTAAGGCTTTCACCTCGGTCCCTCTTCTCCCACGCTTGCTGCTGAACCTGAATGGTTTCTATGACAAGATGACGACAGTCATGTCTGTTTACAGTTAATTTGTTCTGACTGCTAAGACATGGACTAAAGGCTTAGATTTCCCACACTGAAAATGTCCCTTGGTAGCTTTTAAAATGCGCAGTAATGTTTGGTTTCTGTGTAACTAGCTATTCTACTTAGAGCATCGTTGTAAGTTTTCTTTTCAACAAGCTGTTTAACGTGTAACTCCCCTTTGGGCATCCTCGTATTGCAAATCTCCTCAGCTAGTCACTAGGTTACCATATATAGGCTCCTCTTCCTTCTAATCTTCCTGCTTTATTTGAATTTTTGTTTTGCCCACATACTGAATACTTTTATGATCTTTTAAATCTAAAAGTAAGATCCGATTCCTGGATATTCCTTATTGGTCATTGATTAAAACAGGACCACAAGAATCGTATCTTATGTTCTGAACATAAGGGAAACCTAATAGTTCTTGGAAATTAAAATATGGAGTTGAAATTAAAATCAAATTTCAGTATTTGATTAATTTGATAAACGGGAAGCAACCGAGGCCATGACGGGGTGATTGCTGTGGTTCAGCTGCTCCCGAGCAAACGCGCTGCTGGGGTGGAAGACCGAGGGGCGCCGTGCGGAGAAGCAGCTGCTCTCCGAAGAGAAAGCCGAGGTCGCGGCCGATGCAAGGCAGCACGTAATTCTCTGCATTATGAAATTTGTAAACGCAGAATTTTACTCGCTACTGCCAAAGACCGAAGTAACTGTACAAACTTTCTCTTCAGGGCCAGGCGTGGGAAGCTCGAATGCTGTGCAAGGAAGCATTAGGGAGTTACGGGCGCTGGTACCTAAGCAGAAGGCTCCTGGCCTAGATTTTCACGCCCACTTTCGAAACGAGCGGTTGCCCGGGCCGTGCGGGGACGGGTCTCCCCTTTGCGCGCCCGCTGCCAGCCCCGCGCCTCCGCGGGCAGCTGCCGGCACTTCGATGCAGCCGAGAGGCTGCCGCTCTCGCCCTCGGCGCCCGGTTTTCCCCGGCTGTGCGTGGGTAGAATCGCAGACACGTACCTTACGTGCGCTGCCGTCGCTGCGCTTTGAACTGTGCGCGTGGGGACACTGCGATTATTAACCCTTAACTTTTCCACGTGCTGACGGCAGTTTTTAATCAAGCTATTCCCACTACGTTAATGTGTTCACTGTCTCCCCTTAAGCATTCGACTGACTTTATCCATCAGCTCCAGTAAGGAATAAGGTAGGATGAGATGGTGTTTTGTTATCCCAGTGTCTTGGGAATTAGACAGCCGTGTTTCTGTGGAGGAGCGCATGGTCCGTTTTCCTTACACTGTCTTCTCTGCGGTCCCGCAAAGAGGATGAGAGAGGTCCCGAAGGATGTTCTAAGTAATTACGTTCCCAGGTTATTTAGTGAGTGGGGTCTCCTTTTACTTACAGCACTGCTATTTAAAGTTAAATAATTAATTTGCTTTAATAGTTAGTCTCCAATCATTATGTGAATTATGTTTGCCACACGTAATGAGAAAATTGCACTGTGCCATTTTAATGTGTATGTTAGCATGTTTATCACTGGGCTAAGTTTATGTTTAAAGAGATGAGTAATCATCTAAAAATGGGTTAAAATGATATTTGCATTTTTTTTGGATGTCTTAACAATTAAAACAAGACTCCAACCCCTCCTGACCCCCCAGATAAGTAGAGGAAAAGGTCTGTAGTGGTTTGAGAGGGATGAGGATGGTGCTGGTATTGTTTGATTATTTCTGCTCAGTTTATTTCTGCATGCTTTGGTATTGCTCAGTGCATGATGATAAAATGAGAGGTTTAGGGAATAATGTATAAAATCAGATTTTAATAATGATACTCAGCATGGAGAAAAGTTAATGCAACTGCGCACTGAGGTGCTTGGAGGAAGCCTGGAGAAACCTAATTGATTTCGCGGGCGTAGCTTGTGCTGCATGTGGCCAAGCCCTGCTGTAGCTGGCACTGGGGAAATCAAGGGAAGGAGAGAAGTGGGAGAACACTAAAAAAAAAAAAAAAGAAAAAAAAAAAAAGAAAAAGAGAGAGAAAGAGAGGCAAGAATGCAAGAGGCGATGTAGGACGTTGTGAGCAGTGACAGCAATGCTTTCAGTAAAGGACTGGGCTGAGAATACAAGACTAGAAGAACTGGGAATTTGTGTCACTTCAAATATAGCTGTATTCATTTCCTTGGGATGGTGATAATTCACTGTATATGGCATGTTCAGTGTTGATAGGGCAAGCGTCTTTGGGAGCGCTAGCTGTTGTGCTGAAGACAGCTATAGCGGTGTATATTACAGCTGGGTATAACACGTGTCCCCAGTCCTCTCCGAGCTTCGCTTTTCTCACCGGGTTTTGGGGGCGAGCCTGGCTCTTGCGTCTCTTCCCCCGCCTGCCGGTGATTTGTACCGTGCGCGAGACTGTTCCTAGCCGCTCACCTTTGTTCATTCCCGAGCTAGCACGTTAACCGAAACCTTAAAGAATAAATATCTTAATTAGGAATTTTAATCAGTTCAGGAGAAAAATAAATCCATCCCCCCAGTACATTGCTGAGAAAAGACAAGTTTAGGTAGGTTTAAACTCCTGAAACTATGAAATCATTAAAATGACAAAAATATTAAGAAGGAACCTTTTTATTGCATGTAGTTTTCCATTAAGGACTGTCCTGCTGGCCGAAGGCCCCCGTGACACGTGGCGAGGCAGCGGGAGGGATTTCTCCTCTCCCACTTCATTTGTGTACCCGGGGGAACATTTCCTTCAATCGTTTCACATAAAAAGCTTAGAAAAGATCCGCGCTTCCCTTTATTTAACCAGTTCTGCTCTAAAGAACTGCTCTGGATCATTCTAATTTAGGGCAGTATGTGGAGCACTGGATGAATCCTTTACACACAGGCTAAAAACATCGCTTGGGCAGGCCCTGTCTCCCACGTGAAGGTTACATAGGGCTGGATTCTCTGCTTCGTTAGGGTAATTTTTGGCTTTGATCTTTTAGGCTGTGGCCTGGGGCAGCTTTTCCTCTAAGCCTTTGGCTTTCGGACGAGGGAGAGCGGTGTAAGTCTTCTTTCCTCCTCCATCGACAGCTCTTTGCGCAGCAGTGGCGCAGTCCAACTTGCAACCTGGGTAAGTGTTATTTCCAAAGGGAGAGAAAGAATTAATGTTAAACCTGCATAGAAGAGAAACTGGAAGATGTAAATCTAATACGGAATGATCATTTCACTTTAAAAATGTCTTGATTGTAGTGCATTTGGATAAATGCAGACATGGCATGTGCGCTATGGAAAGGCTTTATTAGCCAAATGGAAAAGATCTATGATATCTAAAAGGTCTGAATCAGTGGAGTCTGTAGCAATCTGATGCAACATCAGAGAAATTTCTTTTAAGTCCTCACAGAAGTCTATGGAGAAGCGGATCTGATCAGTAGGGTAGGAGTTTTACCCATCCCCTTAGATTCTGACACAAGGATATAATTTTCTGTTCAGTTCTGCATTATAGTCCAAAAGCTGCTATTTTCTAGCCACTGAACTGCTCTTTAAAAATTGTCACAGAGGTTAATAATTGCACCTCTAGAGATCGAAGGTTAGGGAGGTGATTTTCTGTCAGTATAATGGAATCTGTTTAAATTCAAAGATTTAGCTCTGCATTGGGATCAACATATGATATTCCCAAATGCCTAATGAACAAAACCTGTCAGTACAGATCAATGTAATTTTGAATTTGTGAAAGACAACTATTTAAACTTCATATGCTTTGCACCAATGGTATTCCCTGCTATGTGCAGTGAATTTAGATATCTCCTTTCATTTTACTCATTTTTTACAGTATAGCAAAAAAACCCAAATACTTGGTATTTAAACATAGACAGTCCAGCATGAGTATGTTCCGTTCTGAGATACTGAACATTATGTTAAACTAGTATGTGTAAGCAGGCGTAAACATTACCATATGCTTGCTATGCTTCTATGGCTCTGGCAAATTGAATGAAGAGAAAGAGGTTGTCATTTTCCCGGATATAGGGTGGTTTCACTGTTTTCATCCTGTAAAACTACTGGATTGTTAAATGACCCTGCCACAGATTTCTCCCAGCCTGAGCTGGCTGAGTTGATACAAGTCCCCTTACTTGTAGGCTGAGGCCTGAAGCACTGCAATGTGCAGCCCATCCCAGAGTTTAACAGAGAAGAAAGGTCAGTCTGAGTTTGCAGGTTTTCAAATCACCCAGTCCTCTTGCTGTTCTTGCCAAAAAGACTTTTTTACCTAAACTCAAATTTCACGTACTTGTAGCTGCATGTTTGTCCATGCAAAAAAAGGAACAGAGCAAATGCTGGTGCTGCACAGGGGCAGGAAGGCTGGATGTGGGACCACGACCACGACGAAGGGAAGAGGGGAAGGCAATGAGCAGGGGAGACTGGAGGGTGCCCGGGGAGAGCAGGACACGTTGGAGTCAAAGCAGAGTCAGTGAGTGGGAAGCTGTAGGGTATCGAGTGGACTGAATGGCTGGTAGTTCAGCAGGGCATGAGAAAAGAGGTGTCACAGGGACAAGGAGGTCCCTGGCATCCTTGGCAAATGTGGAGTGGACTGTTAAGACCACAACTAATTACTAGGACTAAGAGGAATATTGAAGGGGCCTCGGCAATTTCTGCCTGAGAGGGTATATCCTGGTGAGTCTCAAAAGACCTGGCCTCCTGCCGTCTGTGGACTTACGGAAAGGCAGAGGAGATGGAGCAGAATTTGCTTGGGTGTATTATTACCTTGTAAACGCGTGGTCTGCAATACATCGTTGTCCTCATCCTCGTGCCTCTAAGCTGTCCAGTAGCCTGTGACAGGAGGAAAATTATTTCTACATCTGCCAAAATGGTGGAGGAGCAAAAGCAAGGGTCGTGCACACTAATGCCATGATCTGGCTCATTGAACATTTCTATGCATGTCTCCTATAGGGAACTGAGTGCACAAAGTAAATACGTTCTACTGATACGGGAGGTTTCAGTTTGTATCTGAAAATGTGATCTTTTGGAACCAGGGGCTTAGGTGTGAAGAACTGTTTGTTGGTCCAGCATTATCTGTACTTTCAGTGCTGCAGAGATGCGGGGTGCTATGAATATAAACCTTTCCTAAAAAGAAATGAGAAAAGCAAGACCACTAGCACAGCAAGCCTCCTGGTAAAAACCGACCGTCAGTCTCATCATCATTATAGATATGTGTAGTTTGTTCTTATTTATTAGAACTAGTTGAAATTTAGCATTTCTGTTCTGTGGAAAACTGACATTTCAAAATTCACTGAAAAACTAGAAATTGCAAATATTCTTGAAAAAAATGTTTCTAAGCAGCTAAAATACTTCTTGTCAATAAAGTTAAAATGTATCATTTTGATTTTGGTGGTTTTCCAATACATGTTTGCATTGTGCCTAGAATTCAAGGTTCATTTGTGGCAGTACAAGATACACTTTATATGGTGGTCTACTTGGAATTGGTAATTTAATAATAACTTGTTTCATAGTTTTTAACTGGTATTCTAATTAATTGCTTTTGTTATTGGTGTTTTAATTAGATCAGCTATTGGTGCTTGGTTTTCACTTGTAATTGGTATTCACAGCGTCCTTTGCACCCTTGCTAGGGTGGGAGAAGGAGCTGTGCTTTCAGGTTGTGCTCCCGCTTAGCCGCTGTGGCTAATGAGGGAAGAAAACAGAAACAAAGTCCCAGGCTCTTTTCTTTTTCTTAAAAAAATTGATTTATTCCTTCCCACTCTACACTTGTTCTCAAAGAATGATATCAGGAGAGGGACTGTGCTTCTATCACACAGGAAACCGGTAGCTTTTACCAAAAAGTTGCATGGGGTGTAGTTTATTTGCGTTTTGCTCTCTAGCTCAAGTGATTAAAACGACACGTTACTCAGCCCCTCTGTTGTATTTAGATAATGCCTTGAATTAATTGCTGCTAGTTTTTATTTGATGCGCAGGATTATTCTCTATAAAATACCAAAAGCATCTTACCGCTCTGAGGAGAGAAAGTGTGCTTTCTGAAATATTTTATTCTGTGCTTGGTTTCAAGCCTTTGTAATAAAATGAAACAGGAACAGGCTGTGAAGTGAACCTTAATTCAAGCAGACACAGTCCTCTCTCAAGGGGGACATGCTTTCCTGATCTGTATGTGTGGTGTTGTAGCCTTTAATACAGGTTTTCTTCTTTGTTTTTTTTTTTCTTTTCTTTAGCGGTAAAAATCCAACTTTGAGTTGAACATGCAGGAAGTTCCTTCCTGGTAGGTATATCTAGCAAAGACTTGTTTTAGTGCACAATCCCTGATTTGTCTCATTCAGAGAAAAAGGCCTTTGAGGAGGATACTTCTGAGATGGTTGGTGGGAATGGCAGAGGCAAGAGGAGTTAGCGGAGGTGCTGTGGCAATCCTGTGCCTGAAATCTCTCCCAGTGGTGACTGCAGTGCTTTTCTTTGTTCTTTTTAATTAACCTAATGAACTTTAAAATGCAAGTTTAGAAAGTGCACATTATAAAAATAGCATTTTTTTTTTTTAGTTTGTGTGTGTAATGTAGAAATAGATGGATTCCAACTGAATGGATAGAGATGACAGAAAATTACCTATGTTGTTGCAGGAGCAATTTTTTTTTTACCTGTATAATTGCATTAGTGACCTACTGATGTAACCGAGGGTGGTACTTAGCCTGCAAAATCTCTAGTCTGGGGAACGATGTGAATGCCCTGAATAGCAAAGCTATATTTTTGACTTCCCGGGTGAAGTTGCAGGCTGCTTTGGTTGCAGTTTTTTTCACAAACTTGCCATGAAATTACTGAAAGACAGTATACGTGTGATAGTGCACAGCATTATCTTCAGAGTGGCCTTACCCTTTTAGAGACGGTGTTTTGTGTCTTCCTTTTGCTCATGTTGGTATCAGTAAAGAATTGTAAACTTTCTCAACTGTGTGAAATCTTCTGCACAAAAATATGTGTTTTCATGAATTTTTATGGATATGCTTAAAGCTGGTCAGAGATGAAAATGCTATTTATTCTTCTGCAAAGCCACCTTACGTGGTGGAGCCAGCGATACTGTGACCATTAGTAGTGTCAGCATGTCCACACTACAAATGAAGCGAGTTGCTAGGCAACGTCCAGAAATGCATTCAAATCTTGGCACATGGGTATTGATCCTGCAAATATTTTTTCATGTTTACCCAAGCAATTCATTTAAATCCAATGACTCTATCCTTACCTGGAGTAGCAAACACGAACCTGTTGACAGAAGTGGGGCCTTATATGCCGGGACAACTGGTGCTTTAGGAGTAGCTGATAGATGTTACACCTTGCGTCCCGGAGATGTTGTCCTGGTGTCCTTGCTGTGCTCCCGAGGTACCATCGCACTCCTCCTCCCTAAAGTCCTTTTGCTGTCAAACACTGATAAGTGGCTCCTTGGTTTTTGGTGTCCTCAGCTTCAAGGTAAAATGAGGGGCAACAGCTAGAGGAAGCCCAATTACATTTCAGCGATAGGTTTAGTGATCTGTGATCTTTGGCTGAAAATTACTGACTGAATGTCAGTCTGTATCCTCCTCTGCAGATCTTTGCAAATACATAAATGTTGCTGTTTAATATGTTGCTTACTCTGAACTCTATTATAAATTTCTATTTTTAAGGCCATTGAAATCAAACTAGATTAGCTAAGATTTAGACTACTGAGACAACTAGAAGAACATTTTATTATCGGTTATTACTGTAGTACCGAGCTTTTCAGATTCAAACACTGTTTTACTTAGCTGCTGACAGCTCCTACACCCTTCACCCATTCTAGTTTAACTCCTCAGCAATCCCTTTTGGCGTCCCTTGTCTACCACGTATTGTTTCCTGACTCCGGAGGAGAAGAGCTTGCTTTCAGCAGCCAGACAATAGGTAGAAGGAAATGCTTGGGAATCTGTCAAGTTAAAACCACAGGAATGTAAGTGAATTCTTAGCATTTTGCATACGTACCTGGAAACATAGGCATTAGCACATTAACAATTACCATCTATTAATTAATGCAGGTGAAGTATATTGAATGAAAAGCCTTTCTGTGTAAATCCGAAACTTGATACACTACATTTTCTTGATTTATGTAGCTCTTGGGTAAATCTCGTGTACCAGCTATGAAACCAAAACTGCTGGTAGAGTCAGGAAGATGTCTATGTCCGCACCAAGCCAAGGATCATGCCTTTAACGTGGCAATCAGTAAATAGCTGATACTTAGCACTGTAGCTGAATGTTATTGCTAACTTGTCTGGGGCTCCCTAATCCTCCCTGAAACTCTCCACTCTGAAGGATAAATAGCTGGGTATATTTAAACCAACTGAAAGAGTGGAAATTCATAATGCGGTTTGTTCCACATTCTGCCTGGTTTGCTTGATAATAGTCAGGGGTGGGTCATGCTTACAGAAAGCTTTATACCAGACATTGCAGTAACAATACTTTTCACGTAAATGAAGAACAAAGAGAACATCAAGCTCCAGAGGGATTCAAATCTACTTGACCTCATCCCTTAACTGTGTCAGGATTCATACCGTGATGCATCAAATACAAGAAGGGGTAGTACAGCAGAGGATAAGCATCACAGAATATTCCCCAGGAACTCCTGGTAGCCAATTCATCATAACGGGGAAATTTTGCCCTGATACTGAGTGTCACTACAAGCCCTATTCATCATTTATGTCTCAAAATGCTAGTATTTGGAGGAGGGTAAGTGGTGTGTAGGCATTTTGCTGGCTTGCTGCTCAGGCTGAATTTCGACCTACATGCTCAGGTTTACTCTAAGTAAACAGAGTAGAAAGTGCATGTATCTAGCCTGGAGAAAGAAGCTTCCCTTCTCCTGATAAGAGTTTGAGGTGACAGTTTGAAATGGTGAACAGTGCGTATTGCAAACACCTGAAGATTAATTAAGAAGAGAGATTTAACATTCTGCGCCGTTTCATAATGATGACATTCTCTATGAAATAAATACGGCATCTGTGTGCTGAAGTTCAGCCAGACACACAGCATCAATAAATACTATGCTTTGAAAATATAACTTCTTGATAAATATTGCATTAAAGATGATGATGCCGGTGTCTCCTGGGTGTCTGTTGGATAGTCTGGCAAGAGCATATTGAAGTCATGTGCTGCACTTTCCGCATGTGTTGCATCAATTAGGGCTCAATCCATCTCCTGCTGAAGTCACTGCTTCATTACTACAGTAGCTAGATTACCTTTCACTTTATACCATCTCCTTCTATATGGCTCCCATCCAAAAAGGAGTCCAGAACTACCTTCTGGAAAAGAATGCTTTCTCACCAATTCTACAATTGTTATTTCGATCAATAGCAAACTAATTAAAATCTCAATGATCAATATTCTTGCCTTTGTATTAGTTTCTCTTGTCTGTTTAAACATGTCTCTTCCTCTTGCCCAAGAGGTCTTAATTAAAGATTAACAAAGTTGGAATTGAATCAAGAGCAACAGAGCCAAATTAAAAATATGAACACACAGAAACCCTAATGGCAACTTGGAAAAAATCTTTTTTTTTTTTTTTTTTGGAAGCACTTATTAAACTGCTCTTTTTCATGTACTCTTCATGCTGCCCTATACTGCTGGAAGCAGAAGCCCACAAGTGCTGTAAGAAAGGCCATTCCTGTGTATTTCTTGTGATGCAAATAACAATCAATGTTTCTATCAGTATTCATACTGAGAAAATACTTACTGTGTGTTTCAGTGAAGTGGGACTTTGAAGGTAGGAACTGATTTGTTTTGCTCTAACAAGGTTGTCTAAAATGTAACAAATTCATGTGTATCCCTAGCACCTGTCAGCACCATATCGATAAAGGAAAAAAGAGCCAAAAACACTAAGTCGAATGTGGGAAGAGTGTAAAGACAGGGAGAATGTAAAGGAAAAGCTATGGATGTAGATTGCAGATTATGAGAGAAGTGTGTCACGTTAAGAGACTACTAAAGTATCGTTAGTATTAATGAATATGAAACATGAGTGTTTACTTTTGCTGAGATTTCTTAGCCTGACTTGGCAACAGTTTCAAGGGTTTTTGAAAATCAGAACCCCCCCCCCCCTTTCTATCTATTGGACAAACTCAAGGCAAAGGCCAATGCTTCAACACTGTATACTAATGAAAGCTATTTGAGATTTGAACCTAATTCTGAATTTTGCCAGTAGTCTTTGTGCTCTCTTGGGCAGCACAGATATAAAAAATCTAAGTTGCAATGGGTATGAAGAAGAGCTTTCCTGAGGCTGCTGGGCTTGCCCAGACCCCATCGTTCTCTCCGAGTCATGCAGACTTTTGGTGGTTTCCCAAGTCTTGACTAGACCTTGAATTTATGGAGCTCTCCCCTGAAGATAAGCCACTACTTTTATAAAGGGGTGCACGAACATCAGCAACTGGAACCAGCATGGCTGGAGATGTTCCCAGTCTGCATCTCCGTTTCACCTCTCTCCAGCATAAAGAGCTGATCCATGGAAAAGCTCTTATTTTATTTATCTCCTTATTTGAAGAATCAGATCATTTGGCAGTTGATAATGTTTCTCTCTTCAGATACACAGATACAATGCCAAAAGTGAAGCTTCCCCTCCTCCCACTCCCTTTTTAACCTTTTCTTTTTTTTGACTTATTTGGCTGAAAGCAGCAAACAGATAAATGTGTTGACAAGCAGTAGCTCAGCAGAGAACAAAAGTGGCAAAGAACAGCTTGAAAGAGGTAATCTTCTCCAGTGCAAGAAGTAAATGTGCATGAGAGTGAGAGACGAGCAGGTAATAAAGGTACTTTTGCCTTTAATGCATCCAGCTCCCGGTATGCAAGCAGAAATGAAATGAGATAGAAGCTATTTCTTACCCAGACAGAGCAAACATCTGGCAGTGTAGGCTATATGCATGCACTGCTGCTGTTTTATTTTCATGGACTTACTGATTTCTCTGTATCAAGCTATTCAGAATTACCAATAATAAGAGATAGAGAGAACTCTTGTTTTTTCCCCTTTTTAATACGTGTATGCAACTGTGAAAAATTTGCAGTAAGCCTTGCAGCAATAAAGCAGAGGCCCCAGTTTTCCAGCGACTTGCAGAAGGCCGATATTTTGTTGAAACCTGAAGAAGAACAGATGCAGCATGTCTTCACTATGTGTTATGTATCTTAATGAATAGACTGCGCATTCAGTCTTAAGTTGGGAGCCAGAAATCAGATGGCAGTTGATGCTGTGGGGTAGGGCGCACCGCAGCCGGACTCTCTGATGACCGAACTTGAGCCTGCAGCTTTGCTACAGACTCCTGGTTAATCCGGGGCCATTTAATCATGTTGGGATCTCAGCTCCCTGCCAGTAACATAGTACTACACCTCTCCTTTGTGTAACAGTGTTAAGAGGATAAATCCATTCAGTGGTGAAATGCTGCAGTGTCACAGCAACGAGAGCATGTTACCTATGTACAGAGAGAGGATGGAGGGGCTCAAGGAGGAGGTAATGGCAGGGATCACAACACTGAGTGTGATTCTTCAACCCACGCTATTTTCTTCATTTTCCTGGTAACTCCTGGTTTTCATTCTCTGAGATGGACCTTTGAGATACACAGATAGTATTCCTCCACCACAATAGTCTATACCTTCTTATAAAACTTTTGCTTTTCTTTTACCCTTCTTCCCTCTCTGCTTCCCCTTCCTCTACAGGAAAAGAAGTTAGAAATTATCTTATATAGGTTTCCACCTGAGTTTGTGCTGAGCTTGTGTTGTACTTAGACTAGAAGATGCTTTCAGTTATGGTTGTGGTGGCAAGTAGAAATGAATACTAGTAGCCAAACAAAGCCAAAATCTCTAGGAGAAATGCAGGCTGGAATATCAACATAAAAATAATAATTCCTATTAGATGCCTCTGCCCACTGTACCTTGCACCAATAATCTTTGCAACCAAATATTTGGAACTGGCAGGCTCTAAAGATAGTCTTGTGTATCTTTAGGTGATTTCTAAATCTAAATGTTTTTCTAATCCATACCTATTTATCTTGTTGTGGTTAAACATGCTACTCTGATGCAGAATAGATAAGCGGTAGGATTTTTTCCTCTTGAATCATTGATGTGATTATGAAAACTCATGCTTGCCTTCTAGCTGGCTAGGCCATGGTTAATGCTACTTGTTTGGAGACTAAATAGAAGAATATTCAGCTTGAACCCTTCTCAAACTGGAAATTAACTTTCAAAAGGAAAGTTCAGCTGACAAGTGTTTCCTAGACCTAGCCTTTTATGCTAGACAACAAGTAAATCGTCCCCACTTTATTTTTTTCTCCTCCATTCCATTTTGTTTTTAAAAAGATTAAATTTCCAGCTCTAATATTTCTAACTTCCATTTGAAAGAAATCTGTCCCTCAAAGAACCTACAAACATAAGCAGCAATGGAGAGAGATTGAAAATATATGCAGAAACTCTATGATGAACATGCGGAAAAAGTGACAAAAGAGATTCTGAAAAAAAATGGCAGATAATATAATCCCCCCACTGATTGAGAATTACCCCCCCACACACACTTCTTCACAGCCAACCAGGCAAAATTCACACTTGCAAATCTAATAAATGTGCTTGCAAGTAAGCAATTGCTTATTGACTTACCAGATTTGTACATGCAGCTTCCTTGCAGTCGGACAAATGTTGTACATGGGTGCGGTGGGTGCTCACAGATTGATACTGAGCTGTCATGAAAAATAAGTGACCCAAGATTTTGCCTTTGATAAGACTCGACAGAGTGTTGTGTAAGACTCCCAGTCAGACTTGGATAAACAGTTTGTACTATTATGGTGAAATATAACCTTTCCATAGGGTTCCAGCTGTCTTTCAGAAAAACTGAAATATGGTCTGAAGGTAGCCACGGGAGAACAAAGCTAACTTTCAGCCGATAAGAGGGGCATTGCTGGCAGCTAGATAAAGAGGCACCAGAAGCAGCTTTGAAGATGTCAATAATATCTGTACAAGATCAAAGCTGCAGCTTTTTCTGTTTCGAGGAGATTGGAGATATAATGCAGGCCTGTGGGTGAAGGTCTCAACAGCTTTCACAATCACAGCAGAGATGTGCGCCTACGTTGTTTCCATCTGCGCTTTGCTCGGGTCCTAGTTGTCTCGAGAATGGTTCTGCTAAACGTGAGAACGGTGTGTGCGTATTTGAGGTCTGCAAAACGAAGGACTAATTCCCAATGATTTTGAGGAGAATTTAGATATCTAAATATTTTCCGCGGACTTAGATATCTATTACACTTGCACTGGATGGAGGTGTGACCTGTAAGGGCAGATTGGATGAAGAGAGTCATTCATCCTGCCTCTCTAGGGTTTTCTCTCACTTGTTCTATTTTGGAAAAAGCCTGCAGAGTATCTTGTTCGGAAGGCCCATGCACAAACTTATGTGCTCTTTAAACCTTCAAAAGAGGGCATAAGTAGAACTTAAATGGTCCATGGACCTTGGCCCAAGGGGGAATGTCACATCACTAGCACAGTTCACACTCCCCCTATCTTCTTGGCTGGGCCTTGAGCTTTTATTCTGTTTAATGGCATTGGTGAAAAGCCAAAGAAATGATCCAAAAATCTAACTAGGTACAGAATCAGCAAAACCTCACGGTAATGGATATAAAACTTCTTCCCCCCCCACTAGACCTTGTTGTAAAAGAAACATCAGCAGTTTGCCTATGCTAAGGACCAGAATTGAGCAGCGTGACCTAAGAGGCAGATCAGTTATCCCTTCCACAGTGCTCCAACACTGATGTGGGTTGTCTCAGTGAGAATTATTTATTTAAGGAGACTGAAATGAAAAGAATATATATATAGCCAACTGATTTTTCCTGATGTTTAGTAGGATGGTGGACTTAAGCCCTTAGTAATTTTCAGTGGCTTAATTTTTTTCCCCCGCTACACTGCAAAGCAAAGCTCTTGGCTACATATAAAATTTAACAGCTGCTCTTGAGCTCATATGTGTTGATACTAGATCAGTCTGTTACAGGTAGCTTCTCTGTTAGGAACTGATACAAATCTTTAACTGATAGAGGTTAAAATGGTAAATTTTAGAAAAAGGATTTAACAAAAATCTTAAATGAAATCTGGAAATAATAGAAAGTATTTATAAGCTTAAACAAGACTCTGTGAAATAGTGATAAGTATTGTTCAGTTCCTGAAAGATTGAGGGGTATTTTTGTGCTAGCTTTGAAAGAGATAGTATTCATCTTTATTTGTGCTACCGCTTCGACAGAATAGGCTTAAAAGGTAAGATATATATGAGCTGTACTCAGTCTACAGTAGCAATGACAGTTTGATTTTATCACTGCCAAATGCAATATGCAGCAGAGGGTTCAGTAACCCTCCAGAAATCGAGACGCATTTCAAATGCGGGTGTACACAATTTTTTTTATAAGAGGTAGCAACGAGCCTGGCAAATTCTGTATCTATTATAGAACTTAATCATTATCTGGTGACTCAGCTGCGGGCAGGATATGTATTTCTGTGTGTATCTGCCTTTGGGAGATGCAGAAATGTGGCTTCTAGTCCCTGGAAGTATGGTAGCTTTAATTTTAACTGAACAGAGCATGTATCCTTGGATTACTGTTGTTCAGCCTTTTGGTTATATCAAAACAGCTGGCAAACAGATAATAGTGACTGTCATGACTTTGAATGGGGATATTGAATTGGTGCAAACTATTGTAAATTGAGGTGAGCAAGGCTTTTCAGAGATCGTAAGTGGGAACGGAATAGCTTGGCTGATGATCTTCCTGCGGTAAGAGCACGCACACGTACTTTCTGGGAGGAAAATAAATATGTTTCCGTCCAGTTCCCTTAAAACTAAAATCTTCTTGCCAGCTTTGAAATAGGTAAGAGGACGGTGTACTCCAGAGAAAGAGATGATAGCAATTGCCCGGAGAACTACTTTAAGATGAAGCATGTACTTGTTTTTGAAGCCTAACATTGGAAATGAAGTAATTTGTATTCTATTCTTGACTCTGGTCCAAGCATTCAATTATTAGAAAAGTTATTGGAGACCCAGTAAAATTCTCTTTATTTCAGTTTCATCATATATAAAGTGGGGATAAGTGCAGAGGTTCTTTGATACTGTGTTAAATATAAAGTTATTAGATCATCATGGTTAGTCATTCATATTTGTAAAGCATGTGGAGATCTTTGAATGCGTGGCTGTGTTTTTGCTAAGTAATGTTGATGTTGTAAAGCATAAATAAATGAAGAAATAAATAAAGGGACATAATGGCTTTGTAAGATGTCGCTGATGCTTGTTTTCCATGAATATTTTAGGTAATACAGCTCAGAGTTTGGATGTCTGGAAGTAAATATAACCTAGCTCTGCAGTGCCTGATTTCTGTGGGTTTGCAGGAAACAAACAAGATTTTTAATGTAATCTGATAAAATTGAAAACTACTGTATCAAACTATCCAGCAAGGCAACCACCATATGCATGTACATATAGGAAATAATGATCAAGACAAGGTTGATTTAATGAACAACGACATAACAGGTGGTATAATATTTTGCATATTGCAGTAATATAAGAGAAGGTATCTCACATGCCGGCGTGACTGAGAGGTTATCTTTAGGGAAGGACTGGCATGGGGTAGATAATTCATGCTTGTCTTTCCCTGGTTCAGAAGTGATAAGGAAGGAAGTGCATCTTAAAATATCATTATTTATGCCTTTACAGTAGAGCATGGTTTAGGCAGAGAAGCTTATTTACTGTCAAGGTCAAGAAAATCCCGTTTAACTTTGATATGGTTAAATACCACTGAAGTGGGTAGAAATAACTTGAACTGAAGGAGCCTGCAGAGATCACTTGCTGTCAGCCTTAAAGAGAGATTTTCTGATGCTTTAGTTAAACAGAGTAGAGAAATTTGTCTTTGTTAGTATGATTGCTCTTGGTGAATCTTCCTTCAGAAAAATGGCGACCTTTCCCACAACCTTTTTGGCATTTTCATTCCCTCACATCTTGGGGCAGTGTTGATGATAAATTCATGAACAGATTCCCCCGCCCCACTCTCTCTCTCTCCTTGCTAGTTATGTATGACAAAATGTAAGATCACAATTTCTTTTTGTAGTTCATTCTGTGCCTTGCTTCCTCTGCCCTCCTTCTTCTCACTTCTGTATTTCTCCTCTTTGGAAGAATCTTGTTTGCAAAAATATGCTTTTCTTATGAAACATTGTTTGCAGACCCACTATTAAGCTCTCACTGCATTTGTATTTTTGACAGTGTGCACTGAATTGCTCATAATTCCATTATGTTCTGTATATCACAGAGTTGGGAGAATAATTCTGGTAAATGCTAATGCTTCTTGGTTTACACACATAAAATGCCATTCTGGTAACAAAGTAGTGAGTATATTTTATAATGGGATATATATCATTATAAATGGAACACTGGTTTTACAAAATATTTTAAGAGGAAGGTAAATTAGATCATGAAAAGTGCATAAGGGTTATAAATTATTCAGTAGCCTGAGGAATTTTTATAAAGAGGTTTGGTTGCGGCCTTAGCCCATGAAACCTTTAACTGTGGCCATTAAAATAAACCATATCAACAGCTCACAGTCACAAAAGATATATTATATCCCATGGAATGGTCACCTGAAACTTCAGTATTGCACGCAGCATGAAAATGATCACCCCTAATTCTTGATGCAGATGTTTTTAATGAGTGATATTAAATGGGAATTGATGGTAGTTTAACCTGGAGATTTTATAGCTCTCTCTTTTCACATTCAAAACAATTTTGCCCTAAGAGGAGCATAGAATTTCTCAAATGGGAAAAGCTTTAATGTCTGATTTAGCTTGTGAAAGATGCTGAGGGGGTGAAACAATGAAACATCAGGAGATGGAGCACTGAATTTGAAATTATCACTGCTGTGGAAATTCTTCCTTGGGTATCACAAGGAAAACTTCTGTGTTTCTGTCTGTCTGTCTGTCTGTCTGTCTCTTTTTTTTTTTTTTTTTTACAACATCACGTTATCTGTCTTTGCCTTCTTCAAGCTTATGCTTGAATCCTTCTTTCAGGATTGTTTCCCTCAAAGTCCATTCATGAACTTCACCGAGAACTTGGTTGGGTGTCACGTCACAGCACTGGTACAGAAATAGTCTTCGCGTGGAGTTCTTTGATGCCCACCATCACGGACACTTGGAGAATTAGCAGCGCTTAGATCCCCTCCATCCTCTGCTGGTGCTGTACGACAGCTTAGTCTCCTACGTCCTGCCAAGACCTCCAATTCCCCCAGTTACTGAGCCAGGGCAGTGTAGAGGGGACTCAGTGTGGGGTGGCACCACGGGCACGTCTCACCAGAAACGCCATTTCCCATTGCGGTACTGGTCTGAGCTTGTTTAATTTTTATGCTGCTGAAAGCTGAAATCACAGATTATAGTGAATGATCATTTCTACCATTATGAAATGGGAAAAGGCCCATCAGGAAATTTGGAGGAGAAACTGAATTTGTTTAATGTGTGAGCTATAATAGTTTTGAGTCATGGGGTTTTTTTAGACCTGAAAAGCCATTTGCTGCTTCAGCTGAACACAGTGACAGACTCCATGTTGAAGCTCTGGAACATGGGCTGAAATCTGGAGCAACATCTCTAGATAGCACAGCCAAGAAGCTCTGCTTATGGAAAAGGACGGAAAGGGATAAAACAAAGCATCTTTGAAAGAAATTAAATTAGATCATGATTAGGTCATTAACTAAGTCATTAATTTGTGGGTTATTTTAGGGGGAAATAAACCTTGCAGGAATATATGGCAGAGTAATATAGTCCAGGTCTCTCCCAGATTCCCTAATTCTCAGCTGTCACTGTCTCTCATTGGATGCTTCTGGCTCCATTTGTGTGAGCAGCCAAACCCTTAAATCACTATAAGTTACCTTTAGTCATTATAAGTTATCACATTCGTAACAACATTATGTGGCTTCTGTCAACTTGGAGAAGTTATCTCTTGATCATAATCACAGCAGTAGATAACCTAATGTTTTTAAAGATGTCTGTAATTTCAGGATAACTGTGCAACCAAAGAAAAGTGCAACTAAAGAAAAAAATGAAATGAATCACAAACAAATAAGCTTTGTGAGGCTGCGATTCAGCAGCTAGCGAGATTCATAGGGACATGTTGTCACCTGCATCCAAGGAGGGTGAAGGATTAGGGTGTCCTGGCAAAAGAGCAAGTCAAGCTGAGGTCTGAACATCTCAAATAGCTCACGATATCTCTAGGAACCGATCTAGAGATCCAGGCTCTAAGCAGACTAATTCTCACATCCTGGGGCATTGGGTATCACTGTATAAGCTGCAGGAGATTATAAATGTTATCTTTGTAAGCAACTTCATACCAGTGTAGCCACGTTTATCTGTGGCATTGTGCCATTTTAGATACAACAGTCTGAAAGCTCTTATCATCTCAACGATAGAAACACTTATTTATGTTTATTTCTATTATTACATTTCTTTTTTTCCTCCTAGGTACATGTTTAATATCAAGGAAGTTATTTATACTTTACATTTATACATTAATTTCAAGGAAGTTGTTTATACTGATGTAAAAAAAGAATGAGGGACAATGTGGCTTTATAGGTGACTACTGTATTTATCAGTCTTCCCTTGACCATCGTCCCTCAGAAATCTATGGGGAGAATGATGAAAAATTAATGCTACTGCCCATCTGCAGCTGTTCTTGATGCACTAGTATCAACAAGAAAGCAGTGCTGTGCCCTTATAAAAAGATATTTTCTGCATATTATATGCCTTGTGACAGTCTGAACAAACTTTCATTTGAAAACATTTTGTTGTTTGTGTTATATGACAGTGTTGCCAGCTCCAGGGATTTAATCATTAGTCTCCTGACAGTTGTTTTTTTTTTTTTTAATCACTTCTGACAACAAGTGCTATGTGGGTTTTGACAGTTTAGCCTAGTTCTGATGTTAGTTGATCATAATTACACTAGTAGTTAACCATACTTTTATAGCATGGCTATAATTTAGCTGTAATTATGGCTAGAATGATAGAAATGCAGCTCCATTTGTAAAGAAAAGCAAAATTCTAACCTTCATGGTGCTGGGGAGAAGAGCTTGAAAATGTTATTCTCAAAAGATTAAAAGCTGGAGGGCTAAAATTAAGCCTTCAATTATATTAAAGCTTAATCTTGTGATACTAAATCCTTTTTTATGTTTTGGGGATCTGACCTGTGATTTTTGTGTGTCTGGGGTTGACAGTATCAATTATGTTAGAGCAACCCATTAAGCCAGTGGCCTTTGGGCATTGACCTTTTCATCTCTAATGTTAAAGGAATTTATGCAGGCAGAGTTGGAGACAAGTATATTTGTTTGCTTTCTCATTTTTCACAACCTGGCACTAACATAAATCGTCTGTAGTTTCCGGGTATTTTGCTTTGTGCTCTGATTTTTCGAAGACACCTTCTGCTGATGATGGCCCCCCGTGGTTTCGATGAGCACATCACTAGCTTGCAATGCCACCATGCAGCGTGCACAGCAAGTGATGTGATGTTCAGCCCCTGTCATGCCCTTGTGGGGTCTCCTGGCTCCTTTTACCTTTCCATATGCACTAACGCTGCAGTCTGTGTTTGTTTTATTCTAGAAGAAAATCTTAGTATGTATAAAAGGTGCCCATCAGGCAGTTTGACAGACTGAAAACAGTTTTGTGGCCATAAAGCAGGTGCAGCATCACTGCTAGCTGTACAGATACCTGTCCCACAGTCGCCCTGCCCTGGAGAGTCCTGCGAGATAGCCACAAGAAAATGATGCAGCGTCGTGTGTCCATCCAGTTAGGGCTGTGCATGAACGCTGCGAAGTGGCATTTTTCCCATACGTCATCACTAAACAAAGTTCCTTAAAAGGTGGGAAGAGGCTAGTGAATCGTTTCATAAAGGTTATAATCAGGTTTTGTAGAATCAGGCTACTTTTGGGGTTCATAATTTGTGCCCAGCTGGCTCAGCTCTGGCAACACAATACAGTCCTTGGCTGATGGGGTCCTGCATCAGCTCTGGTTATGATTTAGCCCTTGGTTTTGTAATTCTGTAGAAGATCCTGAAGTCTGTGGAAACTGCTGGATAATCATAAATGGTAATAATATGAGGCAACAAAAGAGATTAAGGATTTCAGTGAATCCTTTTTGCATTTTGTATGAGCGTGTCTGAACAAAATGAGGAAAAAGTCCATTTTTCCTAGTACCCGTCATCCTGGACCCTTATAATCTAGAAACTTTTCCTGGAAGTTTTTAAACTTTACCCTTGGGTAGAGTTAACTTTGTTTCAACCAGTGAGTTCTCTTGTGTTTTTATGTTACTTCCTTGATATTTATTCTATTTGATTTGGAAAATGTTCCTTTTATGGGTAGTTTGTTTTGGCCGATCCACATGGCTAGAAAATGATTTTAAATGCCTCAAAGGAGCCGTTTCTTCCTTGTATATACATATATATGTTGGACATGTATTTCTTCTTTACTCTTTGGACATTTACCACCCAGTCTTACAAAGGGTGATACAATAAGTAGAAAAATATTTATGAAGGTACCATTAAGCAGGAGAAAAGCCTCTGGCTAGTTTTAGTGGTGATTTAATTAATTATGAACAGCACAAATGCTATGCACACTTAGTCATTCTTCCTACATAGCAATTATGTGTATTATACATCTTTATCCCTGCTTTCTGCTTGTGGACAGACAAATGTCTGTATAATTTAACATTAATTATGTTTGAATCCTTAGTATATTCATAAGCGTACATCAATTAATATTTATACATCATTATTATATACCATTATTATACATACATTATGTATATATTCTATTGTAATATGTATTACAATAATACATAATAATAATAATTAGAGATGTAAATTGAATCCAGATTCTCTTAGCTCCTTTTCTATGGAAACGGCCCTTATGCTAGTGTCTGTCTCCCAACAGCAAACTGAAAGGCTTAAACTGGTCCAGTCCTTCAACTTCATGCTCTCTATAATATACTGTATTTTCCAGATGCAGACAGTAAACCTGGCGTCTCTACAAACACACTCACCCTGAGGAAGTTTCTTGGACTCAGGATTATCCGTTCCTCCTGTTTCCCTTCCCGGTTTTCCCGCTGGTAACACATAGCTGTTTGTCTGCAGCCTGCCCTTCTTTCATCGCTGTCGCTGTGCTGCTGCGTGCTCAGAGCACCTTTGACGCTGGTTTCTTTGGAGCCCTGGCAATGCAGGGATGTGTGATCTGTCTGTTTGACTAGATTGTACATTCATGCATTTTTTTGGTTTTTCTTCAGGTGGTGAACATGTCTTTGTTGAGAAGCTCAGGAGACAGAAATGTGATTGTAGGTTTAACCAGTAAACAGTTAACTCTAGCGCAACACGTGTCAAGCCAAAGTTCTCACCTAGCCCCCTAGTCCCTGCAGGACCCCACCATCAGTCAGCTCTTAGCTGTTTCTAGCCTGAGTCCTTCCCTAACCCCAGACCTACCTCTAAATACCAGATCTGGCCATGAAATCCCTAATTTCCTTAATGCAACCAGTGCAGAGATGACTGCTAGCCCCCAAACTAACCTAAGCAGCTAGCTAAGTAGTCCAGGACCGAGCAGACTGCAACAAATCTTTATAAACTTATCTATCAGGTAATTCTGTAGAAACCACAGTTGCTCTTTCAAATGCTGCTGAGGAGAAGCTGAGGAAGGCTAGAGCTGGGGAGTGTGACATGAGCCACTCCTGACACTTGTCAAATCTAATTTTCTCCAGCTGGTCATCCAGTATCCGTGTGGAGTAGGTCACGTACCTGGAGGGAAAATGAATTATCCGGTTTCTAAGCTCTGAGGGAGGCAGCAGCTCAACCACATCATCAAGATTACTTTTCAGTCACTTTAAGAAATCATGTAGGAAAAGGCCTGAGAGAAAATACCATAGAAGACAGATAGTTCAGCACATCTGGGGGAAAAGGTAGAGTTGTGTCTTGGAAGATGTAACTTAAACTCCCTCAGTCCCCCGTAGCGAGGGAGGAGCAGTGGCTTGTAATGCAAGGCGAGAACAGGCAAAAGGGCATGTTCACAGCGCGTTGGCTGCTTTGACTTACCATTGCAGAGGTCTTAGCCAGACCTTTACAGCCCAGGAAGATAAAATAGCTGCTGTGACAGAAGCGTAAGTGGAGCTTTTCACAGCTTCAGGGAGCGGGCAGTGTCTCTGCAGAAGTTTTCCGTGTTTCTGTCAGGCTTTTGCTGATGCAACCGTGTCACTGTGAGAACATGCTATGTGCTTCTTAAGAAAGTGGTTGCAAATAGCATGAATATCTTATCTTTTCCAGAACCCATCTTTTTTGGTCCTTCGTTCTTTATTCAATTATTCACATTAGAGTTTACAGTGCTTGCCCTCAGCTTGCGAGGGAGTTGCGGGCAGCTGGGCAGCCCTTTGGGATCTCTCTGAATCTCATCCCTGGGTTCAGGTATCCGGGGCAGAGCCAGTGCCAGGCTGGGGGCTGCCTGTGGGGCGTTCTAACCCAACTGATGCTTTTGGGTGTTTGATTTCCACACACACAAATAGGAACTGAGCAAAACCTTAAACAGCTTTGATATCTTCAGTAAACTTATCTTCTCAGCATCAACTCTTATGTTTGTACCAGTCTCTTTTTGAACAACCAGAAAGGTTATGATAAATAATAGACAGCTGAGAGAGATGGGAGCTGCTTTCCTCGTTGTGCACCTTCCAACTCGGAGATTGTAATATTGCAGCCGATGTCAAGAAGGAGCTCTCAAAAACAGCTTGTTAGAAAAGACTTGGGACCGGACTCTGCCTCTGGAATACTCTTAGTCAGTCTTCAAGGCTTTTTCCCTGTTTATAGTCATTTCTAAATTCTTAAAAACTACTCTGAAAAGAAAATCATTGAGGAAAGGGCTAATTGAAATTTCCCAGAGGGGATGCTTTAAGGTGGCAATGACTCAATGGTTGGCCAACATTGCTACGAGCCTTCCAATCCCTTTGTCAAGGCTGGTTAACTAAAAGGCTTTCTCCCATCGTGGACTGTCAGACTGAATTTGTCTTCCAGCGTGAGGGTGAATCAATGAACGGATTAGCAATTTCTGAGCTGGGTATTTTTGGAATTAGGACTGGTATGATTTGCATGGGTTTGTTCTATTAAATGTAAAGGCCAGTATCAGGCCAGGTATAAGGAGGAATAGCTCTTGTAATTTCAATGGCTTGATTTGTGCCAGGGGAGGTTTTGGCCCACTGTACAGCAAAGGAGACATGGGAGTAGAAGGCTTTCAAATAAAGTAAATCACCTGCCCTTCCTTCCTGTATTCCTTTCCCTTTTCTGTTTTAATATTATTGATGCAGTGACCAAAATGTTATCTGGGCATATCTGAAAAATCAATGAAAAAGTAAATCTTAAAGAAAAATCAATTGTCCTGCAGTGTGAATTTAAATGTGACCCATTTTTGCTGTACTATGTATATACTACATAAAGTACCTGGCTGTGCAGAGATGTATTTTGTTTTACTTCTTTCAATCAGATTTTTGCAGGAGGTAATGTCTTAAGAGAGGAAGAGGCAGCTAATTTTAGTTTTTCCAGAAAAGGTCCCAAATCCAAGCTCTGTATGTCAGAACTCTTTTGAACTATTGAGTCCTCTGAAGACTTCAAAGAGCTTCCTGATTGCTTTTAGTTAGGCCACAGTTTAACCACCTTGATTTAGATCTCCTTCCTGTCTGTTGATGCTTTGTTTGCCCTTTCAGTTGCATCTCTCAGGCCACTGCATGGTAGTTTTATACTTTCTGAGATCATTTTGTTTTGGTTCACTCGTCCAGTGTCTATATCTTTATCAATAATTGGCAGGTTCCCTGTCCTCCATGCAATCTCCTTCTGCTTGCTGCCGGGTGAGTTTGCGTTTGCAGCTGTCCCCTCTGCCCGTGCTTGGCTGCCGTGCTGCTCGTCCCCTCCGTCTGCACGGTGCCCGCTGCTTCCGTGCTCTCTGCCTCCTGCCGAATGCGAGCAGGAATCGCCTCCGAGTTCAGGTCTTGAGGATTCATGCAAATCACGAAGGGGATGTTTCACATAAAGTAGAACAAAATTTTCTGCTGCGATTACCACTGCTGAAGGAATCACATCAGGGAGGCCCCAGAGCCCACATGGAAATATGTATTTTCTATAGTTATTCTTATTGATGCAGAAGTGCACAGCAGCACATTTCTAAATCCCTGTTTAAATAGCACTGCTCAAAGAGCATGTGCTCACAAGTACGTCTTTAAGAAACGCATATCAGTTTGACCAAACCTCGTCATTTCATGAGGAACCGGAGAGCAGGCAGCAGACGTAGGCAACTGGCCACTGCAGCACAAGGGGAAGGTGGTCATTGCTTGGCCAAAACAGGCTCTGTGCCTTCAGCACTCACAGAATTGAATGTTTTGGGCTCGGTAACATCAAGAACAAGTTTCCCTTTGTGTGACGAGTGGCAAGGTCACTTTGCGGAGCCACGGCAAGAGGCCGCTTTCATCCAGATCGATTTTGTGCATGCAGAGAGGAGCTCCCCGGGTCTGGAGAATCAGATGTATTTTGAATGTTACAGAATGATAAATACCGATTGCGTCATAGGATACTCTGACACTGGCCACACGCAAGGACGAGGGACACCCCTGGGCCTTGTGCTTTCTTTGCACTCTTCACATGGGGGTGAGTCTTGCTGACCGTCCTGCCGACAGGCAAAGCAGGGCACAGAAGTGACTTGTCCAAAGTTACCCCGGGGCAGCACTGGGAGTCAAAGCCAGGTCTTCGGAGGGCAAGGGCAGTGTTCACTTCAACAGTCCTGCTCTCTCTAATAGTGTTACAGCATAATTTAGCTGTACTGTGATTCAGTACGCCGTGCTACGTGTTCTACATTGCAGCGAGGCTGACCAAGTTTGTAATTTTAGTGTATATGATCAACATGCTGCTCATTTTCTCATTATCAGGGACGTCTGTAATTTATCTCCCTCACTTGTGTCTCACACTGGAGCATTTCGTTTCCATGACTGTGAATTATCAGCATCCAATCCTTGAAGCTACGATGGGAGATAATAGCCTAAAGTTTCCCAGGTGAATAATTACTTCAGCTGTCCAAATTGTGACATCTCTGAGGGCCCTTTTTTCCCTGCTGAGGAAAGTATTTGGCATTTTCTGAAAACCATGACCTTCTACAGTGACTGAAAACTATTTTATTTGAGCTCTTCTTTGTACAAAGTCTGCCATTATGTGTTCTTCTCCCACTCAGCTTCCAAAATATTAATAAATATATGGCAGAGAAATGAATCAGACATTTTTTTCCATTTTGCTGCCTATAACATACCTTTTGAGATGAGATTTGCAAAACCACCCAAATTTTCTGGAGCATGAGTTCCAGTGAAAGTTCTTGGGATGTAAGCTTCTTAGGCATTTTGATTTATTTAAAAATCCTGTTCTTAATGCCTGGCAATCACTATTTATTATAGTCAGAATAAAATTATGAGGTTGATATTTTGGAAGCACAAAGGCAATTAGCTTCTCAATTCACAGTCAAGAGGAATCAGGTGCTGTTAATGAATTCCCATTTCTATCTCTGAAGCTCTCCTGTAGCATGGAAATATGGTATTTGGTACAAATATTTGTCCCAGTTCTGCTATATATACTGTGCAATAAATATCTGAGGCAATCTGGACATGAATCCAGCCTTTCCAGGGCTTTTGATACAGCAACATCCCCTAAATATACGGTCAGACTTAATATTCTTGTCTCAGATATGATTTATCCTGTGTGCAGAACCCCAGATGATGCTTACAGGACACTCAGTGAAATGCTATTTAAGCGCAGTGAATCTTGCTCTTCAGTCAACCAATGGTCACTCCAGCTATTCGTGGCCTGCCTGATGCAAAAGCTCCATTGTTTAATAGAAGTAATGTTTGGGAATTTTCCCCATTGAAGCAGGGAATTTCTATCAAGCAAATATTGCAGTGGGTTTGCTTTATCTTCTGAGCCTGCATGAGTTTCGAAAGAACATGTTGTGAGTTTTAAGGTTCCTATAAAAGTACTCTGTAAAGGGTTAATGAAGAGCGTATTGAAATGCTGGGACACAGGGCGAATGCGCATTATTCTGATACACTTTGCATGCAATTACAGTGCTTTTGGAGACATCAGTCCTTGTGTTTGCAAGTAGTTAGATTTTAAAGTGGTTGCTAGCGTGCACAATGTAGTTATTGTTTTTATGTGCACAACTGCTTGCCTGCATTTAAAAAATTGGGCACAGTTTTCCTACATCAAGAAACATGGTGGGCTGCACTGAGCCATCCGTAAGCTTTCCTCCTGTCCATACAGATTGCAGTAAGCATGGTATTTCCTTGCAAGGACAATTTGCACAGTCTATAATCTGTGGAATTGAGAAAATTTTAAATGCTCCATTGTAAATTACAGGAAAGCTCGGAAGTGCAAGATGGGGAACCAGCGGGACTTGTGCAGGGGGTAGTCATTCTCCTCCGAATTTTGCTTATATTCCATGATACATCTGCTCAAAATACGTTTCTTCTGATCGTGCATCTTTGTTCTGTGACTTGTCAAATTCGCCAAAGCTGATCACTTACTTCCATTAATGTCAAGACAACATACGTTCAAATAACTGGACAGATGTGTCACAGTAATTGGTCAAATCATCTCAGAAGTTTAGGCAATTTTCTGAAAATGCCTGTTACTTGTTCTAACGATAAAATATTATTCAGGTTTGTTTTAAGAAAGTGGAAGAGAAAACCACTTAGCCCAATTTTGTAGAGCCTTTCACTAAGGGGTATCTTTAGTCAACGACAAAGATTCACTCAAGTATTTCTAATTCATTAGATGATACTAAGAATTTTATTTTTATAAATTTTTAAATACTTCAGCTTTTTACAAGTCTCCTGTAAATGTAAGGTAAGGTACAAATTCGTTATTTCTGAGAGACACATTTTCTAGTTATTTTGAAATTCACAAAAATGCATTTGCCATTTGCTAAGTGTTTTTCCCCATGCTAAAACAGCCTGCATGTTTTATTGAACACCAACATGCCAGACTAAATATATCTGCCTCTGCCCAGTGTCAGTGGCCGTCCTGCGCCTGTCTACTATTTGGATGGGCGACGTGGTTGCTACAGACAGGAGCTGAGCTGGAGTTTGAATGGCTGTGAAATAGGAGAGATTAGAAGCTGAATGAGTGGAAAGATTACTTTTGGCCCATCTTGTCTGCTGAGCTGATGGATGGGAGCCCAGGAAGATGGAAGATATTTTAATTAATATTAAAATAACTACAAACCCTCACCAGAATTGAACTCTTTCTTTGCTCAGTGTGCTTAAGCTTAAGACTGATGACCATGTTTCAAGAAGCGCTGAGCAGCTCTGAGACCACGGCTGCCAGGGCTGTCCTTGGGAGTGCTCTGGGTGCTTCTCTGAAGGTCAGTGGTATCGGGAGCCTTTCCACAAGTGGTTCGGCCAGGGCTGATATGAATTCACCCAGGAGCTCCGTGCCTGGGTAGGAAGAATAACCTCTTAGGTGGCATTGTGCATTGCCCATTTAATCATTATAGCAAAACATAATCCATCCTGTAGCAACATCTGCATTGCTTTTAGGGCCCTCCGTGGTGGACTTCATGTGGACACATGGGGTTCTTCCTTGCTGGCTATGCAGGGGAGGCCAGAGAGGGAGCTGGCATTCCCATCTGATAACCAAGTGGCCAAGCATGGGCCGTGCGAATGGCACTGCTCGCTTTCATCGGTGAACCTGTGACCTCCCTGGAGGTGTGCTCTGAGCCTGGAGAAATGGGAACCGTAAGGACTAACTTCCTGGATGCAGGCGCAGAAATAACAGCGGCAGCTCTTTGGGAAACCAGTGTCTCTCAGCGCTGCCCAGGTTTCTCTACCTTTGATTGGAAACTCATTTTCCAACTCATTTTTGTTTCCAATAAAATGTCTTTCAGTGCTAAATCTTTGACTTAGAGCCCCAAGTTGCTCTTCTGCAGAGGTGTGCCTTGGTTTGGCTCCTAGATACCAGTTTCAAAGATTGAAGCTCCTCTGAACTGAGTGAGCATTAGTGGTGGCAGATCCAGTTCACCAAAGCAGCCTTGCTGGTGCGGTTCGGCTGCGGGCAAGGACCTGTTTCTGGTCCATTCTATGTGGGAGTCTGCTCCTGAATGAGTGAGGAGGAGGTTGCTGAGCACTGAAATATGGCCAGTGGTGTGTTGACAGTGCTTTTCTCCTGGGGGCATGACCACGAGCTGGACAGAGCCCATAAGCTTTTCATAATGGTCATGCAGTACTCATCACTTGTAACGTCTTTTTATTACTGACCTACGAACTGAGATTTTCAAAAGCAAATCAAGCTCTTGAGCCTGTGCCCTGACGAAAGTCCCCTGGATCTAGCCTCTGTAATTCGTAAGGGTCATTATTTTAGAGGTGTGAAGTCAACACAAATCTGGCATGTAAACGCTTGTAAAGGTCTGCCCTAGCATCGGCTTTGAAAATGCTCAAGTGCTGCAGTGAATTACACTGATGCATCAGAAGCAACACAGCCCTCCCTCCCATCCCCACCCCCGTAATGAAGAGAGCTGTTAATTTTAATATGCCACGTTGTAAAGTGTGGTCTCCAAGGAGCTGCTCCATGCTCAGTTCTGCGGGAGCAGAAGCCTTGGGGTTGGGGTGGGGTGGAGAGCTAGTAGCAGGAACGGCCTCAGCCGTTGCAATAAAATCAGCCAGCGTATCTGAACCAAAACTGGAACCTTGTGCCAGTGAAATGTGCGGCCTCTGCAGACATGATGAACTATGAGAGCTCTCCCTCTGAATCCTGAAGCAATCCGTTCCTTAGCTAATTTAGTTCTCAGTTGTTTTCTTATCCTGGCAGTTCCCATCTTTCCCAAACGGCCATATCACCACTGTAATATTTTATAAAATTGTGGAAACAACAACCCCACAAGCTGTAGATTTCTAAATCTGCATTTGGATTCACATCTGGTTAGAATTACAGCATAGCCACAAAAATGTATTAAAAATTACATTTTTCTTCAAGAGCTAAGCAAGCAGCGCGTGATTATAACAGAATGACTAACTATTGTAATTGGGTATTGTATCACATTGTATGGCTTTAATTTAAGACAACAAGCAGCAATTTGATAACATAGAGGCTGTTATTGCTTTTGAAACACTTTCATGCCTGAAGGATAAGTAAACATCTTTAAAGTATTGTGGATTACTTCTTTCACACTACCTGCAATAAAATATGGAGCAGAAACAGCTGGATTTTTACAATAACCCAGTACAAAGTACTTGGTCAGGGAAAGGTGTCCCACACTTTGGCCCCCGGGGGGGGACTTGTGATGTGATGCAGGAGGGACAGATTAGGCCAAATGCGTAGCCGTGGCAGGCGCCAGCTAGAGCTCATGTGGTCACACACGTTATAGTCCTTCAAATCCAAGCAATGGATGGGCAGTCTTTGAAGAAAAGCTGTTTTAAAGTCGCTGGGGAAAAGTAAACTGTTTTGAGGTTTACTCCATGCCATCGTTTTCCTAGCTAACCTAAACGCTCAGGGTGGTGTTCAGCTTTGGGCACGGGTGTTTAGGCCCGTTTGGGTTCAGGTTTTCTGTTGGGAATTGCCTTTGCGCCGGACTGATCGCCTCCGTTAAAAACTGATGGACACCAGGAAATTTAACATGCTGCCCAAAGGCAATCCCAAAGGATCTCAGGGCTCGTGGCATCTCGCGTGGCACAGCAAAAAGCCGACCTATACTGGCCTGTTTCTTTTTCTGTTGTATGAAAAGATCTGTAATACCATATGGGGAAGGGATGGGGCAGAAATCTAGCCTGTTTTCCGGCAGTTGCTGTGTGCGTAAGACGTAGAGTGAGCGAGAATGGAATAAGAGTGTTTTTATTTTTTATTTAAGGGAATTTCTAAGAGCGAAGGGTACCAGCTGGCTGCAATACAGACCAGAGTCCAAAAAGGTACAGCGCGGCCAGCAAACTTCTCTAACGAATGCGTCTCAGCCCTGCTCGCGACACGCGCTCCCTGCACTTCGCTCCCGGTTTCCGCTGCACTGCATCACACGGCCGTCCTTCCCCGCGCTCCCCCGCCGCTGCGGCTGCGATCCGGCCTCCGCTGTGCCCTCTGCTTGGTCGTGGTGAGGACGGTAGGCTCTGAGGCTATAAGCGATGCGGTGGATGAATACAGCTTGGTATAAATAAATTAGCCCTTGTGTTGCTTAAATTAACGATGCCGTTGATGATGACAAGCCAAGGTAAACTGGGAAGGCTCACCTTTCCTGAACGGGAGCTCACATCATGCTTTTTAGGTCTATGAACTGGAAAATTAATATGAGGTTTTACAGTCTACTTTTGTGCTTGGAAATAGAGGGCTGTGACATGCTTCTCTGAAATACATATTTTTAAAATTATGCTTTAAAAATATTGATTTCTCAAAAAGAACTTTTAATGTCGTATTAATGACTTTTGCAGTACACTTTATTTAAGTGAATAAATCATTTTTATAGAATGATATGATATTTTATAATGTCACATTTAGGCAAAAGCTCCCCCAAAGCATCTTCAGAGCAGTGTGAAAAATGTTATTACCATATAAGCTATAGACTTGCATCTCATAAATCTACCTTTCAGGTTGTTTTTGGTACCCTGATGGGCTGCAGAAGCTTTTTATTTCTTTCTCTGTCTCTATCTACCATAATTTTAATTGAGAACAGTAAATTATCATGGTAATTTGGGATATTTTGGGGTAGAGATTTACAAATAGCAGGAGGCGATCAACATCATTTGTTACTCACTGCTGGGAAAGAGGCCTAGGAAGATGATGGCATTAGGAGAACTGAAGAAAAGCAAATTATATGTCACAAGTGAATTAAAATGTGAAAGCTAGAAAAAAGTGTAAAAAGACAACTGCTTTTTCTAAGAAAGGGGAATGCAACCCAGACACATAAAGCAGAGAGAAAAATAAGCAAGGTCCAAGTTCTTCTCCATTCTCCACCGATTACCAGTGTTTTTTCTGATACATTAGCTTGCTGCATGATTTCTTTTCTTCCACCAGTGATTATTTCAGTGCCTATTGTGCCTAAAGCCAAAGGTGTTCTATCTTAAGTGAAAAAAACTGTGTCTTCGTCCCGAATGTTTCTGATGTGTGCTTCACTCTGTGGATTTCTAACATTACTAATCTTTTATACTCTGCAAAAATATCTGCAGTTTATGGGTATTTTATGAAAAAGAGAGGCCCAACAGCATACTGCTAATGACTGCTATTCTGATATCCCACTGTCTACTTAACTGCTTCATGTTTCCACCTGCTTTTGCTATTCGTCTTCTTTTTTTTTTTTTTCTGCTGTAGACTGAAAGGGGAATTAAGCTTTTCAGCATTCTCCATCAGCTTTTGAATAATACTTATGTTGGGTTTGTTTGTCTTTCTTACAGTTGTACTTATCATGCATTGTTTTCAGAAAATTTTTTCTTCTACATCTTTTCAGTCCCTCCCATATATCATCCAAAGGTTGGAGCCTTTGCCTGCTTGTTGGATACAGAAAATGAAAAGAGTGCCTTGTTGGCTGCAAGATCTTGGGCGGCTGGTTTCCATTCTTTTGATGATTTTCTCATGAATAAATGCATGGTCACTGGAGAAGCTTTGCTGAACTCCAGTCACTATTGTGAGTCTTGCACGCTAGTCAGGATCTCCACGGAGGTTTGCTGCTCTTCAGACTGTCTCCTGAGATGATCCACAGTTGGCCTTTATCTTCTGCAAGCACTTTTGTCAAGACTATCGGCAGCTTTTTCAAAGTCAATAAAGTTAATGATGACTGGTGCACAATTCTCCTCTGAAACCACCTTGGGTTTTTTTAGCTGCTTGTGTGCCTCTGATTTCATCTGTGATAATCGTCCTCTTACAGAGTTTTGTTGGATGCCGACAGCAAGTCTATGCTGCGCCGACTGTTACCCGCTGTCAGGTCACATTGATTTGGCAGTTTGACAATTAAAGCCTCTTTCCCGGTGTGTGTTACTTTCTTGCCTCTCCGGGTTCACTTACCCTTGTTTGATAGCCACACAGTCGCCTTCCTAGACGCTGCCTTTAAGGGTGGATTTTGCCAACGCCAGATGATTTCCTGCTCTCTCGCTCCCAGGTGCTTCCTTCAGCGCGAACAGTGCTGATGTTAAGGCCAAGGGCGTTTCCGCGAGCGCACCGTTACCTGCACGTGGAGTCCTTGGTTTTGGTCCATGTCTTGGAAATACTCTCCCTATTTTCCTAGTTCATTATCCACAGTATTTGGTATATGCCACAGCCAGCTCTTCACTGGTGGTTATTTTCCCCCGCTTCATACGACTGCTTTAGTCTCATTTTGTGGATACCATCTTCTGTGTACCCAGTTTCTTTTGGCTTGCGTTCTGTTTATTTTCCTGTCTTTTCAGTCATAGCTCACAAAGATCTCACCTGATCTCCCTGTTGCTGGGATGGAGAGGCTGCGGGCAGCGTTGTCGGCCCCTTCCCTCTGCCCAGTGCGGGGTGGGCACCAGTCACAACTGATGCCCACGGCCAGGTCGTCTTCCAAGACACAACTGATTTTATTCTGCTGAACTAAACCAGCAACAGTTTGGGGGAGGGACAGGGAAAAGAAGGAAACTTACTGCTTTTTGCATTGATTCTCATTTGATTAAACAATAAAAGAAAGTAATTGCACCAATAGTGGAAATGTTTCCTCAGTATGGGGAGAATTATTCTGAAGGCAACATTTTTTTCGGACATCAAAAAGCATAAGCACGCTTTCTGCGCTTTTGTTGCTAGATGTTTTGCTTTATTAACATGTACTTCAGCCCTGGAAAATCAAAGCAAAGATGAGCTTTACTACTATTCTGTGGATAATCTTTTTCTATCCCAAATAATGTCCAGGCTGCCAGGAAGGCTGTCAAGCACTTTTGCTTTCTCCTTTTCCCTCTGCTAGGTTGCAGCGTACGGCAGTTGTGGAGTCTGTCCTCTGGGTGGCTATGCTGCAGCACTGTTTCTTTTCCCATTAATCGGAGATTTAGGCAAGTAGTTATAGTCTTTCTCTTCAGGGTCAATGGTATAGATCCTTTTTGTGTGATTTTTTATTGATGTAAATAGGCACCTGCAAGTAGTACCCACATTTATCTATCCCCTGACTATAAAAGGGGGACCAGAATCTTGTCTCCTTTTGTGAACTCAGCACATGCCTGATGCTTCAAATGGTGAAAAGCCACTCATAAAAATCAAGTTGGAATTGCCTCCCTATTTTAAGCTTGTCCTTGATTTGCTGTCCTGGGTACCTGTGAATACAAATGGGCAGTTAGACAATCTGATGCTTATTACCCCACACTGGTCTCTAATTTCACGCAAATTGTTAAACCTGCATGGAAAGTTTAGACAAGCAGTAGTAGGGCACATTTATATATGCTGTGATCTGTGATTGATTTAAAAAAAAAAAAGAAAGAAAAAGAATATTCCCATTGTGGGGACTGGATTACTTAAATCTCCTTTGGTGCATTTTTGAATACTTACAAAACAAACTTTTTGTACATCAGCCACAATAACTCTGTCAGCAATGGCACAGGATCACTCTTTGGCACAAATACAGGCTGATTTGAATGCAGAAACATTACGGAATCCTCTCCAAAAATATCCACAGAATGTATTTATTCTGGGATGAAAGGTGAGAAATGGAGAAAACCATCTGATAAATGCTTGGCATGGCAGACAGTGCCATTTTGGAAGTTGTTAGTGATAGGAATGATATGGAAAACTAGAAGAGTTAAAAAAAAGAAAAACACAAAAGAAGGTTGTGCAGGATATCCTGCTCCTGTGGAAGTCAGTGTGCTTTTGGACCATCTTTTGCCCTTGTCACTTAGTATTTTGTTCATTTTTGAGACAAGTTTGTTCCTATCTCATTTTGATCTTGCATTAGTAAGATGACTCATCTTCTGAAAAATTCCAAAGTAAATGGTAAACTTAGATAAGTTTTAAAGCTATAAATACATACACAGAGACACACAAACACGTAAGCATCAGTTTTCCTACTGCTAAAGCACATCCTTAGAGTGAATTTCGGTAGCTTTATAAAAATGCTTGTAGAAATTGTTCAAAGTAAGTGAAAACATCATTATTCTTCTGAAAAATATGAAACATGCTGGTATGTAGGCAGATACCTCTTTTGTTAAAAACTAACCAACCAAGCAAAAAAAAAACAACAGAGGAGAGGTCCTTACAATATTCAAAGTTTTGGCTTGAGATGGTTGATTTGCAAGGAGAGGGGATGTTTGTTTGTTTGTCCTTCAATGCAAGGGCTCCCCACTAAAGTGATGAGGGCTTAAATGTGACTGAGGACTAGATTTTGTCCAAAGTAGGTCAAGGGAAGAAAATCTTTATTGCCTGCCTACATGCCATCTCGTTCTCTTAGACTAGGAGAGACCAGTGAGAAACACCAGCTTGTGGCCCAACAAATACAATTAGTGCACATTGTGTCTTCATTTGGATGCCACGCTCAGTTAATAACCAGATCTCTGCCATGCTTCTTTATTGCTTGGGCTGAAGGAGAAAGTAATTAAACTTAATAGGTATTGCCCTTGCTTTAAGGCCACCATACATTTAAAGTTCCCTGCAAAAGTAATTGATACTAATAGAAGTCATGAGTTCTAAACAAAGACATTTGTATGCAAAGTAATCTACAACATGTATTTTTTGGAGTAAATTATTTATATTCTTATACATCCATAACAACATAAATTTCCTTCTTCTCAGTGTATGAAATGTATTCACTCTCCTAGACTGAAATTTCCAGTGAATTTTCTTCTTTTTTTAACATCTCTGAAAGCCTCTTCTCCCACAGGGTTTCTTAAGAAAAGCTATTTGCTCAGCTATAAATGTGATTTTTTTTTAATGTTAACATCTTGTAATTTGAATGCAAGCAAGAATTTAAAATATGTATTTCTGTGTTGTAAGTTCTAATAATGCTGGGTAAGCATTGGGCATAGCTAATTGACCATATGGCTCTTTGATATTCATAGAGGGGAGAGATCTGTATTATCATTAGAAATATGATGGTGTCAACATCTTAACACAGCATTAATATCAACTGAACAGCGGCATGAGTATAGCTGGTTGAACTCCTCAAGAAAGCTATCGCTACCGTGCTCAGATGTAGCTGTATGATCTCTGAATCATGATAGACAAGGTTTTGCTTAGAATTAGTGTCATGTTTTCCCATCATAAATCATTTTCTACTTACCTGCCAGTCAAGCTTGGCTTGGTTGGCTGCTTCATGGGAGCAGATCAATTTCTGCATAGAACTAAGACAGAAATTGCTTCTAATTGTTTTCTGGGGGAGCCATTAGACCATCTACGTAAAGCCTAGACCTATGCAACCTTGGCATATTTTCCCTGAATAACCCATTTCAATGCTTTAGTGACCCAATTATTTTTAGTTTCAAAAAATGAACAAGTAACTCCAACTCTCTGCAACTTCCCAAGGACAAAAACTAAGTACCTAAATGTATTCGTTCTGTTCTCAGAATGATGTCAAAATACCCGTCTACCCTGTGCAGAATTCCCTCTGCAGCCAGGGCTTACTAATGCTAAAAAGGAAGAGAGAAACAGCACATGGAAATCAAGTCATCCGGTGAGAGTAGGGGAAAATCCTTCTCTGCAACTCTGAAACATGGCTTATAAGTGGCAAAAAGCCAAACACCTGCTTTAATCAGAGCTAGAAAATTGTACTTTTCCTTTTGAGGTTAAATTTGTCCAACTTCTACCCACTAAATTGTCATTATACCTTTTCCTTAATGCCAAAAGTTCACTAACATCACATATCTCCATGCATGAATGTCTGTAAACTACTCTGTGCTTGCCCTTGGATCAATGGAATGAGTTGAGCTCCACGAACTTTACCTATAAATAAGACTTTTTTTCCAACCACTGACTACATTCTGAGTCATTCCTGTAATGTCTTCACAATATTTCCACATCCTTCTTGAAGTGTGGACCAAAATACTGGACACAATATTTAACGGCAGATTTGCTTCTGCTGCTTTAGGAGGCAATATGTGAATAGTATGTGATGCTTCCCATCTGATGCACCCAAGGTTTGCGTTAGCCTTCTCTGTTCTTTCTTAATCAGCAAGATATATTTAGAGTGCCACAGTCCAAAGAGAGGGAGGTATTAGGAGAAATCAAGGTTTACAGGAAAGTGAGTATGAGAAATGAAACCCCTGTTGAAGAAAATGCAGCAACAAATACCCTTAATGTTATTTTAGGTAATATGTTCTCCCTGTACAGGTATTGACAAAAAGGCCATTAAAAATTACCAGGCATCAAGAAGGTCACTGAAGGGAAGCAAAGATCTATTGATTTCTTGTTTTATAAATATGCTATTTATCCTATTTAGCAGTTGCAGTTTTGCCACAGTATCTTTTGTGAGGACAATTATTATATCAGGGGGATGAATTAAATGGCCAGGCAAATTCTACTGAGAATTGTATGAGGAGAGGGAAAGAGGAAAAAGGTAGTCCCAGGGCTGATGAAGAGTGTCTCTTCTTCTTGGCTGCATGGAAGTGATCCATCAGCAGCAGGTTGGTGCTCGGCTTCATCGTCTCTCGTGGATGTCAGACAGTCCGATCCAGGCACTGCTGCGAAGGCTCCTACTCTCAGACAGGGAACAACGTTTACTCATTTACACATGCTCTTGCATGCATATATGTGTACACCCACTGTTTATGAAAAGAAAGAACAAGACTTTCAAGAAATATTCTGTCCAGCAGGACAAGACTTCATCTTTGTTTTCTGCCATTTTTGTTATAATACCACAATGGAGTCTATGCTGTTTTTTCTCTTCCATCTCTTTTCTCTCACAGCTCCCATACCACTGAAGTTCAGTTTAGAATCTTTGCAGTACATTTTGAATTCTTTGCTCCTGTCATTTTAAAGCCACTGATGATCTCCTGTACCACTAGTTTTGTCTTTTGAACCCTGAAATAGGCATAATAAAGATTTAACATGCCTTCTTGTTTCTCTTTCAGTATTGAGCAAGCAGATGGAATCAAAACAGCATCTGCACTGTCACAATTCAATGAAATACATAAAGGAAATTCCCAGAGGCTGCTCTAAGCACAGTCCTATGGAAAACTCTCTAGATCTGTTTCCATAGATTACAGGATTTGATAAAAAATTGTGACAGTGAGGTTGTACTCAGAAATTATTTCCTTCATGCTTCTCTTGTTTTGCATTCTTTTTGAGCAAAGGAGATTGAAAGGATCTTGAACTACTGGTTACCAGATTGCTGGGATATACATAAGCCTGAAAACAATGGAAAGTCTTGGATGCTATCTTGATTTGTTCAGGAGGCAAAAGGTCTCAAGAGAAAGTAAATGAAACATGAACCTCATTCTCCTGGAGCCAATCCACCAACTGTGCTCTGTCGCTGCTGCTGCACTCTCTAACCCCGGTCTCTGACTCCGTGGCAATCTGCCTTTCAGTTGCTCTCTTACAATTTGTTTTCTCCTTGGATGATGAGTATCTCTCAAGTTCCTTAGTAATAGTCTAATCCTGTTCCTTTCATTTTTAAAGACTTGTCTCTTGATCAAGTTGCTAATTGGCTTTAATCATTTAGACCTTTATTCTGACTCTGCTCCTGACACAAGGAATCTTGTTTCATTGCCTGTTCTTCTCCACTTTCATCCTCCTTTGGTGTCTTCAGAGCTCTGCCCTGCCTCCTCCACTTTTTATCAAAGCCTGAAAACTTTTGACCCTACTTTTATTATCTCTACTGGTATTTCACTTAATGAAGCTATTACATATTCTGTAGCCCTTTTCAATCAAGATTCTCAGGGCTTTACCAGTATCAATTAGTTTTCAAACACCTCTGTATTATCATGCATATTTTACACATGGGTAAATTTGGGCACAGAAAAGTTAGACAGTTTGCCCAGCGTCACGCACAGCTTAAAAAGCAGCTTCAGCTTCAATGCTGCTGAGCATCTCCTGTTCCTGTAGACTTCATTTGTAGCTGTAAGTGGTAAAAATAAAACCAGAGTAGATGTAATATCCAGGCACACATCCATTTCTTAAGTTGATGTGAATGAAGCATCTATGTTGGCCCGTGCATTTACAAAATGCATAGCATACTATTAAACTGAGTACTTCAAAGACGAGCTAAAGAGTGCAGAATAATATTTAATCTCCTTAGATAAATATTAGTGTCCTAAGCACCCAGTGACATGAACATTGAACATCAGGAAAGCAACTCTTACCGTATCATTTTGGTCTCTTCTGCTTTACCTTGTTCAAAGTAACTTCAACGCCTTTCTCATGATCGAGCTGAAATTTGCCACTTCAATACCAAATCCTTTAATGGCTTTTTCATGTGACCAGCACTGCAGGGGTCTTGTTTTGATGTTCAGCAAGAAGGACACATAAATGTAAATGTCTTGCTCCTGACTCTTACTTATTCTTTTAAATTGAATTCATGAGTTTTCATGTCAATACAAATTAGATAAATAGCTGGAAGAACTTGTTAGCCTGTTTCTGGGTGGGTTTTTTTTTTAGATTGCTGGACTTGATTATGCATTAGTTGACAAAGGGAAGGGAAAGAAAGAAAATCCATCACAATTATGCACATTTTGCTGCAAGGCTTGAAAGGGCAATTCAGAAATCAGATGATAAAGTAGTTAAGCAGATATATTAAAAATGGCAAGGAAACAAAATTTGTGCTTTTAAAGTGTCAAGCAAGTGCTTATGCACTTGCTCTATGTATGTTGTCAAATTAAACAGTAAAAGAATCTCCATCTCCTATAAAGTCGAGCTAATACCCAGAGATGACCATGAGAGATGTTCTTTGCTTCAGTACATGCTGGGCCAGACTGGATCACCTTGGACAGGTAAGAGCAAGAGGTTTGAACGGAAGTCAGAGCTATTCTCTTGCTCCCTCCCTCATTGAACTCAATGACAAAGCTTGTAATGGTTAATTGTGGCAGGTCGGGGTCACTAAGAAGATGAATGCTGAGCTGATGGTGCAGGGCAAGTGGTGAACAGAAAGAGAAGTACATTTAGTGATTCTGGATGCTGTGGACAAGCAACAAGCAGACACAGTTCATCCTTCTCTGTTAAAAATGAAAAATGGGGCCATCCGGCTTTCTTCTAACACTTGCAGATAACTACTTATTTGCAAATAGTCAGCACTTGCCTATTAAAAAGTAATATGCGGCAAATCTTGTCTCAGTGTGGCACTCAGATAATGAGCTCATTCACCAGAGGTTTCATGTTGTGGTCAGGGAAAACGCTCCTCAATTAGGACTCTTATGCAGGAGAAGGAAGTTCATGAAAATTAATTTGTCTCTCTGATTGTAACCCCTTCTGACCATTTATAGTGCATGACACTCTGCTACCGACAGCAGATTTTTCTCTTGAGCTTTCCCTAGCTTCTTCTGTGGAACTTCTACCCAGATTTCAAAGCTTGTTTTCAAGGTCTAAGTAGGAGGGTGGCAGTATCTGAGCCAAAACCTATGCTTGGAATCACTAAATGGAAAACACATGTGCCTATTCATGCATATTTGATATATCACTTCTAAAAATAAAAGGACTGTTTTATCTAAGAACAATGTGTTTTCCAGAATAAGTTAGAACTAAATCAGATGACACTCCTATTTTTAGCCATCTTCATCAACCTTTGACCACAAGGTATGTCCTAAGCAGTAGCTATTGAAAGGGTGACAACAAAAGTTTAGAGACCTGAGATCCTCAGCTCGTTGCCTTTTTTCAGTGATACCTCAGGATGTTGGGGGTAGTGTGACGGGGGTGGTGGGTGTGGCAAATCCTATAAAATAAAGTTTAAGGACCCAACAGAGCCTTTGAAAATAAATATAAAAGGCCCACTTTTCCCTCTGCATTTTTCAGAATTGGAGTGGTGGCATCCCCTATGAGATAAGGTTTCTTTTACCGGTTCTGAGCGTTTGTCTTTCAGAACTTAAAAAAAAATGGCAGGGGGCACCTCTACTGCATTTACAGTCAGAGCTAGATAGATGGCTTCATGTCTGCAGGTTGTGGTGCTGCCCCACTGAAACTCTCTGCTGAGCTACAGGATATGCAATAATTAAAAGAATTTATCTCCTCTTCCTGGGATCCTGCCTACTATGGCAGAAAAACATCCTTAATAAAATGATCCAAATGTAATGGGAAGGAAGGGGAAAGCTTTATGTATTCGGTATTACTCCACAGAGCGAGAGATTGCTATTTTTTCTGGGTGAAAGTGAACTTTGCTAGTTTGAACTTCAGAAGTTCAGATTAAAACTCTACATTAAAACGGTTGATAAAACACCCTGAATTAGCGCCTGGTCCAGCCTTTTTGCTGTGTAGGACACTGTGTGCCACTGTGGATTTTTCTTTTTTTTTCCCTTCTCTCTGCATGCATGCGTGCCTTTGTATTTTGCCTGTAATTGTTGGGAGAGGCTCTATCTCTCACTGTTTTCCCCCGACTCATAGATGTCTTGTAATCCCTCTCAGCTCGCATAAAGGAACTCCTTCATGCTTGCCATCCCCGTAATGACGGCTTCTGTTATGCAGGAGATGCTTTCTATCTGCTCTCTTATTCTACCCTTCCTGGAAGAACCGATATTGTTCATTTGTCTGTCATACACCACTATCAGGAAATGCTATGGAAGGGCATATTTTCGAAATGCGGTTCCTGCTCTCTTAATAAAAAAGCACAGATGCAAGGTCTTCCATGCATTAAGAGGAAAGGAAGAGAGAGCAGAAGTAGCATCCTCTTCCCCCCATGCTATTCTTCAATTCCCTCCACTTGCGCAAAAGCAAAGGGCTGATCTGTGCCTTTGTGTGCACAAATTACGAATGCAGATATTTTTCTGGTACCTGTAGCTTTTTTTTGCCCCCCCCCCCCTTTTTTTTTTTTTTTGCCATTTGGCACATTCCTCCTTTGTCTGAAGTCTTAGTTAAGTCTCTCTGTTCTTAGCTTGTTCCACTGCAGTTTTGTGTAACCCAGAAGAAGAAGGTAGTTTATAGGGGCTGGCTAGCACTGCAGAGTTGAGAGTGCAATTCCGAAATGACTGGTGTGTGGTTTAGAAGGTTGCTAGACAGGGCTGTAAATTATGTCATGTGTGGTTCATCAATTATAGAGATAAAACTGTGAAGGAGAGTGGTTTGTCAGAGAAGATAAGAAAAGAGGGACTGAACCTAGATATATGTTTTATGCTGATGATCTGGTCTTTTTTAGAAGTGAGAAGAGTCAGTTGTAGAAGCCACTTAATAAATTTAATGACTATTGGAAGGGACAGGATAAAAAAGGGAGCGAGGATAAAATGTTAAGTATACTTGCAATTGCAAAAAATTGCTAATGATTGTGGATGTGGTCCGGAACGAAAGCACAGCTTGCGAAGGAAAGGGTTACCCTCTCCTGCCCCGTTTCCAGCGCTGAGCTCAGGCAAGTGCCTCTGCGCTGCCCAAGGTGTTTCCAGGCTCTTCAGCACATGTTCGCTCAGGTGATTAGGCTGCAAATGTGGCAAGGTCAAGCGCTCTCTCGGGGTTATGTGCACTTCCAGATGTGAAATAGTGCAAGAAAAATATTTCTCTGGGCATTTTTAATATTTTCGCTCTGTTCCAAATGAAAGGAGGAAGTAATAAGGGAAGAAAGGTTTGAGCATCCAAGAAAATCTACGTAAACCTTCCTGGGCTGGATTTACTGGCATTTCTTCCCTTACTAAGGGGTTCGCTTTACTCTGTCAGCCCGTCACAGCAGTTAATTCCTGTCCTGTGACAAGCAGGTAGAAGCCCCTTTCCTCAAAGGCAGCCACGCACAAAGCGAAAAACAACCCCCCCTTTCTGACTCTTGCCCTGCTGGCATTTTTCTAGAGCAGAAGATTAAATGACTTTCTCTGTGTCAATGACAGAAAGTCCTCTGAGCTGTATTAGAGAAGAGCCGTGTGTAGGGGACAGTGACAAGTACAGTTTCTCTTCCGTTAGTTGCTCCATGGCTTTCTGCAAGGGGAAGGTCCTTCGGGAAAAGCGAAAAGGAGACCCTACCTAAAAACTGAAACAGGGATAGGGAAGAAGAGAAGGGGAGGACTGAAATGTGCCATTGTCTTTTTTGTTTTCATAGGCTACCCATCATCTGATAATTCAGATGTCTGGTTTCTATGTGTAATTAATTTTAATACTCAAAGCCCATGGATGGAATTGGTGGGGTGTCTCATCAGACCCAAGGATAAAACCACGTCCCTTCAAAAAGAGCCATAATGACAGGTGTTATAAATGCACACTGCTTTGTGGTTTTGATTTAACAAAAGATGACAATGTTCTAATATGCCAAATTTTCCAAAGGATGGAAAATCGGAGGTTGCCATTGCGCTACTTCAGCTGTCCGTCCTGCCTCGGGCCGACAGGACGGCGTTGGTCCCCTGTGCTCCCAACGGCGGAGGGCTCCGACAGCCGCCCAACCTGCCTGCCCTGCCATGAGATACGTAGTCATCCGCTCTCGCTGATCGTTTTTAGAGCTCATGAAGCTAAAGACTTAACTACTCCTGGCAGATCCCTGCATTTTGGATCGGATGTCAGCGTGCAGTGTGCTCTCGAGGTGGGCTGTGGCTTTCAGAAAGAGACACCAAGATGATCACCAAGGCCGGCTGAGATGTAGAAAGCATTCCTAGGTAGCGATTCCCAGGGAAGAATTCAATGGACAGTTTTTCATTAACAGCAAATGTGTTTGACAGAATTCACCTCTGCTATAAATCTGCACAGTTCCGCTGAAATTGTATCAAGTTACATCCTCAGTCAATTTGGTCTATTATTTGGTTTTAAAAGTTGTATCAAGACAGTATTTTTTTAAATTAAAACAGATCATTTTCCCTTTTCTGTACCTTACGGCTGACAGAAGACTCTCACACAGCAAAGTTTACCTTTCATTTGCTCCAGTGTAGTAACCCAGTAGGTCTGCAGAGAAATACCTTGTTTCTTATGCAATGTCAACACCTACTTCCATTTACTCTTATTCTTCAGAAAACACAGCGTGAATCCCAGATGCTGAAGCATGCTGGTGTCCTTGACCCATTCAAGTGCTATGAGAAAGTAATTAAAGGAAACAAATTGATGAGGATTTAGGGTTGACAAAACACGCAGCCTTTTTCTTTCTTTTTCCCTGTTTCAGTGGTGCCTTTAAATCTCACTAGGCAAAGTGAGGTTAAAAGGTTTTCTGTGGGGTCACAGAGTCTGTATTGGTTCTTCCTTAAGGCCTGAGGTCTGAATAATTTCAGGAATGCTTAGATTTTATTTTTCAAATCTACTTTTTACGGTTTGCATCAAATATTGATGTCCAATTACAGAAAACAGAAAGCAAAACAGACCTCTGAGATTTCCTCTGTTACTAAATAATTTCCCCTGATGGGTGAGGAAATAGGCAAGGTTAAATGGGAAGATCTCATCTAACAAATTTTTATCTAACATGTTTACCAAAAGAATCTACTAGCAAGTTATCTCCATCTCCAAGCTCTATCTTCGGATAAAAATCTACTGTATTTTGTATGGAATGTATCAAAGTCTTGAGGTACATTTCAGATCCTTGAGTAATTCAAGTACTGACGTACACTAGAGCTGATATTTCCCTGATATAATAACACAGACATTAAGCTCTTAGTTTTAAATGATTTATTCCCATGTGTTAATATAACAGTGAATTCTAAAAGTGAAAAATAGATGGTGTTTGTCACAGGATGTGCGCTCTGTTTTCCCTCTGTTTTTTTGCCCTTATGGCAAAGTAAGATTTGCACAGGCTAGTTTATTGGTTAGTATTAGTTATCTTCATATACGGCGAGAACAGTTGCTTGACATCAACCAGTTTTGCTGAACTTTGAAATTGCTGTATACATATTTACTTTATGAGATCGGGGAGATTTACTGAACGCAGGAAATACGTTAAACCCCATTTCCCCTCCAGGTCTTCACCTTACGAGTTTTCTTCAAAATATCTGGAAAAGCTCCTAATAAGTCTTCCCTTCTTTATATCTTTAGTGGGATCTGGGCTTTTCGGATGTCTTTATCGGTAACGAGGGGGTCCTTTGGCGTGCCATTGCTCGGGGTGACGGATCCCGAGCCGAGGCAGCTGTTTGCCCGCGGAGGCCCTGGGGGCAGCTGCTGTTATGAGGTTCGTTAGGGAGATGAGCAGAGGCGACAGCTGGGCCAGATCAGCCTTCATAAAAGGGGGGAGCTGCAAAGGAGGCCCACGCTGGGGTAGAAATCTTTAAAAAGAGGTTCAGATTGACTTTGTCCTAAGCTGGAGCAGTTTGTTCGAGGGCTGAAGTAAGGTGTGCTGGGATGCCCCGGAGTGGGGAAGGGGTTTCCGGAGGCAGAGGATTTGGATGAGCCCTGGGGGTTTATACATGCCGGTGGCTGCGTGACTCGAAGAGCCCTGAGAGCTACTGGGTGCCAGGTACGTGTGAATGAAAATAGATGCGTGGCTGGGCGATCGCAGCCTGGGGATGCCGGCGGGACGCAGCCCGCTCTTCTTGCGCTGGGCAGCTTGTGTTGAGCAACTCCCTCCTGCCTTGCTGCAGCAGGAGCTGTGCGCCGGTGCCTCCCTGCCCGTGGCGATTCCCACCTCCTGCCCCTACCTGGCTGACGAGGGGTTCGCGACGCGTGGGCAGCTCCTTAGGACCTACTGTGAGCAAGCGCTGGCCCAAAACCCCTGAACTCCACCAACACGTGGAGTTTCTGAAGCACCTTCTGAGCAGCTCCTTCCCCTTGCGACTGGGAGCCCATCCCGACCTACTGCTCCTTGTATGCCGGGGGGACTTGGAGATGGATAAGAACCGAGGTAATAAGGGGTTTGCCACGTGAAGGAATGGGACAAGGATGGAGGCTCTAAGTTGTAAATATTTTGGGTAGGGAACAAATACCGCAGACCTGTTGGTTATAAAAATGCTTTATTGCTATTAATAACACTCGGGGTATACCTGTGGAGTAGCTAACTATTGTAAATAAGTGATAAGTGTTCAAAGTGATGCATACAAATCGAAGTTTTTAAGTCTGAGAGCATAAAGTAAAGCAGTTAGTATCTAAGTGCCTGAATAAGTGACACTTGTGCCTTGCTTTCAAATTTGTTGCATTAACTTTTGCTAGCAGTGGTTAAAGTCAGTGACCGGTGTAACTTACTCCAAAGTCACTCAGTAAGTTGGCACAAGGAGTCAGGCGAGACCCCAGAGCCTACTCCACACTGCCTGAATCAATGTCATCTCCACCCAGTTTGGGCCTGAGTCTAAAGTAAGTGTTAGAAGCTTTATATTGATAATGCATAATTTATGGTTTTAATAGGACTTAAAAGCTGACATGTTACTTCCACTGAAGTCTGGTGTTGAAAAATCCCTTGAGCAGTTAACTTTGAAGGAAATGTATGTCACGGAGAAGTGCCGAATTGCGTCAATGTAATTCCCAGGTCATTGGATTTCTCCTCGTTTGACCAAAGTAGCACAGAGTGTGTGTTTTAGGATTTTCTCCAGTTCATTTGTTCATTAGTTTATTTTGGATTCTAGCCCACAAAATTCCCCACAGAATGGGAACTTGGACTGCACAGCTCTTTGTAGTGAATTTCTGCCCTTTTTAGGGCAGGTAAAATGAAGCTGTTAATCACATGCCACAAGACACATCAGTAAATGTAGTATTTAATATGCATATTGCTCTACACAATTACGTAGAATATTGTATGTATTTAAAGACCCTCATAAAATCAGTGGAGGAGGAATTTGCTTTATGCCAGTAGAACATAGTAAAGTAAAAATATTTTGGACTGAAAGCCCAAACGGGCTGTAGATCTAGCACAATACACTTATTTCACTTGAAGACCAGAAGCCATTAAGCCAAACTGTCCAGAGGTCGTCTGTGTTCCCCAGTGCTGTTGTGCGAAATTGGTGAGTGGCCCTTTCCCCTTTCATAGGAATCTTTTATTTTCCCTTGCCTGTTGCCCCTGGTCCTGGCCTGGCCGATAGGGCTCAGGGACGGGAGGACGCAGCCGCCCAGTTACCCCCTTGTGGCGCTGGCCACGAAGGAGCAGGACTTGTCCCTCTTCCTAATATAATTTAAATGGTTGCTTCAGGCACAGCACTCTTAAAGAAGTGCTCAGCTTTAAAGCACCATCACAGATGCGCACATTTATCTGTCTCTCTTTCCATCTGACTCTCTATTTCTGAGTCCTCATCTGAGTGGATCAAGGATAGTGAAGAATGCCTGTTTTATAGGGCCTATAAGGGATGTGACATGTATAAATGGACATTTGAAAGCCAGATGAGATTTTCATCTCCTCCTTGCACTCACTACCTTTTTCCTTTTCTCTTTCCCTTGCACAGCACAGAAATATATTAGAAAAGGAAAAACATTCATTCATCTTGACCCCGTATAACCTGCCTGGATATCCCCCATTACTGTAGAAAATATAAACATATGAGGAACCAAACATCTGCAGAGAATATGGCTCTTTCCCATGGGCAGTGACTCACTTCAGCAGCCCTGATCAGGGTCTGAAGCCCGGAGTGTGTGGGGTGGGATGTTATTGCTACTTTCCAAGTCAATTGAAAAATGAAAGAGCACTAACTGAGACTAAGTCGTCTTTATTGTGTCTCTTTTTTTTTTTCCCCTTTTTTTTCCTTCTTACCAAAAAATACAGCAGACTTTTTAAAGAAAGAGTAGCTTGGGTTAAGTGTTAAGGAAGAAGACGTTTAAATCTGGCTTTGCTCTGTTGTTTTGGATAAGTCCAAAGTACCTGATACTTACACTTCCGTTGCTGGAAGAATGCCTATGACGGTTGCAGCTCTTCTAACTTTTCCTTTCTTGCCCAAATCTCTAATGCTGAGGTCGTGGTAAGGAACAATTAAATCTCCATAGTGGGACTTTGTGTCAGTTCTGCAGCATTTTGGCAGTAACTCAGTAAAGTGACCTCAAGGTTCACAGCTAGGGCCTGATAAGAAAAGCGATCAGAGGACCTGACAGTAAGATCTTTGTGAATTTTACAGGATGCCCTTGTTGCCAAGGATAGACCTGATAAAAATAGGAAAGGCTGTCGTGATCAAGGTCCTGAAGATTAACAGGGAACCATGGCTCTAAGTATTAAAACTCCCTCTCTCAGTTTTTACACAGGGTTTTGTAAGAGAGTCTAGAGTAAAGCTTTTCACATTTGAATCTCAAAATAAAGTTATTTTTCATTTTGACCATACTTGGAGGCCAGAGCTAGGGAACATTAAAATCCGTGGTGTGGCCTCAGTCTGGATTAAATCCTACATAACAGATGTAGTGACTGGAGCCCCTGAAAGGGTGATTTAATAGAGCAGGCCTTGGATTAGGATTTGTAGATTACATTTTTAGCTCAGCCAAATGTCCTGTGCTTGGTCAGTCTGTTCCCTATTTGGTAAAATAGGATGGATATTCCCATTTGTCAAGAGTGGTATTATAAGAACAAAATCCAATAATAACTGTGAGTCTCAGACACTGGTGGTATGAACTGTCTGGCTATTTGTGCAGAGGGTTGGGGCTGTTGGGGCTTTCTACTGCTAATAAACTGTGAGAGTGGTCATTTCTTGCTGTTTGGTTTCCTTTGCTTTAATTTCACCATATGCAAGGAAAAGGAGTGTTTGAAGAATGTCCCGGACAGGAAAACATTAGTGATATTGCTTGTTTTTTCAGTCTCACCTCTACCTTTTTTGATTCTTTTTGCTGGTGGCTTAGCGTGTGTGCATGTTCAAATCTTAATAGGCATTTGCACAAGACAATCAATGTGATAGGACAGAGAAAAGAAGTAGAAATTACTGAATGCCAATGTATTGACTTAGGAAGGATCCTTGCTACTATCATGGTAATGTTCATCTACACGGGAAGAAAAACTTCCCAGATGCATCTCAATTTTCATACCCTTACGTAAATCCAAGCTGTTGATTTTAAAAGACCTCCTAAGAATCGAAGCTGTTGTTTCTACAGTAAAGCTTTTAACCATCTTGGTTGTTGGGAAAAGCTCCAAACCAAGTAAATATTTACCGAAATATCTGAATCACAAAGATGATAAATAACCCAGAATTGAATATTTTAAGTCAGTCTCTTTTCTCTCTCTCTCTCTCTCTCTTTTTTTTTTTTTTTAATTCAGTCCTGTGATTTTGGTGTGTGGGGGGGAAGGGCGCGACTCAGAATATTTTCACTTCTGATGCTGTCAGTATTGGCAGACTGTGACAATATCTTCTCCTAGGCGATAAAATGTCACGGACGGGAGTTTGTGTACAGTGGACCTTAGCTTCCAGCCTGTTAATGTGCCAGAAATGCTAAATTCTTTCTGTAATACTTTAAGTGCTGCCAATGTACATGGCAGTAGCTGAAATCTGGACATCCACAGACCCCTGTTGTGTAGAAAAAGCAAAGTAACTGGGCTAGGTAATACCAGTGTCTTTTAGGGTGAAGTCCATCTTGCACGAAAGGCTTGCGTAAAGCCTTTACTTGCGTTGGAGGCAGAAGAAGACCGCTTTCTCTGTGCGGGGCGCGGATGCTGCACACCTCCCTGGATTGCACCCAGCAGCGGTGCTGGAGGGGGGACAGCTGTATTCCTGCTTCTTGCTGGGGCGAAAACTCTTCCTTGAGAGAGAGGAACCTGTGGCCTCAAGGAGAAACTTGTGTTTCTCCAAGAGGATCTGATTCTGTTTCTTTCAGTGATACTTTAAATAACTCTTCCTCTTGTATGTTCAACTTTGCTACCTTATTTTCCATATGTTACTGAAATTTGAGCTGTGTGCTGCAGCTTCCTAATCAAACTTTAAAACATCTGTGTATTTAATGACAAGAACTGTCAGTCTTAACTATTCAATATGGCTGGACGATGAAAACACTTAATTTTCTCAGTAATATGTATACAAGTCAAAGCTTGACTGAACTGTGCAATTAAATTCAAATGGTCTATAGTTTTCCCAGACAGCAAAAAATGTTTTTTGTTTTAGATTTTTGAAAGTATAGCCTCAAGGAAGAAAGCTGATGAGACAACTAAAACTAATCATAGTCTAGGAATTAACTTTAAAATTCACGACTAAGCTTGTAAATGAAGTTTCTCGCTCTTCAGGCTCTTCTGTTTGTTCGGTGGTGTGTTTGTAATGATTTCTGGCATGGCTGTTAAAGAAAGCATGCCCAGTCTGTTCCCAGATGTCTGCTGGCTGTGCTCTGTCATGAAGAGGACTTTTTTATGGGGTCTGAAGTATTTGCTGTAATGTTGTGATATCGTTTTATTGCAGTCGAAAGAAGACAAAGGTGGAACCATCACTCTGAAGGTTTTGCTCTATTTAGAAGTGGGGTGAAGCGTTCTGCGACTCAGACATGGCAGCCCGTTTGCGCTCGCGGTTCATCTGGAATTGCAAGCCAAATTTTAGCCTGGGTTTTATAGTTCACTGGCCGAGGACTTTGTGGTTCATTAAACCTGCATCAGACTTACACTCCCACTTGCAGATCTGCTTACACTTTCCCATGAGGATTTTTTGTTTAAGGGCCTGAGTAAATCGGCTGAACAAATCAGTGGTGGAGGCAAGCAGAGAGCTCTATTTTAAAAACGGCCTTTTATATATACTATTAGAGACTGTGCTGAACTTGGTCTCCACTGGTTTGATCTTGGAGAAAAATTATGGGCCTTGTACAAATAGCCTAGTCTGGTCAATGCCTGTCTTGTCCCTCTGGGTGCTGAAGTTTCCATTCATGGTGGTGATGACCCTGCAAGGCAAAAACCCATTACAGGTTGCCCACCAAAGACTACTCTTTTATCAATAACTACTTTTATTAGTAACTGGAGTCAGTTTTACTTCGTGCCCTGATGATGAGAGCCTCCATCACCCACTGCCTTACAGCTCTTGAGGAGTTGGAGATGCAGTTAATTGTTGTTCTTTACTTGTCCATATTGCAGACCAGCTGGGCGCTGCCTTCGGCAGCAAAAGTGCCACCTGTGAAGCATAGTCCTTCAGTGCTGAACCGCTAGCAGCAAGGAGGCTGGTAGGTATTTCATAGCTTCAGCAGATGTGTTGGAAGTATATAGAAGAATGCACCCCCTCCCCCATCTTTTTTAACTCCTAGTAGTTTCCTGCTAATAAGATCTTTTGTGGGTAATTAGTTTTAGTAATGAACACTGTCCCTTAACTTTTACAGGTAATTAATAGGTCAGAAAATGTGCTCCTTCAGCTGAAATACCCAGTTTGAATTTGAAGTTCCTTTTAGTGTGACAGGGCAGAAATTATTTAACTTGGATGGTTCTGTTTGTGGTGCAATAAGCAACACGATGAACGGCTAATGAAAGCCAGCACCAGCCTGGGACTTCCATCACCCATGGGAGCCGGGTGGGGAAAGCCCAGGTCCAGCTGCTTGTTCATTGTTTGGCTGCGTCCTTGAAATGGAAGGGGGGGGGGGACCCCGCTAAAATGCTTGTATTGTCTTGATGTTTCCCCTGGGATGGAAATTGGTGGGGAAAGACTTGCAGATGTATTCCCTGGGTGCGACAGCTCCTTTCCCCAGCCAGGCGCCCAAGAACGCCTCCTCCCGCCCACCAGTAATGAAGTTAATGGCTCAAAAGCCTCCTTGGCGAGGATGAAAGTTTAATACAAGTGAGATTATCTGATACTTCTGAGCACCTTCCTATTTCTTTTGTACTGTTTCAAACCCAATCCATTTATCCCCTAATTTTTGCTGTTTCTATGGTAATGTTTTAACATCGCAGTGTAGTGCAGCCTGTTGTGTTTGCCTTCTTATCTGAGCAGTCAAAAGTTTTTGCCATGGAAACCAATCAGTATTGTTAAAATGCTTGCTTTTTAAAAAAGACATTATTTTTGCTTTTTCTGTACAAGGACATAAATTCGTATCACCCATGATTATTTTTTTCCTCCATAACATAGATTGTACATTTCTTCTAACAAATACCTTTCTACAACCTGCTGCATAACTTTTAAAACTTTGTTGGACCTAAACACAAGCCAAATGGAGAGTAGGGGCTTGAAAGTGTTTTTCTAATGTCTGTTAGAATTTGCACACTATGAATATTCTTGCAGAAGAATGATAGAGAGCGTGATAACTCCAAATTCAGAAAACTAATTTGGTGATTATATGAAAATACTAATTCCTGGAAAAATGGGTTATCGGAGGGCATTCTTCTCACTGTGCGGTTGGCATCCTTTGGTTCAGCCACTTGTCTCTGTTTCTCCAATGCAAGTAAAAACAGTAGCGACATTGATGTTGGAGGGCCTCGCTCTTAAACGAAGGAACTCGTGCCAAATTTGATAACAATGCACAATCAGTTAGTGACTCGTGAAACTGGCATTTATGGTAAAAGTATATGTTGACCTTGGTGGTTTGTTTCTGGTGGTTTTTTTCTTTTTCCAGATTGTTTTATGTCTCTGGTTGTTCCAATTAACAGCAGAGAAAATAGGCACTTACTGGGCACTGCTAATATCTGCCGAAGAGGCTTAAAGTATTTTGCCTTGCCTCAAGAATCATGTAGGTGATGGTTGGCTTTTACAGAAGAACTGCGTGCTGCAGGCCACTGTTTGCTAGGGGTTGTGTTTTGTTGTGTGTGTTGCCCTTTTTCCAAAAGCTTTCAGGACTGGCTTGCTCCCATCCATCTCTACTCTTAAAACCTTTCTGCCTGACCAGTATAAGAGATCTAAAAGTAATCTGTACCTGCAGTAGGGATGTTGGGGAACATGTCTGTGGGAATTCACCTTTGGTAGATCTCTGGCAGAGGAGCAGGTGTTCCCTGCTGCCATGCAGTCCCTGCACAGCCCTGGCCCTGGTTCCAAGCCCAGGACATGGTTGGGGAGAGGATGGAGCCACGAGGTACCTGCTATCCGGCACAGCCTGCTCCAGGGCTCACCGCCGCTCAACCTAGGAGAGCAGGGAGACTCATGCTCCAAAGTTTGGCAGAGAACTGGCAAGCTCCTGGGGAGTTTCTGTAACCGCTTGCGCCTGGGTTTTGCACATCTCTCAGTCTTGCTTGGCACGTGTACAAGCACAGCTCATGCAGATGGAGGGTGAAAAGCACAACAGCTGGCTCATCGCTGGTGCCTGTCCTGTGAAATTCATGGAGTAAGTGTGCACACCAAACAGAGACCTAAGAGTCATGTAAGAAAAATATTTCTTTTTTTTTTTTTTAAATCAGCTACATGAACGTGATGGTTTCGGCTGATGCTTTATCCTTTTTACAGTGTTGTTCTTGGAAGCCAGTTATGCTGAGTGGAAGAGTTATACAAGTGGGCTGTGCTGCAAAAAATGGAAAATGAAGCTGAGGATAAAACTAGCTAGTGTAGCCTTCAGCATGAGCTGGACTCTCAGGATTAACACTATGATGATAGGGCAGGGTTGTCTGCTTGACCCTTGTAGCATGCAGCAGGGTTTCCTGGCTGGTAACGGTGCCTGGGGCTAAGCTAAGAGCTAGAGTTCCTGGCACACATTTACTTGGACATGAGCTTTTTCGTGTGGACATGATGTAAAACTTCAACTAGGCTGTGAAAATGCAACACAAGGCTAAAGAGAAAAGCTGGGTGAGATGTCGTAGCTCCTACCCCAAGGATTAAGCCCTTAGTCTGTGCTGTATTACCAGGTCTACAGGGCGGTGGCAGGGAAGCAGCAGGAGCAGCAGCTCTTTTGCCAGCCTGTTTCCAGGCCAGGGAGAGGCAGTAAGAGCTTGCACTGCTCCATCTCACGTGAGCCGTCCTCCAAGCATGTGGCTTTCTGGCTCTTGTTTGTGGAGCAGGCGGGTGCCCTGTGTTTGGATAAATGAGGCTACTGAGGAAAAACTTCATTGAACAATTTTCCCTGTTAACTTTTGAAAAGGAGGTCTTCACTGTAGCCTAGTCCAGGTCCAGCTCCTGCAGTAGCTTGCCCCCTGTGACAGGTTGGGATTTACATCTTTTTGGGGAGGTTTAACTGTCCGTGGTCACCATGGCTGTGTAAGGGGTGGTGGAGGTGACTATTGCCAGTCCCTTTAGGAAAGGCAGGAAACTCAACAGGAAAATCACAGCTGACACATTTTCCTTTAGGTTTGTGGTTCCTGTTCCATTAGTCTAGATACACTGCTGCACTGGTGATGCTTGTTTGCAGAAGGTGTATTTATCTGAACATGCTTTTCTGGCAGCAATGTTACAGCTGGGCAGGATTCAGCACTTGCCATCCTTGAGCACTGGCCACTGGCTTGTACGTGGGGCCGTTTCTAGTGTTTGTCTCGAGGAAAAATCAGAGCTGAGAAGCTGTAACGCGGCCACAGACAGAGCCATAGCCTGAAAGCAAGCAACAAAAGCGCTCGGCTGAGCTAGAGCAAAAGAAATTGGAGCCTGTGTCTTGCTGTGCTTGGTAGTGGCATGAGGCAGTGACTGCTGTGCCCTTCGCAGCACGAAGACCGTCCTGCCGGTGGACCCGGGGTAACCTTGCCGTTTGCACACGCTGCGTGGCTACGTTGCCTCCGTCGTTAGCAGGCCGGGCGATCCCCAGCAACTCCAACCCATGGGACCAGGGGAGCAGGCCTCCCTCCGGTGCCGCAGGTGGGTGGTCCTGCATCAGGGCTTTGGGTGGGGGTTTTGTGTGGGGGTGTGTTTTGTTTTGTTTTTTTCCCCTTCTTCCCCAAAGGTAGAAAAAAAATTCTTTTTAACTTTGTTTCAACTCATCTTGCATAACTGTGGATTTCAGAGCTGAGAAATGCCAGGAAGATAGAAGAGAAGAAAGATGAAAATGGAGATTTGGAGGGGGGGGGGGGGTTGAGGTGCAATTCAGGAGACTAGAAGGGGAAAGGAAAGGAGCAGAGATAGGAAAACCCCAAAACTGTTAAGAAAAAAATCAGAAAGTGGTGATGAAGGTGTTTGCTGGCAGTTACCACCCAGGAGCACCTCAACAGCAGAGTTGCCGTCCGCTTGCAGGAGACGGTGGCTGGGGTCTGGGCACTGCCACGTGGTTAGGCATCAGGGAGCGTTTCCTTCTTGGAGGTGATCTGTGCTCTGCATATGGGATGGACACACTTTCCATTTGGATTCTCTCTCTCCTAAAGCATACTGCAGGCTTTGCAAGCTCATAGAAGAGCGAGTTCATAAAAGTTTTAAAATATAATCGGTTTAGGAAGGGAAAATCAACGGAGGCAGATCCCCAGCTACTGTAAATCAGACTGGTGGTATGAAAGTCTGCAGGAGTGGGCGAGCTAAGGCACAGACCCTCTGAAGATCAGATCAGTCGGTTAGCAACTTAATTTCATTTTGGAGCCCAGCTTCAGGGACTGAGGGATGTATTCAAAGGCACAGACTGCAGCTACCCTCCTAGCTAGGGCTTGTGCCTTTGGAAATCTCCCTCCTAAAGCTCAGTACAAAACTCCCAGTTCCTGGTGGATCATGTGATGGTTTAGTCATCTTTTATGCTTGCCCTTAGGTAAACTTGGGAGAGAAATGCCTTTCATTTCTAGAGATTACTGTGAAATGGGACTAGAGGCTTTAAGCCTTGAGTATCTTAGGCCTTTTACCAATTGAGCTGAAAGAACAATTTCATTAACAGTAATGGGCTGTCATCACCTAAAGGAGAAGGACGTGTGCTATACGTGTTGGACCAGCAGGTCACACGCATGCCTCGAGGTCAGCTCTCGCAGCATCCCTGACCAGCCTGTGCCAATGAGTCTAAAAGGCTCAAAGCTCAAAAGGCTAGAAGGGAAATTTATGACTGACCATTCATATTTGCCAGTTAGGATTTATCCTCCCCAAAGTAAGCTTGTGCATATGCTCACGTTAGGAAAAGAGATTTCTATTGGAACTTGGTTTTTAAGATATATTTGGGGTTGTTTTTGTTTGCTTTGTAGATAAACTACTTCTCCTTTTTCCCCCTCCCTCCCCAAAACCAAGCAACTGGAGAAACCTTAAAGGATTTGTTCAATGGTTTTACATTACGCAAACTTCATTATATACCAGAGAAATTTTGGCCCCTGAACAAGCACAATTCCAATCTAAAGAAAATAAAACAGACCCTGAGCAGTTGGTGATAGCTGGGAAGCAGGTATGTTTGCCTGTCAGAAAGCAGGTGTAGATGGCACTGTTTGACATGGATTTTTCGTATCAAGTAATTGCATTTCCTCAATATAAAACTGAGGAACCCAAAATATAAAACAAAAGGTAGATTGTTTTGTGAACAGAAATTCAATGTATTTTTGTTTATGTAGTTACATCTGTTCTAATCAAGGTGTTAATAAAAATAGTAGTGGACCATGAAAAATACAGGGAACTCTTGAGGGACAAGAGGGCTGGTAGCCTCAAGTCTCCAGGGAAACATTGCTGACAGCTGGTGTTCAGATGAATACAGATCTTTAGCAAAAAGAAACTGCAAATTCAGCCCATGATGGCACCTTATTAAAACTTGGAAATCTCTAGATTGAAGAAAAAAACAAAAAAGCTAAATTCAGACTTCCCTGGAGAAAGGAGACACTCCAGAATTTCACCACATCTGTGATCAGGAGTGTTACTCAAACATGAGTGTGAAGGTCAATACCACAACTTGCCATGAAAAGGCAGGTTTCTGCCTCTGAATATTCACTAGTAGCATGTTTTGGGCTTTGACTTGATGATAACCCTAGAGTCATGTTTCCCTGTGCTAATCCAACACTGAGAAAAGAGCAATTTGCAAATGTTGCAGTTAAACAAGTCATTCGGAAGTGATGGAAGAGACCTGGCTAGCACAGCCCCAAACATGCACTTCATTTTCAGGAATAATGATGCCGTTCTCTCATCAACTGATACAACTCAGCACTACTGCCAGCATGAGTTAATTCCGTATTTGAAGGACTGTCCTAACTGTACAAGATGGAAGATTCCTGCAGAATGTCAATTGCTTTTAAATCAAGGGAGTTGTATTTGCAAGAAAATCTGTTTTAATGACTAGCATCAACTAACATACGTCCCCAAATTTGTAAGTAAGAGGCAGGCAAGCTTCTTCTGGGAATGTTCTGAGAAGCTACTAATTGTTGATGAGGAGAAACAGCAGATCTCTTGATTAAAGTGATTAAAGCAAAGAAAGTGATTAATCTTCTGATAAAGAAATTACCCCTTTGATATGAGTGCTTCAGACTTTGTCCCACTGCTGTGATTACTGTAAGTGCAACTATTTATTGCACTGGCAGGGGATTTGGTGCTTTATGGATCACTTGACCCAAGATCTTCTGTATTCCAGCAAATGCTGTAATCACTGGGCTACAGAGTGTATATGCTCCCCTTTCTGTCTCTTTCCCTTGTTCTCCTGCTTCTTTCAAACTGTCTTGTTTTCATTATAATGCAAATTAAAAACAAATTCTGAGGCCTTGAAATAATTTTATGAAATGAGTCTTTGTTTTCCAGCCAGTCTTAATCAAAACCCTGAATAAGTCTATTTCTGTAGCTTTCTTTGGGGCAGATTTTGATTGTCTCTAAGGCCCCTTTCTGCTGTTCTGTCACTGCAAAGAGCTCTCAGAGTGCTAGGAGTTTCCAATGCCATTTACACTCTCTGTGAGACTAGAGCATTCAAAAGGCTTTAGCAGTCTTATCTGATTCTTCTGCTGTTGAATTACTTGCCCTTGATTTACAAACATTTACTATAGACCCTCATTAAAAATATACAAAACTTGTTGGATTTTCTCCAGGGACTTCACTCACTAGAAATACTTGAAGTTTCATGCAGAATAGCTCTATATTTTTCTCTTCTGTCCTTCTTTAAGTTCACCCCTTATCTGCAGTTTTGCCATTATTCAAGCTGTGTCAGCTGCTGACACCACAATTCTCCCAAGTTAAAGAAGACAGAAAGTGGCTTCCACTTCCCTTTACAGTCCCACCATTTAAATGTATAATTAAGCAGAGCTAAAACTGAAAGTTATTTCTGAAAAGCAGAAGTGTGTTGGCAGAAAACACAGCAGAAGGAAACTACTCAGCCCTGAGGTTCCTTCCAGTCATAGAGTGACGGTTTCAACAGCAAACTTAATCCATGTTTAATCCAATCACCCCAAACTAAATATTTCTTTTGAAGTTTAAGGAGAAAAATGTGTCATTTTCTCTAATTCTTTTTGTCAGGGAAATGCATCATCTGGAGATGAAGCTCTTTGTGTGTCAGAAGGCCTCCGTCACCTATTATTGTAGCATTTCGCATCTCTTCTCTGCATCCACCTTTTCTTGCCCTTTTCCGTGTGTCAATGCAGAACTGAAAGAAGTTGCTTTGACAGGTCTGTGGTTAAATTGGCATCAGGATGACACTTGTAAAACTCTTTATAAATTACTATATTCCTAAAATACTGATGTTTGCCTCAGCTTTGGGATTTTAACTATTTATGTCATGGCTGCCAGTTATAGCTCCCTGCCTAGAGGACCAGCAGCTCACCTCTGGAGAATCATCTCTGCTTCCACTGAGCTTCTCCGGGAATTCAGATCTCAACGCTGCCTGTAGCCACAAGCAACGATGATGCATGCTTATAGTTGGCAATTTTCATGCTTTCTTTTCTAAAAGAGGATTTCTTTAGTAATACCTTGCTTAAATCATCTTTGTTTTACTGTTCTCTTTGTTTTTTTAGGTTTTTTTTTTTTTTTGTGCTTTGTGTTTTGCCTTTTCATTCTGTAGCACATTGTCTCCCTTATTAGATGGAAAGGCAAAGCAGTGAAATATTTCCTTTAAGAGTTCTCCAGCACACTTCAGCTGCTGATCTGTTGACTAGCTGGGATTTTGGCAGGACATCTAGCTCTCCTATTTGCAGCAAAAGCAAAGCAGAAATAGTTGAACGTATAGTATGGAAATACTGATAGGGAACACATTATTAGGTCTGTAGTTCTCTGCTTTGCTGGATTACATGCTGTGCAGGCCAACAGTTAGATGCTGGTTGTGATATCCCCAGGTGAGCTGTGCAAAGGGAGCTTGTAGGAATGATGCCAGGTTCTTCATCAGCTGCTTTTCTTTAGTTGACTCTGTCTTTCCCTTGCTGTTGTGGTCACCCAAATGATACTGAGAGAGCAGCAGTGCTGCTTTGTGGTCACAAAAGGTGAGGTTTTCTCCCCGAAATACTAAAGGGGGGAAAAAATCCCTGGCAATTGCTAGTTCTGTTATAGGTCTAGAAGTAAAGTAAAAAGAAAACCAAAATAGTGTGCTGTTTTATTTACTTTTGAGCCTTTTGTTTCTCAAAAATCCATAATAGGATTCTTAGGAGTTTGGTAAGCTGTTTTGTTCTCCACCTACAGGTAGTTACACTTGGATAATTGCACGAGTAAAAATGAACCCCCTATCTACCACGAATAGCTAAACCAGCCATGTGTTCACATCATTAATATGTTTTGACCTTAAGCTGCAGCCTGGGTTTTGTTATTTAGAGGCATGTCAGTACAGTGACATTTAGATTTGACTCGTTTTGGTCACTTTTCGCTCTTTATTGATCAAGCCTGCTGTACTGTGGATAGGTTGGTCTCCTAAGCTATGTATTGTATTATTACCAGTGATAAGAGAGCATCCATTGGTGCTATTACTGATATACATCTTTTGCCCATTAAAATGCAAATTTTAAGGTGTGCAGCAGATAGAAATCTCTGCACCTTAAAGCATTGAAAAGGCTGGCTAATTATGACTCCAACTTTTTTCAGATAAGTGAGCAGTAAGTCATTATAAAATTCGTAATGTGAATCCTTTTATTTCCCCTGTCCCCTGACTATTGAGCTGCAGATAATCTTATAAGGCAGTCTCTTGTTTCCAGAATTAGTGCCCAAGAGTTTATTCATTACTTTAAATTTGAAAGCAAATAGAGCTAAGAAAACCAACCCATAGCGCCTTTTACTTGTCTCAAGCTACATAAATGCATGCACTCAAATGATGTATAATTTATGTCAACAAGACCAAAGTTTAAGGCTTTTGTTATTAGGTAGCTATCAGATGTCTGCTGGGTTTTTGGAAACGGTTATTGGGTAGTCCTCTTTCTGATATCTTATACCTTAGGGCTCAGCAAGAACCTAGAGACCTGTGCCATTAAATACGACTCCCTGACCTGCTTTGGGCTCAGCAGTTGTTAACTCTCATGTTGGTTTGGGGGATAAAAATGTGCTTGATGAGTTGAGTGTTGAGTTTGTGTCTGTGAAAAGACAGACCTGATTTCTTTTTTGGCAGAGATCTGGCCTCTGAGGACAGAACCTATCGGACACTGCGTATTACACCTCTAAATCAGGATACCGTAGTCTCATGGGCTGCAAACCTCCTCTAGAGATTCCTGCCTTGAGCACATAACTAGGTTGAGTTATTACACCAGTGTCTTGGAACATATCCACAAAAGTTTTTTTTTTTTTTTTTTAAGCAAGAAATTGCCAAGATCATTTGTGTGATGGCATGTATACATGGTTGAGCCTGAATGTCAATTGTTGTGTGTGTACTCGGTGGGCAAAGTGTACCAGAATTTAATTCTGTCTAAATTTACTTTCCTACTGAAATGTCTCTTGACCTGGTTGGTCTGGTATTTTGTAGTCATTCCTTTTTGAACATGGATGGCTCAACTGTATTGTAGTTTACAGCATGAATGCAGTTGCTGGGATTAAACAAAGATAACAGAAAAATCTGATCTTCTACTCTGCAACTTAAGATCTTTTGATTTAATATGATGTTTATGATTTTTCTCTATTCCCAGACTTCAACTCTATGGCCAAAAGATTAACTATACGTGTGTTAAGCCAGAAATAAGCCCTAGGCAATCACTTTGTAATAAAGTAGGTCTCAATATTTGTTCCAAACCAAAGTGAAAACTGTTCTTTGAGTTAAAGTTTAGCTAACTTTTCCTCGTGTCGATTTTTCTTTGCCTCTATTTGAAGATTCTACCACCAGCTGGCTTTTTTGAGATGTAACCAAGATCTTGGAAAGATCAGCGCTACATTAAAGGAAGAACAGAGGACAGTTCCACTGCAGCAAGCTAAACGGGAAGGGCTATGTCCGAAGGCTTAATTACAAAAATGACGGTGTACGGTTATGTTCACGTACTTTGTGTTAGTCATATGGAGAGCTATCGAAAGGGAAGAGCTAGAGAAAGGCTCATCACGGATACCCTCTGGGCAGGGCGCAAGCAGGAAGAAACTTATAAGTGAAAATGACTTCTTGTTCCTGCTCCTGCCGCGTTTGGGAGGCAGTGGGCACAGGACCAGAGCTCCTCTCTCCAGTTGGGTAGGATAACACCAATCTGCGGTGGTGCCTCCTGCGAAGGCAGCGTGCCTTGTCCTCCCCTTCATCCCATCTGTGGCGCAGCAGGATTCAGCATCTTCTCTCTCCCCCCTCCCCAAATATCATCTTTTTTTGAGAGAAATGTTTCCCGACTGGCAGTTTCTGCTGCCATCAGGATTCAGTGAAAGCTAGAAGGTGGGAGGCAAGTTCTCCTCAGCACAAAATGCTTGAATTTATCTATGAAAGCAAATTTAGTTTCATGATGTTGGAAGATGTTATTTTAGCTCTTTTGAGGGAGGGATAAAGGAGAGTTTCTGTGTTAAAAGTATGTTCTGGTATTGAGGCATATTCTGAATGTAATTGGACAACTGCCGCTCCTTCTGTGGCTGCTGCTGGAGACTTTGCAAGTAGAGAACTAAACGTATTTATGCAAGATCCCCTATATGTGCATAGCTGCTGGCTCCCCTGCGCCCCACATCAGAGCCTTGGGGGATGGCTCATCTAATGGCTTTTAAAAGTTCTCTCTCCAGCAACAGAATAGATGTCTAGATGGTGGGGGGAGATAAATGTCTTTGCAGATTAAAGAGTAGAAGGTAAAATCCAGACCTAAGCTCCATTTATGCATGGATGAGTTCCAAGCTAGACCCCAGTGTGTCACGTCCCAAATCTGTGCACATGTACCGCTCAGAGCCTCTGCACGGAGAAGCACTTTGGATCTCTCCCTCCACCAGTTACGGTAGTTTTCTGAGCAAAAGATTCATCTCAGCCCTGCCACCATGGGAGCATTTGACTCAGATTTGGACTGCCTGGCCTGAATCTTCCTTTCTCAGGCAAGACTGGCATGAATTCATTTTTGGGTATGTGTGGCATTTCTCCTTGTGTTAAGCTGCAGTGAAAGAGAGACAGCATAATGCAGCCAAAATTGGCTTTTTCTGCCCCTGGCCACTTCAGATCAATGAGAAGATCTATGGAAACCCTCAGCCTGCAGGAAATAAAGAAAAACAAAGGGAAAAAAGAAAACTCTTCCCTTGAGTGATCCTTTAAACCCCTCTGACAGCCCTGGAAATAGAATTTCACTTTCTCCTCCATGAGTCCTGCCCAGACTGTTTACTTTTATCTGTGAACTTGTCTTCACTAGTTTTTCACTTTGAGTTAATTGATCGCTTGCCACCAGGTAGGTAGTTAACACGACTGTAAACCTGTGTGGGTGCGCGCCGGGGTTTGGTGCAGTGTGCTCACCCTGGGCTCATTCCTGGTGTTAACGCTGGGGACGCTTCTGTACCTGGAGAGTTTCTCTACCTGTTGCCCTGCATCAGTGTAAGGGTTGCACAAATGATTTTAGATATTGCTGATATTAAGGCCAATTCATGGTATGGGAAGTAAAGGTGACTTTTCATATTAGGAAGGGCTGTTGTCCTTTTTGTAGCCCAGGTAAACCTTAGCAGGATATAAGTTACGTGCTACAATATTAATCCCCATAGCGGAGACTGTGTTTAAAAGTATACAGAAACTGTGTACAGCACAAGCAACAGACTGTAGAGGAACATCTTCAAATTAAAACTGTGAGTTTAACTATATCTTAGCAGAAAGCAATTACCCAGGCTGAGATTTGACCCAGTCATCAGGATTAATATACCATCGTTCTTGAAGGAAATGGCCCTGGATATTTAGATTTCATAAGCAGATAGAGCGCTGGTTTTATATCTCAACGGAAAGAGACAAATAGTAAATAGCAGTAGGTCTAGCATAGGCCTATTACAGAAAGCTATTAAAATGTCGTCCTGTGTATGGGTAGTGCCACACTCCCCATCACCTCTCTGGCAGTTTGGAGTTGCATTGCAGATGTTGTTAACACCTTTGCATGTACAGCTGTGATATTTGCATGCATAATGTGAAACATCTTGCCCAGAGACCATTTCTTTCTCTTACATAATTTGTTGCATCTGCATAATATTATATATTTTATTCAATCTTTTACATATAAATGAGTTTTATTGAATAAATGTTGCTATTGTCCATCCTCCACGCCATATTTTAGCTCTGTAACTCCAGTGCGTTTATGATTCCTCTTCGATTCTATTGCAGTAACAAGTGTGTTTATTGCTTTTTAAATCTCCTGCACTGACACTGTGTAAAATTAAGGACATGGTTGCATTCTTTATAGTTCCAAAGTGTTTTAAAATTTCACATTTCCATAAGTCTGGAGGCTCAGCATCGCAAATCAAACGTGAGGCACTGTGGCTAGCTGGGTTTGGGCTGGCGGCGAGCTGCTGCAGTCTGCTGGCAAAGTCGCTGCAGAGCTTTCCAGGTGCCACGTGCAAAGGCAGGGCACTGCTCAGCTTTAATGAGGAGGCTTGAAATGCTATATGAGTGTTTTCATCTATTTTTATTGTTTCTCTTTCTGTTTTATTTCTGCGCCATCTTTGTGCCAATACAAGGCTATATAAATCCTAGCTGGGAATCAGTGGAGGTGTGTGACTGGCTATATTTGAAGATTTTCTGAGTAAGCCAACTTTTTTTTTTTTTTCTTTTTTAATTTGGATAAGTGTTTCGTGTTTGTGTGTAAGTGAAACATTAAAACAGAGCAATGCAGCGTGGATTTGAATAGGTTTGTCAGCGACTGTTATTGACAGAAGCTAATTACATAGCCAGTCTCGGCGCTAATGCATGCACAAATAGCGTAACTATAACAGGAGACCTCTGCAAACGTTAAAAATTAAATGAAAAACCGCAGGTCCTAATCCTCCTCTTCCTTAAGTCAACAGGAGACTTGCCGTTGGGTTCAGCAGGCTGCGCGGTGGCGTACCGTACCCCAGCATGGTCGCAGGGGACGTGGGCGGCAGGTCACGAGCAGCGCAGGAGGGCGACGGGCTTTCACCGGTCCCGCTGGCGGTGCCGGCAGAAACTGCCGTGGGGCCAGAGGGGCTTGGGAAGGTCAAATTCAGTATCAGGCTAGGGGCAAGGTGAGGTATCTTTTGGAAAAGACAAGCACTGCACAAGTTCCAGGTGTCCTATGTTGAAGGCCAGCGGACTTCATAGACCATTTCCTGGATCTCTGTATGCTCAAGTTTCAATATGAAGTCAATCAAAATGTGATTTAGGGTGGATTTCCCAATGCAGAAAGTAGTTTTAAAGTAATGCTCTAGTGACTAAAACTGTGCTTGTGTGCGCATGCACATGTATGTGCGTTCTGTGCATACCCTGGGCTGTAACACGGAGCGCTGTAATAGCTGAAATGTTAATCGATAGGGAAAATCAGAGCCTTAGCTAAATGGAAGGCTTTAGATAGCTTTTTCAATAATGTAAGTAACATAAGCCTTTTTTGATTTTGGTCTAATAAATAGGCAATGTTTCAATCCTTTTGACTCCCATATTTGAAATTAGGGCTGCTCTTTGGCTTATGAAAAGATTCTTGTGGTTATTTGGCTCCACTTCGTCTGTGCAGTTTTCTCTCTTTCAACTGTAGAAACTATCTTCCCTGTTAAAGGTAGTTATTGAACTCTTCTTTTACAGTATAGCCTTCGCTACAGAGCATTATATTATGGGGTCAAGGGAGAGGACATCAGATAAAAAATGAATCACAGCCCCTGCATTTCGAGGTAATTCAGTGTATTAAGGAAATAGAAATTTCCATGGGAGTGAAATGGCAGCTAAATACTTGTTGAAACTAATGGAAGGACTCCCACAGTCTCAAAGGGTGTGAGATGCTGGCCATAATTCAGCAGCAACGAAATTACTGCTGCTGTTTCAGAGAAGGTTACTGTAAGGTTAGTTTATTACAAGCACAGTAATATGGAGGAATTGGGGGGAAAAGGATAAGTTTCAGGGTGAGATGAAATAGCAGAATGAGCTGGTCCCTCTCCCTCAGGCTGGGAGTGAATGAGCAACACGCGGGCTGGGACTTGATCCCTAACTGCAATGATCTGCTCAAGAGGGACGACATTAATTTCAGCAACGAGGTTGGGGCGAGTCGTGCCCAGGGCGCCAGGGAAACCAGGAGCCGTGTCGTAACTCGTCAGTTAGGCAGGGCTGCATCTTCCCTCCGCTTTGAATGCTAATCTTACCAAAGCAATCTCAGAAGTTTTGGGGATGCTGAACTTGGTTTTATGTTTTTTCATGCCTGTGCCAAATAATACAGTTTTAGCTTCAAAAATGATAATGCTATATTATGCAGTTATAGGTTGGACTTTGGTCTTAAAAATAAAACAGAGTACATCTAAAGGCTTTTTTTAAACTGGCAAATATGGATTATATTCTGCTCTTCTTTTATACCACTTTCCTTGCTGTATTATCTGCATTGCTTCCAGTAGGCGTTAAGTGTCGTGGCTAACATCTAACACGTGTTTCATTCTTCCTGTCATGCAGTATTTCAAAAAGCCAGCAGTAAGTTCTTTGCATAATGCATGGTGTGTTTTCCTCGGAGTAAAACTCCGATACGCTTCAGGGAACAGCGTCTGCCTGCTGTTCGGTGATACTGCCCTGCTCTGCAACCACGTCTGGGCTCCCTGATGAAGTGTTTCATGTCTATAAATGCAGTAATGTTTTATGTGGTCCACACTTAGTCTATGATCTCGACTGTTCCCCGGCTGCTGCTTTTGGTGTCTTTCCTGGAGATGAAGGTGTGACTGAAGCTCGCGTACAGGTATCCCGGCTAGCCGTAAGGTTGTGGAGCTCGGCTAGCAGTGATGGTGTGGAGCTCAGCGCGGACGGGAAGATCTGCCCCAGATCATCTGCGGGGAACGAGATTAGGTGGCTGGTCCGGGGTGAGCTGCATGCTGCTACCGCCAGCTTGATTTGCCTAATTGGGTCACCTCAAGTGAGTGTAACCAGAGCTTTGGCCCTGGCGTAGGCGCACCTGAAGCAGAGGTGCGATGAGAGAGCACCACGCGCAGGGACCTGACACGGGGGTGCTGGGATGACAGACCGTGGGGCTGCAATGGCTTCCTGCCCCTTCTGCGCTTGCTTTGTTGTAAGAAAAGGAGAATGACATTGAAATTAGTCACACGGAGACTGCAGCTGCTGGGAGGATACTTATTTGCACTGTGGACGTAACCATATTTTGGCAAATGATGTTAAGCAAAATACTCCAGGGGTCAGGCCTAATTAAGACGTTGGTATCGGATTCTGAACTAATTACGAAGGGAAAGCGAGCTTTGCGCTGCGCTGTGCAAGTCGTTGCGCGCAGAAGCGACGCGCTGGCTCGCTCGGGGAAGGAGACGCGATGCACAGCCTCTGCGCCGCGCCGCCGGTCTGACCACCCATCCAGCCTCCGCTCCAGCAGGGAGGAGAGTCGGAGACGCTCCCAGGCGCTTAGAGTCGCAGAAGCTAATTGAGTAGTGACTTAGTTCTGAGGCAACCGTGGTCTGCTTGAGGGTATTCTGCAAGCAAAGAATGAGGCCAAATTTCAGATGCCTTATTCATTGTAAATAATTTACTCTGCTCTAGTTCTGCAGCTAGGGCACCCTGCAGTCGTTCTGCTGAACTGCCTCAGAACGAGACCAGCCTCCGCATCTCACCAGCACTGAAAATCGAAATGCTTTGGAAGGTACCCCCACTAGCAAAACCCTCCAGTTTACAAAAGTTATTTACATTTCAGTGATGTTTCTCATGTTGTTAAAAAATGCACAAAATACCCTACTCGGAGCCACAACGACAACTTTCTGACAAGCGACACTTAATACCTGTCCTTGCTCTCACTGACATGAGTGGTCAGCTTGCAATGGATTGATGAGTAGGTCTAAACTGGTCTAACTTAACCTAAAGAACAGAGCGCTAAGGACAGAAATAAGTGCCCTCTAGTAAATGGCCATTACAAAAAGGATGGGAATGATCTGTTCTCCCTTTTGCCAAGAGGCAACAGGCTTATACTGAAGGGAGAACCAGGAGAGACATTAGGGAAAAGCTTTCCTAATGATAAACGCAGGAAAATGCTGGAATGTATTGGCTGGAGAGGGTGAAGTCTTTTCCTTTAAAAGTGTTTAAAACTGGAGTAGACAAACATCTGGGGAATCCAGACAGATCCCAGCTATAGTCCTGAAAATAGTCCCGTGACTTCTACTTCTGCTGTGCAGCTTTACCTGTTCCACCCTTAAAAGCCACGTGGCCTTAAATAAATTTCTCATCGGTCGCCTTCATAAATGAATAACAATGACATAAAAAAGAGCAGTTTTGTGTGGGTCTTGCTCCCAGGCACTGGTATAGAATGATAACTTCTGAAAAGCCATTTTACAGGGAACTTTTAAAATCCTAATGACATTTCATTTAAACCAACGAGTCTCTCCTCAAACCAGTTGAAATTTGGAGTTACTGAATAAGTTATTTGAACTCTCTGTGCTTCAGAGAGTCCTGGCAGACAGGACAGCTATGTACAAATGGAGAGTAGGACATTGTGTCCTGGTTTCATAGAGGCAGTCCATGTTTTTTAATGCACTGTCCCTCTTGGTTTTCATCAGAGCATTGAAATGACCCAATTTTCTCCTGCTTTGCTGTTGTCTTCCCTCCAGCCTATAAGTATTGGTGATATTTAAAGTCATCCTTCTTTGGAAAATGTCAAGAAGACAGGACAGGTAGTGGAAATTGCTAATAGAGAAAAGCATCCAGAAAGGATTTGCAGCCTGGTGGTGTGTATTCCCCTAAGTAGCCGCTTTGCTTTCCTCGGTGCCGTGATGCACCAGGCTCACTGCTTTCCAGGCAGAAATGGCAGGACGGTGCATCAACAGGCAAAAGGTTTGGGGAGGTGATAGTTGAAAAAAGGATGGAGAACAGCAGAGGTTATCATTATCACATCTTCGGGCCTTACCCAAGACAGAAAAACCCCTGGTACTAGTTCTGCGTAATAAATACAGTATGATCAGAACCTGTTATAATCTAGTTCTGCTTGAAATTCAAGTGGTTTGGACTGGAGTTCATTTTATATGTGCCTCCAAATAAAGTTAGTGTTCCCTATTTCCCCCCTCCCCCTTAGTCTATATGGTATCTTAATGAATAACAGGCTTAATCACTCTGGTATCAAGATAGCCTTTTTACAGCCATGCGAATGTTCTTTGGTTTGTAATTTGTACATGCTTTACTCATCTATTATCATTGTTCTTTCTAAATGAGAAAATGCAAATGTTACACCAAGGGCCCCATCTTCATAGCTTACTGAATGTAATTCCTGACAGCAACATGAAGCTGTTTAGCATAATTTTCCTGTTAATAAACTGCCAATTACAGTAATTTATTTTTTAGCATCTAAAGACCAAAAGGTATATGATGATTTCCAGCCCCCTCCCAATTAACGTCTCAATTTGTTGTTTCGGTATGTCTGTGAAAACAAAAAAAATGGAATGGACACAGTTGTTCAAAGATAATATGAATGCCGTTGCCTTTCACACATTCAGAAGCTTTCCTCATCTGAGACACAAAATGCAATTTTGTGCGTTTGTGGGTATGCACTCCCCATTGCGCAGGTCCGGGTGTCTGTGCACGCCACTTAGAGCAGCAGCAGATATCTGTATTAAACAGGAATGTGAGTCAGCTTGAAAAACTGCCAAATTAAAACTCTCTGTCAAAGCTGCTTAGAAACACCTGCCAGCAATGAACAACTTTTTTACTCCTAGTGACTCCTGTTCGTTGTTCAAAGGCTTCCCAAACTCAGATGGCCACACGGAGCTTTAATAAAGTTGGTGGAGAATACAGCAAGAGAGAGGGGGAAAAAAAGAATATTTAAGGAAATGTTTATAGTTGCTAGAAAAGATTCAGAAGTATTATATTTAGAAGCAATTATGTTTTGAACAGCCCTTCATGTACACTGTTTTCTGTTCAGATCTCTTCTCAACCTTTCTTATTAAAGAGAATTTGCATGAAAACAGAATCTTTGTTTCTTAAGAGTTTATCTGATCCTCCTGCTTATTTCCTGCTCCATATGCTCCTGAAATGATCATTCCCTGTGATATAACAACAATTTCAGAAGCAACTCAGACTGATTTTAATTGAAGAATAAGCAGTAGAGGGGATCTTAGAAAATGAAGGTACCACTTCCAATACAAATATCTCCAGTGGGTAAACATTGGGAATGGAAAGGCTTTTGGTTTGAGGAGAAGCTGAGGAAAATAACTCCGCTAACCTAGCAGTAATAAAAAGAGATTAAAGCGTGCTCTGAAAGAAGAGGCATCGACTATGATGGCAGCTGCCAGCGGGGCAGCACAGTGCACCCGGTGCGCTGGCTCCGTCCTCGACTGCTGGCGCCTGGCCCGGCCTGGGGTAAGTCTTTACCTTTGCATGCTGCTTGTAAAACAGATAACACAATTTCTTATTTTTGGCTAATACATTGTTTTCTCCATTTTAATCCCAAGAAAAGTCATTCTTTTCTTGAAAGCTAGTGCTAGACAGTCCTCTTATGACCTGTTCCCTGTGGCCGCCCCAGCTCGCTGCCCATGGGAGATGTGTGCTGACCCCTGAGCGCTCGTGTTCCCTTCTAGTTGTTTTGCGGTGCCCCATGCACCGACCCTCGGCAGCTGGGAACAAAAAGTGTTCATCTGCTGAGGCTGAAGTAAACCTAAGAGTTGCTGGTATGTCATGGAAAATTCAGAAAGTCTTTGCATTGAAGAAAAATCCTTTCTTCATATCTATGTTATATGTCTTATTAAGGCCCAATCATTTACAGCTGATTTCTCACTCCTGGAAATAAATATCCAGATTCCTGGATTCCCGTGGCTTAGGTACGGATTAATTTTCCCTTTTGTGTATATTTACAAATATGGACAAATGCCTAAAAGTCAGATAGCAAAATGCATTCAACAGATCTAGATTGCAGATATCACTAGATAGAGGAGGGGGTAAAATAGATTCCAGGAGTCCGGCTGTGAAATTTGGATTTGGATTCCAAACCTCTTTAAGACAGCAAAAGGTGTGGATGTATTTGAGCATGGTGTTTATTCTTCATTTATAGCAGGCCTCAAAACAAGAAGTCTTCCTCCTGCTTTTCAATCATGGCTTTCAGGAAAAGGGTTGATTTTCCTATCATGTACTACATCAGTCATGTAGTATGTAGATCATACCGCAGAAAATACATGGCCCCTGCAGCCAGGGCACAAATGGATTTTGTCTCAGGTAATTACATCTCAGTCAAAAAAACTTGAGAGATATGCCATTTTTCAACAGCTATGCGCAATCCTTTGTAAATGTAAGAAGCTCGGCCTTGACTCAGCCTCCCGTTGACTGCGGGGACACGGAGGCAGGCTGCAAGCGATTAGACCCCTGCTGTAATATTTATTAGACATTCAGGAGTCAGGTTTGGCAGAAGAATTTTCATTACTTGTATAAATACTCAAATTTAAAGCCTGCTCTGTTTTTTCTAAACACCTAGAGCGGGCTTTTTCAAAGGACTCAGCATTGGTGTCAGTGGTCTAGGTAATGAAAATAAATTGACTTCAGAGGAAGCACAGTTAGGTCAATGCTAAGCAGTTACTTAAATTCCACCTTCTTGCTAGCTACGCTTGGAAATCTAACGTGAAAGCACGTGTAGTGCCATCGCCAAATCTCATTTGCCCAGTCACCCTCTCAGGGCTAATAAATGCCTCCTCTTAGACCTTGAGCACCCAAACTGGAGAAGTTTGCCCTCAGCTGTGCCGAAATCGTGGGCCCTGCCCAGGTGCCTCCAGCAGCCAGCGGAGCAACTCGCTCCTCTGGCTGAGGCCTGGCATGGCTCGTTGCAGAGCCCAGGGTGCCGTTTCGTCCAAAAGCTACGGCTGGACCGTGGCTCCCATCCCTGCCTCCTGCGCAAGCACCCTAATTATCGTCAGAGGTGGCTCACGCTCGGCATGAACCTGTCGCTGCAGCGAGGCGTGTTCTTTGCGGAAAAATTGCAGTTGCTTTGAAAAACAATCCAAGGGAGCTTGTTTGGGGACCTTATTTGAACAGGGTGCGTCATGGTGCAGTGTCCGTGTGTCTGATGTTTGATGGCGTGGGCCAGGCAGGCCTTCTCCTCCCCAGTGCAATGCCTCAGGCAAGGGCTCAGATGAGAGAGGTTCTTCCAACGCTTTGAAAGCCAAATTGAAGCAATGTTATTGAAGTTATTAAACTTTAAGAAGATGCAAGTGTATGTGCCAGCTAGTTACTTTTTGATAAGTATATACTATTAATAGCACTTAAAAAAAACCCAACTGAAAAGCTGCAGTATAGATATTCTTCAAGATACTCTTGACTATTATGAGATTAATGGATATGGGGCAGTTTGGAACTGATACATTAATTTTAATCATATAGCTCAGTTTGTATTAATGAGAGAGAAGTGGGTGAATCCTATAGAAAGACAGGACAATATATCCCTAAAAGGCATATGTGGTGAATATGTACTTCATGTTAGAAAGTTGTTGTTAAGCATTGAAAATAACTGACAGCTGAATTTATCAGATAGAACTTGCAGTATATATGGCAGTGCAGCAATACACGCAACAGCATGACAATGCCGCTTGTGTGTTAGGATAAGCAAATTCCAAAATAAATCTGAACAGTGAAATAATTGTATTTCTTCCCAAGGAAGATCCTCCTATTTGCATGCTGGGCAGTGTTTTGGGGCATATTTGCACATGCACTGTATGGAGGCTTATGACAACATTATGTTTTTAATATACTTGACTGTTCAGTTGGAGCTGAATGACGCAGCTTAATCATATCACTTTTCAGCTGCCTTTAGTATCAAGTTTTTTATTTATGGACTAGAGATTTAGGGCACTGTAGTATTTCCATGCTGGTCTCTAAGCTAGCAAGCACTCTTCCTTTCTAGCCTGACCTCTGTCCCCTCCTATAGCTGTAACCTCGTCTCCGTCGCCTGAGGCTGGAAAAGCCTGACAAGTAATTGCCCTGGAACTGGTGTCAGACTATTAAATGCAACAAGGAAGGAGAGCGGCACCGTGCTAATCTGCCCTGGAGCACTGACTCTTTGCCTATGTGCGTTATGGCTATACGTTGCCAGCCTGACGACCGGGAGCCCCAAACATGCTGCCAACGTTGCCCCTCGCCTGCGGCAGGCGGAAGCGCTGCTGACATCCCATTGCATTTACTTGACTCGTCAAACAGCCCAAAGATGATTTAACATGACGAGCTGGGATGAGCTTTCATTGCTAGGATGCCTACAAATGTTTGTAGTTATAATTAGGAAATGTGCTAACCCTCCTATTAACCTAATTGATGTGAAGTCTTGATTAGGCAGAAAACTGAATTTCCCCCAGCTGACTGTACTAGAAGATCAGTTTAGTTTGAAATGGGAGCTGTAAGGAGCGTGGATTGCCGATTAGTCCTCTGAACAGGAGGCAATGAAGAAATGGTCAGGTGCATCTTGAAAGGTTTGCAGTGACCGAAGAAACCCCTAAATGAAGACGTGTGTTATATAAGAGCAGCATTTCTTAATCAAATGGATGAGGCCAGGGCGCAGAAGCTGGCCTGACAGCCCCGAGCAGGCTGCGGGGCTCCGTCCCAAAGCCAGCCCGAGTCCCTGGCCCGGGGCAAAGCTTGCTTCTACGGCGCCATTTGCACCGGCTAGCAAATCTAGGGCATGCCTGTCCTTCCAAACGGACAAGGTCATTTTAAAACTGGGAGCAGCAAAACCACACAAAAACTAGGCTGACCATACTAGTGCACTGACACAGGTGTACAACTTTGGGAGCCACGCTGATGTTTGCACAGCATCGAGCTGTGCTGCACCTCACGCTGTGAAGACGTGCCCTCACTGACCTGACGGAGCGATAAAGAAATCTACTCTTTTAACTGCGATTCCAGGAGAAAATGGCTGTTTTTTTAAAATAAAATGGTTTCTGCTAAAAGATTAATGCCATACGAACGCGCTAGTGATGTAGTTGTAGTTGTGTCATAAGGCTCTCTGTAATGCAAAGTTTCTCACCCAAAGAAGAGCTTGGGTGCCTGAAAGCTCTCTCTTGGTCTCCAGCTACGTCAGCTGCTTCAACCAAAGATCTTACCTCTCCCTGCAAACCTTGCTGGAATTCATATCAGGAATTCCATTCCTAGTTTTTATTTATCCATTTCATTCCTATCGGGAATGAAACTCCTAAATGCAAAAGGACTCCATGTTGACCTTAAAACCCCTAAAACTCCTGTTAATACTAGGCAAACTGGAGACAATATGTAGAGGCAGGGGGGGCCGTGTTTTACTTATGCACAGGGGAACAAAGCTCTGTAGTACAATCAAAGGCAAACAAAGCTCTGTAATATAATCAACGGGCAAAAATTGGCTTTAAGTAGGTGCAATAGAGCCACAATGATAGCTATTGGATAGCACTTAGTCCCATTATTATTTATGTGATATTTGAAGCCACAATGATATTAAAGTCACCCTCACTAAATATATAACACTTTGTATCTTGACAGCACTTCATAAACATTAATGAATTAAGCTGAAGTAAACATTTCTCTAATATCAACCTTTCCTGAACCTATCTCCAAATGGAGATTAAAGGCAATGAGAGGCACATTGCAGTCCAAGCACGCACAAGCCTTATTGCCAGTCCAGAACTTGAGGGGGGAAAAAATATCTGGATTTTCTATTTGCTGCAGACCCATTAACGAAGGGTTAACAAGCTGCTTCTATAGCCTGTGCCCCATCATTTGGACAATGTACTAGTATGGGGGAAGGAGAAAGGTCAAGATGAAAATACAGCCCAAAAGGGTCTTGCAAAGCTGTCTGATTTTGGGCATACAGTGTTTGAGAAGATCTGTTCTTATCAGTTGAAAAACAGAAAATTGCACACCAAGCTAATCTCAGGGGTGGTATCCCACTGGATGTTTGTCAAAGTTCAGCTGATGCAACCTCCAAGGATTACATTGGTGTAAAAATAAGTGCAAGCCAGGAACGAACCCATAACAGGGGAAATAGCAAAGTGATGTGGTGACAGTCAGCACATACAGTGGGTGCTGAAACATTTTCTTTAGATGTTTGTGAGGAAAGCGTGCAGACCAGGGACAGGATATGTGGTTTTGGCCAAAGCTGGTTCCTGGAGCCAGCTCTAACTCCGTAGCGGGCAAGGACTTGCGGGACACTTGCCTGGCAGATGGCGGTTCTGGATCAGTGCTGGGGACAGGTTACATGAATCACTCCTGGCTGCCGAGTGAAGGAGTTGCTACCAAAGCTGACTTTAGAACGAGGGGCAAAGTACTTAATAGGCCAATTTTTTAAAGAGTCCTTCACACAGAATTGTTACAGTTGTACTTGTCTGAGTTTTGGACAAGCAAAACTCACATATCCGAGGCTTTTGCTGAATTCTCAGAAACTCATGAATGCAGATTTAATTCCCCAAAATATACAGACAAAATGCTTGCATTCAACCTTAATGATCCCTTCAGGAAAACTGGCCAAGTCAGATGGTAACGTTCAGTAAATCCTTGTTATCTATGCTTGCTTTATGAAGGAGCCTGAGTATCATGTTTAAATCCCTGTAGTTACATCTTATATACTGGCTGCTGTGAAAATAAAATGTTTTCATTCAGCATTTGGTGTATATTATGGGTAGCTCTGGCGTGTTCCAAAAATGCCTTTAATATTATTAGCATGTTGCAGGCCTTTGAAGGGTCGCTGTGATGAATAGGACAGTGGAGGCTGTTGGAAGGTAACATTTCAAACTGAAAATGTTACGGCGATTGGAGGGTAATTGAGATACTGTATATTTACAAAGGTCTGTCTTGGAAACACTCCTTTAGTGAATGCTAAGCTTGCTTAAGAGCTTTCTTCCTTCCTTGAATCAGGGCAAAGACAAATTCAAAGAGCAAGAGGAAAGAAAGAGCAAGGGAGGCTGGAAAAATAAAATGTGACCTTTCCTGTAAAGTCCTGCTAATGGGGGAGCTGTGGGTGTTTATCAGAAATAGATCACATAATGAATACTACTGCATTTTGGAGGGGGAATTAATGACACCTTGTGTGATTTTATCACGACCCATTTTCTTTTGATAAAATTTGTGCTGTGTTATGCAGAATATTTCGAACAGCCTTTCCCTGCGTGGTTCTTTATAGTAGAATCAAGCTTCAGGGATGAGAAGTCATTGGGCAAGGCTCTCCTTCGCTGACATGGTTTGCTGGTTTTTCAAGATGAGTTAGAAAGAGCGAGTTATGATTTTGTAGATTTACAGAGGTCTGTGTCCTCTTGAGGCCATTAGCAGAATTAACAGGATCAAGCCTATGTTGAGGTTGAGTATTATGAGACCTGGAGAGGTCTGGCTGTCCTCGCATCCCAAGCATGGAGAAGTGCACGGCACTGACACGGGCCAGGGTCTCGCAGAGCCAGGGGCGTGCACAGGGTCTGGGTGGATGACGCAGCCTAGAGCCAGCCTGGGCCACCAGGAAATGTGCTTTAACTATGACAGCAGGATGTTGATGACAGTTTAGTGATACAAGTGGGATAAGATGGAAGAGACGCTGGGATTTGCAGAGGAAAAACAGCCAGTCAGCTTTTGAAGGATCATGTTTTTCACTTCCATCCTCTGGAAGTACTCCTAAACTGGATAGGAGAAAATGGTAAGAGCGACAGTGAGGAGCGATGAGAGAATTCCCGTGCCTTCCAACGGGAAGGTGCATTTTAAAGTAAATTGTTGGTTCTTAAAACTGGACCTTGCTTTCTGTGCAGGGGTTTTTACGGCCTGCTGCCTCATTATCTTAGTAACTTATTGTAGTTTTATGTCTGTGCTGAGCTGCAAATGGAGCTGCCCGTAATCCCCTTTTTATAGACTTAATTCGGCTAGGGATAATTTCCTATGGAGCCAATGTAATGTCTTCCCCTTGGTGGTGGGGGCACAGTGTGAACAGTTCCTGGCTGCTATGCAGTCAAGGTGAAAATACCCCTTCTGACCATGGTTTAAAATCCCTTCCAGTCCAGCCTGACTTTAAGGAGGTGTTGGTATCGACGTTGCGGCGTGGAATACAGCGATGGGCTCGCCGCTGGAAAGAGCAGCGCCAGCTCCCCAAGCTGCAGGGTTCGGTATGCTCACGGTGGTGGTCACGTTAACACCCCCTTGCTTATATGAAAGTTAACATCGGGCAAGTCACAAAGGACTCTTTTGGGAGATTCCAGTAGCTTAGGTACTTACTGAGACAGTCGGGGTGAATATTAGAAACTGCCTTTCCAACCGGTCTTTGAAACTCTTACAATTTCACATCACCCGTACATACCGGCCAGATAGTTTGTTTTCAGTGAACATTTGTATGAGTGAATTATTCACCCATCTGCAATATTTATCTTTAAAATGACTAGACAATTCAGCCCCTTGTGGAGATGTGCCTCTGTGTGAATTCATAAATCCACGATCGCTGGCAGGACATTTTCTGCAGGGCCTGATGATCTATTTATTCCCTCTTTTCTCCTCTCCGAGGGTTAGCCCAGGCTTCCTGTCTTTGACATGAACTGCAAGCGAACAACTTGTATAATATTTTACTACCTCCTAGTTTGAATATAAAGCTCCTGCAATGCACTGCACAACTACCGCTTGTCAGGTTAGCAGCTCTGTCAGCTGATTATAAGACAGCAAAAGCAATTTTGTATGAATTTTTTCCTCGCACACAGCAGACATAATGAGCAGAAGGGATTATGTGATGAGCTGAAGTTACTGAGCTAAATGAGGAATTGCAGATGCAAATTGGGAGTCTTTGGTACTTTGGTATTAGCGGTCAGTTCTGAGGGCTAACTTAGATGGGTTTTTTCTTTTTCTTTTATGAGGCACTTGGAGCTCCTGAACTCTGGGGCCATGCAAAGAGCTGTGGACGCAGAGGATCATAAAATTGCCAGTGTAGACAACTGAAAATCATCCCATATGGAGAGCAGGCAAATGCTGCTCTGGAGTACTGCTGTGTAATACCCCGTCGGTAGCTACAGAATTTGGATGCCAAAAATAAACCTTGTCCACCAAGCCCTGTATGTCCAACCTAGGTCAACAGATATCCAATGCCTCAGTTGGTGCATTCAACCAGGAATTTCCATTATCCCATTTCATTGTTCATCTAAACAGTATCTGTGGACCTGGGATTTGTAGGCAGCATTGGTTCTCACTGCGTTAGTGACCCATGTGGGGACCTGAAGGAGTCAGAGAGGATGCTAGCTTGTAGAAGGAGGTGACTTTCTGCAAATATGAGTAATATCTTTAAGTCCCAGAGAGAAATGAGGTCTGGAACAGTCTTTTTCTTGACTTTTCTTCTTGGCCTGTGTTAGAGACCTCTCTGCTCACATGGCTGGTGCCTCTTTTGGCATTTCCTAGCTCTCCCTCTGCACTGTATTAAAGGGTCTCAGCTATTAATACGTGATTCCTGACTCCATTCAGAGTATCAGATATTGAATGTAAGGGGCTCGTTTGCTCCGTATTTTGACGGCCAATGCTTTTCCTGGAGAACAGGAGTAGTATTAGTAGCACTTGATAGTTGCTTAAGGTAATGATTCAGAAAATTGTTCCAACCACTTTATCTTAAAAGAGTGTAGGTTTTAAAGAACATATAGAATCTTACTTAAATGACATCCCTCAGTGGTTATTAAAAAGCTATTCTTTGTCAGGGAAGATCCATTATGATGAGCATAAGGGACTCCATCTTATGAGGTTGGAGATTTTGGGCTTGATCTCGGCTTGCGTGAACTAGGGCAATTCCATTCAGTTGAGTAGTAATTTCCATAACCTTAGGCTGTAGTCCTGAATATCCATGTTTTGAAGAGCAAATTTGCCAGAGTATTTACTTAAGAACATGCATTCTTTGGACAGACCAACATTTACCAAAGTGTTAAGGTCTAAGTAGTGCACTGAAATATGCTGTGTGAGTGACAGTTGTTATTAAATGTTAAAGCCTCACTTTTGTCTAATAACTATTATGTGGCATGCCACAGAACTATGTCTGATCGCTTGTTTTTGAATTTATCTCCCAAGAATCTTTTTCTTTTTCTGGAAAGGGCTGAAGAAAATACAAAAAGAAAAGCACAGTACTCTACTCCTAGGAAGTTTTCTTCATCTGCAAAGGAAAGCTGCTATTTGCCCTGGCTTTAAATTATTGTGAAATGACTTGCAAATCTTACCTTGAAAGTGAAGTGGTTCACTACATTAAAGAATCTCATGCAGAAAGCAGCTAAAATGTTGTAGCCCATTTCCACTGATTTTAGGATTTAAGTTCTGCTAATGCATGTGTATCCTTTGTTAATGTCTACATAAAGAATAGAGTGCTTTACACTTGAACTTTAATACCTGAAAGTGAGAATAATACAGCTGCAGTTCTAGTCATGTAACAGGAATGAACACATCATCTCCACTGCGGCTCTGTCTGTTAAATACCCCAAAGACGACCTGATAAGAGTAGAGAAGTCTTCTACTGGTGCAGGAAAGATTTGTCTACTAAGGAAAGAGTTTAAATCAAAGTTTCCAGGAGGAACAAGACACCAGCTCTTTAAACTGTGTAATTTCTTTATCCGAGGGCCAATGTGCACCACTCCACGCTGTCCTAATTAGAACGATAACTAATGGGGCATTGTGACAGTGCTAACGGGGAGACTGAAGTTTTAGTTGAATGGACAAATTAGCTTTGAATTTTCCTGCAGTCCTAAAGATTTTATTGTAATTTTCCGTTTCTGCTTAGGCATATTTGCATTTTGCGTAACAGTTTTATCTCTAATTTGTCGGCTATTATCAATCTAGTGTCAATAAGGTAGAACCAGTAACTTAAAGAGCTTTTAATATTACTGTGCCCATCGTGGCAAATGGGCATCCTCGTGCGACTGGCTCCAGGGCTGGTTGGAGACCCAGAGCTGGGGGCTGAACGTGGATATTCCTGGGCAGAATACGGACCTGGGGCATCAGCCTGACCCAGCGCCTTGCCCAGACTGAGCCTGCGAAATGCTGTAGGCACATAGTATCTGAAAGGTCTTGTATTACAAGGGCATTTGTTACCTCCCATTACTGTTTTACATTTCCCTTTGCTGCACAGAATATGTAGATCTGCTCAAGCATGGGGGATGGTGTAACCCCCTGATTTTGGCAACAGTTAGGAAGTCTATTGGTACTTGCCAGGAATATCAGTTCCATGAACACCTCTTCCACTGTTGACTGTTATTGGAAAATGAAGGAGCAAACTGAGAATAACTTCAGAGCATAAATTCTCTGTATGTCTCCTCTGCCTAGTCAGGTCCTGTTTTCATTATGTAGGTTGGCAGAAAGCTCTTGCTCCATGGTCCTTGTGTAGGATTGAAATGCAAGTTCGATTAGGAAGCAATTAAAAATGTGACCGCTCTGTTATTTGTTTGTCAGACTAGGGGTTTTTTTTGGTGCTGTGCCGTGTCCCTCCTGCCCTGAGCTATCAGCTCGCTAACATCAGGTCACCAGTTTGCTTTGCTTTTCCTCAATGGTTCCCCGTCGGCCAGTCTCACCTCTTGGCCTGCTTGACCATCACCCCATCCACTTTCCTGCCTTGCTGGACAGTATTTCTCAGATTATCAGAATGGTGTGGAAAAAATTCGTGCAAGCTCACAGTTCCTGCTTCCCACAGCCCCAATTGAACTTTAACCAGCCGCTGTCACCACTCCGGCCTCATCTGTTAGCCGGTTCCTTGTCTGATTGATTATTTCACTAGCCTTGCTGTTTTAACAGCTGTATTGAAATTCGTGTAAATCATATCTCCAATCTCACTCCTGTTCTCTCTCACTGTCCCTTTCTCAGAGATATGAATCAAACAGTAATATTGATCAGCATTTAATGCCAGACACAAAGGAAAATTTGCTTTCATGTAATATGAAGTATTAATAAAACATTAATGAGGGCAAAGAAGAAGGCTGCAGACACGCCAGCCAGCTCATCTGTTCCTTCCCTTTCTAATCTGGGGCTAAGTCACGTCTGTGTTATGCCGTGGTCTGGACTTTCAGCCCACGTTGAAATTTGAATCTGATTTCTAAGTCCAGATTTGGAGAAGTGAAGGGACATATCACTCTAAAGGACTGACTGAGAGACCTTAGGTGCTTTTATCCTCTGTGCATACAGGATGGCTCCTCAAATACTAATACTCTGAATTTTAACATCAATCGTTTTATTGAAGTTGGACTGCGCTGATCACTTTCAAACGTTGTGACTCATTGAACTGGACATTTATTCATGTCCTGCTCTGTATTCCCCACGAAGTGCAGTGATACTTCTAGGGTTGCAGGCTGGCACTCAGAAAGCAGCAACTGAGCTCAACCAGTCAGAGACGTTGACAGGTGAGCCCCAGGTCTGATTTCAGATAGGCCGTGGGCTTGCTTTAGGTTGTTGCTTGGGAGACTCGGAGGCATATCAAAAATCCAGTAAGTGCCTTCTCGTTATTCTCCTATTAGCTCAGGAGTGCACGGAGTGAGAGAAAATGTGAATTCAAATGCAGAGAAAAGAAACACAAAGTTAAATGCAGAGGTGTTTGGGGAATTTGAAAATAAGCATTGATGATATGTAAAGCAATACTTTGATCTGATTTATAACAACCATGGCAGGGACATCACATCTGAGCTGTAACAACAGAGTGCTCACTCTCTGCTGTGTAAAGGTAATCAGGGAAAAGGAAAGAAAAAAAAAGGGGAAAAAAATAAAAAATGAAGGAGGAATATAGGATGAGAAGGATAGAGGATCCAAAGAGGGATAAGAAGAACGCAAGCATAATGGAAGTTGCATCTATAAAGGAAAAAGAAGCCAGACTACTATGTCTATTGTAAAATCAGTGTGCTTGGTGCAGGCTGTGGAGTAGCTGCGCTGGCTGAAGCCCGCTCCTCGGGATATACAAAGGTATTGCGGAATGCACTTCTGGCACCCTGGGTTTGATGCTGTCCTCGGTTGTGCCTCACTTTGATGTGGTTATACAGGCGTGTGGGAGGGAAGGAGCTGTCATCGGAGAGCAATTGTCAGCTAATAACAGGGTATAAGAAAATAAGAAAAATAAGGCTAAAAAGATTATGTGAGTCACCTAATATGGAGATCTATCATTATACTTCAAACATCAGATCCTGCTAGGGAAAAAAGCCCCTCTTACTCCAGGCTGGTGTTTTATCATGAACTTTGAAGCTGCCTCGGTGTTTACCAGTATCCGCTGATTGTTTGATCTCCAAGTTAAGTGTAGCTCCAGCCAGATTTATAAGCAGCTGAATGAAAGAGAAGCAGAGTTATATTTCTACCACACTATAGAGTAACTAGATCTGCTGCAGTTTTCTAAATCATTATTGCTTATTAGGAAAACTTTCATTTTCTCTGCTACTGGATGGCACTTTGTTTTAATTTTCTTTTTTAAGGATCCTTTCCATCAATGACCTGCAGCCTGTGTAAGCGGGGATATAAAGCAATTGATGTGAAATCAATATTAATTCTCCTTTTTTTCTCCTTTTGTAACAGATATTTATCAGGATGTTATGACCTGGCAGTCTGGAGCCTTTGAGCTTCCAAATGCCAAACTCTGAAGGGGTCACGGGATGCTCCCGACCCCCAGAGTCACCAGCACCAAGTGAGCCCAAGCAGAGTCATATGGGCCACAGTTGTGTTGTGTGCTTGGCTACATACCAAGATTAAATCTCAGTTTTGTATCGTTGCTTCTTATCCAAACCAGTCACTACAGTTATTTCCAAGGCTCGGACAAACCAGCCTAAACTGCACAGCTGTTTTATACAAATCTGTTGAGGAATTGGTAGGTTTTGTCAGAGATGTGGGTAGTGGGTCTTGTCTGGTTTTATTTTGTTTCATTTTAGGGTGGAAGTAAAAGCAGAGGTTTTAAAACAAGTTTTAAGGTAAGATGAAGCAGATGTTGCTGGGTTTTTGTCAGAGATTTCCCTCCATGCATAGGAAGGTAAGTGAAAGGAATCCCAGGGATGCTGGAGAGAAAAGCTGACTGCAGGTGACTCGAGGCAGATCAGTTTGACAGTGGAGTCACTGTGGGATGCTATACCAGTCAGTTATGCTGAAGGCTAAGTTATGAAGAGTTTCATATTTAAAGACAAGAATATGGTATTTAATGTAGATTTGAAGTGGGTAACACTGGAAGGACTCAAAGAGGAAGTTGGCATACAAAGAGCAATGAGCCAAGGTGACTTCAGGGGCAACATCCTAGGAGACCAAAGTGAAATAAAGCTGCAATGCAGATGGCCAGAAAAAGTCATCTCATCATGTATTAGCACTAATCTAAACAGTCTTTCATGTCAACAGAGATTGGAGCTCAGGAGACTGGGTCCTATTTCTGACTCGGCAGCTCCTATTTAACCCTGCGCAAGCCACTTTATTGTGCTGAGCCTCAGTTTCCCTTTCTTGAAAAAGGCATTATCCACCCTCACTTTATAGCATACTTTGCAACTTCTTGCATAAAAGTGCTTAAGGGAAATCTAGCTTTACTTGTAGCCCCCAAGAAAAGCTTTTCCAGTAGCTATAACCAACAGTGACAATGGCCCAAAATCAGAATTGAACATCTCTCTCATTGGTGTGATGGGAGAGGCAAGCTGAAATGCGGCTGTTGAAGGAACCTGCTCTGCGTCCTGCATGCTGTGCTGCTGATAGGGATGGAGAATTTTAGTTTCCAGGGCTGTTCATCTGGCACCTTTAACCAGATATCTATAAAAAGGGGGAAAATGATGAATCATCAGTCTCAGGTGCTTGTTAAGTGTTCGTGTTAGAGACTGTTTCCAATGGTCCGTAGCTTTAGTCTGCTAAGAGTAATTCTGTTCATCCTTCTGGCTGCCCAGCAGATGAGCAAAATGACTGACAGCAGAAATATTCCAAAACAGGGGATATTAAGCAAGCACACCGATGACTGATGTCTGCTGTTCTCCCAATGGAGTTATCACTCATGTGATTTAAGTTGATTTCAGTGACACTTGTGCCCTTGAGGATTTCTCTGCTCCTTTGCAGAACAGTGTGCACTTCACTTGGAGTTTTGCAAAGAGCTGTGCAGGGAGGGTCCTCCCACCAGAGGGCTGGGTCTCCATCAGGACCCCCGGCATCGAACGGCGCTTTGCCAGGGACAGCGAATGTCACGAGTGTCCTGAGACCTGTGCTAGTTCTCTGCTGGTTACCTGATCAAATCTAAGGTCCTGATGTCAAGCTGTAAAGCCCTCAAGTGGCTTGGGGCTGCCCTATCTGTCCACGTCTTCTTCTCATGCTGAAACAGCTGCTTTTGCAAAGGGGAATCTGCTTGATCTCCCAGATTAAGGCAATGGTAGTGACCGGGGAGGATCGTTAGCTCTGAAATGGGTTTCCCTCAAAAACCTTCTTGGCTTTCAGGACGCAGTGGTAGGTGTGGTGTTTGCAAAGGTTACAGAGGGAGTGCGGCTGGGTGGGAGCATGCCAGGAAGACAGGGGAGCTACTCCTGCTTTGCTGGCCAAGGCGAGGATTAAGGGCATCGGCATGTACATCAAAGCATATAAATAGATGAGTTCATATAGTTTCCAACTAGAAGTGATATGATGGAATGGCTTCATTACCATATTTATATTTTCCTAATTGAGATCGCTTGCAAGACTATGATTGATTTCAGTGTAGTAGGGTCAAGTTCTATTTGATCTCAAGGCTTTTTCAACATGAAGATGAAATAAAAAGCGAGATCTGGAAAAGATCATGAAACCATTGCCTAAATTTAATATCACAAAGCATTTTTGCTTAATGGAACATTCTTCCTGTAACACTCTGTGACCTATTTCCTTGAATCCAACCATGTATTTATAACACGCTGTGGGAGCAGAAAATGAACACCAAGGGCTTCTCAGATCAGGCTGACCATGCGCTAAGCAAATCAGCAGTGATGTATAGGGAAATGACTCGTGGCAGGGTGTGAAAGGAAGAAATATGCCCCCTGTGTAGATTATAATATTGACTTCAATCATATTAGTACCTGGTCTCAGAAGTCAACTCAAATCCTGAGGTAATTTTGGCTTCTCTGGTGAGTGCTGCTTTTAGTCACGGGCTATTTTGAGTGGCAATTTTTAGAAAAACATGTAGAATTCCTTATTTGGGGATGATCAGCTTTTGTAGCAAATAGCCCAGAAAAAGGAACTGGTCTTTACCATAACATGATACATCTGACATAGAGTTCTGGAAAGGATTGTTTTAAATTTTTGCTTGCCCTACTGCATGTGTCAGAGACTAGCGGGCAAGTCTCGCTGGCTCAAAATGCTGCTGACAAGATTGAAGGTGTATTAGGAAAACCACTTTCTCCTAGGCATGAAATTATTCCAACACTTGCTATGGAAATGTATTCCAGTAATCTACTGCCACTTCATTTGCAGTGCACAGAACTGGAGATTGCTTCAGGAAAAAAATAACATCTGCATTAATGTTGTGTAAAATCATCAAAAAACAACTGCTTGCTTTATTCAGCAGTCTGGAAAGTGAATTGCAGTAATTAATGGATGTATTTTTTTTGCACATATCCATATTATTATTCTACCCATTTCACAGATGCCAACATCACAGCTCAGGTGAAAAAAGGCATCTTAGGAAATCATGTTTTCAGTTGTATGCTCGTACTTTGGTTTGTGCTGCTGACTCGCAGAGGGTAGAGTTGAACCCATCTGACTCTCAGGCCCTCAACCGCCAGCCATTAGATGACACCCCCTCCATGAGAAGGCTGTTGCAACAAATTGGCTTGTGTAGGAGAGTGGGGACCTACAATATGATTTAATGCTGCATTTGGGCTGTTCCACCTAGCTATGCCAGATAGCTGCTTCGAGTGGTTGTTGCCAAAGAGGTTTGTTTCAGGGACAGAGAGTGATGAATGAAGAAAATGAATAGGAAAAGTTAGTGGAACTATACTGAAAAGCTTATTGAAGGCTCTTTTATTCAATATTGGTCTTATTCATAGCTGCAGTAAGCATGATAATTGCCGGAAAGATATGTAGTGTTCCTACTTTGGGAACCATCAGTCAAAGTTGGTAAATAGTCCATCCAAGGCATCGATTGTCACCTGCTCCAGCTTTCTGCAGGCAGCCAGGGTATCTCTGCAAGGACTGCTTGAAGTGAGAAGGGCTTTGGATAGCTTTGGATCGCACTTCGCGCTTTCCACGCAGAGTCTGAATGTGCTTCCAGGGTGGCTACCAAAGTTAAAAATGCCTTGGCATAAAACTGCCAAGCTTTATCTTCTCCATAAATTTGTCCAAGGACTAGGAGTGTTTTAAGGCACATCAACCTAAAGAAGTTTTAGAGTGTGCTGGAAAAGAGCTATAGTGCTGTAATTTACAGCCGGGAACGTTCACCTGGACAATAAGAGGCCTGGTGCATTGAGCTGAAAAATATGCTGCAGTGTATGGTATTGGCTTGTTTGTAATAAAACACTAGCCTAGTACATTTTATTGGTTTTACTGCCATTTATTGTTTTGTTTTCAGAAATACAGTATGTAAGCAAAACCAATAAAATAGTTTATTACATAGTAATTGTTCAAGAAAAGAAAGACCTTCCCGAAGAGGTACCATATGGTCTCTTAAAAAGTACTCAGTGGGCTTCACCTATTAGGAGACAAAATGGAGGAGATGGTTGAACACCGTCCCAAGTTCTCAGTTGTCATCAGCGGGGCTGCATGGAGAGTGTTTCACAAGCCCTCAGGCAGTTGCCCATGCTCTTTATGTGAGTACAGGTGATCCAAGAGTGAAAAGCAGAAGCAGGAGATGTATTACTGCTCATTCATCCAGCTCTGGTTAAAAAGGTTCTGCTACCCAGTGAGAGAGCAAGGAGAGCAAGAGGGTACTTCTGAGACCAGATGCAAAGTAAGTAGCAACTTTACTAGCAAGTATTACATTCAGGTAGACAGCCGTGGTTCTCCTACCTCCTCTCTTTGGATTTTTCTCTCAAAATATTAGATGTGTTTGCTTAAATTCAAGATTGGTCTCTGCAAAACCTATGTACTCAGCTCTTCTTACCTGGGCAGTCTTACCCGGTCTAACGCCTGAGAAACCTTAAAATCGTGTCAATGTAGACAGATTCTCCACAGTGGTTATCTGGCCCTTCCCTGGCTGGACTATCAGCCATGAAAGGAATGCTTCTCCCCAAAGGATATATTTGGGAAGCCAAATTCCTTCCACGTATGTATGGTTTCCTACCTTTCGTTATGACCTAAACGCCTAAGTAGGGCATGCTTGGAATATAATCAGCTCCACCTGCAGCTCTTCAGCATTTTGAAATGTTTGCTGTATCCGGCGTCCTATTTAGCCTTTCTATTCAGCCTTCTGTAATCGAGCAGCTCTTTCCAGCACACCCACTACAGCTTCATCCTTATACTGCAGCAACCAATTCCAAGCTATTATTGCACTGCTTAATGAGCCTGTTCAGGCTGTTTTGGAAGAGTAGTCCTTAGCTCTGTGTCTCACCCCAGGAATTTAAATAGGCTCGTATATCAAGGCCAAGCCTTGATAATTCCTTTATTTCTGGTGGCATTCTAAATCACATGGAAACCAGGAGCTTCTTCCAAGCAGGAAAATCACTTCAAATGACTTCCTGTTGTTAGGCAGCCCCTACCACTGACCAGGAGCGCTCTTCAAATTTATCTTCTTAACTTGGGCAGTCAATCAAATTTAATGAATTAGGCTGGGACAAACAAATCACTGTTTCAAGTGTTACCAGTTAAATTCATCATCAAAGGTTTTGCTTGCAGCAATGTGTTTTAGTAGTGAGGGGTTGGTTTTCTGTTTTCTTTGTTTTTACTTAGTTTACAAGCCCATATGCAATTCCACAGTATTATTTCAAACTGCATCTCTGAGACTTATGCTGAATCCATGCACCCATATACTCTGGTTTCTTTGTTCTGCCTTTAATTTCTTGAGCTTGTCTGTTAAGGACTCATGTCAGTGTGGAGGGAGCAAAACACTTGAAATCTTTCAAATCAAGATGAGAACTTCTCTTTTGTAGAAATAATCTGCATTGCATCAATAATGAGCAATTATAACAAGCTGGTACCATTTCAATATTCATATTCCTATTGCTTTGTTCTGTAGATGTTAGTTCATACTTCTGAGAAGTCCTTTATATACCACTTAGATCATCCTACTAAAATGACAGATTTCATGACCTTTTCCCTCTTCAAACAGATTTTCCTTGAATGCGACTGTTCTGCAAAATAATTGTTAGTAGCACTCCTGAACTCCAGGTACTTTCAGTTGAACCTCTAGCAATGTGAAGTTATTTATTTCCAGAATGTGAAATTCTCTTGACCCTTCTTGAGTGCCCTCAGAAATGATTTCTGAGAAGGATTTCTTTGTAAATATTATTGTATAAATAGAAGTTTATCAGAAAGGCAGATATGATGTTATAGCTCTTCCATTAGAGACATTTATAGGGGACTCAGAACTTTCCATGTATAAGTGCTGGAGGATTGTGCCTAGGGGACGAAACTGTCTTCTAGGCAAACCACAGAGGTTGAAATCAGTGGAAAGTATTAATGTTCAATAGCTCTCTTGAACAAAATCAGGAGATCTAGATTTTATTAATGGTGCAACCAATAACTGGCAACAGTCTAAACATGTACTGGATTTTACCATGAGCTTTGTTACACATGCAAATATTCTAACACATTCATTATTCAAAATTATTCACTTAATTGGAAATTAATTCATTGATATGACTTGTTTGTGAAGATTTGTTGAAAATATTCAACACCAGAACTACAAAAAATTCTGCTGTATTTGTTAATGACAGGAGAATTTTTGTCAGTGTTTCTGCTCCCTGATTAAGTTTTAGCTAAAGAATTCAGTATTGGTTTTGAATTTCACTATTTTAAGGCATACAAAAAATGCAGATTTTTAAAATGGCTTATTATGAACTGTTAAACTTTAAAATCGCAGTGCTCCCATGTTTTTAAGCCAGTAAAGTTCAGAGGGTTGAACGCACACCAGAAGCAAACACAACCTAACTACAAATATTGGTTTACTTCATACTGGTAGAAGATCTTTGCCCCCACTTGTAAACGTCTACCGTCAGGAGTACGCTAAGCTACTTGTTTTGCTCATTGTCATGTATTTAATCTCCCTGTTTGCAGAGCTGGGATAATAGCGTGTCTCAGAAGCAAACACAGATTAGCCAGAGGTTGGGGAACGGGGATCAGCCTTTAGTTCCCGTGTCCTGCTCCACAGCAGTGCTGTCAGTAACTCTCTTTGTAGTGCTGGCAGAGAGCTCTCATGACACACAAAATTTACCGCTAAGGACTGAAAATCTCCTGAAGACTTTCAGCCCACAAGCCTGAGGCAGAGATGGGCAGTCCCGCACAAGGTGATGTACCGACAGAGCACAGCCAGGGGAGGAGGCTCCTGGAAAGGAGGAGGACCTGTCAGTGCTGTGAGTGAGAGGGTGGAAGCCCTGTTGGTGCTTCCTTCTCCAAGCTCTATGAGGACCCGTGGAGACTGGAGTTTTGCAGGGAAGTGGCACGGCATGCTTCCTGGTTCCTATGTGCTTCCTTTGGTGCTCGCTGTCAGCCTCTGCCAGACACAGGATGCTGGACAGGACTCAGCTTCAGTCTGACCTTCTGTGGAGGTTCCTCCCTGCGCTACCATGATTGTGATGGGGAACACAGGCACAGGCAGTCATGGGCTTTCCTGGCACCGTGGTTTGGAAGATTGCTCTGAGCACTAGAAGTCAAAGTACTTGTCTTAGCAAGGTCCTGAACTCCTTGCAGAACTTCACTACCACAGCCATTTTCGTGTTGGGGTCTCCAAAATGGGCACATGAAACAGTCTCCTTATGAGCACTGGTGTAAGTGGAGGAGCAAGTTACAGAGCCCAGTCCTGCTCTTCAGGGGCCAGTAACCATATGTGGTTTCTGTAGCTCATGATCGCTATGGTGCCATCCTAACTCTCCCTGTCGGTCTTGCTCCCCCATTTTCTCTACCAAGCTCTCCAAGTATACCAGGCTGCCACAGACTATCCCCGGCAGCCTTGTTTTGCCATCCACAACTTCTCTGCTTTAGCCGTTTCCTCTTGGCTAGCAAAAAGGTGGTCAGAATTGCCGTGTGTCCCTGCGGGTGTTCACCACATGAACGTACAGTGATGAATGCACTTAACTATACTTGCATTTCTGATGCTAGCTCTTCAATTCGAGTACGTCTTTGGTCTTTCTTTGTATTCAGGTTGATTGAGAGGGTTTAACTATATACGGTATTCAGATTGCTTTTATGCATGAAGAGATTTTCAAGAAATCAATGCACTCTTTGAGTGAAATAATTAATACATGAACTGACTGCCCTTTAAAGATAGTAGTAATGCTCTTTGCTAAGACCAATGCACTAATATTGTGTTCAGTAATGTACTTTTTAAAAGTTAAATTCTTCATCGTTGGTATTTGAGTAGGACACAGAATTAAGTATGCCAAGCTGTATTTATTACCAGAAAACTGATTATTATTACTGACCAATCTGGTCTTTAATGATTCAGCGAGCATGTTGGTTTTTATAGTAATGAATACGGGGCTCTTAATCAGGTGATCTGACAAGTGTGCAATTTGCCTGGAAAATTATGCCAGACTGAAAGTGTTTTTGTGAAGAATAAGGAAGGGAAAAGAACATACAAAATGTTGGCATTCAGGGAAGGAAGAGACAGCAAAAGCTGAAGGAGCAACATTGCAATTATTTGTTTCTAACATCTATATGCAGATATTGGCCAAAATTTGCAGGTAGTATCAGGCTTCTGTTGTGCCCAATTCAAAGCAAAGCTAAAGTCTTTCTTGACTGTGTTACACTGGAGGTGAACAGGAGCAGAAGTGTAATGCTGTTTACAAGCAGCATAGTAGTGTTGGTGCTATGAAAGACCACTTTAAAATCAGGTGGCTGCAGTCCACTTGCTGGGCTATGGTGGTGTGTTTAGCCTCCTTTATTTAAAAACTAAATATTTATTTCCATTTTCAGGGCATGTTTGTCTCATTCATTACCCACTCATGTCCCTAAGGCATCTTGTTCTTTCTATCATCGTGATCTACAGGTGAACAACCTAAAGTGTTATGGTAGGTCGAGAAAAGTGATCATTTCCATGGCTACCCAAAAACCATTAATTGCCATATAGATTCTTTTATTCAGATAGGAGTGGTTAGGTTTACAAAGTACAGTGAATACCCCATGACAGAACTGTTAACTACAAAGAAAAAGTTTTCAAAGCACAGCTGAAACATGGGACAAAATACAAGAGCTGCTTAGCTTCCACAAGAATGGTACATACACTGTTCTCAGTCATCCATATTTTCCGCAGTGAAAGCAAGCCACACAAACATCTTGTTAAAATATATTAATTCCCCAAATCTTCCTGGTTATCAGCTCTACATAAAAAGAATTATTAGATCTCTGGTTCCTCTTCTTGCGAAGCTTTGCTATTTTTTACTACTTTACTGCAAAGTTTCTAGATCATCAACATAATGTTACAAAACAGCAAACCACCTTTGTTGGCTACCCTTTCTACTAGTTCCCAGTTTGTCACTACTGGAAAGCTATTCCATTGAGGACTTGTCAAAACAATGAATGTCTAAAACTGTGACACTGGAAAGAATGATAGCTGATCTTCCTAATAAATAACGCAAAGCATGAGCTCATTTGCCCTACTGTAGATGATGATTAATTTTAAATCTTTCCCCCCACAAGGCTAAAACTGATCTAACTATAGGTAACATGCATTTTTTAATATTTTATAGTATTGAAGGTACTTTCAGATTAAGTTTATTCCATGAGCAAATCATTTTGGCAGATGTTTGGTTTTGCTGGGCCCATTCTTATTGTTTCTTACAGAGAACCAAATTTGCAGAATTACAGTCAGTCTGCAGCTGTCGAAGGGGGTTTAGGGCTGGATTCTTCAATCAGCTTCAGAGAAATACTCAGAAAGGCCTCAACCTGAAGGGGATTGCACCAGCATCAAGTTGAGATGTAAGCTTGTCTGAGGTCCCCCCGTGGCTAGTCCCCTGCGAAGTCCCTGGTGAGCTCTTGGTCAAGTCAGATAACACCTAACAAATATTGCAATGAGAGGATACTGTCTGCAACCGTAAACACGGGGAATGTTTTACAAAGGGCCAGTCAATTGTGGCGGAGCTGTCACAGACTTTCTTGTACTTACTTGGAAGTACTTTATGGTGTGATTTGCACCTGGGTTTGGAAAGCAGTAGTTTCTCAGCTTATGGGCTGCATCTCTCTGAACACCAATGGCTATAAGCGTTGGAAGTTTAGAGGAGAATTTGAGTTGTTTTTTATCTATGATAGGTAGTGTGTGTAAAGCGTTCATCTATTTTTTGTTGAGAAAATAGAGATTCTGGAGTCATATTTTGAAGACTAAGAAGATATTAAGTTGTACAGGGAATTATAATATTTGAAAACAGTGTTCCATCTTTCTTTAAAAAATACATAGGTTGATATGGATTGAAAACCAAATACAGTTATACTTCTAATGCCTACCCCATGTCTATCTTGTCTTTTTAGACTGTGAGCTCATTAGAGTATAGGACACCTACCATTCTGAATTTGGGTAGTTGCTGGTATAACACAGGCCAGTTTTTGCTAATTCCTCAAGTTTTAACATAATGAAAATTATCAGTAACTCTAATGCCAACTGAGTTTTGTCTTCATGGGATGGAGATTACAGTGAACATTTCTGAGCTATTTATTTGGTGAAATGGTCAGCTGCAAGCTACATCAGTGACTAACTTATATGTAAGCATAAGCTTAAACTTTACAATTTCTCTACATCAAATTTCATACCACCAAGTGCCTTTCAAGACAGGTTAGAAAAAGAGTAATTTTATCATTGCGGAACAAAAGTACTAAAGCATCTCATGATTGTAATAGACTGAAAATATGTTCTTGAGTGATGCATCCATCTCCCAGTTTTGGAAAGGAAATACAAGATAGTTTGACTTATATAGTGCTCACTTCAGGCATTCAATCTAAACAGTCATTTCTGAGTTTTAAGGAAGACAGTGCAGAACGCCATACAATCACCGACAACAGCTTCTGATGACAGAGCACAAACAGACAGGGAATCCTTTCAGTTTAACAATGTAGATAAAAGGACATTTTCATATTTCCAGATGATACTCAAGGCTCAGGTGTTTCAGACAGTACAAAAATAATGCAATACTGCTTCTCTCCAATGCACTTTTACTTCTTGAGTCAAGGTTAGTTCACCTATATTGATTTACTGCTGGTGCTTATTCTCCATCAACTTCACACACCCTTTTTTGTATGAGGTCAGTGCTCAGTATAGAAATAATACTAAACCTAGGAGAAAAAAAGTAAAGATAGTTATGAGACTAGAGTTGAAATTGCCTCCTTGCTCCAGTTAGTCCTTTAAAAATAAGAAAGCTGAGTTCTTTTGTGCCTTGTTCCATTGTCTGTCATATTTGATACCTTTTTTTCCAAAGCAGCTAAAGAAAACACACCTTTTACTTTGACATTATAGTCAAATATTCTGCATGTGGGCTGGGGGAGAGGAGAAAATGAAGAGAAGGAGAAAGAAGCATGGGTATACCTGCTCCTTCAATGTAATAGACAGCTAGGGTTTCCGATGTTTTTATTTATATACAATTTCCATTGACTTCAGTGGAAATTGTCCTGAAACATAAATTCTGATACCTGAGACTGAGGAATTTTAGGCCAACAAAGATGGCCTTTCCAGGCAACACACTGCCTTGTGCTAAATTGTGCACAACACGAAATCCCCCCGTGTTGTGAATTAAAATTGGTGCAAAGCCCATGGGCACCAGAGGGGCTCTTGGCTTTGGCCTCAGTGAGCCTTGGTCACCCTCGAGGCTGGAAGTGTCCTGGGAGAGAATGGACACAGCCTGATATTCATTATACATATTCATTATTCAAATGCTATAGGGGACACAGGACACATGACAAAAGCTGGAGTATTAATTCTGATACTACTCCAGAATTTGAGAAACACTAGAATATGGTCTTAAAAGTAGCTCCCTAGTGAGTTGCATATCTACCTGCTTGCCACGTTGAGTCCTCTGCAAATAAATTATTGGGATCATTCCATAGCTCAGGTGTTATTCTACTCTCTTGCACGAATTGCATATCTCAGCTTTTTGGATAATTTACATGTTTCTGATTTAAATGATGCAATGTGGTTATTGCACTCTTGAAAATATAGAGCATAAATCAGTGAAAGTGATTGCTCCATACAGAACAAAACATAGTCCTTGGATGTGCACATACATCACTCACTGACTAAAATCAATGCCATTTTTGCTCATCTAAGGACAGAATTTGTCCCTTGCGCCAACTGGAAAAACTGAGCTGACAAAGAAAAGATGGAACTGGCACAGAGAGCAAAAAGCTGATATTCTGTGCCGTAAAAATCAAATGTGAAAAAGTTCATAATTTAAAGCTGCCCCAGGTCATAATAAATAATTTAGACCTCAATTACATGCAGTTTCTCCTTAACATAGAACTATCTTCCCTTTTTTTTTGTAAAAATCAATCCATAGAGCCTTATCACATATGTGTGTATATATATTAATTTATGTATATAAAATCTCATGTCATGGTGATAATTTACTTAACTTTGATCCATCAAGATTTGCTCTTTCTGCATAAATGGTTGTTTTGTTGAGTTCTTTGTACTATATGCTATACCATACCTTAAACAGTAAAATAATGGTTTTCAAGTATGACTTCATTGGATTGACTCCCATATTCTGTATGTATGGTAAAGATGCATGAAGCAATGCCAAGATGAGATTTAACTAAAATGATGAAGCTGAGCATGTAGTTTGCCAGTAGCCTTAATTCAACCTCACTTTCTCTTCCTAGGATTGTTACTAAAAGGCAATGATTGCTTCTTAATTATTCATTATTTAAGTTTAATAACTGATTATTACTGCTTAATGATATAAATACTTTTAGCTGTAGTTGGTCAGAGAAATCGCTTTGCATTTCAGGTTTCTGAATGGATACATTTGCAGACATTTTTCCTGGCACATTTATTTAGAAGGACTCAAAATCCCCATTTCATGAACATGCATTTCTGGGTCCTCTAAGTTCCTTTTCTCCAAACATGTCACTTAATTTTTCAGGGAAAGGCAATGAACTTTGCTCAGATATGAGAAAAATATTTCTAAAACATTCTAATACATTAGCTGGCCAGCAGCATTATATCAGAACATAGGCAAAATTTGCTCCTATGGAGAGGTTCTAGCAATTATATTTGTGAGCTCTTCCACAAAAGAGTTATAATGCCCATAGATTTGCTTCTGTTTTTTTTCCCTTCCCACCTCAGCTTCTCTCTAATCTAGACAGGCAGGATTGACTTCAAACAGTCCATGGTGCCTCTGGGACTGCCAGTGGACTTGTTAAATTGTGATAATAATTTTGAGGCTGTTGGCCACACATTTGTTATGAAATGAAGTAACTCTCTTCACATGAGCTGTCAGACAGAAATTACTTTTAGTTGCAATCAATCTAAATTCCAACTGGAGACTTCAAGGTGAAGGCTGTGAACTTTGTTACCTATTAAAGGCCTGAGAAGCCATCCAGGCTTTTTCATTTTGGGGTAGAATAGTATTTCTGTGTTCCTCTGCTGCAGAAAGTATTGTTATACGCCATAACTCCATAGCATTAAATGCAATAAATCCTGTATTTCAGGAAACTACCTCCATCAAAGCTGAAATTTAAGTTCTTCAGGCCAAATTCTGATCTGCCCTCCCTCTCCTGTTCAGAGTAACAAATGCTTTAAATAAACTCTGGGGAAAGTTTCTGGCCCCATGGCAATAAAGCCGAAAACAGTGATCCAAAAATTATATATTTATAACATTTCATCAGGTTCAAAATTTCCTCTGTTCTTCTCATACAACTGTTTAGGGTCTATCAAGCAAATAGCAAATCTCCTGTTATGTTCTAACATATGCACCTTTAAACCACTGGCATATTGAGCCCAGGAACTGTGGTTTTGTGATCTTTAAAGACTTCCTTTGGAAGGAGCTTGAATAAGAGGAAGTGAGTATCCATAAGCATTATATAGTTACATAAATGCGAATCTGTACAGTACTTTGCATTTGAATATTTCTCCTCAATACCTTTTGCTTACACTTCATTTTTAATCAAGAGAATTGAATGTAACCCAAAACAAGACCTTTCCCTAATGCTGAATTTAATGACCCTTTTAATACCAGTACAGTTGGGCTTCTTCTGTCGATCTGCTATTCCCTCTTAGCTTTGGAGCATTAAACGCGTTGCAAAAATGACTTTTTGGTATGGTCCACAAATTATCCAAAAGGCACACAGAAGCAGTATACTCATCCAGCATGAAATCAAAAACTAATCAATGCAGATTATGTTAGATTAGCTAAGCAAGTAAACAATTAGCAAAGTTAATGTTAGCTACCCTGTCCTTCAACATTAAGCAGTTGAGGAATTTGTCTTCCCAGACATGTTTAGTTCCAGTTCATGTCGGTGACATTACAGGTTATTGGATGATTTTTTCAAACTAGCAATTCCTGTTGGCCTGTTATTTTTACTCCCGTGCAAGTCTTGAACAAAAATGAAAGGAAACGTTGGCAAGAGGAGGTGGGTTAGGTGTCTGAGAACGACTCGTGGACTTTAACGTGACACAGAAGAGTGAATCGCCCTCAGGCCGAGGGCCGCTCGGCTCCGGTCGTCCCGCGTTGCCGGCGGGCAGCTCCCGTGGGGCGAGTGCCTGGCACCGCTCCGGGACCCGCCGGCCTTTCCCTTGGTCCTGGGCGTCGGCGTTTCCACCGGCTGGATGACAGAGCAGGGAGACACCAGCTCGGAGCCGCGTCCTTGCCAGGGTGAGGCCATGAGCTAGGATGGCAGAGCTGCTCTAGGTCTGCTACCGACCAGTTTTGGTAAGCATGAAGACCAAATAAATATATATTTATCTATAAATTTTTACTAATGGATTCATGTAAGCGTCTGATTCTTCCTGCTAAATTCCCTATAGTGTTCAGGTGTTCTTTTTCCTACTTGACATCGCAGTGAAAACAGCACTACCAGGTGGACTTCTGAGACAGGGAAACCTGACGGATTCACCCTTGCTTTCGGTCTCGTAAACCTCCCTGCTCGGCTTGTGCAGACTGATCCTCTGTGAAACGCCTGTTCTCCATGTGCATGTCTCTTGCCAGTATTGCATTTCACTTTTGATTTACCCTGTCTTTTTTTTTCAGGTCTCCTCAAACTAACACAAACACACCAACAAAAATAATTAATTTAGCGGTATTAAGCCCACCTCAGAGCATCTGTTTGCTGATATCACTGTTACCGTCTACATAACGAACGTGAGCCTGACTTCAAAGCTCTCACAGTGGTGTAGGAATTAAATTGGGTTTATTTGCACAGTTAATAGCCTAATAACAAACACAACCCATTTGTAGCTGCTGTTTTTACAGAATTGGTGAGGAAATGGAATTCATGCGGCGGTCGTAGCTGAAACACAGCAGCTCTCTCCCAGCATTAGCATGGGCCGGTCTAACTTTTTTTCATTCTGAATAAGTCTTCCCAACCTGATAGACCCATCTGTATTTCAGCTGCTCGCCATCACTTGCAAAATTTCAGATCATTTAACAACTTTTTTCCTCATTTTATTAATCCTTTGCAAAGGATTAAATCCCGTATTAAACAAGGTGATAGCCACTAAAAGCTTTAATTAACATAATGTATTAGTATTTCACTGTAATCACTGACTTCCCTACCATGGCAGCTCGGCGTGGTTTCTACGTAGTGGAGGAGTGTAAGGGAAATGGCAGAACTTTGAAGATACTTGTGATAGGAGCTGGCATTCCCACCGCGCAGCGGCGGCGGGCGCTGCCCCAGGTGCTCCCCGTCCCGCCGCTCCGTCATCGCGTTTACTATGCTCGATGCTCGTTAGCACCTTTGCTGGTAAATGAGATTCAGGGAGTCACTGGCAGGGGCAAGTGCAGGTATATGTGTGTTATCGTCTGCAGCACTGTGAAATGCAATGCTGGAAGTGCTGGGGTGTGGGTTTGCTGCTCCTCCCAGCTGGAAGGAGGCTGCTGGCATAACGTGAAAAGTTTGTCTTCTCAGCAGAAAAATGCAGAAGGTCAAACACAATTTTGTTAACAGGTATTTGGGGTGTTTTTCCACTTTACCAGATTAATTGTGTTTCAGGCTTTGCTGAATCACTGTTTGTTCCTTTTTTTTGGCATGGAAGCTCATTAGCAATTCTGAGAAATGAATTGCAAGCGCTCCAGAAGCTTAGGCCAAACCCTGCTGGTGTTGAGGTGTTTCCAGGTGGTAAATCTGTGATGGATTGAAATAAGTAAATTAACATAGGCATCTGCATGATGTTTTTTGGTTTTACCAGAAAAAGAAATCTTTATAGAAATTCTTAATCTGTCAGACACTGACTGTGATATAATTTTTTTTAAATTTTATCTAAGGAGCATGCACTTAAATGTCTATCTAAGAAATGAATGCAACCAGTGACTTCCACTGTGAAATTTTCCAGAAAAAATTCTAAACATATTAAAGAACTTCTTTTAAGCCAGTATGATGATGCATGCTAAAGAGATTTGGGCTAATTAATATTGGTTAGAAGTGAACTACTAAAAGCGATAGGGACCGGGTGCTATATTTTTACACAGTTTGTGTTGCAAGAGTTATGGGAAAGGACAAATCTTCCACGATTTACTTAGTGGAAGGTGTGCAGAGACTGTGCTAACGGCATATGCTGGCACTTGAATACGATGGCAGGTGTATTTTAAAGCAGGACCCACAAACCCGCCGGCGGCCGAGCAGGCTCCCTTCGCAGGCGGCGGAGACCAAAAGTATCGAGAACTGGTGCCGTTTTGTGAGCAGGGGTAAAATTCGGCACGAGGGGTCTTCATCAGTCGACTCAGTGACAGAGGGAGATCCGGGACGTGCTCTTCGCTCCCTCATGGTCCGGGGGAAATAACCGTGTATTCGCCGTGCATTGCACAAAGAAGTGTTTTCTCGTGTCGCAACTCTCATAAATGGCGTGCTCTTTAAAAACAGCAGCTATAAAAACATCCCTGCCTAAAAATGCGAAGAGAGGATTTTTCCGCATTTTATAATTTTCCCCCAGACTTTTTCTAAAGGATGTTTTGCTGACGTCAGTGAAGTTTCCCACGCGTACCACCCCGTCTCCCCTCGGCTGCGGGAGAGGAGGGAAGGACGTGGCCCTTCGAACCGTTCGCTCCCTCCCAGCAGCTCTCGGAGCTGCCGTTAGATCGTGCGGCCCTGGGGCTCCCCGGCGCGCAGCCCCTCGCCTCTGCTTCCCGTCCCTCTCGTCTCGAGGAAGCCCCGGCTGACGCCGTGCTGAATTTGGGCCTGATCCTGCTCCCTTTACTCACACGCTATAGGATCCGCTTCAGCGAGCAGTCTGTTTGAAATATGAGCCTAATCCCAGAGTAATGTACTATTCCTTTTAGATTTAACTTTGAATGATCCCTACAGAATGAATTTTTTAGCAGGACGGTGTCATCTGTCTGTGAAATCTTGACAACAGGGTCCATAACGAAAATGGAAACCTCTAAAACTCGCGATTTAAGTGCAAGCCCACAAGGATGTGCAGAGGGGGCCCAACCCTGCCAGGCACCGGTGCCTTTTGCTTCCCAGCGTAGGGCTGGCCAAGGGGGAAATGCTTATCATCATCCAGACAACCACCATCATCATCATCATCATCACAGCACCTCGCCTCCGAAAGCCAGCCCCTCCGGCCGTCCCGCGGCAGGGACCACGTCCCGCTGCAGATGCCGTGTCCCGCTGCAGGCCCTTGCGCTCGGCGGTGGGGAGAGCGGCTACGGGTCCCGTGACGCTATACCGAAAACGCAATTCCCTTCTTGTGCCAAGGCCGCGGCCGGCTGACTGTCCGGCAGAGCCTCGTGGCTGCACGGGTTTCCCTTTCTCCAGCCGCTTGACGACAGCTGGGGACCACTGCAACTAATGGGTATTTTACCAATATTGTGCGGGCTTGTTCTGCAACATGGGTCTCTGGATGCCACAAAAACATATATAATCCAAGAAAGGAAACAACAAAATGTTACACACTGCAGCCCAGTGCAGTCATAATTCTAAGGTGAAAGAGCCCAAGCGTGAAAGCAATCTTTGATCGGTACAAATTTTGTTTGATTTGTAGATAAGGTGAACTAATATAAAAGGATTGCACTTTATCAAATAATAGTTATGGTTTGACTTCAGTTACCTAGAAAAGTCTGAATTGATTCGAGCTTTTAAACACAGTTGAACTTAAAAAGAATGCATCTTGGAACAACTGAACTTGTAAAGAAACTGTACTGTGGTTCAGCTGAGACACTTTTTGTATTCCTACAATTTTCTAAAAGGAAGACATTTCAAGATTTTTGCAATGTGTTTTAAATTTAAACCTCTAGATTATTTAAGTGCCTTGATAAAGTAGAGAAGTCTCCATTAGAAAAAGGAAGCAAGTTGGTTTCTTGGTCATTTTCCAAGATTTCTCCTAACACATATTTTACTATTTTACTCTAAATAAGGAATCCTGATTATGAAATCAGTTTAAATTTAACAAATATTGTAGCTATAAAAGTATATCTCAAGGAATGCAAATGAAGAGAATGGTTATTATTAGACTGAAGGGAAATGGTTCTGGGTGGATAACATGTTGTTTTGGAGAGAACTTGCACCATTTTTTTGGAATTTTGACATTTTCAGTAAAATTCTGTTTGTTTGTAGTTTTTTTCATGTTTCTGCACTTCTACTGCTTAATTCTGGTCTTACTGACTCATTGTGCTCACTTATTTTGATGGAGCCTGGTCTGATTTCTGTCGTAGTTATTGAGGTGGAATGCTAAGGTACTATGAATTAGGTGGTTTTGTGTGTGTATGTGGATCTATGGAGAAGAAAATAACCATCATCTGAGACTTCCAGACACTTCTATTTTCCATAACATCCTTATGATGTTTTCTGAGAACTTCTATGGAACAAAAAAGATCAATTAGCTTATAATCTAGAGCAGAATATATTTTTTAAAATGACTAGCAGTTCAATTTGCCTCAACTGAAAACGGAACTTGACGTTCACGAGAAGGTGTCTGGCGTTTTCTGAAAACCAAGACAGTGGAAGATGCCTCAAGCCAGACATGAGAAGCTGAGGGACCCCAAATCAGTGCTTCGTAGCCCCAGGCACCTGCGTGCTGACGGCACCCGGCGGTGGGATCCTGACGGCAGGAACGACATGAGCGTCTCTCCTTGCGTTCTGAGGTTCGGCAGGCTTTGGCTGGTTGGTTGCCGTGGCCTGTCCAAACTTCAGTAAGTAACTGTGGAAGTTTGTGAACTCTGATTCACTTTAAACAATGCGGTGTGCAATGACAGTAAAAAACAAAAGCCTATCAATAATCAAGAGATTGTGGTTTAAAAAAATTAATGGCTCCAGATACAAAATTGGATCTCTAGGTCTTCACTCATCCACTTCGGAACTAGTTCAGAGCTATCCGAGGTAATAAAAGACCTTGCTAAAATAAAAAGACCTATCCAAGCTAATAAAAAACTTGACAGAGTTACTGTGTGTCATTTTCTAGGGAGCTGTAACTACTGCGTTATAGCCAGTTCATTGAGAACTAAGTACAGAGCCCAAACACTGATGAAGCTTCTGAAGAAAAATGAATCATGCCTGGATCAGATACAAACCCAAAAGTGCTGTGTTAGAGGTTAAAACCATTCCAGGAGCTGAATGCCTTTGCTGCATTCAAGAGGATGCGACAATGAGTTTCATTTAAAGACTGAATTCATTTGCCACAGGAACAATGAGGTTTTGCTTTTTTAATCAAAATGCAGACAAGTAATTTCTTAGGCAAGCAAAGTGCTGAATTATGTTAGGGAAGATACAATCGTGAGTAAACAGTCTTTTCTGTAATACAGCTATAAAATATTATAATATACATATACATGAAATAAAGGAGTGATTGAACTTGTCATTTAATTGTACTATCAGATTTGTAGTTTGTGAAAATGTCAGCGAAAATAACACAGTATGTAGGATGGGTCAATCTATTAATTGTGGGTAACTTTTAAGCCAGCTCCAGCCTGTGCTATTGTGTTTCTTATTCATAAGTGTTCACCATGTAGCTTGGATAAATAATTTTCAGCCAACAGGTTAGTTTTTCATAATTCCATTTTGATTACTTTCTGGTTGTCTGCTAGGATCACTGACCGGTCTCTGAGGTCACGTAGCATCATTTCTGTTCGGATGCCTGTAACTTCTCTAGTAGGAGAGCAGTGTTCAGCATATGTCCAGTATGAGCTTTTGGATCATCTGACATTTGTGAAGCTCTTTCTGAATATCAGTAACCTCCTCCCAAGCAACAGGATAAAAGGGTTAATCTATTTACTTGTGGATATATGTCTAATTCTTGCCCACCTTCCTGTTCTCCAAACCAGTTCTATTATAGCCTGCTTCAAATCAAATCACATAAAAACTGTACTCCAGCTAGACCAGTCAAACTGTTGACCGAATCTTGATCTATTCATTCATTTTTACTCAAATAAAACTTGGGAGCTTTAGCTGAGTGAGAATCCAGGACTCAAATCTGTTAACAAAATAAAAACAGCAGTTAGAGATAAAGTCTGGGGTTGCTCAGAGTGAAATGGTCTGTCAATATGTGCCTGAAGTATAAGTAACTGTTATTATTTTCACAAGCTAAGGCACAAAGACTTGAAGGTCTCTGCTGACTTGAGGAGGATGCTCCTGTCCCTGTTCCCGGCAGGGATTTGCCTGTAGTGGCACCGGTAAAACCAGGCACCCCGAGCAGAGCTGCACAAACTCTCTGTTGGGGTTTTCCAAACTAGAGATTCAAGGGAGGCTTTAGAGCTCAGGAGAAGTAGCTGGATTTTTCAAAATATTTCAGGACCAAGGGTGCTTTTAGTAATCCCGTCACTTCTTTAAGTGAATGACAGTAGAATGAGGGAGTTAATCTGACATAAGCCCTTCCTCGCTTCCCAGGAGAGCAGCCCTCCGAGCAGAGCTATCACCGCTTCCGCTAAAGCTCCGATATATCCAGTATGGAGGAATAATCTCTTATATCAGCTGAAAAGAAAGCTTTTTTGGGGGGGGGAGGGTGCACATGGAAAATGGGGATATTTTAGGCACTTCTACTTGGAAGGTTTTTCCCTCACTGCAGGAGATTTTATTTCAAATTTCACAGCTCAGAGGATCAGGGTCCTGCCTTGACTTCAGGGTCCCGAGAAGAGCAGATACCTCTAAGCTTGGGACATATTTCCTCTTTATGCTCTGGGCCCTTTTTTTGGTTTAAAGCTATACTTATTTAAGGAGATCTGTTTGTATGTGGATCAGGAAGCCTAAAGGAAACCATTTCCTGGTTTGCAGTTTTCAGTTTGTGGTTTAAGGCAGGGAGGGAAGATTTAAATGCACATATGAGCTTGTACCCGTGTGCCCCTGAGGAAGACAGGATTGCAAAATCTTCATTAAGGCCATGTGAGAGGCAAAAAAAAAAAAAAAAAAAGAAGAAGAAAAAAGGAGCCAGCTCTTCATATAATTCATAGACCAGAATATATTGTCTTGAATATTAGCTGTGGGTCTAATCCCCTGAGATCTGAACACACTGGCAATGAAGAGTTTGAACAGTTTCCCAGACATTAGGGAATTAGACAATACATGAAAAAGGTGAGATGAGAATAGGGACTAGAGATGTCCCCGTTCTCTCTTTCTTCTTGTTTAAAATGCACCAATAAGGAAGAAAAAAAGAGACAGATTTGTAACCCTGTCAAAAAAAAAAAAAAAAAAAGGAGAAACAAGATATATGCAGCCTGCAGTTCACACTAACTTTTTACTTTCTTTTCCATCTGAATCTGAGCTAATAGGAGCAATAACTATTCTACCTGCCCACTGACCCGAAAGGTGTTTGTTATTGTGCTAATCCACCTCTACCCGTATTGACTGCTCGTCCCTCAGGGGTTGCGCTGCAGGAGTCAGAAATAAATTACCCATCCGAATCAATGAAACTCATGCCTGTGGCTTACTCGGACGCAGCTCTGTCACCCTTGCTTGCAAATGATAAGCGCTTGCAGATTGCTTCAATACTTTGTCTGCTGAGCGTATAAGGCGCGTGCAGCCTCCCCCCAGGAGAAGCCCGCTCGGCGGGGTGCGGGTTAGACAGAGGATCCTAAAAATCAGCATTGCTTTTGCTCTTTGGTACGGAAAACATATTAAGTGAATTGATGGACATCGTGTTGTTGACGTCTCGGTGACATTGAGGTTTGTCACAAGGTTATTGCACTAAGATGAAATAATGAAGAAAACTTTCTTTTCTTCCATTTCAACAGCTCCCCCAAAGCTCAAATGAAAGTGAAAAAGCTCAACTACTTTATTGCCTCTGTTGTACCTGCTACACCTTGACTTTTAGTTAGTTTATAAGCTGCCAGATAGCGATAGTTCACTGGCTGCAGGATCCATGTTGTTGGTGAAAGAAGGACTAAGTTAGCCTAAAGGGCAACTGCCTCAGGACTTTGGGAGACCACCTGGTATCGTTAAAATCCACAGAAGAGGGATACGTGTACTGAGAGTGTGCCATGAGGCTGCGGAAGAGATGCATTCAAGACAGCAGCAGCAGCGCTAGCAGTAGTTAAGGCCAAGTCAAGTAACCCCAGGCTGAACAGAGCCGTATGTTGCAGAGGGAAAAATGCGCCACGGTGCCAGGGTGGCACTTTGGAGAACGCCACCCCCCCGCAGCAGGCGTCACCCAAGCGTGCCATCGCAAGAGAACAGACATCAACATAAGGAAAAGATCTCAGGTCAGGAATTTTCATAAGGATGAAAATGAAATAATAAATTTTTCAGATGCGTTACTATTATTTAATATCACAGCAGCAACTGTACATCATATGCTATATGAAATCTTCAACTGAACTTCTGCTTCTAGGCTAGCTAGATCTGGTCTCACGCTGGTTTGCAGTGCCAGACTCTGCTTTGCTTTTTTAGTTAGGAGTCAGCTGAATACCTATTACTTTCAAAAGTATTAAAACATACAAGAAGAAAAAACTTTTTTGATTGCCCGAAAGTAATCGTGTGATTGGCTGTTTGCATTCACAAAGTTGTGCTCTTATTTCCAGAGGCCGATGTCAAAAGCTGTTTCTAAAATCACGGGTGTGCAGGCTAGCGGAGGTCCTGCAGCCCGGCCTCCCGCTCAGAGCAGGGCCGCGAGGTCGTGTCGCTCACGGCCTTCTCCAGCCAAGCTTTACATATCTCAAAGGTGGATCCCACCAGCTCCCGGGGCCCCTGTTCCAGTGTTTAAGTGCCCTCAGGGTGACGTCTTTTTTGCCTTTTATCTAACCACAGCGTCCCTAGTCGCGGCTTGTGGCCGTTGCCCCGTCCTGTGCACGTGCCTCCAAGGAGAGCCGGCTCCATCTCCTCCATGCCCTCCCGTTCAACAGCAGAGCCATCCCCTCCTGAGCCTTCTCTTCTTGAGGCTGAACAAACTCATTTAGATAAGACTTTATTCCTTCATTTGTGTAGTGAGTGTCATTAGCACAATGTAATATAGAGAAGTTTATTTTTGTTTCGCTCACTGTAATATTTTCCCCATCCATGGGTTGTAGCTAGTTATGGTATGAAGCCTTAATCCTGCCAACGCGCCAGCTGATGCCTTGGGTAAATACTCAGGGTCAGCCTGGGCTTTGCAGTTGTGATATGGATGTCAGTGCTTCACCGAAAACTAGCTTGCGCGCCTCCACGTGAGCTGTAGTTGCCTATTTGCATTGCAGCGCAGATGAAGTCAGTATAACACTACCTATAACTCTGCAAAGCCAACAGCTGGTCCCATTAAATTTGGTAGAAATATTGTTATTGGTTCCAGAGGGCCTGGTAATTCATTTCTTTATTTTGCATTTTTTCTGCAGAACCTAAGAGCCACTCAAATGATCGAGTGACCTGTCTGAACCAGTCAGAGCTCCGACTCGGAGATTTGGTTGGTTCGAGCAATTACATGGTTACTTGTGCTACTTCCACAGATTTTACGCTTTCTTCCAGGTCACTATCTATTATTTTCAGAATGGAAAATTCAAAGATCAGAAAGCATCTAATAGCTTGAGAGAGACAATGCTTTATAAAAATGTTATTGCTATTGACTTTGTGGAAGATTTGATTACAATGAATTGGCAGGGAAATGATTTAATACTAAACATTGATGACTGTAATATCCAAGAGTTATCTGGGACAATAAGAGACAAGAAAACGTGTGTTTTCTTTTACTTCGGGAGAGACTGCTGCTAAGGGATAACACAGATTCAGCATAGTCACTACTGAGAGTGATAGGCTTCTAGTAACAACACAAAAGCAACAGAAATTGTTTGTGTTCGAAGAGCTACAGTAGAAATTCGACTGAACAAGTAACAAATACATAAGGAAAAATAATTCCATAAGCAGTTGAACCAAATGTAAGGTTAATTTTTTCTTCCTTAAAATGTTTTATCAACATCTGTTTCAAGTGAATGGCCATAAATAAGGCAAAACAACCCAAAATCAATGTCTGCACAAGGTCCCAAGACAGATTTGTTGAAGCCACTTAACACGTTGCTTTCTTACTGGTGTATGTTTGAGCCTTCAGCATGAGAAATTTCCACTCCTGGCTCAAACTATACTTCCAAAAATTCTCTGCCAAGCTGGATTATTTCCTCGCTTACTCCAGCCTGCCTTTCGCCTCCCCCCGCGTGCCGTCCTAGCTGCAGCTTTATAACTGCTTGTTTCAGTTCAGCTCGAGACTGCAGCCAAGTAGCTGTCCAAAGAACGTAGAAATCTTACTCCTGCTCAAACCGGAGACTATCTTTAAGACGCAGCGTTACAAAGCGAAGCCCGGGAACCTCCGTCTTTATTAGCTGCTCTCGAGGGCTGCTTCGCTGGCGAGCGCAGCATCTGGCACGTCCTAGCCGCGGCTTCGGTCGTCCGCGCGCAAACTTTGCAAAGCGCTCACGAATAACCTTGCCCGGGGCGCTTTCCCCAGCGGGGCCGGCTGGGCAGTTTCCCTCCACGCGCGCCCGCTGGCCGGCCGCCGGCGCTGAGCCCGCTAGCGCGAATGAGCCTGGGCACCGCCGGCCACGTTGATTTACCGCGAGGGGGAAATTCCGGCGGATAAAACACAGCATCGGCGACGCTGGCCTCTTCTCTTAGTGATAAAATATATTTATTTGTGAAGTAGATCTTAATCCGTCTCAGAAAAGTGTTTTTAGTTTTTGCAGTAGCGTTTATAATGATGGAGAGCGTAGCCCAGGGAGGACATCTTTCTGTAGCAATGAACAAAAATAAGAATAACTTTTCAGCATTACCGTATATCAATAGCCAATTATTTTTGTACGGATGGGTTCTGGCTGGCTGCTAATGGACTGACAATGAGATAAGTCTTCCAGGAGAGGAACCGTCGTTTTAAAGATGGAGTGGCTGGCCTTTTAATTTTAAGGTATTACCAAAATCACACCTTTCACCTTTAAAAATTGTAAATGATCAGGGTCCTGTTCTAAATCATTTCATTGCTGTTTGAGCTGAGCCTGGCTAACGCTACGTTGGGGTTTGTCTTTCTTAGCACTGATGGTGCCATTTACATTTCCTAATTTTTCTTAAAGAATGACGTCCTCCTTGCTTGCACTCTCCCTTCCAGCAGTCTGGCTGCAGCGGGAATTTAAGGGCTCCGTAGCCAATTCACCCTAGCTCGTATGTATTTCTTGAACTTGATATACAGCTTAGATATGCACAGGCTTGAAGTCGCATCTATTCAGCATTGAGATAAAGCACTTGGATGCTTCAGCAAACTTTTTCAAATAGTCTGCAAGAGACTCGTGTTCCTTGCTGATTTTTCTCCTCTTTCAGTGAATATTCTTTCATCTTCCTCTGTTTCGTTCATCTGCCTCCTTCTCTCTGACACTTGGAAATTTAGGGCGATTCGGAATAGGCATCCCTTCCCTCCGACTGGGCTGCCTTGCTGGCTGCTGCAGAGCTGCACCGTAACAGCTCTGCTAACGCTCCCCTTTCTAAACCTCCTTTTGAAGGGAAGCTGGAAGATCACCATAGGCTTCAGAATACGCACCAAGACTTTCCTAGGACTTGACGGTAATTATGAATAGTAAAGAAGTTCGAAAAAAATCTGATCACCTTATTATTCAAAGTGATCACGGATCAAAGTGCTTTCTTGTCTTCGGATAGACGCTGCCCACCATCTCTGATGATCCCTCCTGAGCATCTGGGAGAGGAGACCAACAAAGTATTCTGAGATAGGAAAATTGAGAAAAACAGGTGCCATTCCCCAAGCCAGCAGTTCAGTCTCTGGGTGTCAGATCTGTTCGCACTAGTCCTGCGTTAGCCTTATGTGTTTGGTTTAACCGGCAATTGAAATGGAGGGAGCCACCGAAAGTTGCCACCTCAATTTTAATTCATGTACTTGAAGCTGTTCGCTGTGAACCATTCCCGTGCCCCTACGCAGCCACAAAGCAGCGGCACTGACAACTCCGGCGCACATAAGGAATGTGCCTTGAGCTCCTGCGACATTTTATATTCCAAACTTTGCCCAGTGGCTGACGGTTCCTTCCTCGAAGTGACATATTGATTGCGGGTACATGTCGGGCAGGTATGATTGCGCGCGGTGTTTTGAGCTCATCATCTGTTATCCCATTCTCATCGTCATCCGAGGCCCAGACAGTATCAAATTGGAAGCAGTAGTGTAGAAAATTACGGGCAAATCAAAAAAGACTACAGCTGTGAAATGAATCAAGCCGCTGTTTCTACGCTTAGTGTTTCCTTTGGTATAAAACATCTCTCACAATTTACTCGTTCGGGATGTTGGCGCAGCGGCTCTGCAGGCAGGGAGGCAGCACCGCAAGCCCCGCGGCCGGCAGCGGGCGGGAGCCAGACCCCGGAGCACAGCGGCTGGGCGCTCTTCCCAAACGGAGCCATAATTCCCTGAAACGCAGATCACCACGGGCAGCCCAGCTCCCCGAATCATTTCGGCCAGCCGCGGGAGCAGCCGGCTCCGGGGAAGACGCGTGCTGGACCGAGGGCACCCGGGCCACCGGGGCAGCAGGAGGGACGGTCCCTGGGCTCCTCTGCCCTTGCTGCTTCCTGAGTGCCATGGTGGGAAAAGTTCGCAGCCGGGCTCCACGTCAGCTTTTCGGAGCGGCCTCTCGACGCGCTGACGCTGCACCTTGCGAGCGGGCTCTGCAGACGTGTGTGCTTGTATGAAGATGACCACATTAAATTTAAGCGGAAATAAATGGTAATTTAACTGGCACGCATACGCAAGGCCGACGCAATCTCTAAAGGTTTGAGGCTGCTATTAAATTTGTTCCTCCTTATTAATTTGTGACCAAGAGGATAATGAAAAGCTGGCAACTCTGAAGTTGACATAAAAAGTAAGAGATATACAATTGGCATGGATAATTGTATGCACTGTCAAAGTGAAAAGGCTTGGCTAAATGTATGTAGGCAAAGATACACACTATCATCTTAATAAGCAATTAAAAGATGGACTCCTAATAATTGAATCATGACTCTTGTCACATTTGTATTTGTTTAATATCCCTAGTTTTGGCTGAATCTAGTTTTGAGTTCCTATTTTAATCAGGACTAATTTAGGCTCTTGGTTCAAATAACTAAAAGGGATGAGCATGAATCCTGTTGTCCTATTACTTGCCGAGCTTCTTGTTTCCAGTGAATACAATGTTCTGTTGCAGACTCGTGTTTAATTACTGCATTTAGATAGCAGGACTGGACAAAAGGGGAGTGATTTGCTCTAGTTCAAAGTCTAGATTTTCAAAGAGGAAATCACATATTCCTCCTCTGAAGACCACTTAGTCGAATTTGGAAGTACTTCACTTGGTTACCTGTTAATTCCTTTCCTGGTGGAAATCAGAGAGTCTCGGCTACACCCGTTGCTCTGTTTGAGAAAAAAAAAGTCCAGTAAGAGCAGACCATCTGTCCTTCAAAACCCTCTTCCTGTAAACTAAGTGTCCTGGTCATCCTTGGATGCTGTCGTATCTTCAGTGATGTGAAGCTCTGTGTTGCCAATCTGTTGCTTAAAATTTCTCGTCAAATTCTTGAAGTCGTATCAGTCAAAACTGCCAACAGTGCGCGCGTTTCCAGCTTCTCTCACCGCAGTGCCTGAGGCCGGGTCCAGCCCAGGTCTCGGCTTTTTTCACAGTCCTCGTGTTTGCCCACGTTCTGCTAAACGTAACATCACTTGCAACTTCAGCTCATTCAGATTTCCAGAGTGCTTTTATTTGCTTTCTCATTTTCTGTTTTTAACATGTTCAGATGGGGAGGAGGAGGCACCTGAATTCTCGTTTGGGTGAACTGGTTATCCTGCCTTTTTATGAAAAGAAATGGCAAAATCTTGTTTCCCAACTACCTCTGCATAGGAATCCTCCCATCCTCAAGGCTGTCTTTAAAATCCTCCATTTCCTGTTTCCTTCTGCCTCCAATCAGTGTTTTTTGGACGTCTCTAATTCCCAGGTCAAAGGAAGCAGCATTTATTTTGCTTCAAACTCCTCTGGGCCTGAAGATGAAGAATTTATCGGTTCTTCATTGCCAGCACCCTCTGGACCTGGCAGCAGCTCATTTTCCAGCTCTAACCCAGAAGCATCTGCTGAGGCTTCCCGGCTGGGTGACCGCGCAGGAGTCCGGGGGGGACAGCGGACCGCAGGAGCGAAGCCCCTACAGACGCTTTCCAAAATGCCCTTGGGACTTGGGAAGTGCATTTAAAAGGGTGCTAAACGTCTCCAAAAAAGTGTATCTTATTTGCCCAAGCATCGGTTCTTGCAGCTTAACTTGTCTCAATTCGGCTTAACGTGCTCGAAGGGGAGGGGAATACGGCTGGCTGGGGGACGGGGGGGGGAAGCGCCGTGCCTGCCTGTAGCTGGCTTTGATAAATCTCATTTTCCAAAGGTAGAAACACTCCAAAGATTTGGGACCGAAATATCGGAGGATTGCAAAGCACCCCAGCGTGCGCTAAAAATGACTCCCGGGACCTGGCGGTGCCCCTGGGCTGCGGGCAGGCCGAATCCGGGCGGCGGGCTCCGCGGCCGGGCAGCGCACCCCTTCCGCCTGCGAGACCTCGGCTTTGGGGGCTGCGGAAGGAGGAGAGCAGCCAAGCGAGGGCCGGCGGGTGCTCGGTGCCGGGGCAAAACCGCTCTTTCCCGTCTGTCCTAACCGCAGGGTCACGTGCAGACTGTCACACCGCAGCCGCCCTTTACGCACTTAAACCCACCAGATTATGTCGCATGAACGAAATATGCCCGCAGCTTTGAGGGCGGCCTTCAAAGCATCGCCCAGGCAAACCGCCTGCGTGAAAACCTGATTTCCGCCTCGCTCCCTCCCCGCGACCATGGGGGGATATAAATAAACAGGGGCGCCTGTGGATGCTTTAAACATATCTATTAATAATCTGATGTGTATGGCTGTCTTTAAGAGAAACAGAGAAATTATTAAATACTTGAAATTGACAGTTGGCAGAGACGATCTGAAAGATATTTTCATTGAATAAATCATGCTGGTAAGTGGAAAGACTTTTTTTTTTCTTCCCTTCAGGAAATGGGAGAGTTGTCTCTGCAGACACTATTTCCCATTTTTTCCCCTCAGGAAAGAGAAAAAGATCTCACTGAAGATATATATTTTCCTCTGGTTAGATTCCAGCTTTTTTTTTTTTTTTTAAACCTCAGACTTTTCAAACCTACAGGCCAGCTGTGAAATATTCATTCATTTCTTCTTTTAGGACAGTCCACAAAGACCTACTTTATATTGCACGTGAGGAATTCGCAGTAGATGCTCCCAGTTTTATTACATTGGTGATTTCTCTTTTAATCCAAACCTGAAATCAGCAATTTCAGATCTTTCTCATTAGGAGGAAGAAAACCAGAGCACAGAAGAACCCCTGCAAGCCTTGTGCACAGTTTGGGTAGAATAAACTCGATTTTTTGCAAGTGCAGCATTAGCCTGGCCAGAGCTACACGTGGGAGAAATCCCGCAAACGCACCTGCCTGATCTCTTGGCGTTTCCTGCGAAGAACAACTAAAACCCCTCAGTCTCGCGAAGGAGCCTCTGCTCCCCGCAGGCGTGCGCCTGCTTTTGCGAACCACGCTTTAGTAAGCAGATTTTCTTCGGGCAGAGGCCGGGTCCTGCGCGTCGCCTGTGTCTCTGAAGCGGCCGAGCGAGGGGTCCTGGCCTTTTCTCACCGAAGTCAATGGCAAATGCCCTTTTGTTCAGTCAGATCCAGCTGTCGGATTCTTTACAGGCAGAAATACAAAAGCGGGCGTATTTGATCGGGTGTTTCAGGCCGACCCGCTCCTCTCGTCGTTAATTGCGGGTGTCGCGGCTCCTTCGCTGCTCAGCCAGGTTGCGCCTAATCCTCCTCGTAGCATTTGAAACCAGACACCTTAAATCCCGTTTAATTCTACCGTCTCCTGTAAACGTTCAACTCTTCTTAAAAAATAAATGAGCAGTGATTATATATATATATATTTTAACCCGATGCTACGGTGGGAAGGAGAAGGAATGGATTTCAGTCCTGAATAACCACGACAGGCAGGGACGTAACTAAGGGGAACCCACAAAACGCCGTGCGGGGCAGCGCAAGTGCCACCGCTCGCGCCCCTGCGTCGTCGGGCGCGAAATCTGTTGCGTCAGCGGCTGCTTTTTAAGCCACAGACTTTTTTTTCTGATTTGTTGGACGGTTGCTGGAGGTCACACCCCCTCCCCCCGACCCCAACGTGATGTTACGGCGCGGCGCCCCGAGTGCGCCGGCGTGGGCGCAGCCCGGAAATTTGGGGTGCAGCGGGGCGAACTGGCGCCTGCAAGGCAGGGGGCGCGGGGCGCCCCGCGGCGGCGTCGGGCGGGCCCTGCCGGCTCCCGCACAGACGGGGCGGGCTCGGGGGGGAGGGGGGGGCAGCGCCGCAGCGGGGGCCGCGGGGGGGGGTCTGGCCCAGCCCCCCCACGTACCCCCGGGGGGACCCCGCTCCCTGCGCCCCCCCCTCCCTCCCCGCGGCGCGGCCCCCCGACGCGGCCCCCCGACGGGGCGGCCCCGCTGCCACCCCCCCCCCCACGCGGCGCGGCGCGGCTCGAGGGGGCGGGGCCGGCGGCCCGCACAGGTGCCGGCGATTGGGCGGAATATGCAAATGCGGCGGTGACGTCAGGCGGCTCCGGCCCAGAGCGCAGAAATAGGGCCGGGCCGGCCCGCGGCGCGCACTGTGCCGCCGCCGCCGCCGCCACCGCCGCCGCCGCCGCCGCCGCCGCCAGGTGAGACCGCGCGCGGCGGGGCTCCGCCGGCTCCCCCCCCCCCCCGCGGTTCCCCCTCCCGCGGGAAGCCGGAGCGCTGCCTCGGACACCGAGCCCCGCAGCCCGTGGGGGCGGCCCCGGGCGGGCAGTGCGGCCCCGTCCCCACACCCCCGAGGGCCGCGGAGGGTGGGAGGCAGCGCGGGGCCGCCGCCGTCGGGGCCATCGCCGGGGCGTCCCGGCTCGGCGGCGCGGCCGCCGCTTTCCCCCCCGCGGCCCCTGGGTGGCGCCGTGGTGGCGGCGGCGGCGGCCGCCCCGTCGGTGGCGGCGGGTCCTGCCGGGCCGGCGCGGGGGAGCCGCGGTGCACGAGCCCGCCCGGCCCGGGGGAGCCGCCGGGGGTCCTCGACGGAGGGTCGCGGGGGCCCGGGGGGGGTTTCGGGGGGAGGCGGCGCTGGGGACCCGCTCGCCGCCCGGTGACCTTCAGGCGGAGCCCGGTGCGCGGCCGGCAGCCGACGGCGCAGCATGCTGGTTTTCTTATTACTACTTTTATTGAAGTCCTGGGCTCCCTTCCCGACTTGCTCCCTCCAAAACGTTCGTGCCTTGCGGAAATAAGCAGCTTCCCGGCGTTGCCCACCGGAGGGTAACGGGAGGGGTGACGGGGCTCTGCGACCACAACCCCGGAGCAAACCCGGGAGCCCTCGGAAGCAGCGGTTAAAAACTGCTGAAGGTTGGGGGACTGATCCCCAAACTTGTTTGAGAACGTTTAGCGTCATGAAAAATTCAAGGAACAAATGATTTTCTCAATCCGGAGTATTCCGTTCTGTAACTTGGCTGCTTTTGCTCTCAAGTGAAATGTCTGGTTTGAGCTTAGACATTGCAACTGTTTCCAGTGAGTACTTAATTTGTCAAAACTTTAAGTATTTATCTAAGGTACTGTAGATAAATGATTATTTGGCTTCGTTATGCTGTGCTAAAAGGTTATCTTATGATGGGTTTTCGTCTTAATTTTGTAGCCTTTGCAGCATTCTGCAGGAAATTATGGATATCAAAATTATTTTGGAGGCCACAGAAATGCTGTTTTGATAAGGCTAAAGCAATCGGAGCAGCTGATGCTGGAGGAACTAAGGAGCAGATTCTTATCTGGTGCTAATAGAGCTGATTTATGTGGGGTAATGGTTGGGTCCTGGTGCTTTGCTTTTGCTATAGCAACAGTCCTAACTTCACGTAATTAAGTTGAATGTCTGTCTTTCTAATGTGGATCTTGTTGGAAATCATTAAAAACTATTGTGAAGTATTAATTTTTTGTTATTGAAAAATAAGCTGTGATGCAAGTAGCCATGTAACTGCTTTTGGCAAATTGTTTAATCTCATTATAGTAACCATAATTCTTAAAGCTTCCATGTTGCGCAGGAAGAAGTTGTGGGATCTCTGTAGCAATCTGTTTATGTTGCATATCACGCAAGCGTGTTAAAACAGTTTGTGCCTTTCTCCCCCGAAAGGGCCCATGTGGCTAGTTCTCCTTCCCTTCAAGGTGAGCCTTTCCGCTCGAGCGGTGCCAAGCCCTGTGCGGTGTCTTGGGCTTCCCTGTGCTCCCTGTCATTCCTCACCCGTTTTTATGCAAGTTGAGAATTTTGCTGTATATTGGTCCATGCACAGAAGCATCCGAGTTCAGGATGGGCGTTCTGCAGTTACGATGTTACAGCAGCGCTTGCAGGTCACGGTGCAAAATCCTGTTACATAAGCAGAGGAGGCAGCTTACTTCACCAGTGGCTTGAATTTGCCCCTGAATACTGCTGCATAGCATGGTGCTGCTGTGCTTGTGTTGTGTTTCTTAGTAGAGCAATGAGAGCTATGAGCAAGGTTGTAATGCTGCTCTAGTTCAGAGGAAGAAACCACAGGCTTGAGCTTGTCGCAGGTTTTGTATGCTGTCTTTTTTAACCCAAGAGCCAAAGTTGTTCTGGAAACAATTCCCCTGAAGCCAGAGGAGATGCATTACATATTTTGTGATGCATTAATCTTATGCTTGCTTTAAGAGGCAGGTTTACATTGCAATTATTTTGTGTTATGTAGTAGATTAAAATCTGCCTCTGCTTGCTCATGCATGTTGCTAAGAACAGGTGTGTGGCAGATTCCCCCCTCCCCAGATTTTAGGATACTACTAATCTCTAGCCACACATTGTTCACTAATTTTTCCTTTTATGTACAGCATCTTGCTTTATGCTGGACCTCCGCATGCAAGCTTTGATTTATCTGGGCAGTGATGTCCATGTAGGCTCATACCCTGCATGCGTGTGCCTCGAGTGAGGGAGGAAAATGGTAGTAAAACTGCTGGAGTTCGCAGCGGTGGTCCGAGTCTATTGCAATCGGTTTGAATCCTCCTGCTGACCTCAGTGAACTCTGGATCACAATCCCGTAACTGTATTATTACTGTATATCATATGGCACAACTGCTGACCGGATTGTGCAAGGAATCCTCTGTTTAGCCGAGACAAGCCTGCTGTGCCTGGCTCTGTGTAAGGCAGTGCTGCTGAGCTGCTGGGGAGGGTGCCCAGTGCAATGGCAATGCTCTGATTTCGGAATTAACCCTTGCTTCCTATTTGTGCTGCATCTTTGTTGCTTGGTTTAGGCTATTAAGATATATAATATATATTAATGTACCTCTCGGTTATTATGAGCAACTTGTTAACACACTGTCAGTCAGCATGCAATAAAAACAAACAATTTCTAAATTAAGTGGAGAAAGATGTTTTACAAATTCAATTAAAAAAAACCCTAATGTTATTAGCACATGGAGGTTGCCCTTTCTGTTTCATCAGTGTCGTATGCAACCTAATCCAAGCATCGTCATGTTTTCTAGTACTTATTTACTTATTATACAGGAAACTAGCTAGTGTTCTGTTTGTGCTCTAGGCCTGTAATTTTGAACAGCATACAAGTCGGAGGTCTCTCGAATTGCAAAATTGTTTATGGTGTGATGATATCAGCAAAGCATACAAAATACCTCTGTAAAAATGTGCGAAAGTGTTGCTGTGCAAGAGCAATTTATAATGTAACATTATACTTGTTGCTTATTGATACAGTGACTTTGGCTTATTAAAGATTTATTTGTAGCCCCAGTAACATTACATCTGAGCTTTCTAATTGGAATTTAGAAAGCCTAATAAATTTTGATTTCATCCTGAGTGCTCTCAGTTCATGGTGTTTACCTTAGTACTGAGATATAGCAGTGACTTAACTCCACTGATGAGTGGTGTGGAATGACTATAAGCTGCATTTATTTTATTGACAGTATGCCTTTGGGGCAGACAATAGTTAAAGCCAACAAGTCAGCGCTGGTGTAAGTGGTCATGGCTCCAAAATTAAGTGTTGCTCCAGGCCTGGATACACCCTGGAGCAAATACATGGTATGAAAATGCTGTAAAATGAGTCCTGTCAAGATAAGGTGTATTGCTGGTGACTTAATACAGCTGGGCTTAATTTTGCCATTAGCAGGTAACTTGTCTTGTTAATGTACATTGCTCAAACCAAACAGTAGCCTATTGCATGCTACAGAAGTACCATTGCTTGCTTCATTAAGTGATCATTATGTTTTAATGAGTCTGCGTTGGCACCTTGTGCAACTGCTATGGAAGGTCAAAACTTCCTTCAGCTGCAGTGCAAAAGCGGTGTTAGTTCTGAAGACTATTTTTATTATGAGAAGTAATAGTACAATCTGGTGTTCTGCTGCCAAAAAAGAGAGGTTCAGGTGAAGTGCCCAGGTCCTGGGGAAGCTCTGTGTTCTTGCAGAGCTCCTGTGGTGAGGCTGGCTTCGGGGTTAGGCACCTGTGCACAGCATGCACTGGTTCTCTCTGATCATGCTTGGAGTAACTTCTCCCTCTGGTGCAGCTGATCCAGATCATGGTTTGGAGGAATGATGTCAGACCTCTTCAGACCTGAGTTCAGGTCATGCCTTGCAGGTGGTTTTAGTGGCCTCCCCTGAGCCTGCTGACCTGGCAGGTGCCTGCACCTGGAGGATGATTCCTGCTTTTGGGGGTTCAGGTGCAACATCCCAGGCTCTCTGGCCCTGCAGATCTGATCTTAGCTGAAGGGACGGGGAGGGGTAAGAGTCACTGTAACTGTGGGAGACTTGTTCTCTGAATCTGAGGGAACAAGTATATTTTCTGTCATGAGCCTTCTTGTCATGAGTGCAAGTGTCTGGTTGGGCTTTGCTGAGGATCTGTTGAGGTTATGAGTGCGAGTCCTTGACTGTGAAGGAACCTTGTGCTCTCCAGTTCCCTGGAGACAGGATAAAGTCACCCTTTGGTTTCCGCAGTACTCTAAAATTTGGGGTTGATATGGTTTGCTCCTGGCTGCAGCAGCTAGCTCAGAAGTTGCAGAGAGCCCTAGTTCTGCAGGTGCTGCTTAGGAACAGATTGGGAACAGCATCTCCAGTGGAGAGTAGTCTGGGGGCAAATACTTCATAACACTATCAAAAAGCAGGAATTCATTGCCCATACACTGATGGGCACAAAATAGGACATCAGTGTGTTAGTGCTTATGCCATGTGAACCTGCAAAGCTCCATCAGCAATTACTAAGTTTAGATATATGCTCTTGGCTGAAGCTTCTGCCATGTTAGTGGATCTCAGCTGTGTTTTGTTTTGAGATGATAATGTTTTATGACTGTTCTCTTGTTTTCAACAGACTTGAAATGATGAAATCGAGAAGCTTTTGGCTCTCTCTCATATTGCTTGGGGTTTTCCCGTCGGTCACGAGGGGATGGATGGAATCGGACCGGAGCAGAAGGCTGTATTTGGATGAAGGGAGGTTGCATCAAGAGGTACTGTAAATCAGCAGCTGCTGCAGCTACAACTCTTTTGTTTCTATTTTTATGCTGTGTTCAGGCTTTTCATATTGTGAAAAGAGAAAACAAGTGAAGGCTTATGTGTATTTGTATTAAACAATTGCTGAGGAGGTCCGTGAAGAAACAGTGATTGTGTAGAGACCAGGAAACAGAAGCTTTTATACTTTTTTTAGTGTATTGCCATAGTTTTAAAAGTGAGCGTGTACATCTGGTGATTGAGATGCATTTTTTTGCCCCCCCACGGCTTTACAATACTCTGCCCTGGAGCTGCTGGGACTAATGGGAACAACTAAATTTTATGAACAGTCTTTATTCTGGCTCTTCACCTGGCTCATTGGATTTTTCAGGTGAAACCTGAAGAAGTCCTTTTGCTGTTTAACTAAAGGAAAGCCGTGCCACAGATTGTTCTGAGCGAACCAACATGAGTTACTGCCCCGAGCGTTTCCCTGCTACCTGTTGACTCTGTCAAACCACTGAAGTGCAGAGCAATTTGAAAGGGAGCAAGGGAATGGTGTTAGCTCTGGGGAGTGATGATGAACGTGGTGCAGCCCAAGAGGAGCTCTGTGGTGCGATCAGCAGGTGTGACTCCTCGTTCGTTAATGCCTGATTGCAATGAGCTCTTATGCACCCAAGCTCTGGGCTTGCAGAAGCTGTGGAGCAGCTGCAGCTGTCCTCACCGCTGAAGGCGCTGTGTTGGATGGCTGTGCAGCGCGTGCGGAGACCTGGCCTCTGCTGCACGGTGCTCCGCAGGCTCTCGGGGCGGGAGGGCAGCTCTCCCAGCCAGGGCTGCTAGTGGGAGCTTGCTGCGTGGATATGAGCAAGCTCGGGGCTTCCCGTTTCTGAAAATCCGAGGCGTGTGAACAAGGCCAGAAAAATCCAGAACTGACTTTCACCAGAACAAAACGATGAATGCTGGAACAATTTTAGTTATTTAGTTCCTGACTATTGTACGTTTGCTATAAGTAGTTGCCCAAATGCTTGAAAATGAGCTAGTGGGAGGCAAGAGGAAAAGGACATTTCAGTATCTTTATATTTTTTTCTCAGAGACACTTAAGTAGCAGTAGACACATTAGTGCCAGGTTAGTTATGAACACTTTATGGAATCATGCAGCAGTTGCATCTATTTTTAAGTCTCAGGATACTGTTCTAATGGGAGAATCCCATTTTTCCTGGTCACCTCCCATCTACAAATATCCAGTTATGTCAAACTGTCTTATTGAAATAATGCACTGGTTCTTAAAGGTACTCTTCACTGCTTAGCAGGACTTGGAAATTGTTTTCAGTGGAGACAGTGATGATTCTGCAATTCTCATTTTGGTCTCATGTGCTGTTTCCTTCAGGTATCATTCTTTAGAGGTGGCAAAAATCCTGCCCAGCTCACTTTACATCATTCTGTACAGCAAAAAAATACAATATGCTGGCACTGTAATGTTAAACTTTTCTTGTGTTGCCTCAATCACTTTTGCCTTTTGTTAAAAATAATGAAATATTTTGCATCCTTTGCATGTCAAAAATGAAGCAATTCCTCACTGATGCATATTAGTTTTGACTTTCAAAAAAGTTACTCCTAGGAATTAAATTCATTACTCAAATGATTTATTTTAATATAAACCATAGAACTATCACACTACTTGACAGATGGTCATTCAATTGATCTTGCTCTAAAAACAATAGTTACTGTACCAATTACCTGATCATGCTTGAAGTGAAAGGATCTCAGCTAGAGTTGTATTCAGATTTGTACACAATTTATAGTAAGTGTGAATATTAGTTTATTATATACAAAGTATGCAGTTAAAATAACTTCAAGGGATATAACAGTTGTAATGCAGATTTTTGAAAAAGTAACTGTACAGAAAGCTTGTTCCACAAGAAATAGTGTTCATACCATGTAGAACCAGACAGATATCTGAGAGGCCTGACTAGTTTTCAGGCAGGTTAGTGAAATTGTGAGGAGTCTGCTGTGTTTTCAAAATATGTTTCCTTTGCCTTTCAGAAAACAGCTTAGCCATGTTACCTTTTTTAGAATAAAAATTGCTTAATTCTTTTCTAGTCATATTTTTTAAATTTGCAGTGCATATCTCATGCTGAAATTGTAGCTGTTCTTTGCTTTTGGAATGTGCAGTTTCTCGCAGTTCATGGGTTTGGAACCTGCGACAGTCAGTTACTCTGACATGCTGCTCTCTATTCATGAGAAATGTTTGTTAATTACCAAATACATGGTTTGATTAATATGTAATTCCATTAACACATGTTTTAAATGTTAAATCACTAATGGCAAAGCTCCTAAGCAATCACTAAATTACTTAAAAAATATGTAAAGGGTTAATTTTCAGGTCAAATAATTCGAAGCATGCTCTGATCTAAAATTCCTGCAAACTTCAAAGCAAATACTCAGGTATGGGTCAGTGACCTTCAGTAATACTTGTTCTCATCTAAATAGGAACAAGTTTACTGAATCAAAAACATTGCTTAATTTATGTTCAGATTGCTAAATCGATTTCTTCATGGTCTGGTAGAATTATTGCAGTTGTGCTTTGCATTTATAAAGCAAAAATAAGTCTTGAAGCCATAGACTGCAATATACAGCTATTCTGGATGAGAAATTAAATCCGCAACACGCTAATAGTGTATGTTTTCCTGATGCTCAGCCTTCTGCCTGTCAGATTTGCAGGGCGCTCCTGAGAAGAGGTTTGTTTTCTGAAATAGTTTTAGTCTTGATTAGAGTAGTGATAAACATGCATATGTATGCAGGCTAAAATTCTGTGGGTGTATAATGAATTAAAATAGGAAACGTAATTAAAAGGACAATGCTAGTATTTAATTGGAAAGCTATGACTCGCTTGGGCCATATTCATTTTGGAGAATATTGCAGTTGTTTTTACTATGCGAAGCTCTCTGTAGGGTAACTCTGCAGAGCACTGAGAAGCTCTTGCAAGCTTCTGGGTGCTGTGTGGACTTCCATGGAGCTGGGAAGCTCAGCTTCCTCGGGTTGAACCATCATGGTGCTTGATATACAGTGCAATATATACCAAAATACATCGAGCTCATCTGCTCTGGGGTAGTGCTTGTGGGTGGCTTGTGCCTCTGCCCTCGGGCGGGCAGGCTCGTGCTGAGGCAGGAGTGACCGCGCTGCATGGACGGCCAGTGCTGCCGTCGGGGTTGCCTGTCCTTCCTGCGAGGGGATGTCTTGAGGGACGTGGGTTTGTAAAAGCTGTTGCTGCTTGTGGCGCCTGCATGGAGACCCAGTATGAGCACAGCGGAAAGTAAAGATATGAACAACCTCGATCTGAAATAGCAGCAGGGTTCTGCATGTAAGACTTAAGTGAGTATTCGTCTGAAAATCCCCATGGAAAGCCAACTCTCGCTTGAGGTCTGCAAGGTCATCCACACTGGTAGCTCAGACTGTTTCTTTAACCCACTGGGATATTCTACAAAAGCATCTTATTAAATATGGAAATTTGACAACTAGCTGCTATTCTCAAATCTGCATGAGAGGCTGCTTTTATATATGTGCTGAAGCCAAACTTTTTTGCAGTGGTTCTTGCAGCTGGGGCAAGTTTCTCCCCTCCGCTTTTCGCTCGGCGGCGCAGCAGCAGCCGCCAGCGCTGCAGGTCTTCATTGGCGATTTGAGGAGCAGAGCTCCATCTGCTAATGGGAGCTCCTCAAACAGGAGACGGCACAGCACTACGTCTCAGAAATTAAATTTTGTATTATGTTTTCCGGGACACTGCTGGCAGGTAGCCTGGACAATGTTGTCATAACTGGATAGTGTGAAAGCGGAGAATAATCCCATATTGGTAGAGGTATGGTTGGTTTGTCCTAAATTGTTAGAGGAAAATATTTGGATGTCGCTGATAGCTCTAAGTGATTATAGTAAAGACTGACTGGCAGGTATCCTGGAGTCTGTTCTGGGCTGTAAAACCAGAACTGTGCGTGACTTTGTAGAAGTGCTCAATCACTCTCGCTTGGTTTTTGTGCTCGGCTCTTTCTGCCACCCACGCCGCTGTTTGAGAGCAGCGAGATGCCGAAGCGCAGCGCGATGTGCGGAGCATCCCGTATCCCCTGCACGTGGCCGGGCTGCGCTCCGGGCGGCTCTTCCTCGTGGGCGAACCTCGGCGTGCCCACGTGGCCAACGGTGTCTCTTGCAAACTCGATGCACTGACACGGCTGCTTTTCCGCTCCCTACTGCCAGATCTAGATACCTCGCGATACTGAATTGCACCTTAATCGTCCGTTCCAGGGAAGAGCAAGGCCCTTGTCCATGCATGGTTGTATTGGTGTGCTGCTGGCTGTCCGATTTGGGCTGTAACAGCTAAGTTCAAAGCATAAGCTAGATAAGTTGTGCCAGTATTTAACAGTTCCTTGATCATTTGTACCTATGATTCAATCTTGTCACCTTATGTCTTGGCTTATGCCTTAAATTTCATCACCAGCCTCAAAATATCACTTGTAGCTATGCTAACACTTAAACTTGTTTTTTATACTAATAATTGTAGCAAATGTGCTTTTTTTAAAGGTGCTAAACTTTCTCACTGGTGCTTGGAAGGTATTGGCTTTGCGGGATACCCATCACTTGGCTTGCTCGGATGCCATGGAAGTAATAACTAATGAATTGCTTAAAATCTCAAGGTAATAAATGTCACCTTATCCTGCACCAGGACCCCGTGCGGCTGCGTCGTAGCAGCCCTCCGGTGCCGCGCTGCGCGGGGCAGACCGGCCTCTGCCATCCGCTCGGTGCATGAGCTGCACTTGGCCAGGAGTATCAATTACTGCGGGAATTGCTAATTATCTGCAAGTTCTTAAATGTTGTTGCACTTAATGCTTCAACAGAAGACGCCGGTTGCTTGTTTTGAGCAGCAGGGGAGTCGTGGGGATGATGTGCTCCTTCCCCCAGCAAAGCCGTATTTCCTCGTCTGACTGCTGAAGGGGAGCTCTGGGAAGTAGGAGGCGGAACGGGGAAGGCTTTTGATAAAAGCTTTTGCTTATAATTCAGACATGGGCATGATTTCAGAACACGAGCTTGGAATAGGACAGGCACAGTGTATCAATTTTATAGGCAGCTGAAAACCTAATATCCTGGTATTTATTTTAAGAGTTATTAGGAATGTGTTCTCTGCCATGTGCATGTGCTCTTTCTGCTTCTAAGTCAGGTTGGAGAAAGGAAGGAGAGAATCAGACTTGAATTAAAGTCTATGCTGGGCTACAGTCTGCTCCTGCTTTAAACTTTAATGATGGAAAAGGGAGACAAAACAAGACTTAAATTTCTATTTGTATCACTTTATGTACCAGTAATTCACTCCTTGTTACCTGCTTTTATGTGGTGTCTCTGACAAGCTGTAATGTTTATTGTAGACAATTCTAAAAAATATATATATTTTTTTACCTCTTTGGAGATAAAACTTCTTCTCCAAATTCTAGTTATTAGTGTATTTGCAGTTCAAGGTGCTGCGAAATTCTTTCATAGTGCCTGGATGTACAAGTCAGGTGCCCTTTAATTCCCAGACCCTGCCTGCCCTCTCCCATGTCCCCGAAGGATTTAATAAAAGCTGTATCTTATGGAATGCCATTAGGTTTGAAGTACTAATATTCGAACATCGCATGACTTGGACCCAGGCAGTTATTGTGTATTTGAATACTAATTTGTGAAATTAGTAATAATAATATTTCACACTAAATTGTGAAAAATGACAATTTCTACTCCACATCTGATGACTGCGGTTCAGTAGGGAAAGCACGGGCTGTCGGGGTGCACGGTGACCTACTTGCGGGCACAGCTTAGAGGAAGCCCGGCGTTTTGGAGGACTCGGCTGCGCTGCCCTGTTCCGTGTCAAAGCATCTCTGCAGAATTGGGCAAACTCGACGGCAGCCAGCGGGCTCCGGGCAGAGCGAGCGCCCGCCGCTGTGCACAGCGCTTTAGCCTCTCCTCCTGCGTACGGTCCCTTGCGGCACCAAAACGCCGCTTCCTTTATTTTTTTAACTTATTAATGTGCCCTGTGCGGTACCTCTCAGGGGATCGCCCTGTTCAGCCCGCTGGGGGCTATTACGTTTCGGTTAATAGCAAGGGGACCTGCAGCGGGTTGCAGGCGTGCTTCCCCGTGGTGGTGCCCGGGGGGTTAGTGCCTGCCTGGAGGTGACCCCCCCCCCTTGGGCACTTGCCCCCCGGGGAGCAGAGGGAGCCCGGGGCTTTGGGGTGCCCGGCTCGGTGCCGAGCTGTGGCACAAACTGACCCGTGGGAATCGAATTTCTGTTGGTTCTCCTCATGTTGCAGTTGAACGGCTGGAAAAATCCTGTCTAGTTGGAAAGTGCTGGTATATTCCTAAAGCGGAGTAAAAAAAAAAAAAATCTTGAAAATAAAATTGCCTTTGGTTAGCTTGGCTGTGATGTGATGGAGTGCTAAATTTGCTGATACTCTGTTCAGAAGCCACTTAACCTTCAGAGAATAAGTATCGACTTTTTTTTTCCCCCCCCCCATATGCAGTGTATCGTCCCTTCAAAAAAAGGCTGTGGCAGTAGCTTAAAGGCAGTTCTGCTTAAAGAACTTCCCACCATCGAGCAGGGGAATTTTTAGATATTTAGATTAGGAAGGATACATCTGCATATTTAGCTTCTAAAACAGGCTTCTAGTGAGCTTCCCTATGACAGTGTAGAGATTTAGGGAGTTGTACCTAGCTTTATAATCTGAAGTCCAGAAATGGTAGTGAGTAAAATCAGAGATGCAGCAATTATCTCAATTAGCTGCCGTATGGGTGAGCAGATGATGCTGCGGTTGGAGACGGGAGAGCCTCTCTCCGTGTTCACACCAGACAGGACAAATGGAAATTGCCGGCTTCTGTACTGATACCAGGCTTTCTCTGAGTGGTGGCGTGCGCTTTATTTTCTCTTTGCCTGGCTCAAAGTGGATGCTCTCTGCCTCATTAGCATCTTTTTTGAAAATATATTGTGTTCGTGGCTCTAAACGGAAAATCCTGATTGCTAAACCGAGCTGCGTGTTAGTCTTAAACACTGCAAATGCTACAGTCTGTACGCAGAGTTGCCTGGCGATTTGCTGGACTTTGCTGTAATTTTCTTGACCCCTCTTTCGGGACAGGAAAGAACATGCTCTGAAGGAAAGAAATTCCTGGGATTATACCCTATTAATAGGAGCTACCACTCTATTTATTTGCTGAATGAGCCAGGACTGTATCTTTAGGAATTTAGGTTGATCCTGAGGGTAGGTCCCTGGAGACTCGACACGTTCGGAGGTAACATCCGAGTCGGTGATGGACAGTGCGTGAGCCGAGCTGCGTTCGCTTTATCCCGCCTGCTCGAGCACTGCAGTCTGTTCCTCGGAAAGCATCCAGCGGGAGGCTCGCTGCGCTCCAGCAATACGGATAACTTTGTGGTCCGGAATATTTTACCCGTTCTCTTGCATCTCTTCCACCTACTGCATTCATCAGTTCTGGCAGAGCCCCCTACGCTAACCTTTGCTCAGGATCATTAAAAATCGCTCCCTGGGGCTAGATCTACGTCGGTCTTGGAGGGCAGGGGCCTGAAAACGCAGCGAGGGTATCCTGGAACTGCTGCGTTTAAGGGCTGTCGGTGCCTGTTAGGTGTCGTGCTCCGATGATCAGAGGCTTCTGGCGGAGGAGCTGGCAAGCGCTGCTCGCTGGGTCGTGTTTGGGAGGAAGCACCCTGGGGAAGCTGCGGCTAAACCGCAATTCCTGGTGGCAGCAACCCTGTAAATACCTGACCTGAAAAAGTGAGGAAGCTGGAGCAGAAGTTGCAAAGGGCAGCAAAGAAAACCTGCGTACTGCAAAGGTTTACTCCTTAAAACAGTGCGGGAGGCTGTTGCTCTGTGATCCTACTTGTGGTGTGCGTCTGTACGTGCCTAAGTTATAAGCGCTAATCCTCTGGTTTTAGTCAAAGAACAGCTAGGAAGCAGTAGCAGGCAGGAACTTGTCTTTCCTGCTTTCAAACCTAATTGTGACCGTTTAATTACGAACCTCGTGAAGCACGCTCATTTTTCAGATTAGAGTGCAGGAAGCTACAAGCGGCCGCATTAACGTGCTGGAAGAGCAGATGTGCAGGGAGGAGAGAGAACAATTATTTATAGGAAGAATCAGGAAACAGTCTTTTTCCCTCAGTATTGGGGAATTGTACATGCATGTTGTGCATAATTTACAAATTGAAGTAACATGAAGCAAATGTAACTTATGACAGCGTTAGACTCTGTCTAACCTTTTCAGGGGGGCATTTTGGGGCAGGGAGCCTTTTCCCACGATGTGTCTCATTCTGCCTGATCCGCAGACCCGGAGCTCTGCAGGGTCCTGGGAGCACCTTGGTGGCTGGGAGTGTGCAGGACAGACGTACGTGCAGGACAGACGCACCTCGTCGGCTCTAGCACTGAACGGGGGGGGCAGCACGTATGACAAAGCATCTGCGTGCTTGTGACTGTTTTCAAACCATGGGCAATTTTAGTAGCGAGCTGACACGTTTTTATTTAAAAGGCTATGTTAAGGGTGTATTTTACAGATATTCTACGCTTGCTTTAATGTCTAGCCTACACTTATAGGATCTGGGTTAATAGATTGCTTATAGCCATGCACAGCAGCTTCTGCTGGTGTAATTTCATACGTGCCCCAAGCAGCTATAAATTCTAGATACCTAATGATATTTTTTTTTGTAACCTGCTGTAGATTGTTAATATTACCTGCCTAAAAGCTAGACTGTGTTATTTTACTTGCCTGGAAGAGAGCTCCAGGGAGAGCTTATTCCTGTGTCTGCATCTTGTCCCCTGGGCCCATGGGTGTTTTACACCTTGGAGGACCTGTGCTTCTCAGCAGACAGTCCTGGGCTGGCTTTGTTTCTAAATGACCTCTCCATGCTCATGCTGCAATAATTATTTCTTGTCATTAGAGGTTCCACCTGATTGTGTGTGTTTGCCTAGTCACTCCTTGGCTGCAGAGAAAAATGAGGTGTTATTAATAGAGATTGCCCTTGAGGTACTGGAATTAGATCTAGAGATCATGACTAACAGTCCCAGCAGTTTGGGTATAGCTGTTTCTTGAGCTTGGAAGATCCCTGGCTATCTTCCAAATCAGAAATTAATTAGTCTTTAAGTTAGTTTTGCCATAATATAAAGCTAGAAGAGTGCATGCATGTGGTCCTTCTTTACCCTCCCACCACCACCACTTGGGGGTGTAGCTCTAACAAGCCCAAATGGTCAACTGCTGATTAGCTTTGGTGTAATAAAAGCTAATCTCAGGTGACCTTAACAGGAAAAAGTGATATTTTTAGTGCAGTGGTTACTTTCTTATGTTTTCTTGAGTTTTACTTTTTAGAGATGTCCAGATCCTGGACTGCATATACCAAGATATCAAATAGGGCTGACCAGCAAACTCCTCCAGTCTGAGATTTTAAAAAAAAAGGAAGCAAAAAATGTGATCCCCAGAGCACCCCACCAAAGCCTTTCAAGGGTTTTGGGAGGGAGGAGGATGCTCAAATGAATGTGGCTCTCATGAGCCCTCTCTGCCTTTGGAGCGGAGAGTTGAAGACAAATCTTCTATTATCCTAGAGTGCCAAAAATGCCAGTCTTCAGTGTGTATGTTTCCCAAATCCAGACATTTCTGACAATACACGCTCTGCACGTGACCTATGCAAAAACCACGAATTCAGTGAAGACTGAGGTAAAAGGCAGTGTTAGAGAAAGGAAACCTTGCACAATATGGTCTCTTGGTGGAATGCGGAGCTGGAGCGACACAGGTGCTGGGTGCTCCCTGGAAGCAGTTTGGTGCCACCAGTTCCCAGTGGGGTTAGGTGTGAGGGGCCTCCTACTTTCACAGCAATACTTGCGTTTTCCTTGTATCTTTTTGTAGAAATAAGGTGTTAGGGTCAGCCTGCTGCTTGCTGGCCTCCCCTGGATGCGTGTTTTCCCCTCCCCTTGGAGGCTATCAACTTTTTGTGGTGTCTGTAGAGGGAAGACTTAGTATTTAGACCCGAGTTCATCACCCCTGAGCGTCCATCTCTGAGGTCGATGGGGAAAGCGGCACCTCCCCATGGTGCTTGTTCCTCTCCATCAGCGGCAGCTCCCTGCCTCGCTCGGGTGCTTCCTGGGGTGTTCGAATGCAGGCAGGGGACCCCGGGGCTGCACAAAGCCAGTGCTCAACTATGGGTTGTTTAACACCAAAGGACGTGGTGTCCGTTTACAGACCCTTGTTGCAACAGTGCTGTCCGTGCACCCTTCGCCCTCGTGCAGATGAGCGGGAGCAGCTCCTGCAGCCCCCTCCTGCAACGAGGATCTCCAGGAAGGAAAAGCATTGCTGGGTTGTGCGGTATGCAATATGTTCTTTGTGGGCATACAGCAGCTGCACTTTTTATAAAAGTGTTTAAAGATTTTATTTACTCTAGTATGAAATGACCTGAAAGTAGTTTTGCTGCTGGGATCCCTTGCTAATGACTGTCAGTAAAATCATTTATACCACCTTGCCCCCAAGCGCTCTATTATATTGTGTATTCCATCTGTATAGCCGTACTTTAACTCTGCACAGTAAAGTGTCGTCCTCCCCCCAAGCCTGTTCTCGATGAAATGCGATTCTTCCTTGCAGAAGTGCCCAGCTTGGCTGCGGGACCATGATTCAGCTTTAATCAGGAGGCTCCAACGCAAGCCGGCTCTTACGGCTTGGCAGGACATCAAGACGCTGTCTTCTGCAAGAGTGACGTTCCCCTCCTGCAAGAGCAGGAAAGGGCTTTGTGCACAAACCTTGTTTAGCTGCGTAAGGTTTGCGCAGGTGTCTGGTGTGCAACATCTCCCCGCAGCAGCCACGGGGAGGGGAAGCTGCGTGAGAGCAACTAGGGGGAAGAGTGACCTGTGTTTCTGACCCTTTTTCCTCCCAAACCAGCTAACAATAGTGATCGCACTTGATGACACTGTATCTGCAGTCAGGTGCTAACACTGGTTTCGTTAGTGCTTGGAAATAGTTTTTCAGTAGCTGGATGTCTTGCGAAAAGCAGTGCTGGCACAAGCACGCTGCATTGATTTCCACCTAAACAATGGTTTGGCACTTCAGTTAGAGAATAGAGGGACTCTTTATTCTGTGTTCAATTAACATTTCAAAGGAGGAAAATAGGTGCTAAAAGTAAGCCTGGACAAATAAAATGGCTGTATTAGTTAAATGGTATTTAAAGTGGTTTGCAACCCCTATTCATGAAGTTCTGTAGAGGGGTTGAGAAATCTGAAACAAATTTCTCACTTCAAAAACATATGATTTATTCTATGATAAAATTAGATTTTTAGTTAAAGGAATTTGCAGTCATTAAATGGTGCCCAAGAAATAAGTCTCGTTTATAACCATCTGCTTTATGGCTTCTGCTGAAAACTATTCCTCCTCAGGCTATGCATCTGAGTACTTTAGCGTCACTTTTATGAAAATAGTTTGGTTCTCTACTAGTAATGTTATAAAAACCTTGTGATTTTTACTTGAGAGCAATATCTTACACTTCAGAGAAAAAGGGACTGCTCCTTTTTGTAAAGAGATTGCCAAAGCGACTGTGTGTCACAGTAGTATGCCTGGGGTCGGACTTGCTGGTAATGTATCTTACTGGCATATGGTCATTAATAGTAAGGTCATCTTACATTCAGCATGCTGTGAAGAAGAAAAATTAGCATCGTTTCTCCTTTTTTGTCTTACAAAAAAGAGGTGGTATTTGCCTCGGCTAAATCGTAAGAAAAATTTGAGCCTTTGCTGTATTTTCACTTACCGGAGGAGCAGAAACCTCCAGGAGTTGTCTGTCTACCTGGACTGGTGCGGTTTGGTGGCTGCTGTCTGTGCTCTGCCGTGGTTGCCAGACACTTTTCTCTTTCCCAGATTTTTTTTGTGTACGCATCTAAAATTTTGAGTGTTCTCCGTGCCATCAGCCTGGAACATTTGTTTTTCAAGTTGTTTTTTCTCACTCCATGTATTTCTCCATGGAGTGGGATGTTCTAGGGGACAGTGCTGATATTCTGTCAGTTAAAGAACTGATTTCTTGAAACCTGACCTCTTATTCTCCCGTTGCATTTCTATCAAGCTTTTCCTCTGAATCTTGCATCTGTTTTTTAGCTAGCTGAAATTCATTAGAGCTTGTAATTTTAAGAGGAACAGAGTAAAAGAGGAAGGGAAACTCTGAGGACCAGCCTTTGTTTTTCAGTGTCTCTGCTATCCTTTTCATGGAAATACCGAAAAGGTATAAATAATAAGTGATATAAAATAAAAACAAGTGAGCTGACACTTTAAAATATTTTATGGAGTGTAATTGTCTTTTTCTTTTGATCAATGTAATAGTTGTAATTAGGTTTAAGTGTTTCTAAGCCTTTGAACTGCAAAGAATTCAAACAGCTTGTTAAAGCGCGGGACTCCAGGGGAGCTTTAAAAGTACTCTTCCCTTTTGCCCACTTTACATGTGCATGGGCTTAATGATAGCAGGCTCTATCTGATTTTTTTTTTATCCTGTGCCCCACCTCTCAAACTAATATTTGAAAAGCTTTGAGAGGTCCCTGGAGTATAACTGTCTGCATATCTCGGGGCTTTGCTGCATAAAGAGTAAATGCTTTGAAGTCTCTGCTAATCCTGGCTGCCATTTTGCATATTTCTCACGATCGCTGATGTAGCGTCCTACAGAGGATAACGACTTAATATTTTTATAAGAAATATCCGTGCTGACTCTTTGCGTTACCCGTTGGTTGGCTTGGAGAGGTCCAGAGACACCATACTGCTGTCCTGATTCTACTTCTTCACTGAAATACCTTGTTCTCGAGGAAAAAGGGCTTGTGGGGCCCTTGCAGAAGAGAGAAGCTGTTTATGCACAATATACGCAAATAGTGACGGCGAGCAAAATATAGGTTGTCGCAGTGTTCGAGCTGAGCTGGACCAAGGAGCATCTGTGGTGCTTCGTGCCCCCAGGGCTGGAGCAGCCCCTGGCGCTGGCGGCCCCGTGTGCTGGCGCTGCGGGAGACAGACGGACGGATAGGACGTCGCAGAACACGTTCTGCATGCGAGAGTGCATCTTTGAATAAAACACCCCATTTTGAATTAACCTGAGAACATTAGACAGTATTATAGGAGTTCACTGAGCAGATACTGTTGTTACTTCCATAAGCTGATTTTTTTTTTTCTTTTTTTTGTTTTTATGTTCGTTCGCTTCAAAGCTCTGCATTTTCTACCGTGTGCTCCCACGGCAGCTTTCCATGTTTTCTATTAACCTGTGGCAGGACTTTCTGTGCTACAGAAGGGACTTTGAATATATTTCATTAGACACGTAGCAGTGTATTTTACTTCCCTTTGTCTAGATGATGTCTGCAGGGATGTATTTCATTAAAAACCCCAAAAAACCAAATCCCTAATAAGCATCAAGTGGGCCAGAAACTCAGCTGTCCAGGGGAGGCAATGTGTTATTTTCCCCTCAAAAGGAGGAAAGCAGCAGCCCTCCTGTCACTTCAGCCTTGGATAAAACAACATCTAAGAACAGCGAGTGCCGGGGGAATGAGGTGAGGTTAAGCGGGGCCCGGCCGGCGGAGGGAGAGCGGGGCTGCGAGCCCCCGGCAGAGACCTGGCACGCTCGGTGCCTGCGTCGTGGCAAAGCGCCGCGGGAGGCACCATAAGGGGAAACGAGCTTTTAAAATCCGGGAGTAGGTTATGGAGTAAGAGCTGTGCCGGTTCAAAGGTACGCCCAGGTGCAGCCAAAAAAGCGCTGCCTCCTGGCCCCATGTTGCTGGAAAGCGCTCTCCTGTCCCGGCTGTGAGAAATAATTCTAGTAATGGCAATCGTATATATTCGTAATTAATCCGTAAATAATTTTCCTGCTTGGAATTAAATATTTATTCCTCTCGGGTCTCACCATTAGTATAAGCAGAGTATTGTCTGAGAATGTGATATCCTTTTTGACTTTTTATGAAGTGTATTTTTTTAAGTTTCTTTATTGGAGATGGTAGTGATGCATTGCAAGAAACGCTGCAAATGATGTGGGTGTGCAAAGGTTTAAATGAGCTGAGCATGAGCAGTCCGGTTATTTTGACTGAACTGTTCAGGTGCTTGAGCAAGTCTCTGCTCAAATGCTTGTAACTGCTTCCTCCCCCTCGCCCTGAATTCTTGGTGTAGTAAAATATCCCCAAGCTCCTAGCTGCTCCCTTCTATCAATAGGGAAAAAAAATACTAATTTAAAGATATTGTGCACTACCTTGTAGCCTACCACAGAATGATGAATCATTTTAGGTGACGTATTGATCTGTTAAATATTTGTGAACAAACTGAAATCGCATATTTGTAATTACTGCTCGGTTGTTGTGCAGAGCTTCGTAAGCGCTTCGCTGCCGCAGCGGCGGGGTGCTTAGGGGTTTGTGTTCAGGCTGCCTTTGAACAATTCTCATGTTCTTCAAAAAATTCTCTTTTTCGTTATAGGAATCCAGAAGGGTTGAAGTCACAAGAAGAAAAGGTAGGAAACAATACCGTTTTCTTTCAGTGTATTTGTCAGTGTTGCGTATTCTTGCAGTAACTTGTAAACCCATGTTCGTTTTAACACCCTTGCAAGAGTTTGCTGCTGTCCGTGTTTCCAAGCGGCTGCCTCATAACGCTCACCTGTTCTTAGTGACAGCAGCTTGTAAATATTTTCAATATAAAGTTGCTCTTCTGGTTATAAAATTGCGTGATAGTTCAGGGGGTGCGAATCAAGGGCTGGTGTACGCTCACAGGGGATCTAAACGCCGGCCCTGGGATCTTTTAGGGGAAAAACGGCCCAGCCTAGGCTCTGCTCGCGTTGGTGCCCGTAAGAAAAGCTGCGGCTTTGAAACCACGGCGAAGCACCCTGGTCGCTGGCTGGGGACTTCACCTTCCTGAGTAGTCAAGACAGCAGTATATCCTCATGACGTAGCTCGGAGGAGTCATGCATGTGATTTCAGCATGGCTGTTGTTCGCTCTTCCTTTATTGTATTTATCTATTCAAGTGTTTCTATAGTCTGCGGAGGGTAAAAAACAAACAAACAACAAAAAAAACCCCACAAACCCACATTTTGTGGACTAACGGCAGCTTGTCCAACCAAGGTCAGTGGATTTTCCCAAACTGGTGTTGTGTCCGAGGTACGCGGCAGACAGTTTGCTGTGAACTTGAAGGAAGTTCTGAGACGGTTTTGTGTTACCAAGTGGGGTTTTGGAGCAGCTAGAAGGAGGGGAGTTCCTTGCTGGGAAAACACCCGGTCACGAGAGGAGAAAAAATGATGGTGCTGGGAGGAAGTTCAGAAGAAAAGACGGGAAACACGACACCGTGTGGTGCCTGGAGCGCGGTCTGGCTGGTTGGCTGGGTCGGGGAAGGCACTGGGTCTCTCCGAAGATGCGTGGATGTGAAACGCGGGACCCGTGCCTGTGTCCTGCTCTCCCAGCTCAGGTCCCCCTCCTTCAAACGCTTTTGCGCGAGTAACTAATTGGCAGTTGTTGTGAGCAGCTCTTTTATTGTTCTAGGCAGCTGGGCGAAAATCAGCCATCAAAGAACTCATTCTGTTTATCATTAATTTTGATTTTGTTTAGCAGATGTTTTCTGGCTCATGCAGTTGCTTGCCTAATCTGTCTTGGTGTAATGTGAGGCTGGTGGCAATCTTCTATTAAACAGATTATTCCCCAGTTTTTTTCTGGTAGCTTCTTTAATTGCTTCGGGCATCCCATGTTTTGGAAGGAGGTTGTAAATGCTGTTCTGTTGCGTGGATGAGGACGGTTGGGTCCAAGTATAACTTGTCATCTGAGCAAATAATCTGCCTTCTTTTATTGCTGTGGACAGACATCTGTAGGTAGCAGCTCTGCAGGCCACCGAGGCTGAGGCAGCAGAGAGACTTGAGCGATTGTGATATATGGCTGTTGCTAAACGTAAAATTTAATTAGCTGATGTTTCCAGCACGCATGTATTTGGTCAAACTCTACTGATCTTTTTGAATGAAGAAATCCAGTTTTATCAGGCTTTCCTCTATCTCAGGCTGATGAGGGTTCCTGGATAGGACTTTTCAGGAACATTGACCTAGCTTGCCTTGAAGGTGATTGGAATTGCACAGCATGTTTCCGTGGGCTGGGATTAGGCTAGGGAACATACTCCAACAAATACCTCATGAGATAGGGATTTGCAGGTGAAAATACTATGTAGCTCCTGTTCTGAAGCTGATGGGTAAAGCAGATCAGCTTAAAGGTCCTCCTTCCCGTATTTTTGAATGATTCCTACTGCAGTTATGTGTACTGCATATCGCTAAATCTGTTTCCTTGCCTGCTGCCTTTTACTTGTACAGATGTAAGGCCACAGCTCCGCAATCAGTGCTTTGTGGGTCACTGAGAAGAGCTTGTATATGACCATTTTGAACCTTGCGACTCCCTGCTTCAAGTAAGAATCCATAAAGTCGCTTAAGGCCTTTAATTTAACCGCTGCCAACCACTTCTGACACTGCCTTCTCTTGTGCCTCCTCTTCTTTCCAAATCTGTATTTGCATTTCTTTTATTTTTCTTTAACAGCCAACAACAAAGGAGTTTCAGTCATATCATCTCTGGGTAAGGTCTTGCTTCTTCTAGAAATGTCCTTACAGTGGTATACCTGTTGCTCAAACTGCTTTTTAGACACAGAAGAGTCTTTGCATCCTGAACGTGGAGATATTTAAGCTAATAGAGTCTGTGTTGCAATTTGTTGTGAACATAGAGATGGGGTCCAGTCTTGTGCTGGTGAAAATAGATTTAATGAATAAAACTTTCAAAAGTACCTCAACTCCTGATGTGATTTGGATCTCCAAAGTTTCCTTCCCAGTAAAAGTAAGCAGCATGTGCAAGAACTCAAAAGTAAAAAAGCAATTTTTGAAGGTGGGACAGAGGTTTATAAATCACCTAGGTGCTTTGAAAACTTTGCTCCAAAGCCATGGCTGTTTCTCTGAGATGTTTCTAGACACCAAATTTGCAGGCTTGGGCTCAGTTAGGCTGATTTCTCATTGCCTTGACATTATGGGTAAGACTTCCATTTGGAGAATTTACTGTAATGTTTTCAACACTTATTTTTGGTGAAATCAAACCTTTTTGCAGAAATGTGATCACTAAAATGAATCTCTTTAGCAGGAAGCTGTTTAGACCCGGGGTGGAGCTGAGCTACTCTGGGACAGACTGCCAGCTCCTGGGAAAAAAAAATTGGAAAGGTCTTGATTTCATCTTGCTGTCAAATGAGACCGAGTAGCAAAACAGCAGCTTGTTCATGAAGATGAATATTCTTGTTTTCTGCTCGCTTTGTGCACAGAGCCCCTTGCTTCTGGACAAAGCACTCCAGACTTGCTGGCCAGGTGCCTTGAGAGAAAGCTTAACACCTCTAAGCAGTCGCAGCAGGGGCAGTTCATCTAGAATAGACCCACTAAATACCACCAGGCACCATTCCACATCCGTCTTCTCCAGGCTGTTTCCCATGGCGTGATGCTGCCCATCAGCACACGCGGCCGGAGCCGCGTCCGCCTGGCCGACCTGCGGCTGCGAGTCATCGAGTGCGTCTCGAATTGCAAACACCACTGAAGTCAAGAAGAAAATGCTAGCAAGTGTGGTAAATAGGTATTGGTCGTAAACCCCCCAAAAAGGATTTGCTAGACTATATGGGGATTTTCAGCAATGATTAAAAGCATCTGCCTTTCTGGAGTTAGTCCTCAGCAGTTCCTATTTAAAAAAAAATAGAAAAAAAAATTAAAGCCCTTCTTCAAAAACCTGTCTGGTATTAAAATGTTTGCAGCACAGACATCACTCAGTAATAGAAAAAAATAACAGGAAGGTAAAAATGTCTAGTTTGTTCTGCACAGGAAGGGATTTGTTGTAAATGTTGATTGTATGGTATGATCTGATTTTAAGATTCAGTCCTTTTTTAGTAGAATGATTTTTATGTGGATAATGTTTGTTACCTGAGGATTTTACCTGAAGAAACTAGGGAGGATTGGAAGAGGGTGTGAGGGGGAGGTCTTTTTTGAGGGGAGCGGGGATACTCTTTTTCTCTATTCCTGTCTTTGGATGATTTTGGCTTTGTGGTCAAAAGTTGAAAAACTTTGAAACTTAAAAATACCTAATAGGAGATATCACAAAGATAAGAGCTGTAGCAAACACTCTGTGCCTGTTGTTTTTATTATCCCACATTCATGGATAAACTAGATTAAATGAAAAAAGGTTTGGGGAAAAGAGGGGCAATCCTGGCTTATACTTTTCAGATTCCATTTTTTTTCTTTTGAGCAAAAGGTTTGAGTTCTTTGGACTGAAAGCAGGCACTCTTCAAATCAGACAGACTTGGTTGTTGTTAGAGGGCCCGAGGGATAAATCCGAACATACCATGCTTATTCCATTTCTCCAAGCTGGGGCAGCTGGCAATGCTGGGCTGCTGCACTCAGGTTTGTATGGGCTGAAAGAGGGACGTGAGAAGAGTTTCCTCCTTTTTCAGCTGTGGAGGAGCCTAGCCCAAATGAGAGGCTTTGGGTTTCCCAAGCGTCAGGACTACATAGGCTGGAGAAATTCTGAAGCTGACCCAGAGCCCGTTACAGTGAATGAATGGCTTTCCTTTGACTTCAGCGTAATTACATGATGTTTTAATTGCGGTGGGAAGGAGGGGCAATGCCTTCAGCTGGCAGCCGTGTTCCACCTTGATGCATGAAGACTGATCCCCCTTCTTAATTTAAATGGAAATGGCTGCAGATGTGTCTTGTCTAACCGGTGTTTGAGTATTATCCTATTTGACAGAAAATGTTCTGCGAGCTGAAAAAAAGTAATTCTGACCATCGATTAGAAGCTGCAAGAATATTTTCCTGCATTCAGCTTAAGCCTATTAAGTCCAAATTTTGCGCTCTGATGTCTACAACCCAGCGTAGTTTCCATCAGCGGTATACTCCTGCAGCAGAATATGGCATGAGGAGCCGGATTTTGTGGTGCTGGAGCATGTGTTTAGCAGAGAGGGCAGGGAGCAGCGGGCGGCAGAGCGTGGGGAGGCTGATGAGGGGCTTGTAGCAGACCAGAAGATGCAGCAGAGCATCCTCCGAAGGGTCATCTGTGGGCGTTTGACTTGGCAATGGCAGGGTTTAGTTTCAGATTGGTGAGGTCTTGCCGTGTAAAGGGCGTAGGTGAGTGCAGGATGCTCCTCAGTTCCTGTGCATTGGAGACCACATGTGATTTATGTATGCAAAAGCCATACACAGTCACATCGATCAAATTCTGCACATGCAGCACGACGCTGCCTCTGGTAGCGTTCCCAAATCTGTTAGTTTTGAGCAGTGAGGGACTAATTCCGCAACTTCTGCGCCTGATGGATGCTCCTAATCCTATTGACTGTGGGGGTTAAAGGACTCTCAGTGCCCAGAATAAATTGCCTACTGATACAAATATATGTCCAGCTGGAAGGATAGTCGCATTAAGCATGAAGAGCCAGACCTCCTGCAGCTATAAATGATCAAAGCTGCACTGCATTTAATGCATCAGCATTGGTTTTTCCTAGCTGAGGATCTAGCCCAAGCACTTAAAACTAACTTTTAATTTGTTTTTATGTTGCTCACAATCACCCATTCAACAAATTAGTGTCAAAGGATGCCTTTTAAACCATTCAGGCAAGAAATGATCAAGCTCACTGCTTCCACTCTGTTCGTCCAAATAATCTTATTAAATGAGATGCAACTCCAGATTTATTCACAGACAGATGACATCAAACTGCCATAAAGATCTGAACTTTGACTACCTGTTTTGCTTTAAAAAGTGGAAACCTTTCTTTGAAGTATTCGAAGTTCTGTATTGTGAAAGTCATATTTGAATTTATGATATATGATGTTTCTCCCCTCTCCTCATAGTTGTAGTGAGTTTATGCCTCATAGTGAGGATTAATAGAGGAGACCACATCTTGAGCTGTTGTAAGTTGCCATGGTTTTATTGAAAATCTGTGGGGGTACCTGAGTTAGCAGTGGTGGAGCATCTAGTCAGCAGCTTAAGTAATATTTCATTACTTGCCACTTGACATCAATTCTTATGTCCTAGATGAAAAACTGACTCATGGTTATAAAACAATAATGACCCTTAGAAATTCTATTCACTCCTTCCTTTCCTCTTGCACATGTCAAATTTCCAGCTATCCATGGAAGATGAAAGGCTCTCAAAACTCGGCAGGAATGGTAAGTTTGTGGCCTTAAACCTGTCACAAATACAATGAAGTGATCAGATGTAATTACCTTTGTAGGAAATCACCTAATAATTTCCTGTCCCATTATTTTTTCCCCATTACTAGAGTCCCCAAAATTTGCTTTTGTTCCTTGTGACCTGGTCAAAACCTGCTCAGATCAGCAGCTGTGCCCATACGGCTCTCTAAAAGCTGTGGGGCCAATGCTGTGTGCCCCAGGTCTTGCTGGACTCTTGTCCTGTCTCTAAGAGCTTTGCAGTTTGCGGGCAGGCAGGCTAGCTAATCCCCATAACATCCAAATTGCATGATACCGTACAGACGTAAGGCGATAGGTATATTTGTATATGTTACACGCTTTTGGCAGGTTCAGAAACTCTTCGGTTATATCTTCAGGATATGCTTCAGGCTTGCTACGAGGATGAACAGTGAATCTGGCCTTAAGAGTAGTCTTAAGCGTATCTAGGGGCTTTGTTGCTTTGATTTTAGTAAAGTTTGGAAGGTCAAATAGTTCTCTTGGTAAAAGAGCTGGAGGTTATGGATGTTTCTCAGTTGTACTGTTTTAGGTCAGTTTAAAAATTACCTTGAGAAGCAGCACCAGCTCTTTTAAAGACCTGAGAAAATGGGCAGACTTTGGAATATTTTAAGTTAGTCAAGGTGAACAGCGCCAAGCCTGCGGTGGCTATCTGCATGCATGTACATCTCGCACGTAATATGCAATTGAAGTTCAGAGGACAGTCTATGCATTATAAAAACCTCTTCTGCAAGATCACAAGTAGGAGTAATTTCTTTTTGTTGTTTATTGCACAAATTTTAACAAAACAAATATTTTCTCAGTCTTTGCTAAAGCTGAGGTTTAAGTCTCAATCTCGGCAGGTTTGTTTTCATAGGGTTTTTTTACTGTCTCTGGATTCTTCAGGGCATATGTTGTCAGTGAATTGCAATCTGTTGCCTGGAGAAGGATATTTGACTAGGTCAGAAACGTAATCTAGTGCTCAACTCTTGTTTTTCTGAGAAACTGCAGTCCTTCAGCATTATTTGTATTCATCCCACTTGAACATTATTCTACAAATACAAGATGCAGTGGCGGGTACCTAGTTTTGCAATGTTGACTGGAGAATAGGTGGAAATAATGAAGATAAAGATCTTTTTTAGGAGCTATCGAAGACATTTTTAGCTTGCTTTTTTTTTCTAGTCAGGCTGATCCAAATGATGGGGGGGATAAGGTTAATCACTTTCTTACATATCTGTCTGCAATGATGTTTAATTAAAACTTGACACATTTCTTGGTTTTAAGTGACAAGAGCTAATACAGGGAGTAAAACCATGGGAAGGGAGAAGAACCCAAAATAATCAACTCATTAGCTGATAGACATAGTAGTAAATTAAACAGTAAAACGGATGATACTAGATGATCTTCCTATAGCTGTTTGTAGCGTGCGCACAGATCTGGGACTCTGGACAAGGTTGAAGAGCTGCAAATGGTGTGGGCAGTCGACTGCAGCTCAGTCAGAGTTTCAGAGACATTTTCTAAAACAGTGTTGATTCTAGTGGTAATGTTTGGCTTCCAAATTGTGTGGGGGTTTTTTTTTTTGTTTTTAATTCAGATGGTGTACCTCTAAAAATGCAAATCCAGTCACGGTTTAGCCCGGCTTTGCCAGTAGCCATAGGAAACCCAGTGTGAAATACATCCAGCTGTCTTAGAAAAACTGTTTACTGCTGGAAGTAGAAAAGTTTTGCAGACTTGATGTTCTTGTAAGTTAATACATCGGTTTCTATATTTAAGTACTTTGGGGTTGAAGAAGGAATGACTTCTGTTCGTGGCAGAATGGGCATGAACATTTAGTAAGTAAATACAATATTCGGTATGTGGCTTTGGCAGAGCATCACATTGATGGACCCAAAGGAGTTGAAACAAAAACTACTTGAGCAGCAAGAAGCCAGGCAGCTGTTGCCAGCAGCAGGTATTAGAGAGGAGCTCGTAGAGAGGCTTTTAGGGGTGTGTGTGTGTATGTGTGTATATATATATATATATATGCACCAGGCTTTGGCTCCCTGGATAGGCAGAAGGGGAAGGAGGAGACAATAAGCCAGAAAGCTAAGAGACTTCGTGAGGATTTAGAAGGGGGCGGGAAAAAATACCTATATATATATTCCATACTGTCATACTTCATAAATACATATCCCCCATGCATGGTTTTGAGGCTGGATATGTCTGAAGGCATCTGTATTTTTCCATCTGAAAACAGAATAAGCTGTGCTGCTTTGGCAGCTGAATAAACAGCTTGTGCTGCTGGCTGCTTTGCTGTCATGACTTGTTGCCACATCGTGCTGCCTGTTACACAGCAAAGACACGAGATGCGGATTGAACAAGAAAGCAAACATGTTCCTTCTCCCTTGTGCCGCATTCGTGCGCCCTGAACGAGGGTAACCTCTTCTCGCAGGCCCTGCGGGGTGACTGCAGTAACTGCAAGGAGGCACTTTGGAAACCCTCTGCTTGAATGGGAGCCCTTCCCCAGGTCCACCCGGGCCACCCCGGGCTGGCTGGTGAGAAAGCCATCTCAGCAGAAAGCAGGGGTGATGTTTTAAAGATGGTTCCTTTGAAGTTCCCAGCTGCTAACCTGAACAGCTGGAGATCAGGCAGATTTATGAGCTCTTGGTGCACAAAGGGAAGCTATCAGAAAAAGACAAAAAACAAAAAACGATAATACACGATGTTCCTGTTGTCTGTGTTCCTGGTACTTGGTATCCCTGGGTGGATATTGCACAGCAGTATCAGATCCTAAAACTGGACATGCAGAAATCTCTAATTGGGGTTTGCTTCACTGCAAGCTAGCAGGAGATCCTGGAGCTCTCCCCAAGAAATGCTCTTTGCTGCAGATGGCACGGTGCACAAACCTTTCCTTAAAGTGCCATAATGTGATGTGCTCATCTGTCTTAGTGGTCCAGAAGGTTCCTCGAGCTACTGTGTTCTTATGAAACTGGAATCACTCAAGATATTTAGTTTTTTTACAACCAATTATATCACACATGAATTGCTGACATAAATCTTGTGACCAAAATACATGCCACGAAGCCAATGTCATCAACCAAGCTTTTCAGAACAGTTAATGGCAAATCAGAACTTACTGAACAGACTTTTGGCTTTAGGCTGTGCAAGAATTTTAAGTCAAAAGCATGCAAAAAAGATACCACCTCTTTGCACCTGTTTGTATATGAATTGTCTCAGGATAACTCCCGAGGAATAAGGAGGAGTCTTCAGATGTTTGTAAAGTGATGCCACAGTTCCTTTGAGAGAGATGCTGGTGTGGCAAGAAAAAACAACTGCTGTAATATCCATCTTAAATTACAGCAATCAAACACAAGATAGAATGGTAAAAATGAGAAGAAATAATGATGCCAGCGTGATTAAAACAGCATTAATTTATTGAAAGAAAAGCATGTGGAAAGTGTTTTGTGGTTGTTAGTACTTTGGTACCTTAAAGCAGAAGTAAAGCGGAGGAGAGCCTTTTCCAGGTTAGAAGAAAAATCAGGAAAGGCTCCGTAGGAGGTACTGGGAGCCAAAGGAAAGAACTCTGAATATGTTGCAGGGAAGCAGAAGGCAGAATTAAGAGTTAAAAACTCAAGGTAGCAAAGCGGCATGCGAGGAAGGTTCCTGAAAGGCAGAAGATGGATCTGAAACAGTGCGAAGCGTTCAGACGCAGAGACTGTCAGCATACAAATGAAACGCTCCTGGCGAGTAAAGCGCGAGGAGGAGCTGTGACTGCTGGGGATGACCTCGGAGGAGGCAATGGGAAGCAGATAAGGTAAATGCCTTCTTGCTCGGCAGTTCATGTTAGTTAGGAACTTTAGAAGACCAGTGAGCAAGTTGTGTGCAGTTAAAAGGGATTTTTTTTGGTGCCGCTGCGCTCGCAGAGCATCGAGGTAGCGCCGAGTGCTGATGTGCTCCCCGAGGTGCTGAGCACGGGAGGGTCGCTTTTGCCTGGGCGCACATGTATCTGTCTGACTGGAAGTATTCTCCCAAAACGTGGCATGTCAAGGACGTGCTTCGTGTTCGGCAATGAAGACATCCACGTGGGACGTGTCGTGGCTGCTCTTGGTGCCGGGGACGACTTCTCTCCGCAGGGGATGACCTACTCGCCAGTGCGGCCCCCCACATTGCAACGCGGACTGAACGGAGACCTTAGTTTTATTCCAGAGGGTAGTCGCTCTTTTTCTGACCTCTCCCTCTAATCTCTCTGTGCTCCGCAGCCTGCAAGGTGCCTGTGTCTCCTTCCCCTCGAGGATAACTGCTTGAACGTTTTTCCTCTCCTCTCCCTAATGTCCCTTCCACTCCACAGGCACAAAATTCCTGTTTGCTCAGAGATGATGCAGTTTGATACGCGACTAATTAATTGTTCTCGGCTTGCATTTAGCTTTGAATTTTGCTGCCTCTGTTTCCAAGGGGTTTCTGTGTAAAAGCTTCTCTGCTTTTTCCAGCTGAGGTAGGATGTCTTTTAAGAGACACCACTCTGACCTGCAGCACTGTTGGCTTAAGCATCCTGGGCAGCCTGGTTGAAATTCAGAGAGTTTTGCAGGTGTATGTGATTGTTTCAGGTGCTGCATGGCTTGTTGGATGAAATAGTTGTTTTCTTTCCATCTGTGATCCTGCTGAAATACCCTGTTACTCGGGTCATTGCAGAAGTGACTTGGAAGCCTCGCTTGTGTTGGGAGGCCTTGTGTTGCTGGCAGGCAACACTGAAAGGTGTGAATTCTTTGGAAACACTGAGTTTCCAGACCAGCAGTAAAATAAACTTCTTTGCAAGGGTTAAATGAAAAACTGGCAGCAGATGTTTCTGATAATGCCAGTAGTGTGAATATGCAGATACTCTCCAACAAGCCAGTTTATCCAGCATGTCTCAGAAATTAGCAAAGTAAATAACTCCTCAGGCTTCAAGTCTTGGTAGCTTATGGGCTCCCTCAGGTTTTTGGGTCATGATTTTTAAATGCCCTGCTACTCTATTCAATATATAAGTGCATGGTATATTTTCCATTATAGACTTGTGTTAGGTTTCAGCATGCTATTTCTTCTTGAGCTGAGCCATAAGGCAGAGCAATTAGGTTCATATTTTCTGAGCTTCAACTCACTGCCCAAATAAGAGATAAAATAAGGCAGAAATGACCCTCCTCTTGTGCCACCTTGCTTGGGGCAGTTATAACCAGGTGACAAATACAGTGTGTATATATATATTTAATGCAGCTTGGACCAGCTGAGTGGTTTGGCCTCAGTGCTGCAGTCGTGTCTGCGTGGCTGGTGGCACCTCGCTGCGGTCCCATGGGGCCATCGAGGGCAACGAGCCCCTTGGAAGGTGTTTCTGGTGCTGGTGTTAACCGCGTGGTACCGTCGAGGCTCCCATACGGCACTCGCCCGCTGTCCCTGCAGGCTGCGTAGCACCCGGGCGCCGCTGCTGGGGCGAAGCTTGGCTGTACCCTTTCCCGTGGCCTCGGCTCCTGCTGCCTTCAGCTGGTGCGATGGGGTTGCGCGCCGGGGAGGTTTCCCTCTGGCCGGGCATCTCGGCTGCAGGAAGCGGTGGGTCTCCGGCAGCGCTAAGCCGCTCGCAGGTAGGGCGGGATTGCAGCAATGCAGTAATTTCTGCCTTTTTGGCAGAAGTAATTACAGAGCGGTAATTCATGAGTGTCCGGTCCCAAACCCACGCTGAAGCGCTGTGATTTGCAGCAGCGGTGGCGCTAACGCTGTGCTTGCATTTTCTCCTTGAGGCGCCCAACTTTGTCCTGGTGGGGGCTGAAAGGGGAGTATCAGCGGTTTGCAGGCCCGTTACCGCTGTCCACCGCAGCGAGTTCCTGCAAAATCCTGTAGGATGCGGGGAATGAACCATTTGGGGATGGCTGGTACAGTACCATTCCCACGTTTCTGTGGCTGCCAAATATTGTGTTTAAATTATTATTTTTCAAGGGTTTCTTCTTTGTAAATATTCTTTTTGGACTTTACGTTTCTAAACAAGATTTCCACTTGGTAATTGGTGTGTGTCAGTATATTTTTAATAAGAAATTATGATCCTGTAAAATGGTCCAGTTGTTCTTGGTATTTGGAAAAGAAAAATCTACTGTGCGTAAGGTAATGTAATTACTTTTCTAAAGGACTTTTTATTATGCACCTAACTGCACATTTACTGTACTTGATAGACCAAAATAGAAACGGAATAGAATGAATAAGCCATTTTGGTCCATTGGGTAAATAAAACAGCTTTCTAAAGCATATGTAAATATGTATTTAGTTAGTAGAACTGATTGGCTACTCTGAAACTGCTCCAGTCTCTGAGATAAGTAATACAAGTTTAATAGCCTTCCATAAATATTTTCTTGTTTGTCAGAAGGCAGTAGTTATTTATCCACCCCATACTGTTTGCTCTTGTATTTCATGAGGTCTTTAGAAGAATATTACAGAAGTTCATTGTTTTGCATATAACTGTAGGGCATTGTAACCATGGCTAGAACCTGTTGTTTTCCTTGGGAGGTGGGATAGACGGCGCCGGTGTTACGTGCGCTTAGAGAGTAGCGGGAGAATAGTCATGATCTCTTGCCTTCTCCTCCTTGCTGTTTCCATCCTTATCTCTTCCTCCCAGAAGATATGTCTTTTTGTCACTTTTTTTACTCTTTCAGTTTTGTTGAGGTAAAAACATGCCTTCTTTCTGTTGAACTTTTCCAACATCTTGTGTGCTAAAGTGGACCCAAAGCTATGATGTGGAGTAGGGCTGACTCGCAGGCACAGCTGCATTTTGTAATTGAGAGTGAAATTATTGGACACACATTGTGAAACTCATCCATTAACATGCTTTACCAAAAGGGAAGTAAGTATGTGTGAAAAGTGATTTGGGACCTATAGTCTTCAGAGCCTATTCTGTCTAAAAGGACGAGCTGGATTCTGGCTTTTAAACTTGTCTATCACATTGGCCTCTCTGTTGGGTTTATTAACAAGTGTCCATTCATGTGGTTTGCTGTGTTGCAATAGCTGGTGGAAAGGCCACAGCTGAATCCCACCTTGTGCAGCCAGCAGATAATTGCAGAAAGCTATGCCCTTGCCTGGAAAATAAAAAAATAAAGTGCCATGTTTACCAAGCTTGTTGCATCTGCAGAATTGGAAATTTTTCAAAATGTCACTTCTTGCAAGATTTCAATTTAGTTTTTCATTGCGATCACAAAGTAGGTGACAGTGTTATACGATGCTCCCTTTTTCTATTTGTCTTGCTTCTCCCATTAACTTTCTATAATGTGAATTGGCTGTAATGACATTTTTTCTATTTTTCATATTTGAATGTTTCAAACAATATTTTTCTCAGAATTACTTAAAAGATAGATTTTTCATTATTCCATTTCCTGTTTTGTTTTCCATATTATTCATTCTTCTTTTCCCATATTTATTTTTCCAAAATTACTAGTTTTCCTAAATTATCTAGTAGTCTTATTTCGTTTTTAACTCTTCCTTATTACCCACTAAATACTTTAGTTCATCCTCCCCTTTTAGCAAAATCAACGTTGTGGCAAACGTTCTTCCCTGGGAATAGAGTCAGCCAAGCTAGAAATTGGAAGCGGCACTGTGCGGCTTCTCGGCTGTTATCGACACGTCCAACTCTGTTGGCAGCAGCGTCAATGAGGGATGATCCATTGCCCAAGACATTTGTATGGAAAAACAAGCGTTCCTCCAAACAGAGGGGTTGTTGCAGTTAGAGCGGATGTAGTGCTGCATGCGTGAGCTGAGCGTTTCTGCACCCTGAGCTGAGGAAGATGTTGACACGACTTAACCAGCGCGTCCCGTTCAGGACTTGGGCTGTGTCTAGGCTGTGCAAGTAGTAACACTGTTTTCAGAGTTGAGGTTCCTCCCCATAAACGTTTGAAAGTGTGTTAGGGCCACTATGTTCTTGAAGATGAAATTAGGGAGGGAAGTGCTCAACGATAGTTTTCTACAGGTAATATTCTTTAGTTTCTAATAACTGAAGAACTAGATCATACTAACTATGGAAGAACGCTTTAAACAGCAAAGCTTGGCAGCAGCCAATAATTGAGCTAAACCACGGGTGGCTGGTGAATGGGTCTGTCCGACGCTCTGCTATACTAGAGCTCTACTATACACTGCTCCGGATGGCTGGAGGAGCGCACGGGGCTCCTGATTGTTGGAGCTCATGCGTGATCCCCAGCAGCCGGATTCGTAGGAAGGGTTGTGAAGAGAGAAGGTTTATGGCGTTATTATAAAAGCAGGGTCGATTCTGCCATTGTGACAGGGTAACCTGGCCACCCTGGGCTGCAAAACGCGTATTGAATGTATATCGGTGACAGCTTGCAGGGGTCCATTGGTCTCAAAACAGGTAAGGAGCAAGTTGAGGCATCAAGCAAAGGCCATACAAGCATGGTAGATTATCCTGAAAACCCTGAACTCTCACCGTACTAAGAGGAATCTTAATTATGGGGTAATCTCGCCTGAAGGTAGCAGTAAAGGAGCAGAGTCAGCAGCAAGTCCTCTCTTTTCCTTTTGATAATATAATAAATGCCTCCCCCAAAGCTTGGAGGTTTCCATTTGGATGTCTCTAAGTGTATTCAGAACAGGTCAGCTGGATTAGCCGCATTGCTTGGTAGGTGTTTTCAGTGAAGTGACAGACTGCAATTGCCACTGAAACTTCCTCGAGCATGTCTCTGGGGAGCGTGGAAATGGTGGAGAAGTAATCAGGTTTTGAGTGAACTTCAAAAAGATTTCTGTTTGAATATTAGGCATACTGAAAATGACTCTTTACCACCTTTTAATGTCCCCCCAGTACAAATAACATCATCGGAACAAATCCTTGCTGATACACATATCAGGCATTGTAATTCGCTCTACAGAGAAAGCATGTTCCTCAGTACTTGTTTATTATAGTTAAGCAGTATTCTGTCTGATTAGATGACCCCATCATCTTTCAGGCATCTTTAACTGAGCGCTCTCTAGTATTATAAAAATGAAATAATAATTTCTGCCTTTTCTTTCACCCTGCTTCCTCTCCAGCAGGTAGAAGCTATAATGTGATTATTTCACAAGATGATGCTCATTCGTTTGCTTGAGGGCGAGAGATTTGTCTCATCATGAGAACAGCTCTGCTCTCCCTTGCTGGACGTGTGTGCACAAACATGGACTTTACTGCTAAGCTCTGAAAATCGAGGAGCCTTTGTCCGTTTGTGGTGCCAGGCTGTAGATCCAACGTAGCTCCTGCATGTGGCTTGCAGCGCTGGTCTTGCAAGCAGAGTGGGCCGGGACCGTGGTGTAGGTCAGAAATCCAGCTAAATTCTACGAAGTGAATCAAATCTTTTCAGAAACAGGCTCATAGACTCATCAGAGAAAGCAATGTAAAAGGGCTGTTAGGTTATTTGGATTCTCTCCTGGCCAATTCAGCATTAATATCCATGCATTCCTTTCTGTGGTCCTTTTAAACCTTAAGTAATTCATAAGAAGGATTCAGTAACACTTGGATTGTGGCAAGTAATTAAATATAGTGAAATACAAGGTCTGATTATTTCTGCATGTATTCTGTTTGACTTGCATACTATGCAATGTTAGAATTCAATTTTATCGAGTTTTTTTGTTTGGGGAAACTAAAGGATTATTTTCAGCATCAGATATCACAGCAATTAGTGGGAATGATATAATTGAACTACATTTTATTGTATCCTTTTAACAATAGGAATACAGTGAAGGTCATTAAAAGTACCCAACTTAAATGGTTTACTTTGCATGGAGAAACTAGCATCTACTTTGTGCTCCAACCCTATGCTCCCGTTTTCAGAGTTGCTGTTTACTTCCATGGTTTTCAGACAAGACATTTTAGCCCCTCCTTAAACAAAACGTATTGTTCATTCTTCCAGCGTATTCCCAAGGGGCAACAGGAATTCTCTCAAAACAGCCATACAGTTTCTTTCAAAAAAATCAGCAAAAAAGAAAAAAGAATGGGCGGGAGGGACAGATAGGGAGGGAGGGAGGGTGTGTGTGTGTGTTGCTTTTGCTGATGCGCTGTTCAGCAAAGGGGCTGGGTGTTGATCACATTTTCTCTAAAGACAGGCAGCTCTGGTGGGAGAACCGTTGCTATCCAGCCGCTCTTTGTCAGCGGGAAGTAAGCGTGTTGCACTTATTTAATTTAGATGTTAAATCTTTTTTTTTCCTTTTTCTTTTTTCTTTTTGTAAAACAAACAAACAAACAAAATGCTTCTTTGCAAGCTTAAGAGTCTCCCCTGCAGATCTGGAGCCTGACCTTTTGCCTGCAGATCTGTTTTAGGGCGCTAAGTAGTTAAGAGATTTGGTTGATTGTGCTTACAGCTTGGGGGGGAAGGAAGGATGTTTCTAGCTCACCTTTGCAAAAACCCATCAGCAACATGTAATTTGTAAACTTGCCAGTTCCTATAAACAAGAATACAGAGGGAATTAATAGAGCTAACAGTTTTAAAGCTGGGACCTGTGGTGACTTAAATACAGAAAAGTTCAAAATCTTTTTTTTTTAATTAGATGAGAAGGGAGGAGTTAGGATTTTGCCTGCTTTATGAAGAAAGATGAAGCTAAACATCATCTATGTCTGTATCGAAATAGATTTTTCATCGTTTGTTGCTACAACTGCTGCTGTATAGATGAATGTGTTATTTCCTACAAATATCAACTACACTAGTTATTTCTTTTTAATTACTGAAAAGATTACTGGTGCTGCAGATGGCATCATCACTTTCCATTGAGGCATGCTGTATGACAAAGAAGATCTTGAGGTTTCCACGGATGTACTCATGAGCTACTGGAAAAGTTCTCTAAAGCTGAAGGGTTGTTTTCTTTTTTTTCCTTTTTTTCCTTTTTTTAATAAGATTTAGTCCTTGGAGAGAACACATGAATTTTCTATTTAAAATTAAGATAAAAATCAGTGTTCTCTATGCCTGTTATTTGTCAGTTGCTAGGATATGAAAGTCAAGGTTTGTAGGGAGAAATAATATCTTTTATTAGGCCAACTGAGATAGAGGGAAGCCAGGCAAGCTTTTGAGCACAGGAGCCATTTGTCAGGTCTAGAACATTAACAGCAAACTTCAGATATTAGATTCCATCATTTTCTTCTTCAACAGAATTTGCTGGTTTAAAATTACTGTAAACACGGTCCATTTTCTTTACTGACTATCAAAATCTAATTACGTATGTTTGCCAGCTATTATGATAAAAATGACTTTCAGGTCTTCCTTCCTTATCTCCCTTGCCTGCCTTTTTTTTTTTTTCAAATCTTTCCTCCTTAGTTGAAAATAATGATAGTTTTGATGCAGATCATATAATGTAATGGTAACCGCCTGGTGCACTTCAGAAGATGTAGTGAACTGTGCTAACCTGGAAGTGAAGGCTTTGAGGGTGTACTGCGATGGTGGGATATCGGTGGAATCTGAGGCTGTGGTGTGTTTATACTTGATATTGTATATATTTTGTATTTTGGACTTGATGTTTTGCTTTTTTGCTTGTGCGTGTGTGTTTGTTTTGTTTTTAAACTAACAGATGCTAGAAATGTCTCTTTGCCGCAGTGTTAGGGGCTGGGTGGGCATGCTGGGGTCCCAGAAGACAATGTCTAGATAAAGGTAACACTAGGTTTTTTTTAAAGTACCACTGCAGTTTTTGGCTCCCCTTTCCTATTTTTGGAGTAGCATGGCCCTCCTGCACCCATGCGGTGATGCCTGCGATGCTGGTCGCGCTCGGGAACGAAGTGCTTGATGAGGTGGTGGTGACCATGGCGGTGTGTTGCTGGCAGCTCGGGGACCTGGCCAGCCTGCTGCTAGCCCAGCGGGCTGTGGCCTGGGAAGTGATATGGTGGCTTCTTCTCCATAATGTGGGTTCTGGCCCCAAATCTATAGCTAATTAGGGGGTAAGGAGGAGTAACCGCTGAGGAGCCCCTCTGCCTTCTGTGACACCGAGCGTGGTGGCTCGCGGTGGCTCCTGTCAGCCCAAGCAGTCTCCAAGATGTTATTTTACCCAGAGCTAGATCTTATCCGAGGGTTAGGTTATTCCAAACAAATTCAAGGCGCAGATGTTCACACGAGGGGGTGGTGGTGAGCAGCAGGCGATGTTGCTTTCGTGGGTGCCGAATGCCGCGGGGCCGTGTCCTGAGCTGCCTGCTGGCACCCACTGCCGAGCCTTTCACAGAGCTATGAGTATTTTAGCTGCAATTCGCCTCTTCTTGTCCCAAGACCCCATTTAGGATTTAATAGGAATTAATTCTGATAGAAGATTAAAAAGTAATAATCACTTATTCATCTTACTCTTGGGTATTTTTTCCCTGAAGAGTTCCTTTTTTTACATCCACTGATGGGGAAAAAACACATGAAAACATGACTCGCTAAAGCATGAACATCACCAAAGCTGATATGATTTCTGAGATAAAATCTACTTAAAACTAATTTTCATAATATTTAACTTCATAGTACTAGCACAAATATCAACCTCCGGTATCCCTGTAGTCGTAATGTGCCTTTCCCTTCCGCAGTGGTAGCGGATCCTTTAGGTCCCCGCTTGGTCTTGGTCCGGATGCGTGGTGGCTCGTCACTGCCTGCCAGGAGCTTGTCGTTGTTGATGATCCAACTCTGTTGACTCTGAGCACCAAATAATTAAAACCATGTGCATATATTAAACAAGATAAAAAAGGGCAAGCAACTGGAAGTAGCAGAATATGTTGCAAAACTGGAGTGCAGCTTTTCTTGGTGTTTTCTTAGGCAAGCTTAATCCATGTCGCTTCACTTGGAAGGAAGATGCAGGTCTCAGAGGGAGACAGGCTTCTCTTACTCAGGGTTGCAGTCTCAAAATTACTTGGAAATACAATGAGTAGATGCCTAAAGGGTGGGGAAGAGAGGCAGAAGTAAGGTAAAATACAGCTTCTGGTATCACTTTTTGGTGCTTTTTTGTATTTTATTTTTAAGATTGAGAACAGAAAACCAGGTGGTATGTTGAAGGCTATGAAGCTTGGCTCTGTCCCTGGCTTGCAATGGTGTCATAGGACCTCTTTCTCGGCCTTTTGCAGAAACAAACTGAAACATCATGAATTTGACTCTGTTGGTGCCCAAGAGACCCATTTATTCTGGTACTTCCAGTAGCAGAAGCAAAGAAGAGATTTATGAGAGTGGTTAAAAATACTTCTGTTGATTCCTAGAGCTATATTAGCCTGAATGATTTGATACGCTTTACTTTCTCTCTGTGCAAACCTCATTCAGTTGCTATTTTGTGCCTTTGTCATGATTTTAGTGATACAAGTTTAAAGGGAGAGTCATATCAATTGATCTAATGCACATTTTAAGTGGGAAACCAGGCACTTCTTTGGATCTGAAACAGCAAGCAAACTCTGGCTCATTAGTTATTGGTGCTGTGCTGCTTTGCCCCACACCAGCAGTACTGTGCTGAGTATTTGTATTTATCGGGTTTGTATTATTTATTTCGTCAATAAGTTATTTACTACATAAAGTCAGGCTGTAACCAATAAGTAAACACTGTAATTTGGTCTTAATGAGGTTGAAGGCTCTGAGATGTAACTTGGCTCTTCGGAGCCTAATTAGTATAGCTGAGTACGTGGGATACAAAAATAATCCAACTCTTACTCACCCAGTTGTGAAATTAACAGGAATTTACGGTATCTTTTTGTTAACTGCATATATATCCTTGGATTTCAGAATTTTCTATTGAATATCAGTTTTTTTTTTACCCTGAAAGCCACTGTTATCTTTATCACAGCAAGTAACCTTTCTCTTGTGTGAAATGGGGATAACGCTAAGTAAACTTAGAAACACAGCGTGGGGTGGTTAAAGTATTTTGGTATCTTCAAAAAAAAGTTGTTATATAAATTGCGTGTGTGCCAGCACTTTGCAATGGCAGGTGACAGTTTTCCGCTCAGGTTTAACAGATAATACTGCCTGGGTGAGCAACAGATTGCTTCAGCTACAGGTTGCTAAAAATATTTGCAGGGTTAAGAATTGTAGCTATTACTGGATCAGAACTTGCCTTATGTTAACACGTGGGGTTTTGTGTGATCCCAAGCAGCAGCACTTGGCAGCGTCTGCAGGAGGCATCTCTTTTATTTAATGCAATAAAAACATAGTTATTGGGATAGGCAGGCTAGCAAGAGGGGCTGGGCAGGCTTGGATGACTGTTTTCATCCTTCACTAAAGGAAATGTAGACTCAGCCGCCTGCCCACGAGGCAGGACCCCGGCGTTTGTCCGTCAGAGGGGCAGGATGGTCTGCGGGGAGCTGATGGGGGACGCCTGGGACGGTGAGGGCAGTCGTTTCTGTTGCCCCTTTGCTCCTTGCCCCAGGTCCAGCAGCAGTGTGCAGAGCGCCGCTGTGCGGTTCCCTCCCTGGGAGGCTGAAATGTGCCTGCCACTGGCACGTACTAAAATTATATGGGACCCTCAGTTGCGCGTGCGTCTGGTCTTACTGTTATTACTTATTATGGCGCTGTGCCCCGCGTAGGAGCCTCCGCTGCAGAGCATGGAAAGAAGGAGCAGCGCTGCAACCGCAGATGCTGAAGAAAGGCAGCAGCTTTAAAATTGCCCCTAAAAGGACTGAGAAATTCACCTTTGCTTTCGAAAGTGAGGCTGTTCGTTTCTGGCCATGCGTTCTCCATCCTGGTACACGTCAACCATGTGTGGCGATGGTGGGGTGCCGGGGTGGTTTGGTCTCATGCAACGTGGCAGCAGGTAAAGCAGGGCCTCAGCTGCCAGATCTGCCATCGACATCCTCTCGTATCGCGCAAATATTGACCATGCGAAAGTAGACTGATTTCTGCTGGGTTTCGGCTGGAGTATTACCTGCGCGCGCTGAAGGGCAGAGAAAAAAATTCTTCAAGTCTTTTTAGAAATGGCTTTAAAGCTCTCTTATCTGGAACTAGATTTATCAGATAAAGGAAACTCAAATTGGATCATTTTTGAAAGAGGAAAAGAAGCGGAATGAAAAGGCTGCCATAAAACCTGCTTGATGCCGAGGAGGAAAAACCTGACAAGAGGTGCAGGAGGGTCACGGTGCTCTAATTTCTGTCCTGTAGCAATTAGAAAGGGTGAGAGGGAGGGTTGTTTGGAAGAAAAGAGCCAAATGCTTTAAAAGAATAAAAGCCCCTGGGCCAGTCTGGTTTACTGATGTAAGGCTTGATTAAATTAGTCATTCATGGAGGTGAGGCGGTGACTGTAGGAGACCAGGAGCTGAAGAGATGGATGTGCTATTGGGGGAAGTTAGTGGTGCTTTCCCCTGTTCATCCTGTGTGTGTTTTCAGAGCAGCTGAGAAGGTCGTTTTACCGTTGAAGAACTGAATATTGCAATAGAAAAAACCTGACATCCTTAGGTGCGCTTGTCAGAGCAACTCTAAAGGGAAGGATGGAGCATTTTAGCGTTGTCATGCCCACGGCAGGTGTTGGTGTCCCTTTAGCACCGAAAGGTTGCTGTGAACTCTTGGTTTGGCTTATTCCCATCCTCAGTTCTGTCCGCCTTGCGCAGAGGACAAATTCCCCTAGAAGAAGTGGCTTCCTCTCCATCACCTCTGCAGCGTGGCTGTGGGCCAGAGCCGGCTGCATGGGGCCGCTGTGCCTCCCTCCCTGCCGGTGCTCCCGGGGGTCTTCCCACCTGTGGCGCGGGAGCGGATGTCGCCCTTGCTAGCTTGCTGGCTGCTGCTTGCTCCGCGGGGCGTTGCAGAAGGTTGTCCCCACTCCTGCTCCCTCCGGAGCACCCACCCAGGCCTCGGGCAAGGCAAGCCGAAACCCCAGGCGGCCACTGCTCCGGCAGGCACTAAAACGCGCAGTGCTTAAGCTGTGCCTAACCCTGGCTAGATGTCTAACTCCTCCTTAGGCTCCAGTGGGAGTTATGCGCCTGGCTGTGTTTGCAAATTTGGCCTTTAGCTGCTTAGTCTCCCTTTTTGTCAACTGCTGGAAAGGGATCACGCAGAACATGCAGAGGGATGCGGTTGTGTGCGGTGAATAGTTATTGAATGCTGTGTTGTATTAGCACTTGAGCCAAGTTTCAGAGAGGATCTTCCTACTGTTTGAATTATAGAGGCTCTGTAGGAGCAAGGGCATGCTTAAAACAAATAAGAAAGAAAAGTGATGAGATTCAGCACCTCACCAAAAGGTCCAGCCTGATCTAAATCATTCATGGTGGAGCAGCCCTTCTCCTTAGCCTCGGAGAGCGTGAAAAGTACTCGGAGCCTCGCGGCCCCGAGCCTCCACTGCCTGTTGTGTGCCGTACCGACTGAGCGGCAAGCGCGCCCCGGGCTGCGGGCATGTTTAATGAATGGCACCGCACAGAGTGGAGGTGGAGTGTTTTTATAGGAGAGCTCTACTGTCAAAGTCAGGCTGACTTTTCCCTTTGGCTGTGCTGAATTGTTTTTGATAGATGTTTCTGTGGTGTGGACCAGCCCCGAATGACTTTGCTCTGTACCTTACTGTGATATGCAGCTCTGCAAAAGAGCTGCTTACACCTCCCTCTGGGGAAGGCAATGCTTTACGTCGTGCTAGAGATGAGATTGCAAGGTCTACACTTAACCATCCTTAAAAACAAATAAAAAAACCCCTGAGGTGACTAAGTGTTACCCCAATATTTCTTAGCAATGTTTTAAATACAGGGAAGCTGTGTTAATACCATAGTACTGGGGCAGCATTCTACAGCTGACATCCATAAAATCGCTTCAGGTTTGTATTTCGTTATTTCAACTGACCTTACTCATTCTAAAGGTTTTGGCTCCGTCTAAGGAAGAAGGAAGCATGTGTGCGTGTGATAGGCGGTTAAAAAGGAAGACTCTGCGCCTTCATACATGCTTTTCTCTTACAAAAAGGCCATCCTGACAGAAAAAAGCAAGAGCTAGGATTTTGCTCATGGGTTGCCTGTCTATAGGAGGTGGAAGAAAAGTCAGGTCTTCACAGGTTTGTCTGTGGTCATGGTGAAAAGAGGAGAGGGTGTGCAGAGGCATGGGCTGGAAGAGACCATAAACACGGTTCCCTTTCTAGAGCTTGTCCAGATTTTACCTCAAATAACTCGCCCTGCTCTGTCCTTCCCATCTCTCCCTCCGCTTTACAAAATGTATTCCACGTACGCAGCGTATCCCTGCTCGAGTCAGTTATCTGGCTCTCAACAGCTCTTGCTCTTTAAAAGTACTCTATTATTGCTAGGGTTTGATTTATGTATATATTATTTTTATATATATATATACACACACAATCATTTTGCTGTAGTGCTGGTTGTGTGTGGCTACAGATGTAAAAGCACCGTAGCTCGCTGCCTTCCCGTATGCGTCTTCTGTCATTGCCGTATTGATATTTCTATACTTGGTGGAAAAATTAAATTATGTTCTCTCTTTATGAGCTAGCTTATTGCTTTAATTATTTATTGCTTTTGCAGCTAATTTGGTTTTTAGGCAATATTTAGCTCTGTTTCAGTAACTTCTCATTTTAAAAACACACTACTGATTTGAATTCATTGGCATTAACAACCTGTTATTGATTTGTTTGGCCTCATACTGTGCGATGAGGGAAAAGTGGCTTTGCCATGCTGAGCCTTCAGACCATGCCCCTCGTTTTTTCAAATTGGGCAACAATTTTTGTTGCTCTAAGGCTATCTTTATAGGAGAAGAATAAAATAAAGGATGCAGACCTCAGACTGCAGGACTGTCTCCTGCTTCTGTACTCAAATCACAGCATCCAGGCACATTTTTTTAATCACAAAGCTGTTCTTTGTGATCGGTAATAACATCCACACTGGTGAAATTCAGCCCAGTTAGATTGTGCGTCTCTTGAGGTCCGCTCTCCGTTTTAAAAAGCTTAAATCAAAACCCATTAAAATCAATTGGAAGGTTTCCTCTTTCACTTGTACTTTGTCTCTGTTTCATACCATATCTCAAATAATGACTTGCAAGCCTTTCTCTGTATCATTACTTTCTGCTGACTGTTCACAACTTAAAAGCCTTAGGAACTCTGTCCTCATAACCGAGAGGTTAAGTAGCTTTCTCTTCTCCCATCTAAGATTACCTGCGAGAGTAGCTCAAGGACTACACTTGAGAGCAGAAGAGGAAGGTCTTGTTTGCAAAGTATAGTTTAAGGTCAGTTTGAAGAGCATTTCTTGAGGCACTGGGGCTGATCCTTCGGTGTACACTGAAGTGGCATAACTTGCATTTGATGACTCTAAACGTGGCTCTGGTGCTTTTGTTTTTGGTGTGCTGCCTGGCTGTGACCCCATGAAGCAGTGTCCAGAAGAAGACCTGGCAATGAGCTCTTGTTTAGAGGACTGCCCAGCCCAGGGAGGGCATGGGAACTAGCTGCGGGTGCAGCTCTAGTGCTAAGAGGATTTTAGGTAGGTATGGGGAGTCATGCAGTGCATGGGCAACATACAACCTGCAGTTTTATGCTAGATAGCCCACAGCTGTGTGATCTTTGTCTTTTGAGTTGTGGTTGGGTAACATAAATCCTTGCGTTTAACTTAGGACACCCTATTGATAGGGTCTTTTGATCTTTTCCCTGCTCTTATCACTCAGTGTTCATCAAATATTTATACTACTGTCTTGAAGACTTTCAGGCCAGTTCTTTTGGTCTAAGTAACTTCTTGTTCTTTGATTATCTTCATTCTCTTTCAAACTAAAGGAGGACAGGCTGGAGCTCTCGCCAGGCCATGGCCAAGTCCACGGTGCTGGTGTTGAGCGATGGTCGAACTCATGCTGAGTTCGAACCCCTTCTGGAGCTGAACCACCCTGCTGGTCAGAGCACCCTTGCTAGCCATGGTTAGGCTGGGGTCCTTGCATGTGTCTGGATGGTCCCTGAGTTGGGTCTGGCCAGCTGTAATGTCATGTCTTTGCCTCAGACGGAGTGCATGTTTCCCTGTGGGTATGAAGAGCTGTAGGTTCCAGCAGCTCTCCATCTTCGGGGGGTGCAGGTCCAGCCTGTCATTTTTTCTATCCCTGAGCTCTTGTATGGAAGGACAGGGGGTTGAGGGAGGTTTTTCTGTAACCTCCTTCTTCCTTGCACAAGCACACTCTATTTACTCTGTAATACAGTGGGGTGTTTACAGCATATGTAGCTGTATTAAACAGCTGCCACATCGCAGCGCAGAGGTGGCTGCAGCAAGCCTGGAGTGCCCATGTAAGCTCTCTTCGAATCCTCGGGGATGAAGGGCTCTATTAAAAATGTAAGATCATTATCACTAATCTTGAAAGTGGACCAGTGCATTTAACATATATAATTATAAACTTTCAGACAAGATGATTTCGTCTGGTGGAGCATCTGGGAATTGTTTTTTCATTATCACGTTTCAAAGAGTGAAAAATCTTCCTGTTTTCTCAAGAGGATTTTGTGGGATTAGTTGCTGCTGTTTGCTGTTTTCTGTTGCGTATTCCTGCAAATGTTTGTATAATTATGCATGTCTTTAATTTATCCTGCAACCTTTTGGGGGTTTTTGCTTCACTTTTTCCCAGTGCTGTGCTGGGATGGCCCCCTTCAAACGGCAAGGAAAGTAAGGAGAGGCTTTTCCCATGATCAATTTGAAAAATGTTCTGACAACGTGCGCAGGAGTTCACTGGTGCGGCACAGTGCTTGCTAGCATAATCAATTTGGGAATAGCCGTACTGACTTGGAAAACTGCCTGATAAAATGGTTTTGCATGAATGATATTTTCAGTATGAAATGCAATAGTAAACATATAATGATCTGTTTTCATCTAAGAGTCACAGAAATTCCCTGCTAACAACCTGGCACAGGGTCACGCTTTCCAGGCAGCAGCTCTGACCACTTGTTCGCGTGGGTAAGGTGCGGAAAGAAGTCTCTGTGGTCCTGATGATGGAAAGTTTCACTTCACGAAGGAAGAGCTTTCTCAGTAAGACTTTAAGAGAAATGGTACAGACAGTCAAAAGTGTTAATCGGAGCGTGTTTCTACGCAGTAGGAACAACTCATCCTAGTTTGTTTCTTTGAAGTACAGTGTGTGTGCACATGCTCCTCTTCCTATTTCATGGTTTCACTTTACTGTTGGGCTAGTGGAGGCTTCAGATTATTATGGTTATCCCCTCTTTAGCAGCCCACCTGGTCATCACTCCATACCTCCAGGAATTTAGGTGGAAGGAGAAGAAAGGTTGGAGAAGAAGAGTTAAAGTGTGGGAATGGGCTGGGAGGGGGGTTGTGAAGCCCTGGTGTAAACCCTGGCTTGGCTGGGCTGGAGATGGTTTACTGAGCTGATACAAAGATCAGGTGGCAGCTTTCTGGGAGTGGGAGCAGGCAGGTGTGAAAGTGGTGGAAATAACTTGCTCTAAAAAACATTTGGTTTCTTTGGTAGTGTGTTCAGTATTACACGTTTTTGTTGTGATGTTGCTTTTCTGCTCCCAAAGGCTAACATGGGAGATACTGATGGAGGAGGAGGCAGAGTAGGCTTGGCTGGGAATAAGGATACTCCAGAAAGCCTTAAAAGATACAAGTTAAATGGAAATTTCTCCTTGTTCTTGCTGGGGAGGGAAGATTCACTGATGCTACCTGCCAAGGATAAAAAGTGCAAACTGCATGGCCACGTAGGGTAGCTTGAGGTTTGACCCTGTAGGTTCAGGGAAGCCGATGTCCCCCTTCTGTACAGTGTCAGGAGTCAGTGGGTTTTGTGACCAGGTGGAAACATTTTTCTAGTGCAAGCATTATGGAAAACAGTTGTAAGTCCATCTTCCACGAGTTCCCTCGTATCCTCCAAAAGGAGCATGCTGGGGCAGGGCTAGTGGGGAAATTTAGGATTAAAATGACAATATAACTCTATTTTAGTAAAAGAAAAGTGAGCGGTGAAAAAATTGGCTCAGAGAAAGTGCTGTAACTTAGGCTCTTGGAGCTGACTTAAATGCCCCTGATGGTAAGCAAACTGGGACTGAAAAGGCACAAATGGCCTTAAGGGAGGTACAGCACTGCTCTGGCCCCGGCTAAGGGCACAGCAAGCATGCTTTACCTGAATTACTTGTTCACCTACACAGCTGCAGCAAAGAAGTTCCTGAAAAGTGACTTAGCTTCCACTCCTGAAGGGTAAGATCCTTAATCTTGTTGACTTTCAATAAGAGGCTGTCTGTTAAGTCACTCTGCTTTTGAAAATGTCATCCTCCTTATCTCACACAAATCAGTAAAGAAATAACTCTTTCTGGTAAAGGGAGGGATTTGTTTGATATACCATATCAACATCTTAACTCTTCTCTCCATCTGACTACCCTGCGTGTATCTCTCCACATCATACTGGGTGTATGAATGCTCACTTGAGAAATTTCTTTTAGCTAGTTGGCAACACTGGGTAAATATTCAGCACTGTATTTTCAAGCTGTCTGTTGACAAAGCTGGATTAGAGATCAGTGAGTCTGGGCATTCTGAGCAGAAAGGGAAATTATATAAAATTTGAAATGTGAATATAAACCCCGTGAACCTGATTGTGAAAGGTGTTCACCAAGAAGAGCGCAGAAAGGCCACAGCCCAGAGCAAGAATGGTAGACTGGAAAAACTGAAGCGACAGCTTTCCTCAAAGACTATTTTTTTTCCAGAAAGGATTTTCATCTGGATTTATTGTTTGCTTTTGGCAGCAACTGTACCCTACCGCATGCAAACATACTGATGGAGAAGGAGAAACCCTTATGTAATTTGAGCAATGTGAGCATATGACATCTTGCAGAACGCTGCGTGCTCCTTGTGCTTTATAGCACTGGAAATGCACTGTGGTGCTTGCTAAATTTACAGCAAGGTCTCACCTAACCTATGATCTTGGTGTCTTAAGTCTTAATGATCATCCCACGAGCAAGATACAGGTACAAAGTAGAGCCTTTCTGTAGACTTCTGCCAAATGCAGAATATTCGCTTTTACGCTGTGCTACTGGCAAATAACTCTTGGCAGCTCTGGAGATTTGACACGCCTGAGCATCACGAAGCCTTGCAGTTCCTTACTTAGTTAATCTTAGGTCTGAACAAAAAGTCAACGGATTCCCATTCTTCATGCCTCTGAAAGCTTACAGGCTTCTGCCTGATTCTGAAAATCCCTGTGCATATGTGAAATTTCTTTTGTGATAGATCGCACGAGTTGCATGGCACCGCATTTAAATGTGTTGTGTATGGCAGAGACATGCACTGATCACCAGTGATCACCAAGGTGATGGCCTTTTGGCAATTGCCTGGCTCCTGCTTTAAGCACCTCTGTCCCAAAAGTGCAGCCCCTATTGCAAAGCTCAGCTATAATTCTAGAAACCCCTAGAATCCACATGTCTTTCTGTTCTTGCCAATAAAACTCGCTTCACCTTAAGACTCTCGGAAGCCTTAAGAGCTGCTGGGCCCCGGAGCATCCCCGAAGTCCCCTGCGAGCCAGCTGGTCCGAGAGGGCTCGTGGGACCTGCTTATTTTTTTCTAATGGGCTAGCGCTGTTGCTCAGCCTGATTGCACGTGCATAACCCATTCCTTAGATGCTTAACTCTTCCTTTACGCCACGTGGAGTTGGGCATCCAGGCGCTGAGCAATTGCTTCGGTTACTGTGCTTTCAGATGGGGGAGATACCCAAGATGCTGCTGCGTTTGCATGCCGGGCGGGCGAGGGGGATTCCTCCTCTTGCGGTGCGCTCATCTTTCTGCATCTCCCCGTGTAGCACATTTCCACTACCAAAAACTCTTTCAGATCATTTGAAAGTTGGAAATTTAGTGCATAGAAAATGTGAAGTGATTCAATGACTCAATGCTATTTAAAACGCCAGGGAGTGCTTTCAAAGCTGTAGAGGAACTCCTGTTATGCATCTCTCTTCGTTTTAAGCATTTCTATCAAGAGCATTTGAAATCGATGACTTAACCTCCTCTGTGCATCTGAAAGCCTGATGGAAGGAGTGAGAATATTGCTGAAAATTTAAATAATGCCTTCAGAAACCAATGGCAACACAAAATAAGTACAGTTGTCAGTCACTGCAGTCTGCCTGGGTAGCAGCGCTGGAAAAGTGGACTTTAAACCACCCCTTCCAGGGCAGTTTTCTGAGTGACCCTGCAAGGCAAGGATCGGAAGAGGAGCCCGAGCTCAGGGCCAAGCATGGCCAGTGTAATGCTCCAGGCAGTGTTCTCCAGGCTCCTCCTTCCCATTCGGTTTGTTCATGCAGTTGTAGGAAATGCACTTCATTTCCTTCTCCTTCCTTGAAGGGGAAAGTTTTCAAAAAAGCTGGATGTCGCTAAGCCCTATGGCGTGGCCTAATTCAGGCTTTGGCGCAAGTCTCCATGCCTGCGGCGGCTGCTGCTTTCTGACCCCCTTCCGCGGGCTGTGACCTGGCCGGCAGCGGCGTCTTGCTCCCTGCTAGCTAGTCCCGGAGAGCGAGATGGAGGTTGGGATTTTTGAAGGTGGATCTTCCATAGTGTTCCAACTTGCCCAGGTTTATTCCCAGGGATTCGGATAAGAGTCGGTTATTTTGCATGTCAGGGCAGAGGGAGCAGCGCGCTGCCCCGAGGAGGCAGGGGAGGGCAGGGCTGTATTTGCCGGGGATTGCCGGGCAGCAGCTCTTCCCTCCTCTCCCTTCATGTCGGAGCCAAATGCATTGAGGCTGGAAGTGGATTGAGACTTACAATATCCTGATTGAAACTACCTGCCAATCGCTGTGCATACAAATAGGCTTCTCATTTAGGTGCATAATTATGCTTCTCTTGATAAAGCTTTTTTTTCTTAAACATAAAGGTGATTAAAGTCAGGTTAAGTTTTGCATTTGTACAGTGGCTTGATTATGACTTTAACACATTGTGGTTAATAAAAAAGGATCAGAAATAAAAGGGGATATTAATTTAACTTGGTCTATAATATTACTGCAGTTACACTCAATCATTTGTGAAACAAAAGGCTGTAAAATACATCCCATGATGAGGTTATACCGAAACTAAACATTGTCATAAATAACAAAATTCAACTATTTATTTACTGTTCTCTAAATAAGGTGTGATTGGAGTAAATATGATGAGACATTTAATTAAACTGAGTGTAGGAATGTTGTAAACATCCCAAATAGTTAAGGCTTTAAAGTGCATCTATAGCTACACCCTTTTGCTAAACGTTTCAGTTCCTCTGCAAGTGCTTTCAAATTGATTCAAGGACATCCAAGTGCCATAATATCTTGCCCAGCCTCTCAGGGTGGTTGTGCTTCTCATTTGCAGTGAAAACATTGCAAGTGGAGAATGTATTCTATAAAGATAAAACTGGCTACTGCCAACAATTCTGTAAAATGAAAACACAGTTTGCATTTGAGAGGCTGATGACTGTGGTGTCACAGATGTCAAATTGCTCTGCTCTTGGTAGTGGTGGAAGAAAGCCTATACGTTAGAAAATCTTTCTCCATGGACTGTTCCCTCACTTTGGTATTTCTAGTAAAAATGTCCAAACACGTTTTAATTGATCCCATATCTGCTGGTGTGGTTCTACTCCGTTCTCCTGTTTTCTTTGGAAGTTGCTAGATCCCGGAACAGGGGATGGATTCCTCCTGCATCACAGGGAGGAAACGCTGTCTAGGGCGCGACTTGTAGTCGAGCTGTCATTTTGAGTAGTTGATAAAATTCAACCCCAAACCTCCTGCTTCGCTGCAGTAGAGTTTGTCTCCGTCTCCATCCTGCAAAACTGCTGCTCTGTTGCCTCCATTTAGATCCCCACCACCACCTTTTTTTTAAACTTTTTTATTTCTGAGGACACTCTTAGTTGTGCTTTAGAAGGCAGCTTTCTGTCAGACCCCCTGTTGTTGTCCTGTCGCTTGCAGTATGGCCGTGGGGGAGCTGCTTGGGGAATACTAATGCGTCTGGCTCCTAAACGCGCCTGCTTTCACACTGTGAGCAAAAGCAGCATCTCTAACTGTCTTTGCTTCTGTCCAACCGCACCAGTGCTTGGATGATGAGAAGCGCGTGCGTGTGGTCTACAGAGCTATGTGCACTTCACCAAAAATTAAAATTCTTTTATTATGTACAAAGGAGTTACCATTCCTAGGAAGGATGTCAGAGCCGTGAACCTGCCAAGTTTGTAAGTGCTGGCCTTTTCATTTTGGAGGACTTTCTCCATAAAATGAGGGGAAAATGAGGTGGAGAGGACGTAAGGCTAGAACAGCAAGTACGCTGTGCAGGAGGATAAAATGGGAGGGTATTAAAAGCCCTGTCTCTTGAAGTGTGTTTTGTGACAGAAGTACATGAAAATCCTTCCCTGCAGGGCCCTGGCTGTAATGGGGTAAATGGAGCTTTGAGTAACTGTGCAGCGCTGCTGGATTCTCTGGTTTTTCATGCTTTTTGTGATGCAGCCTCCTTTTCTGCCCACAACTTCTAGAAGTTTGTTACTCCAGGAAGACATATAAATCCAGGCTGTGGAGTTTAAGAAAAACCTGGGAAAAGTGAGCACTGAAGGAAGAAAAAAGAAATCATGTCCATTTTCTTGCTTTTTATAACATCTATGTCCTGCTTCAATACTGAGTGGTGATGATTTTGGATTTTGTAGTCCTTGCAGCAATGTTTGCAGGAGCAGGGCCATCTTATCCTTTTGCCTACTGAAGAAGATTAAGAACAGGTGAAGGGCAGGGGCAATGCTAAAAGGGTTGCTCCTCTTTGCAATGCCTGTTCAGCTGAAGCAAGGCTGCCTCTGCCTTCTGCTGGAGTCTGGGGCTGCACACTGTGGAGACCGGACCCAGGCTTTCTATTCTTTCTATTTTTGGGGGGCAGAAAGCATGCAGTATGCTGTCAGACGGGCATCCCCGCTACGAAGGATGGCAGCACTGAATTGCACCAGTGCTGGTGCATTGACTTGTACCTGCGCCCACAGGGTGCCCCGTGCAGCATTGCAAGTTCCCTTGTGTGGATCTGGAGCCCAGCAACTAAATTCTTTCTGCTCTTTGCTTCCTGTTGCCATTGCCGGGGACCGGGCTGAGGAGGACGTGCAGACTGCACTTGGGGGGCAGCTGGGAAGCACACGATTTATGGTTCTCCCTCCACCTATTTCAATGAGTTGAGAGCAGAGCCCCCTGCACTTGACATTTTACTGTATCAATACTGCCTCCATTAGAAGTTCACTTCTGTTCATTAAAGTTCCCTTTTTAGATGTAATTTGTCACTTCAAGTGAGAGAAGGGGATCCAGAATGGGATGGTTGCATTATTTCTTGAAATTGTGGGTTTGCATAGAAATAGATGGTATCAGTGTGTTACCTGATGCTCCCCTCCCACTGCTGGAGTTGATTCAGGTTGATTAAAACTTCACAGATTAAGACCATCGGCAGTTTCAGTCGGCTCCAGCCTTGCCATGACTGAACTTGAAATAGTGGGTTTCACTGAGGCAGACTGCCTTTCTCCTTCTCACTGTCCAGATCTTCCAGGTCTTCTCACCTAGAGCAGCTGGACGCCTGCCTCTCCAAGGGCAGGTCCCTCTCTTGCTTGGCAAAGGGTTGTTTGTGCCCTGTGGGACTTGGGAATCCACCGTCAGTTCATTCGGCCGCTCGCCTTCCCTCGCTCTTACTGACACCCCAAATACATGTTGCGTGCTTTGCTGGGTGACCTTAGAACAGGCTGCTCTTAATCAGTATCAGGGAAGCTGTTTGGTATCAGTTATTTAGTTTGTATGTCTGTCTGTCTGTTTTCCCCCCCCTTTTTTTTTTTAATATGAAAGAAAAACTTTGCTCCAAATTCAATATGTATTTGTAGTGCTAGATTTGCTTATAGTCGCATTCTTTGCTTAATCCAGTCTGTAAAATGTCACTTGATGATTCCCATAGCATAGAGAATTAGCCTTTTCTAATCTGGACAACAGTGTGATGACCCTTATGTTATTGAACTACTGGGGAAACTTGTTGGGAAGACATGCAGGCTTCATTAAAGGCTTCAAAAGTGTTCAAAATACGCTGTATGCTTTTAGTTATAAAGGAGGACCTAGTTGCTGTTCCCAAAACAGACAACAGTCAAGCTGAATCTCGAAAATGGGATGAAAGTCTCTTATTAATATAAACTCTCAAATCTACAGTGTTTTATGTCTTCTAACTCCATGCAGAAATGAACTGTTGGCGGTAGGCTATTGATCTGCACAAAATACAGAATTGAAATATCAGATCCAAAATACCAGCCTGGTGCGTATACGTGCTTGAAGGGCAGAACAAGCTTTGCTCTCCCTGGTTTCTGAAGCGACTGCTTGGTTCCTGTTTATTAAGTTCTAATGGAAAGGGTTGGTGGCTGCTTGCGAAACAAAAACATTAGTGTTGACAGACAATTAACCCAGTTGTTCTACCCTGCAAAAAGGTGCAATTTTGCTCTTCATGAAAAATTAAAATCTGGTTTAATCATTTGGAAGGCTTAAAGAAAACAAATGAAGCAACTTTAGTATATGAGTTCCACCATTCTTGGTAAGAGGAGCAACACTGTGTATTTACGTAGGCCGAGAGGATCTAAATACAATCTCAAAACAGAAAACCACAGAAGAAATTCCAATTAAATTTGCAAGTAATGCGTCTGAAATGCGTTCTACGAGCTGAAAGGGAATAGTGTCACCCCCTGAAAATGTGTAATTTCTTCTGTTCTCTAGTAAGGCGCATGGAATTTTTTTTATCTCTCTTAGAGAGAGCACCAGCTCTCCAAACAAGTGGAGAAGCTGACACGCACAACGCTTTTTGGCTTATTAATAAAGTCAGGGTTTCAAGCAGAGCGGGGATATTTATGGAACCAACTGCAGCGCGTGCAGGCGTGTGCGTCGTAGAGCACCTCGTGGTGGCGATGCTCTGCGGAAGAGCAGGACGTGCCCACCGCACGAGTACGCTCGATAAAAAGAAAGGCTTGTTAAGCCGAGTGTGTAGGTCAGTTCCCCTTGCGTTAAAGAAACCCTGGGAGAAAGGTAATTTATTGTCTCATCATCAAAGAAAAACACCAACTTAAAGTGAGGAAAGAGAGAGAGAGAAAAAAAGAAGGGAAATCCCAGGCCTATAAAGCTAAGTGGGAATTTCAGTTCAGAAACCTGGGGAAGGATTTTGGTGCCGGTGCCGCAGCATCACGCTTGCCGGGGTGGTCACTCGCTCCAGCTGCCCCGCGCCTTGACCCTAAGGGGTGCTTTGGTGGCCGAAGCACAGTGTGCAGAGCCCCTGCGCGGTGCTCTGGGCCGTCGGAGGCAAGCAGTGAGTTTGGGGCTAAATTCTCATCTTGGTTCTGCACAAAAAGTAACCCTGGAGAGGGGCTGGTGGGCTTCTGCCGGCCGGAGCAGGCGTGTGAAGATAGTGGGCGCTGCCGTCGGTGGCATGGAGCTGCGCCTGGAGGAGCTGCCCTTCCCAAAACCACCCGAAGATGGAGGCCACCTCCGCCTCGTGTGCCTTGAATGACTCCCTCAGGAATAACATCCGCATCTGGTGAGGAAGAAGCAAGCCAGTAAGTCACAGTGCTGCCAGGCGATGGCTATGGGGGAAGTTTTCAACGTTTCTATTCCGTAAGTGAACAGTTTACATGCCGAAGTAAAACTGAGCTACGCAGCGAGTGAGGAACGTTCACATCCATCAACATTTGCGGACGGTGTTTATTTAAACCCCATTCCGGAGATGCAGAAAACCCTGCTGCCCTGACCCCGGGAAGGGGCAGGCAGCGTGTGCGCGTGTATATGTGTGTATATATATACACACATGCACACATATATATACATGTATCTGATTGAAGGAGAAAGGAGTTAACTACATGCAGAGAAAAGGGCCAAGTCATACTTTGAAAAGTGTTCAAATATTTTGATAAATTCTAGAGGGATGTGAATAGTATCTCTTCAATATTGAAAGGAAATTGTACCTTAAAAAGGCGTAGAAGTTTATGTTGACTTGACTGTTGTTTTCATGCTAATAGGTTATTAGAGGCTGAATTAAATTGAAGCCAAAATAGACAGACAGGAAACCTTTAGGGTCTGTTAAGGCATCATAAATATGAATATTGCTGTCTCTTGTCTTCAGGCAACTCTAATGTTAAGTAAAATAGAAAGTAGAGCCACCATTTTGCTTTTAAAGACCTCACTAGAAAGAATGTTTAATAAGTTTGCTTATTTTTGATGTTTTCCTATTCTGAAAGCGTCCGTGTTCCGCAGTGTGGTCATAAACTCTGCGGGCAGGCATGCTTATTCTGCAGCGACGCTGCTGATACAGACCTGATTGATGGCGCCTGTGCGGCAGGAGGTCGGGCGATCCGCTGAGCTCCAGCCCACACGGAAAGCCCTGGTTGTGCAAGGCCCCGCAGGAGAAGAGCGCAGCGGGGAGGCTGCGGATGCGTTTTGCGGGAGGTTTGATTTGATCGCCTTGCTTTGCGATATCGGGATCCAGCAGTGTCGCTTATGAGACGTGCATCTCCCACCGCGCACTGACCCTGGGCAGAGGAACTGGAAAGCAGGGAAACATACCTTTAGAGGCAGCCAAGTACCGCAGAATTAGTAGGAAACGATGCCTAGTGATCCATTCTTAATGAGCACAGTGTTGCAGTTTACTTACGATCGCTTCTGTTTTGCTCTCTGCCTAAATACGGAGAAAGTGCACGAAGCCCTCACTGTAAAATAGCCTAGGGCTGGGAGAGCGTAATTCACGTATCATGTTCCTGGTTGTATTCCAGCATGGCGCAATTTTTAAACTCAGCGCTGTGCCAAGAATCTGCTTGCTGTTAAGCACTGCATTTTGATAAGGTATTTGTGAGCAAGGGCAAGGGATAATTCCATTGTCTCAAAAAAATAGGCATTGCTTACTGTCGCACGCTTCTGCTCCTCCACCTTTTTGTGGCGCAATCCAGTACAACGGTTCTGATGATGCGACAGGGAAACGTGAAGGGTTTAGGAGGATTTGTTCACTCTCGTTGCTTTCTGATACTTCTCTATGTCAAGGATAACATTTGTAATACCTACCTTACAGTAATCAAGTTAAGGGTAGTTAATATTTACATGCCATTTTGAAGACACATGGTGATAAATTCCTTTATGATTTTCCAGAGGTGGACTAATATGAAATCCATAAAACTGATTAGCCACAAAGCAGACAAAGCAGATCTGTATCAGAGTTTTGCATCCCTTGTGTTGCTCAGTGCTCCTCGCTCCCGCATCGTGGCGCGGGGAAGTTGGGGGACGCTGGGATCCTCCCCGGACGAAGCTGCTTGGCCCTTGCCCTGGCTGCCACTGACCGCTCTCAGCCTGCTCGACTTCAGGTCTCTAGCTAATAGCTGTTTCTTCGTTCTCCCGTAAACACATCAGGTAGATAAGAAGTAGTTATTTTAGCGTGTTAGTCTACGCTCTCAGCAAAGTTATCTGCAGCTGAGACTTGCCAGAAGCAAAATCAATTGGTTAAACTTTAAATATTTCAAAGAAGTTCTGTACTGCGTGTGAGCAGAGATTAAAGATGCTTTAATGTATTCAAGCCAGTTTCCCTAGCTACGGAACCATGTCTGATGGAAAAAAGTGCTTTGGGAGAAACGCTCAAATGCGGAGAAGTAAATAATGCCACCCCAAAATAAATTAATAACCCAAACGGGTGGTCTCAGGCCTGCGAGACCCAGATGTAGCGCTTTGATAGTCTGCAAGCTGAGCGTAACGTGGCTGCACTGCAAAGCTTCGGAGAAGGAATTGATTAAAACTTAACCAGTCTGAGCTGCGTTCCTGGTTGTTGGAATTAGTTAGGCATCGGTAACGTGCAAGCGGTGCTAACGCGAGCGCCGCTGCCAGCGCGGCCGCCATCCCCCGGGGGCCACCGGCAGCTGCATTGCCAAGGCAGATAACGTGCACTTCTCCTGCCATCGCGCAGGTGACCCCGCTGCTGCTTGGCTCGGTTGTCCCTGTTACAGAGTCTCCAAAATGGATCGGTTCAGCAAGAACGAGGACTGTAAGCATCAATTTTACACTCTCCCATTTGGATGAGGTTTTCCATTGCCTCCGGAGGTGATTCCCGTTTTCCGTTTGGGAGCGCCTGTGTCATCAGTAGAGCTGAACTGACGCTGTGTAAATAGGAGACCGCTCTTGTGGGAGGATAAAAAATAAAATCTCTCTTAAGGACTTGATATCTATTATCAGGTTCTTTAAGACTTTTTAGGTTTTTTAAAGGAATTTTTTAGATTCTTTTGAGGTCTTTAAGGCTCACTAAAAATCAGGTTCCTGGAAGCCCACAGCATGCAGGCAAGAATCATGTGCTTTTCTATCATTTAACAAATGTGTATTTAAAGATATGGCCTTGTCTCTCCAAATTCCCATACGGTAGACCCTGGTTATTGTTTTGAGAGCTAGCAGGGAGACATTGTTACCGTGACTTTATAATTTAATCTAAGTATGGTTGATGATCTTAGTCTACACATTTCCACTATCATTTTATTGTCCTGTGTAATGTTAAGTGTTGTTAGTGAGCAGTCTTTCCAATGTTTGCTTGAAATTCTCAGCTGTACAAACTTTTAGTAGTAAAATGTATTTAAATTTCCTCTTGGAAAAAGGGATAAAGTAAGAAATTGTATTTGTTCCTTAATTCTACCATAATCCTTCCAGGCTTTTGTGGGAGAAGTTATAAAATAATTCTGCATTTGTCTTTATCTCCAGTATCTGATAAGTGTGTATCACTGAATTTAATGATATCCTCCAATGGGCAGGAGTTTTTTTGAGGTTTGCTTGCTTAACAAGTTCACTCACTAAAGTCTGTTACAGCAGGAAATAAAGATATTTCCATTATGTGATACTTTCTTTGAGGTTGAGACTATTTTATGCTTCCGATGAATAGTAAAGACTTTCCCATCTCTTTCTATAAAAAAGATAATAATGCCAAAATGTTAATATGATATATTAATGTAACATATTGTACTTGAACTACTAAGTACTTTTAGAAGTACATCCTGGGTTTTTTATAAAAAGGAAGATAAAAGTTTTTGCATGATCTATGATACTATTTACTAGACCAATCTCCAGTTAGAGCAGAAATATTTTAATTCTAGTGCCCGACCTTGGTTTGGGGAAGCTAAGCTAGTGAAGAGTTGTGTAAACCCCACAAAACTCAAGAACTCTGTGTACAATAAATGAATATAGTTCAAATCCAGGCTGTATGTTTAAGGCTTTGTATGTTCAAGGCGTTCTGTTGGCTGTTGGTCACCTTGCGTGTTTGTGTCTGGGGCTGGGCACGTCTTGGGAGATGGACGTGGACCTGGGCAAGAATCTGAGCAGGAGCCTTGGTCACGTCTGAGACCTGTAACTGCTTCTGTTGGGCACATAATTTCCTCTAATAGCTTAAAAATGCTGTGGCTCTGCAGCAGTGTAGTGAAACATTGAGTTTGGTTTTCAGTAACCAGGTATGTCGGTACAGGAGAGCCTGAGAAGATGAATTTCAGCAGAGTAATGTTTCCTGCCCAAAAGCACTAGTTTTGGAATTGTTCTGTACTCAAGTCTCTCTGCATGCAACTATGGCAGACAGCAGTGGGTTTTCTCCTTTTCTTTACCCATTTTGTATTAGGCAGCAATGAATTAAAGCTTTCTACTCGCCTGGCTTCTGTGCTCTACTGTCTGCTAAATACTTGACTGCGACGCTTTGACTTGTGTCTTTGGAGTCCCAGGGGCCCAAGCAGTGACCAAGCACAAAACTGTTTAGCATCTGGAATTAAAAGCAGTTTAAAATGCAACATAACCATATAGCATCTGGAATTAAAAGTAGTTTAAAATGCAACATAACTGTATAGCTTCTGGAATTGCAAGCAGTTCAAAATGCAGCTAAGCACATAAAGGAAATGAAGTTGTGTATAAAAATCTTTGTTTTTGAAGTTTGCTTATAAGTGCTGTTCAGTTCCTCTGAAATGGGTTAACCTGGAAATGAAAATGTTGCAAACACTTCCTACCCATTAACCATACCAAATTAGAGTGGCAAACAGCTGTTACAGGTTATCTATTTTTGAAGACCATGGGAAGGTAGCTACTACACTTCTAAGAATCCAAATTTTATCCGACAGCACGTTGTTGAGTAGTTCTGGCTCAATATTATTGCTTAGAAACTTTCTGATCTTTAAAAAGAAAAAAAAAATAACTATCTTCTGGGAGCAAAAGTACAGTACAGTCTTGTTTGCATTTTTTCTTCTAATCACCCTGGAGCTGTTAAAATCAGCATGAGCAGATTTAATCTGAAAATCAACAGTGCTGATTATCTTGCTACTTTGAAAAAAAGTCATATTATTTGAAAAAAAGTCATATTATTATTCTTCATTTATTTAGAATATTTATAGCTGTGTACTCATGCAAATTTAAAATGAGTAGGGTAACTTCAGACTGATATTATCTGTGAAATAATTTAAGTAGTTACGGACACCCTGTGCTTGTAGGATCTGTTTGTAGTCAATCTTCAGTAATGTTAACAGTAACTAATTAAGACTAGAGTGTGAACTAGGAAAATCAAAAGGGGAATATTGCTATCCCCATTTTATATGTAAGAAACTGGGCATAAAGAGAGGCAGGAGACGACTTGACCGTGGTTTGCAAGGCTTACAGGAATGGCAAATCGATTTTGGTTCTGCTCTGTCCTGGGTGCCGGCGTGCATCTGCCATGTGGAACTCGTAGGAGTTTCTGTACAGCGATTTAGGTCAGTGGTTTTCTTGCCTCTGCCTTTTTGCGCACTAAATGGAAACCTCTCATGTGAAATTCAGGGCTGTTGCAACCACAGGAGCTTTGAGTTTCCAATTTTAAAATGTATTTGAGTGAAAAACCAGAACATGGACCAAGACACGTTAAGAGAATGGGCTCAAGTCACATGTGCAAAGAACTCAGTGATTTCAGTTGCTTTTAATTCGTTACTGCTGCAAGACGGTAGTTCTTCCTCTATTAAAAAGCAAAGCCCAAGAGCTTAAAAGGGCCAGGATCTGTTATAGATAACTGAGTCTCCCGGCTGTGCCTTTGAGATCCTTTGAACAGATTAGGAAACCAATTCTCCTCCCCTAAATTGTGGGCTGAGGCAAATCTTTATTCTCAACGTGGTGAATGTTTCTCACGGCTCTTATTTCCGGAGGCAAACAAAAACCCTATCCAAGACAAAATAGCCCACGAACAGCCCCCTGGGCAGGGCGGCGGAGCAGCCCGGTGGCCCGTGCCGGCCTGGAGGACGCTGCCGTGCTGGCCACGTGCCCAGCGCCGGGGAGAGGCAGCGAGAGAAACGACCAGGGCAATTAATAATTTTTCCCGCCGCTCTCATGTCTTTTCCTTTCTTCATTCAGAAGATGCTACAGTTCCCGCAAACGCTGATATATCTTTTGACACTGATGGTGGCTGACACAGCATTAATGCGTAGTCAAACGTGAAAAGCAACGCAAGTAGCATTGATTTGTTGTTTTCCGACTTGGTTAAGTTCCTTCCTGTAGAGGGAAGGAATTTAAATATAGGTTGATAGGCTGGAGGGAATAAATACAGCAGACATGAACAGCGAAGCTCCCGCTGCTTTCAAGGGATGCAGGGATGCACCCTGGCAATGCTGCCACGGAAAAAGCGTTTTTAGTTTCTCTTTTAGTATGGCAGGCGCTAAATGCAGCTTCTCCTATCCACGCTCAGACCGAGCAGCACTTCTACTGCATGGGCAGTTTCATTAACTTCAGGAATACTATATGTGGGGCAAAATACCTCAAAAGACGAACAGAAGTGTTAAATTTGTGGTCCTAAATAGGTGAGCAGAGTTATAGTTCTCAGCTGTAACGTTTTCTCTGCGTGAGACGGGTCGATCCCCCTGCTCTTTTTGTCAAGCTTTAAACCTTTGCATCTCTCAGCTTTACAATTCGGGCTCTGGAAGAGCAGAGACAAACCTTTATTTTTTCAACCAAAATGCAAACGTTTCGCTAGGCTAATGGTAAAGTAAGCTGCTTTTTTTTTTTTCTTTTTTCCTCCAGCACTGTTATGGTTTTTTCAATGCAAGTTGTAAGCAGGGATAAATGTTCACCCAGGATCCAATTCCCAAGCACTCAGTACGGTTTTGCAAAGTGGCGTTTGCGAAGTGAAAACTAGTGGAATCTCCTGGCCCAAGTAGTGCCGACGCATTCGCAAATTAGGCTGCCACGACTTTTACTCGGATAAGAGCAGAGTTTGTTCAGACTGCCGGAGGAGGGAGAAGGGCCAAGCGCTTCACTCCCTTCTTGAACTTAGTAAGGTTTTTAGGGCAGTATAGGGAAAGGGGCCTGGATTTGTCCGATACAGGACTGAAATGATTTGTCACTTAAACGAGTCGGAGGGAGGAGAGCGAGCAGAGGCTTTGCCCGTGGCATCGCCGGGGTGGGGGACGGCGAGCTGGCCCCCTGCACCACGCACGTGCACCGCAGCGCTGGAGATGGACCGACCCGCGGGTCCGGGGGCTCTTGGCCGCTGTTTGGTGGCTGTGGCCCTTCGACAGCCAGGGCCGCTGCTGCCCAAAGGCAGCCTGCGGTGCTCTCCGGGTGTCTGAGCGCCCGGGCATCGTTGCAAACGCTGTGTTGGCAGTGCCTGTGCTCGCGTGATACGTAGGTACTCAGTTAGGTGAATGTGATTGCATTTTAATTTGCTTTGCCTTAAGCCAGAGCCGTGTGCGTGCATGCGTGTGGGGGTATGTGTGGAAATTGGACATAAAAAGCATAAGCGTCAAGTCTGAAGACATGAGTTTTCTGTGCAGAACAGCCTAGCTCCTGAAACAGGTACCTTATGTTTTAATCTTTCATGCGTTTTCAAAAGAGTGTTGTTATTGCGCTGAACAAGTGAATAGACTCGACTTCTCAGCTCAATCCGAAGGGTGAAAGTACAGACGTGCTCCGAATATAATGGAGAATTTGCGGCACGTTCCCCGTCGGCTTACCTGCCCGGCTCTCGGTGCCCCTTCCCTGCCGCGCGCTGCTGTAGCGTTAGGGAAGTAGGGAGGTTCCTGGTGGACCTTGGTACAGGCACGGCTGCCTCGTGCCTTTTTAAGCACAGATGTCGAGCAGCCCTCCCATTCCTCGCTGCAGGTACGTGCTCGCCAGCATGAGAAAATATTTTAAATGCAAGAAATCACTGCAAGGATCAGGAAGGGAAAACTGTTTCACTGGGTTAATTCTGCAGGTGCCACGTGTTAGTAGCAAGTGGTAATGAGTAGCCACTTTTTGTGCCTAAAATATGATTTTAAAAACTGTAAATTTGGCTTTTCTGGAGTTTCATATTTTGTGCTTTTTGTGCTCTGTTTGGAAGGGAGAAATCCATTTCTCCCTCTTACCCTGTCCAGGCTTTTCCTCGTGGTGTGGTGGATCGGTTGCATTGGGAGCGTGGTGTTTCGCCAGGGCTCAGGTGCGGGTGGGAGCAAGGGATGTGGAGTTGCTCGTGCACCGCAGCTGGTGCTGCTAATTGGGGAAGGGGCAGGGAGCACCTTCAGGCCTTCGGATAAACCCAGGCCTCCCTCCACTTCCCTGCTTGCTGTTGCTCTGTGTAGTCGTTTGGAGTTGACGTGGAGGAGGCTTAGGAAGACCAGGCAGAAGGCAGGATGATGGGCACAGGTAGGTGTCCCAGGTGGGTGAGCTGGAGAGCGCTAAGGTAGCAATGGCCTGACCGTTTGTAGCATCTGCTTTCCACTCATCATTGTTTTCTGCAGCAGGGGACACTAACTGGTTAGTCTGTGGAGAAGGCTTGGACAACTGAGGCGAAGTCCTGTGAGATGGGTTTGTGGGGCTTCCTAGGTTGGAAGGATGTTGTATGAGTTGGCTAAAGTTTGCCAGGTGGTTACATCCTTTTTTTGCTTGCTCCTCGTCTCCAGAACGTGTCTGGCAGACCTCGTTTGGAGCTGCACGTGTCAGCTGCGGTTTCAGGAGGGAAGCTGGGCATGCCTCCAGCACGCCGTGTGGACGGGGTGGTGGTGAGATGTGGCCGTGGGGCTCCAGCCTGGGGAGAGGGCAGAGAGACAGTGGTCTGGCACCCGTGTGGGCCCCGTTGGAGACCCTTCCACAGGAAGCACAGGGCTGTCGCTGGCAGGGGCAAGCCAGGCACAGGGCCGTGCATCAGGCTGCTGCCGGCAGAAGCACGAGCTGGAAGCAAGGAGTAAGAAGCAGGATGCATGAGCCCGGGGGGATCGTTCTCGCCCCCCTCAAGTCGTCGAACAAAACAGGTGTCGGACAGGCTCGTGCCGGGTGGCTCGCCCCTTCGCCGAATCCCGCGGGAGGAGCGCAGCCTGGGCTGCCCTCCGGTCAGGTCGCATCAGCTGCGCAGGGCTGGGCCCGTGCGCTCCTCGGCGGGGACATCCAAGCATAGGCACAATACTTCGAGGAGCGATTACGACTTAACGTGTTGGACTTCTTTCCCCCAGGTCAGGAAATAAGAAATTTTGCAGCTCTGTGTTTTCATGAACGGCGTCTAAGGTAGCTCTTAGTCACCTGGGGCCACGCAAGAGCTCGTGGAGATGATTGCAGCCACGGACGTGTTAGTCCCGTGCTGGACGTACTGTTCGGGCTCCCCTATTTGCACTGACCCCGATACAAATTTCCCCTGAAGACTGATTTTTTTGCTCAGGTTTCTTGTTTGTAGTTGGCAGGCATCCATCGCCCTGCTCATTTACGTGGTTGTGCGAGGACTTGGGGAAAAGGGTACCTCTGGTCCCTGCTGAGGGGACCCTTTGGCAGAAAACGAGCAAAGGGATGTCTTAAAGCCTTTGTGCAGAGACAGGAGTCCTGTGTTTGGTTGTGCGGGTTGGAGGTGTGTTTTTTTTTTTTTTCCTGTCCCGTCCCCCCCCCCATTTTTATTACTTGGAAAGCTACAGAGTACGTGGGCCAGACAGGGATATTTTATCAAGTCACTCATCTTATTAATTTGCTCAAAACTTTTGCTAGTTCCAGATGCGCCACTGATTTTAACACTCTGTCACTGTAAGGTGGCAGCAGGGATGCCGTGTATTGTGTTTTGTTGTACGGGGGATAACGTCGTCGTCCAGAGTTTCCACCGAACTTCACGTGCGCGGGGAGGTTCGGGTGTTCGGGGAAGCAGCGGAAATGCCTCATTGAAATTCTCCTCCGGCTGCCGGGAGGAAGAAGATAAATCATAAACAAAGTTAAATTACGCTCTGTCTTCTCTGCAGCTTTCTGCCCCCACCTCGTGTGGCGGAGGTGCGTGTTGTAAATCCCCCGTGGAGCGCTTTCTGCTGACGGTTTACGGGGCTGCGTTAAAAGGGATGTTTGCAACCGTATTTCAGACTTGCGCCTTGTTTTTTCCCTCCCCGAGCAAGCGTGCTCCTGGGCGCAACTGGGGAGCGGGCTGGCTGGACAGGGCTTCCTGCAAGCTCAGGAAAGAAGATTGGATCATGACCGAGAGAAAAGAAAGCATGAAAAAAAACCATCTCGGGGGCAGAGCGGGGCTCGGCACGCCTGGGAATGGAGACCCACCTCCCCACAAGCCATAAAAATTAAAACACAGTGATGCCAGTTGCCTTAACATGCCCTAATGCCCGTGGCGCTGGGCCCCAGGGCACTGTTTGGGGGAAGAGGAAAGACTATCACCGCGTGAAACCCAACGTACCGCCTAAGGCTGTGAGGCTCCTTCTTCACCGCGGTCCAGTTCGTGTTCGCGCGTTGACTTTTTTCCTGTAAAAGGGTCTAAAAATCCATCCTAAAATCAATCCAATCTATCCATCCATCCTCTGGAGCAATGCCCCTAATCAGAGGGAGCCCCAGCATTCAAGAGCAATGGAAAAAGTGAAAAAGAGAGAGACTGAGTATTGCAAAGCACGCTTGTGTCTGACGGCCAGCACGCTTTGGAAGCGTGTGCACTTAAGCATATGTTCAAGCGAGTGTTTCTGAGGTTTTGGTTCTCTGCTTAACTTGTGTACTCCACGGTGACAGCGGGGAGCGAGCGGCTGTGTCTGTGTCACCGCGTCCCATCGCGCACCTGATCCTGCTCTGCTGCTGCCGCTTGCTAGCTCGGTCGGAGGAAATGCCGTCCCGCTGTTTGTGGCTACGTGCTCGCCGGGTTCTGCGTTTCAAGAAGGAGCCGGGAAGTGTCACCTCAGCGTCACGGAGATGCTGAATCTCCACGTGGGATTTGGGCCGGGAGCTTTCTGATGGAAGACTCGTGCTCTACGCTGGTGCTGACGCTAGAGCAAGCAACGTTGTTTTTATGCAGTTGAGCTGTGCTTCCCAGCTGTGCACAACAAGAAGGAAGCAAAAAAACCTGTATCTGGTATTGCAGCATTAATTGTAGGAAAATGGCACTAGTCACACCCCGTAAGGGTACAGTGGCATCCCGGTACGTGCTGGATACTGTGAAACTGCGAAGCTTGCTGGTGATTTTCATTAACGCCCACTGTTTAGGGATCTTGGTGTCTTCAGGAGTTCCTGTGGTTTCTGGATTGCAAAATTCATTGCCGCTTCCCAAAACGGTTCGGCTGAAGAGTAGCAGCCGTGGCCGGGATGCAGGCCAAACTCGGCTTTTATCAGGTAGGCATTCAGCAACCTGAATCCTGCATTCTGCACGGTATCAGCTGTGGTCTGTCTTTAAAGTTGTGCTATGATAACTTGCAGTGGGAGCAACGAGGCAGCAAATGAATCACACGGAAAGACTAATTTACAGGCAGGATGTCTGGTAGCCCCGTGGCCGATGCCTGACCCTTCAGCGGCGTTGGGCTCCCCTGGACCCTTGGGTTCTGAGGAGTTTGAGGTTTCCCCTGTAAATATCCGCTGTACGTGAATTTGAGGATGGCAGCGAGCGTGCAGTCCCTGTTCTAGCCTTCTCTTATTTCACTGGAGCTTCAGTCAGAAATATTGACCAAAAGCTGCTTTAGACTGAGCAATCAATTAATACCCCCTCCGCGCACACATGCACACTGAATTAATTTGATAGTCCCTTGTGTAAAGTCGGTGGAAACCAGAATATTTTTTGTTAGTTTACAACAGGGAGAAAGTGAGTGCTCTGAAGGTAAATGTCACCGTATTGATCAATGTTCAGAACAGCATCTCCAAAACTTGGTGCCGTTGATGGAAGACTTGCCGTATTTTCAGAGGAAATGCCGATACTTTCTCCCTTTCTTTCCTCGCTTAATTTTAAAGGTAGCTTCCTTTATATTCCGTTGCACCTTAAAACTTTTCAAGATTTTTTTTTTTTCTTTTTTCATGTTGCTAGTACCACATAGTTTGTTTATTCCTGAAGTTACTGGTGAAATGCAGCATTACGTTGGCTCTTGGTGGAGTAAGGCTCGGCTACCGAACTAAGGGAAAGTATTACTTTGTGCAGTAATGGAGCTAATGGCGTTACACTCAGGACAGCTGCGGGTACATCTGGTGTTAAACTACCGTTATTTAAACTTTATGATGCGAGAGACTGCCAGCTCTCCCACTTGCAGCATTATAAATTATGTCAATTGCTCGTGCACTTTTTTTAACCCTGATTTCTCTTGAATTATGGATGATAGACAGGGCCAGAATTTGCTTTTAGCGTTCCCTTGCGACCATCTGTATGCCGAGTGCACCGAGCAGTCATAATCTCAGTGTGTGCAGTCAGGGGATGCATAATGCAATTTGGGCTGCGACCACATAGCTTGTATCCTACCGTTAAGGGAGCCTTAACATCTGAAACTCGGAAGCTATTTTGGGGTAGCGTGGTTGTTTCCCTGGGGGTGGAGGGAACGCTTTGTTGCTAGGTCTGTGCAAAAAGCTCCGAGGCTTGAAGGCTTCAGGGATGTGAACAATGTGTCCCGGCTCCGCGTCTGAGAGCCGAACCGATGTCCTTGTTCAGGAGGACGCTCTGTTGTGAAGCTTAGAGGCCGTCTGTATGGCTTCATTGCGGGCAGGAATAATAGCTCATGTTTTTAATGAAAATAGTATGATTGGCTTGCTTTGAAGTTTTCGGGTCCGTACGCTCCACTTGGCGGTGGAGAGTGTCCTTAAAGTCATGCCCTTAGTCGACTAAATGCACTCCGAGGCTGGCAGGAATACGGGAACATCACGGCCGGGAGCCGGCCTGACTGGGCAGCCGCGCCGTGCTCCTGAATCCCCCTCCTATTCCGCCGTCTGCAACGAGAGCTCGGCTTGCTTTGAAGGAACCTGAGAGAGAATCTGGATCGTTGCTGTGCGTGTGGCAACGCGTTTTCGAAGAAACTCGCAATGGTCTGCGCGAGAGCTGCTGGTCCGGCATCTGCGTCCGCGCCGGCGGTGCTCCGGGCATCACGGAGAGGTGCCGACGGAGCGCCTTCCCGCCGTGCCTGGTCTCAAAGCGCAGTGACCCTTGGCTCCAACTGCAGCTTAATCAGCTGCAACCAGCCTATTAGCATATGGGGCTGCAGCAAATAAAATTTAGCATTGCAGACGGGGAAGTATTCGCTGAAATTGGCTGTATAAATATCTTCCTGATAGGAGCCGCGGTGCATTCCTCCGGTCTCCTTTCCTTTAGTGCAGTTTCAGAGAGTACGTCCCAAACGCAGCGGGGCCCCGCTGAGGTCGCTGGCGGTCTGCGCGCCCGCCCGCGCTTTGGCGGGCGATACCGGCTCCTCGGAGAGGCAGCGCGAAGCCTCCGAATGGTTTTTAGTGCCGTGTGCGTAGATCATAGCGTTTCTGCAGGAGCAAGGCAAGGCACTGCCACTTTTAAGATAATTTCTGTAGCATTTATTGCATAATGTAGGCTTGAAGGTGTATTATCAGAGGTGTTTGTAAACTATATAAAACGGCTACAGACAGACAAGCAGCATTAAGTATCAGCGCTCCTGTCGCTGCGTTTGAACTCTACATTAAATTTAAGGCTGTTCTTTCCGTGTCTATTACTATTACGAGTTGCCGTTATAATGTTTATGTTCGATATCTCTAAAACACGCTGCTCTTGATTGTACAGATTTGGGTGAAGAGTTACGAACCAGCCGCTCAGCCGGGGAGGCTCCACACGCTGTCGTTGTGCCCTAAGCACGGAGTAAGCCCCGCTCGGGAGCGGAGCGGCGTCGGGAGCTCTGCAGGCATTATCCCTGTCCTCGGAGCCCCCAAGGTCTGCGGGGGAAAGCACCAGCTCGTCGCAGCAGGCAAACTGGGCGAAGCCTCTCGTGGCTGCTGGCATTGGAAACTCCCAAAGTTGGAGGATTTTTTAGAGAAAAGTTGTGCCTTGGGTGGAGGCAGCAGAGATTTGGGAAGTGTGGAGACGACGGGATGCGGGAAGGCCAGGTGGGCGCCTTGCCGGCCGGCTCGCGTGGAAGGACGCCCGCTGCTGCGGGACTCTCTGCAGCCGCCTCTCCGTGCCCCCGCCTGCCGATTGCCATTCATCTGCTTGTATTTATAATAAAGCCGGGGTAAACTGTTTGCACGCATAATTACGAGGGCTTATTAATACTAAGCATTGTGTAACAAACACATTTGCAAGTAATTATTCCATCAGGTTGCCTAAATCTTTGCTTTTGAAATGACTAGGATGTTATTTCATATAATTTTGTTTAGTTTTTTTGAAGCATGTCATCAAAGCTTGATTTTCTTTAATGCGGCCGTGCACTGCTTCTTCTGACATTCAGGCATATCCAGACAGGCACCAATACGAATATTCCTAAATATATCCTGGAAGCACTTGTAAAATATTGCAATATATCTCCTCGCAGTCTGCAGTCCATCAGTTACACCCATAGATGTAAAAAACGGTGATATGAGCTAAGTTTAATGGGTACAATTCATTAAAATAATACAGTGAGCAGGCACCACAAGTGAGGGGCTATTTTGTCTACAGAGGAAATTATTTGTACTTTAAAAGCTAACTTGGAAGCTTTTGAGATTTCAGAGGGCTTTTTTAAATTTTGAATATTAGTAAATAGTATTCGTTATAAGCTCACTTAAATTACACTGAGGCTATGCTGTAGATCGGAGCCAAATAGTTAATATTCAGGAATATCGTTTCCGTGTTTGGCCTCGGCTGCTGTTCCCCGTCCCCCCCCCAGATAAATTAATGACGTTTGCAGGAGGGTCTCTTTTTATGCGGTAAGGGTGCATTCTCCGCCTTGGTTGTAACTTCCCTGGCTCTCGTGGGGTTTGAGGAGGCAGCGATGTGTCTGGATGTTGCCTCTTCGCGAAGGAGCCCGTGGGATGCAGAGCAGCCGTGCGCAGGGGTGTCGACAAGCCGCGTTGTCCTGCTGCTCTTGGTCGACGCCAGCGCTGCCCTCGCCGGTGCTGAGCGCGCGTCTCAACGCGCTAAACAAGAGCGCCGTACGCTAGCAGGGTAGGTACGGTCCTGCGGCGCCGGCGCTATCCCTGCGTAGACCCGTTCCTGCAGGGCGAGCTGTTGAATTGGATGGTGCATCGGGCAGCTTGCAGAATTGGGGAGGCCCCGGCGCCGGGCGGGCGAATGGCCCCGGGCGGACGTACGGGCTGGTGCTGACCCCAGTTCCCGGCTTTTCAGTCCTTTAGTGGCGGTGGCAGCGGGTGAAGGTAGCTACCAAGTTATCTGAATGATGAGGAAGGGGAACACTTAGATTGCTTTCCTTTTCCGTTGACAGTGAAAGGACATTAGGCAGGCAGGGCTGGAATTTATTTGAATAAATACAAACAAAGTTAACCAAATTATGCATTTACTTTGAGTTTGGGAAGGATTTTGCGATGCAGCGAGCAGCAATCCTGGACCCGCTCCATTTTCCTCCCGAGCGTCAGTGGTGATTACCTTCGCTCAAGGTCATGTTCTGCCTCGTGGTGCTCTTAGGGTAAATAACTTTGTTTTCAGAAAGCCTAGCCAGAACGTTGCTGGGAACTTTTGGGACCACAAAGCCCCCAAAGCCAGGCCGTGTCAGGGTGAGAAAAACCAGGGCAGGCCGAGGTACTACACGAGACCCTTCCAAGGCCACCCAGTCCCTGGCATCTTCTCGCCCCGGCCGATAAAATCAGAGCCTTGAAACCTTGGTTACCCTCCTGGAGATGCTCCTTGATCTCCAGCGTGAGCCCTGTACTTTACTCGTTTCCCATAGAGCCGGCGGTGGCAGATACCAGAGTGCGTAGGACAAGCCACAGAATTAACCCGGCAATGGGTGTAGCTTGAAAGCCCATCAGTGAAGCGCACTGATTTGCTCTGCAGACGTTTTCCTTGAGCAATAAGGTGGCTTATGTTTGCTGCCGATTCATTTTTGTTAATTCACCTTAACCTCTTTTGTCAACAAGTCCTTCAAGGAAAAGACAGGAAACATGCACGTTTCAAAGGAAAAGAAGTCTGCTGTTAAAGGAAAATTTATTCCCTCCTACTTGGAGGCTGTATTAGCTAACAATATTGCTGCAACCGTGTATTTTGAAGCTATCTTTGCAGATCACCATCTATTGTGATTTTGGGGCTTCATAGTTTGTGAAGGAAAAAATAATAATTTTTAAACATTACAGTAAAATCATGAAATGAAAGATAAAAATGTGGAGGGGGGCAATGCAAAAAGCATAGCAGTGTTTTTTAATGTGATTCTTGGAGCTGTGAAAACTAAACCGGTAGGTTGGTGAATATTTATGGAGCCTGGAATTTACACAAGTTTTAGCACAAATTACTATTCTGTTAAAGCGTGCAGCGAACGTGGGTTATTAATCACCATGTGATCGAGTCATGTGTCATTGCATCCATTAATTACGTGACAGATTGCACTTTGCAGGTAGCTGCGTGAGCACCTCGTGGGCTGCAGCGGGCCGAGCCTGGGCGCTCGGGGTGCCCGGCCGCATCGCTCGCGCGGTAGCGGACGCTGCCGTCGTTTTGTGGGCAAACCGAAGGCGTAAAGGGCTGAATTCACAGTGCCGAGGGGGGTTATTGCAGCGTCGTTCTTCATGATAACTCAGTTACCTGTAGCAAAACCGGCCGGCAGACTGCGATGCTGTTTTCCAGGTCACCTCCGCTTTGGGGTCCTTATTGCTTTTTCCCAGTTTACAGTAGACTTTTTTTTTTTAAGTTTAATCTAAAAACTCCTCTATTTGTTTAGTTTCTCCACCAGTATCACTTAGGGCTTGTCATCAGTGATGGTCAGAACGTGGATAGGCAGCATCTCTGATTTTTTTTAGAGGTTTCATACCATCGATACGCTAATGGGTATTTCGAAATACCTGTTAGTCTCAGCTGGAAGGTTCAGACAGGTCCAGGTGTTGCAGCAGTCTGAGCGTCATCCAGTTGCTCTGTGCTCTTAAGGGAGTTAAGAGGCTCTGAAAGCACGGTGCCTCCACCGTTAGCGCCCGGTCTCTGACGCCGGGAACGCGACAGTGGGGAGCAGGCGGCTCCCAGCCAGCGCGGGCGGGAGGCTCCTGCAGTCCCCAGGACGCTTTGCGAGCTCAGGCGTCTCCGCTTAATCCTTGGGTGAGCAGATACGATGATAATGTTGTGTGCTTTGTAGTGTACCACGATCTAATTGAGGTTTAATGCATTCCGCCTTGTCCCTTGCATGAACCGGCCGTGGGCTCCCCTTGGGCCGCGCGGTGCAACGCTCGGTGTTGGCAGCTTTCTCTGCCGCATCCTGGTTTACGTCTTCAAAGACGCCGGCGTTTGTGGCCGGGTTTGAGCGCACGCGATAGGGTGGTGCTGGGCGAGGGGCGCGGGAAGGAAGGGGCCGCGTCGCTGCACGGAGGAACGCGCCTGGACGCGCTGGGGACTTCCATCTTGCAAAGCGAGAAAGATCTTCTTCCTCCCTCCCAAACTCTTCCTGTTCCTCAGAAACTGAGTCTTGTTTCTAACAGAGAGGCACTTACAAGGGAAGAGGTCTTTGTATTTTTAAATTTTCATGCATTTTGCCCACTTTAGTGGGTGCTGTCTGGACGGTTTATGACTTTACAGGTAAGCTTTTGAGAAGCTGGGTTTGGTTCAGGATCGCTCCTGGCACCACACACTGAGAACAGTTTGCTCTTCTCCGTTATTCCGTGAATTTTTCCTTCCTTTTCCCCCCTCTTTGCCAGCTGTTCATTCACTCCATTTCAGTGTGGGACCTTGAGGGATTTTTCTCACTGACAATATGAGATGGTTTTTTTACTCTGAAATGGGCACTGTGCATGTTCTTCCACCTGACTAACCTGGAGCCATCCATTTAGTTCCTGCAAGTCCTGCTGGGCCGTCAGCAAATTACCCTGCAGGAGCCCAGCGCTGACCCTGCTCTGCAAATGCAACTCCCGTTGGTGCTGGTGAGAGCTGCCGATGCCCACGGAGGGAGCAGATAGTCCTGGCTTGTACTTTAACTAGGAACAAATGCGTGTGGGGTTTTTTTTTTTTTTTTAGTCAAAGTTGTTTCATATTATTTAGTGTGAAAAATCTTTAAATAAAATAAAAGCGCTTTTATTTATTATTATTATTTTTTTATTTATTAACCTTTGCGCTATGCATTGGAGAGTTGCAGCTTGTAGCAGCTAGGAGATGGTTTGAATCTTGCCCTGCTGGGTGTTAATGTGAGTGGGAGCGATTGAACACATGCACATCAGTAGGAGACTAGGAAGCATAAAAATTGAATTCTCTCCCCCTGCCTTTTTCTTTCCCATAGAGAAAATAGGCCTCATTAGTACAGAAAGCTTTGGCAAACCGGTATTTGCAGTCCAAGCCCAGAAAGCAGCTGCCGTCCCCAGCGTGATGTTCAGTAGAGGACTTTGCTTTCCACCACTGCTGGTAATCCTGTTTACTGGGAACACAAAATAGCAGCTGAATTTTTTGCCTTTGGGGTATCTTCTCCCATTACTAATGGGTTGAAGTGATTTCCCTCCGAAGTTGGCCGGGGAGCCCGTGGTGGCGTGGCACAAGGACGGGACCGCGAGGCAGAGCTGGCTTGGCCGAGGCTTTGCAGCCCGGCCGGCACAGCGGCGACGGAAACCGGAGCGCTCGCAGCGGCAGCAGTGTTTTCCTCGATGCTGATAAATTCATCGTTCAAGCCTTGTATCTATAGGGAAAAAACCCATGTCCTTAGCATGGGATTTTCAATGTTTGCCAAACTCTGCTCCTCTTTCAGTTAATACCAACATCTAGCCCTTCTGAAAAAAACTTACTTTTTGTGTTTGTTTTAGCTTCTCAGGCTTTCGTTTCGTGGAAAACCTGTCCAGACTATGTTCCTTGCTACTGATATAGCTAAAGGTAGCACTAGTGATGGTTATAATTTCGCATAAATCAGTAAAAGTGTTTGTGTCCGTGCGCCTCTTCTTGCTGTATTGTCCAATATAGTGAATCTAATCTCTTTTTCCTTCCTGTTCAATATTTTCAAGTGACTGAAAAATTTTGCCTCTCTTCCATTTCTGTTGCCCTGATTCCTCATCATGTTTTTCCCCCAAAGCTGCCTTAGAGCTGAATTTGCTGATCCCAAGAAGCGAGCTGTAGTGCCGGGACTGGGAAGACAGGTCGGGTCGTTTCTTCCATTGCCCCTCAGTTTTGAAATGAATAGATTTACTTCGTTTTTCTAAGGCACCAGGGGATTAGTTTTAAGTACAAGCTAATGAGAAATCTGATGAATTTCAGCCTCAAATCTGAAATAGAGCGCGTGTCCCTTCTTGGCTGGTTCCCTGCTAATTTGTGTGCGATCTCATCGCTTGTGGATTTAGCAGAAGATTTGGTCTTGTTGCTAAGCTAGCGTGTTTGGTTCGGTGTTAAACCTTGCTCGGCATCGCTGCGGGGAGCAAGCCTTTCCCTCGCAGGTGGAGCGAGGAGAGTTCTGCTCATCGGCACCGCGACGACTGCGCTCGTTTTGAAAGCTTCCTGCTCGTCTTCACCCAAAAGGGCGCCTCTCTGGTCTTGCACGTTCGGGCTCTTGGCAGGTCGGCAAACCGAGTCATGGCAGCGGTGCCGGCTGCTGCGGCTCGCCCGCGCGCCGTGCTGAGCTCCGCGATGCGGTGGTGGGGCGTCCAGCGGGCGGCACGGGCTTGGGGGGGTCTCGGTGGCACCGGCGTAGGCGCGTCCAGACGTGGCCACGAGCCTTGGCCCCGGGGTGTCTCCGCACACGTTGTGCTCGGCTGTTTCTGCAGCCGGGCAAGTATCGTGTTGCGGTGGGTCCGCTTAACACGTGAAATGTGCCCTGTGCCGAAATGCGCTTTATTCCATCCCTTTTCTTGGGGAAAAAAAACCTTGTAGTGCTTCTCTTGCTTGAGATGCTCTGATCTTGATGACTGATGATTGCTGCTTATTCCTGCCTTTTATCCCAGGCTTTTCCTCTTCCGTTATTAAACGCAACCCTCTTGTTTTGATTTTATGCCTTTGTATTTGAAGGGAAACAGTGTTTTGTTTTGATTTTTATCAGCTGCGGCTTGCTTTTATTCCACGTACAGAGCATTTTCAAAGGGAAAGCAGTGAATAGCGGTGCTCTTGCTTTATGGACGTCCTCTCCTGCACGTGGGACCCGAGAGGGAGCGAGTGAGCGGCCGCCGCAGCGCGGGACGGTGCCGAGGCGCCGGTCCGAGCCGCAGCGAGCGTTCCCGCGGGATGCACCCCCCGGCGCGGGGCCTGCAGCACTGCCCTCGGCTTCTGGTCTCCTCTGCACCGGGTCCCCAGCTGGGCTGATTAACAGACATCAGATTAAGTTCAAGATTTGTTTGGAACAAAAAACACCCACCGCAGAAACCCTTAGTTTGTTACTGATGTGTATGTATTTTTTAATCCGTTTCCCTCTTGTGGGTCTCCATCCAAAAGACTTGGTATTTCTAGACAGCTGCCTGGGATGAAGAAGAAAAGAGCAGTAAAAAAAAAAAAAAAGGAGAAGAAAAGCAGCACTAATGTTAGCGTTTGTGGTAATGTTCAGGTTTTGCGTTGTTAGCCTGTGAGTCAGTTTTAACGTTACATGAAGTTTCAGGGCTTTTCACTTTCAAAATCATTCTTCAAAATCATGCTTTTTCTTTTAATGCATTACCTTTTCAAGAGGCTCTAGCGCTTCCATCGGGTAAATACGTGTTAGATTGCTTCCTTTAGCAGCGGGCAAAGAGGGGCGAGTAAAAGGTTTGTAATCTAGCAGAAATTGCATTAGTTCTACCACTTTTTGGATGAGGAGAGGCAACTGTTGGAGGGTAAATGTGGATAAAAATAGATGTCTTATTTAATTTAGGTGCTTCAGGTGTGGATGCATATGCTTCTGACCACTTAGTGCAGTCTGTTTTAGAGCACTTAATATCTGTTGGAGCAAAGAGGAGACTGTGGAAGCTCAAGACAAATGAGTGACTAGTGAGCGTGGAGGGAGTCGGGCAGTAGGACTGAGCAGAAACTTTTGCAGAAACTTAGAAATTATCCCCTTGAGTCTACAGAGAAATCAGACCGAGAAAACCCAGCTCTCTTTCTAGCTAGAGAAATGTTCCCCACCTCCGTGCCAGTCCTGACGCATCCCCTAGTCCCAGCTAAAGGAGGATCGTGGGTAGTGGAAATATCTACCTCAGCCATAGGAAGAGATCGTAAACCCTGATATTCGGGAGCAGGTTGGTTAGCGCTCTGTGAGCATCAAACTGTCTTAGGAAAGAGAGAAATCTTCAATCACAGAGTCAGTAACTTCCATTATTGATGAGAAAGTAGAACAGGCAGGACGAGGGGCTGGGCAGCAGCCGTGCCCCAGGGAGGAAGCCTTGACCGCCTTATGGTCAGCTAAAGGCGAGTAGGTCTGCGATGCAACCGCCGGTGGCGGTCGCAGTGGTGATATTTTGTCCAGTAATGGATAAAGGTCTCTGAATTAACAAAGGCCCCCAGTGGAGCAGAGAGTGAAAGAAAAGGAAATAAAATTTTTAATAGTGGTGGAATATAGCACCGTGTATCGGTTAGACAACAAATAGAAAACGTAACCAGTGGAGAATTGCAAAATTCGCACGAGGAGCTGTAGGGAACTAGATGGTGCTGCTGAGAAAGTGGTGCTCCTCCACGTTTTTTAGCCTTGGAAAAACCCTTCTTTAGGGCTAGCAGAGGAATGGGGGAGAGGAGTGACGGTGGCTGCCGACTTGTGCCGTGCGGTGGCCCCGTCTGGCGCAAGGAGCGTTTGCTGTTCCCTCGAGCCGACCGGGGCCGAGTCACAACCAAGAGCCGCTGCAGCCTCTTCTCTTTGAGGACAGCGAGCTGCTACAGCAGCACCAGTAGTCAGGGGATTTTAGGGGTATGTCAGATGGGTTTTTAAAACTTCACTGACCTCCCAAATTAAAGCTAGATCACTCTGCCTGGAAACGCGTGCATCGGCATACAGTATTCAGTATTCCCTCTACGCGTGTTCGCTTTAGCAGCTACCTGAAAGCATCCTCACCCCCTCGTCAACACAATTTGTGCAACCTTTTAGTTGCTAAGCACGTAATCTTGTTGGGTAGTAATGTATTCGTTTAGGATTTGCTTGCTGTCTCAGGGAAATGTGTATATTTGCCTCTTGCGACTGTCTTGCTGGCAGATGTTTTTGTTTTAATTTGCTATCGTTTTAAATCAAGTAGTGCTTTGTTCATATATAACTTTTATAAACCTAATCTCAGAAGCACTGCGTAATATGTATGAAATTGATAATATCTTTAAGACATGTCCTGTTCTTATTAATTTTAAAGGAAGCCCTGTTTTTTCACTTTCCCTCTCTTTCTGGAAACTTGCTAATTTTGAAAGCTTCCCTTTGGGCTCAAAGAGCCGGGAGGCTTTTTCAAGTAATGAAGTATTTGGCATGAATTGCAGGGGTTGTTGGCGGCAAGAAGTAACGGCTCTCAGTCTGTCCTCCCTCTGCCTTGCCGGATCCCCAGAGGTGGGCGAGGGTGGGTCTTTGCTCTTTGAAGTTCAAGTTTTTTGTGCATTTTAGAGCTGCCAAAACCACTGTTTTGGCTATGTGTAAGCCAAATTCTGCAGTCCTGGTGGAGGCAGGTTTGAGCAGTGTGTTGGTCCACTTGATTAGACACATTGAGTAGTATTATGGTTGGGAATGGTTGGACCTTTTGCTGGAGTGGTTCTTCACTTAAATTAAAAACATGCAGTTTTCTTTTTCAGTGACTTCTCTGAAAACATTCTAGCAGCCTGAGTAAAACTTGAGTTGGGAAATGGCTAAGTCCTGGCTGGGTTTCTAGGGGGGTTGTGGTGGGAGTTTGTTGGTATTGGCCATCCTGGCTCCCTCCCTTGCACCAGCGCAGCTCGTAGGCTGCGCTCATAGGCTGGTGATTAGAAAATGTCCTTTCTCCTCATCTTTCACTGCCTTCCTCTTCTCTGGAATCCCACTGAAGCCGTTTGGGCAGAAAAGGATTTCCTAAGTACCATGGTCACCATGGATGTGGTATGTTAAAATGTTTTTTCTCTCTGTAACTAGAAGGAAATCACTAACCACTTCCGCTGTTCTAGGGTGCACTCATATCAAACTTCAAAAAGATGCAAAAATTCCTGCTAAATACAATTCTGTGGGTCATCTGCTGGTTGCTTATGATGCCGCTGGAGACCGCGGTGGGGTTGCAGAGCACAGTGAGGAAATGCTGCTGTTCGGCTCTACTGGCCTGTCCCTCTCCAAAGGACATTTAGATGTCTAATGAGCAGTTGTGAGGCCAAGTTGCTCTCTTGAAGAGGAGCAATATTGCCAACAGGACAGAGGGGCTCGTCAGCCTTGGCAGGACTTCCTGGGGAACCTGATTTTCCCCAGCTTTTCCATAGATCGTTTTTCTTTGGGGAGCTGAGCCGTTTGCAGCGGGGAAGCCTGTGCTGGGCTGTTGGAGGTTGGGGTGCCGCGTGCCGTGCCGGCTCCTGCGCAGCCTCTCCTCTCCCATCCCCTTCCTCCTCCTCGCGTGCCTCCCGCGGCTCTTCCTCTCTCTGGGCCTTTGCATGCTGCGGTTTTCTCCTTGACTGAAATTAAGTGATTCATTAAGAACAAAGATCAGGCATACGCGCAGGCAAGCAAGCAACTTATTTACGTCGAGTCAGTGAGTGGTCCCTCCACCAGTTATTTCCCTTTCTGCGGAATGGCTCAAAACTGATTTATAAAAACGCCCTTTCTCCTGTGTCCCAATGCCGATGTAATACATCCTCATTCGGTAGTTACAGGATTGTAATTCTCCCTATAATGGAACGGTTTGGCTCTTGCCTCACACTTCTGTCGCACGGTAAAGCTCTTTTGCTTATAATGTATGAGGCTCTAAGGCGTCTAGTCAGGAAAACATAAATGAAATGTCTCGGGAAAAAATGTGAAAAGACACTGTGCAACCTCAACAGTTTTCAGCAGGAAGTTTATGCTGATTTAGATGTGATAAAGGAATGCCACGAATCCCGTTGCTGGGCTGCCTCTTCAATCAGGCGAAGTAGCCATGAGTCAAACATGCGTTACACTTTACTGAGAAGTAAAAAACGCCAAAATGCCAAGCACCTGCACTAACACGAACCCCATTACAGCTAAATGGCTTTAATACTTCTTTCTTTTCTCTCCATTTATTTTCAGTAAATAGCAACTTCTGCAGAAAAATGTTAAAGCCCAGCAACAGTCTCTCACAAAACTGTTTATGAACCCAGTCCCTGATTTTAACACAGTTCTCTGCAGTCATGTATGCACAGCACTGAAGGACTGATTCTACAGTGGAAATGTCCCCAGTCGTGCGTACATGCAAGTTGTGCATATTTCCAACTATTGATAGACTGGCTCTAGAAAACTGATCTAGTTTGGGAGAGAAGGGGTAGGAGGAGGGACTGTAAAAGACTGTAGGTTTATTGTCTTAACAGACTAAACTGAATTGTCTCCAAATTGTATGTATAATTTATTATAAGCCTGCCAAACTTGCACAGCAGAAGATTGCATGCAACTTTGGTTGGACTTGACCTCCTGTGAGAGGGCTTATTAGGAAGCGTTAGGGAGAAGAAGGGTTGCTTTCAGGATGCCGCAGGATGGGGCTTGTTTTCTTTCTGACACCTTGCTCTTTGTAAATGTTTAGATTTTTTTTTTCTGTTTTGGATGTTAAATCCTCTATCCCACTGCAGAGGGGAGGCTGCTCCCCAGGTCCACCTGGAGGTGGGCTTGTGGGTTCCTCCTTGCTTCCCTTGGAGGGTAAGAGGTTTCCTTTGCTGAAGAGGAGTGACTGTTTTGAGTGTCTTATTTCTCTTGCTATAGGTGCGACAGATATAGGGGGTCAGAGAGGGGAGTCCTCAGTGGATTCACATTTTGAATGTCCCCTCTACTGTTTGCTAAGTTAAGTGCTTCTAATGTTGGAGCAGAGTAGAGTCCGTTCTTCCAAGCTACCATATACTTGCAAGTAATGCTAATTCCAAGGTATGATGTGGAAGCTCCTGGAAAACCTGGCACTTAATTATTTTATTTTTCATTTATACCCAGTGCCAGTCTCCATCCTTTTCTAGCAGTGAGGGAAGGGGGTGAAAGTCTGAGTTGCTTCTGCCTGTTTTACATTTTCGGGCTGTGTTTCAACAGAGCTTGAAAAATGTCTTTCAAGAATGAGAGTTGATTTGTAAGGCTGACCTGTGCAACGTGCACCTCTTAAAAGGGGACGTGAACAGCGGTGCTGACACAGGCATTGCTACGAGAACGCTACCGGAGGTCTCTGTGATCGATCAGAATGAGACCTCGCACAGAGGCAGGGTTTGGTGCAAGTCAGATGATTTTTACTAAGAGCAGAATTGAAGAATAATGTAATAAGGAAGTTGAGTGGGTATTAGCTATAAAAGCTTTTTTCTATTCCTCTTCCAACTGAAAAGAAATTGTCAGAAAAATGTTCATTTTTGAGACAAATGTGATAATGAACTTTTTTTCCCCCTCATAGTAAGCCTTATAAATGGATGCACTGAGTGAGAAAATAAATAGCCAGGAAACTGAAAAACCTTTCCATCCAGTATGCAGTAACATTTGCTTTGTGCCTATGCAAGAGGAAAACATGCATATAATAACCAAGGAAAGTAATTTTATATGGTGTTAATGCAATGTAGGGAGTCAACAGACTAGAAAATGGAGAGATTTCCATGAGACTGTAGAATACCCCTAAGATGGAAACTTAGCATCTTTTGTCCTTGAACCATTGCTAATATTGCAGTAGAAGAACTGCAGGAGTTTTTACGTAGGCCTGGTAAACGGTGGGCATGCGCGTGTCTCCCTTTCACTGCAGCACGGCCTAATATACAGAGTTTACTGGAGTGTTTTGTTTTTTGTTTTGTTTTGTTTTTTGCCCTCCTCCAAGTCGAGGGGGGCTGAGCCACACATCTCAAGCAAGGATTTGGTTCTCAGCTCAGACAACTTAAAAATTCAGCTCTATTTAGATCGCTGGTCCCAGTGGGAGCTGATAGAACAAGAAGGGTCGTTTGTGTCCCAACTTCCTGAAAGTTAAGAGAGGGTCAGGTTTCCAAAGTTTTGGCATCAGATGTTGGAAGAAGGTGGAAATGAGGGGCTGCTGCTTTGCACCGAGGAGGGGTGGGGGCAGCTCAGCGGCGGAGGGCTGCCGGGTCACAGCACAGGGGGGCTCAGGAGGGTCTCGCAGCCGCGGGGAGCGGGAGCGCTGCAGGGGGCCGGCAGGCCCATCGTGCTTCGGGGAAAACGGGAGCGAGGAGAAGGAAGCATGCATGGATAGTGTGCAACGGGCCAGCTTTGCCGTCAGATTTAACGCTTAATAACACAGCTGGAAAGGTCTAGCCTATTCAGCTTGCTTCCAGCCACTCCGTTGGCAATGTAATTGGAGAGATGGCCAGGAAAACGGGCAAGTCGTCTGTAGTTATCTTGTTGTTGGATTCTGACCACCTCGTGGTCTCTGCTGCAAGAATTTCATTCAAGGAATATCAGAAGGAGGCATGACACTGGATTATTGATTTCTCATGTCTTTTATAGTAGCCCACAGAGCTTGCTGTGCTGGTCAGAAGATAAAAGACAACTGGAAACAGGGAGAAAAGTAAGGCAGGTCCTGAGAGGAGGAGTGAGGCAACGGGTCGGTCAGAGACTGATGGAAAAGATGAAAGGCAGCAAGCCTGGTGCTGAGCAGCAACCTGTGGGAATTTCATTTCCTTCCTTCGGAAGAGTGTATTCTTTTGGTATCGAGTTTTACCAATGAAAGCCGAACTATTAATGTGATCTGTTCCCTGCAGATCCAATTTGGGAAAGTTTCTGTGTTCTTCCAGCTGTGCAACACTGAGACGGTTAAAAATGGGATCAAGAAAAATAAATATGTACATGCGTGCACGCACACGCGTGTGCACACGCGCATTGCTACCCAGGTTCTCTGGGTTGTTCACCATGTGTTCAGCATTGGTGCCCAAGGAAAAATTAAATTAAATCGTTCTGATGAATGCTAGCAATAAATCAGTCTGGTCAGCTGCTGCTGTTGAGACTTCTCTTGGTTGCCCCGTTGTGTGGTTGTCCCCTGAACCAGGGTTCTCGGAGGGGCCTGTTATCTGCTCCTCGGTCAGCAAAGGTACGGGGGTCCCGCAGGGAGCTGCATCCCGCGGCATCCATCCGGCAGAGCTGGGTCCTGTGTCTATACCTGCTGCACGGCGGTAATGCAAATGAAATTGCCTTCAGTGGGAAGCAACTATCCTAGATAACTTTAGATAAACAGTTAATAGAGCACAATTGTATGAATCATCTCTTCAGTAGCTCTTCCAAGGGAGAACAATCAAGCAAATTGTGCATGATACAGTTTCATGGCAAGTATCTAAATATATATGCTCTCATACATTGGCGGGTATTTTTTCCTCAGTAATCTGCATATATGCTTTACATAGTTTTGATCTTCTGATTTGTTCATGTTTCTTGCCTCTTTTTCCTTATTAGTGCAGTCATAAACCATAATACCATCCCCAAATAATATTTAATGAAGCTTTTGATCTTATCATGGTTAAAAGGATTGGAAATGGGGCAAAAATTAGTTTAATTGCTCATAGTTACTTACTTGAAATTTTCAATTGCATTTTCATGGTATCACCTGTTATGGGTTTCATTTTCCTGACAGAGAAGATTTTCAGATGCAAAAATTGATACAGGAAATTTTTCTATGATTTTGAGTGCCTCCTTGTGCTATTTGAGGAATAACTGCACATTGCCACTGAACTTCGGTTGAGCATTTCTTCTTTTTATTTATTTAATGCTGAACTGTGCACATGTATTAAGCAGTTCCCTTAGTGCTGGTGTTATCGTTGTACCTGTTTGTCACAACACTCCTTTTCAGAGTAGGTTCGCCTTTCTTTTAGCTGTTCTTGTTTTGCTTTTTAAACTTGGCAACTTTTCTGTAATGTGGGAGCGTGTATTTTGTAGCAGGTACAGCTTGCCCGCAGGAGCACGCTGCTGGGGCACGACTGTCACGGCTGGGTTTCCTGCAGCACACTCAACACCAAGCAACTTCAAACACATGCTATTAAATATATAATATTATATACATAAATAAATGTATATTATATCCCTTTCTATGAGATTTCTGCAAAATGCCCCAGGAGAAGCCCCGTTTCCTTCAGCAGCGATGATAAATTTAAGGACAGGACCAGAAACGCGAGTGAAAGAGGAGTTGCTAGTTGCCTCCGAGTGCAACGATATTTGCTTGTTGTCCTTGAGTGCCCAGAAGATTGGATTAAAACAACATTATTATGGTAGGAGAACTATCTTAGAATGATAATTTTTATCTTACCCTTTTAATTTTCCTCTCTCTGACCTTTGTAAAGGGAATGACTTTTACGCTGCCCGGTGTGCAAAGTATTGTATTGGCAGGAGTGGAAAAATCTGTGAACTAACGTGGCCGTGGGAGCAGGTCCTTCGTCCTGCTTTGGCAGGTGGTGGTCCGGGGCCGTGGTCCCGGCATGCCGCTCACCCGGCTGCTGCCCGGGACACCACAGTCGCCGTGGAGCTCATTGGAGATGTGTGATTGTGGTGTTTATGGGTTTTGAACTGTTTTCCATGTCGTCAGCAAGATGGCATATCTCTCCTTTCATGTCGAGCACCCAAATGAGCACAGCGGTGATGGTCTCTACTGCCGAAACCTCGGCCGGCCCCTCTCGTTATCCCAAACCCTGGAAGAAACCAGCGTCGATATTTTGCGTCCTTAGCAAAACGTGCTTGAAGCGGGTCTTGCGGTCTGTATTTTTCTCCAGGATAAGTGGCCGATTTTGCTTTATATAAATAAATAAATTCTAACACCGAGGGCTTGTAACTGAGAATGAATGTGTGCTGCTGCGATGCCCCTAATGCCAGGTGAATTACTGTGGCTTTTCTGCCTCTCCACTTTCGTAATAGGCATGCAATGAAAAAAGACTGAGAAACTCGTAGAGAAGATTATTACGAAATTCTTGCTTTATGTTTCCTTTCTTTCTTTTTTTTTATTGCTGCAGTAACAGTGTGTGTAGGCATTTGCTAGCTGAACGGAAGCCAGGTGCAGTATTCATGCATCTGAACTGTTGTTACTCCAAGCCATGAGTTATTCAAGAAATGTATATTAAATATGTGCTAGTAAGGGAAGGTTTAAGGTCCCGTGCTGTAACATCTTATTATCAGCAAAAGTGAAGTGGTGGCAAGTCAGGTGTCTTGGGAAGCGCCTGGTAAGTCTTATATATGCGTATATGAGCATGTGTGGATAGATGTCCACTTTTAAATACAGGTTCCAAAAGTGGTTTCTTTTACCGGCAGTGCCGAGGGTGGGTGGCTTTCTGGCTGGAACGCCACGTTTCGCAGGGGCCAGCCAGCCACCGATCTGCGCAGCAAAGTGTTTGCAGGGGCGTACGCAAGTGGGCTTCCTCCTTCCGTCATGCCGACTTTAATGTAATATAGCAAGTCAGTCTCTAGCCATGTTGAGCAAACTTAATTAGTGTCGAAAAGTGGCTTGTTTTGCAAGGTGATCAATTTTTAACCTCTGTAAATGACTTTCTTTGCGACTAATAAATTAAATAAATTCTATCTTTTTCATGCAGTACAGTGGGGCTCATAAATACTGCTAGCAGTTAGAGGCTAGTTTCACTTGATTACCTTTCCCATTTCTGTTTTTAATAATGCTTGTCGGAGTGGGGAATTCAGTCACTTTTAATAATGTGACAAAAAAGTGGCCAGAGCAGCCTTGCTTGGTGGTGCTGAGCTGCCTGCCGGCATCTCTGCCCCTCTCGGAAGTTGTGCCAGGACCCGGCCAAGCCGGCGGCCCCGGGCTGTCGGGGAGGTCCCCTCCTGCCCGCGCCGCTCTCCTGGCCATCACCATCTCCTCTTGCAGCGTCAGGCACGGGGTGTCCTCTCTGCCCACCTTGCCCGCGCTCGGCTGAGGGCTTAGGCAGGACTTCTCCACCTGGGAGCGTGGAAGAAACCCGACTACCTACAAAACCCATGCGGCAGACTGGCTTTCCACGACTTCTCCATGGTTACTGTGGATGAACGTAGATGGATGGGATGGACGTAGAGCAGCCAGGGGATTTTGTCTTTTCTATAAGCTCTCAGTTTTCCAAGTCTGTGATGCACCATTAAGAGAGGTAAAATTTCCATAACAATAGGAATGGTTCTTAAGTAATGTTTTGGCAGTAATGTTGAGTTTGTATTAAAAATCAAAATGGAAAAAAAACTACTCAAGGGTCCAAGGAGAATTTTTGCCCCTGCCGGCGCCTTGCGTCGCTGGGTGGGCAGCGAGGAGCCGCTGCCACCTGGTCCCACCCGCCCCGCTGAATCGGAGCGGCCCGTGAGGGGCAGGAGGGGAGAAGGCCCATGGGGAGGGCGCCCGGGGCGGCCCCGCGGCAGCTGGAGGGGTTCGCGCCCGCCGCTCTGCGGGAGCTCGGGGAGAGAAATGCGATGGTGCGGCATAGCCCTACGGACCGCGACGTGCCACGGGGTCGGGTCCTGCACCACTACCTGCGTCACTGCGTGTGGTCAATTTTTGGCGCTCAAGACAGCGCAGGAAGGGCTTTGCTTGAGTTCCATCTGCTCCGTATCTCTATAGCCAATGATACCTCCCAGAGCTTGATGCTGAGTACCTTGAGCCTCAGGAGCAGTCTCCGGAGCATCTCCTAGTGCGTCACGTTGGGTTGAGCAAGCCGAGCCCCTGCAAGGGTGTAAGTCCTGCTCTGGGAGGATGACGGTGCTCAACAGGGCTCGCTCAAGCAGTGCCCTGGCGTGCTGGGCTGGTGGGCGGCACGCTGTGATTGCAGGTGACCTTGGCGATGAGGTCTGGCAGAGAGGTTGCGGCATCTGCGTTCTTGAGGATGTTTTGCGGGAACCCTGGAACGATGAGAAAAGTACCTAAGGAATATTCAGATGCTCCTTCCAGGGACTGTATGTTTGATGCTGCTCAGAGATACTTTGACCTTCTAGTTTATTACGAGTCGGGAAAAAGTCAATATTTCTCAGGTTGGCAAAGTTGGAGGAATTTTAATGAGTTATTGAGTCAAATAGTTAATCCTCCAATAACAGATTTTTTTTTCCTTTCAGATTTACAGTGATAAAAACAAAGACTTAACTGGGACCAAGAAAAATGGGAGTTTGTTACATGCAGAATTTCTTGCTTGTTTTTTGTGATTTAACCCCTTGGTCACTAGGAGATGAAATGCAGCTTCTGCACTGGTGCACTTCGGATTGGTATGAGACGTTGGGCAAGCAGAGGCTGTGTCTACATTAGCCAGGAATTTAGCATCATAAAAAGTGGTCAACAGACTGAAGTAGCTAGTGCTGATGCTCCTCGCTTCTCCATTGCATGCGATTAGCGGAGGGGCTTCTTTGGATTAATTTGCTCTGGTCTGCTTGGCTGAACAGCTCTGCCGCTTGGAAAATGCCCTGGGCGCACCTGGAGGATGCAGTGGTGACACGGCCACCATGCGGTTTGTCCCATCAGGAGCTGGAGGGCATTTAGAGCTGTGCTTTCTTCCAAAGGGATCCAGCTAGCGCACACCAAACAGGTGCCGAGAGTCGAGGCTACGTGTGGGAAACATGGGCGATCGGGCCTGGCTTCGACCCTGCGCGGCTGGTCCAAAGTGACTCACGAGCGCAGCCCAGCCCTCGACCGCTGCTTCTGGGCGGCTGCGTGCTGCAGGCTGCTAAATGTTTACTCGTGCTTTAATTACGCCTTTTGCAGCGTCCCTTTGTAATTCTCAACTTTGTATACTCCAATTAACGTAGAACAATCTAATTTCCTGAAACTCTCTTCATTGAGTTTAATGCTAATTATTGCTCTGAGTGGTGGCTTGTTTGGAAGTATCCTGTCCCATATAAATTACAATAATGTTCTGTTGTAAGCCTTTAAGTGAGGAAATTTCAGAAGCAGAAAATATTACAGCGTCAAGGCAACTTCCTTTGCCTTTTAATAACATCAAGCAATAGATAGTGCAGTAATGTGCAGAACATGATAGCCGATGAATTTTTAAAAGAAGTACAAAAATATTTTGCACTCACTCCTCAGAGTACGGGGGTAGATTCTGATAGGCGTTTTTACAGCCAGATGCCTCCTCCCGTCATATTGCGTTGATTTCAGCGCTACTCCATCTTGGGGGTTATTTTTTTTCCAAAGCTCTCATCAATTGTCTACGTTAACCTACGATGAAATCTGTGCGACTCTTAGCCGAGGGGATATTCTGCCTCTGGCCACTAGTGAGGGAACGCAGGTACGCGGGGAAGGTCGCAGTCTGCAATGAAGCTCCTTGGGGGCTGGCAGCTAGAGGAGCGCAGGATTTCTAAACTGCTTTTTTGAACGTATGTCCAAACTTTGGACACTGAAATACTCTCTCTGGATTTTATTCTGGGGTCTACTTTTGCAAAGGACTAAAAGAGCACCAGGTCCCATGTCCATCGCTTTTCAGTCAAACTCTTTTCATGCTTCGATAGTTTGAGTCAGAGCTGGAGCTTGTGAGCCCAGATGTGAAGGTCCTCTCCAACTTGTCCCGTCCTGCTCTCCAACGGAGTGTGCTTCTAGCCTCCCAGTCCTGTTATCTTGGAGCTTGTGATCGTCGTGCTGCCGTGACAAACGCGTGTGCTGTGTTAGGCAAAGGAGCGAACGCTGACGTTTTCTCTTCTTTGCAGTGCTTTATGGGCAGGATGGCCTGCACGCATCGTGTGAAAAGAAGTACTGCGGCCGGGGGAGCAAGTGCGTGGTTAACAAGGAGACCGGCCAGCCGGAGTGCAGGTGTGTAGAAGACTGCAAGCCCAGCTACATGCCGGTGTGTGGATCTGATGGCAAATTTTATGAAAATCACTGTCAACTGCATCGAGCCTCGTGTCTGCAGAGGAAGAAGATCTACATTATCCACAGCAAGGACTGTTTCTTCAAAGGTAGGGCATCATTAAAAATAAATACTTCTACAGAACTTCCATCATTCATCTTTCCTTAATCCTGATAAATGGCTGAATGGTATGCTTTATTTCTAAGAGATAAATTTTTAAAAGATGATTTATTCTAGGACTCCATAGAACATAACACAATGCTTTATGCAGCCATTAAAATCTGAGTACCGTCGCCCAAAATGTAATCAAACTGAGTACTGGTAAATAATTAACATCATTGTATGCATTGCGTGCACTCTGGTTGTGCTATTCGGTACTTACAATTTCTAGCGTAATAACGTTTTACGATCTAATTCCTTTGGTGAGGCTTCAAACAAGACTAAGATGTTTAAAAAAAAAAAAAAAGTACACAGTATTACAAAAAGTTTGTTGCACAAATGAGAAACAAAATCATAATTCTCTCCTGAAACTGAATGCGGAAACTGAGCGTGTATCAGCTGAGCAGTGCATTTCACTGAGCATGCTAGGCTTTGGCAAGGGGCTTTACGATAGATGTGATGAGGTATGATAGGGTGGGACATGCTGTGAATATTTTGGGAACCATCAGCTCCACGGGGTCAGCGTTTTTTAAAGGGCACTGCACCTGATAACTGCATTTCAACCCACTTAAATGACACAGCAAAAGGAGAAGAACTATTGAGACAAAGTCAGAGGGGTGGAAGTGTACCGAGGGAACGTAAGAATGATGACAGGCAAATGATGAAGGCCTTGAAGATGTATTTCTTTAGCAAATAACTAGCAAATCAGTTCATTGCATAAATGTGTCTGTGCAAAAATGGAACGCGTAAAATAGGGGTTTTGGAAGTTCAGTACTCCCACAGAAGGAGCAGTGCTCTGAATTAGAGTTTACATGCTGCTGTTTCAAAATGTTTGTTCTTCCAGGAAAAACAGTGCAAAATAAGTTGCATAATCTCTGGATGAAGTTCATAGCTAAATAGAGTGTATATGCAGTGTGTGCGAAAACCCCCCCAGGTATTCCTTTACTAGGCCAGGTTCCTTGGCATAGTGCTGACATTTAGCTCACAGCCCTATAGGCTCCTCTGGCCTACAAAGACCAATCTGGTGTTTCCGTCTGACGTGTGAAACCTCACTGTGTGTTTGGTGGCTCCGTCGTGCCCGTTTCAGGACGCGGTGACGTTGGTAAGAGCGTGCACAGTGACCGAACGTGGGGAGGAGACTATGGACGTGAGCTCCTTGGAGCAAGGGTAGTTTCTTATTCCGTTATCGCAGCTCTCCTTGCACAATGAGCCCGACTCTGGTAGGTGTTTAGGCACTACGGTGATTAAGTCGTGAGAATTTTAAAGACGATTCTGGTTGCCAGTAAGATGATGCATACATGTTTAGCTGTTTTACTGGTATAGTAGCAAATTCCATTACTGTCATTGGTCCAAATGACCAGAGGGATGGAGTCCTATGTCTTTAACATTTTTAATGCCATGTACCATCCTGTCACAAATCAAGTGAGGTTGCAGTAGCAAAAGCTGTGTGATATAATGCCAGAGAGTGGGAGAAGTCCCAAATTATTTTAGTTCTAATAAGAGGTCTTATAAAGGCCTCACTAGAGTATATCTTGAAAACTCATTGTCAAATATGACTCCTTATACGTACAGAAAGATTTGAGTGGGTTGTTGCAAACATCTCCAGTGACATTTACGTGATCAAATATGAAAATAATTCCATTATCTTCGGCTCACTGGGCACTTGAGCCCCTAAGGAGTCTAACTGTACACAGAGCTATCCATCACATGCTCTCATTTACTAACAGATGCGAGTACACGATGTCAGAGGAGCCTATTTAAGAAATAGGGGCCTATTTGAAGAGATAGGCAAGTGTCTGGTAAGATAGGATACCCTTTGGAGATAGGAGAACATTACTGTGCTTGTCCTGCTGATGAGGCCCTGAGACGCAGATAGACTAGCCGAAAATTTGCAGAGCTATCTAGACACAGCTGTGCTCAGCATTGCAAAATCTAATAGGTTTGGAAGGGTCTGGCTTTTGATGGGATGGAGGAATCAGTCGTAGGATTGACTCGGTGAACATCAGCTGAGGTACTGTAACTTGTCACATGCACTTGTGTAAGCCGTTGCTTCATGAGACAAGGCTTTCTGCATCAATGCTGGAAGAGCCCACGTTGTTTTCAGCACCTGCTTTGGTGCCCGGAGAAGCCAGTGTCAGCTTGTGTGCGGCCGTGCTCCGAGATGGGTGGATGGCTGATCTGCTCAGAGGTCCCACCCCCGTTCCACACCTTGACCACACGAATGGTTTGTTCCCACACGCGTAGGCGGCAGCGCACCATTAGAGCGGTGTTGCTGCCGAATACCACGCTGTTGGTGGTGGTGCTTGTGAGCGATCTTGCATCAACGTAGGTTGAACCTAAAGCCTAGTCATGTTACTTAGTCTCCAAAAGCCCAGCCTAGTGCCCTTCTTCCAGGAGAGAAATGACCGCCCTTCGTACCTCAGCTAATCCATTGCAATTAGGAGGTAATTAAGTCTGGGATCAATAGACTTTGTATGGAAGTTAGAAAAAAGAACAGTAGCCTTGAAAAAGGGTCACCTAAAGGTATGTTTGCAGGAACAGATCACGGTGAAGAGTTTATTTTGCTTGTCGCTTTAAAAAGGAGCATCTTTGCAAAGATCTTATTGTCCCAGAGATGCATCTTTTACAATACCAACTATGTGGATAGCTCGTTTTACCATTAGAAGAGTAATTACACTTTCCCACTAATGAAGCTGTTGTTTATCCTTATTCAATTAAACGCCCCGTGGGAGTGCGTTGGGCCATGACATGCTCCCTCAATAGCGTGCTGCGGGGACGCCAGCTAGCTCAGAAATGGCGATGCCAACCTTGAGCTGTGCAGCGCTGCTCCCCTTGCCTCCCGCACCACCGCTGGTCCTCCTTGCAAGGCCTGCAGGCGAGGCTTGGCCATCAGTTTGAGCCAAGCTGAGTTGCTGCCGCATCCTACATGCCGGCTCCTCCTGCCGAGCGCTGGCACTAGCATTGCTGCATCTCTGTGTGATGCCAGATCAGGGCACGGATCTGGCTGAGAACAGGCTTCAGCCCTGAATAACTGCGGATGGAGCTGCAGCCTCCGGAGAAGAGGTCCAGGAGGCGAAATGCTGGTCTTCATTTCACCCCTGGAGACCCTGCTGGGACTCAGTCGCTCAGTGCCGTAGGTTTTCCCTGACTCCCCAAAATGGCTCTTTGGCCATTTCTTTCATTCTTGCATATAGCCTGCCCTTCTACAATGATGTTTCTGGCCCAGCTTTTTATTCGTTCCATATCACATATACTGTTAAAGAAAATGAGTTCTCATTGCAGTAATCAGTGCCTCTGCAATGGCTGTATTATACCTAATGATACAATGTCATGCCTGAGTACTTCCCTGAACACACCATGAAATGATGTCAGAAAGTAGTAGTTTTGTGTCCCAGTTTAGAGTAACCCTTAAATTCTTGTGATGGAGCCCTGCTCAAAGCCGCTTTTCAGCAGAATGGGAGCTTTATGGAAGGCGAGAAACAAAGAGGCTCTCCTCCTCCCTTCCTGCATGAGTAAATAAAAAAGTACTTCTATCGCTGTCTGCAGAGATGAAATGTAGAAAAACAAATTTACCTTTAAGGGGGAATAATCTCACTGGTATAGAGTAGGACTCCATAGGAATATTTGGCTTCAGCCCTTGTTTCTGCCACACAGTTCATGAGTAACCTTGCTGGCATCCTTTCATTCCTTTTTACCTCAGTCTCCTATTTGTAAATCAAGAATGATAATGTTTTCTTTTTAATAGAAAGTAATAATAACCTATTAAGCTACAGATTATACCGGCATTATAAACACAACATTATAAGGCGTCTCTGCTTGGAGAAAAATCCTGAAGGTGCAGAGTGCCCTGTTTCAGCTGAATATAAGGTTTCTCTCTGTCAGGAAGCATAACCTTCCATTTATTTTCTATCAAGTAGGTAGTTTAATTATTTGAGTACAATTAGGCAGATGAATGGGCTTCTTCAAGGGTTTTTTGTCCCAGCTGACTTCTTCAATTAAGGTTTGAATCCTTGCGTAGAAGTATCTGAACAACGCTGCAGACGGCATCTGTACGGTCGGCTGGTTTAGCCAGTTCGCAAGGGGGCTAGCCTTGCGCTGGGTGACCTTAAAGTGCAGGTAGAGCAAATGTAGATATGGAATATAGATCAAATATTCCCCTTCCGTTTCAGTGACTGAGCTGGCTCTCTCTGCAAGAAATTGTTAAAGCCAGCAGCCAGGATCTGTTTCTTTTGTGTTTTGGTGTTTTGGGAGTAGGAAAGGATTGTTTAGGGTTTATTTTGTTTTTTTGTTTTTTTTAACATATCATCTGTGAAGTACTTTGATGTATAGCAAATGCTCGTGTGTTGCTACAAGCACTGTTTGATTTTTTTTTTTTTTGCTGCCTCACTGGTATTTTATTCTGTACTAGCATTAATACGAGGAAGAGTCGGAAGACAATCAATCTGGCTCTGGGCAAATGACTGATTCCTCCTTCATGTAGCCTAGAATGAAGCAGCATCCTGAAACCTGGAAGATCCAGCACATGAAGTGTGTGTGCCATTTCGCAAGTGTGTAGGTTTTTAGGTTTTGCCCTGCTGGTGTAGTAAATAACCAACTGGAACTTGGCATTTGCATCACTGCAACTTGCATTTTGCTCATTGCATCTCTTATTTTCCCCAAATGTTCCTCCTAATACTGCTTTTCTGAAGACATTCAGGTTCCTATGTAGCGTTGTTTGAAATTACTAGATGTCTCTGAGCGTAATCCGGAAAGTCAGCGCCTGGAGCCGCTTGGAGCATGCCGTGCGTGGACGTCTGCTCCCGGCATCAGCAGAAGCTGGGCACCACAGGGGGAGTGTGGTGACATCCCACCAGCTCCAGAGGTCTCCGAGCACCTCGTCCGCCCCTTCTGCTGCCACTGGGAGAGGATGAACACCATCCCCTTTCCTCAGCTGGCAAAGCAGCTGATAAATAGCTGGAAAACTTTCCTCAATGTTTGGAGTCCAAAGGGAAATATTAGAAAGCAGAAGTCCTTGATGGAGCTGTCTCGGGAGGGACGTTTCTCCCCGCTGGCCTGTGTCCCGTACTCCGAGCTGAGGAAACTCTTTTTGGTCTGTATGTCTTCATCAGTAGGAAACAGAGTCTGTGGTTTTCCCAGAGGAAATTGTTCTATTTAAGACTTCTCTGCTCTGTGGGTGTTTTGGGTTTGTCTGGCTGGTTTCTGCCCGTGCCTCCGTTTGAGTTCCTGTAGTCATTTGATTTCAGCGCTTGGCATTTTTGACTGGGTGACAAAACATGTAAGGATGAAATTCTTTTGCCCTCTGCCAAAGAGGGAAAGAAAGAAATTCCTCTTCCCCAAAAGAGCTTCCAGTAGTGGTGAAAGTCTGAAAGATATCTGTGCTCAGGATGACAATTACTGAGATGTTGAAAAGGAGCAGCTGGCCTGGATACGTTTCTGTCTGAATAAATGCAGAGACTTGGGTAACGCAGCCATATCGTTTTAGTGCGGTGATTTGGACTGTGCTTTGTTTTCCCAAGCAGCGGTTCCTTTCTTTCCACTTCTGCGCATTTTTTCTTTCCTCTTGACTTTTTACACGCACTCAGTCTCTTCACTCGCTTCTCTGTCTCTTAGCCAGCAAAACTGTGCGTACGCCACTCGCTGCAGCGTCTCTCCGTTTCTCCCTGTGCCTTTTCCCTTTCTCCAGAAACATGGGAACACTTTATTTCTCCTGCAATGTGCATACATTACAGACATCTTTTTTTCTTAAAGCTAGGCTTTTCCCTCTTCAGGATTTAGGAATAAATTCCTTTTTTTTTTTCTTCCTCTTTTTCCTCTCTATTCTTCCCCTTGTTTTTTTTCCTGCGAGATCAGCAGTCCTGAAGCGCTCCTGTGTCAGCCCAGCCTGGTCGTCCGGCACCCGCATCGCTTTCCCGCGCTTGTTCTTTACTTCTCAGGTTCTGACATAGTTATCTAGGTGTACTGTGTGGTTTGTTTTTTTGTTTTGTTTTGTTTTTTGTTTAAAGCTCAACTTTTCTTGCTAGGATATCAAGTGTCTTTGTGCTGCAGCTGGTCAGACTTAGTTTGTACGCTGACATGAATTCAGTGCAACTAGGTTGACCAAATTCTTGAACTTTCAGTTAGATAAATGCATTAGACCTGTGCTGATTACTGTATTCTTTTTTTTTTTTCAGTCCAAGCTGTACTAGATCTCTAATCTTATTTGATCTGACAGAATATTACGTGGGAAATTGGGGCATTCTAAAAGCATTTTCATGCTCTGGTATTCCAGTCCCATTCTGTCTTCTACCAGTCTCTCCCAAAATGTCAGTAATTTTTTCAATAACGTGGTTCGTTACTTGAAGATATATATTTTTTCCTTTTCTTTCTTTCCTTGGCAGCAATTTTCCTCCTCACAAGGTCAGTTTTTGCACATAATAGATCGTACTTTTAGATGGATTTAGGATGGAATTTGGACAGAAATTGGCGTGACGCCCCCCCGCCTCTGCACACTCTGCTGCGCTCAGCTCCAAGCCCGGTGCCTTTGAGCCGCTGGCGTTTCGTGCTACTTACCTACATCCAGGCTTCCAGAGTCTGCCCGCCCGCCTGTAGGTGTGCGTGTAGGTACCGTCGACAGAGTAAAAAGGAATGGGTCTCTCGTGACATATGTACGTTATAGACGATGGAGCCAGGTTCTGCGCCGTGGCACCTGGTGGGGGAACGAGAAACGAGGGGAAAAGTTGGAATGAGTGGGTCAGCCTGGACGGAGAGAAGGAAAAACCCAGGAGGGTTTTTGTCCCCCAGGAGGGAGGGCAGTCGGGCAGGGGACAGGTTCCCGGGGAGGCTGCGCAGTCTCCGTGCGCGGAGGTTTTCAGCTGGAAACAGCCCCGAGCAGCCCGCTCCGGCCCCGCTGAGCGGCAGGCTGGACCAAGTGACCCCCGGAGCCCCCTGCCCACCTGAATTATGCTCTAATCTTACGGTTTCGTGGCCTAAAATGATATCTTTCATTTTCAACTGCTGATATTTCTCTCCTTCAATCCTCAAAAGCTTTCTTTCTAATTATGGCAAATGGTAATCTGCATGTTGACAGCAAATTTTCAATGCTTGAATGTAAATGAATTACAGACTTGGGGGGGGGAAAAAAAAGCTAGGCTGATAACCCACGCGACGTAGCGTTGCCCTGATCTCAAGTAGCTGTGAGCTCAGCCGCGGGCGGCGGTGCTCTGCTTCCTCTGCACCTTGTTTGTTGTCCGTGCGTTAGTCCGTGCGTTGGTGCTTCCAGGAGCAATTTGTTGTAGGGAACAGCATTTCAAAACATCCCTGAGAAGGTGTTGAATGTTTTGCTCATTTGGTGGTTGCAAAGCAGACAAACCGGCTCTGTCGGCTAGTGTGCAGACTGCAAAGAAATCTGCTCCATTTAACACTCCGTATCTTTCCAGCTGGAAAAATCTGAGTGTGAACTAATGGCAGATTTCCCATCTGGCAATTAATATTTCCCGATTTAAATTTGCAGTGCTGCTGACAGTGCTTCGGTGGCAGTAAGATGGATTTAGAGCTGTTGGTAGGCATGTGATTAATCCCACTCAGGAAGAATCTGGGGTCTTCAAAGAGTAGGACTGGCTTATAATGATCTTTTCAATGTCCAATGTAAATATATTAGGAGTTTCAAATGTTATGTATCATACTTCTATATGTAATGGAAATACGTGTTTGCTCTCAATACAGCTGATATAGTTCTTAATATACTGAATACTGAGTATGTTCTCAATATACTTGGTGTTCTGAATACCAAAAAGGATTCCTCACTATTCCCATGCTGCGTTTTTCAGCTGGAAATCCCTGTTCATTAATTCCTTTGGGGAGTGATCAATTATACCTGGCTTTCAGGTGGAATCCTCTTAAATGTGATTGACAGCTTAATTCCAAATAAATAGACTACATCCATCTTTGGGGTAAATTATGGAAGTTCAATTGATTTATGTAAGGATGCAGAAATGGGACAGTCTGCTCTGAGGTTTGGTTGTAGGAATTTTTTATGAGTATGTATAAGGGTTTTAATAATGTTTTCTGTTCATTTTCATTTAAAAGACTTTTGCTCACGTTGCTGAAATTCATGGGAGTGAAGCTGTGGCTCCATAAGAGTGAGTTGTGAAGTGCTCCCTGATATAGTTGGGTTTTCTTTGAAGGTTAAAAGTACTTAACAGAATGGAAAATATGAGCCTAAGGAAGAAAACCAAAAATAACCACAAAAAGTTCCCAAAGAAGAAATGCAGACAAGAATGAAAAAGTGAGTCCTAAAAAAGAGCCTTTGTGCGACCTAATGCATATTACTAATAAGAAGCCTTCACTGAGGATGTCACACCTTTAGGGGTAACCCTACTGGTACAGAGCGGAATGAGGACTCGGACAGGCAGTACAGGCTGCCCCCAGGACCTGGGAATAGGAGAAGGCAATATTGGCTGCTTTTCCAGTGTAATTGTTCATGAGAAGTCCTAGGGTATCCCACCAGGAACTGTTAGTGAGCAAATATTTAGTATATTCTCTAGAGAGATATGACATCTGTCTTGGCAGTGGAGAACGATGTCCGTACTAGCTCATGAGATGTGAACTAGTCAGTGAAAAGGAGAGCTGTGTCTGCAGGAAGTCCTTGTAGCGTACAGATGGGTCACCTGTACCGGTGTCCCGAGATGCATCTGTATGTCCCTGCTGCTGGAACGCCACCCAGATGCGTCCTGTACATGGTGGCAGATCTCAGATGTGGTCGGTAAAGCTGAATGGGGTGGGAAATATACCATGGATGAACTAGCGAAAAAAGCAGTGTTATCTGCAATCATCCCTAACCAGTGGTCCTGGGCGTTTTTGATAGCTCCAGGCCATCTGGGGAGTGCAGGAGTAAGCACAATGTAGGAGTAAAAAAAGGAGTAAGCACAAAAATTTGTTTTGAATATGAAATTGTGTAAAGTTTTTTTTTTGTTTTTGTTTTTTTTGCAAAGGTCATGAGTGGGGACCCTCTGAACCATCTCACTTGGTGGCAGCCATCAGTTTCATCTTATTTAAGTATTTGTCTATTAATCTTTTTCAGTCACCAAAGTTGACGTGTATGGTCGTAATATCGCCCATAAAACCAAACAGCTTCACATTCTGTATCAACCAGTGAACAAAGGAATTAAAGGATATTTCAACAGCAGCATTAACACCTTAAAAAAAAAAAAAAAACTGAATTCTTCCTCCTAATTTCTTTCCTATAATTTAGGGCACGTTGGTTGCCCTGAGGTCACTAAAGCCCACCATTTATGAAACATGCTGCCTGGCAGCTCCACTTCAGAATCAGCCGGGCCTTAGTGCCGTTTGCAGTCGCTATTCTGCCTGAGCATAAGGGAGGATGTCAGAGATGTTTAGAAAGGGTTTTAAGGAACCATTTGCATCTGAAAATAGAAGCATTCACCCTAAGATTTTATGAGAATGTGGTAGGAGACAACGGCAGCATGAGACAATCTCAATTTAAAGACTCTGGAGTTGCAGCTTGGTCGTTGTTTAGGGCAGAGAGGGGAAATGAAATTATACTTTAGGGTAGCACACGCTCCTCCTGCTCAAAGACTAGCACCGGAAAACCGTAACCACAGTCATTTCGCTGAAGCGACGAGGTGCTCATGAAGCTGTGTTTGAAGCACAGCATTAGCAGTGGCGGTGGGGAATGAAAGCAGAGGATGAGGCTGGAGGAAAATGGGCGAATCCAAGTAAAGGATGTGGAAAAAGGTGCAAGGATGTGGCTGGTGTTTACCAGCCAGTGTTCCTATCAAGCCTTGGGTACTGCTGCCTGCAACGCTTACTGTGTTACTGAAGACCAGCTTGAAGCACTGTGGATGCAGCCAAGTGCCGAGCGGACAGCGCTTCCTGCTGGCTGGGGCCATTCCCATCTGCTCATGCCAATGGTGAAGTTCATCCTCTCGACCTCCCTTAGCACTGGGAAGGATCAAACCTAATTCTGAATGCTTGGGGGGTATGCTCAATTTTCCGTGGAGAATCCAAATCAAACTCTCTTCTGGAAGAGGGATATTTAGATTAAAGTTGGATTCGGTTGAATTTCTAATACTAAACAGATTGCTGGGATTTCTTATTGTACTAGCTGTTATTTTGCAAACGCTTATTAATTTTCAAGCAAAACAGTTGCAGGTGATTTTTAAATTACTCCTATTACTGAAGCACGTAAAGCAGTTAACAATACTGAACCTATCGTGTAGAATTTATTGCTGGTGACAGAGGTACAGTGAGCAGCCAAACGGGCTTTCCAAACCAGCTGGGTGGTTGTCTTTGCTCATTAAAAGAGGTGTAGGAGAACTTCTGTTGGCTTTTGTGTTGAGATCCTCTTTCTAAGATACACTCCGAAGTAAATACTCATACTCGTTGTGCGTGAAGCTCATGTTAATGTCGATGTACAGTGGTAGCAGTAAGCAGCGGCTGTTGACCAGGGTTGCTGTTTGGTGGCACTGCTGTCCCTCCGAGTGCAATTAGAGTACATCATTGCTCAAAACGTGTCCCAGCCTGCCAGGTACCTCAGTGTCATTAGCAGTACAACTGCGGATTTTCATTTGTATTCCTTCTGTTACTCCCATTGCAGATGTTCACTCAAGGTGGTTTGGTGGTGTGCAGGACCATTGCAGGTGTGGTGATTTTACAGGTGTTTGTACATCGTGGTACCCCCAACAGCTCCTCCAGCCTGTGCCCCTTCCACTGATGGGCACTATGTGACTTTAATCCTTCCTGTGATGATTAAAATCTTCCAGACTGAGTTATTGTGCAGTGATCTCACAAATCCATATAGATATTCAGATGAATTTCCCTTCCTCTGCCTGTTCACAAACGCGACAATGTGATACTTGTCTTTTCTGTTGGAGAGCAGGAGTGTGGTTGGTCTGCACCTCTGCCTTTTATTTGATTTGAACGCCATTCTTAAAACATCTTGAACATAGACTTTCTGTTTTGTAAATTTATTTTTGTCTCCTCTCTGAGGCGTCTAACCCCGAATCATTGTTTGCATGTGCATAAGGAAGGAAAGACATTGATGTTTCGACACGGAAAATTGAAGTAGCACTACTCTACATAATAGAAGCTAGTCCTCAAGCAAGGGAAAATATTATTTTGATATACTTTAAAAGAACAAAGCTGAACTATATGTAAATAACAGGACAAAAACTAGGTAGGAATATGATAGTATCTTTCCTGTACAGGAGGGAGAGATTATTACATTACAAAGCATTAATATTGATTTAATAATCTTCCATAACTAGCTGTAAAGCTCAATGGATACAGGCTACGCTGTGGAATTTATAAAAGTGATCATTTTTAAATGCTGGTTTCGTTTCATTTGCTAGTGGGCTGATAGCGTTGAGCTAACAGGTACTTGCTGCCTTTCTTGAAGGCTGCTGATCTATTAGTTAAACTTGTTAAGCTGTGTCTGCGGCTCTGATTCATTTTTGTTGCGCTTTGATCTCTGTGCAGTATGTAGAGCCTCTTCTGTTGTTAACATAGTGCACTTGCAAATAAAATCTTGCTTTTGCAAAGTCCTGCGGTTTTGTCACCGGCGCGAGGAGCATCGCTGCGGCTTGGGAGTGTTGGCGGTGCAGGCGGTCGGCGTGCACGGGGCCGGGACGGTGCCTTGCAGCGGGTGGAGCAGGGCTTGCCTATGTGCTCCTCTCGCTGGCTAGTACAGAAGAGGCTGAACAAACAGCATCGGTATTAATCTACCACTGGATGCATTCAGGGAGCCACCCAATTTTTGGTGAAGCCATGAAGAAGCTTAAAATTAGTTTAATTTGTTCACACTTCCAGGACTTGTCTCAGAATGAGTTGGGATCAAGCAAGTGGCTATATTCATCATTTTCCTTTTTGGAAGGGAAAGCTAGCACGTGCTGCATGTGCTTTCCAAACGGTTCGAAGCAAAGCACAACACATACCGCATAAGCAGGGAAAACTCTTTTTTTTTTTTTTATACTTCATTGGTGAAAGTCAAGAATTCCAACTGCTGTTGACTTCACATGTTTTCTGTGCTGGGAAACCTTCAAAGGGCAGCGCCTGACAGCAGCGATGCAGCATTGCTGGGACACTTGGCAGGTGCTTCAGCCTGGGAGGGCGTCGGGCAGGAGCTCGGGGGCCACTTCTGGAGAGAGGTCAGTTATTTACGTGAAGAGTGTCAGACCTGCAAAATACATCGTTCGGCTTTGGTTGGCTGCGACCACCAAGAGCGCAGTAGTTCTCCTCCTCAGGAGCTTTGTTTGCGAGGGTGGCGCGGAGAGGAGGTGGGAGAGGCCCGGTGGTACCAAAGCAGAGAACATACCAGTATCTTAAAGTTGGCTTGACTGGGGGTGAGTACCTGTGCGCTGGAGCTCCGCGAGCAGAGGGGGCACGTGGACATCGAGTCTCGATCATTTCATGTGTACTGTGGTGTTAATCCAGTTGTACGTAAAGACTATCCTGTCCTGCGGGATTTTTTCAAGATCTGTGTTTCTTCCTAGGGCAGGCTTCTTTTATTGACAGCCATTGCCATCAATAAGAAACCAGGTCCTGATCGGCCCAGAAGTCACTCCTTCAAAAAAGGCCAAGAGACTTGAACAGATTAAAACCAGCAATATGCTCTCCTTTCAGACAGCAAAAAAGCTGGGAATACTCCCCTAACACTTGTTCTTTTCAGGTTTAGGTATGTTGGCAAATATATGCCTACGGGAATCTGAGCTCTTCCAAACTCTCGACACTAGCAAAGCTGCTGTCATTACTCCAAAATGCCATAAATGCTATTTGGGTAGAAATGACTTGAGCTAATTAAGAGGAGCTTCACCAATGAGCCTTTGAGTGCTAACCTGCGGTGCTGTGGCAGGTGACTTTCAGTAGGACATCTCCATCTCTGGGCCTGAAATGGAGCTGAAGAAAACCTTTAAAAAAGTACCCTGAGAGAGACCAAGAGATTACTTAAAAAAGAAAACTGAGACGGTTGCAAGATAGAGATGAGCATTAAAGATTCACATGATTAGATCATGATAAAGAACACTGGGAACTGAATGAGGGAAAACGAATACAGACAATAAATTTTAGAACTAAGGGAGACTTAGGTGAGGAGATTTAGAAATGCTTTAAAGATAAAAAGGACTGACATTTGAGAACAGTTGATTAAAAGCTATTCAGCACAAATGCTAATTTTTCCTGGGTGCTCAGTATAAAAATCCATGGAGCAAATTGAAATTCTAAATGCTGGGGAATACTAAAAGACTTGATGCTGCAGATTCAATTAAGTGACTACAAGGGAAAAAAACCTGTGTAGCTTCCATCAGAGTTCATTCCAGCTCCTGCCTCTCAACTGTATGATTTAACAAACACTTTTTGCTAATATGCTTGAGAGGAATGATTCCTGCAGGAGGTGGCATGAAGGCAGAGGAACACTATTTAAAATAAGCACTCAGCCAGAGCTTCGCAGCATGAGGTGCTGATAAAGCCCTTTGTAATTCCTAGGTTGCTTTTTTGCATATTGTATTGAAGCGGTATTCTGGCTGGAGGTACATTAAGTGCTCACGGTAAGGTTATCTGCCTTCTCTCTTCTTTGCGAGATGAAACTGTTCCCACGAACATTGAAACTTGACATCCCAAGCTAACGAGCGATCTGCAGATTTGGACTATCTGCCCGTGACTCAGAGGGCTCTTCTAGGAGAAACTTTTTTTGCTAAACAGCTGAGTCACCGTGAGGAATTTCAGTCTGAAAGCGCAGAGTTAATTAAAGCATCGCTGTTACTGTACTTGCATGCTGGTGGCGCGGCGGGAGCTTGGAGCAGGAGCCTGGTGTCACCGCGTTGCAGCCAGCTGGCTCCTGAGACATCGGGAGGGTGAATTACCCCGACCATCCCCTTGCCCGGCGCTGATTCGGATGGTAGGTGTGCGGTTTGCTTCGGACCGTGGTCCATTAAGCAGCCGGTCCTGGTTGGCTGGTGCTTCATGAACGAGTGCCAACGCTGTGGCCAGCGCCTTGCCGTGGGGCTTCTGCTGCTGACATGTGCATGTCAACTCCATTAACCAGTCACAAATCAAAGAGAAAGAGGAAGGTTTCCAGGTGAGATTTAAACAGGAGGCTTTTATTAATAATATTTTGCCTTTTCCATCAAAATGTCATAGGATGCTTTGAAAAGATGAATGAATTAGGTCTTGCAACGCTCCTGCGTGCCGGGAAAATAGTCATCTTCACCTTACGGGATGGGGAGTTGCAACCCAAAGGAGAGCCCGAGGCTTCCTTGAGGTCACAGGAGTGACTATGGGAGCGCTAGCTGGAGCATCCCCATCCCACTGTCCCAGGCCCTATGGTATTCCCTGGCGCGTGTGGTTTTTCCAATGCATATACCTGGAACCTAAATCATGGGGTTAGTCAGAGGGGGAGAAGGGTGATGGGTTTGCACTCAACGGTAGATTTTTGAATCCGATCCAAGCACCGTACTCGCCAAAAAGTTAACCGACCGGCTGGGACTGGGGTGCCGGATGAGAAAGGGGATTTTGCAGTTTTGCAAATGCACCTGCAGCCTTTCTAAGCACGTAATAATCTTGCTGAATGGAAAGCCCCATGGTAATGAAATCATGAGATGGAGAAAAACAGGACTTGTCCCTCTTTTGCTCTTCTGGTTAAAATTTCAGAGGTGGAAATAACTTCACGGTGTGAAGTGACAAGCTTGCAAGCTTACAATTATATTTAAATGTAACCTTCGTGGTAGAAAGCCGATGGCAAGGCCAACAAAAGGAAGATGTTTGTTTTCCTTTTTGCGTGAGAGTTGTTTTCACTAAAAGCAGCCTGATGGGCTGAACAAAGGTTCACCTGTAAAATGTGCGGTGTTTTATCTTCGCCACAATAACTGCAATCTCCTTTCAGGACCTTTGTCAGATTTTTGCCCTTCGCGGCTCGCTCTTTTCTTCTGCCACCCTAGCAATTTAGTGTGGGAGGACTGAGCGACTGCAGCTGTTGTTCAGGAATAATGCAAGGAATTTCATTTTTAAAATGATTTCGGAGGAATAACAGGAGTGTTAGCGGGATTTTATTTATTTATCCTGCTCAGAGGATTACGATCAAGGCGTAGCGCAGCTCAAAGAGAAGAGCTCGAGCGCATCCGGCGCGGACACGGGGCTTTGGCTTTGCTGTGAGAGCTCAGGCGAGAGCTTGGCGTAGCGGCATCGTTGCCTCGTCCCTGCTGCAGCGCAGCAGCTCTCCGGGTAAGTTTTATATATGTTTGGAGCAAGACTCGGAGCCGCCGAGCTGCGGTCGTTTGCGCGTGGTTTAACGACACCGCCGTGCAGGGTGTTATTTCTTTGCGTTGCGGTGGTGCTTAGGGGCTTTCCCTCTCTGCGTCCCTGCGGGGCGGTCGTGGAGGGTTTCCAGCGGACGCCGCGGTGCCGAATGCCAGCCGCCGCTGGGAAATGCTTGCAATAACCTAGAGCCAGCCAAACGCTGCAAAACCATTTCCAGTGAATATTTAGTTTTATTTTTGTATGTAGGCGCTTTGGCTGTATCCGTGGCCCTTTAGTTCGCTTGTCATGAATATTTTAGCAAATTGGTTTGCGAAGAGGAATGTTGCCAGTAAGCAAATGTTCAAATATTTGTAGAAAACTGGTTTTGAATTTGTTGCCACAATTCCTTGGTGCAGAAGCCACATCATAACGTTGTTGTGGGAGACCCAGCAGAGCTGGTTAAAGCGGGTCTCACTTGGAAATGTGACTTTTAGAACTTGCCCATGAGGAAACTGAATCAAAGCTTGGTCAATGGAGGCGACTGTTCTGCACAGTGACCCATCAGCGTGGCATTGGGGCGCCTTTCCCGTAAACCGATAGGAATAACAAACACCTCTTGTGGACTTTCAAGAATCCCTGATTTTATTTTTATATTTTTTATTTTTTGGATCAGAACTCTGCTCAGGGTCTTCTGAGGGAAAGATTTAGACATAAAAAGATACTTTAGTGGGTTGGATGTCCCTTATGGGAAGGTTTTTAACAGCTAGTCAGACTCCAGGTTCCTTTGCACTTCTATGGCCTGAGCCTGCGGCTCTGTTCTGTTTTTATTTTACTTTATTTTTTGTCTTGGCAAGCAGTTTTTTCAAGTTGTATCAAGAGCATAATGTTGACTCATGAGCCCATAAAGTCCTAGTGGTTTTATCTAGGTGTTCAAGAAATCCTGGGACGGTATGGATGCTCGTGGGTTGGGGTGTGTTGGGGCGGCAGCTGCGGTACAGGCGCGTGTTGGGTGTGCGTTGCAGCAAGGGTACAGAGCGCGCTGCACCGTGAGCATCGCAGCCGCCGGCGTTTCGGTGCCTGCAGGAGATGCCCTTCGATAGTGTTTTGATCTTTGCTTTGTTCCTAACCCTAAGAGAGGGGTGCGGAAGTGATTGGTTGATGGAACCAGTTGCTGTTTGCTCACTGCTATGTTCTTAGTTGCTTATTTTGCTCAGGAATTAGAGGCTAAAGGAAAAGTAATGGTTGGGAAGAGCTAAAGGGGTCTCATTTGGCTTCCTTTAGGACTGAGGAACTGAATTGTTGGAGGTATTTGGGGTGTGTTCTTCACAGGAGATCTCCAGTGTTTCTGTTCCTCAGAGACAGTTGCTCTTTACTAGCTTGTACTAGATAGATCAGATCTGTTTCACAAATATCGATTCTGATTATTTTTTTATGAGTTTTGAAACTTTGTCAAGTGTTGTGGAGCCAAATTCACTTGGGTGAAGTGAGATGGGTACTGCAGTGCTGTCAGTAGTGCAATTTTCTTTTGCCAGTAGCTCCAACCGTGTGATTATCTGTTATTCAGGATTATTTGTGAGAACTTTTTAGCATCTTCCTCTTGAGCAAATTGTAACTATGGAATCGCAAATAGTTTTGCTTTTCAAATGCTTCATTAGGGTAGCCTCCAGGGAAAGCCTTAGCAAGCTGGGGGAGGAACATAAGTGGGTAGGAGGAAGAACGTGCTCTGCTACCTGGGTTGGCCGCACCAGGCTGCTGGGTGAAGGTTTCAAGGTATTTGGGTAGTCCTTCAGATTAAGGTGAAGGCCCTGCAGTTCACGCTGGAAGGCAGGGAGGGAGCTCAGGCTCCCCCTGAGCTGCTGCGGGGTTGGAGGTTGTGTGGCCCTGCAGAGCTGCCGCTGCTCCGAGGCCGAGCTCCGCAGGAGGCGCGGATGTGCGAGCCGGCAGGAGCCACCGGTGGCCCTCTGAGGACAGGGACCTCCCAGGGTCACGTTGCTGGGGCTCTCCAGCGGGGCCCGGCACCACGCGAGCCCTCGGGCTGCAAACACCCAGGTGTGGCTGGACTCACCCAATTGCACCCAAATCACCGTTGCCATCGCCATGCGCAAGGTGCAGGGACTTCTGTCCGTGCAATGGAGAGGATCGTCTCCGTCCCAGAGAAGTTGGCGTTTCTAGCACTACCAAAGCATGGCAGGCATGTGGCAAGGAAGCTCTGCTTTTGCACGAGCTCAGTTTTAACAAAACGCCAGGCTGCCGAAGCCCTCGCCATCCGCGGGTTTCTGACGCACCGTGGACAGCGGGGCGGTTGGCACGAGATGCGCTTAGGTGCTGGGCCACGAGACGGGGGTGTACGCGGGGGGGAGCCGCGGCCCCGGCTCTGCGCCCCCCGAGCCGTCAGCCTCGTCACTTCCCATCCGTTACTACGGCGTGTCCGTTTTCTGGAGAAAATTATTCATCGGAATAGTTTCCCAGGTTCGGCAGCCCTGGGATCAGCCTAGCTAGACTCGGCAGGTACAAGCGAGATCATCTCTTTTTGGAAGAGCTCGGTGTCCGGCGTGTTCAGAAGATGCTCAGCACATCTGAAGAACATCCGTCCCGCTCGTCGCTGGGCGTTGTCGTTCTTGGAGCCGCTGCGGAACGGTGCCTGGTGGGAAAGGCTTCGCGCTCCCGGACACCTCCGGCTTTGTTTTAACGGCAGCATAGCTTGTTAAATCCAAGCAGGCTGCCAGGAAATCTTGCTGAAACTGTACAGTGTTGATGAAGTAGAAGGCTGTTTAGACAAAAACCTCGGCCCCTCTCAACCCCTGCGACTGTGGCTGCAGTTTTCCTGGAGCAGAAGAGGAAGCTAATTGAAGGCATCTTGTGGCCCCACACTGGCTTTCAGCTAGATTTTATTTTACATGATGAGTTTGTGAAAACCAGAGCACCGTTGCTTTGGGGTCACTAAAAACGCGGACAGGTCGCCGGCTGCCCTTTCGGGCTCATCGCTTGCAGCTAATCCCTTTGGCTGTTTGAAAGCTGGGAAGCTTCGTTTTTGTTCGTGAGTGGCGGTTGCAGCGTGCCGGCCCGCCGTGGGGCCGCTGCTGGTGTCGGCTCCGGCTCCTTCGCCACCCCGCGTCCTGCCCTCGTGGGGCGCCGGATGGCTCCTGCCTAAAGTGAGCTTCGGCACGCTCCTAAATTGATGGTGATGTCCTAGGATAGAGATTATTCAGAAGGCTGCTTTTGGTGTTTGCAGAAGACTGTTGATTTTTTTCTTTCTTTTTTTGTTTTTTTGGGTTTTGTTTTGTTTTGTGCTGGGCTGAGGTGCTGTTCATCGTGGCGCATGAAGAGACGTGTGCTTTTTTGCATTTCAGCCTTGTTGCGTAGCACGTGCGTGGGAGCAGCGGCGCCCGTATTGAGCTATTTAACACTTCTTCACACTCACTTTTGAAGCCTTCAGAAAAGCTCAATAATTGGGGAAGGATTTAAGAAGTGCTTTATTATCCTGTCTTATCTTGTTATGGTCGTGAAAGTGGATATAGTTAGTAATGGAGACTAATCGGTACCGTTATATCTGCACAACTGAAAGTCTTTGGTAATCTGAGATCTGGGAGTGTAGTGATAAAACTTACTTTTCTTGACTCGAACGTAGCTAAGGTACGAATGGTTAGCCCCAAAGAGCCTGTGCTGCAACAGGAGCATCGCTTCGGACCGCGGTGCCCTGCCGCGAGTCGCCAGGCGCCGCTGTGTCGCGGGAGTCGTGTCCCGCTTCCCGAGAGCGGCTCCGCAGGCGAGCCCGTCCCCGCGACGGCGCCGACGTTCCCAAGGAGTCAGGTATATAAAAGTTTCCTGTGGAACATGATCTTTACACGTTTTCTTTTACTTTTATAATTTTTCCCCTTTTTCTGCCCTTCTAACTTGCTCCTCCTTGTGGCGCTCTTGGTGCCAGGCTGCCTCTTCTTTGGGGTGAATTTTCTTAGCCAGGCGTAACCTCGAGTCAGCCCACGAGACCGGAGGGATTCTGGCTTGGGTATTTTTTAGCTATATTTTAAACGTGGGGCGGTGTAGAAGGGCCGTAGGTGGGGATGCCGAGGTCAGGGTTATCGCTAGAGCCATCGCGGCCGGGCAGCTGTTGCCCACCTGCAGACTGAGTAGCCAAACCCCCAGCAGCCCCACGCCGCCCCGGGAGTCAGTGCTGGCGCTCCGGGGGGGAAATACAGCAGTTTGGCTCAAGTTCAAAACGTACCTGGTGGTAAAGTGTCTCTGCAATCAGTAATGTATATTCCTGGAGCCCCAGCAAAGCAAAGCATAAATGGCATTGTGAATGGGCTTGTTTTTAAGGGAATATCAATAGCTAGTTGAAATACAGGAAGGATGTTTTGTAGGGGGACTGAAAATGCTGTATAAATTCTGTAGATGGCTGTAACACATTACGTATTTTTTGGCAGTAGGTTGGACGATCTTTATAGACTGCTGTGACTTTTGGACGATAAAGAGTTGAGCAATGTTCCAAAAGTTGTTCTTGTTCTTGAGGATGGTAAAAATTCCAGTTTAGTGTGGTGAAGAAAATACTTTAAATTGTTGTAGAACTAATGTTCTAACTTAGTCTTGGGCTGAATTAGCTTTTGAGTGAGTAGGTAAAGCTAAAGCAAAGCCAAGTGAGTTTTATCCCTATGGAGACATTTGAAATACTGAATAAGTAGGAAAGAGATTTTTCTGTGAAGTAGTTTTTATGGTAAGTTCTACCTTTATATATTATATAAAGTTATTATGCATAGTCTAAGATACGTGTTAGCGCCTGAGTTAATCTTTGACATTTAAGGATTTTTAAAAATGCTTAGCATTGGCATAAATCTTCTGCTATGAAATCAATGGTAAATAATGTAGAGTTAGATGACTCCTGAGCACTTTGGAAAATTTTGGTCTTTTTTATTTATTATTACATTTGGCTTGGTATTTGTTACAGTTGGGAAAAAAACCCACAGAATGTTCCATAACAAATAGCACATACTAAACATAAAAAGTAAAATATTATCTAGCATTTTATTGCTGTTATATTTCTGCTGGCAGTTTACGTAGTTCTCTCTGATCAGGAAGGCATGAGCTCCATGATGAAAACTGTTTACCATCAACGAAGGTTGTATATAGGAATTTAGCATCTGTAGCAGGCAGAGACTGTAAGCTTTTTTCCTCTGTATTTCTCTGTGTCTTGGTACCATGAATTCTCCCTAAATTCAAATAGCAGTGATGAGTCATAAGAATGACGGATGACCCAAGCAGATTTTTGTCAACCCAGAGACACTCGTATCATAGCTCCGCGCGTAAATTGACGTCAACAGTCTATAAAAATAGTCGCTTTGCCACAGTCTTTGCTTCATGCTGCTGATCAATAAAATGAGAGGTGCGGATAATTGGAAAAATAGATTTCGTTAGTGTAAAACAGTGAGGCGAATTGACATGCCCTTTTTAGGATGATTTATGCTTTTGTGGGTACTGCTTATGCAATAAGAGATCCGTTCAGAAGTCCCTGCGTGGGCAGAAGCTGGGGCTCTTGGCTGCCTCCTGGGAGTCCCATCGTCAGGCTCGCCTTGGGGGGAGCCCTCTCCTCGGGAAGGGTCTGCCTCCGGGATCTACAGCCCCCGGGGGATGGAGGGCTGGATCCGAGCGCGGAGACTTGCGCGCGCTCCTGTGCAGCCGATGCTCTGCTGCAGCAGCTCTCCAAAAGTGCACGTAAAGGGATAAAATAATGCATTTCCTCTGGGGCTCGCTTTGCTCCTGCGATTTATATCAGCTCTTGGATTTCAGACCTGAGCAAGCTCTACCATGCAATCAAAATCCTAAACCTTGTTAATCCTCTCTAGCGCGCTGTTTCTCATGATTAAGTATATTCTGCTGTGAGCAGCTTTAATTTTGCAGTTAGGCTTGCATGCCGGCGGGCGCGCAGCCGTCCGTCCGGGACTCTGCGGCTGTGCCCAGCAGGATGAGGCCTTGCTCCCCGTGGCTGTGCGGGAACGGGGTCTGGGAGAGTGTTTGGCTCCAGCCGCGGGGATGGATCCCGGGAATCCCCCAGGCGCATCCGTGGCTTGGTGCAAGGGCGCTGGGTGGTGGTTTCTGCTCCTGGGGGTCCCCAGAGCTCGTTTCACGCCTCCCAAGGTGGTCACAGGGCAACGCGTCCCCCCCCCCGAACAAAACGGGTATAATTGCTACATGAATCGTGCCCGGGGGTGGCAAGCTGGGACCCGATCCTCTGGCTTCAAAACCGCAGGCTTTTTATTGCATGAGCCGGAGGAACGGCCGTTGGTCTGAAATGGCAGCAGCTTTGCTGCGTGGTTGTTACCCGCATGGGTCATATTGCTGACGGCCACTTCTGTCCTGGCGCTGTATCTCAGGACCCTCGAGTGAATGAAGCGTGCGTAACACCCATCGCAGAAGACGGGCGCGCGGCTCGGAGCGGGCGGTTGCTCCGGCCTTTGCAGATCCAAGTTAAGCAGTAAGCGCTTTCCTGGAGGCAGTCGAGTGTGCTGCTGTGGAGTGGAGCAACTTCCTCCGTTAGCCAGGTCTTGCGATGGTGCTGCTGCAGGGGATCTCGATCAGCCTGCCGGTTTGATGGAAAACAAGCCTTTTTATTTTATTTTTGGCTGGCTTGGCAGGTGCGACGAGTGACTGGGGACAGTAATGCCGTAATCTGAATTAACAGCAGCCCGAAAGGTTTGTTTGACAGTGCCATGACGCTAATAGCACCTCTTTTACCTTTTGCTGTTGGCCATCACCCACTCATGCTTTCGTACACATCCCCCCAGTAAATCACAGGGGCCTTGGCGCCGCTGGCCCCTCCGGGTAGGTGGTCACATCTGCAGCTAAGGGCACGTTGTGGCTTTGCACTTGTGCAGCTGCAGTTGCCACCCAGCGTTTTTCACCCAGCAGCGGGAACTGGAGCTCTTTGGGCATTCAGACCTGATGTGGAGCCAGTGTCCACCAGCCTCTCGGGAGGACCTCGGCGAAGCGGACCTCCGAGGCTGCAGCCAAAGCCGGTGAGCCCGAGCAGCCCGTGCCCAGGTTGGTGAACGGCAGCCACCCGCCAGCGCGGGGTCGTTTTGGCGTTAGCGCTGACCGGGGCGGTGTGGAGGATTTCCCCTCTATTTCATTATTTATTATAATTAAAATGGCTAATAGGAATAAAATAAAACCTGACTACTTTCTGCTAAGATTCCCTTCCAATCGCTACTTTCTTTACAAACCCTGATTTATTATTTTCAAATAGAAAATAATAGAAGTAATGCTCACCCAGTTAATTTATTAAAAACACTTATTTCATTAGAATAAAAAAGGCATAGGAGTGAATCAGTGGTTCAAGTGCCCTGGCAGGAGTGAATGGGAGACGCTGGACACGAGGTCGGGGCTGAGGGCGAGAGCCGGGCTCCTGGGCGGCCGGAGGCGATGCTCTGGGATGCTCTGCGGCGGCCTTGGGGCACCACAGCCCCCCCGGCTGCAGCCGCGATTACGGCATTTCCCGGAAACAGCAAGAAATTTCAAAATACGTCGCATTGAGCGGGGAATATTGTCAAATGGATTTCTCTAAAAAGCAAAACCAAGCCCGAGCCTTGCCGAAAGAATCGGTGAAATGGTCCCTTCCGCCAGCTGGGGCCCGGCACCTGAGCGGGGATGGCAGGCGTCGTGCCATTTAATCAGAGCTGGATGAAGTTTAACAAGCACCCCCGTGGCCACTGGAAACAAGTAAAATCAGATCAGCCAAAGGGAGGAGAGGGACACGTTCATTTGGAAAACAGAAACTTTGCCAAGCTGGGTGGAAATTCACTTAGGCGAATCCTTCAGCCTCCCTGCGGTTCTTTGCAGCCAGCAGTGGGTTTGCATAGGATTAATTAAGTAGAGGATGAAGTTCAGGTCTGAATTTCCCCAGAGTCCAGAGCGTTTGGATACGGAGTTTCCATCTGGGATTGTGCCCAAGTTGGTTTTACTGTAAACATTGAAGAATGTGACTCTGTATTTTGGCACGGTTTTCTGCAGGCTGGGAGTGAGGAAGGCGATGGAGAATGCCTATTCCAGCAGTCAGCAAAGAGAGAGCTTAGTGTGACCGTACTGGAATTTTGCAAATTATTCACCGAATTCCCATTTGATCAGGATTTTAGCAGGAAGAGCTGCAGTGTATTTGCAATTTAAAATATTTTGCCAGCTATGCACGTAGGCCTCTGTCACTCCAAAGATGTGGGAGATCTTGCAAAATGTACGACCAGGACGGATGAGCCATCAGTAGCAAGACGTGTGAGGTAGTAAAAGGTACAGAGCTTATTGCTCAATTCGGTCCAAGAGGGTAGCCAGGATGTGAACTTCTCATGTTTGAAAGGAGACGATCCTGTCGCGTTCAGATGGCCATGGAGAGCCAGGAGGTGCCGCTGCGTGCGTGGGGGATGTGGAGCAGGTCTCCTGGAGAGAAAGCTGGAGGAAAGCCCGTGCTCATTTTACCAGCTGGAGATGCAACACTGATACAGCAACTGTTAATTATTTCAACTATAAGCTGCAGGTGACTTATCTCAACCTCAAATTGCGATCCTCCTGCAGCACGCCCAGCACGCGTGGTCGCCGTCTGTGGGGACGCCGGGCATCTCCGTGCTGCCGCCCTGCGCGACTCCGCTCAGCAAGCAGGAGGTCTAGCTAGCAGGTGGCATCGGACCCACCACGAAATAAACAGTATCAGCAGGTTTTGTTTTTATTTTGTTTTCTGGCTCAGAGATGAAGGCTTGTTCAAAAGCATGTGCATTATTGACCCATTTTTAGCAGACTGTTTTGAAGAGGTTATGATTAATTGGGTATTTTAATTAGCTGCTAAATAGTTCTCTCCTTGATTAATCTAATTACTTTTTCTTTATTTGTGCTGCTTTCATCAAAGGGGGACAGCGTAGTGTCGTGCTGATTGCAAGCCTCAGAAGTCTAGTTATATCACCAAGAGAACATCCTTAGGATCTCGCTCCCCCTTCTCCTGCTCCCTTACCAAGCAGATTAGGAGCAGATGCTGTCACTTATAGGAGGAGTGAGAAAATGTGGCAGACCAGAGATCAGTGACAAAGACATTGAGTGGAAGGGAGAATAGTCGAAGAAGAAATCTGTTAGAAGGGCAGGTTGTGAAAGTGTCCGCTGAGAATCGTCTGCAGCAAGGGGCCTGGGTGAAGGAGGCGATTGACCCACAGGCACGTGCCCTTCTTTCACATGTGCTTTTCCCTCCCACAACCAATATCTTCTCTAGATTGCCGTCTCCTCTGTTTTGGGGCACTGCATAAAGATATGGGTTTTATTATTTTCAACTCTTCACATGAGTTTATACTCTTTTTTAAGTTAATGCATACAATACATAGATTTACAGAGGGGGGAAAAAAGAAGTTCTCCAAAGATGATTGATGCAACCCATTGGATATTGCCATATTTCAGCCTACCAGCAAGCCAGAGAAGTCTTTCTTCTGTGCTGGTTCTTATCCCCTTTCCTCTATGATGAAAGGAGAGCTGCTAGAGAAGCACTGAGGACACCCAGCGACTTCTGTGAGGCTGCTGATCTTCTGTGGACCTTTCCGGTAGTCAACTGCTCAAAACCTGTAACCAGCAGCAGGAGACAGAATAACAGATAATCCTCCTTCTGTCACTGCTTTGTGCAATCTAGTAGTTGTATAGGGTAAAAAAGGGAAATAGCCTGTTTTCTCCGTATCTTTTTTCGCAGATGTTGATTGGAAGAAATGATCTGCAGAGTTGATGTGTTACTTTGTCACATCTTATGAAGTAAGTAAGCCCCCTTGCTTCTGCTGCTGAACGAAGATGACATCAGGAAAACAGAGTGCTTGGCTAGAAAACAGGTCAAGGGTTGATACAAGAGAACAGGCTTGAAGAGCGTTGAAGATCTGCTCCCTGTGCACCCTTCATAGAGAATAGCTCAGTTATTCCCGGTTTTAAGAAGCCCCTGGGAACCACCTTCAGGAGGCATGCAAATGGCTGATGTAGGAGAAACTAGTCTGCAGGAAATAGGGGTTGCTGAATCCAGCATTTTTGGAGACTGCGATGAGGGACATTGCAGAGGTGACTGGTGAACCTGGTTAAGGTCTTCCATTAGTAAGCCCCATCGTCGCAGCAGGTTGCTCTCACCCTGGCCTTTCCAGCACCCGCATATCCCACAGCTTTATGGGGCTGTGCAGAGCAGAAGGGCCTGATCTCGAGCAAGCTGAGACAAAAAGTGGCAGAAAATAGCATCTCTGAGTGGTTCCCTGTTTGGAGGAACTTTGGTTGCGTCTGCAGGCTCCCACAGGGCAAAGTATTTTAGTAATTGCTCGGCTCTAGTTGTTAATCTTACCATGCAGGAAAAGTGTCTACTGAGAGCTCTCGAACAGGGGAGTCTGGGGTTAAAAAACTTGTCTGGGTATTTTCTGAGTATGAAAAATTAATTTAGATATTTACAGTCCTTCAGCTGAACCCTATTCAATGAGTTTTATGGTTTCATATATTGCGAAGTTCAGCAATGCGTGATGAAATCTGCAATGATAACAAAAAAGCTTTCGCTTGCCTCCTAAAAACTACCTTCCCTGTACCGTGGCTGGGCCACCCTTGTCCTGCGGTTGGGGACACCAGGGGTGAGCAGGCGTTGGGTGGCCTCTTCCACGGGGCTCCTGGGGCTCGTCCTGCCGTGTCCCGCGCGTTGGGGGATCTCCACCTTCCCCTTTCTGGCAGCGCATCATCCCCAGGAGATCTTTTCAGATCATCCTTCTCAGTGTTAATAATTTTTATAATGAAAATGCCAAACTCTGGGAATTCCGTACATTAGCATGCAGATTATTAAAGGAGCCCAGTATGGGTCGATGCTATCTGACGTGAGGCTCCTCGTAGCAACGCCGCAGTTAGTTATTCCTGTAAGAAATGGTTTTTATCCTTGACTAAACAGGGAACGTTTAGGAGAATTTACTGCTGGGAGACTGAATTCAGGTGAGGTACTGACATTCAGAATTTCAGTAACGTATTAAATCTTTTTTAAGCAATAAAAAAAAAAAGGTCAGCTTATTTAAAGGAAAAGTAACTGATAACTTCTAAATTCCTTTCCATGAAGTTACTACCCCTTAAAACACCACAGTAAATTAGGACTCTAGTCACCAAGTCTGTCTTTTTAAAGCAAAACAAAACTAAAAAATGTTTTAAAAGCATAAAATAAGATGGAAAATTCCTGGAAAGTGCAGTTTGGGGAGGGAAAAAACACCCTTTTTTCTTGGCTCAGAGGATTTGAATCTCGAGACAAGAAGGGATTCTCAGCATGAATAAACTGCAATAATTTTTAATCACTGTTAACACTTTTGGAGCCTACCTAAGCAGAGGCTGGCATATGGTATGACAGTGTGAAGCACTGATTTAGAGTTAGAGGGTCATATACTAGTTTTCAAGCTGTTTGTTTAAAAATTAGAGAAAAATGTGGTGTAACTAGACAGGTGGCAAGTTTTCAGCAGATTGGTAGGCAGGTGGGGGGCTGCGGCTCCTGCTTGCGATGCACAGCCCTGCGCTTCTCTGCTGCCTCGTCGGCCGCCTTCCCCGGTCTCCTCCGTCCTGTGGGCCAGGAAGGGGGAAGAGGAGGGACAAACTCCTTTTTTTTTGCCAACAAAAGGACCTTTTAAAGCAAAAGGTGGAACCTCCCGGTGAGCATTGCAAATTAACCCTTGAAATTTTGCTGCTCAAACTGCGTCTTATTTATTGTCTTAAAAAGGTTTTCCTCCATCAGTTAAAAAAAAAACCTCATACGCTTAAATAACCGCCTTTGCATACCCCTTGTGTAATTTCTTTATGCAACAGTTGCAAACAAAGATGCAAATAGCTATCTGCTGAAGCCTCAGTAGCCAGCTTTCGAAAAGAAAATACTGGCAGTTTCCCCAAATTTCTACCATCTGTTGGGGACATCCTTAAATAGTACAAACTTGCACCTACTTTGGAAAAAAATTGCAAGGTATGAAAATTGCAATAATGTAGGGAATGTGTGCAAATTAATGCCATATCATGAAATACGCTCTGGGCAACTGCTTACCAAAAGGGATAACTTCAAGTCGGTCCAAACCCACGTGCAATGTGGGCAGAACCCCCATGTGGCAGGTACAAAAGTCTCAACGTTAGCACTTCTGAGCATTAGTGGATTACTTCTACGTCCTGATGATTTTCAGAAATAATATATAGCAATCACTTCATTTGCCTTAAAAATGCGGCTTCTCTGGCGTGGAATATTTTGAGCAGTGTTACAGGGCCGCTTTGCATGTTGGTAAAGCATCTCTGGCTTATGCAGTTTTGGTGGGCAAAATATGATCGTTACCCAGGCTGCTGCAGAGAGCGGAGCAGCCCCTTGGCTCCCTTGCACTCCCTGGAAGTTTCAGATTTTTTTTTTCTGTTTTTTTTGGTTTTTTTTGCTACAGTCTTTTTCTGGAGAAGCTTAAAAATAGCACTGTGTTGACTCTTGGGCAAAGGAAAGCGCAGCCTGCGTTAGCAGGCAGAGCCGCAGCCTCCTCCGCTGGAAGCAGCGCTGCTCGCCAGGCTCACCGCGGAGAGAAGTTTGTCGGTGCTCAGCGAGCGAGAGGAGCCGTGCAGCCGAGCCGGGCCTCCGCGAGAGGAGGGAAGCTCGGCGTGCGCCGACTGTCCTACAGTAACTACCGGAAAGGTGGAAGCTGGAATTGGTGATAGTTCAGGGATTTTACTTAAAATCAGGGGCATCAAAATGTGACGCAGACCAGCAACTTTGGGCTGAGTTTGTTCCAGCTTGGAGTGTTGTTGCCGTTTATTAAATAGCTTATGGTACTTTAATCATTTCTCAGGAAGCGTTGGTTTTTCTAGGCCTATCACCATCTATTGCACACAAACTGCCAGCGTCAGAAATTGTTGTTTCTATAGCCCTTTGAGGAGTCTCAGGGCTGTTTACGGTCCCGTACTCTAAACAGACCACAGAGAAACTGGGGAGTGTTGCTGTATGAATAAGTACATTTTTATATACTATAGCGATGCAGATTTTTTTATTGTGCTTGTGCTTTTGGGGCCTAATCCAAATCTCGTTGAAGCTGGGATTTAATCTTTTGCATTTTGTGTAAATGCTTTCGCATTTTATTGTGGCTGGATTAAACCTTAATTGTCGAGGCTTTCAACAGTTGCACTGCAATAAATATATGCAAAAGTGGATGTAAATATAACTTAGGGAAAGAAACATTTCCCCAAGCAGCCGCTGGGAAGATTCCTGCTCAGGATGCCGGAGCTGAGAGGCCCGCGGGTGGCGAGGGAGATGCCCCGAAGCGCCTGTGGTCTGAAAAGAGAAACAGCCGAGGCCTCACTTTTGCTCCAGAAATCAGTATAGTACCGTGAGTTTGGATAGAACGATGATAACTTTTAATATCTCTGCGAGCACTGGTGTAATTACTGAGCTTTACCGATTAATTACGTAGGTTTATCCTGAATGAGCCTTGGATAAAGTGGAGTCAGCCGGCAGTGGTAAGTCACCCGAGTAGGAGTTTAATCCAAGGAAAGGGGCAATTTGGGGAGTTGCTGATTTTTTCAAATATACCGGTAGGTCCTGATCCCAATTCCCTGCTTCCTGCTGAAGCTCCGCTGCTTGTCCTGCAGGAATTGCCGCGTCTTTCGGGATGCTGGCGGGCGTTGCAGGCGGGCGCTGCAGGCGGGCCGCCCCGTGCGGGACTTAAACTGCTCGTAAAACAAACTTACCTGATGGGGCTGCAAGTGCCAACGTGCAGTTTGCGCGTGCGGAATGTTTTGCCTCCCGAGCAACCCGGAGGCGGAAGCGGACCGGCTGCATGGAGCGGCAGGTTGCCCGGCGCCGTGCCGCTTCGCCGGGAGGACACGCGCCCTTGCGATTTCGCCGGGATCTGGGGCTTTTCGGCGTTGACTGCTGCGGCCTTGGGCCCTGGGCTGAAAACCGTCCGCGTCTTGTTTCGTAACTCTGCCGATCTTCTTGGAAGCGGGGGTGAAACATATCTATTAATGGGAGTCGCTTATCAACGCTGACGTATTACTAGGACGCGTAGCTCGTGTTTTACTAGCTGCCGTTCTAGATATAGCGTAGAGAAGGGGAAGCTATCCTGCAGCTAAAAAAATACTCCAGAACGGTGTATTTCTGTCTCTTATTACACTTGAACTGATGGTCGTGGGCTGGTTTTTGCTGGAAAAAATGTTCTTTCTGTTGTATTTTATGAAGAATTGGTGACATCTGGTGATGGCTTATAACGAGCCCTCTCCAGACTGCCTACAAAAATAAACGGTTTGGTAGCAAAGATTTCTCTTGCCCTGTGTCTGCGGGAGGTGTTGCAATTTGCATGTAATTCTCACCTGCTGCTCTGCTCGAAAGAAACATTCACGATCTGTGTCAGATCAAATGCTCTGTTTTCAGCGTATCACAAAACGAACAAGGCTGTTCCCTGGCTCTTAGGTCTGATTTAATAAAGACCCATCCGAATGAAAAGGGCACAAGCGCGGCGCTGGCCCCCGGGACGTGTGCGCGTAGAGCTGCTGTTGATGCCGGGGAGACGTCGTCTGCAGGATCAATAAGGACCGCGTCTTTACGTTAAAGCCGTTTATATTTGTGGGCAGAACATGCAGTCCATTTTAGTTGGTGTTTTGTCATTTGTCTTTGAAATTTAATACCCCCAAAGTGAAAGTATTAGAAAGTTAGGTTATAATATCGGCAATACGTTGATTTTGAATTATCAGATACGAAGTGTAGTTGTAATCCTCTGCCGTGTGTAGTACTGATCTCTACCAGTTGCAACTGAAACAACTATATCATACGTCCACATGCCGGTAGCAGAAGCGCGTGCTTTTATAAGCAGAAAGATTTGCTTCTACAGCTTTTGTCTCTGTTACGTTTTTTTTATTAATATCCAAACTGTTAATATCTATTTTTTTAACATTCTTGATTTTATTTAGCCAAATGCAAGGCATGCTTTTCATTTGCTTTTTCCAGGAAAAAAAAATACTATAAATGTATCTTTTAATGTTTGTGCTTCACGCTATAGTTTGGGTTGAAGTGTTGCAGGACCCAGAAGTCACGGAAGTATTTGTTCCTGTTCTTGCTGGATCTTTACTGCTGCAAGGTTGGATTGCCCTGGTTTCGTATGTGATTCTCAACAGAAAGTTAAGCCTGGGTTTTTGTCCTTAGTATCTATAAAGAGGGAAAAAAATGTTGGCTTTGGTTATAGAGCTTTGCCTTATTTTCAGGGTTGCCTCTTCTTCCCAGTACAATAGTGTGCGTAGAGGTGGCTCGGAACCGATGCCTTTGTTGGCAAAACAAAGTAAAGTTTCGAAGTTGTTTTCTCTTTAGAGCACTTGAAAGGGCCCTGGTTTTGTAAAGCGTTTTGTGGTAGTTAGCTTGAGAATTTGACCACAAGTTCAGACGAGTTTATTCGATGACATTCACACATATCTGTCAGAAGTCTGATAATACCTTTATTTTTAAAATTGTAACCATTTCAAAAAAACCTATCACTTTCTGTTGAAAATTTTTTAAACTGAATTACTATTCAGAGGTTAATTAAAATACTTTGTTGAAAATTCAGAATACGTTCTGCATAACTCCTCATCTCTGGCCGTGCTGTGCCTTAACGCCGTCTTACGCTTTTAAACAAACAAACAAGAAATCAGCGTTCAGCGAAGTGAAAACGCCCCTCGAGAGCGAGCATCGCCCACGCGGCGCAGAGCCCGTTTCACTGAAGGTTGCGGCTCTCCGCTCTGCGGACACGAGTGACGGAGGTGAGCAGAGAGGCGCGCGGGGCATCTTTGAAGGAGCGCAGTTTTAGCTCGCCCGCGCTCGCAGCCTCGTGTGCAGGTTTGATGTGTGGAAGCTCTGAAGAGTCCGGCGGGAGGAATCCAGATTTTAGATGGTTGGATTCATTTCAGATCCTCTCAGCTGAGCTGGACATTGGCCGGGTTGGACTCCGGCCTTATTGAGATCTTTACTCTCAGCAAAACCAAAGTACTTCCAACTGAACAATAAAGGGTGTCCAGGGTGATAAAGACGGGATTTAATTAATAATAAGTGCAAAATTCAAGTGAGTAAGAGCACTTACAGAGCCCCGCAGATCAGGATGAGTGGTGTAACCTGCGGGTTTTCTGGAGCTCACCATGAAGATACCAGCTCTTCACGTGCTCGAAGCCAGGCTGACCCTGGAGATACCAGCTGAACCATCTCGCTGGGCTGGGGAAGTCTGGCTTTTTTGGAGCTCGGAAAGCCCGCCGGCCGTAGCAGCGGCCTCCCCTGCTGCCGGAGGGAGCTGCCGTTTGGCAGCGACCTACTTTGCATTCCCGGCAAGCGGGGCGAGCACCTGGCTCGCCGTTCTCCCTGCCGCTTGCTATTCGCATGCAGCAGGCGCCGTCGTTTCCCTCTCCGTCTGCACATCAGCACGCGCTCCAGCACGCCTCTAAACCGAATATAATTTTGCTGTGCCCATTCGTAAGAAAATGGGAGTTCCCTGAGCACATGCAGCACTGACCTGGGGCTGCGGAGCACTGATGTTACGGTGGCACAATTGCATTTGGTGAACATGAAGTTCTGGAAAAAACCTTGGTCTTACTTATTTTTTAAGAAAGATCTCCCAGATTATCTGAATTCCGCAAGCCTAAAGCCTACCTGTTTAGTCCCTAGAGAAACAGTGGGCTCTCATGAGTAAACTGAGATCTGAAACGCGTACCTAGCGGTCATGGCAGCATTTCTTTTCTTTCTTTGATCAGGTAAAGGTTTGCTCTTGCTTTTCGGTTTCGTAGCCATTTTGAAAACAGAAGCTTTCTAATGAAAAACACAGAAGTGCTTTTTCTTCTCTGTCTGCATGACTTCCTCCTTCAAACCCTATGAATAGATAATCAATTAAGGAGGCTAGATGTTAGCCCACTCTGACCCGCTGTTGTTTTCTAGTGCTGCAAATAGATGAAGCTATTGATGATATCTCTAGGTTATGTGAAAAACAAAGCAATAGCTGGCTCTGAGCAGGCACAGGGGTGTAATATACCCACTGATACGGAAAGCAAATATAAGCGTATCCTTGCCGGCTCGTCACCTCTGTGGTTTAACAGGGAGATACCAGCACAAGCAGCAGCTTTGAAGCAACAGGTTCTCCAAATTCCTGCACTTCCCTCCTGGCTCTGCTGGCGTGGTTACTGGTGTGACCTTGGGGAAGCCTTTCTCAAGGGTCCGATGCAGTATAATCCTCGTCCTCCTAATCTTGTAGGCTGTCTAAACCTGGTTTCCAAAAAATGGAGGCCTCTGTAGTATGCTGTGCGCTGGTCGCCTGTCCTTCATAATGCACTTTGAACTTTCTGGCTAATATCAAGCAAAGTTAGCAGTGGAGGCTCAGACACCCAGACTGCAGGTTTCATGAAAACTAGAAAACCCATAGCAGATGTCCACCAGAGGCAAAGGCTGAACATAGCTCATGATGTTGGAGACATCAGAGGATCAGCACCAGAGGGAGCCACTATGTACAAAAATACCTGGAAATTAGCTCTGTAATTTCCATGCAGTAGCTGGATGTTGGGGCAACGAGAAGTATGAAGGTGGAGGCCAAGTCCAGGCCCTTTTGCTCCTGACCTAAGTGTGTTTTGCTGCTTATTCCCTCTCAGCTCCTTATAATATCAGTCTGGATCTGATGGGCCCACCTTGTAGAGGAAATCTGGCATGTCAGCAGCAGTAGCTGAGGAAATGCAGATGTTTTCTTCTCTTTTTTTAACACGTAGAAGAGTTGGGTCCCTTTTTGATTATTGTATATTCTTTCCAGGAGGCCAGTGTACAGGGGACATTGCCTCTGTCCGTTCAGGATTCTGTCTTTTCTCTTTGACTCCCTAAAATTTCCCAGGGCTGGAGGGCTGTGTATTCATTTGCCTTTTCCAACCCTGTCATTGATAGGGAAAGGCTCCTCCTGAGATGATTGGATGTCTCCCTAGGGTTGTCTCTTCCCCACTGTGAAATGAAAATGCTCATTTCATAAGCATGGTGAGAGGAGGAGCCGGCAGGTGGTGGCCCCGTATTAAGCATTGGGCAGTTAAGCCCTGCTAATGGGTGCTCCAAGGCTCCAAATGGATTGGGAGCCGGCTGAGCTGGCAGCGCAGAGGCTCCAGCTTTGCTCACCAGCGTTTGCAGCAGCGGCTCTTGCTGCAGTGAGGCGCAGTCATTTCCATTCCCTATGTTGCCCCCAGGGTGGGCTCTGCGCCTTCGATTTGGTTGTTAAATTGAATTATTTTCTGCTTTATCTTTGAAAGAAAAACCATGTTATCATCTTATTAATGTATTTGCAAACTATAACTATTTCCATTCTTCTGCAGAATACGATGCAGGAAACTTTAATCAGAGATCTGTACAGCTTGCATTTATAGTCTCTTTCAGTCTTTAAGCTTTTCCTATTAATTAAGATTTTAGAGAATGTCTTTCAGGTTTTCCCTCTGCATTTAACTGCTCACTTTAGCACCTTCTTTTGTCCAGCTGCTGTGTAATTTTTTCATACTATTAAGACCTCTATCATCACCTGAATCTGATGAGCAGCAAGAGCAGTGCAGATGCACATAGCTAGGAGCACCAAACTTGCTGAACTTGCGGCAAGGACAAGCCTCTGGGGCGCTGGGAGGCAGCATTTGACCTGCATGAGTCCCAGGCTGCCCCGTGCTGGGGCTGGGCGCCGCGGGAGCAGGGCAGCTCGCTGCACTCATGGACGGGCTGCACGAAGGCCATGGTCTTCTTGCAGTTCAGAGTTCAGTGTAAAGCTGCTTTTGACCTCTCCTTGTACATGCCTTTTCTTTCCCACTAATTTATCTGACTACACGTTGACTAAGCCTTAGCTAGGCTTCCACGTTTGTACATACAAAACTTACTGTGGGTAGCAAGAGTGACACCTGGACGCTCTGCGCCGCATTGTGATAGCGATTGCATCTGTTGGCCGTGTGTGTAGAGGAGCGGTGGGATCTGGTATTCACAGCGTGCAACCAAGACCAGATCTGTCCTGCCTTGTATCATCACTTAGTCGTTCATGCTGAGCACTGCTTGATGTTGTGGTAACCATATATATATGTAAATATATACATATATGTACACACACACACACATATATATATATATATAATATTTATCATTTGTTTAACGTATCTGAATAGTTTCGGTCACTTCATGCATAGTGGTTTGTTTTTCTTGGCCTTCTATTGCTGGACCATATCTTGCTGGGAATTTGTTTTCTTTCTTGTCCATTTTTACAGATCTTCAGTCAGTCTAATACTTATCATCAACTTCACTTTTTTGGAAGTTTTTCCATAAAATGAATAGGCATTAGAAATAGCATGTGTTTTCTTCCTTTCTTCAACCCCGTGCTCGGAGTACCTGGGTTATCCAGGTTTTAATTCCTGGTTCTTGAGACATTGAGGATGTCACTTTGTCTCCTCTGAAAAGCTTTTTGAGATGAAGATATCCTCTGTCCATAGACAATGTTTTGTGAAGCTTGATTCATGTCTAAAAAGCATGGGCCCCGGAGAAACATTCTTTATCACTTTTTAGTTATTTATTTAGAAAACGGAAGAAAATATTTTTAGCATCTGTATTTCTAGCTTTTTTTTTTTCTGACCAGAAAAGAAAGAGATGCTAGGTCCTCAGAACTGAAAATATACAGAGCATATTTCTTAGAGGCTTTCATGGATATTCTGCAAAGAGACATAAACAACTTGATCTGCATTAGTTCTTCCTCCTGCTTCTTCTGATGTGATGTTAGTTGCTTTTGTGTCTTGTACTATCAATGTCCTAACAGTAAGACAGAATCATTTTAAAGCTTGTCGGCTTATGGTTTCTTCCACATTTACCCTCTAATAGCCTCTTGGTTTCTTTTCTCCACCTACCAGTAAATGCCTTGGAGACAGTGTCTGACTTCCTCTAATGGCTGATTTGTTCCAGGGTTCACAAAGGTCAGCTGTAAATTACTATATAGCTCCTTACTCGTTTTCCGAATAAAAGGAATACTGTTGATTTCCAAATAATAGTGGAAGAATAGTCGTCTTGATGATTTTTTGTAGGCGGACTAAATCCTTGTGATCTGGCTTTGTTTCTGCCATTTCTGGTTTCTGTAAAATATTCTGCTCTAATGGGAATATGTTGCCGTGAGAGGTAGGACCATGCTGGTCAGGTCAGTGGGACGTTCTCGCTTTTAATCGAGGCTGGTTCCCACAGGGAAAGCCTGATGCTGGGGATAATCATGAAAGAGAAGATCTATATAGGAAGATTGTGGGAAGTTTGATACCCTGAAACAGTGGAGTGTTTCCTTGATAAATTGTGTTTTAGGTACTGTTGCTGGGAAGTGTCTGTCTGGTCCACATAGATGCAGTCTGAATCCGTATAAGCCATAACTACCTGCTTTTTTGTGAACAGATTTTTAATCGAAATGTGTCTTTTTCATCTTCAATGTTTCCTTCATGAGCAGTGGAAAAAAGCAGTGACTGTGCCAGGGAGGTGTCCCACAGGCTCCGAGCGTGCCACTGGTGACAGGATTACTTCTGTCGTGTCTCTTCCTATGATCTCAGCTCAGCGTGGGCTTCTCCTGGAGGGCGTTCGCGCGGCGGCCGCAGCCGCTCCCGTGGTGTCGCCCGCATGCTGCAGGCGTTCTGCGAAACCGGCCGTGTACGGAGGTGACAGGGAAGAGGAGCTTGGCATTATGAGAAAACGCCTAATCACTTGTTACTGGGGACCGTTAATGCAGAAGGACATGTATTTACTTCTGGAAGCGTGTTCGGCTGCGCATCGCTTCACAAGAACACTTCTGCTCCGGCCGCTGTGGTCTCTCCTCTTGTATTTCATAGTCGCTTTGTAACGTTCATCTGGTGCAGCATTTGCCCTCTCCGAGCGCCCGAAGGACAAGGTTTGCCTCTAAGGTTGTTGGAGGCGCCCAGGTTCGGTCTGAAGCTCTTGCCTCAGTCCAAGCGTGGTGCGTTTTGGCTCCAGAAGGAGGAATGGTCTCCGGATCCCCTCAACCCAATGCCAGATGATGTGGCATCGTGAGGACAAAATCCTGCTAATTCGAAAGTCCCCCAGGGATCAACCTGAGGGCAGCGTGGCCGTGGACACAGACCCAGATGCACGCTGGGTGGTGGGTTGCAGAGTTGGGGCTCTTGGCTCCAAGCACGGGGACACGGCACTGGTCACCTCCTCCTCTCGGAGCAGCACGCTGCCTTTCAGCGCCGGGGAAGGCGGGAGCACAGTTAAGTTATTGCAGAGGAACATGATTTCTTGCTTACTTGAGCTTTAGAAAAAAGGATGGTAATGCTGACAAGCATCGCCCCGCTGAGCCGCGACCTCCGCGCCGCCCTCGGGACCAGATAAATGACGCTTGCACATGTGAAACTTGGGGACGGTGCAAACAGAGCATGGCCTGCAATAACAGCCGCAGCTCTACACGCTGCGTGCGCTGGGCAGGTTTTACAGGCTAGCATGTTTGTTGTGTGTGAATAATTGCACTAAAGGGGAATCAATAACCTATAGATTTTACAGAAGTACAGTCTGTTGCCTGTCCAATCCAAGCAGCCCTGGCTTAGGTGGATATTCAAGTATATGTCTAACTGATACCGCTCTCTGGCAGGCGGGGTTGCTAGTCAGTGAAGTACTCGCAGTCATATTTAGTTTTAATTTAGGTCTGATTTTGTGATCTGTTAGCTCCATTAAGTTATTTAAGAGTTATAATCACAGTAATTTTAGTAAGCATATATAGACAGCAAGTGTGGTATGAATAAGTCTATTTCTCATTATTTCTATCAAATTTCATGTGCTTATATTATCATTTCAAGATACTGATTTTAATTTAATGCTGTTTAGAAAACAAATACATGTCCAAATTGGTTCCAGATGTGATTTGTTTCATTTCGTGTCTTTCAAGATATTTTTAATAGCTGATGTATTTGAGTGTGGTAGGAGGTTGCCAAAAGTGATACTTTTTGATTCAAGCTGGAGGAGCAAAACCTCTTCTCTAAAGCAAGAGAGTAATTTTTTCTTTTTTTTTTTTTTCAAGAAACCCTAATTACATATTTTAAGGAAAGGAAACTGCTTTCTGCTATGCATTAATATAATGAGTAATCACAGCTTTTCTGGCAAGATACATTGTTTGACCCCAGGTATTGTGGGAACTCACGTTACGAGAGGTTTAAGGCTAGAGAGCTGACAGCAGAACCAGCTTTCCTAAAGTGTGAAGCAGCTACATGCTCAGATGAGCTGAAAATAGATGGATCCCTGCTGAAGAACGCCATATAATAAAGATTGCAAAGAAAAAAAAAAAAAGACTTATTTAATTAAGCAAGTAAGTCTGAAACAGATACAAGAAATGTTGTGAAAGCTGTTGACTGTTTAGAAGTCTTGCAATGAAAAGGCTTTATGGCTTTTTTTTTTTTGTTTTTAAGCTTGACATAGATTATGAAGAGTGGAGAAAGGCACAGACTTGCAATACGGTTCCATTCCTAGGATTTTTACTTTTTAATCTAGAGTTTATTTTTCTAAGTGTTTAACCTTTTGCTTGCAGAGGATGTACATCGCAAAAGGAGACGTATAGCCCAAGCCTCAGACCAGTTCGGGACACAGCAGCGAGCTAGTACAGTTTAGGGCACAATTTCTGCAGATAAACATGCCAGCGTAGAATTAGCAAGCAAACGGCTCCTCAGTGCCCTCTTCCCGCAGACCCACTGAGAGTCTGGCCGTGCCGTTGCCACGTGGTGCTGGTGTGTGTGTTGTCGTGTGCGTGCAGGTATATAAAGGTACTGATATGATATGCACACCCTGCCGAGCTGGCTGATTTTTGACCCGTATGCTGCCACCATATGCAGAAGAGTTGGACTAAAACATTCCTGATTTTGTAGGGCATAAACGGGTGCTCCCCAGAAGCACTTCTGGCCCTTAATAGACAGGAATTCTGTAGTCTGATGTCCTCATATTCTGCACCATAGTACACATCTGAGTGCCTTTTAATTAAGCTCCATGCTTAAAGTTGTAAGGGGTAAAAGTAATCCTATATCCCTACAGATGAGTGTGTTTTCCAGGTTCAGAACAGATGCTGCTGTTTATTTCATTTTCATAAGTTTAGTAGTCATCAAAAGCTTTAACTAAAGTCTCATAAAGGCTCTTCTTACAGTGTTTTCCAATTAACATAATTTGAGGCGAGTTGAGGAGATTTTGTATGCGGAGGAGAATGTGCTGTTAATGTCCGTTCCCCGGAGGAAGAAGGACTTTCCTTTCCAGCACACAGAGGCGTGAAACCAGGGGGCCTTTTTTTTTTTTTTTTTTTTTTGATATTCATGGCCAAATTTGGAAGAGTTTTTAGCAGCAGCTTGTAAAAGTACTATTAAAAGATGATCCCAACGCTTCCTCCTCACCCTCCCCCCAGAAAAAGCCCTCAGTATAGATTTTAGTTACTTTCAAGCTCATAGATATTCAGTATATTAGTAAAGCCCAGGTGGAGATACGTGATAGCTGTTGACTTTGAAGCTAAGAGATTTTGGTGCTTGTGCATCTCCTGATATTATTAACAAAGACATGAAAATAGTTGTAGCATTAGGAAATTTGCTTTGGTGTTGGAGACTGCTTCCTTCCATCAATCATTCTGCTTCCTTCCATCAACCATTCTGTGATTCTGTGATTTGGTATTTATTAGTGCAATACCTACAAGGTTTGGCGCTCTCTTACAGCAGTGCCATTGTGGTGGATGATGGAGGAGACTGCTGGTAGCATCCTTCCCTCGAAATGGCCATAGTCTCTCAACCCCTTTATCTTCAAGGCTTCAGTAATGCGTGGCTCTTCGGCATTGCACTCCTTGAAGGACATACTATAGCTGCAGTCGTTCCTTTTATGACCAAAAAGAGTCCCATCTGCAAACACTTCCACCAGGTGTTGTTCCAACACTGCAGTTACTGTCATCATGAACTGTGCTGTTCATGTTTTCTCAATCAGGTACTTCTCTGGTCTTCATTGTGTCCCTCACTTGCAAAGTAACAGCTAAGTGAGCACCTGAGAAGTGAGGTATCAGTGAATGTAGCATGAACCCAAAGTCCTTGTATTAGCAGTTTTCTTTCTTCACCTTCCTCACATCACAAATATGTATCCATGGCAGACGTGCTAATGAAGCATGGCCATTTCTCAGATATGGCTTTTGTAACATGTCCTTTGAGGAGTTAATAAATGAAAACCTGAAAAGATGATTTCAGGGTCTCATTTTGCTTGCGGTACTATTTTTTTTTTTTAATTCAAACTTGGCATTCTTAAAATGTCTTTTAACATAAAAGAATGTGGAGATCTTCTACCTGACATGAAAATTAATTTTTTTTGTAGGACTTAATGAGTAGAAGCAAAGGAACTGTTTTGACATTTGAATATCTCTAGGAAAACATAATATGCCACAAAACGCACAAAACAAAGATCCTGATAATGCGTTGCTGTCAAAGGCTGTCCATTAGCACGCCTGGACTGTCAGCAGGCTTCCTGGGTGCCCGCATCGTAAACCTTCGGGGCTGGTTTCCACAGAGGCTCAGATGCTCAAGGTTGCCTATTGCAGCGTACTCCAAACTGAATGTACAGAGGGAATGGGAAAAGACTCTCTGTCAGAAAGGAAATGGTTGAGGGGGAATGAAAAGGGTTCCCATGGAAGTGTATCGACAGGAGCAAGGTCATCAGTGTTCTTCATATATCAACTGGGGAGACCGGTATTACCTAAAGTCTTCCTTAATGACCTAAGCACAGAAAATAGATGTGGTCTGTGATGAAAGTACAGGATTCCTCTTGCCTGATGGTAAGAGTGTAAAAGCTAGGTATCTAGTCCATGCCAGATATTTAGGCTTCCCTCACCACCGTGGAAAGGGGTAGGTACCTTCAGAGAGCAACTCATCCTTCTGTCCTAGACACCTATTCTCTACCTGGGCACGACCAAGGCAGGGAGGACCAGGACACCCCACCGGCATTAGCAGCCGGGGCAGTGTTTCTAGCAATGGGACAGGGTAGCAATTACTGCATAGGCTTAGCATATATGTACCTGAGAGAGGGTCAGCTGGAGCTGGCTGAAGGGAACATCTACTCAGATGATGTCCACAGCATGCCCTCTGTTGATTAGGTAACTTGGGCACCAAGGATCAGGTTCTTGTTGCATGATACTTGCATTCATAATTTGATAGTTTTTAAGGCTGAAATGGACCTCTCTGATTATTTTAGCTGGCCTCCTGTTTAGTACAGACCATAGAATTTTACTCAGAAGCTTTTGTGGTGGAGTGAGTTATTCTTCCCCATGATGTAAATGGTCGCTATTAAGCATGGTAATGTGTGGATGAATTTGAACTGATTGACTTTAATTTCTGATTATGATTATTGGCACATAAGTTTCAGTGATTGAACTAGAAGCTAAAGATATTAGATCACAAATTTTAAAAACCATGAAAAGACGGCGGCCTGGGGAATGGCACAGTTAGCCAGGTGAGCGTCTCAGTTCTTTTTGCGTTGTTGAAAAAGATAGACAAAAGTCGATGAGCATCGTAACAAATGTTGCTCTGCTGATGTTTGCTAGTTTGTTCAGGGGCTTACTGTATGTCATGTTTCCCATGAAGATACAGGAGATAAAGAAATGGTGGGCACAGTGATTTGCAAAGAAAAAGTGTGTGGAAATGCAATTTGGTAGTTCCTATCCAGACATTTCAGACTGCACAGGCTGAGTGGCTGCTGACCTCTGTACCCCTTAAAAGAGATCCGGATTTGCAATCGTTCTTGATTTCATTTATAAAAAGTGAGGCAGGGTTACATTGTTGCTACAAATCTACCCATGAATGCCACCATCACGTTTTGTGTATGGGTCACTTGCAATATCTCTGAAATATGAATTAGGCCAATGCCTGTTGGCTGGTATCTTCGGGATGACAGGATGCTACCTTACATTAGATAGCAATATAATTTTTTCACAGCTCAAAATAAATTTATCTGGCAGCCATAGACATATTTTTTGCTTGACTGACTACTACTCAAAACATTTTGTGACATTACAAATTCTAGCATGTGAAGCGTAAAATTTTATAATATTAGTTTTCCAAGTTTTCAGATGTTTGGATGGTATTGTATTAAAAAAAGAAAAAACTCAAGAGGATATTTTACTTGCTTGAATAAGCTTGAGCTGGAAGCTTAGTGCTGATAATGTGACTGATCACAGTTTATCAAAGACTGCACCAGCCAACAAAGCGCATGATTAATTTATTTTTATTCTGTTGATGCCAATGCAGACAAAGCTATCAACTGATGATCTGAACCTTCTGCTGTTTTCTTAGAGAGGTCATTGCAACCTAGGCAGAAGAAATGACAGAACTGGTGTTTTACATAGGTGGAAAATTAAAAACAAAGTACGTTTGATTTTTTTTTTTTTTTTTTTGGCTGTAGGAAAAACATCACGGAAAAAGATATTGAAATGAATAAGCACAGATCTTGAGTCCAGTCTTATTTTCTCTGCCGTGGATCAAGACTAACGCAGGCAAAGGCACTGATATGCCACCGTCGTTAAGACCGGTGTGAGCACCATGACCTGTGGAAGTGGCATTTCGTGGAAGAAAACTGCAGTCACCCTCTAATTGCAGCGTTAACTTGAATTACCTAAAATTTGCCTTAAAAGTAGAGTGAAAAAGACAAGGCAGACCACTTATTTTGGTGCTATATTAAATTGCCCATCTGCGGTTTTCAAATATTTGGAAGGTAGGCAGAGGTTGTAGGGAAGGTGCCAATGAGAGGCTGCGGTGCACAAGTCATTTCCATTGCCTGCCATGTGCTTTGGATAAATTCTTATTTTAGTTCAAGTGTGAACATTGAATCCCCTTTTTACTTTTTCTCACTTTTCAAATGCTTTAGCTAGACTCCGTAACGCTGCGTTGTTGCTTTGTACATCGCCGTACTCTTCTAGTTGTGTGCCAGGCAGCGCTGAACAGCATGGGGAGACCTGCCGTGACCGAGGACCTGCCCCTGCTCCTGGAGAATGATGTTAAAGTTATTGGCTTACCTTCTGTAACACAAACTTTCACTCATTTTTCTATTTTTCTATCGTTGTTGTATTTTATGCATTGCTAGTCGATACTAAAGACAAGGAGAAAAGCGATGGTGGAAGACTGTATACAAACTGGTTCGACTCCTTTGCTGATGTGCAGCCTCTGCTCTTGCGGGGGGCTTTGCCAAGCTAGGGAGATGATTAGAATAGGCTTTCACTGTGGAAACGGAAACATTATCAGCGTGTCTTATTACCTTGCAGAACCTGCCGTGTTTGAAGAACTTTCTTACATAAAGCTTAATTACATCACTTTCCCAGTACACTTAGTACCTGCCCTTTGCTCTTATTATAGCACCAAAGAAATCTCTGCTCCACGAGGCTCTGCTAGCGTGTGGTGCATCACAAAGAATTACCGGCAATTTGTGGTTTTACTTGACAACTGTAAAAGAAGAGCAGTTGGGACATCGTTGTTGGCAGTAACTGGGGCGCAGAAGGGCGCTGTGTTTGTGTTCTTCACTACGGATTAATCAGCGTCGGTTTCCTGCAGAGACAGGAGCTCGCTTTGGGGACGTGGTGCCTGGACGTGCGAGACGCTTGTTGCACTTCTCTCTTCAGAGCCCTTGGCAAATAGAATTTATGTCAATAAAGCCAGACTTAGCAGCATCAAACCTCCTGTCCCAGTGAAGAAAAGCTAAATCTGCACAGCATTTTAACATCCTTCTCTACTGCAATATTGGATTTTAAGCTCCCAACTGTAAAAAAAACCCTCAGAGTTTTATCCTCTTCAGTGGTTTGAGTTTCATTTGTGTCTGGTGCTGTTTGGACGCGGCTAGTTAGAGTTTCGGTGGTCTCTGTGTGGATGAAGGCTGGCTGTAAATCAGGAATAAGCCCGAGCTGTGGTGACTCTTTACAGTTACTGTAAGCATAAGGAAATGTATTTCTATCAGTTCATCAGATTGCAGTTCCCCTGGAATCTGACAGATGCGTAACTTGTATCGTCCCTAAACGCCCAAATCTATTCTATGCACTTGAAACGACTACCGAGTGCCAGGAATAGGGAGCAGAGAAGGAAATTAAAGGCCCCTCGTGGCTTGTCCCTTCTATCCGCTCTCACAGTTTGGGCTTCTCAGTTGCGATGCAGGCAGAAGCGAACAGCATCATACTGCAAAGGCAACCCTTGTCCAAACGAGATGCGGAAAAGAAGGAGAGTCTGGTGTCATCACGCCCCCATCCTGGCCTGTAATTGCATTAATTTTCCCACGGCAGAGGTTCGCTCTGGTGCTCGCAGATCAAGCCCTTGTGATTTGTCATTCATGCTTTACCCTGGAATATCTGTCACTCTTTGTGCGGAAAATCTTAAGGAAAAACATCTGTTTTCATCCCCTTATTTCCACAGTGAGAAGCTTCACTGAATTTCAGTGACATATATAATGAAAAACCCCACTGCCGACTCTTCCGTTTGGGATATTGTTATCTTGACAGGCCTCCAGCGGATCTACTTCGGAATTGGTACCCTGAGCCACAGAAAGGTTATTTGCGTTGTCAGCAGCAAAGCACTTCTAGCACTCGGATGACTGTCCCATTCATCATCTATCATTATAGCGCTTGAGAGGGGAAAAAAATCCCACCTAGAAAAAGGAGAGAAGTCAGCCCCAAACCTCAGCCTGTTGCATTTGTGTGTGCTGTTTCTCGATTTGCTAGTTTTGCTCCTTATGTTTGGAGTTAAAGCAGAAATAAAGGTATAATTGTTCCCATTGTTTGGGCTCAGATGGGGGAGAGCAAAAAGAACAGCGTGAGTTTGTGTTTTAAATGAGAAGTTTTATATATATATATATATATATATATATATATATATGTTTGTGTTTTTCTCTCTGCATTGGAGCGCTGAAAAGTGTCGCGGTGCAGCCACGCCAGTATGGGCAGGTTGAAGCCTGTCCTGGGTATTTTCATCAATTGGTCAAGTCAGTGGACCAGGAATCGGGGTCCTTAAATGTACGTGGTTAGTCACACAGAAGGGATCAGACTGAACACTTTATGGAGTCAGGAAGCTGTATAATTACGAGGCAAATTATGACTATCCATCTCGGGAGGCTCTATTGAATTCATGTTTTCTGGGCTGACATGTATTATACAGTATGATTATGGTAACAAAAAAACAACCTCAATTTTGAAAACTCTTCAAAACTACTAAAAGGGAGTAATTTTCACCTCAAAATTCTGAAAGAGTAAGTGGACTCTAACCTTAACACATACATGGGCATGTTGTAAATGTTTCCCTTTGATCTGTTGTTGCTGGACCAATTTAAGAGTTCTCAGTGTGAAGTTTCTTATTTCTTTTTATTTTTTTTTTTACATTAGAAGCCCTTTTTCCCTCCTTGTGCGTGTTTTTTCTTTAGAAGTTAACATTTTATAATTGCGGTAATGCCCTTTAGGGTGTATGTTAGGAACTACTAATGAGATGCCTTGGAGGTTTCATAATGACATGCTGAACAACAGTCACAGCACATCATTACCAGACCATTACACCCATCCCTAACAATAACAAATGCTCGTGCTTACGGTAATCTTATTGTCCTTTATTGTTTAATAAGAGAACCTTGGTTCAATTCGGCACCTCGCAGTTCAAGTGCACCAAGGGGAAGTGCCTAAAATCACAGACGTTTTGGCCAGGTTTCTCTGAGGGCCTCTGATTGCCAGGATGTGGAAGGACATGCCTTCTGGTGAGAATTATGGTGTTTTCTTGTTGCAGCTGGATTGAAAATGTTGTGGCAACCAGCCGTCTTCACTGCCAGCGTGTAGGTATGCCCTCTGCTCACTCCTCCTGCAGGGAGAGGCATAGAAATCAAATGCTTTTTAATGGGGTGGTGGTACTTGGAGAGGAAAAGGGTACCCGGTGGTTTAAAATTCCTTAAAAAGTTACCCTGATAGAGGCCCAAGAAGTCCCAGAGCAGATCCGGAGGTCCCTTGATAGAAGCTAGAGCGTCTCTGTGGAGGGAACAGAGGAAAACTATTTACAGAAATTCCCAAGAAAAGCTCTAATGGAGCCTCGCGAGTTCCCAACGCCATCTGTCCCCCTGCATGGTGCACGGGAGCCTTTACTGTTAACACCGCTGGCCAGTCTTCCCGTGCACGCTTTGGGGTGCAGAGGAGAAGCCAGAGTGCAAGAAGTGATGGGCCTCAACCCGGGCGTCAGGCACACGGGGTCCGTCGTACCGAAGAACGGTGACGTGCTCCTTCTAACAGTAAAAGCCAATGAATTGTTTAGAAAGGTGTTTTGAAGCATAACAGTATCAGTAAAATTTACATCAGTGCCAGAAGGCTTTAACATTTATTAAAGCTTCCAAATAATACATTTGCTATCTGGAAGTATTTGGTAGATGTGCCAGTCAGCCATAAAAAAAGCGAGCATGGGTTACTTCCCTAAGGAATCCGGCCAATTTTGCTTTCTCTAACAGGAGTAAGGTAGAGGATTGTAAAATGTCAAACAGCAGATTGCGCAGCATCATCAACTGAAGCAGACGGATGGAGCAAACATACCATTTATCTAACAAAAGTCTGTTTGGTTTTGTTAATTTAAATAACTGGATGTCTGAGTTAAAGTTGTGATGAGATTTTCCTCTTGGAAATCAAGACTGTGAGTTGGCTATGGTAAAAAAGTATCCAGGACCTTCTGGTTGCTCAAACTAATGCACCGAGTCTCTTCCTTGGGTAACTGAAGTTAGAGTCAGCCAAGCTAAGCACCAGCATACGAATTCAGGTTGGCAAGTGGATGTGGTTCTGTCTTCAGTTGCCTCAAATGGCCAGATAGATTTTTTGTTTGTTTGTTTGTTTTCCATATTGCTCAGGAAAATTTGACTTCAGCAGTAATAAAATAGCATTCCCCAAACATGAGTGTTCCACCAAGTCTATTCCCTTCATTTAAAAATAGCTGTCTCAGAAGTAAAAATTAAAAGTAAAGCACAGCAAGAGGTATAAACTGATGTTTACAGCTGATGCATCATGAAAGGTTTTATTGGCTTTAAAACAAGTCCTCCTCTTCTCTTCCTGTCGATGTGTTTGTTTTGTTTTTTCCTGTGTCTCTGGCTTCAAAATGTGTGTATCAAACAAAGGATGTTTGTTCTTAACTTACTGTCCATCTACTTCTTCTGTTCCTGCTGTACTTGAAGTCCTAATCCTTTGCTTACAATCCCATCCTGTGCTATTGCACTTGTAGGTTTAAGGGCCCAAAAAATCTCTTGAACCATGTTTATTTGTCTTGTTTGTATTTTGGCAGCGCTTAGTGGCTCCCCCCCTCTGCCAGGTGCTCTTGGTAGGCAAAGCGAGAGCCTTGTCTTGGAGAGTCTCTGAATAGTCAGGACCACTGGAGCCTTCCTACCTTCACTGGTAGTCGAGAGGAGTTGCCCCATGGAAAGAAACCTGTTTCTGCCCAGCCATCCTTGCAGCAAAAGCATGAGGGAGGATACAGAATAGATGCAACCAGGTGTAATTCTTGTGAAAAAGAGAGAGGGTTTCTTGTTCCCCTCCCAGAGCTACTGCCGGTTTTCAGGCACCCATCTCTGCCCTAATGGATTAGGGAACTTGGTAGTGCAGGACCTGCGATACCGCTTAAAACTGCTATATTCCACTCAAAGAGGCACAAAGCAGAGGAGCGTGAGGCCTTTGGGATAAAAGATTAAACGGCAGATAGCAAGCATCACGCTAATGGAGATGTCAGTTCGACACAGTAGGATTTCCTTAAACTAATTACCTCTGATTTGTTGAAGCAATGAAACAGAAATCAAAGTCTGAATTTATGCTGAATATCCTGCTCTGTTTTCAGGAGCTCTGCTCCCCCTGTACAATCCAGGAGCGTGACTTTTCATACATAGGTTTTTTTGCCATAGATGATTATTTTTTATTTATTTATTGGCAAGTATAATAATAGGAAAGTTGCATTATAGGGCAGACTGAGTGCTGTGAAGTACCAGGCTCCCATGACAGTAAATGCAATGATATCTTTCCCAAGGACACAGTCTGGATGATGATGCCTCTTGGAGACATCACGCCCCTGGAATTCAGGAGGAAAACAGCCACTACGCTATCCCAGGAAAAGTTGGGCAAGGCGCGTTGCATTGCATTGCGTTGCATTGCATTGCATTGCATTGCATGGGTTGCTGCACCCCAGACAGCGGCAGAGTGGGGCCCGGAAGAGAGGAGAGCAAAGAGCTCTTCTCGCCTCCGGGCAGTTGTGGGGCTCCAGTTGTGTTTGGTCCTGTGTGAGCCGAGTGACACGTCTTCCTGCATTGAGTGTCCCGTTGACTTGTGTCCCTGCTCTGGTGGGCTGTTGACATGCCGTGCAAGCTCTGCATTTTCCTGCTGGGATTAAGTTGTGCGTTCCCCAGGATAGTGCATTCATAGTATGGCTGCATGAAGAGGCCCCCTCATGGACCGTGAACCCCCTGAGATGTGGAAGAGGAAAGAAACATCTCTTCCCCAGGTGGGCTGGAGTCCAGGTGTTAGATGAGAATCAGTGAGTGGAGGTGGATCAAAGAGCTCTTGGGAGCAATGCAGGGAGTTTTCTTCTCCAGCATTTGGGAAAAGTCTCCAGATGGGAACAGAGACTCCCATAAAGACATGTCATACTGATGGGAAAGTGTGTTGAGGAAGCCGGGAGGAAGGGATCTGCGAGACACTTAGAGTGCCCGCCTGCCACCTGGTCTGCTGGTGGTCACCTGCGACCTTGTTGTTGCACGGCCCCTGCCCTGAGAGCAATCTTGAGTTGTTTTTTTTTTTTAACTTCATTGTTTTTTGAGGCCTTTACAAAAAACCATACCCTCATCTCAAGCTATTTCAATACGGTGTTTCTCAATAATTGAATCAATTTGTTACACTGTGAATTTGTTTCGGGTTGGGATCTGAGGTGATTAGACATCCTTTAAGCTTGTTCTTGCGTCACCGTTAGAGCAGCTGTGTGGCACGCGCCTCTCCCCCACCCCACCCACCTTCAGCAGCTCCGGGTGCAGCAGGACTGATTTAGCAGAATAGTTGTTACAAAGGAAAAATGGTACCATCCAAAGACCAAATGTAATTTGGAGAGAGAACACAGCAGACACGTAGCGTTGGGTGCGTGAGCACGTGCAAGATCTTGTCTGTGTGCAGAGCGGTAGATTTACAGCAGGGCTGGCTGTACTGTGAATAAATTAATCATTGGGCATAGCCAGTTTTCTGTTTATGAATCATGTATAATTCACCCTGATTTCTGTTACTGTATTTGTATTCACCGAATAGTTTGGATGAGCGGCACGGGGGTTGCTTATGAGTTGTTTACCTTGGCTGCGTGGCTTTCCTTATTCAGGTGCTTTGATATGCACAGCCTTGTTGCTGTGGTTTGACAAACATTTTTAATTTTTCAGCACGAAAATAGCAACTAAAACTCAGTAGGTGGTGAGTAAAAACGGCAGTAGGAAGAGCCTTGTTTGCGTATGGTATCACAGAGAGAGCTTTCCCCACGCGGACATTACCGTTAGTTACACGTGAACGTGGGAGGCGAGGTTTTAATGAATCTTTGGGAACATTGTCCTAGCGCGTCTTTGGGAACGATGTCCTGGTGGGATTGCAGCAGTTGCCTCCTGTAATCTTCTAGAAATCACTGACTGGGAAAGGGTCTGGGGTTCTCTGTGGATGGTGGAGCGTGATCCTGTAGTACCATTCAGTGTCTAGGAAAGCCCATCGTTGCCAAATAGAAAATGAGAGGGATGCCGCGCTCTTGAGAACGTGGCCATGTTCATTTTGGTGCCCACCACAGAATGATAAAATTCAAGGAAAAGCAGAAAAGTCATTCGTAATGTGAGCTGCTGTGAGACATGCTGTATCGCAGAGCTCATCTGCATGAACAATTAGGGAGTGACCTGATCCTCACGCAAATACAAACACGGAAAGATGATGTCTAGGACATGAGACTAAAGGTTTGTTCTGCCAGATAAATGCATAACAAAATCCAATAGATGGAAATTGAAGCTAAACAAATCAAAAATAAAATTTGTTTGACCACTGAGACTGAGTAATTGTTTGAAAAATTACTCTTATATGCTTAAATCAGGGCTGGAAGCCTTCCTAGAAGGTGTACTCTAGAGCAAACAGAAATTACGGAGCTGCTGCAACCAAGACGTGGTTGGATTTGGTGGCTGCATAATGCAGGAGGTCAGAGTATGCAGATGATCCCTTTAGGGGTGTAAGGTCCATAAATCTGTGGCACACTGCTAAGGCGGTGATAGGTGCTTGATAAATTACATTTATCGTGCACTTTCCCACCTGCACTCTTCCCACTGCGTCTCTCCCTGGGGCTCTTTCTGTCATTTCACGCCTGTAACGCTGCCGGCTATCTCTCTGAAAGGATGCAAAGCTAGAACTTGCTTTCTGGCTTGGTAAGCCAAACTGTGACTCCTGGATTCCCCGAGAAGGCTGCACATCCATCCATCTCTTTTCCTGGGCGTTTGGGGGATATGCGATCCATTTAGGTTATGCAGTTTGGAAGATCGTTGTTGAAGGTAGGAATAAGAGTTTTTGTTTATGGAACGGTGAATTTATATTCTGATACTGTAGGGTTTTAATCTATTTTAAAAGCTTGCAGAGTAATAGATGGGTGGGTTTTGTTGTAATAAAATGAAATATTCAAATAAATATATGCTGAGGCAAGTTTTAACTCTTCCAGGTTGTAAATGTCTAGTTTTTAATAGTATCTATTTTTTAGTATATAGTCTGTCCCATTTCTGTGATATATTCAGTGAGCTCCCAGTTGCTGCTAAATTATATATGGATATCTGATAAATGTGCATCTTATTAACTGAAACATATCCCTAAGATAAGCAAGTTTGTTTGAGCTTTTATTGTTAATTGAATTTTTTTCAGCAGTAGCAGCTGAAGGATTGCTAATGTTCATGAATTTGCATGTTGTTAAACATCTGTTCCTCTTAAGTGGTAGTTTTACCAGAGTTTCACTTAACTTGTAAATTCAAATCAGGAATAAAACAGGTACTCGGACTTTGAGTGGCTGAGCCGCATGTAAAGCAGACGGGCAGAGCGCGCTGCGGCGGGAGCATGTGCAATTAGGCAGCTCTGCCTAAGTGCTGCCTGTGCGGCACGCGGCTTGCTCTGCGCGCGGGGATGACCAGAGTTGTGGTCTTCAGAGTCATTTGATCGCAGCAGCAGGATGCTCTTCGTGCTATCGTCAGACCTTACAGAAACGTTGCGGTGCGGTTACCTCCAGGATAATTGCTGTAAAGCGCTGCCTGGTAATTTATAGAAGGTGTTCTCTGAATAAGCAAAAGTCAAATGATTTAAGATCAAGATTAAGATTTGGTTGGGTTTTTTTTTTCCCCACCCTAAATCAGTTTGCTTGGACCTAGTACTTGCAGCCTATGAAACTCAGAGCAGCTGAAGGTTCAAAGTTCACACAAGTGCTTTAAATTGCAGGAGATCTCCGAATTTCACAAATTTTTCAGGATATACTTGTCTTACTCCAGTGATCTGCTACATTTGCTCAGCTGCAGGCAGAGTCAATGGAAAGTGGATCTGTTCCCGTACCATGCTGGGAAGAGCAAAGTTTTTTCTGTCTTCATTACTGTTGCACAGAAGAAGTAGGAGGAAGCTCTGCCCAATCTGTCCGTGCATGTGCAAAAAAGAGCAATTAAAGGAACAGGAAGACAGGTAGGAAGAGACAGATAGAAAATTTGCATGGGGGAGTAGGGATTTGCAATGAGACCCCTGAAGAACTGAAGTCATCTTTAATTTTCCCGTCCCTGTATATGCCTGCTCTGTTGAGTCAAACAAGCCAGGAGGCCATGGATTATTGGTGTAGCAGGTTCACATAATCATCTTACTCAGATTCAGCAATCTGATGTTTTGGGACCACATGTTCACAGTTTAGGCATGCAAACACATTCATTTTGTATGCATGAAAACGGGCTGTTGCTGATAGGCAGTTTAGCCGTAAATGGCACAAGAATTAAGGAACAATGCTTATAAATAAATTTGGATCCCATAAGATCCTTTTCTGATGCTTCTTAAAATACCAGCTAAAGCCTGAATAAAGTATACAAAAGGATGGGCTAGTTGAAAACAAAACTTTTCTCAAATCCTTTTATTTTTATCTAGGAATGTTATTTCCAGTAACCACATCTCTTTGCTCTATGGAAATGGGTAAGAAAACAAAGCTTTGTGCTCCCGTCTCCTGCACTGAATTTCTTCCTAGTGCTAGAAAACTGCCATAGGAACAGCCTTAAAATAGCCAAGACAGTCGAAGAGGAACTGTCAAAAAAAATGACACCCCCAGTGCCTCCTGCCTTAGAAACGACACTTTTCAGCCTGTTCCAGGCAGCTCTTTATCGCCGCGTTGGGTGGTGCTGTAGGGTTGCCCTGAGAAGCAGCACGGCTGGAGCTCCTGGTGGTGGTGGTGGTGGTGGTTGGTCCCGGGTTGTCGTTGGGCCTCAGTTTCTCCTGCGGCTGGGCCAGGACGGCACTTGCTGCTGCTTTGCAGCTGGGCACGCGATGGATAATCACGTGGGAATGCGGCAAGCCGGCCGGAGGCTGACGGCTCTGAATGTCATTCCCGGTCGCGATGGCCAAACTCGCCAGCTTTAGGCGGCAAAGGGCATTGGCATGAGGTCAGATGAGCCCAAAACTGCAGGGGTTTAAAGGAAAGGCTGAGCGCCAGCTCGGGGACGGCACACGCTGCTGCTCGGGCAGGAGCGAGGACGCCAGTTCAGACGGCAGGAGAGCCGCCCCGCGGCTTTGGGAGATGCTCTCCAGAACTGCGGGGGCTTCCATGGTTCAGAAGAAGTTTGAGTCACGGACTGTCCTCCTGTGTGGGCAGCCACGTCCTTTTGTACTTAGTCCGGTTGCTATCAAACACACCGCTGTTATCGCTGGTCTTACAAAGACCTGCCGGTACCAACTGCCCTTAGCGGAGCCCCTCTAGCTGTGGTCAAAGATGACCTGTGGGACTCAAACCCTCTGAAGGCTCCTGTACGTGTTTAGGTTCCTACCTGCCGTCGGCTTAGCTATGCTCCAGGGAATCCGAGATTGCTGCTCTATAGGTGTTACCAGATCATTTTTGATATTTAAAAAAGTACTGGCATTTCTAGTAATCATTGCATTGTAAGGCACGTTGCGGAATAGCATTTTACAGCAAGATTAGTTTATCCATCAAAGAAGGCTTTCCATTTCCTCCCTTGGGTTTTCCTTTTTTTTTTAATTTATTTTTGTATTTTAACTTGCATTGCTCTGAAAGACACTTAATCCCCGGACTTGCTGTTTTTCTGTTATCTGCCTTGGCTCAAAGGAGGATTGAGGATTGGTCAGGAGTCCCGCTGTAAAAGTCCGCTGCAATTCACAGAAACCAGGAGTAAAATTTTCAAAGAGGGCAATTATTGAGGGAACTGGATTAATGATCTGTCATCACAATTTAGCCACATTCACCGCTGACCTTTCACAGAGAGGATGGTCTTGATGAATGTAGTTCATTACCAAGTTCTGACATGAAAATAGAGTGGCACTCTGTGTTTCTTGGCAGGCTGATCAATATTTTATCTGTCAAAGCATGCAGAAGTGCTAAACAGAATGAATTACGTAGCTGCTGCAAAACAGCAAGGAGCAGGCTGGCTCTGAGCGAACGGAGCGTGTAAACGTGACAGTTGGTACTTGCCACACTTTAGCGACCAGACTTTAATACTTGGGATCTTTCTTTACTGGGGGGACGTTGAGGAGCCTTTTCAGACCACTTCTGGGGTTTAAGGGCTTGTTTGTATTAAAAAATTGCCAGAAATCCCTGTCTTTTAAGCTTGGCAAATACATTGACGTTGTATCCAAAGTGCACAGGAGGGAGCTGCACCTGGGGCGAGGTTTGTTTGAAAGTCGCCAGCAAGTTTTGTAGGGTCTCCCAAGTCGGAGGTGAAGCTCGCGGGAGGGACGCAGGGTGACCTCCAGCAGCACGGTGGTGACAACGGCATCGCTCTGCCCCAGCATCTGACCGCAGGGGAAAACCCCAGCTTTTCCTGGGGAAGGCTTGTGTTTGTTGTACAAAGCATTGCTATCGACTTATAGCTGTTTTCAGAAAGTAGAGTGGCCATCAACAGAAGTGATAGAGGTGCTCTTCAAAAACCTCTTGAAGTGGGGAAAGGGGCCTTTTTTAAAAATTTTAAAGTGTGTATGTGCACACCCAAGCTGGAACCCATGGGCATTAGTATTATGTGGTGTTTTTAAAGTTGACATAACCCTTGCATTAGAAGATCAGTCATTTAGTTTTGATGTCAAATGCTGACAGTGTGCCCTTAATTCTGTTCTTCTGCCTGATGGACCAGGAGTCCTGCAGAATAAATCGTGTGGGATCATGGTAAAAGATAATATCCTAATGCAAGGGGGAAATGAATCAAGGTTGGACGTGCCAGAAATGGGGGATGGAGACAAGAACCAAGCTGGCACAGGCAGGGAGACAGGAAACCTTGGCTCCTCCAGCCCACACGGGGTTAGGGTTTAACGTGGAGAAAAAGGAGCCCAAGCTGGTTCTGATCCCATGTAGGACTTTGGGGGAAAAAGAGGGGGGAAAGGGTGAGAGGGAGGGAGAATTGCAGAAGCTGTGCGCCATGTCTGGGGGGGGGAAGAGCTGAACCATTGCTCCTCCAGCAAAAGCTGTTTGATACTTGCCAGGTGTCCTGATCTACCCTCCTTTTAGGCACACTCAAGAAAGTGGAATTTTTTCTGTTTTCTCCTCTTCTCTCGTTTTCTGTGATGCTAGAGCTAATAACCTTCCCTTCCCCAGAGCTAATTCCCTTCCCTTCATCGAATCAGGAGCTGCTTAATCGGGATATCTCGCACATGTCTGGCTTAAAACCAACGATCATTTATAGCAATTACTACTAGAGCTTTGCAGAGACCGTGTTCTGCTTTCGGCGGCTGCCGGTTGACGGTGTGCTGCACATCCCGCCTGCTGCCTGGATGCCCTGCCGTCTCCGTGAGCTTTCCCTGGCCTTCGCTGGCTGGCTGTGGCTCGTGCCCGCCGCGAGCAGCCTGCTTTGCTCGCCTCCCGCCGTGAATGCCGGTCGGGACCGGAGGCGAGGCACCGGCTGCAGAGGGGCGTGCGTAAGGCATGTGTCTTGCAGCTCAGTAGTGCAAGAGTCTGGAGTTGCAACGTTCGGAGATAAATTCAAGTCTCCCCGAAGCCTGAAGGTGTTTAATTCAGGAGCAGCTTTTACAGTGGTCAGTTTTAAAAGCAAATTAAAATTGATGCTCTTAAAAACACTACACTTAATTACTTATTTATCTGGTGCGCATTATAGCACTGCTCCCCCGGAGTTCAGGATTTGCCTGCCGTCAGTAGTTAGGGTGTTTATAGTTCAGGTTGGTGATAAGTAGCATTTATGAGGAGAGGACTTAATAAGAATTTAGATCAGGCTGAACGTGAGTGAGAGCAGCAAACAGTGACATTGCTTGTGTTCCTCATCCTCAAGGCACATCCCTGGCAGCCCCGGCCGCCCAGACACCCACTCATGGCTGAGGAAGGGGGACCCAGGCCGGGGGCTTACGGGCAGCAGTCCCCGAGCCACCCCTGCTCCCTAACTCCCGTGGATCGGCACGGCCCAACCACGAGATGCAGAGCATCTCTGCGGCTTTTTTTCTGACCAGCCCTCAGAAAGGGTAGTGGGGAAGGATGATCAAGCGCGTGTGGTAGTAGTTTAGGACGTGGAAGACATCAGAGCTGTCTTCAGCTTGTCCCAAATCTCTGTGCCTTTGGCTCTCTGCGTCCCACTTCCCCAGCTAGGATGGGAAATGGTGTGGTGAGCATCTCCATAGGCTGTATGGAAAGGTGTGCAGCTGGAAGCAGCGCGAGAGGTGCTCACAGTGGCGTTTCGAGGGTTTTTAAACACAGAAGGGAGGATTCCTGCGAAACCGCGCTTAGGAAAGCAGTAGCATCCACCTCCCGTTGTGCCGGCCAGGAGAGCAACCTCCGAAAGGAGACCTCTGGAAATGTAAAATGTGTCTGTCTGGTGTGTCAGCGCTGGGTTGCAATTGTGAGAAGAATCCAGGTCCCCAGGAAGTGCTAACAAGGAAACCCAGCCGAGAGACATCTACTAACAAGCCCTGCCGAGGAGAGCAGCCTGAGATGAGATAAACTGCTAATGATGAGTTCAGGTTGTAAAGGAAACTGCTGGAGGCACTTAGCAAAGCGGAGACAAGAATGGGAATAAGTGAGAGGGCATAGAGATGATTTTTCTGTGATTCTTTTTGTTTAACAGCTGTGGTTATAATACCTGGAAGAACAGCAAACATACAAGAGGCAGCACTGCTGCCAGAAACCTAAAGGGAGAGTATTTAGGAGATAAAGCTGGTGGATTCCAGGCACAAAATAAGAAGATTACAAGTGTCATTGACAGCAGGAGATGGGGGGGCAAGAGAAGGAGAGCAAGTGCAGAGCTGTCCTTAGCAAGACCTCTACAACCAACTCCAAAGAAGGGCTGTTAGCAGTCTCGGCAGGGAAGATAACCAGGTTACAAGATGAAAGAATAATGCCTGGTAAAGGAAGGGAAGGATTTTCGCAATGGGAGAGCCTCGCTGTCCTTGGCACTGGCTTCCCAAAAGATTCAAGTTGTCTAAATGCCTATCTTCCGCTCTTGGAGAAGAGGAGGTGTGGAGGAGTCTTGCGTGGGGCACCTCCAGTGAGCCGCATCCGCATGTGCTCACCGGAGTGCCATAGACATTGCCTTTAAAACAGCATTAGATCCAGGCTGCGAAGCATGAATCAAACACCCCAAGCACAGAGGGTTTTGGAATTAATGCTTTGGCCAAGGCCAATTATAATGTCATAGTTTCAGGTCAAACAGACTATTACCTTTGACCTGCAATGTTTTTTCCCCCTGGTTTTTCACTACAGTGAGATTCAGTATATAAATTATGCATATATAGAGAGACACACACATATATATGTATAGTTTTAGTCCGTACAAAATGCATTTTCCTGTCAATCTTTCAGTTAGCCAAACAAACAAACACAAATTATTAATCCCGTACCCCTAGGATAGAAAGTTATTGGTTTTACTCTTTCCTTTGCATGTTATGAACTGCTGGTTTAGTGAAAATACAATGCTTGGTTTTAAAACGACTGCTTTTGCATCACTGCGAACCTCAAATGTCACAGATGCCAGGGAAATTTTTCCAAGGCATGAGACCTGTTGAGGCTGTCGCCTTCGCCCTGGTGAGAGGCAGGGCTGCCGCCGGGGTAGTCACCTCCAGCAGAGCTGCAGTGTCGTTCTCGTCAGAGAAAAGTGACAGATTTCTCAGAGCTTCTAGCAGAGGCGGAGCATGGCAGCCTTCTGACTGTGGCATGTGTTAGCAAAACGTGAAACTGGGCTTACTTTTTAAAGAGCAGGTGTAATTGTTGCATTGCTGGTTTTCCTTGCCATGTGTGGGGTGCAATGGCACCATCCTGCATTCAGGACGGGGCTCCGTTGGGTAGTTCACCCTTGACACCCGACAGAGCAGCAGTGGAAATCCATAAAAAAGGGTTGCCTGAGTGAGTCTGTAGCAGGATTTACAAAACCACTGGGAATTGCTGCTGGAGGTGGTCCCCAGCTCCGTCTTTCCGTGTTTTCCTTGATTTCTCTCTCTTTGAGCATCGGCCTTGCTGCTGCCACAAGACCATCACGAGCTGGACCCCAGATGTTCAGGATGTGAGATACGATGTCTGTATTTAGACAGCAATTCCTTGCAGATACTGCTTCTATTTCACCAGACAAAAAAATGCTCCAAGCAAATCTGAGCTGTACACATCGTCACAGGCTTCTCACTCGTTTCAAACCTGACTCGTGCCGTTGCATTAACGCACAATTCATATTAAACTTCTATTTAAACATGTAGTTATGCTTGTTTTTGGCTGAAGCATTTGAGGAACCATATTACATCCAAGTAATTCTTTAAGCAGGTGCATGGTATCACACTGATACCAGGAACTGCAGTTAGCCAAGAGAGGTTATCTATATAAGCTTAATACAGTGAGAAGAGGAGATGTTAGGGCAGATGAAGGGACTTCAGAAGTACTTTGATCTTCTCCCAGTGCTGACTTTTGTGGGCAGGAAGAGGATTAGGATCAAGGTGAGTCAAAAGGCTAGCAAGGGAGTAAGGCTGTTCAGCTGGAAAGCATTACCCCAGGCAGCAGGTACGAGCATCTAGAAAAAGATCTAACTGCAGAAGACAAAAGGTCTGAAAACAGTAAAGAAGAGCTGCTTTGGTGTATGCTACTGGCAAAAGCAGATAGGAGGAAGACATGAGAAATAGAAAGGGCCTAATGGGAGTTGTCAGGGTTGAGCAAATCCGGTGACTGCAGCCCCCAGCAGTGGTGACCGCGATGTGCGCGCGCAGACCGAGGTGCGACGTGACGTCCTCCATGTAGAGGATGCTGCCAGTGGGTCAGCCCACCCTGATGGCACCACGTGGACTGCTGATAGCAGGCCTTGCACTCGCAAATAAAAACCACAAAGCAACAAGAGAGGTGGAAGCAAATTAATTCATTTCCCTTTCTTCATTAGCCTTAGATTCTTCTCTGGGATTAAGGTTTTACTGAAGAGAAACTCCATTATTGCAGTGGCCAAAGCCCCGTTTACAGCAGGATTGCAAAATTGCTTGATTGCTCTCGGTACAGCAATGTTTTTGTCTTAAATAAGCACGTGATGGAAAGAAAGAGATTTTTCTGTACCACCCTCAGAATGGCAATCAGATGACCCAATGCTGGAAAAAATACAGGAATATAGATACACAAGGCAAGAAATAGCAACTGAGTAGCTCAGTTTTTCTGTAAGATGAGACTGAGCCCACATTCCCAGACTAAAGGAGAGTGGGACCAAGACTTCCTTTTGGAGATTGTTTAGAGAGGAGGAAAAGTTTTGCACTTCTCGACAGCTGCTTCTCTTGTCACTGGCTAACTGGCTCCAAAGTGATGTCTGTGTCCCTGAGCAGTGAGAAGCTCTCACATCTATGAGGGTCTAAGTTCGGGGCAGAAAATAAGCCTTTTCTTGTGGTTATTGCTCCTGTAACAGCAGGACACTGACCTGAAGAGCGAGGGCAGGAGTGGCCTGTGTGTCTTCTCTCACCTTCTGAAGTCATGGTGCTTTTGAAGTTATGAGCACAAAATGTGAAGGGTGAACGAAAAGCTCAAAGGTAGATGGGTTTGCTGTCAGAGAACTGCCTCCCACCTGGAATTTTAATTGCATTTCAGTTGGAGTGGGACCAGAGGATGAAAAATGATGCAGCTCAGCAATAAAAGGACAGGGAAACTGGTTGTCAGTATGCCAGGGTCTTCTCTTACTTTCAGAGGAATAATGTTTGCAGTCTTCAGGTAATCTACAGGAGCATTGTCCCTTATACTGAGGTGAGACCAGTCCCCTCCAATTTAATCCAGCTGGCTCAGTGTTGGGACTTAAAATACAAGATTGTGTTAAAACCACCATTCTGGCATGTCCTCTTTTGTGCCCGGCAGGAGTAGTTGGCTAGGTCAGTCCTGCCAGCCGGTGACGGCGGTTGCCTGCACAGTGTGCGGGGCGGCTGGCTCCAGAATCCGCTCCAGTGCAAGGTCGGCCAGGTTAGTGCAAAGCACTGCTCAGTGGTTTACACCAAAACAAGCAGCTTTGCACCAAATCGAGTTGCCCTGCATCATTTTCTGCTAAGCTCTGCTGGACAGCAGTTGAGCAGAAAAGGACATCAACTTTTATACCAGTCGGTCATTGTGGACGTATTTCTTCTGTAAGAGGATACTCTTAAAGCAGAACAGGGGGTTCCCCAGGGAAGCATCACTGAAGAACTGACTTCGGTATGCTTAGCATGCTCGGTCAGAAGTTGCAAGCTCAGGAAATGTTTGGGCTGGTGCCTTCAGGCAGGCTGGTGTCACTGCAGAATGAGTGGCTTGAGGGCTTTTTGCTGATAGTAAGATTTTTTTGCATGTTAGGGGTTAAGGCAGCCCCTTCCTACCTCGCTCCCAGGTAGGGTGATGCGCACGGTTAGCAGCATTGCACCCCAGCTGCCTGCAGGCTCTGCAGGTTGCTCGCTCCATCGGTGGCCAGTGCGCTGCATTTAAGGATTCCTCTTTCTGTAATGCAAAGAGAGTGAGATAAAACATTTAGTGTCCCTGGGGGTTTCATGCCTCATTGGCCCCAGATCCTCCGGGTTTTCACTCATGAGTCAGTCCTGCATTTTGCATGGTACAGGACTCACAAGTGCCATTTGTTTATGGTTGCAGAGCTTTCTAACCATCAACTTCTCAGGATTTATTTTTACTTTATAATCATAGGACGGACAAATTTATTTTATCTTTATAAAAACGTAGAGCAAATTTAACGTGGGTGGGGATTATGAAGCTGAGTGTGGAAGTCTGTAACCAAAGCTCTGTAATCTGGAAGGTAACATGCTCAAGAGCTTCCTTGACAGTAGGATTTAGAAAAAATGTCAGCTCTTACAAAAGGTAATGACTAGAGGATTTCTTAAAGTATAGCCTGTGAGTGGTACTGTGCGGACAGACAGCCTGTCTTTGATTGTGCCTAATTTTTCTCATTAGAAGTTCAGTCTTTTAGAAGGATCAAGGCAAATGTGCGTGGTCCAGTAATGCAGCCTTATCTTTTAGGTGACGCGTGCACAACGGCAGACTACAGCCGGCTTAAGAGCATCCTCCTAGACCTTCAGGCTCATCGTCAGAGCCCTCCGAGGAGCCCTGCGGAGGACAGAGCATCCCAGAAGCGCTCCTTAGTCGAAGACATGTTTAAGCACTTGGATATAAACAGTGATGGGCATCTCAGCAGCTCTGAACTGGCTCAGGTGGGTTTATTGCTCAATGAAAATTGAATTATGAAGTGGATTGCATTTTTCATTCAAAGTGTAAATCGAATATAGCACAGCAGAATTCTTGTGAGAATGGTCGTTTGTAACTGTCTGTCCAGCAGGTGAAGGAAGAAAATCGGCTGCAGCGTGAGTCTCTTTCCCCATCTCTGGGGAGACGGTGTTGTCTCGAACATTTGAAGCTCCTTTGCAAACAAACAGCACGCCGTTTTTCCAGCGCCGTCCTTGCCCCTGAAAAACAGATGATAATCCTCACTACTAACAGTCCTCTTCTGAAGTGCTTCCAGTTAGCTGGCTGGTGTAGAATTAGTCTGGATATTTAGATGTATGTAAGTTAGGAAGAAGCCTCGTACCTCTTCTTTCCTGCCTTTTGGACCTTGTATTACCATACGTTAACATGACAGTAAAATTAAAATATTTTAACAGGCTTGTTCTCCAAGGATCCCCATGCAGATACTGAAATGTTGATTAGCTGAACCTAATAACATTAGAAAAGGTGCAGAGCCTGAGAAAACTGCTATTTCTAATTATGGGCCTGCTGTGCTGTTTCGGTTCATCTAATGGGTAGAGTTAACCCAATACGCAGCGCAGGCACGTGAACCGGTCACTCTGCCTGCCGAACTTGCTCTTTTCCAAGCGCTCTTCAGAAGTGCCCGGTTGTGCTTGCCGTTGCGCTGGATAATGGAAGCTGGGAGCAGGGAGGACACAAGCAAGCTTCCTGCTCCCTCCCCGGCGCTCGCTGCCGAGCAGGACGCTTTGCTCTGAATTTTAATCCCAACACTGTTGACATGACGTGAGAGCCTTTTTGCACAATGCAGAGTGTCAGCGCAAATTCTCTCAGATCTCACAGCTATGAATATATACAATACTTCATCTAAATTCGATGATTATATGAAGACATGGTAGATGTAAGAAAACACTTTTATCTGAATTCAGAGCCAGCTTTTGCATGGTGACATCTAAGTGTCTGTTCTCCTCTCCAATTTTTTACCCTTTTTACATGAAGCTTATTCCATCAGGATATTAAAACTCAGCTCGCGTGGAAATAAAGGTTTGGCAGCCTGCGCACCATTATCATTAGGAGGCAAGAACGCCCTGCATTTTAAAGGACGAGAGTTCAGTGCCTTCAGGCCTGCAGCAAAGTCGCTGCGGGCTTCGTTTGCCGGGGTGCCTGCTGCCCAGATCTCTCTCACAAGAGCAAGCGTAGACCTTGCCTACTCTATTTTTTTTAATTCTCCTGTTCTCCTTGTGTTACTAAAACTGCTCCAGCAGGCTCCTGCTCTCCATGCAGCCCAAAGTCCTTGGCTGGTGAAGGTTTTCGCCCCGCTGGAGCTTGCTCCAGATCGTTGAACAAACCGGATCAGCAAAAACAGCATTAAAAAACACTGAACCTCCAGCTCCCTCCTCGCTCGGCTCTTCGGGAGACTCGGTCAGCAGCTCCAAAAAAGCAGCCTGGAGGCAACGGTCGTCTCGCCCTTGCTCCGCAGCTTCCCTGCAGCCCTGCACGCGGGTTAGCGCAGCCCGAGCTGGCGAGCGTTGCGGGAGCGCCCGCGGTGTGCGCACAAAAGCTTTCGCCGGCGTCACGACGTTGGCAATGTAACCACCTCTCCAAAGACGTCATCGTGCCAGTTAATGCTAAATACAGACAAGCCATGTATATTTTTAATCCCCCACTCGCGGGTGCAGCAGTTTGAAGGTGCCCCCGTGGCAGTTGCCCCGTGAGCCCCCGCAGAGCTTGCGCGCGGGCGGCAGCTGGGGGCTCTCGCGCTGAACCAACGGCATGTCTGTGCTGCATTTCTTCTTTTTAGTTCTTGCACCAAGGTGATTTTCATGTGCTATTACACGACCAGTTTATTCCCCCCGTTTTTAAGAGATTTATTAGCTAATAAGAGATTTTTAATTTTCCATGTTATAGTCTCAACAGATTTTCTTGGCTTGTTAGGTAGATTTGTGATTGATTTGTGTTGGCTCTTTTAATTTGAAGCTCTGTGCAACTTCACATTCCTCCAAAGACAGGCGTTTTATTGCCCACCGGTAGAGGAAAATAAAATGAATGTGGTGCAGTGGGAGATACTGTGATCTCATTCTCTCTGGCCACCAGATGAGCTGTTGCTGTGCATTTCCTTTGTTTTATTTAAAAGAAAAATAGTCTCTGGAGCACCACAATCTTGTCTGCAAAGAAAAACCCGAGACAGGTAACGTGCGCAGCTGCAGGAAAACCAAAGTCATTTTTAGGGTTTGAATGATGGTCTTTACGCCTGAAGCGGAGGCTCAGTGCAGAGGGATTTCTCCCAAGGGAAAAGCTGGAAGCGGAGCCCCTCCGGAGAGGACGGCAGCCTGCTATGTCCCCTTGCTCCCCAAATGCCCTGTTGAACGGTTTCCTTCTGGACACAGCAGGGTGAAATATCCAAGCAGTTTTGCAGCCGTGGGTATACAAGGCTATTAACAATTGTAGTAATTGGAATGTTATTTCCATTTAAAACTTTAATGCATTTTAAAGTCAGATTCATAAATCTGCCGAGTATGTTGCAGCTAAAGGTTTTTTTTTCTCTGACATTAAATCAAAAGGACTAGTAAAAACTTGTCAGTCTTATGAAAAGTTAATCAATTTTCAGTACAAAAGTAGACAAAGGGAAATTTCCATCTTTAGAAGATTGATCTTGGAAGTTATGGTTGATCTCACTTTTATTGAACATTTTTACTCGCTAGGTGAAGGGTCATTTTTTTAGCATTATTACTTTAAATTGCTTTAATATAATGGGCCAAGGCTGGAATAGCAAATAAAAGCATCTTTGGACTACAGCAGAAAGCCTTCCTGCTTTGCAGATGCAATATTTCAACAGTTTTCTTTGCTCTGAAATAAATTTAGAGAACCTGTCATTTTAATTATGCTTGGGTCCAATTTGGGCTTTTGGCTAACTTGGATGTATGACATCTAAAGCTTCTTCAATTTCTCTCTGGTAGAAATTGTGAAATGTTTAGAATATATAAGAAACACTGTGAGATGCTGAAAAACACATTAGTGTTGAATGCAGCGTCGGCTCTTGCCCATTCTAGTCCTAAAGGCAGAGGATGCGATTGCATCCCTTCCTAGAGAGGAGAGAGAAAAAAAATCTTCTCTTCTCCTGGTTGAGTATTCAGGTTTGGATAGTTAGCTCTTTTTATGGTATTGGAGCCCAAGCTATTCCTGTCCTCTAAGAAACGGTGGGTCTCAACCCCCTCTGCAATGTCACAGGATGTATCTGGAGGAAGGAAATCCAGGTAATGCTGTCCCTGATCCTCAAGAAAAGTCTGCCCAACCCTTCTCCTCCCTCTCTTTTCTTCTCTTCCTTCCTGAGAGGTCTGAACGCAAGAGCCCGGGCTGGAGCATTTGCTGAGCGTGCCGGGGTAGCCCCATGGGCTGAGGGCAGTGAGCTCCTCTTCCATGTGGGAACGGTGTGCTCAGTGCCCAGGGCACGGGCTCATGCCACCTTGTACACATCCCTTGAAACTGTGCCGGTCTGTAAGAAGGAAGGGGAAGCATAACCTTGCCCAGAGATGGAGGAATTGCCTTCGGCAAAAAGAGGAGAGGGCTGGGTTTGAGCCCTTGTCTCTACTTCTCTTTGTGTATTTTATCCAAAGGTTGTTTAATGAAAAATTTGCTGGGGGCACAAGGACCGGAATCTGTAGCTTAGCTTTACGTGTAACATTACATGCTCTCTTGGCCCCAGGTAATGAAGAAGGAGGATCTAGAGGAGGATTTATTGGATTGTACGCTAGAAGACCTTCTCCGATTCGATGATTACAACAACGATGGCTACTTAACCCTGCAAGAGCTCTACACAGCCTTCCGTGAGTCATGATGCTCTTCCATGTCCTTGCTGTTGACAGAGGGTGGGCCAGGGACTAATGTGCGTGAACATCTGTAATGGCAGTGTTGTCTTCCAAGACACGATCAGCAAAGATAATCCCTTTTTGCATTTTGTACCATGAAAATTAGTATGAAAGGGCTTGTTTCTAAAGCTTACTGTGCTCCAAAGGACTGAGCATGAACTAGGAGGTCGCTAAAAGCGTGCAGGACTAATTGTTTTGTTCTGGTTTCTGCTGTGGTTCTTGCTGGAGGCTTCTTGTCGATGGCACTGGAAGGATGTTGGTATTGTGGCCAGGTCTGTAGACCTAAGTATATGGTTTCTAAGTAATCCTGAGGAACAGAATATGTGTGGGAAAGCCTTTTTCTTCTTTCTTTCTTTCCTTGAAACCTGTCCAAATGTGCTGTGGCAATGTGAGTTAGTTTGGTGCGAGGGAGGTATTTTACTGAATATTGTGCCTAGGAATCACGTTTTCTGCATTTCGTTTCCATGTTAGTAAGTAAATTACTGTGTGATCTCGATGCATGTCTCAGCACCATTTGCAAGTATCCCTAGATCACCGAGCTACTTAAACAGTGTGACAATGAAGTATTTTGGTTATTCCATTTATTTTCATAATATTATGTTCATGCTTGAAGTTAAGCCTCCATTGAAGTACTTCCCTGGAAAAGGGACACGCTGTCCCCTTCACATGGATGGGACAAGATTTTATTGGTGCCTGCAAAGCCCTTTGAGATACTAAAAAAGTAAGAAAGACAGAAAATGTTATTTTTTGTAACAATCAGGTTAGTGAGCTACAGCGTACGTGCACGTGGTTTATCCCAGGCGTTGTTAATTGTCGTTAAACAGAGGCCGGATTCAGCCGTTGAACTGCTCCAGGCCGGCACGTGACCAGTACCAAACCAGTTACATCGTGAGCCACCTTCTCAACTCTCTGCATATGGCATTTTAAAGATAAAGTAATTTCAGTAAGGGGATTCTGTCCCTTGATTTAATATTATAAACCACGCAACTGTGACGTATGAGTGCAGCACAGACACGCTAAACGGAGCCGCCCGCTCCCATCCCGCTTGGGGAGCCCAGCTCAGTGTGCCGAGAGGGCCAGGGCGAGCCGGCCCCTGCCCTGCAGCGAGTGGCACGTTCATCCTCGGTGTTACCTGGCAAGCTGGACTGGAAACGCAGAGCCTCTATTTTTACTGAATCTCCTCTTTTCTAAAGAGGGTGGTTCCTGTTTTCTTTGCTTCCAGCTTTCCATAAAAAAGAAAAAAAAACTCTTGGGATAATAATATTTAAACTGCTTTAAAATTAGCCCCAGCTGTCACCTTGGACCTGTTTGAACCACATATGCATTTAATTCAACACAGCAGACTCAAACTAGCAGATATACAGTAAAACATAAAACCTCATACATTAAGAAGGCCGTAAAGCGAATTAACCCGGCTATATAAAGGCTTGACATGCAGTTACTTGGGAGCATATTTGGTTCAATGGGTTCTCAAAGTCACAGCAACTCCAAGCTAAATTCCACGAGTCATTTGCATGAGTGTTTGGTCCACTGAATTTTAAATAGGCAATGAACAGAGACAGTAATCGATAAAGTGCAAAAATATTTTAACAGAAACCAAAGCATAACAATGAGTGTCTACCAGAATTTTATATACAAAAAAAAAATCGTTCTCCATCTGCAGATGAAAATTAGACTTACTTCTCCATTTCAGTTTTCCCAGAATCCCTGCTTTTATTATGAGCAGTTAATGGGTCATCAACTTTTAAAATCAAAATTTATTGCTTACGACTTTAGAAACTTTGCAGTCTCTGTAGGCGAAGTTTAGTTCTTGGTGAAAGTGCATCTTTTACCTTTACTTTATTATACAATCTAAGAAAAACATGTAAAAATGTTTCTTCTCCAAACAGTTGCCGTGAGTGTGCAGTTTGCTTTTGCAGTCCGTGTTTCTGAACTGTGTACTTCATTATGAGCCAGAATTTGGCTAGCAACAGTAATTTAAAGGCATAACATCCAGCGCATTTTTCATATTTGTGGCCCATTAAGGTGATCCTTTGGTTGCTCGAAATTGCCCCAAGTGCCTCCCACGTGAGTGCTGGCGGGAGGCCCGCGAGGATGGCTCAGCAAGCTGAGGAATCTAATTACCGGGATTCAGCGGCATCAGAAAGTCTCAATCTAATTTATCCTCTCAAAAACGATGTTACATCTGTTCCGGTGCCCCATGCTTCTGCACAGCGTTGCAGTCTACGAACGGCTTGAGGATGACCTTGATAATGCGAAGAGCTTTCCAATTTGTCTTTCCTTTGCTGCTCTAGAAGGTACATTTCATTTTAAAGAGTCTCCTGGCCTTTCCGTAATGAACAGAGCCACAAAATTGTCTCTTGCTCTCAGTTTGTGTGTGTCTCTCTCTTGCTTTCTCTTGACCCTCCTTCTCTCTCCAAGACGCACAGAGGGTTGAAGGGTATTTTTGATCCCCGTCCATGCTGATCAGTTGTAAATGATTGGAAACTGCATGGATGAGAAGAATACAGTCTCTTGCCCTTTCTGAAACTTGGTTTCAGCATTACAAGGTAACAGCTGCTACTTTAAATGATCATTTCTAATCATGCTAATTATTTGCATACAGATGTTAATGCTCGGTCCGAGATTTTGGGAGAAATAGTGGCACTCCTGCTTACCCTCTCCAGTGTGCAATCTTTCTCCTGCTTTTCTGAAAGACCTTTTGTCCCTGAATCCTAATGATTCAACTTTTAGGAGTTTGCGTGTGTGTGGATGTCTAGAAATATCTATTAGAACAGGATTAAATATTACTTTTTTAATTCATCTTAATCATACATAAATAACATATGAGACGGTTCAAATGTTCTCCTGGCAGCTCTGGAAGGAACAAATTATAGGTGTCTTCTAATTTCTCATTAGTAAATTTTATTAGATAAGCAGGCTCAGGACCATAATTTAAAAACATTAATTTTTAATGTGATGATCTCAAGATTTTCACATTCCAGAAATATTAAGAGTACTAGTGAGTATACTTGTCTGTTGTCTTTTCTTTATACTGTCACAAAAGATTCAATGAATGAGTAATAAATAAAAGGCATAGTTGTCATAAAAGCTATAGCAGAGCGTGCATCTAATTAATCAGCATGGAAATAGTGTAGTAAATTGGCAAGCACATCACCCAGCTGAGTACTACTTTAAATATGCTCAGATGAGTGATTTTTGGATATAACTTCTGGAAGCATGTCTGACTGGAGGTCATTACAATTAGGCATGTCACTTTTGGCTTTCCTTTTGTCTTCGCTAATGGGCAAGTAGCAGGCTGGCAGATGTGAAAGTCTGGCTGAAAAAAAAAAATCAGTGTAATCTTCTACATCTATATTATCATCAATGTGGACAGGTCAATTTGTAATACAAATATGTCAAAGAGAGGGAAAACATGCATGCCATCAAAATGGCTTTATCTTGTCAACATTGTTTAGCTAATAAGAGGTTATTAACCCAAAGACAAAATCCCCTTAAATTCCATCTCGTTGCCAATTAGAGCCCATTCCCACCCAACATTCACTTCTGACAGCTTGCCTTTGCATTTCATTATATTTTAGCAAGCGTAAAGAAGGCCTCTCGCAAGCATCTTTGCTGTCCTGCAGCAGCTTCTTTGCAGTAGGTCACACTGGGTTTAGAAAGCTTTTTGACGGAGGTCGTGCAAAAGATCGGCAGTATATCGCTAGGTCAGGCTGGAAATTCCGGCAGGAGATAATTTCCGAGTTGCAGAGCGGTGCCGGCTCGCGGGCTGCCCCTGTGCCCGGCATGGGCCAGCAGCGCGCTCGGGGCTCCCGGGAAGCCTGCTGGGTCGTGCTGCTTCTGGGGGCTCTGCAGTGACGTATTGAGATCTTTGATGTTGTAGCTGGGCTAGAAAACCCACAAGGATGGTTTAAAAGAAAAATACTTTATTTTTTCAGTTGCAACCTTGATTGATCCTGTTTGAAATCTTATGTCCAACCATTCGTGCGTGTGTGTTACATGCAAAGAGAGAACGTGATAGACGGAAACTGCCTGTTCCTCTGGGGCAGAGGTATCGATGGGCGTCAAGAACATGAGCGTGGTTTGGAAGGAGCAAACAGCAGCAGTCTGCTGTTACAGCGTCTCTGGAAAATACCTGTTGGGGACTGAAAAAGGCCGGTGAAGGGAGTGACAAGTAACAAATGCTCTCACGCTTTTCTCACTCTTCACCTTTTTCATACTTGCCGTTATAATATAATACTGTTACACTCTTCAAAGCGTTTGTGTTCATTCCTGATTTTGTTTTGGTTCTGATTATATTTTTTTCCCCCTGTCCTTAATACGTATCTAAAGCGCATGATGGAGACTGAGCCATGCTGAAGGGACCACGGGGTGACGGTCTGCAGCGCTTCGGTTAGCCGGGTGTGCTCGGGCTGTCGGGTGGCCTCGCCAGGTCCTTCCCGTACCTGTGCAGATCCCGTCCCGTGCCCAGTAAATACCCCGCTCCCGCTGAAGGCATTAAGATCACTCATAGGGCTTCGTCCCAGTGCTTCTGGAAAATGTTCTTAAATGTGAAAGAAAATTGGGAAAATGCGTTCCCATTCTGAGCTGCAACCAAGAACGATACAACTGGCTTGGGCCCTTTATGCTAAACCTGTTCAGTAGTTGAGAATTCCTATGCATCCATATAAGCAATATATTTATATAAGAGATTGGTGCTCTATTTGTTTTAAAAGGTATAGAGAGAGAAGAAAATGACCCTGAAACTAGCCTGTGAGAATTACTGGATAAATAGGATGCTTACCCCTCTGGAAGCACATCCGTATAAATAAAATGTGATCGGTTTTTTGGATGTCTCGCGTTCTGCAGGGCTTGCAGGCAGCACAGCTGCTAATAGCGTCTCTCTCGGCGAGGTGTGGAAAGGGGCTTAATCCCACAAAAGGCTGGAGAGCAGCTCTGGTTCAATGAATGGTTTCCTTACGGCACCGCTAACTCTTTTTGGAGGTCGGGCATATGTGTGTTTGCAGCAGGAGGGTCGGGGACACGCTGGACATCAGCCGGAGGAGCAGAGCATCCTGCGGCCTTTCGGTCCCTGCAGCTCGGGCGCTTTGTGTTGGGAAAAGGGAAGGAGCCGGGGCAGGTTTCTGGGAGCCGGGGCTGGGCACAGGTACTGCGCCTGCAGAGCCGCGTCCATGAGTGGCGGACTTAGAGCCGTGCTCCCCAAATCTGCTCCCGCCGTATCCCCAGGCAGGCAGCGGACCTGCGCCGTGCGGGGGAGCGACCCTCTCCTTCCCCCGCTCCAGGCAGTCTCCCGAGGCTCGTTAGAAGCGCTGAGTATAAACCAGATTTATTTCTGCAGGGTGTATGGTTTTGATTTTCTGGAAACTACTTCAGGACGGAACTTTCTAATTATCACGGAAGCGTTAAGATTCGTGCTTGCCCATGAAAAGCAAAGGTCCACTTTGAATAGGAGGGAACAAAACCTAAACAGAAGTTGTTGGGTCAAGGGGGAGAGGGTGTAGGAGTCGGAAAGGAAGCATTCAAAAGCGTTGCTGTTCCTGACAGAAATCCCATCCTAAGGGAGGTTACAAATAGATTGCGTGTGATGAAAATGAATGCACATACTTGGAAATGTGTGGTTGTAATATGAGTATTCCTCATACACCTGGAAAACCAGGTGTTCCAGCGTAAAATTGCATCTGGAAATTACATTTTTAGATTAAGTGTTTACTCAAGTGTTTTACAAATCTGTTTTCCCCATCGGTATGGCAACGTAGGTTTGGATACTTGTTACTCCTGTCTTTCAGCTGGGTTGGTCAAGCCTGATTAATTATATTGGACAACTACGTTGTAGGATAAAAATGTTCCGAGTGAGGTGTTCTCCTCTTAAACATTATTATTATTGTAGCAACAGCTACCTGCACGATCAAATCGTAGTGCTAAAATATTGACAGCCCCTGCACCCTGCTCTGCCTCCTCAGCTGCAGCCTCCTCGGTGCGCGATTTCCTTTCATGTTGCTGCAGAGAGTGGTACAAAGTTGGAAATAATTCATCAGCTCACCGCCATTGATTGGTTTCTCCCGTGAGCTACGCGATATCTAAGCTTCAAGCACGCCCCGGCAAGCAGGGGAGCAGCAGCCGCCTCCTGCGGCTTGAGGCAACGTTGGAGGGTGGTGGGAACGACCCGGGGAGAGGAGCGAGCTTCCTTCAGGTGGCTGGAATAATGCATTTAATAGCACAATCTTGTAGCAAAAACAAAGCTAAAAACTAAAAACCAAGCAAAAAGCTGAAATTTGGGCTCAGTGAGGACAGCTGCGGCAGTGCCGTCTTGCAGGTGGACACCACCGTTCAGTAACGTGGAGATATGGAAAGACACGTTGATGTGGTTGTCCCATCTTCTAGGTGCCCAGGCCAGTGATCCCACCTCACCCTGGGCTGTCGTGTCTGGCTTGCTCGACCTCAGAAAGGTCCCTTAGGAAGAAAATTCCCCTCGACAGCAGTCGACTCTGCGCTGAGGCTCTTTGCACAGAGCCCAACATCTGCTGCCGGTGGGGCTGGAGTCCAGGCACGGGCCCACGGTCAGCGATGCTGCTGGTTAGCTCCTGAGACCTCCTTGCTCAATGCTGTTTGGCTTTTTAGGTCATTTTCAGAAACACCTCGCTCTTTGCCTTGCCCACAGATGGAGCCTAAAATGCCGAACTTCAGCACTAGGAATGACCCTGCCGCACCCAGAAATTTAATTTTTGAGTGCTAGGAGACCTCCGTCATGGACATCTAAGTGAGCACACCTTTGCTCCACTTGAGCAGGGTGGTAATTTTTGGATGCGGAAAACTTTCTTGCTTTGATTTTCATTCTTGTTTTCCTCCTCCTAATATCAAACAAACACTTCCGCAAAGAAAGTGCTTTTTTTCCCCTCTCTTTTTAAAGCTGCCCTCGTTGTGAACTTCTTCAGTTCTGAGCTGCAAGTCAAAAATGCATCGCTGGGTGCCAGCGTGGTGTCCCGGACTGCCGCACCTCCACAGAACAGCTGTAGGAGCTCTAGGAGAAGGGGGTTGCTACTGCAAGTTGCATGTTCTCCATTGTTTTGCTGTGTTTTGCACAAAGTAAAAGGCATTTTCTCAGAGGAAAAAATGAGAATTAACTTGTAACAAGAAAGACAAATTTAATCCAAGCAAAAATGCTTCAAAAGCTAAAATATGGTTCCAGAGGAAAAAATTAAGAATGCTCAGAGCAAGAAAAACTAAGTTGCACGTAGATACATGTTTACCAGTGGAAAGAGCAGCGTGTTTCCCTTAGGCCAAAAAGGGGAATGTTTCTATGCTGAGATCAGAGATTAATCCATCCAGCCAGGTTTGCTGTTCAGTCGTCTGCTTAGTTTATACATTATGGCATTACGATTTGAATTAAGAGAGTCCCCTGAAATAATATTTTGACATGATTAATGGGAAATGAAGACATGGTTAAAATGATTGTAACTTTATGCTTTTTGATTTAAAAAAAAAATTGCTGTCTAGATTTTTTTCATGGGAAGGCAGGGAGAGTTTCTGATGCTGGCTTTGCTGTTTCCGTGTACGCAGGCGTATCCATTGCCCACTGGTACCAGTGCACCCGAATGTGAATTGCCAAACTGTAGCAGTTTTTCAAATACCTCTCATTTCAAAAGATACCATCTGGAAAATGTCAATGGGCTTAATATATAACGTTTGAATGAGACACAATGAACTAATTACAAGTTGTTATTGGAAATCTATTGTCTACAAATTGCAAAGAAAACTCACTAGAATACAATGTACTGGTGATTTTAAAATGCTCTTCAGGGTGCATTGATTTGTTAATCTCTGTTTTAAATGTAAGAATTTCCAATGTGGAGCAGAGCAAGTGCTTCAGAGGTGATGTAGTACAAACCGTATCAAATGTCTAAACACACTCTCGCAAGAATAGACTATCTAAATATTTATAAGTACTTATGAGTGACTCACTGGCGCATAAAACCAGCCAAATACCATTTCTCAAAAAATTATTTGATCCATACCAGCTATGTTCACTGAAGCAATTTGGCATGCACAAATAATAGTATTTTTAGTTACGTGCAGGCACAAAATTACATCAGTGAAGAGGAAATACAAATATTGGTGAGGTCCTACAGTGACTGACTGGCTGTCCTAGCCATAAATGTGCACCTGCAGATCATGTAGGTAGAGGTCTAAAAATTATAATTTGCATTTTCAGTTAGCTGTAAATAGAGAATTGGAGGATCTCCTGTGGCTTCATTTTGTTCTTTCAAAAGCAGAGTTTTCTAAGAATCAGACCCAACCTTTCAGGCTTGTAAGTTGTTCTCCCTCCCGTAAATACCTGTTTTTCTAAGGAATTTGGGAAGCATACAAAGCAAGTCATGAAGCAAAAATGTTTCTTTTCACTAAAAATGGAGGAAATCATAATTATAACACATAAGATTTTACATACTCAAAGGCAGAAGATGGTAGCATATTGGAGAGGATCTTCCCATGTCTCATTTAACTATATACAGACTGGAGCATCTTTGCTACCATTTTCCTTTTGTTTGGCGTCTGCTCTACTTTGTTTTTCCCAGTCAGTAGTTGCTCGAGCAGTATTAGTCTGTTGAAATCTGCCTTCGTCTAAGACAGTCTGTTGCATATGTTCCCTGTCTGCCATTTCAGGCATCTCAGAGATGCTTTGGGTTGCTCTTCCATGTACGTGCTCTCAATCTTCGCCTCTGCTAGTTTCAGAGATTCCTAACTTTTAAGGCCAAAAATGCCCCTTCTGTATTTTCCTATTTATTTATGTTTGATTTTTGTATTTCTTCCAGATCACGAGTAGAATTGTTGAACAGATTTGGGCTTAGGATCTCTCTCCCCCCCCCCAAAACCCCACTAGAAACAACCACGTGTGGTTGTTCCCCTACGAGAACTAACGTTTGAGATCTGCTGGTCAGCCAGTTCTTAGCTCATTTAACACCTACTCTATTGATACTGCATACTGCTATAGAGCTATAGGGCTAATTTTTTTAATCAAAACTCCAGAGCAGCCATCAGAAGGTTGCCAAGTGCGGTGCCTGTTCCCAGAGCAAGTGATAGGATTTATGTGGAGCCACAGCTGAGATGTTTTCATTTCATGTTCTTCACAGGAGAAAATCTCCTTGACAAATTCAGGATGTCGAGATACAAACTGGAAAGGTAGCAGTAGGGAGCTGAATAAGCTGAGCTCAAAGATTGGTTCTGCAATAATACTTCCAAAAAGAGTAAAAAAGGTGCTAGCCTATAGGAAAAAAAAGTAAAATGTTTGCCATTTCCCCTTAACTGGTGGAGACGTGAAAATTTGCGGTGCTGGTTTTCATCTTCTTGCCGATGTTAAGGAGACAGACTCGAGCAGAAGGCAGGGCAGCTTGGCAGGGAGGGTGCCTTGCCACGGGTAAAGGATGGATGATGGGTGGGCGCCTCCGAGGCAGCTGGGGCCAAATAGCTGTGCAGGTGCAGACCCCCTTGCCACCATCCAGGAGAGGACACTGGTGAGATGAGCCTCAATGTCATGAGCAGGAAGGACTTCTCTTCCAGTGCAGTCCCCAGCTTTCCACCGCGCCACGGTTTGGAGACAGCGTCTGTCCGTAGTGCCGATATCTGTCCGTAGCACTTTCCAGAAGCTTATTCTCTGGGTTCTGGATGATCAAAACTTTGGGAAGAACATCAGGAGCCATCAATAGAAATAAGTCAGTCTGTGCTCCAGCCTGCCGTGCTTCCAGAGCTGCTGTTTCTGCCGTGAAAGTTTCCCTCAGCGATATAAAATCCATCAGCAGCATTCACGTTTCTGTTCATGCACACCAATAGCTACAGCCCCATCGACTCATGTTTGAAGCTACAGTTAGATCCTATATCTTTCACCACAATCAGAGCTGTGATATCCAAGTAATATTATTAGAAACTTGCAGCTTTTAGAGAGGATCTGTGACTGTGATTCTCAGAAGAAAGAAAGAAATGTGCTTTGTATATGCCAGTCTGAGGCTTTTTTCTTTTTATTTGTCATTCTGTTCCTCATGCAAACCTGAATAATGTGTTAGAAAAGGTCACAGGTACCTTCCTGGACACTGGGAAGCGTTTGGAGCTGTTGCCTGTTCTGTGGCTGTTTGAAACGTTGCATCAGTCCGCGGTGCTATTCATCACAGCCCTGCAAAACTGCTGGAGTGACGGAGGGGGAAAGAAGGGAATGCAGAAGGGAGAGGGAATAACATTAGTTTAAAAGCAAGGTGCAAAAAAAAAAAGGCAAGGTGAAAGGGAGAGTAAAAATATCCTCATCCTGTGGTTTCAAAATAGTTTTTTTTTAATGTGAAATTAAATGGGAGAATTGAGAGCTTGAAGGAGCTGAGTAAAATTCTAAAAACACTTTCAGGATATATTTCAATATTAGCTATATTTCCCAGGGCTTTTCCACAGTTTAATTCCACGTCATTTCAATGCAGGGCTCCAGTCTGATAGAGCTTCTGCTGAAATTGCTTTCAGGAAGAGGCCGATTCTGAAGGTTTTTCCTGAAGGATGTTGCTCACACCGACTTTTTCTGTCTTTTTGTTCTTCTCTCTGGATCTGTGACCTGATTCTCCATGTCATTCATGCTTCATTTTAATTGTAGGGAAAATAGGCTTTTCACAGCGTTTGGTGCTCCCTTAAAGCAGAATTGTCCATCACGCCCCCTTGGGTGCAATCGTACCTGCAGCCTGCATTACATTACTGCTGTTCGCACGTGGAAATAAAAGAAAAAACACACTCCTTTGCCCCTGGTCTGTGCGAACCTGAGTCATTGCCAGCCGTGACATCACATCAGCTGAGTGCAGGCAATGCCATTGCAGTGCTGCTTTTTACAGCAAAGGTACTTTATGCATGCTTTTAATATACAATCTCATAGCTATTATTTGATAGCCCTTGTGGTTAGAATCCTAAATATTTTGCTACATGTCTCCCTTTTATATTCTGCTCACCTTCCTAGAGCTATTGATCTAAGAAGCCCTTTGCTTGGTGGAAAGAAAAAAAAAAAAATCATTTCTGCCATGAAAATTCAGGAGCTGTGTACTGAGCCCTTAGCAATGTGATGAGAGGAAACGCGGCACTGCTACTGCCTGTCCAGGCTTAATATTGTCCTGGTTATCTAATCTATCTCCATTAGCACAGGCCTCTCGAATGCTCTTAATAAAATTAGGGGCCGAAGGAAAAACGTTTGCTAGGGCTTATGTGATAAAACTGCAGAATGGCAAGCTGTGCCGCCTGCTACCCACGTGCTGCCGCAAAGCCTGCGCTCTCCAGGCCTGGAGCGGGGTCCTGTAGAGGATGATCTGCTCGTTTGGGGCTGCATGTCCACACGTAGCATTACAGCTTCCTGCGGTTTACGGCAGTGAAGTTAAAACCGAATTGTCCGGCAGGGTCTGACCGGCAGCGTGCAGATGCGCCGTGCGTGCCTCTCCGTGCCGTCTAGCTTGCACCTAGAGGTCCTGCTCTATCAGAAATAATGAGTCTCGTTTCTTTGGTGTCTCGTTTCCATCGTATTCTTAGGGATACCAGCGGCATGTGTTTCCCTTAAAAGTGCTGGTGGTTAGCAAGGCGCCGAAGGAGCGCGGTTGCCCGTTGCCGGAGGCCTCGGGGTGGCAGGAAGCAGGGACCCTCCGCGATGTCCAGCTTTCTGCAGCAGGGCCACCCGGGCTCACGGCTGGACCAAGCCAAGGGAGCCGAAGCACCTTGCTGTGCCCCCCGAGCCGGAGCGAGAGCATGGGAGCCCTGGGACCCACCGTGCTGGCGGGCACCGCTAGGTGGGCTTCGTACCCCTGCCGGGCCCACCAGCAAAGTCGTTCCGGAATGAGGGATAAAATTGGGTCTCGCTGGTCATTACTGGTATTGGAGGCTGTTGGGATCTTTTCTCTCTGGGGGCTGCGGTTTCTCTCAACAGCACAGAGAGCTTCATCCTAATTCTTCTAGCAATAAACTTAATGCAGAAGTCTACAGTCTACATCACGTAACACCGTGATAGCTCCCAAAACAATCTCAGCTCCTGAAACAAGCCCAGGTTGTAATTTGTGGGCTTAAGAAGGTATAAAACAGACAGGTGGTCTGACAGTTTTAAAGAGCACATATCCACCTATTTTAACACTAATTAGTATTGGTTTTGTTTCACCATTAGCCTATGTTCAGTGCAGTATAAACGACCAAAAATAAATGTCTCTCCTATATAGAGCAGTTTGAAATACTTTGGAGCCTGCAATGAAATGTAATGCATCTCCTGGCAGGGCTAATAGAGTTGTTTTAATGCAATTTACTCACCAAGCATCTGCTAAAATAGAAGATGTATATGGGTCTGAATTTGTTACAGAATTGCTGCTTTGCTCCTTATTCAGTTTTAAGATGCATTTTTATGAAACCATTCACTAGACTCCAAGTCGGGCAAGAAATCTTCATGGAAAGACTCCAGCATGTTAATTGGTATTTATTGAATGCTTTACTGTAATGTGATGAACAGACACTGTGGACTGTAATTAATACATTGACTTATCAAGCTGACAGACATATCGTAGCTGAATGGAAGATGAAAGCGGTTTATAATGGGCATAGCATGCATTCGTCTTTCAGTGAGACGCGGGCACTTACCAAGTGCAGTAGCTTTCAGAGAGAACGGAAATGCATTTTCTTTGCCAGATGCGAGGGGATCGTGGCAATCACAGAATCACAGAATGGTTGAGGTTGGCAGGGACCTCTGGAGATCATCCAGTCCAACCCCCTGCTCAAGCAGGGTCACCTAGAGCACGTTGCACAGGATCGCGTCCAGGTGGGTTTTGAATGTCTCCAGAGAAGGAGACTCCACAACCTCTCTGGGCAACCTGTTCCAGTGCTCTGTCACCCTCACAGGGAAGAAGTTTTGCTCGTGGAAATGGTGCAACACACTGACACAACGGAAACGCAAACCGGAGAGCGCCTGCCTTCCAGCGTTATTGAGCTCACACGGAGGAGATGGACGCGTAGACGCTCAGACGGATGCTAGGCGAGCAGCTTCGGCACGGGGTGCCTGGCTTGCCCGCAGCCCCATCGCCTTGAGCTCGGTGAAAGCAAGTGCACCGGCTCCCAACGGAGTTTTCTCCTTTCTTAAATACCTTAAGCGAGGAAATCCTTGTTCCTTTCGACGCGTTAGTGCTGGTGGCCTCTTGAATGCAGCGCATTAAACAAATTACATGCACTGCAAATAACATGGTTTGTGTCTAAGCACACAAACAGGGCTTCGACAAATGAACAAAACCGATGGCAAAAAGCTGCTTTGCAGCTTCCACTTTTCAAGCCCTGCAACGAAGCACTAATACAATTACGTCAAAAGTATGTTGAGCACATAAAGGTAATGAACTGTTGGATTCTTTTCCTAAAAGAACTAGTTAACAGAGGGCATGAGAGGATAAAAGGTTTTCCCTGCAGTAGGCATCATGCATCCGAGAGCTTTAGAAAATAAGGAAGAGTGGCGGGTTAGCGTCGTTCTGTGGGCTCGCGGTCATTGATCAGCTTCCCTCTTGCTAAGCGTCGGGCAGGGGAGGGCTCGGCAGGTGCAATTTGCTTTCAGGAAAGAGGAAGAGGAGAGCGAAGCAAAACGGGGATTTGGTATTGCATCGTGCTGAACCGTTGCTTTAATCCTCTCCTGCGATAGCTCGCTAAGCTGCGGGTCTTGCATCAGGCTCTGCCAGCCTTCTGCCCGGGAAATAAAGAGCGTTTCAGTAAGTGTTAATTGATCCACCGGTTTTCTATAATATGAGAAACTCTGAAGAAACCAACAGGGCCGGTGGCAAGGCAATATTATTTTGTTGCTCTTGTCTGCGCGCTGTGTAATTTACTGTGAGGATTAGGAGAGTTGCTCATAGAAGAGGTTAAAATGCCTGATGAAGTGTAGCCATGCCACTTGCGGGCGTCTCTGGTTTCCTGTTATTATTATTACTACTGTTGCTGTTGTTCTTGCGTTTGGTGGATGATGCCCCACAGGGGTTGGATCGAGAGGCCCAACTCATTTCACCTCGGCTTGCAGAGCTGCCGGGTGGGAACCGTTTTCAGACGCTTGAAATAGCGGATTCGGTTCAGTGCGCCAGAAGGGAATGGTTTTGTGCTCTGCAAGGAGCGGAATAAATGTCGCCTAATAGCTGCGCCAGGCTAGGAGAAGTGATAGCTGAGCCTTTCTGCTTCTCTTGCAATTATCGTCCTGCAAATTCTTAGCTAATAAGCAGCCAAACTGAGGAGGGCGATAACGTTTGGTTAGTCGGATGGATTACCCAGGGCACTGGGCCGTCTGGCGCCTGCGACGAGCCCTGCGGTTGCACAGCGCCGTCCTGCACCAGCCAGGAGGATGCACCAAGTTCTGCGTCTCCAGCGCTCCCGGAAGCGGCGGGCTTTAAAGTCCATTATTTCTTATAAATCTGTGATTTATAGCATCTGATTTGTACATGAAATGCGAACTGTGAGGACTCCGACAGTCTTTGTCTCTTCCAGGTTTTAGACTCTCTAATTCCCCCGGCATATATCTGTAACGTTAATCCTTTTTTCAAAGCTCACTTAATTTCAGAGGGATTACTGCTGCATCACAGCCCACCTACATGTAAATACGTGCGGTCTCAGGTGCTGAGAAACCTCCTCTGCGTCTCTGTCTTCTGCCCACTACATGAAATGGCCAATGCACCCTTCAGCAGGGCAGCCCGAGCTATAAATAAATAAATAAATAAACCAACCCCGCAGGGATGAGAGCATGCAGGAGCAATGGAAACGGCTGTTTTTTCCTCGCTGCCTTCTGCAGGTGAATAAAGCATGGTAGCAAGGGGCCGGAGGCCTTGGCTGCGGCTGGCCTCTGCCTGGAGACATTCCACGTGGCTGCCTTTCTCTTCTCAGTTAACTCTTTTTTTCCCTCCCCCCACCTGCCTCTTTCTACCCTGGTAGAAATGACGGGAAAGATTTCCTAATGAAGGCTCCAGAGGAACACGAGCAATTCCCGTTTTAGCAAATTAAGGGCTTTCTCAGCCTCCTCCTCGCATACCTCTTGAAAAATTTGTCTATAAGCGCCGAGGAGATGTTCCAAAGACTTTTTTCTGCTTAGAAGTTATTCTGCTTCAATAGCAGATGGGTCTCAGCTGTCAGGGGCTATAGCGTCCCTCTTCTATTCAGACACCGAAAATCTGGAAAATTCAGGTGTAATTTTGTCTCTTATCTCACAGCAGTCTTTTTTACCGGCGTAAGAAAGAAAGAAACCACTCCTTCACCATTTAAACGCTTCCGCTCCGTATCCATCGCAGGAGGGGCTGGGGGCTGCGCCTCTCCAAGGCTGTGGCAGAAGCCACCGCTCGTGGGCACAGAGGACCTGCCGTGTCCTCCTCCTCCTCCAGGCAGGAGCAATCTCAGTTGGCCCCATCTCACCCAGAGCAGAAAGAACCGCTTGGGTCCTTTGAGGAGGCCACAGGCTTGCTCCTTCTGTGCTACAGGCTCATCGTCAGAGCAGCTGCCTGTCCCTATCAGCACTATAGCGTTGGAGGTGTGGAAGTAGCTCCAAGACTCTCTCAGAGAGAATTAGCTGTTGCAAGATCTGCTGTTTTTAAAAAGGGACTGCTGGCGGGCGGCAGCAACGCTCCCGGCGGATGGACGTTTCCTTGCAGTGATATCGCTGCAGGAGCTTCCATTTTCTCTAGATTTGTTGTTCAGTAAATCAAGAACTGCACCTGAATTTCACATGGTACAGTTTTCTTATAACTGCTCTTTTGCAACGTCTTATCCAATTGATAGTATGTCCAGCGTTTGCCAGAGACTGGTGGTAGACGCACACAATTACCTACTGCCAAGCAGTTGGGTCTTTGTTAGCAGAGTATTAATTTGCATTAGCTGCAATTATGCGAATGGAGTTTCTTGGCAGAAAGTACGTGGCTGCTGCAAGCTGAGGGAGGGAATCATCTGTATACTAGCAAAAGCATTCACAATTTTGTATGCTTGAATGATGTTACAATGCCAACATCACAATCTCTTCAGACCACAGGGTTTTCCTTAAATCAAACTGACAAGAAATTTTCTTGGATTTGACCCACCATCTAAAGAAATTGGTTCGAGTCTGGGTTTGTAAAGCAAACGTATCAAAATGAGTTTGAGGCATTGCTGGAAATAGCTAGAACTACACAGGTAACTTCCCTGCAATTTCTCTCTATTATTAAGATTTTTATTTCCAAAACTGCTTGTAAATTATGACTAGAAACCTTTTATTCCACTACCTCAGAAACTGGTTGGTCTTCGTCCTTTTATTAACACTTTTAAAAATTTATTTCACTACATGCAGTGAAGAGGCTGATGAGTTCTTCCTTACATGACTTGCTCCCCTGCTCACCAGGACACCAAATTGGTTTGTCAGAGCATTATTTTTGTCAAAATGCAGTGTCGTACCCGGCCGCGCTTGTCCACGTCGCTCGGGTTGTTCCTGCTTTGACGAGAGACTCTCAGTGCCGACCGTGGCTGTTGCAAACGCAGAGACTCCAGTAAAAAGAAATCGTTGCTTTGCTGCAAAGGTTTTCCGTACTGTACAGCACTTTTTTTTTTTTTCCTCCTCTCGGAAAAAGCCTCATGGCTTTTCTAGTTCAAATGGAAACTTTTGAAGAAAACTTCACGTTTACTTCATTCGCAACGTAGCGCAGAATGACTTTTCCCCAGAATACGACCTTGGCGTTGCCGCTCGCTCGTCACCTCCTGATGTGCTCGTTGTCTTAGCCTGGGGTTCAGTGGCGTCGCTGCCACCAGCCAGGATTTCTCCCTCTCTGAAGTGTGGCGACTGCCGTGTGAAACGGTCACCCTCGTGCGTCGCACGGGGGAACCGGAGTAGCTTTAAAGCTGACGGGACTGCAGTGTGGAGGAGCGGTTGCAAAGAGGGTGAAGGATCAGGCTGTGGGTTTATAAAAATGATGCGCATGCTATCGGTGATTTCTCTCAAAGCCACCTTTTCGCCAGAAAGAGAAAGAAACCACAGCACCGGGGGGGGGGGGGGGGAATTTTGCTGTAAATAAAGTGCCAACATTTCATTGCAATATCTAAATGTAGCCTCATTGTCAGTTGTGGCCATAAAAGTTAGAGGGTCGTACCCTGGCCCACGAATGACCGTTTTGCCAAGAGAAGGCATTATTTTTATAGAAAAAAAGGCTGGGTAAGCTGTACAGCTTGTATCGAACATGCAGCAGTTCTAATGCTGCGGTGAGCAGATGGGGTTAATTTCTGCCTTCCTGAACGTGCAGGAAGATAAGGAGTGCTTGGTCCTGCATGGTGGACGCTCAAAGTTGGAGCACGTCTCTGTTTTGGGAAGGTTGAGGGGAACATGGGGACTGTTGCCTCCCAATGTCCCTCCACAGCAATGGGCACAGATGAGCCAACTCGGAAGGGGAGGGGAGAAATGATAGAAAAGCCGTGTGAAGGGAGTCCAAGAAGCAGATCCTGGTTTCCATGATGGACCAAGACGACTTGGAGGACCAGAACGGTACTGCGGCAATACTTGTTTTTTGTGGAGTGGGAGTAAGACAGCCAGACAGGTACAAAACAAAGACATCCTGGCCCAAAACATTACTGCTCTGTTAATGCTTAGCTGACAGGCAAACTCCTTGTTCTGTTGGTGAGGTGTCAAAGTGGCACAGGTGACCACACAATATTTTAAAGTTAGTCTAGGCAGCAAGGTCTTTGGACTGACAAAATATCCATAGAAGCCCAGTGAACTCTCCTATCACCAAAAAAAGAGCTCACTTGGTGATCTGGCTGATGACCAGGCTGGTCTGAGAACTTCTGGCAGTTGGCTGGAGGTGTTAAAAAGTGAACTGATTACCAACAGGCTGATATGGAGTAATATTTCTGGCTATCTTGGAAAAGTTCTCCTAGCCTCTTCTGTAGCTAAATCTGCTGTAACGGTGGCAGGAGAAGATGAATAAAGGCAAGGAAAAATTCTTGAAAAAAATTCCCAGTCTGCGTTCAATAACTCTGCCCTGCAGAACGTGATATTGTCCAGCCCAGCCATCTCCCAGAGAAATAACAGATCTCGTATGAAACAGCAAGAAAGGAAATGTGCTACAGTCTGAGCTCCAAGGCTATCTCCTTAAATCAGTGAAACTGAATTTACAGAAGTGAACCACCTGTCAGTTCCCTTGTAGGGGATATTTTTAAAAAGCAGTAGTATTCCTTTAAATCACCAACCTTGTCACTGCAGTAAAAACAACGGGTCTTTTTCTTTCATTGTACCTGGCTAGAAACAGAAAATAGGAATGTCCAGAAAGATGTTGTGAGCAAGCTGTCCTCCAGGAAGGAGCCTACATTTCGCAAGTAGTTTATGAGCTTGACGGGCTGTCTGCAAAGGTTCAGTCCAGGTCCTAATGAGCGTCTCTCAGTACTAAGTGGTTTTAGGTTTCCCTAGTCTTTTAGGATTCCCTGTTCCCATTGCCTCGGGCTCATGTCCCCATGGCCGGGTGCAGATGGACCTGTGCCCCGAACTAGACCTGCCTTGGCTCTAGCCCCAAAGCCACCCAGTTCTGTCCACGTGACTCTGCCCACACCAATGTGTCCAGCTGGTTGAGTCATTTTTTAAGAGAAGGCATCAGGTGTCAACTCCCACTAGGGAGAGCAGCCTCGGTGACGTCGGTGATTTGGGCGCTCTGCTCTAGATGTGGATTCTTGCAAGCAAAGGTGATGGCCCTTGGTCGGTACCTATTTGCCTCATCTTCCTCTCCCACCTCCACCAAAACTTTTGGACCTGTTTACTAATTTCAACCACAGTTGGTGAGGGGCCAAGTTTTAAATATACCAAGTTTTATAAAAACTGACAGAAAAAATTCTCTTAGTGTGTGAGTTAATTGCCTAGTAGGCCCTGGAGAACACTCCAAAGAGAAGGGCCTTCTCGATGCCCAAGCCTGCAGAAAGCTTTGTCTGGAGCTCGCATCATCTTAGATACCAAAGTCAGCCAGCTGATGCCGCTTCAACAGCAATAAAACAAAGCTGCCTTAGCTCCAGTGCTCATGGAGATGCTTCTTAGTTAGCATGAGCAGCTGCTCAGATGTTTTTTTTGTTGAACAAGTTATTGCCTTATTATATTCATTTGTAATAGCAGTAACAGCACAGTGACTTTAGCTATGAACCATATTTTACATCATCTGGTAGGGCATACTAGTTAATGGCAGGACATCTACTGCTCATCTGTTTTTATTTTATGAAAGATTCTCAAAATTGTTCAAACAGGTCAGCCAAACCAGTGTAGATATGTCTCGCCATGACTCCATTTCAAACCATTCATCTCTGCTTTGCTCATCAGTCTCAAAGAGGTTAAACCGTTGTATGGCAAGAAAAGAAGGAGCTTGACTGATCTGCCTTTAAGCCTTCTCTTCATTTACAGAAGCTGATAGCCTAAACAGCTTCTTTGCTGACCAAAACCAGATAAAATTCTATTTCATTCATTTGCTCACCTTGCATTCAGACATTGTAATATAAAACAATTAATCGTGATGCAGCCTGTGTGGCAGTTTGCAGCTCTTGTTGGTATTGCTCTGTTGCTTCAAGCAGAAGGAACTTGCATGGTTGCTCAACAAATTGACTGCTTAAGATTTGTTTAGAGTACTCATTTTTCATTTAGACTGTTTTTTCTTGGAGGGATGAAAAGCTTTCAATACGTTTCTTTCTGTTGCATCTATGGACAAGTTGAAATATATTACGAGAGGACATAGAATTTATTTTTACTTCATTTGAATAAAAATACAATTCAAAGTATCCACTTTTCCTTTTCCAGAGCCATTCTCCATATTTTTTTCTCTTCAAAGATAGCAGTCAAAGATAGCAATCAAAACAGTTATATTAAATCAGTGCCTCTCATAAAATGGCAAGTTCTTTTAAACTGTAGGATCCTGGGCGCAAGCACAGTGTCCTGGTATGTTCATGCAGCATGTAGAGTACTTGGACGTCAGAAAAACTGTTCACTTTGGATATTGCTGTCTTAAGATAAACAATAGATTACAGTCAGATACTATCTTGTGTTCTTGGAAGTTGATAGAAATTTTTGAATAATCTTAATTTTTTGCTGTTTATGCCATGTAATAATACATTAGCAATTTCTGTATCATCTCGTGTAGAAAAGAAAGCAAAGAATGACAGCTGGAATTCTGGGCCCTTTCCTGAACCTTTAAGACTGATAAACTTATTCTGGCTGCCATAAGGAGTTGAAATGATTATAATTCAGTTCATATTTCCTGTTTGTTGCTTAATATGGCACTCAGATAAGGGCGTCGGAGATATTCCAGCAAAAATCAAGTTATTTCCCCCCTAAAAACAGTCATTCTAAGTAATTTCAGGTACAACGCCTCTCTGTGGTTTTCAAATTTCAGTTATCCGTCCTTCCTCATGCTTACCCTTTCCGAAGCTTGTGTCTCGCCCCGTGTTTTTGCTTGCGGGGCGAGAGCTCGTGCCGGGCAGGAGAGCCCTGCTGCTGCCTCCGGGACGGCCCGGAGGCGAAAGCCAGCGCCTGAGGCTGAGGATAGCCCTGCGCTCAGGATTTAGCCTGGATTGCTTTTGTCAGCTCATCCGTCACGGATCCTAGAACTGCTCTGCTAGGGCACCGGGTAAAAAGCCACCTATGGTCCTGTGCAGCTTTGCTGGCGGATTTATTTATTTATTTATTTTTGGTAAGTTTGCTATTGCTTCAGTTGGAGGACTGCTTCACTTAGGGATTCTTTGTGCCTGCCTAGAAAGCAGAAAGAATAAAAACATGCAGCTGTTTTGAACAGGCATTTTCTGAAAATACAATTAGGCAATCACGCCATTGTCACTGTTTTATATTTACTTGTTTAGTGTTCATCATCTCTTCTAAAAGGCTTAATTCTTTACTGCTTCATTAAATACTGTCTTCTCCTCCCAGCTCCCTCCTATCTCTATTCAGATAGATTGGACAGATCTTGACAGCTTTCTCTTGATGATGTTGGGGACCAAAAAGTCATTTAAAAATATTTGGCAGGCCATGCATCTTAATGCTATCCAGTAATAACTTAAAAGAAACCTTGTGGTGTGTGCCTTTGCGCAGAGCCCGGGCAGCCCGGAGGGTCGAGCTGGCGTGCCTCTGTCCGGAGGCTTCCTCCTGCTCCCAGCCCAGGAGCGCTCGCTCTTCTGCCAGCTCGCAATGCCGCGAGTGGGGAGACGATTCACTGCCGCCCTTGTCCGAGAGTGGCAGCGGAGATATATGGTCTCATTCTGGACCAGATGGGTATTGATTTTGCCTTTTTCATCCTAATATTTGTTGTTTCGGAGTGCTGCCTGGATGTGTAGGTTTAGTAACTTGTCCCAGGTCCTTGCCGGTGGTGCTTCCTGTTCTGCGCCTCTGGATGCATCCGTGGCAGTGCAAGGGGGAAACGGTGTTTCAGCCGATCGCTCAAGCTGCCTTTTCGATGGCTTTGACCTTTCGGAAAGGCTCCCTGTGGGAAAGGAGGAACATCATGCTATGTTACAACATCCTTCCTCGTCTTTCCAGCCTCCGCAGCCATGTGGTCTCATCACTTCTGGTCCTCAGCGTCTGGAAGGTCTGTCAGTGGTGCACTCATGAAAGATCAGACCCTGAAATTCTGTCTCTTGCAGGATTATTGACACCCAAAAGGAACCCAACCGCAAATGAGAGTCCTGTTCATGACAGCCGTCCCTTAGTAACCAGTTGGCCTGACACAGTCTCACAAGCGATTAACCCACTGTTTCAGTAGGAGGGAGAACACTATAAAAGAGCATGCAGCCAAAAGCTCTTCAGCCATATCTTTTCCAGAAGCAAGGACAGCAGACCTTCCACCATCCTACTTTTTCTTTTTTTCATCTGTCACCATCCCCAGATGTAGGAGAACAAGGCTAACAGCTCACGACACTCAGTGACCCTTTGGGGACCACTGCAGGACTGGTGTCCATCATCACGCACCACCCAGCCGATTACTCGTACCACATAGCCGTGCTCACTGGGGAGTAGTTGGACACCCCTTGTGCCCATATCAAGAAACAAGTGAGCTAAAACCTAGAAGTAGCCAACTGTAAAGGCTATTAGATCTCCACAACTTACCTTTCAGCTTTCCCAGGATCTGGCACTGGGTGCAGCCGCTTGCTTTCCGTCTAAAGCCTGAAGGTACCCATTGCACACAACGGGAAAAGTAGTTCTCCATGACGTGGGTGTTGACCTGATGACAAAATCAGTCTGTTCCAAAGAAGGAGAAGCCCTAACCGAACCAACGGTGGACGTTGACGTTGCTGTTGTGTTCAGAATTGGCTTTACTGCACCAAGGTTTCTTCCAAAGCTGGTGGAGGCAGGGAGGGAGATTTATGAGGGAGCAGTGTAGGAATACGGGGTAAGTATGAATAATGGCTAATCATCATTTATTATTTATATTGCAGAAACATCTCAGTGATCCAATAAAAGTCGGGCACCTTTGTTTTAGCTGTTGTACAGACCTTCTGGAATGTACCAGCCGTATCCAGAAAACTTTGAATCTAATTTTCAAACAAGTGGGAGTAATAAGCAGGAGGAGAGAAATAGAGAGCAAACAGGAATGACAGGCAAGGGTGTTTCCAGACTAGGAGAAATCAAATGTGGTGTTCATCACCACTGTTGCAAGAGTCGGAGCGGAGGTATAAACAGGGCACAGACATTTTTATTACTGTGCCATCAAACCCTGCCCGGGGAGATTTAAGGCATTATTGCTGCAACTAGCAGTCAGTGTAGTCAAAGAAGCATCTAACCTCAGTGAGGAAATTATCCAAGCTTCTTGCTACAATAAAATTTATTTTCCCGATGTTAAATAGAAAGGGAGGATATGTGTCCGGGCTGGGAGACATGCCACTCCCCGCATGGGCTGTGCTGCTACTTGCTGTCACTAAGCTTTCGTTTCAGCTGTAAACTTTTCATAGCAGTTACATTACTGTCCAGGGCAGCAACTTCTTCTGGGTTGCGTTTATTTATATGAGCCACACAAATCCTGCGCTTTTATTGCCCAGCTTCTGGCTCATACATAGCTCAGGCTGAACTGCATGTACAGTGCCTAGCACAGCAGGGAACCAGCCAGCCCGAGACCACCAGGTGCCTCTTAACCAGAGGCATTAAATAAGACTAATGATACGTGCGTTAGGATTATAGCTTGGAGCCCCTGTTTTATGGATTAAATGGTACCATCTGCGTGGAAAGAAGCAGCTATATTTTCCCATTTGGCCATGGAGGGGGCGCACACGGGAGCTGGGCTGCATTTCCATTCACCTTTATTTCTCCATCCGCCTCCATTCCCAGGCTTGGTGTCTGTGTTTTGACAATTATTTGGGTGCCAGTGAAGGATTTGATCCTCCCGTTCTGTGGCAAAAAGTCCTGACCGATTCCAAGGGTCAGATCTGTTGTTGGATTTTGCAAGATCTTTTAAGAGTGTTTGCATTATTGTAAAAAAAAAAAAAAAAAGGGGGGGGGGATAAAAATGATGCCATAAGAGAATAAAGGTGTAAGAGAAGGGATTTCAGCTCTATTGTCATTTTAGAAACTTCATTATCAAGTTATGGGCTTTCATATTGCTATTGATTTCACATAGAAGATACTCAGATTCTACAGTGATGAGAATCATATAAAACCTTAAGACAGATCACTGCAAAAATGTGATAATAAGGTAGTAGGAAACAGCTTACATTTCTAGGAAAACCTTTCCCTAATAAATAGGAATCCATAATGAAATTGCTGCTTAAATGAAATCTTATTCAGGAAGTTTCTGATGAATATAAATCCCCTGTTATATCATACTCCGATCAAATTAGGATATTATTTTATGTAAGACTATAATTAACAAAGCTGGAATTTTGCTAAGTAACTATGATTTATACTTTAAGTGTGAAGAGATGTACGAGACCTTTCATATTTATGGTTGATCGGGAACTACCTGAGTTTTCCATCCACCCAGAAGGCAATATGAAGCCTCTCCTTTCACTCACTGCTATGAGCCGGGAACATTGCCACCACCAAGGGAAAACTGGTGTTGGGGGAAAAAATCCCAGTCGATACCTCTGTGGGCAGCTGTGGCCAACTTTGTTATTTGTCATCTTGGTTAATATGGGAGAATTGACTTAGGACTTCTTTTTAACTCCCACCTTTAAAATTTAGTTTCTTGCAAGTGTTGCTTTGGCTGTGAAACATCACCTACACATTTTTCTAAGGGAATGACATTTCAGCCAAGTTTATTTTTTGTTGTTGTAAAAATAAAAAGGTGATGGCAAAGCTTTGCGCATTTGAGATCATGCTGTTCGCCTGCCTTTACACTGGAGCTATGCAGACAACCAAATGCAGTTGAGTGAGAGTTTTAAGTCAGAAAGATAAAAAGATATCTAGAATCAATATTTTTTGAATTAGGTTTCTCTTTTTATGGGATTAAAAATGTTTCATGAGTGACCCAGAGGAAAAATGTAGACTGGAGGCAAAGTAGAAATGATTACTATATCTAATAACACCCAGGTGCCTAGAAATATTTTGCGTAAAAGGGTAAAGTGCCAGTTTGCAAGCATTATACCTTATGAGTTTCAAAGTGGTGTTTGGTTTTTGTTTTGTTTTAAGCGGTGCAAAAAGCAATCTTTGTTGGAGAAATGTTGAAATAACTCCTGTCGGGCTTAGAGGAAAGAAGAATAATTTTGTAAACAGTATAACTTTTAGCAGTTACTAAATGGTAATAACATAGTGTATTCTATAAGGTAGTTTTAATGGTAAGAACATAGTGTATTCTGTAATATAGTTTTAAATGAGTCCAGTTGCATGCTTACCACTTAACACCACTGTTATTCAAGAGTAAAATTAAAACCCCAGGTAGCTGGACCGTCGTCTGCCCTTTTCGTAGCGCGTTGCCCGCCGTGCTGGCGCTGGCGTGGCTTTGGTGCGGATCGGCGCGGATCGGTGCAGCGGATGCCAGCGCTGCCGAGAGCTGCGATGCAGAGCAACTCTTTACAACAGAGTCGTTTTATAACCTGGCAGAAAAAAATTAACTAAAATAGTACTCAAAGATTAACCAAAAAAAAAGTTCAACCTGTCAGCATATATCTGCTTAGGTCCCAGTGATAAGAACCTTTTGTTTCTGTCTCTGTCTTTAATGAAAGCAAATCCCCTTCCTCACCTGGCAGCTGGCAGCGGCAGGGAACTTTCCCCTTCGGATTGCTGTTTATTGAATCTCCAAGAAATTGAATTGTTCATTATTCATGTCAGCTGTCATTTGCCAGAATGCTTCTGCCCCTGCAGGAAGGAGCTGATTGCTCTAATCATGTAACTGAGTTAGGCTAAAATTTTAAAAACCCGGCTACAGTCTGAGAGCGTGCGTATTCCTCTTTCCTTTTAACGTTATTGTGGAAAATGCGTCTACATGAACGGCCAGCATTAACCGCATGTCACCCGCAGAAGACAGATTTAATTTAAAATATGAAAATATATTTTTAACTTAAAATCTTTTTATGAGTATGGCCTGCATTAGCCTTTGACTTTTTCTCTCCGGAGGCAGATGCCTCCTAACTCAAACGTGCAAAACCTGGAGACGAGCCATTCGTGTCACCTCATTTCCGAGCTTCATCCTAAACAACCAAACTGCCCGTTAACCGGAGAGGTCAACGATCCTTTTGCAAAAGAGCGATTTGATTTTTAAATGACTTAATACCCATGTACAAACCTGCCCGCTCGTTAATTCCGCTGCTCCGAATTAGCAGCTCCTGTTGGCACCGTGGATGGGGGCGTCCACGGGTAGCGGGGTTGTTGCTGGCGTGTGTTGGGCGCGATGGGACGGCACCGCTGGTCCCCTCGGGGCATTTTGGGGTTGTCTTGTGTGCGTTTGAAATTGCTGGATCCGGCCCATCCTGCCACATACTTTCCGGAAGCTCGTACGAGCGCGGTGCCCTTGCGGAGGGGATGTGCTCGCACAGGGCTCAGCTGGCCGAGGTTAAGACCGTCGACTGCTGTGTTTTCACAGCGAGTTTGGTTCTGCTCGTCTTCCCGGGACCCCGAAGGCAGAAGGTGTTCGCTCTGCTCCGGCGCCGGTCAGCCTCAAGAGCCAGAGCATCGGAGAAACACCGCAGCACTTAGCTGCTAGTATTTTAAGACAAATCACCTTATTTGCAGTGGGACTGTTAGTTCCTTTTATTGAATACATCAGTGGGCCCCATTTCAGAGTTGGGTGATCTCTTACCCGCTGTCTTTACAGTGCACACCACTAGGCTTATTATAATGCCTTGATTCGATGAAAGATACTGTTTAAGTAAGCAGCATGTGGGGTTTTTTGCAAATGTTTTACGTGAGGGAATATGACTGTGAAGCTGCAGGAAAGGAAACTTGGAAGGATTCATATATCAGACCTGAAAATTGGATGAAGATTCAGATCCAAGCACATTCAACATGACACAATCCTTTTTTACTCTTTAATATTGTGGCAGATAAATGCTGTGGCGGTAGCTTCCGTAGCAGGAGAAATCCCTGTATGTATGGGAAGAGGAGGGTAGTGGAGATCCCAGCCGGAGCGTATTTTTCACAAATTGCAACAGGATTTACAAGAACAAAGGGAAGGAGTGAAGCTGGATGCACCTTCCATCGAATTAAAGGACTCATCGGTGCGTCTGTGTGTGTCGCTGGGACCTGCAAAGGGAACTGGATAGTTCTTTACATTTTCAGAAGACACCTATGTTGGAAAACAAAGATATTTATATGGTGATGCTTTCGTTGCTTTTGGAGAACTTCAGGCTTTCCATAGAGGAGTGAACACAGGGTTGAGGTCCTTTAAGAGGTGTTTGCCGATATCCTACAATAGGTAGTGTGCCGAGATCCTGTATTTTGGGGAGAAGCACCGTCAGCGTTTGTACGTGGTGCTGTAAGAAGCCTATCGTTGCTGAACGGTCATCGGGAACAGAAGTCTTGCACTCTCGCATGCCTTTGGATAAACGTCAGCGTTGGTTTTTTGTGTGTTAAGCAGTAATATCTAATGCAATGCTAAGCAGGGCATATAGAAAATACAACGCTAAACAGATTAGGTAAGAGGAAGTAGCAGGTATTGGACAGGGTATTTGGAGACTAGCACTGCTCTTGGTTTTGCCTGCCTGGCAGGGTTTGGTTTGGTGGCGTTTGCTTTGGTGGGGTTTGGTTTGGCGGTGTGCGCTGTGCTGCACCGCACGGGGTCCCCCGCTGTCGTGGCTCCCCCCAGCCCGGCGAAGGGGCTGAAAGCTGCTGGCTCCCACCTCCTGCTAAAACCCAGGACTAAAACAGCCGTGCCGCCATTCTGGCCAAGGTGGGTGCTGGAAACGATTGTTTTTAGTAGCTCAGAGCAGATTTCCGAACCAGAAGGTCAGCTTGGCAATCCGGTTTTACCCAGGGCGATAATCTCGGTGTAGACAATCGATCTCATTGGGTCTGCTTATGAACGTACCATGTCTGTGACTGTAGAGAAATAACCGGTTAAGAACTGCAGCAGTAGGTTATATATTGGCAAGAGCAGCATGATAGTGGAGTTTAAAATCCTTTTGTGCAGTGTGACCTTTCTGCTAGTGTGAAGCAGTAAGGAACTGTGTCAGCAGCTAAGGTGTATATAGGCATGACAGCTAGAAGCCAGCCCTTGTTACCCATTAATTATATATGTAACACATTTCAAAAAAAGCCCAGTAGCACCTGAGATGGGAAGAAACTCAAACCTGTTGGAATTGGAGACCAAAGGCTCCTGCTCTGAAGTGACTGGTACGATCTCAACTGTTCTGGGATTTCTTTTTCTGTCTGCCACGCTTGGTTTTCCTCTGGGCCTCTCCTGGACATCAAAAATCGTCTCTGTGGTGGAAGCAATTGGCTTGAGCCTCTCTGCAGTTGAATTAGCAGCAGGACCCCGTTGCATTGTGTTGGGCGCTCAGCAATGGGGCTGGTAGGTGCTGGGCTCCTGAATTAATGCCGGCATTAACACTTCCGACCCTTTAGAGCTGGCTGTATCAAAATAATTCTCTAAGCCTCATACATATATAAGTATATGTGTGTGTGTAAAGCATTCATAAAGGTAATACGGGGATCTTGCATGCTCTTCACAGAAGCTCTGTTTAAACCTTCTCCATACATGTGGACGTGTTTATTTTGCAAGTGCCAGTATAACACAAAGTCCATTAAAAACATGTAGTGACGTAGGAGCAAGAGCTGTGCGAGTGAAACAGCTGCCCTGAAGCACGCTCTGGCTGTCAGGGGGCATCATCGTTTCATAAATTATGTGCGGTAAAACTTGTAACAAAAAATTTTGTGTTTTATTACTTGCCAGCTACAGATTGCAAGCTCTTCTCTCCTTTTCATCCCAGCACCGATGGCGAGGGCCTGTAAAGCAACCGACAGCTCCTTTCTCACGGCTCACTCATTCCAGGACAGTACAGATGCCGTGGAACCTTGTGTGTTTTTCTTATCTCATGAGAAACATAGCCATTTGGAGTAAATATTATTCCATTGCTAATGGGCTTAAAATTCATTTCAAGTTTTCCAATTACATATTTCATTTATTCCATGAATGTGAAATGACACTGCGGAGAGCAAAGTTGTTAGTTGGCATGCGCCGAGGAAAAAAGGGCTCGCTCTTGCGTTTGGAATTTAAACATGCAAAAAGAGTTAATGAAATGGAAGTTGTTCTTGTTTGCTGTGAGATGCTTTGCAGTTTTTTGGCTACGATCCTGATCTGTACCTATCCCATCTGTTTTGCATAGCAGGGAAGAAGGGATAGCGTAATGGAAGATGTGCTGCACTGACATCAGGTGATGACTTCTGATAAGACTGGCAATCGCTGTGGAAGGACAGGAATACTTTGCAGTGAACAGAGTCTGAGATGGTGCAAAGTACATTTGATTAGTTGTTTTTCTCTTGCTAGGAATGGTTTTTGCTAATGGATATAACAGCACTTGAAAAATTCCAGAAAACACAGTGACTCCATCCTTAGCTCCTCGGTGGTGGTGGAGGACTGAGGCAGGGTGGGAAAAGGAGAAGAAGCTGGGTGCTAGTTAGCGAGCGCTTTGGCTTCTTTCACAGTGCGGTCTCCGTTGTGGTTTGCATAGAAGTCAGATGAAAAAAAAAAGAGTCTGATATCTTATGACCTTCCTTGGTATGCTTTAGCTTGCCTCCCCTCTCCCTCCTGCATGTTTAGTAGAGACCAAAGATCGTCCATCTGTACTCGATTCTGTTCTCACCTTTTGCAAAATCTGGTTTAATAAACCTCTTTGTGAACAGCATCTGCTGTGCACTGCAGTTCGGCGTTTCACTGCCGCAAACTATTAAAATGCTCCCAGCAAGTCAGAAGGTGAGTGGCAAAGCTAAAACCTGCTGCCAGTCGTCGTGCCCAGGTGGCTCGGATGATAACTGCACCCACGTCAAGAGCAACCCTGCAAAAAGCAGCAAACGGAGAAGCTGCCTTGTGCTGACTGGTGCGTTCTGTTATGCGGCCAGGGTAAGAGTTTGGCACAATAAATATTTTAGGACTGATATAATTATTGATGGAGCATACGGAGCTCAGCAAAGCCTGAGGCAGTTTATTGAATCCTACAGTTTATATTATAATACATATATTAAAACTGTAACTTTAAAAAACAAGCTTTTCACAAATTAGCTTACACTGTAACTTTTCTACTTAAATTAGACACAGTTCTTAAGTGCCAAGCCATTCAGTTAAAGAAGAAGGATTATGGAGGGTTACTGAGAGGTCCTTCACACTGGGTGGATTTGTGTTCAGTACAAAAATACTTATTGTTCCTCACCTACTTCATCCTCTCCCCCTGCTTGTCAGGATGTCTGTTTTTGAGTTTGGGGTCTTTTGTCTCCTATTCAAGGTCATGTTTTTATGTCAGTACATAGCTCCTAACTCATACTTTTTTTTCTTAAAACGTGCCTGGCTCTGCCTGCCAAGCTGTTCCTTACAGTAGTGTAATTATTGAATTAATTGCTTATAGAGTTTTGAAAAACACAGCATCTTGCTGATCCTAGGTCTTTGTTGTTCCTGTAGAGAATGTTAGAGAAGAATCACAGATATTGGCCACATTGCCAAGTGCATTTAAATGTCCCCAAAGCAGATAAATAAATACCGAGTGGGATTTTAGAGACATGTGAGTAGATGATCTGTCTGACTCCCATGGGAGTTAGGTATCTGCTTGGGTGTCCTGACGCTCATAGAAGGCGTTTGTCTAAATGTCTAAAAATCAGAACAATGCTAAAAATGTGACCCTCTGAGAATTAGTGAATTACTTGTCTCCTGTACAGGTAGGTGCTGTATTGCACTGGGAGGCGGACCTGAAGGTGTAGGTGCAAGAAAGCTGTTGGACTCCCTGAATTTGCAAATCAAACGTAGGTCCTGGGAGTCCAGCCCTGGAGGCTGTCGGGGGTGATACAACTGGTCCCTGCAGAGCAGTCCTGGGGTGTGAAACATGAGCGTTCGAGGGTTTATTCTGCAGACTAAAAAAAAGAAATCAGAAATCTTTGTTCGGTGATCAGAAAACAAGGATGTGCATGTCAGAAAAATGCCTTCACCTCTTTGTTTTTCATTTGTGCGTAAAAAGGATCAATGAGAACAAATGCTTGGTGGAAATGTTACAGGTGATAAATTAATTCAGATATCTTTTTTGCAAAGAATAGGGAGCAGTCAAGTAAGACACAGCAGCTAACTATCCCAGTGTTTCCGGTATTAATAAAATCTTAACACACTTTTTAAACCTGTATTTCTTCCCCAATCTGAGCTTTATAGAAAGAAAGATAATTTAAGATATTTCATTTCAAGCTGAGAGTTTTACCTTGGAAAAAAACAGCAAACTGATTTACAAGGTTTCTCCTGTAAGTCCCTTAAAGTAAATTACCTGTCACAAGGGTCGTGGATCCATGTCTGCATGTTTGAATAAAACGTATAACAGATTTACAGCATTAATAATGGGGCTGTCTTCGAAAAGCTCTCAATTTGCAACAGCGAGAGCGGGGAAGATCGTTGTTTGGTTATTTAGTGCCCTGCCTATCTTTCTTCTGAAGTTCTGAGAAGAACTTGGTAGTGATTATTCAAGCTGTGCTCAAATGGCTGGAAAGCCTAAAAATCCCCTTAGCTGAGCGGGCAGACAGCACAGGCAAAGGCTTTGAGACGCCTGGACACGCCAAGGCTTTGGCCAGAAGAGGAAGAGAGGACTTGGGCGAGTTTGGGTGGGCCTCAGCATGAGATTTCAGCGGTTTTCCCCTGCGACCGGATGGACCGTACGGGGAAGGCTCCATGTTTGCACCACTGACGTACCAGTTTCGCTGAGGAAAGCACGGGAGGAAAATTTTTATGACATCCTCAACTTTCCCTCTCAGAGGAAGAAGAGACCATCTGCCCGTGCAGAGGTTCTGTCTCTTGCAATCAGCGTAGAAGAAAGTTAATGTACAATAAAATTAAGCCAATTTTATGGGACTGTAAGAACAGTCTTGTCGTCATCCCTGCTAAACTTTAGATGAATTCTGAATATCTTCTGCACTCATCACGGTAATTAGATTAAAATATGTAACATCTGATTTTCAGGAGTGGAAAGAAACACGACTCTCCTTGGTTTCAGCTGGCAGTATGGATGTGGCCTGCTCCTGGCAATACAGCACTGACTTACCCCTCCTAATTCCTCATTAGAAGGTAGCTGGGTATGATTGTCTCCTTGTATTGCGGTGGCAATACTGAAACAGAGACGTTCAGTACTTGGGTTACAGTGTCCAAGTTGGGGTTAAAATTCAGGGAGTTTTACCCTTCAGGTCCACGCACAGTCCACTGGATCTGACGCCAACAAGGTCTTCTGCTCGTGGCCGTGAGCAGGCGCATACCAGAGCGGAGCATGGTGTGGCCACCAGTGGGGAGACGCTGGTGGCACCAGCCATGGACGCTCCAGCCTTTGCTGCTCGAAGCTGGAGTTGAGGTAGGAAGCATCAAAAGATGGCAGGAAAGGGTACTGAATTAGGCAAATTTGAGGAAATAAGACTAGTGAGATCCTTAAATACCCTTCCAGTGGTAGCCCCATGGATCCCGTCCTCCATGCTAGCGTGCCCCGGGCTCCGGTGCTGGGGTTGGACTCTCCCCCGCGTCCTTCCCCGTGGGCGATGCGGGCGACGTTGGGCACGGGTGAGGAAAGTGAGGGTGCACCGTCTGGCTTCTTCCCTGGTTCTTCAGTCTGCAAAAAGGCTCCAGATCAGCTGCCTCATTCGAGCCACGTGAATAAAATCTGTTACCGTTCTGGCAGAAATGGAAATAACGAAATTGCTATTTTAGAGTCTCTATTTAATAAAATACACTGCCGCTGGACTAACGTGTCTTTGCAGAAATTCATATACTTGTGCGTGCATCTCCAAAATTAGACTTGAACGCTGGCAATAACGTTCTGCACTTGGTGAACGGTTGCAGCTGGGGCCTGCTGCGATGACACTTCTCTATCAGTCAGGGATAAGTGTCCTCGCGCGGCAGAAGTAGCTGCTCTCCCGTACGCGCGTAGGCTCTTGCGCTACGTGAACGCGTGCTGCGGAGCCGCGGGCGACACGGGCTGTATATCTTACTCATCTGGAGGGAGTTTACGTTTCATTCCCATTTATCTGTAAGCAACCCACACAGCTCCGCGGCGAGGGGAAGATGGATGAAGTCACTGATGGGAGATTTAATGCGTGCCTGAAACAAATGCGGAGACGTGCAGATGTACGTCCACCTCTTCTTTCGCCAAATCGGCTCGCTAGAAGTTCCGGCAAAAACGTGGTTCTCCTTCTCCCTCGCCTAAGGGCTTTTGATAAAGCGAAAGCTCCTGTTTGGTCTGGACGGTTTATGGGAAGCTAGGTGCCTCGGAGCTGGCCAGGAGCTGCCGTGAGCCTGTGCCTGGCCTGCACCTTCTCGAAGCTATTACAATATTGCCTGGTGCCCGGGGAAGAGGAAGGCAAACCTGCCAGCCCTGCGGGACGTAGCGACGGTTTTCCCGCTTTTATCCCATCCTTACCCTGCGTAATTTCCTGTGCTGCGGTTTCTGCCCGTTGCACACGGGGCTTACGTCTCGCTTCTTTTTTCCTGCTGTTTATGGCATGGCCTGATGCGTCTTTGGGATGAAGATCAGGCCTGTAATTTAAAGCTTGTTCTGTTTTATTATGCTTTCGCCCAGTGCATGCAAGGTGAATGTCTCTGGGAATACCACCAGAGAAAAGCATCGGAAAGGCTGCCGTTGCACTGGAAAACTCTCTGCAGTGTCTCACTGTTATTGCCTCTAAGTGCCAGGGACAGTTAGGGCATAAATATGAAGTGTTTAATGGTAGCGTAATAGGGCAGGAGACACGCTTGTTGAAATTTGCCATTAACCCAGGATGCACTGATCAGGAAAGCTTTCCTGCTGCTTAAATTCAAAAAAAAAAAAAAAAAGGGCAGTGGAGACCTGCATTATGAAAAATAGGAAAAAACGTCTGGACGATTGCTGTGATCGTTTTGAACGTGCTGATTTAAAAAGCCTCTCTCTCCGTCGATACTTCCTTTATGGCTCACCATATTAGCCTGGGCCGCTTTGACTGATGCCTTCTTACGGCCCCGGCTGCTGTGGCCGATGCTTTAGCTGCCTGTGCTGGTTTTACCCCTAGCAAGGAGGTAGCGCGTTGGGGAGGGGGCCGGCAGTAGGCAGAGCAGGAGGAGCAGCAGGGTAAAATGAGTGATAACCCGAGAGGAGCGTTTGCTGCGTTGTGGGGCCGTTACGGGGAGGAAGCGATGCAAATCAGCGCCGGAGCGGGCGTTCGGTGCTGTTGCTCTGTTGCTGTTGACAGCCCACCTTCAATGCCCAGGTCCGGATTTTCTTCTGATACACGGCACTGTTTGCAGGCGAGCTGTGCCGGGAGCGGGTGAAGCAACCGCAGCGGCGCTGGGCGGTGGGGTGGGTGGCTGGCGGATGGTGCCAATGCAGCACCGCTCCGTAAACCGCCGGTGGTTGCGCAATTTAAATATTGACGCATTTGAAATTCGATGTCTTGGCTGACGTTTGTCTAAATCTGGAAACAAAAATCATCTACCTGCTGTCACTTACATAAATCGGCTTCTTTGGCACGTGGCAAGAAATCTTTGTTTCCCCCTCCGTGTTCCGTGACTTTGTGCGAGCCGTGCCGTCCCTCGCGCCACCGCGCTCTGCGCCAAGGTGACTTTTTCCCGCGCAGGCGGCGGTTTGGTGCCGCGGCGGCGACCTCACCTTTCCCCGGATCTTGTGCGTTCCTTTGCCCGATCCAGCGAGAAAGGCCAAAGGGGGTCGGGCTGGGAAGGGCGCAGACATCTCAGGGGCGTGCAGAATTATTATAGACATGGACAAGATTACTTTTCCAACATTTCTTCTCTGCACGGAAGAGAGAGGAGCTCTTGCAAAGATTTGGACAAGTTACGCGGGCCAAAAGCGCAGTGCGGGAGCAGGGCCGCGTGGGCCGGTGTCCTCGGGGGTCTGCTAGGGTGCTCGAGGACAGGGCTGCTCCCGCAGGGAGAGTCCTTCTCTGCTGGCAGGCCGGCAAAGGGGAACGCGCGCCAAGGATTCCTGCTTCCTGCTTCTGCCAGCAAAGGAAATAAGGAATCTGATTCTGGATTTCGCCTTCAAGTAAAGCTCCTCTGATTTGGACGTCATTGGCACATGCTAGAAAGTTTTGCTGCTTTATGTAAAAGGGGACGTTTCAAGCAAAAATAGCCACCCCATGTGGATGTGGCTGCGCTTGGATGGAAGAATCGTATTGATGCGAGTTAGTGAAGTTTGAGAAAAAGAGTAGTAGCGCCGCGGTGTAAATCATCTTTATGCCAGCGTAAACAGTGCAAGCGTGAGAGATCTTTTGCCAGTATAGCCGATGGGATAAAAAATGACGCTCGCGGCTGAAATAGCCCAGACAAGCGTGAGACGGGGCCTGCGCCGTCCTGCTGCGTTTCCCGCGCGGGCAGTGCCGGGCCGGAGCGAGCGTGGCAGAGCCCTTCCGGGCTGCGCGGCGCCTTGGCCAGCCTGGAGGCAGGGGAGCCCTGCCCGCGCGGCAGAGCTGTAGTTAAAAAAAGAAGAGCACACGGACAACCTTGGAATTGTTAATGCAGGCTAGAAAATTTTAATGGAATGCCGACGTTAGTATGACTGTTTCAACACTATTAATGGTCCCAAAGTTGTATTTCTGTATCATGCCATTTAATGAAATCTGAGTATTTGGGCTTATTTGCAAACCTCCTGCCACCTGGAGCTGAACCAAAAAAAAAAAAAAAAACCCACTTCCAGTAGAGCAAGGAACAAGGCATGCATAAAATATTGAATTTCCACAACAATTTATATTACATTATTTTTAATTACATTAGCTTTCCTGCCACGTAATTGCCCTGCGAATCTATTCATGAGTAAAAGAGGTGTAGATTTGTTTGCGCTGCTGTGTTCCATCTCGGAAGTGTAACAGTACTTTTTGGTGTGTTTTATATGTGCATAATTTAACTGGGAAATGGGCTGGCTCTTCAAATGCCAGCTATAATTCTGATAATTACGTGCGCTCTTTGGCGAGTTCAGGTGGCTTTCAGCGCGGCGGCTTGCATTGCTCGGGCCGCACTGAGTGCTCCCGATTGCGCACGGGGTGCGGTACGACTGGCCGCAAATGGTGCTTTTATTATCCGTGAGAGAATAAGCAAATATGACTTTTAAAAAAAAAATGCGCTAGAAAGGTCACTTCTGCTGCTGTCATAAAAGGGGGAGTTCGGTGAGGGGGGATGATGTACCCCACTATTAAAAATACAGAAGCCTGCAGGAGGATGGACCTGGTTCTCGACTCAGCCTAGCCCAGAGTCGGTCCGTTCATTCATTTTCCCGGGGACACCAACCTAACTGCAATGAAAGGCAGGTCCTAAAGAGTGTAACAGAGCCTTAAAAATATTCTTCATAAAGCTTAGAGCTGTCTAAGCATTGCGTCGCTCCATTTGGGTCCAATACAATTAAATTGTACTGTGTTCACCTATGGAGCGGGTGTATGTATATAGATAGATATGAGAGAGGCAGAGAATGAGAACATCTGTCTATTATCTACCTATATATATATATATATATATATAGTGCAGCTGTATTTTATTATAGGGGAATTCATTTTAGATTTTCCTGAGAGGAATTTACTGTGAGATGGGAAATATTGAACAGCTACTGTTGATAGATAGATACCTACGTGTATACATACTGTTAATGTATAGCATGTATAGGATGCCTTCTCCATCCTTCCCTGCAACGTTTTGGCTGCGGGTCGGATCTGCGGTACATGAGCTAACACGGAGTTTAAACAACTAACTCACGACTGCAGACGGTGCTCAGGAAGTCAGGCACCGAAAAGTTAAAGCTTGCGAGTGTAGGCACAGAAACGCCAGTCTTCCGGTGAATCCGGTTCTCAGTAACTCTGTAGGGTATAGGGAGCCTTCAGCTCTCTGTTTAGCAGTAAATACAATTTGCTATTGAATTTTTAACTAGACAGATAGAATTTTATTTTCATTTTATTTATTAGAAGATGTAATCCCAATGTTCTCCAAGTAATTGCACTCAGAGCAAACCGTTAATGCGTCAGGTAGAAATACAAACTGTGTTTTCACAATAAGCGCGGGCCATGCTGTACGGAGCATCGCCGCGGTCTTCCCGTTCCCCGTTTCCTGCTGCTGCTGCAATATGTTTTTATTCAAACTTCGTGTTGCTTGTGGCACCCAGGGGACATCTGTACACGTTATCTTTCAGTAATTCAAGGTGAAGTGATATCGATAAAATGTGATGTTTGCTTGCTTGGTTGTGGTCTGGATTAAATGATCATAATTTAAAATTACAGTATTCTAATCTATTGGAACCACATGTGGAGCTGTTAATTTAATTTCATAATCTTATTACTCGTCCACTCAAGTAGCGTGTACGGTCTGTTCCAAGAAGTGTGACACTAATAATGTAAGTGCAGCGAGAAGGGAAATTAGCATTAAGATTTTATGTGGTTTCTCTATTGATCCATCATTAGACATCTTCAAGGGTCCGCTGCTAACAGAGATGGAGATGATGGACACAGGGAATTAACTGCTCGAGGGTCTGTGAAATCGGAATCGCATTTAGCATCTGCAAAATCTCGGGGGAATGGGAGCGCGCTTCCCTCCCTGGTCCCCGGGGGCTAATACACGGCCCCGTATGCTACAGAGAGAGGTGCATCAGGCCCACAATCAGTACGCAGGCGTGATTTAAGGATTTGGCTAGTGAAGGGGATGTTTTTGACTATCCAGGGTGAGCGTCAGACCTGGAAACACCAAACGGCGCCAGACGCTGTGTTCCGGTGGGAACGAAGTCGCCCCGACGCGGAGGCAGGGCTTAACCCGGGTAACTCCCGAGCGCTAGCGCTATCTGTTAGCAGCGCGAAACACCGTTCATCGCCGCCGGGCGAGCGTGGGGCACGCTCGCACGGCCCCGGCACGCCGCTGAAGGAGCAGCGCGGCGCGCGGTGCCCGAGTCGGCCGTGCACGCGGAGAAGGTCCCGGGACAAGCCGGCCGTGCTCGCGGTGCTGCGAGGGTCTGCAGCCTCTCGTGTCGTAAAGGCGTTTCGTTCCAGGCTGTGCAATTAGGAGAAGAACAACACCTTGCGTTTACCTGCCAAGCGACGTGCAATAGTCTTTCCTGGGTTTTGGATTTCTCTCTGCTCGCGCAAACTAAATGAAAACGGAGCTGTAATATCCAGCAGGGCAATAATGCTGAATTGCTGCTTTACATACACTGCTGGAATTTAAACACGGTGTAAGAAGCATAACCAGAAAGTTCGAGGCAGGCTACGCTTAAGCAGCCGCCTGCTAATTAGATCTCTGAGCCTTGACGTAACCTTGTCTGGGTTTTGTACAGGTTTTTACAAGGAGATTTTTTAAAACCTTCCTTCATAATCTAAGTGTGGAATTTGCTTCAAAGAGCTTTGACACAGCAGTAAAAACCATACTGTAATATCCCCAATATTAAATTTACTGTGTGCAATAACATTTGTCACTGTCGCAGGGATTATCTGCCTCTAATTAGAAAAGAGCAAGGACATCTATCAGCCTCGGCGCCCCCAGCTGCAAGAGGGGCTAGTTAACCTTTCCTCTAAACCCTACCGATAAAAATAACACTTTTGCGATAAATCCGTGTGGCTCTCTTGACACCTGCAAGATGCCAGCTAAAAGAAATTCAAATGCATTTTTTAATTTCTCAGGCAAATTACCGAAAAGTATGCTTCAGCGGTTAAAAACGGTAAGCGCCTGCGCCTCGTGCCTCCAGCGGTGCAAACACCGTCGCGCTGCAAAGCGGGCGCGAGGAGGAGTCCCACGTGCTCGGCGGCGCGGCGCGGGGCTGGAAGAGCCGGCACCAGCCGGGGACAATAGAGGGAAAACGTCTTTTGGTCTCTTTATACCTGGAATAACCTTGGGGTGGATGCGTCAGGTTCAGCACGCTGGCGTTTCGCTGCGGGCTGGGGTAAGCTGCACCGGCCAAGCTCATTTTATGCCCCTATGAGCAGCAGCGTGGCCAGGGCAGATTTGCTGGTGGAGCTTGTCGTTGCTGGACCGGCACCGGCCGATTCTCCTACCAGGGACCTATCCTGAATTTCGACTTTGCCCCTGAGCCCGCACGATCAGTGGTTGCTTTTGAAAATTTGGGAATGACTCGCGCCTGGCCACAGAAGGTGCCTTTGATCCAGCACTGGTTTTAAGCATTTAGTTTTTAAGTATCTTTTGATCATCCTAATATTCTTACATGCTGCACGTGCCACCTGGGGTCCATGTGGATGCAAGCGGGCTGCTGAGGGCCCAGCCACTGGCAGCCGGCCGGGTCGGGGCGCGCAGGGCGTGGGATGCCCCGCTCTCGCAGGGGCTCCGAAGGCGAGGCGGCGTTTCTGTTTTCCCGGAGAAACACAGTGAGTTGCATTGCTACGGGGAAACGCCAGCAGGACTACTGTATTCACTTAATAATGAGTGTGGAATAAATTACCTGCTGATGACATTTTTTAATTGCATTGCATTCTAATATCCCAGTAATATATTACGATATTAAGAATATTAGGATGATTAAAAGATATTTAAAACCTGAGGCAGCTGAAGTGCTCGGACGTAGTGCTGGGGAAGAAGCACATGGTGTACGCATTAATGTCTCCTCGGTTCTCCGAAATGGGCAGGTAACTTGCTGCGGCTTGGCGCTGCGGTGTCATCGGCCTCTCTCTGCTCTGTGCTTGCCATGTTTGTTGTCAGCTTTAAATGTTTCCTCCCCACAACCGCAATACCAGGGCCACCTTAAACGCAAGCATAAGTTGTAATATGTTTTGCATACGTCTAGCAGAGTACGTGGGCAATGCCCACCTGGGGAAACGCTGGTTCCTCTTCCGCTTGCACGGGAGGGGAGTGTGATATTCAGCAGCGGAGGGCGCGTCGGGCCGGCGCTGAAGCCTCGCGGGTCTCCCATCACCTCCGCCGCCGACAGGCTTTGGGGACAAGTCTCTTAGGCTCTGCGTTCCTCAAATGGAGAGGATATGAGACTTGCAGGTTCTTCCTCCTCGAAGTACGGGGAGGCATGTTTATAGTGTAAATGCATTTGCTATTAATCAAACTTATTTATATTCACGGAGAACTGGCAGCTCTCCCCCGGCGTCGTAGGAGGCACCGTGTGACTACAGACCCTTAAAGCGCTTACCGACACGCTCTGAAGACAAGAACCAGATGCATAGCTAGAGAGCAAGTCATCTCAATATATTGCTTATGCTAGAGCAATACGGTGTAAATGTCTTTTATCTGACCCAGAGGTTTGATGAATCCCTTAAACAGACCCATCCCACGCTTCCTGGTAGCGCATGCAATTCCATCACGCGTCCCGGGAATTAGCTGCAGGTAGAGCGTTTGCTATCCAAACTGCTCGTAGGAAGAGCACCAAACCAACCTCTAGCGCCTGCTTTGTGTTCGCCAAGTTGTCTGCTCCCTTGCTGAAAGCAGGAGTGCAACTTCTCCTCTTCGGCAAGACGTAACCTCAGGGGCAGGGAGAAGTTCTGCCTGTTGCCAGCAGCTGCCACTGCAACGTGCCGCGTCCCAGTGGGCTTCCCGCGCCGTCCCCGGCACCGAGGCTCTTCCAGGCAGGCTTTGAACGTCCCGACGAAGGTCTGTCACAGCTGTTTGCTCCGCTCCACTCCTCTCCTTCGGGGAGACCTGTCGTGCACGTGGCAAAGGTATTTCCCTGGGAGAGGAGACTCTGGTTGGAGAGTGCCCGCGGGAGGGGAGACAGGCTGGCGCCCGGCACCGCAAGGGACCACGTGGCATGTCTGATGTCCTCGCTGCCGACAGCAGCCGGTCCAGCTCTTCTGAACCGCTGGGAAGCTTTCGTCCTGTGCCAGAGATGTGTTTTGCTGGGGGCAGCTCCACCGTGCAGGGGTGGGGAAGGAAGGAGCGCCGGCATCTCCTCGGAAGTAGTCCTCCACCACCACTGCCCCTGGCAAAAAGAAGAAGAAAAACGAGCCCACTATCTTCACGTTGACTTGTTGGGGTAGGTGAGATAAGCCCAGCCTGGGAAGTCAAACGCTTGCTCCTAAAACGTAGGGTATTTTATGTTGGTATTCTTGTAGGTCCTGCACGGGGCTTCCGTGCTTGGCTTCAGCAGGATCAAAGGGTCCAGCCGTGCCTTAGCCGAGGGCCGCGACGCGTCCCCTGGGGACCTCGTGAGCCAGGTATCATGCCCGCTGCCGGCAACGTGGCATCCTGAATCCCAGCCTGTTTCCACGCTACGCCTCCCTTATTTCCTCTTCTGCCCTCCCCTCTAGATCCAAATCCTCCTCCATTTAGCAACAGGGGAAAACCAATGTAGGTGTCCATCTCAGCCAGTGCCATGAGGTGCCATCCTCAAGCTGAGGGGCAAAACAGTCTTCTACTGCCACAGCCTCTTATAAAATTTATTATGCCTTAATTGATCTTTAATCATCACAGCTTGGTTAGTGTTTATTTATTACTGAGTAACACGTACCCCGGAAACCACTGAAATAAAAACCTATTCCAGGAGCAAAACTGCTGACTGCAGACTCTTGCTACCAGTCACAGGGGAAAATAATACAGACAGAATCCCATTAGATGAATGCCTATAACGAAAACGCCAGCCTTCTGTGAGCTGAAAGATAAAATGCACTCATAATTTAAACTGTTTGATATAGTAAACAGTTAGAGCGTGTTTTGCAAATTCCTTACCGTAGGGGTGAATCACTCCCAATTCACTTACTGCGCAAATACCAGGCTTGTCAAAGAAAAAGTATTTCCTATGGATTTCCATTCGGAAATTAAATGAGTTTGGGGGGATGTGTGCAGAAGCGCGCACACTGGAGTGTGCTTTAGGGACGTATGCACATGTATGAATATATGTATGTATAAATATGCATGAGTTCATGCATTCCCGCGCTGCGTGGGCATGTTTAAAGACTACTGCAGGGATTGCCAATCCAGGAGCTTTGCAGTCGCGATGTGCCAGGTGGATAGCCGAGGCGCGCACGCGGCCACCGCGCCGGCGGGATTTCCGTGCGGCGCAGCGGGGATCGGCTGCAGGCTGCGGACGGGGAGGGGGGAGCTCGTAGCGGGTGGGTTCTGGGGCACCGGTTTGGAAATAACGGCGAGGGAACGGGCTTTGGGGAGAGGATGAAGGGGAAGCGGCAGGCTCGGGCTTTCCGGGGCTGCGGGCGCCGGGGTTTCCCACGGGAGCGCTGGGGCCGGCCCGGCCGGGAGCCGTTGGCACTCGGCACCGAGAGATTTCCTTCCCCGTTCCCACGCCTCTGCCCGCCCGACTCCGCTCGAGCGGAAATGCTCCACGCCAGGAACCTGCTGAAAATGGATTTGTCTTTTTTATTTGCTTTCTGGAAACCGTGGTTAGAACTGCTCAGCAGCTTTCGGTGACAAGATTAGAGAAACGTCCGTTGTTCAGCCTGTGCTACAGGAAGAAAAATCTTATTACTGCTACCGGGTGGAGCTCTAACTTCTCAGTGTTTTGCAGTAGTGGATTTCAATCTGGCAGTCGGGCTGCGCTGGCAGTCAGGCATTCCTTTCTAAACTTGCCATGCTCATGAAAAAAAACTGACGAAATTATGAGTCTTTGCAAGTGCTGCGGTGCTGACCTCATGGTCTAGCCCGGCCGCGGCAGGCGCTGGGGCCAGCAGGAGTGCGGGGAGGAGGGGGCCGCTGGAAACCGCTGCATCTTATGGTCCACAGACCGTCACGGTGCTCCATGGACGTGCGCAGGCAGCTGCTCGCACGTGTGGTGGTGCTGCGCTTCCACGGAGTAATCTGCAGAGCCCCGATGTGATGAGCTCGGGGACGTTCGTCCTGACCGACCTCTTGGCACTCAGCCCGTTATCCCTTAGAGCCTACGGTCGTATTGGCTTCCACCAAACAGCAATGTTTCCTGCTTCCTCCCCAAAGTTTCTCTTTCTTTTTCAATGCAAAATTACATTGATCAGTGGATTCCCTCCTGGTAGAGCAGCAGTTATCAAGTATCGTCATTTCTGTCTCATTAGCTTGGTGCAACTCTGCCATGGCCATGGAAGAAAACCCTCTTGATTTGGAGAAATACCCTGCTTTCGACCTTTGCTTGTGCAGAGACGCTGGGCTTTGGAACTGCCGCTGGGGTGATAAGGATTATTTCTGTGTCACCTATAAAGGGTTCAAAAGTTCTGTTTTTTATTTGCTGTAGGAACTGTGAATTAAAATCTCTTAGGGATCTTTGAAAATGTTTGGGTCTTGGCACTTATTAAAGCAAGAATATTATGGTTTAATCATGCTGAGGGATCCTGTGCGTGACTTTGCTCTTCTGCAAACCCAGGGAGGTCGGCTTGCTGGGAAGATCGCGGGTTCCCCTTCTTCCCGGGGCATGCCGGCGGATGCCAGCCTTCTCGAGGTCCTCCTGTGTTACAGCACAAGGAATTTTCTAGGTGCAGCTGAAAAGAAATACTTAGATTTACTGAATTATTTCACTGCATGTTTCACTTAGGCATTTTGGTCTCCAAGTGTAAAAATCTCCTGTCGGCGGCGGGTTTCAGTGACAGCCAAAGTGAATCCTTTAGCCCTAGCAAATGGGAACATCTGATGGAGTCGCATCACGGAGCCGCCGGCCCGCTCCTCTCTAGGAAATCATTATGAATAATTACACTTTTTAATTACAGCTCTACTAAGAGCTTCACATATGCCCTCAAATAGCACTAAAAATCCTTGACACCCTCATGGGAAGTTGCTCTGCTTTGTGGTGGTTTCAGGAGACGTAGCTCACTTTCTAATGTCGCATCAGTGTAAAAGCTGCAGGGTTAGAAGAAGCTGAGGGAGCCGAGGCGCGCTGGGCCGTTTGCCGTAGCCGAGCATCCTCGCTCCGCGTTGCATCGGCGCTCGCACGAGCCCCGCCAGCAAGAGAGGCAGGCTGCGAGCTCTTGGGGTCACAGCTAGCTCCCTGGCCACCGCGCGTCCTCCTTCTGCTTCTCTGGCGGGCAGAAAGTTTCAGCGCATGGGCTTGGGAGAAGCCTGGGAGCTGAAGGACACCGCGGGGAAGAAAAGAAGCAATCATTGCTTTGTCATTCGAGGAGGAGGCTGACCCTCGTGTCCTATCAAATTTAGTCCTAAATATATTTCGGCGTTATTGCGAAATGCCCTTCGGCTGGCACAAGCACTCCTCGCGCGCGCAGCTAATACATGCGGCGGCGCAGACTCTTTAAGGTGAGAATTGAATCTTGTTGCCCCTTGACAGAGATGGAATAATAGTGTAATGCAACAGAACGGTTTTGAAATGCTAATACTTGCCACCTGCAACTTAATTTTATTTTTTCTTATTGCCTTTTTTTTTTTTTATGACATTTCACAGTCCCATGGCCTCAATAGATGGATCTGCATCGTAAAAATGACACACCGTTGATTTAGGAAGGATAGTCAGCCTGAGTGAAACGGATGGAGTGCTTTAAGAGTGTCAGTTTAGCACCTATTACATAGGGTCAATGTTCATTTTCAATACATCATTAAAGCATCCTGCTAAATCACTCAGAAAATGTTCATGTTCTCCTTCTTGAGCCACCATGTTAGATTACAGGGATAATGAAGTGTAACTGCACATAAATGGCAGCATTACACAAGCATGTTTTATTGTTTTCAGGGCCACTGTTTTAGGTTATTCTAAATATGAAACATTAAAAAATTCACAGTGAAATACTGAGTACCTCCTTAGGTAATAGTTCCCATACTTAAGTTTGCAGTCAGCTACCAGCTCCATCAAATTTGATATCTAGTGAAGTCATTTTCCCACTCTATCAGTTTTACAATATACAGTGTTCACTAAACTAATATCAATAAAATCAAAACTGCCCTCAGCCCAGTAGCTAGTTCTTTAAATTACATTACAGAAGATGTATTTCTATTATTTTGAGGAGAACCTTGGAAATGGAGTTGTTTCCGTAGAAGTCACTTTGCCAAGGTCAGTTCAAGTGCAAGATGATTTTTGCTGGCTCCAGATGCTATTAGCAGTGCAGAGTCTCAGCGATACCTCTCTCATGATTAAGATGTTGACTGTCAAGATAAGGTTAAAAAACAGACCTCAGGAAACAGGAAACAGGACTTAAGGACATAAAATGTTAAATATTTAAATGTATCAAGTGCTCTGTCCCTAATCCTGACCCGATACTGCTGGTAACCACTTGGTATGAAGTTGAGTCTGTGGATAGTATTTACTAATGCTAATACGGACAACACTAGCTTACCTTGTACTGAAACAGGAGCACGATGCAGGCTGAAGCTACCTTCCCCTCCTTAGAAGGAGAAAACACTGTCAGGTTCCCTCAGGCTTATAAAATATTTGTTTTGCTTTATTGCATTTTGTAATGGAAAAATGGCTTTTATTTACAGAAAGGTGATGCAAATATGTCACGGTGTGTACCCAGTCCTTCTGAGGAACCCCCTCTTCATCCCACCTGGTCCAAGACCTCTAACTGAGGGGTTTCCATTAATACCCTGGTTACTTTAGGCTTTTGCTGCAGTCAGTGGTCAGAGACAGGTACCCCAGCTTTCTGCCCAGTAATCATGCAGGGACCCTCCAGCTCCAAAATCCTTGCACACCGTATCTATCAGGAGTCATCTGCTCTGTTGGTTTGGGTAGTGCTGCTTTGACGTGTTGTAAATAATAACACATCAAGGCAGAATGAGCCGTGGCGTAAGAACAAAATCATTAAAGTGGTGAGCATGGGAAGCAGCGGGAGCCAGCGGCAGCGGAACAGGGCAGGAGCAGAGGAAGGAGCCCAGAAGAAGGGATGCTGATGAGGGGTGCCATCACAGAGGGGTGCCAGGGGAGGAACACACCTGGGACAAATTTCCTAGGAAAATGGGCCAGTTTTCAGGTGAGCATCAGTTTACCCCATTTTTCCCTGTTGTTTTTTCCTAAGACAGAGCTGCAGCTGCTGGGGTCAGATCATTTCATCCTGTGCATCGTGGGGCTGAACGTGCTGCCTGGTCATGACCAGGTGTCCCTAGTCTTCTCACGCTCTTCTCCTGCTCTCCAGGTTAGCACAGACACCCTCTTCATCTGCCAATATAGAGAGAAGGGACCGGCACACGATGGAGCCGTGCGAGGTTTTGCAGAGAGTAGGAGTCTGTGCGGCAGGGATCAGGGTGAGGCCGAGTAGCTGAGCAGACAGTGACGGCGGCCGTCGCGGTGCGGAGCTGGGGGGAGCTGGGAAGCTTTGAGAGGCAGCTAATGATGCAGGCACTGCAGTTTTTTTAATGCTTCAGTTGGGAAATTCCTACCATTAACACGACGTTTGTCTTAATGACAGGCTTATTTTAGAAAATGTTCAAAGCTAATAACTATACTCAGTAATGACAGTGAACATTATTGAGTTTTCCCCATTCACCTGTAAAGAATTGTAAAAGACTTCTACCACTGCTGATAAAGTCTTCTGCAGGCGATACACCCTGCGACACAGCTCCTCCAAACCCACCTTCTTTCCCCAGCACAGAGGGAAACATTACTTGAGAAGGTGCTGGTTCGCAAAGCCAGGAAAAGGTATGGAAAGAAAGGATACTTAAGTAAAGGCTTTTCCTATTGCAAATAACCTGATCGGCACCGGGAAACTGATACGTGAAGAGCAGAAGGTCATACAGCTCATTTCTATTCCTAAGAGCAGTGTGTGTTTAAATCCATGGTGCTCTCCAGGAGAGAGCTCTGTGTTCCCATCACCGTTACTGCTCAGTGTGTCAGGTGCCTCCTGGAGGAGTCCCAGAAGACTGGGGAAACATAAGCCACGGTTGCTAGTCCAGGCAAGGCTGCCCCTCGCCATCCTTTGCCAGGGAACCTCTCCCGGCACCCACCTTTGCTCCAGCCCATTTTGCGCTGTGCATTCAGGTATGCACAGATTCACCTTCGCAGTTGTTTTGATGTTTAATTTCTTTTCTCTCCCAAGAGGCAGTGCTGATTTGCTCAGTCAGGCACAGATTTATAGGAGTTGGAGCATCCCCTTCCTCTTGGGAAGCTAAGGACTCTCCTGTTCTTTTTTGAGGGTCAGCTCCCAACCATGGTCAAGGTTGGCACAAGTTCTGCGTTTGCCTTAATTTCTCTATCAGTTTACCAGGGACTGAGAAGTATGGAGTCATCACAGATAATAGATAGCATTCTTTGGGATTGCTTTATGAGTCATATGAGTGAAATTGCTATTATTCGTTTCATAAGGATAAGAGTTAGTGAAACATTTCATAGAAATAGGTTTCCCGCAGCATTTTTTTAGCACAAAATTCTCCAGTTTTAAATTCTGAATGTACTTCTCCTTGCACCTTCCCTAACTGAACCATCTCCCTACCCACCTCTTCTCCAGAGCTTTATGGAATAAGCCCTCCCAGGTGAGCTTCCTGCCTTCCGGCAAGTTCTTTCATTGTGTTTTTATTAAGTTCCAAAGAACACCATTTAATTTTTTATTTTAAGAGCGAAAGTCAACAGAAATCATACCATGAGCTACAGAATTTGTTCGTGATTTACAGAGATAAAACAATTTTCTATCCTTCCAATTTCTACCCTTCTCTTCAGTAAACAGCTAATTTTTCTTCCATATTCTTGATGTCAATTAATTGCCTGAAAAAATATTTTTAAAGATCTGTTTGTTTTATTTTATGAAGCTGCCCTGACTTCTCTGATCTGCCCATATTTCCTTATTATATTGCTCTTTACTAGTGTGGCGATATGTCAGTACTGTCAGGTCTCCAGTCCTTTCTCGTTTTGAAGCTTCGGTGGGTAATCCTGATATTTTCCTCTTTATGTAAGTGAGGACTTTATTTATGTCCTATCCTCAACCTTCAGGTCTTGGACCATCTCTGGGGCTGTGTCCTGCCCCTTTGCCATCTGCCTCAGAGGACAGTGACACTGCTCCTAGCCAAGCCCTAGGTCCTGAATGCAAGAAGAAAAATCACAGTGCTGCGTTTGTGTTTTCTCATGCCATGATAGCTTTGCTTTGCCTTTCTTACCGCGCACCAAATGATGGTCTCGAAGGTTTCCGTTCAAAATAAATAAATTAATAAATTAACGATCCCGTCCTGTTGAGCGCTGCACATGATTGCTGCAATTAGCAAATGTTGCCTGGATAGGTTCTCTCTGCTCACGCGCTAATTATTTCTCGTTCGTCTACGCTGATCAGCAGCTGATCTCTGCACCCGCCACTCCTACGCGATGCAAAGCTTGTGGAGCACAGGCCGAGGAGTCCTCACGATTTCTTCAGCTCCTAGTCTTGCCAGGCTCTCGACCTCTCGGGGTTTCTGTTGCCCAAACAAGGCACCACATCTTCCCTCGCTCCAGCACAGGGTACGTAGCCCCTAATTTTCAAAGTCATTTGCCCTTAGCTGGCCGGGCGGGGACCAACAGGGCTACCAGGAGAGCCTGAATCCCGAAGCCTGCGTCATGTCGCTGAGCGGGGACGAGGCACGCTGGTATACGCTTGCGTGCGGTGGGGTCCCGCAGCGTCTCTTGGAGGAGGGCTGGCTCTGGAGGCGAGGGAGATGCCAGGAGCCCACGTGCTCCTGCCCAGCGTCCCGGCGGAGGTGTTTCCCCCCCAGGGAACTGTGTCACCCCCGGGGCGGTGGGGGAAGCAGTATGATGAAGCGACGTGGTTGGGAATGACAATGCGCGGACTAGTGTGACCTTTAAAACTGGTCATTAAAGCATCTGGAGCACAGTAGCTCCTGAGAGAAATGCAGCCAAAGAATTTAAGTATTACCTTGAGGATTCCTGTATCGTTTGATTTAATTCTTCTGGCATTTTCCTGACAGGTCAAAGACAAAAGTGATTCTTTTAAGAAACACTACACTTTCACAGAAACTTTGCCAACTAAAGCTTTTTAAGGGATCGTTATCTGAGCATATTGTATGCAGCGCTGTACAGTCGTGTTATCCTCTAGCAGGTAGTCCTCAAAAACCTTTTCTGCATCTCAGCGCTGGTGATTTGTGTGATATATCTTGTCATTTCGATGGCAGACCTTGTTCAACAGATGATCTTCGCATTAGTCAGAAGAAGACAGCGTGTCCTCTGTCTGTACAAACACAGGGTCACGAGTGCCGGGCAGAATTTGGTTGCAGAGCTTCAGATGTGGTCTGGTGGCCCAGCAAAAATGGCACTTGCATCTTCAAAGCAAGATTTTTGCTCAGCAAAACCAAAACTGGCCTCATTCACATACAGCCCTGCATCTCAATCTCTTATGCCACTGTAAAAGAAGATACTAGGGGATAAAACTTTAAAGGTCGATAATAAAAAGTAATAAATGGGGATATACAACAGGCCGATGGGAAACTTCATTTATTTCCCTGAGTTAGGGGTGACCCCGTAACTCAGGAGTGGGGGAGCGAGGCGGAGTTATGAAAGTCAGGTAAGGTCATCAGTAACAGGTGGAAATAAATGAGTTTAGTGCATGGTATCTTCTGTGTGGGTACGGGCTCGGTGATGACTGTGATGGCGATGGCAGGCTGGTGAGGCTGGAGGGAAACCTGGGAGGAGCGCAGAGCCGCGTTGTGACGTTGCTGGCAGCCGTGACCCGCGCAGGATCACCCGCGTCTGCCGGCTTGTACCGAGGCGGGCAGGAGCGCCCTGCCTACGACTCAGTGCCGTCTTTCTGTCAGAAACAGGGGGATGAGGAGAAGCTTCTAGCTGAAGTAAAGAGGCGAGGAATGGCACCAGCACGGCAGAGGACATGGCTCAGTGTCCCAGTCCTGCGGGCACCATCGCTATGGGGTAGCACACCCTATTTTTTTGTTAAAAAGGGAGGTAGTATGAGGCTTAGAGCACGCGGAAAAGCCAAGTAAGGATCCAGAGACTCCACTGATACTGGCTCAGATGATTTATAGTGCGATATAACAGCATGAAGGTGCAGAAAGTCTTCTGGATAACATTGCTGGTGGCATTAGGCTGTTAGCGCAATGGTTGTATATTTTAGAGCAGCCCATAGTCTCCTCTTAGACTGCGTTTCTGTCAGGTTCGAGGGTAACAGTCCCCAGTCTGCCCTTGGGCAAAACCTTGCGTAAGCCAAGGTCAAAACAGGACATTATGTTCACTGCAAACCCAAACCTTGCTCGCAGTGGGAGAAGAGCGCTCCAGGACAGAGGGACTGTGTGTACATTGTGATTCCACCGTAAGGGCCAAAGCTGAAGGAGTAACCTTGGGAAATAAGGCATCTGGTTCTGGTTCGGATATGCTACGGAGCCTCAGCTAGGTAGCGTCTTTCTCTGCTTCAGCTCACCATCTGTAAAGCAAGGGTTTTTACGTTCTTCTCATAAAACCACATTGTGGGGAGGGAGGGAGGAAGAAGGGCTATGAATTTCTCCGATATTCTTGTCTTGGTGAACCAGCAACAGAGCAGTGCTTCAGTGGAAAGTCACTAGAGGAAGCTAAAAGAACAATATTTTGATGAGTCAGTTAGAGAGCCAACACTCTTCCTGCTGACAGAGTGTTGAACTTCAGAATTTGGTTAGAAGGCACTGTTTTGCTGACAGGACTGTCTTTCAGAGGACATGCAAAATCAACACCTGACCATCTGTAGTCGTTTAAGATTCACCCATAACATTTTTTGTAATAGAAGTGTTGTTGCTAACCTTGACATCTTGGACAAATTCCAATGTCTCCCACTATAGATTAGTCATCCTACATAAATTCTTTGCATCCTCATCTGTCAGGTAATACCCTTTCGTGTTCTGGCGCATTTGATGCATTTCTTGTCTCAAGAGCAAGTGTAGGTTTGCATCTCCTCCTGCAAGTTGCACCAAACTGTAATCCTCAATGAGATGATCCACATAGTCCTGGAGTCATGGCACTTCAGACCCAAAGTCCTTCCAAGACTGTGTTCACAAGAGACCATCCATGAACATTTTTCTGTAGTCCACTGGCAGCACCCTGGCAGGACAGGACAGGCTTCTCTTCCTTGGCCTGATATTCTGGGAAATGCAAGGACATACAGGGCTGCTGTAGGGAGTCCTTGTGCCAGATATTAATGGGAAATGGAGGAGGAAGGGGTCTCCTTACTGTACTTTCCCATCTGTTTAGCCTTGCAGGAGATAAGCACACTTCTTCCTTAAATACGTAGCATAAATTTTGATGAGCAGTTCATACCCATGTGTAGTGCAGAGCAGAGAACCTAGAAGGAAATTGGTATAAGCAAGTTTCCACACTGCTGGAGGCAGGAGAATGTATTACCGAAGATCAGCATGAAATATTTCTGTGCCACTTTGCCTGAAAATATTGGGGCCCACTGATTTGCCTGGTTCAGTGTCCTTGGCTTTTCTCCTTCCTTCAATCACTGTTATCTGTAACCTGGGAATAAAGGTTCCATTCCGTCCGAAAGGAACAGTTCTGCAATGGTTTATGAATGCTTTGTTTGTTCAAACATCAGAAATATAGTACTGGGAATCATTAAGAGCCTTTTTCACAATATGTCCCTGACTTCAGTACTTCATCCTTGACATTTTTTGTATAAGCATTGTTCTTGATTTATATTGAGAGTTAATGATTTGCAGTGCATGAAGTATGATGAAATAGCTGCGGCTTCAGAGGAGGATTTAAAATTACAGGCACAGCAGTGCTGTGATTTGGGGCAAAGAATAGAGATGCCCATGCAGTTCAGTCCTTGGTGCTTTTCTTGGGACCCACTGGCATAGTCCATAGTCAGGTGCAGTTCCTGGCTTGCTCCAGGAGGACAGCTGAAGGACAGGGAAGTAGGGATCGTATCAGCTAGCGCCTTAAAAATTACAGGTCCTGATCCTGTACTGCCCTGCTCCAACCTATCTGACAAGGTTTGTCAAGCATTGCGCTCAGCCCGTGCTGTGTTGCGGTTGGGTTTGAGCCCATGCAGAGGGGGCTGACCACTGCTTTGCAGAAGCTCTGGAGAAATTTTTCCAAAAAGGTCATACGGACTATGATTAGACATGAGGTTTGCCTTCCTCGTGGCAGCATTATGAGCATGGCAGTCCTCTGTTCCCCATTTGTTTTGTCGCTCCTGGGGGCCGCTGCAGTTGCCTTAGCCAAGGACCAAAGTTCAGCAGTAAATTCCAAGGTATCAGCGGGTGGACCTTGAGTCTTAATGAAAACGGGGTGCAACATTAAAGTCCTTTTCCCAGCGTTATCCTTGCCAGGACTGAAAGAGCGGCGTCTCCTGACTTTGGCACTAGGTGTGTGGTTAGTGGTTAAATAAACTTGTGGGATGCCCTTCTTTGGGTATCAAGGGAAATCCCTCTCCATTCACAAGGGTTGGCATTTTGCTGTGTTGCTAAATGTAGCTTTAGTAAAGGAAAGGGAAGGGAGAGAATTGTAGAAAAGATACAGAAATTAGAGGTTTGGCAAAAGGTGAAGCGTAATTGTAGGACTAATGAACAAGTTTTCCTGTCACCTGGTTCAAATAGCGTAATTCAGCCAATGCTTACTAAATCCCTTCCACCCGGGACTACCTGCTGCCAGCAGCACACGCTCATGCAGCTGGGGTCTTTCCAAGAGAGAGAAATCCCAAATACTTTATTTGTAACTGAGTTAGTCACCTTGGTGAAAACATCTGAAACCAAAATACAGGGATAAGATACAATCAATCTAAACAAAACCTTGTCAAACCTTACGTCTGGTGCTGCAATGGTGTTAGAACTAACTAAATAATAGCTCCATAAATTATCATTAGTTGTTCACCCAAATTAATAATATAGTTGAGCCAATTAAAAATGTAGGAGGTGAGAGATTGCTTTGAACAGGTGTAAACCACAACGGACTATACGTCAATTAAAGTACTGCGGAAAGCTTTCACCGAATACCCCGAAGGTATGCATCATATCTTAGTGAATGAATGTCATGTTACGTTTGTGAAAATCATTTCATTATCAAAGCTATGATTTACACGACAGATAATATATACTGGCATGTACCAACCAACCACTGACCTTATTAATTCCATGTATTGGCTGCAAGTCTTATGTTGGAAATTTTTACCTTTTACATTACCATCGTGTGCGGTAGGTATGCTTTGACAAATACAGGTTTTTGTGGTTTTCCCATCACAGAGGTATTATTTAGATATTATTTAGATAAGATATTAGTAAAAGCAGTTGACCGCATGTAAACAAACCACCCCAAATCAGTTAGTAATTCCTCCGAAGACAGATTACCTCGAAACGAGTCCAGCTCAGCCTCCATAGCTACGTTGGCTCCAAAGAATGGACAAACCCATGAAACATGAAACTTCGGTTTTGTCGGCAAGAGTAACCTAGAAGATGCACATGGGGCAGATCCGTTGGCTGAGTCCATGGCATTTTTACTATGAACTTTCTGTAAAGAAACACACTTGTTTTTTCTCCATATTAAGGGTGATTTATTTCTTGGAGAAACAGAGCATCTGGTTGATAATATTTATGTGATGAGCACTGTGCCAAAGATCTTAAAAAGGAAACTATTGCTAGGCTCCTGATTTGATGAATATTATCGTTGTTTGTAGCACTTGGCATATGGTGGCTATGCTGGCAAATAATTTCACGTTAAACAAGCTTTCATTTGATTGGCCATCCGCTCAATTTCTTCTGGACTGTGGTAAATTAAATATATGTTTAAAGATTATGTTTGTAGATAAGATAGAGACTTAGCCAGCAATAATTCATCATATAAAGTGCGATGTGCATTCCTCAAATGTTCAGTTTATTGAGCTGATTTTAGTTTGTGATCGCTAAATGTAAACAAGGCATGTACCAACGGCAGACAGCCTGAAAAGTCAGTATTTAGCAATAGTTACCGAAATGGTGATAGAAAAATAGCAAAATGGTGATATCTGAGGTTATGTTCTATTAGGATAGGAGAAATCTCTGTGTTGCAGTCTGTAATCACCTATATAGGGAGGAGATAGTTGACAGTGCAGAGCCATTGAATCTTGCATACAAAGAAATAATGGGATGCAGTTGGTAGAAGCTGAAAAGCAAATAACTGAAAATAGAAGAAAAAAAAAAAAACTCTTTCATAGAAATGGAAAAGTGCCCAATATTTTAAATACTGTTGATTTGGAACAGATGACGAAAATCGCGTTTGCATGAGGTGTGCTTGGGGAACCTGGGTGCCGAGGGCTGGGGGGAGAGGGCGGCGCGAGAGCAGCCCATGTTTGGCTGAGCTGCAAACGAGGCTGGCGCATCCCAGCCCAACAAAGCGGCTTTTTGCCCGGAGCCCGCAGCTTGCCGGATCCGCGCAGTGCAGAGAGGGCAGACGTCTAGCGTGGCGGCGCGGGGACGAGTGGCCCGGTGGCAGCGGGGAGGGAGCCTGGGACCCGCCGGCGATGGGGCATGCGCCGGCCGCTCCCGGGTCGGCAGCAGCAGGAGATCGCCGACCCAGATCAGAGCTAAGCAGAAAGCTTAAAAAAATAAAAGCTAAAAGTAGTTAGCGCCAAATAATCCTTCTCTGAGGCTGCACAGCTCACGTAAAGCAGGCGTTTTAAAGGTGCTCGCTGGCATTTCCCAAATGGCCTGAACAGTGGCGGGTGTCACAGAAAAATCCGGGGAGAAATGAGTCACTTTGGCCCTCAGAGCGAAGTTTGAATAGTGTGTTGCAAATAAGGCCTAGGATATAAGATAAGAAAAACAAAATATTGAAAAGCTACTCTCTAAATAAGCCCTGTCTGCTCTGTGCAAAAATAGCGTATGCTGATAGACTTAAGGATTGCCTGGCATAACGGATGCACGCGTGCAGCCGGAGCCAGGCGGGATATCTCCCTTCCCGTGTCTGCTACCGTTGCTTCACTTTGCAACCTGAATGCTCTCTTAATGCCGCGTTTTTTTATGTAGCCTCAGAGTTATAAGCCTGAATGATAAAGAACAGCTTCTATAAATCGTTTTGCTCTGAAGATTTAGAAGTTTCTGAAAGCTAATGTTGGCAGCTGGTACACAAAGTATGAGTGGGCACATTTGATTTTGCCAGCATATCTTGCTTTTCAATATGCCTCTGAATATGATAACGTAGATGATTTGCTTTTCCTATTATTTTCAAGGAGGCAGCTTTGATCATTCTTGTATTACTGGAATTTAAGTTTCTCCCAGCAGTAGCTGGGAATCTCTGCTTCAGAGTAGCTTGGTGTAATTACATTTCAGTGTTATATGTGTATTTTATCTGCAAAGCTCAGAGGGTTTTTAACGAGAAATCCATTGACACGACGTGCTTGCAGGTACTTGCATGGCCCCTATTGCTATGGTTTCTGAGTAGTCTTTTAAAATAAACTATTCTGAGAATGGCCAGGAGAGGACTTTCACAAGGGGGAGCCTGAGGCAAAGCCTCTTGCTGGGCCAGGGCTGGAATGTGCTCCTCGGGACGTACCCGTGACTCTTGACTGCAGGGGTTTCGGCTTTAAAAGATTCGGCCGCAAGCAAACCTGGCCACAGCAATGGGTGCGCTGAGAGCAGGAGTCGTGGGCTTTTGCTTCGGCGTTGTTCTTCCCTCCTTGCTTTCCGTTCGCCCGCCGGCTCAGGAGGGGACGGTATTTAGTTCCCTGTTTCTTGGCGAGCGACGCCTGTCTCGTCTGCGCGCTTCTGGTTTTTCTCTGCGCTTTGGTGCAGCGGTGGCTGGAACAGGGCAGGGACGTGCGCGAGAGTGCCCGCGCAGAAGGTTTTGTCACCCAGCGTGTTTTTTAAAATACAAGGTGTTACCTGGATCCGGCTGTTGCTGCTGAGCAGGAACCTCGCACGGGCCTGGCGCCTCGAGCCGCTAGGCTGGAAAAAGCCTCGTAACGGCCCGGAACCCCACAGCAGCAGCTAGCGCTGGAGTGAGATGCTGCCGTAACTGGGAAAGAAGGCTTTGCCCGCCTGCAGACCCTGCTCCCCACCGGCTCCCTCTCCAGCCCCAGAAAACCACCAAATGCCTTGGGGAGAGACTGGCGTTAATAAGGCAAAACCCAAAGGGGTAGCGGCGGGCGCCCGCGTTCGAGGGGAACGACGGAGTAGCTCCGAGGCTGGCTTCGGCCAGCGTGAGCAGTCCTCGCGTTTCTTGAGCGTCCCAAGCACAGCGACGGGCAGAAAAGGTGCGACGTCCATATAATCAGCGCAGCTAAGTTTGCTGTCATCCATAGAAAGGGCAACGAAAGCTCCATGACAAATATTACTAATGCTTATTCACCGCTCAGAAGGTCTGGTAGCACTTCATTGGTTGTCTTTGAACGCAGTGTATGTGGGAATACGAAAAAAATAAACAAACCTGATTTTAAAAGCTTGGGATTTCTTCCAGAAACTCCCGAACGGGGGCTCAGCAGCCCCGTGGGCCCTTTCCTCGGCTCCTTGTGTCCAGGTTCCTGCCTTTTTCAGTGTCTCATATCCATTGCACAATGCTGGCCACAGCCTTCCCACCGCAGAACAAGAGGAGAGTCGGAGACCGGAGCGTTTCAGTGCAGCCATTTCCGCCAGCTCAGTGGTTTTGAGATGTATGTGAACGCTTCTTGAACCCCAAATATCCCGTGGCCTGACTTGCCTCTGTTTTCAAAGTAATTTACTTACGCGTTGCAGCAGGTCCCACGAGTCATACTGTAGTTAACGGTCTGACAGTATTTCCGTGCTAAACCCTAGGGGTTTAGAGAGTAACCGTAAAGATTCACTCCAGGGAGAAACTTGGCATGCCGCCTCCTCCCCCAGGAGCTATCTTTTTCTGCCTCAAATCAGGTATAAATCAGTTCAGCTACTGTAACTTACAGAAATGCCAAAAAAAAGAAGAAGAAGAAGTTTAGTGGTTTCATATGTTTCCTGGTCCTCTAGAACTCTGAAACATCATGGTTTAAATATACATAGTGGTTGCCCTTAGAACTTCTCATTGCTTTGAAAGAACCTGCCCATGCTAAAGAGTTCTCCATTTGGAAGCGAAGGGCTGTCTGAAGGACTGGGAAAAACTCATAAACTGCTAGAAGTGTAGATACTTGCAGTAAAACCTTTTGCAAAAGGCAACTACTGCTTCTGTGGCTGTGAAACAGCTGATACTACTATGGAGAGCTATTTCTAGAAACCAAATGTTTTTTCTGTGAGTTCAGTGAAAGATTGTAATGCTGCTCTCCCATAGGCATTCTGATACATGCAGAGGTGGAAATTATAGTAAGTTATAGTAACTTACTATGGTTCTTAAGAATTCTTAAGAAAAATACTACTATAATTCTTAAGAGTTCTTAAGAAAAACAGACAAATCTTTTGAGTCAAGTGTTTTAATGGCAGGACTGCGAGAAGTAATTAAGAGAACCCATTAGTCCATTAGCAATTTTAGTTTTTAAATTAATAAATTGACAGGGAAAATGCATGGCTGTTACACTCTAGACAGGACACTGTTGACACAACATGGGAATATTTTATCAAAAATTAATCATATCAACATTGCTCTTCGAATCTGTGGGAAGTAGGAATTTAAAGTAAAAACAAATGCATTTATGTAAACTATTCTCTAAAATAGACTACTTATGCCGATTTACATAATGAATCCATCACTTATCACCCTCAGGAGATTAGATAATTAAGCACTGAACAACTTATATTTATTCATGTACTTTCAAGAATGAATGAATTATTCCTTCCTGCACAAACTAAATATTCTCCCTCTGATTAGCTACAGGAGTGCGGAAATGGGATTTTACCATGGAAAATGCACTGCTTATTCTCTCGCTGAAGAAAAGGCAATTGATCTTTAGAGGAGTGTAGACGGAGAAGCTCTGTTTGGTTAGAAGTCAATATAAACGGTATTAACAAACGTGTTAGCTAGGTGAACGTACTTGATCCAAATTCACAGGGGAAAGGAGGGCTTCTCCTCAAAATTTGTATGATTTTCTGAAGGAGTGTCTGCATAGCTTAGCTAAAACATGAAGTAGGCGTTTGAGGGAATTTGTCTCTCCAAATGGGACGTTTCTGGTGCAGGTGTCTCTATCGGAGCCCCTCACCGAAAATGTGAGGAATTGGCCTGCAGTGGGAGCGAGCCAGCGCGCCCCGGTCCTGCCCACCGGCTGCGACGGGGGACACCCGGCGTGCCGGCTCCTCACCAGGCACGGAGCCGTTGAGGTGCAACTCCAAGGTGGCACCAACCTCCATCCCCAGTGTCGGGAGGGCTGAAGCCATCCTCACGGAGCTGGAAGAACACCCTCTTTGCCGCTCTGGAGTCGGACAGCTGGAAACAGTGGTGGCCCTTGTCTGGGGACTTCTCCTCCCTCTTCTGGAGGGTTCAGAGGAACAAGCAAGCCCTTCGCAGGAGCAAGAGCAGCCCAGTCCACACGGGGCAGGGTCATCCTACCCCTGCTGAGCTACAAACTGGATCAGACTCGGGCACGAGACGTTTTCCCCCTTCCCGTTAAGCTTTGTTCTATTCTGGATATTCTCATTATGGAAATAATGAACTCTCTGGTGCATCCTGAGAGCTGCACAGGTTGATGACACTATATTACGAACCCACAAAACAGTCCACTGCGGAAGAAAAGGAAAGGGGCCTGTAGTGTTTAATTGTTTCAATTTCTGCTTTTCTCATCCATTTAATCTAAATTTCATAATCACGCTGACTGGAAGAGTCATCCAGACTTGACTGGAAGGAGAGGAGGGGTCTCCGTGCGTAGCGCAGCGCCGGCCCTGGCTGCCGCTGGGGATTTGCATGCGCCGACTCCGACCTCCGTAACGAGGCACAAAACGTTTTGTCCTTGCAGGGCGAGATTAGGACCTACCTCAATAAGTCACGGCCCATGGCCTTCCTGCCTAATGACCGAAAAGGGCTTCAGGTGCTAAATTCTTTCATACTGCTAGAAATATGGTTATGCCTTTTTACGACTTCGAAAACAGCATTACTAATTTAGTGGCGAATTTACAATAAAATACTTCCTGAAGTAGCACACCTAAGGATTTATAAATTACATTAATAATTTGAATTATGGCAGTTACAAAATAAAGCTGAGGTATGAACATTCCTACTTAGCTTTAGAAATCATTTTATTATTCGTATTAATTAAGCTTGCAAGCCTTAGCCGAATACCGTGTTTTGGTGCCTCTTTTCCAGGGAAACCAAACTCCTAAGTCATCCCACTGACATGAGGTAGGCAGTGGCGGATCGTAACCCAAGAAGCCCCCTGTAAGCGCACGGGATGATGTTCGGGGTCAGGCTCCGGAGGGGGTTTTCCACCGATTATAAAGCTGGAAGAATCCTCCCGATCATCTGCTCTGAACCGCTGCAGTAACTATAGGAATCCTCTGGGTTAATTAATTATGAACAAGTTTAATCATGTTCATTAACAATTCTAACATGTTAATTAATAACGTAAATATTTTTAGTAACACAGCTGGCTTTCCTGTAATTCTTAGCTGGCTTTCAGAAAATGGAGTTTTCTTTTGGGGTTGATGCATGATCCTTCACGGACCCCAGGCAGGTCAGAAGACAATAAATACTTCTAGATCAGATTGACTTGTTGAACCTTAATAACTGGCAAAATGTGATAACATGGCAACATTTCTTCTGGAGCTAGTCCTAAAAACAGCCTGTTTGACAGGCTTATAAAAGCATGCAGACCCTGAATGATTTGCGTACTAATATTTTTGTTAATTCATTTATTTGGTCTATGAAATAGGGTAGAAATTAAACCACATGGTATTTTGCAAATACCCTACTGCTAATATGACTATTATAAGCATATTATGTAGCACTTCACAGATTCAGACCCACTGTGAAGTGCCCTTTATTTCTTTTAATCTCACTCTGAAGTGACTAATTAGCTGGCCACATGTCATCCCAGGGTCTCCTGTACGGTATCGCTGCACACTGAAGTCATTCTTTGGCTATCAAAACTTCATGTTCAATATCATGTTTTTAGATACATCTCACATGTCACAGAGTCATTTTAAAATTCATTAGCTGCAGTCTGCTCAGATTTAAGAAGGTCTAAAATTGCTCTCCCTTCTCTATGCAAAGCCAAATACATCTCATCGGAATTACTGGAGAAAAAGAAAAATAATTATGAAAGATATACCCTATTTTTTCTCTTATCCATTAATTGTTTCGATTTTCTTGATTCAGTTAGGTCTCCACCTGAGGCTGGATTCACATAGAGATGACTCTTTTATCTATTAAAACACACACTGAAGTCACCATTGACCTCAGTGCTGCAATACTGGGCCACAAGGCAGTAAACAGATTTTGCTAATGCGGTGCGGTTCATAAACCCAGATGCAGGACTTGGAGATTTAAGTGGAGGCAGACGTTTGCGTCCCATTCAATCAATGCGAACTTAAGCCAGTGCTGGAGACACATGCCGTGTATTCAGGGCCGTGTTACCCATGTTTCAGTTCTAAAACCAAAGGTGTCTTTGTGCAGGAGCATTCTAATTTGGGGGCAAAAATCTGTGCTTGAGACTTATCTTTGGAAGTAAGCTCTCCCATCCATTGCTTCAAACAAGGCCACATTTTGATTTATTGTATCCTCACTAAGAGCAAGTTACAGGTCTAAAAAGAGGTATTGTCCCCTAAGCAGAATCTAAGCAATTAAGTCAGTTGCTCCGTATTATTTTTTAGCTGGGAAGGATATACTTGGACAAATGTAACAATGATTAGAGGTAGTAGCAATGTATTAAAAAGTATATTTTCTTCAGATTTAAGTGAAAAGATCTAATTAATGATATTAAGCATTTTTTAAAATGTGAAATCTCTTCCTGTGTATAGTTTAGCCTGAGCAAAGGCAGGCTGGCAACCGACATTTACTATGTAAATTATCTCCACGCCGTGCTAAATCAATGAGTTTTTCTCTGTAGATGCTCATTCCAGGTTGCTCCCTATAATGACCTCAATTATACATGTCTTCATTGTGAAATTATGATTGCCTTTGGCGGGCTGCAAATGACAGCAAAGGAAAGATTTCCATGATAAAACAGCACAACAAGTAATACCTGCTGGCATTAGTATGCAGAGCGTGCAAAGGGCAGCAGCACCACTCCTGCTTAGCACCTGCAGAAGTAAAACTGGGAAGGAGGAGGGACGGAGGAAGATGCTCGACAATGCCTTGTTATTTTTAGCAAGAAAAGGAATTAGTAAGACTTCACGTTCTCAGAGATGTCATCGTGTGACCTGGTATTGCAAGAAATCTGACATGAGAACAGCAGGATGGTTACGCCTGGGTCAGAGCAAAGCTCTGCACTGCGTCGTAGCCTCTCTCGGGCCGCGGATAATAGTGGAGGGAGAAGCATAAGGAACGGGGCAGAGTAATCCTCCCGGGGAATAACCCCCAGCTCCCGAGAGCAGGCGGACACCGCAGTTCCCAGTGGGACAGGTCGCTGCCGTGGGCTTGCAGGAGAGCAAGAGTCCTCCTGGAGGTGCTGGGCGATTCCCGCGGCCGCTCTCCCTTCCGCCGTCCCCGGAGAGCGATGGTGCTGGCGTGCCTTACTGACCACGGTTTTGTTCTACGTCGCCAAATACCTGGTGAAATATTGCTCCAGGAGCTCTGATACCGAGAAACACAATTACACCCATTCCTTCTTGTGGATAGTTATTGCAAAGACTTCTCCTCGTCTTGAACTTTTCAAAGTTGAGTCAAAAATGATAGTGTCCCATTCTGTTTAGGTCAGAGGAGGAGGCAAGAACCATGCTTTTTTCCCCCCTCTCCCTGGAAGAAACTGCAAACTTGCTTCAACTGAAATGCCAGAAACGAATCCAAGCTTGGCATGATTTAATAAATATGATAAGCTAGGGCTGATATTGCTTGAATATGTCAAATATACAAAGCTATCGTGCATGAATCATCCTGCAAAATTTCCAAATGAACATGGAATTGTTCAGTTTTAGGACCAAGTTCTGTTCTAGTCTGTGTCCTGCAAACGAGTGCTCTTAGAATACTACCCATTTGGTCTCTTCAATTTTATACACGTGCTAAAAATCCTTTTACCTCCTAAAGGTTTTTAAAAATAAAATGAACAGTTCCGTACTTAATCTAGAGGGTTCTACACAAAATCGTTACGGTGACTTGAATAATTTGTACACATAACCCAACGCACATCAGCGTGTCTGAGCTAACTTAAGTACAAGATCCTGATAACAACAAAGCAATGACTAAAACCACACAAAACAATCCTGCATTAATGGAAAGGCTTTTGCAAGTTAGCGTACTAGTAGCAAGATGTGCTCAAACATACTGCGTAGAAGTGTTCAGAGAAGGAGTGTGTTTTTATTGTTGAAGCGATCTGTACTAATTGCATGTTGGAACCTAAAAACTCATCCCTTGGACTGATACGGTTCATCGAAGAGTGGCAACTGTGTAAGGTGTCTTCTTAAGTGAAAATAAGTATATTTTTCATTAGTGTACTTCTAAAATGTAAGACCAAAGCCTCTTTGGCTATCATTTGGAGAGTGGGAGGAAGCCGTAAATTGTACTGCAACAAAACACTCAAAAAATATTGCTGAAGAGGGAGGTGATGGGAGCCCAGCATGTTCAAGGAGCTCAGAGCAGCTTGAGAAACTGCACAGGAAATTAAGGAAAATAGCGGTGAGAAGGAAAAAACAATCCTCCAATAAATGGATGACCCTCTATTTCATTTCTCTTCAAGTAAAGATGGTCCTCATTAGCCCTACTCCATGCTACAAATTATTGTAATTATCTGTTCTTTATCCTGACAAGTGTATTCCAAATATTTTATTCAAAAGAGGAGCTCGCTTTTATGCAGAAAATAATGATGTTATTAGTACATATATGCTGTTTACATGCTTATGGTAGAGATTGTGGAAGAAAATGTTGGGATGTGGTATTATACCTCCTGCAGACCATCCTCCATGGTCCTCAGCCACTGCATCTCTGCTGTTCTCCTTCAGCAAGTACCTGAGGGTTGGAGGGCAATGCTATTTAACAAGGTGTTGTCTATTCCCGCCTTTGCCTCTAACCTACTCCATGACCTTGGGCGGGTAGTATTATCCTTCTTCTTCCCTTCCCAATCCTTCTCGGTCGCTCCATTTAGATTGTAAGGCTTCAAGGGCAGGAATTGTTTGAAGGTCTAACTACAGCAGGTCCTATTCTTGTCTGAGGTCTATGGGAGTTACTGCAGCCCAAATAATAGCAGTAAGTTGGTCAAACACATGTGTTTTTGGTCAACCACGTATCAAAACTATAACTATTTTTTATCCTTGACAATTTGTGCTGTGTCTCAAATAGCTGGGAATAGTAAGTAGAAGAACAGCTAACCTCTGGCACACGGGACATGCAATGTTGTATTGATTCTTGCAACCCTAAATCAGCTCCACGTCTACAGTAGTGAGTACAATTTGTAGCACACTGAATTAACTTCTTTCTTAGATGGAAGAATTACAAGGCACAAGCAGGTTTTGCACCCAAATATTCACAATCAGCTGATAGATGGATGCGCTAAAGTGAATCCTTCCAGGCTTCCCCAGGCTACTGACAGGGACCGAATATTTTAGTTAACAGACTTAACAGATGTATTGCTCAAGAGATGTTAAAGCAATTTTTCTGTTAGAGAGTATGGAAACAGATGGAAAATGATGTTTGCAAAAGTTGATGCCGTTCTTTTTTAATTTTTATTTAGTGCATTTCCATAGTGTAAGCCAGAAAAAGAGTGCCAGGTTTTCCCACCAAAGCTTTTAACTCGTGAGGCAAAATCACATCTTAAGCTGTGAATTGACCTCATGAAGCTGGGTGTTCAGAGGCACTGAAAGTCACCCCTTCATGAGAGGGCCAGGAGAAAGCACACATACCATTTAAATCTTACTTATGCACATGGCATTTAAGTGATTTCCAGATCTCGTGTGGGTCTTCACAGCAGAGGCGAGAAGGTGGCCAGCAGGATGAGTGGTCATTTTGCTAGCTGATGTGAGGGATGGGGGGAAGTTACCTGACTCCAGGTTGTCATAGTAGAGTGTCACCGTGGTCAGAGTAATTTCTCCTGAAGCGGTGCCATTCGGGGCTCGTCAGCAGCCAGGGGCTGGAGCAGTGTAACGCCGAAAGAGGTGTGAGCGGTCCCCCTTCATCCTAACGGGCTATTACCCTGAGAGACGAGTTTTGAGCATTTAAATGTCACATGGTTTCAAGACCTTCTTGTTGCAGAGCAAAAAACATCATGTGAATGATAAAATTGTGACTGCTGCAGTTTTGACAATGCAGCTTGATTGCCCTATTGCTTGCTCACTGTTGCTGAAATGCTTAATAATGACTTATCGGCAGTGACAGTAATTCCAACATCAAATGTCTTACCTATCTATACAGCCGCACATGGCAAAATATGCAGACACATCTTTATGAGCATTGGCCAGAAGAAAATGATGTGACACTGGTGTGGTTTCAAAGAAATAAAAAGGCCTGCTGCCTCAGGCATTTTTTTTTTCTATGGTACATATAAATCGAAGTAACTGAATTTTTCAATTTAAATAAAGTATAGGAAAGCGTCTCACTGCTTAGTTTAGAAGAACATCTGTATCTCAGATGCCATATGTAGTTGCATTTGGTAAAGGTGTGGGGAGTTTTCTTGTTTGGTGGTTTCCTGGTATTTGGGCCATTTAAAATTAGGTTTATTTCTGTTTCAGTGATAATATTCTTACCTTAATTCTGCTTCTTCTGGAAAGGAACATGGCCAACTCTTGTGGCTTTGCAGAGGACCTCGGCAGGAGTCCTCTAGAGACACAAATCAGGATGGTTTAAAGCAGGAAGGCCCTCATCTGTCCTGCCCCATGCCTGGGGTGGCAGCAGGAGACCGGCTTTGGACCCTACCTCCCTGTTCGTGGCCCAGCACCCCAGTTCCAATGGCCAATGTGCCCCTTGGAACCGAGGACACCTGTGAGCCGACAGCGGTCGGAGTGTCCCTTCCGTGCCTGGGGACACCCACCTGGAGAACAGGGCCTGAAAAAGGTCTAGATGTTGCAGCCTGGTTAGCCAGAGGATGTCTCTGAGTGTCCCAATGCCACAATTACTGTGGAGACCTGAGGAAAATGATCTAGGGAGTTTGGCCGTGGCAGCTGCAGTTGCTATGTCTCCTACTTTGCCTTATTGTTTAGGGTATAGCCATCCCCTTGCCAAAATCTTTCGGAGTTTTTCGTGGAGCTGGGAGGAGGGCAGGCAGAGGGGGCAGAAGGGGGGAATAGGTTAATGCCATCTGCTTCATTGCCTTTTGCAGAGGTGGTTCGGCTTAGCCTGCCGGAAGACCAGAAGATCAGCGTCACCACCATAACGGTTGGCCTGAGCACCATGTTGACGTGCAGCATCCGGGGAGCCCTGCGGCCCCCCATCATCTGGAAGCGCAACGGAGTCATCCTCAACTTCCTCGATTTGGAAGACATCAACGTGAGTCCCGAATTAGTCTTGTAATTTTCTCTTTTAGGGCGCTGAATGTGGCTTCATTTAACAGATGATAGTTTTAAGGGAACAGTTTTATTTCATGATTATTATGGAAAATGGAAGCTGGCATGATATTTTGTTTTTATATGAATACGTCTAAGGAATAAAAGCGAAACAACATAAGCAGCTGAGAGCATGGGTACTTAGATTATGGTATTATGAAGTCACAACTCAGTACAGTAATAACCCAGCAATTACTTAGCACTGATACTTCATCCCTTGCTGCTCACTGAGTTTGGTGCAACCCATGGTCCACAGGCAGCAACCCTAGAAATCCTAGCAGAAACGAGCGGTACAAACATGAACTTCCCAGGTAGCTCATTCCCAGTACAACGAAATGGGTTCATCCAGAGTATGAAACGCTACACTTATGGTTGGCAATGAAATCTCTCCTGTATCTAAATCAAATAATACAGTTTTTTCGCTATTCCTCCTATTTCACGTGCCTTTCAGCATATTCTCATCTCATATTCCTCAGCTACTGGTTTTGATGAGCAGTTTAAAATACAGGATTATTCAACAGAGTGTGGCAATACCCTTGCAGGGAGAAAGATGGATCTCTGACTCGCAGTGCTAGTCTGATGTGTGAGTCATAGTTTGTGGTAAAGACAATACCTGAATGATGGTATAAACCTGCTCATTTATTTAATAACATTTGATTATGGAGAGAGTGGAAAGTAGTGTACAGAAAATATGGTCTGTATTTCATTTCCCTTTGCATTAAAGTACACAGTAAATCAGGTTTTATTTTAATTGCACTACAGCAAGAGTTGATTTATATTTTTGTTCAGCTCTCGTTAATTTGATACCCACTCAGTTCAGAGTTGTTACAGTCAATAATATAGCTCCCTAAACTCTTCTGTATCCAGGATTGCTGAAATGTGAAAAATCTTTGTTCTACTCGTCTGCATGTACCCTGCAGCTTGGCTTGTTCTTGTTGGCTCTGCCTCAATAGGAGAATTCCGTGCATTGTATATAGGTGATTAATGTAGGCACAAATTCCGTAATTGCACTCATCTAAACAGTCTCGCCTTTCACCAAAGCAAGTATTACCCTTTCTGAATACAACTCTTGTTGCCGTTTGGAACATGGCATTGAAATGCAACGTGAGTCCCGCGAACATCCTGCTGTAATGCTGCCCTAGGAACGTAAAGGAACAGTGAGGAAGATGCACTGGATTGCAAAGCTAGCCAGAAACCTGAGCAGATTTCTTATCGACATCCTTCAGCGCCGTGGTGAGAATAATGACCTCTGGGTCACGGGCACTAAAAATACGTGGAAACCTGCCCAGATGGGATGCGCAAAATCAGGCTTTCACTGCTGTAGTGGGAGAGTGGCATACCAAAGCCTGCACAAGGTTTACCTGACAGCTCACTGCCTTTATAATCTTGTGCAAATACTCTTTTTAAGAGATCTGTTCCTTGACACAGATTAAGCATAGAAAAGATTACACATGCCGTCAGTGCTTATAGTTAGCAAATTCAGCAGCTTTGTGTGATTGGAGTCTAGAAGGAGCCTTTTCTTTTGCTGGTTCTATTCATTAGATAGATCTTGGACATGTATTTTTAGGCTAAGATTTGTTGCTGGATCAAGCACTGAGCTGGATTTAGAAGTGAGATTCAACTGTTTTGAAATCTTATTTCCAGATAATCTGGAGGCTTAAGAGCTCATCTTAGAATTTTTCAGCCAAAAATAATGAAAATTCCATGCATTTATATTACCTTCATGAAATCTTGGTTATGATCACATTAATCTTAAAAGAACGTTAGAGGTTCACATGTGAACTGCAAACAAACTGTCAGTCCAGGAATTGGGACGCAAACAGGGATAGCACGGGGATCTGATGTTTCATTTTGCAACTCCTGCTATTTTAATTAGAACTTTGAGGAGTAAATTTTGAGGCTCAAATGCCGCTTACTCTCTCCTATAGTGTGGCCCAAGTGGATTTCTGGTTTACTTACGAGTAATTTTCTTTTGTGTTTGTTATTAAATGTTAAGAGGAAGAGTTATGTCCTTACACATAAAGTGACTGGTTTCTCAGTGCTTCAACACCCCTCTGGACAGTCACATGCAACCCAGCAGAAAACGATCCCTCCTGATCTGTTTGAACTTCTCCTCTTTCTAATATATCACTGAGAAACTATATCAAAGGGGCACTCCAAGATTTTAACAAGGAAGAAAAACAGGATTTACTCCTCAATTTTAGTGTTTCAGGTGTCAGTTTATGATCTCTCTCACCTTGTCTTATAACACCTGGTATTGCACGTCAGCATTTTTTTAATCTAATAAACACCTCAGCAGCTTTTCCATCTTTAATTAAGCTATAAAGCTTTTTATGTTCCTTATATACCACTGCCATCTGTATTCTTTTCTAGTTACCTCAGGTGACCCACTTTGGGGACAATGATCTTTTCCCTGTCCTCTTTCACCATGAGTAATGCGCAGGGCTTTGGAGCTCGGCTGGGTCCCCTCAGTCCCCGTCGGGGACGGGAACCTCGGTGCTTGCAGCGCTGGTCACTAGCAGGGGCAAAGAGAGGGTCGTTTGAACGAGAGCATATAACCGTAATTTCCGTTCGGAAACATTGCACTAATTCCTGATCTCAAGGCGAAGACGACTGCAACAGCAAACTGGAAGTCTAACCTGTTCCTTCAGCGGGTAAAGCCATTCTTTCTTTCTGGATGAATCTCAAGCTGAAAAAATCCGTACTCAGGAGACATTGGCCAAGTTAATCTGCAGTGCGAAGAGTTCACAGGACACGCCTGCGTTCTGGGTTCATTCTGGTGGGTAAGATGGATGCGCCAGCAGCGTTTGTATGGAGGTTTGCAGTGTGGGAACACCTGAAAACCCGCACGCACGGCTGCACAGCTAGCTGGGGGTGGCACCAGACCGTTCCAAGTTTCAGCCTCTTGTGGGTACGCAAACTCGCATTAAACAATTGTCTGTTTAAAGGCATTGGTAGCAGGAAAGTAAAGGCAGTGTGCTTCTTAATATACTTGAAGTCAGTTAATTAAATTACTTCCGTTTTCTTTTAGTATGCCTCAAGCAGAAACTCAATTGCATTTCTGCTTTTCACAATAAGGTTAGCAATTTTGCTAATTGGAAGTGCAACAGGAGATTAATTGCACCTTTTTTAACTTCAAGAAAATCCTCCCTGCTCCTGGCGCGGTGGTAATCACATACGAACCTACAGGATGTTCACGCACTTGGAAAAATCCTCATATTATATTTCAGTTAAACTCTTTCTCTTCTAAATGCTAATGCTTATTCAGGAAATCAGATGAAAATAGAAGCCCAATTCTGAGGAAAAAACAGAGTCCTGAAAAGTCACGAGTGCAGAAGAGCAAAGGCACCGCAGAAGAGTCCTCTGCTGCTCTGTTCTCCCCAGATTCTTGACAAAGGTATTATGAGGCCGAGGGTGTTCCAGTCTCATGCCGGAAGGAGAAAAAACAGTCAACAAAATCCTAGATAATCCTGAATTTACACAGAACTGAAAGCCTGAAGATTATTACAAAGCGTCGTTGTTTATGTGCTTTATTTAAATCATTTTTATGCAGTATCTTGATTGGCAACAAAATATTAATCACTTTTCATTGCTCTTTTAATCAGAAGCTTTCATAAGCAACGTATTAAAAATTTGTCTTGTCTTATCTGTTAAGAACTCTGTTAATGAATTGTCACATAGCTGTTACAAAAGAGCCATCTTAATGACACATGTAATTAAATGATTTTTCCTGCAAACATTGAAGATTGCTTTTAGCATCAAAGTATTATTTTTCCATAAATTATCCATAAATATCATTTATTCATAATAAGCACCTTTGCATCTATACTGATAAAAAGCGATACCAACTTTCCTCATGAAGAAAACAACTACAGTGAAGTTGAAGCTGATGAGATTGTGATAATTATAAATGGATGTGTGGTTAAAAATCGTGAAGTAGTTAAAATGTGTTGTCTTTCAAAATAATATATTTTTGCCTCTAGGAACATTCAGTATGTTTTCCCAAATACGTAATTACGGAGGCATTCCTCAATTTGAAAGTATAACAAACTCCTTATGGAGTCAAGTATGTTGATACAGTATTTATAGCATATTGTTTCACATGCTTTTTCATCATCTCTACAGGAACATATATAAATTTATAAACAAAATTTATAAATGAAAGTTTATTCCTCAAAAGCGTAGTTAAAACATGGAAACAACAGAAAAGACAATATAAGCATAATAAAACAAATGTTACAGAATACAAGTAGGTAAGAATTTGGTGGTTTACCAGGTATAATATGGGTAGCTAAAATGTGAATTTGTGACTATCTTTCATTATTCATTTCACAGTCATCTGTACAGTTTAGCTCAAGTCTGTTTTAGGTCATTAGTTCAAAAGTATGCTTTCCACTACACATCATTAAAATAGAGGTTTCTTCATTTCTGCTGATGCCAGGTAGAATGAAGTGTACTTTTTCCTCCAAAAAGAATCCGATGCAGGGACAAATGCAAGGCTCCAAAGTCAATTCCTGCCTGGTGGAAGGCACACCAGGGAGTCCCAGGCAGAGACTCTTGAGTCCTTCGCACCTAGTTTATTGCTTGTCTTTCTACTTGTTTGATGAAAAATCAATAATTGCCCTTAAAAAGCATGCACCCAGGAGTTAACAAAATGCAATGTATCATTTGTTTCCTACTGTCACTTGCGTGTATCAATTAGTTTATCTTGCAGAAAGTCAGAAGTTTCCAATGAGAGGTCCGTGTGCTAAATTCTTGAATAAATGTCTTGAACGTTGCTTTCCCGAAGATCCCCTTTACCAGCTTCATGTATATTCAGCTTTGCATTACAGTCTTTATTACATTTATCAACCAACTACTAAAAACAAATCCCTCACATTCCATATTTATTTTCTTTCTTAGCCTATTAGACCAACTGGTGGTTGAACTCCTTTGGGAAGCTCGTGAGCTAGATTGATTATGATAGCTTAAAACAGAGGTTATAGAATTAAAAGGGGCTTGGAGGGATGGCAAGTAGGATGAAGACCATGGAAAACCCTTTCACGTATTAAAGAAGGATTGCTTTTTTCACACGACGGAACATGGTTGCAATCAGTGCTTTCCAGGGATGGTCCTGAGCAGGGTTTTCTCGGCCCACCCAGACCCTGGGAGGGACAGGAGGCAGAGGGGAGCCACCCATGCCCAGAAATAGCCCTGCCTCCATTTGTGGGTCCAAAAGTTACTTTTCTGCGGATGGATGCAGGGTAACATGCACAGGAAAGTATCCCTGAGGGCAGCCAAGGCTCTCCATTACCTGTTAGTGTTGAGAAAGGAGATCTTGTGGGTGTACTGATGAAAATACCGTCTCCCTGATGGTTGATAAAAACCTCTCGAACAAACAGGATGGTTGGAAATTTTAGGAAAGAAACAGAGCACAGGGCAGACAACACTGTTAGGAGTATATCCAGAGAATATCCATGATACACCTCATTGTGAACATTATGTGCAGTCCCAGTTGTCCCATCTCCAAAAGGATATAGTAGAAATAGAAAAGATGCAAAGAAGGTGAACAGAGAGGAGGCAGATAGAGAAACAGCTCTGAACAGGGAGAGATTAAATCTCCCAGGACTCTAGCTGATAAACCCATGGCTGCCAGGGGTTGTAACAGGGGTCTGTAAGACCACGAGTGCCAGAGGGAGGTAGATGGAGAAGGATTTCTCAAAAGAAACAGGCGGATCAATTGCTAACGTCAGGTTCCAACTTTGAAACAAAAAAGCGAGTACTTTTTCACCAGAATTATAATCATTTGTGGAACTTCTGGCCCCCGGATGCCCTGCAGGTTGAAATGTAGGTGGGTTGAAGCTGTGATTAGACAAGTTGAAGGTCAGGGGAGAAGCTGGTCAGCACGAGGACAAAATCACCGGTTTGGGAAATCACTGAGCTGTGGCTTCGTGTCTCAGCGTGTCGAGGTAGGCTCACCCCGTTCCCTTCCTTTTTCTCTAAGCATCTGCCGTTGCCTCCTGGTAAAGGAGCTCTGTTACAGAGACCCTTGCTCTCACCTTCGGCCGTTCTCGTGTTTGCTAATGCCATGTGAAAAAAGACCTGGGCTCTGCTGTTGCGGGAATTCCTGCCGTTAGCCGCGACCCCGGCACACGGGCGCTACGCAGCCTTCGCTCGCGGGGAAAGTCACTGCTCGCAAGGAGGGGAGCGGTTCTCTTTTCCAGGCAGGTTCTCCTCCTCCCTGCCAGCGCTTCACCTCAATTACCGTAACGTTTTTCACTGCAGCGGCCCTAATAACCGTTCCTGAGAGCAGCTCCAGAAGCGGACCTTCAGAGCATCCCCTGCGTGAAGACTCAGATGAGTCACCAACTTATTTTTCTGGGTCAAGACTGAAGATTGAGTTCCAGGTTGACAGGCAGAAAATTGAAGGAGTTTAAATTTGCACCATATAAACATGTGGGGGTACAGATCACTTTCTAAATCGTTAATTGCTCATATGCCACATTTCTCTGTGTGCATGGGAAAATTCATCTGCTTGTCTCCTTATTTACATATATATTTACAAATAACCATTTTCCGTGAATAATTTTTGGAAACCAAAGCAAATAGCCTACTTTTAAAATATGAGGCACTTGGATTAGATTTTTCATTAGAACAAGCTGTATGAAGGAGATTCATTCCTGTTGATGTTTTTAATGTAGTTTCCACTGTTAAATAATAAAAAGATCATGTGTGAATAACCCCGCTTAATACCCTACTAATAGAAATGAGGCCATTAAAATGATCAAACCCTGTGTCATCCTAGATGTTGCAGTAATATGGTGATGTGAGTAAATTACAGGAAGTTGTGTATTTAAAGCCAAATTTTTTCTGTTTAAAATCAAAGTTTAAGAAATTGCACAGTGCTTACAGTGTCTTAGCTCTTTGCAGGCTATAAAACTGAAGGTTAAGTGGAAAATTAATAGTTACTGTATTTTCAGAATACATAATCTCCCACTTTGCTATAATAAAGATCACAGAACTTGTATCCGCTTGGTGCCTTCAGTGGAATAGCTCATTTTTGGGCCACAGAATAAAGTTTATTGGTGATTATTGCAAATGCAAAAATACCTTCCCAGAGACTATATAGTTGTTGACCTGGTCCTAAATGCACAGTAGGGTATAAGGCTTCACCTTTCTAAACATCCCAAGTTTGGGGAGGAAGACATTACTCTTAAAAGCATGGGGTATTCTTGTTTTGCTTGATTTTTTTAGAGGCATACATGGCATGTTTTTGAGAAATTTGGGATGTTAGCTGTAATTCTTCTATAGATGGATTGCATGTACTTAGTCTGGGTGTTATACCAGAGAAGCAGAAGTATGATACAACATGGATCTTCTAAAAATGAAAAGAAGAAAGGAATGAGCCCATAAAGCCACATGCTGTGAAGTATTAGGGTAACTATGCTGGCATGCTTAAAGAATGCATTAGAAGACATTTGAGAATTTGATGATTAGGACTCATTGAAATCGGTTGTGATCTCCAATACTTGGCCTTGCTGGTGGAGCTGATAATCGAGTTAGCAGACCAAAATCTATGAATCTCAGTTATATATCTTGGTACTACAGGGAGAAGAATGGTATGAGTACCATTCACTCCGAAGATTGGTGCTTGCCTGTTCAGTCATGGCCCTTGCTTTTCTATGAAATGTCCAGTAGATCCAATTAATAGTAATATTTTGCTGAATCCCTGGTGTGTTCATTCCTACCTTCTGCCAATAGCTCCAGAAAGAAGATCTGCCATTGATTTTCCTCATCATATTGTGTCCATAAGTTTCTCAGTATATAGGAGTCATCCGTTCTTACCTTTATTACAACTGCAGAACTGTTTAAAAAGTCCATTTCTGTATGTTTTAAGCCAGAAATTTTTTTAGCTCACCAGCAGTCTTATGTTGTGCTAAATTCTTTGAGCAGAATAACAAGAAAAGACAAATTAATACTCCATCAGGCTGTGTTTGCAATAGTTTTCTGGCATTTGCTTAAGGCTGAGTTTTTCTCCATGTAAATTACTAAAGTGATAGCATGTGTAAAACCAAGAACAAATAGTATTAATGAAGCATAAGTTCTCAGCATGTCTCTGGAAATGAATTATTGAAAGGACCAAAGAAAGTGATTTAAGAGCCCATGACTAATTTAGTTTTTATTATTTTTACATGAATCACTCATGAGTCTATTGTCAAAAAGATAGAGACATTTGATTAGTGTGGAAAAATCATTTTCAAAGTGATAGCCATTGTTGTAGATTCTGCATAATAATCCTCTCATTAAACGCTTGGGTACATTTTGTTTTAAAATCCTGTAAACAGTACCAGAGAGAGATTTCAACGACTCTGAGGATCAGGTAAGCTTTTTTAAAGTGAACTAGTTGATAATTTTTAATCGCTGTATTACTATTGAATAGTTACCGTTGAATAGCAACACCATTTCTTTCCCTCAAGTGGAAAAACCCATCGGCGAGCTGAGTACAAGCCAGCCGTAAGCCCAGAGGGTGGAGATCACATGCTGTCCCCCCTACAAAACGCCTTTCAGAGTTTGACCGCGCACGCTGCATTCTCCCTTTTCTGCAGGACATTGCAGAGGGCAAGTTGGGCGGTGGGAAGAGGCAGGTGGGATCGTTAGTGGAGGTCGTTGCCTTGCCGGGGCTTGACCCCAGCCCTCCGCAGCTGCTCCTCATTACTGCCAAGGCTGTCAGCTTATCATCCTCAAATTAGAGAGCTGGAGGGCCTCCTCTGTTGGCTTCTGGGAAGGTGTTTATTGGTGGTTGGGTGCTGATGTGGTTATAGTCAAGGACAGCAGCAGAAGGTCAGGATCCAAGGTAAGAGGAATGTTGAGGGCACCCCAGCAGCCCCAAAGCACCCGGGGCAGTGGGAGCCAGAGAGGTGCTAGGAGGTAAGGAAGGGCTTAGGAATTTCTAGGGGTTTTTTTCTGGTGTCAGGCATATTGGTAGCATTTGGTACACGATTAGGGTAGTTATGGCTGTGTATGTTCAAAATCCCATGGTGTGCTTGGTGCTGCGGTATGCAGTGGCAGGAGGTACCATTTCTCCGTGTTACTGGATGGAGCGTCAGACCCGCTCGAGTGCGGGCAAGGGCTTTGCAGCCACATAGCGCTGCACAAACTGCTCTCTTGATTGGTGTTTGCTGGGCATGTTTCAGCTCTGGGAGGTGTCGTGGGGTTTTAGCCAGGCAATGGGCTTCCCTGGCGTTAGAGGCTCAGCGGTGGGAGGCCAGGCTGGAGACCGTGTGGCTGTGTTGGAGCGGGGCTGGGGCATTTACCCAATAGTCTTGTCCCAGGAAAGACTGAGTTTATGTAGACTCAAATAGGCTTGGCTCGCACAGGTGAGATCTACATGATTATGTAGTTTATCTTTGAAAACTTAAATTGCTTTAGATCGGTTAACTTTAGGGGTGCTTAGCCTAGTACAAGCCATGTGTAAGGGAGAAGGGGGGCTCTTCTGCTTTTGTGTTCCTGGGGTTTTTCTGTTCCTAATTCCTATTTATAGCTATAAGGCAAGTCTTTCTTTCCCAGATGCCTGGAAGTCATCCTGAAAAATAAAAAGCCTGAACCTACCATATGCTAATTCCTCTTTATACTAAGACTTCCTGGGAAACAAGAATTCCTCTTTGCCAAAAACTTAAAGGATTTTAAATGTTTCCATTCTGTGTTGGACCAAGACCTGTTAGAATATTTCATGAAATTAGAATATTGGAATAGTTGGAGGTTGCCCTTGCCGCGTTGCCTGCCGCCTTCCCGGGGCTGGTGGTGTGAGTCTCGGGAGTCACGCGTTAATGCTTGTTCCCTCTCTGCCACCTTCGCTCATTGGTGTCGGAGCAGAAGATTTGTGACATTACAGTCACATATTGGATTTCACTTGAGACAGAATGTGAACTAGATTTACAAGCAATATGCAATGTTTTACACATTTCTAAGCGTGGTGTCTCAGAACCACAGCAGATTGCGTGACCGCTGAATGCATTAGCAGGGAGGAATGGGATAAATAAATATGAAAAATCTTCTGTTTGGAGAGACCAATGCCTTGGGTAATCAGTAGTGATGGAAGGGAAATGCAATACAAAAAAAAAAGCACATATCCATTTTCTAGAATCTGCTTTGTTTTTTTTGTTGGTTTTTTTTTTTTTGAAATAGACTGTGTGTGGTAGTGACTTTTTTAAGATTACTGAGCTCTTCAAGATTAAAAAAACACCACCCTACATTTGAAAATGATAAAAGTTCAAATATATTCGGAGATTGCTTAATCAGCCCTTTATTTGAAGGGTAACTGCAAGACATAAAAGAAGCTCATGAAGGGCGGAGAACTTTTATTCCAAAAAGGGGGAGAGAACATGAGGCAAACTGCTGGTGAAGTCAATTTATCATCAGTCACTAGCTGACCTTATCAATTATGAGAAATTACCAGCACAGCTTGCTGAAACTTTTTTTTTCTTTTACCACCAGAGCATATAACATTATTTTAGGCTGAAATCCATAAACTGGAGGCAATGAGCAGTAGAGTCCTTATCTGGCCACTTTGATGCAAGGCTCATCTCTTTGTAGGTGTTAGAATATTTTCTGCCTCTTGTTTGTATACTTTCATCACTTCTGTTCCTTCCCCTTCTTAAGATTCCCCTGCAATGGTAACGGAGGAAAACCATGTCCCTGAAGCTACTTTTTTGCTCTGCTTCTGGTTGCCTATCCTTTTTCACAGGATTTATTCTCTTACCTCATGGTTAAGAGTAGCTTTATACAGTTGCCATTTTCAGTGATCAGCTTGCTGCAGAAATACTTCCTCCATCTCACTTCAGGCATGGGCTTGTCCTTCTCAGTTTACACCTGCCCAGGCCAGCTAAGAGTCAGTCCTGCTTCAGTGACAGTTTAACCAGACATAAAGATGTCTTGTCTCTGAAGTTCAGCATTATGCATTCCTGGGGGGCTGGGAATAGGATGTTTCCAGCTCCCAGCGGGATGCGCAGCAGTCGCTGCTGCTCCCAGGCAGGCCTGTGATACTGTTCTTCAAAGCTGTGATATTCTTAGGGAGAGAAGAATTGTTACATTACTCTTTTTACAGATTCTTACTGTTCCCTGTGACTACTTCCAGGCTCGTAGTGACTTGGAAACCTGGCTTTACAAGCAAAAACCTGGCTTTACAAGCAAAAGCCATCTTAAAGTCAAAGTGCACAGAATGTTTCTTCCATCTTCTTCCAGTGAGAATCCTTCTTTCATCTGCCTACCTTTCCTCGTCCCCCAGAATCCTCCACGGGTGTATGTCAGGATGGATGGAGGGATGGACAGATGTGCATGCTGCAGCTGGAGCTGGCAGTGAGCTCGGACCTCGACTCTAAAAACGTTTTGTGCTGAGGAATTTCTGAGCCCTTTTTACTCAAAGAGCTCTCGCGTGCATGAAGCACCGTTTTGACAAGAGACGGGTCCTCGCGGACCTGTGCCTTGTTCTCTGCTCAGTAAAACTGCGTGCAGCTCCGTGGTGTTACACCCCATTGAAGACCGCTTTCCAGCATCCTGAAATGGCAGCTAAGCTGCTCGTGCTAGCAGAGGTGTAAATTAATGCTGGCAATGGTAATGGCAGGAGATGCACCTGAGCAGCTCCTAGGAGCTCCCAAAGCTTGTGCAGTGCCTGGAGGACAGGGAGGGGTCCTGGACCCGCGGCAAAGCTGCGGGGTGACGCGCTGGCTGCCGCGCGAGTGTGTCCTGCGTGGCCTTGGGACCCCTGGCTGAAGGCAAGTGTAAAATCTAAAGACAGTTAGTGACTATTAAGGAATTGAAGACTTGCTATTTCCTGATGCTCTCAAGCTTGGATTTTTATAACACTTCTAAATTTACTTGTATAAAATATACACAGAAGGTGTTTCTGCATAAAATGCCTGCATATATATATATATATGTAACTGAAATCCTAGTGTACTAATTATATCCACAGGGAAACACAGGGAGAAACCATAAATTGTGATAGATAAGTAAATAAGCACAAGAGTCATTAATTTTATTGCAGAATTCACCTGCCTTCTTTTGTAGCAACAGTTCAGTACTGAACTTAAATTTACTAATCACTCTTTCCTTCCCCAGCCTCTAATGCTGGTCAAAAATGTTCTTATTCCTACGTAAACGTACTTTACACGTGCAAGTCCTCATACATGCAAAATATTTTCCTTCTGTGCCTGACATTAATGATATTGTGTCACCTCAATCGTGTTTGATTACCTTCTTTAAGCACTAGAAGTCAGAAAATAGTTTTTAAAAGTCATAAACCATACTTTTACCAATAAAAATTTTTCTTTTCAAGAAAAATGTATTTGTGAGGAAGAGAATGATACTATAATCTTACATCTGTTTGGTTTTTTTCAAGGCTCTTTACTTATATTAATACATTTGTATGCATTGGAAAAAACAGATCGTCCATAAAAAGACAATTACAGAGCAAACCAACTGTTCATAAAACTTTTCTGTTTCCAGTGTGTTCCATCCTTTAAGATATCTCAGAAAAGATTTTATTGTCCTGTTTTCCGTAGCTCCTTATAAATCATTCCATAAAAGTAGCTATCTCAGTTTTATTGATCTAAATTCAATCTGAGCTGCATTGGGATTAACTTTCAAAACTGTTATTAAGTACCCTTCACTGGGTGCATTTTCTCTATCTCATGCAAATATTATTTTAACATGGTTGGTATCTCTTCTATTTGCAGTTATTCATGCATTTTTTTCTTTCCAGCAGGGAACATCTAGCTAGCAGAAACAGGCAAATCCTTAGAACAATAGGATTTGAGTAGATCTTTGTAATAACAGGTAGCTTATCCAGCTTATTTCATAGTCTAGATACCAAATCTGCCTGACAGACAAAATGGCAAGAATATGTGAGATACTTTTGGTGATGGATAATAAGTTTCATGGATGTCTAGGGATTTACTCTCATTCTGGATAATTCTATGTACATTTGCACTTTTCCTTAACAAGTCTCAGACTGTTGAATTAGCTGCTAAGACACAACCTTGGTTACAGCAGAGCAATATAGAGAGCAACATTTTGGCCAATTTTTGTGCTGCAATCAGGGCCAAAAGTCCCAGGGACCTTAGCCTGGCTGGAACTCACCAATTCTAAGCAGATGGAAAAGCTTAAAAGCATGTGGAAACAAAACAAAAAAACCTCAGAGGGCAAGCATGCGCTGTCGAGGAGGGCTGTCAGAGCAGCAGTGCATGCTGTAGGGTCATGGATAGCAGAACTAGAGTGGTCATGTCCATGGTTGTCTCTGTCACCTCTTGGATCAAGGTCCCTGCTCTGGAAAGAATGAGCCTGTTGGTTCTACCTGCTCTTTTGCTCTTGGCGTTTCCTCCGTTTGCCTTGTAACATCTCTGTAAGCTAGAAAAGTTGCTGCACTTCCCTTCCACCCTGCCACTGCTGCTCTGCCGTTGAGAAGAGGGTCACAAAGACCTTTCTCTGGTGCCAGACCAAAGTTACTGGAGAAAATTTAAGAGCCAGCAGAAGTATTGCCAGGTCTCTCCCATACTGCAAGATACGGGCTAGCCTGTACTTTTTTTTTTTAAGGGCTGCCAGCAGACATTGCACATCTGCTTCAGGGTCACAGCTTCCTTCAGAAAATGTTCTGAATGTCGTGACTGGGGAGAAAGACTTCAAGCTGCAAAGCAAACACACCCTGAAAAGTCAGAAACCGAGATACAAAGAGCCCAAATGGTGGTGGTCTTGAAAGCAGTCCATCCCTTGATCAAACAGCTCTTGCTCACAGTTTCTGACCACGTGGCAGGTCTGGCAGTAATACCCCGAGCAAGGGTAGTTCCTTGTAGCGTTAGACCTGCCCCAGGGGCAGCACGAGAAGGGAACGGAGAAGCCACCCACGTGCATGGATTCCCATTCTCCATCCACAAAGAACCTGGGAAGAAAGTTCTTGAATTCCAACCAGCAGAGCAAATCTGCGTTCCCGTTTCACGCTGTCCATCCTGATATGTTCAATTATTTCATGCTGTAAGAGCTTGACAGTGAATTTGCAGCTCCTCGCAGCACTAGAGCATTGCACTTCCATTTCATTCCTGATGGCTCTGGAAATGGATGGTAACAGATACAGCTTTGTGTAGAGACTTTCCTGATACACTCCTTAATGTGTACGTCTTTCTACGTACACGGTGGAAATATGAAAAAAGTCCTTGGATTTTACTAACAGAAAAACCTTTGCTATTCCAGCTAGTCAACATTCAGCTTATTGTCCTGAATTGCTTCGTGCAGCCCTGATTATAAGTTGAATTTTACCATACTTTGCCTGTGAAATCCTGTGAAGAGTTTTATTTAGCATGCTTCATGTTTGGAGCTAATTAAAGAAAAAAATCATTCTTCAAACTCATTAACTGTGGTTTTTAAGTGTATCCTTCTGGGTTTGCATAAACATTTTGGAGCTGCTGAAGTCTGAATGCTCATGGAATAACAAGAGAAGCTCCTTTGTATACTTGTCTGTGCTATAGTTTGGTTACCTATAATTTGAAATAAAATCCTAAGCAGAGTTCTTGTGCAGAATGTTCAAGTGCCAAAACCTTGCTGCTGATAACTTGTATTTTCCCCATCTCTAATCAAAAATAGAGGTAAAGCTAGAGCAGATGTGGAGTAGTAATAGCACAAATCAAAACAGGTTGATTTGAAGCTAGTTTATTTAAGAAAATATTTTTTTTCCCTTGTCTCCTATTTAGATTTTTTGACATAACTGACGAGCATGTTGAGCTCTTTCTCATCAACTCTAGAGGTTACACTGCATTTTATAAGAACTGGCATAGATAAAGGAAACCATAACCCACCCAGAAGTTGGTGTTTTATACATCTCAGGTTAGCAGGTAGATATTAAATTTCCCCATAAATTAGGTAGCTGGAGATTGCTATCTTTTTATGTGCAAAGAGCACCTTGTTAACAACTGGCAGAAAAGTTCATATTCTCAGATGAGTTGCTCTGCCTTACTCTTAAATTGCTGCTCGCTTTCTAGCGCGTATTGATTTATGAACTTTAAAACTTGCTGTTCAAAATTCAAGCTGCGTTCCCAAGCTGCGATGCTATGATAACCGCCGAAAACGTAGCCTACCTTTGCGTGGTGCTTAATGTTTTTTTTTTTTTCCCCAAGTAAAAAGGCCTCTCTCCTGTCTTTTGTTACCTGCAGGATTTTGGAGAAGACGATTCCCTCTACATCACCAAGGTAACAACTATTCACATGGGCAATTACACCTGTCATGCCTACGGCTACGAAGAGCTGTATCAGACCCACGTCCTTCAGGTGAATGGTTAGTAAATGGCGTGTGCGACAATCCACTGCAAACGTGCCCCCGAGCAAGGCTGCGCGTCCATCCCCGGCTCGCGGAGAAACCGGTAGCCCCACGCCGAATTGCTCGGGTGCGAGAGCGAATGCAGCTAGCGATCGCCTCGCTTGCGCTGTCGCACGGGCGATCAAGAAGAAAGGTAGCGTTTACAGGAGGCGTATATATAATTACCTAAGCAGATAGCCTGACTATGAAGGAAGCAGTCGGTGATGTTTCCGCAGAGTGAAGGAGTGTTTCTGAGCATCTCTTAGACTAATGGTGAGTTTTACCAACAGAAGTGTCGCTTCAGTAATTTCATCTTTCAGAAAACTAAGAGTATCACAAAGGGCATGTTCCAGTGTCCTCGTTCAGCCGAGTGCCCTGGGGAGGGACCAAACCTGGGGTGTCACTGATTTTCCCATGTTGTGTCCAGCGCCATCAATTCCTCCCGCACAAACCAGATGCGAAACGCCCCTGAGCTGGCACAGTCTCGCTGCTCCTTGCATGGGTGAAAATGTCGGCTCAAGGGAAAAAGTCAGTGGGGAATCCGGCTCCCAGTGGGAATTTTCTGAATAATTGTCCAACAGTAAACCCAGGTTTGCATAAATCCAACCCCACCTGCACTTCAGGGGCTTGATTAGAAAAACAACTTGGAATACTTTTCCAAATCTCTGCTCTCGTCTGTCTGGTTTTGAGCGTGCCGGCCTTGCTCCCCGCGCAGCTCCGTGGCCAGGGCAGCCCCGCGCAGGCTCAGTCCTCGCCGACGGCTTTGTGTGGATCCCGTGGGTTAGTGTGACTGGAAAGGGACCTTCTGAATAGGGGACAACGTACCCCGTTGTCCTTCAGGAATAGGTATTGCTCTATTTTGACATGGAAGTATTTAGTTTTACAGGAAAAACTGGTAACTGCATTACAGGAGGTCTATTAAGGAGAACTATTACTTAGTTATTTCTGTAGATGTAGACAGACCTCCGCAAAGGAGCGCTCGTGAGCTGGTTAGAGCAGATAACTACGCGCGGGTTAATAGGGAGAGGCCGACATGAAGAGGAACAGCAAAAAGGGATGTTTATGCACTTTAATAAGCGCCGTGGTGGAAGCGGGGTCTCGGCTTGCCTGGAGCTCGGCGCTTTTGGACATGTGCAAGTGCTCGCCACCCGCGGCAAGGACCTGCAGGAGAGCACCAAGCATCCAGCTGATCTGAATGAGAACTGACTTAATGTTTCTGCATCGTAATTTGTCATCTTTTGAGATAGTAAACTGCAAAGTCCCAGCAATATGGATAACTAGGTTGCGCGTGCTGCAGCTGGGAAAATAGGTTTCTTTCCTCAAAGTGCTATTTGTTTGATGAATGGCAGTTGAAGGAAAAGCAAGTTAACAACTTAATCCCGTGTATATTATGTGATATATTATGAGGCCCGAATGGAGTTTAGTTGGCAGGCGACAGTGCAGACTTTATCATCGCTGAGAATTTAAGGCCCAAAGGCTTCGAAACTAAAACCAGAGCGCCAGGAAAGCTAAACACAGCGTGGGCAGGGGCTGATTCGCGTTTCAGGTCAGAAACGTCCTCATGCCTGCTGCTTGGATTTAACCTGTGGTTGGAAAAGGTCACACTTTCTTTTTCAGTAAGTTTTGCCCCACAGCTGCTTGTAGTTTGGGGGGTTTTCTTTTTTTTACGAATACAGTGACTCTGTGGTACAAAAGAACATTCTTGTTGGCTTTCTTGCATCACTGTATAGTCACTAAATACTGCAAAAAACCCCACCGTGTGTTCTGATGTCAACCCAGGCTTGCTAGAAAACACTGTAGGGTCGAGAAACCGTTGCCTTGCAGTGTCTGATGTTCCCATCTGGGCCATCGGGCTTTGCAGAACCGGGTTTTGGCTGTTCGCCGCGTGGGCTGTCTGCCCACATCCCCGAATTCGCCGCTTGTCCGCCGTGTCGGTGCCTGCCCGCAGCCTGCGGTGGGGCGGCAGAAGCGCGCTGCTCGCCCGCGCCCGGCGGCTCGTGGTGCCCGAGACGCAGCCCCGCTCGGGAAGTCGGTCTCGCTTTTCTGGTAAAGTAACAAATAAAGGACAAGTTGACAAATTTCCCCTGACAAGAGTGGCGGAAAGAAGCCCACGTGAGCCAAGTTTTGTGAAGACGCGGGGACCCAAAGTGGAGCTCGGCAGCTCTGCTCCCCGCTGGGGATTGTCCGTCTCTGCCTGCATCAAATGGAAAACTACATTGTGAACATGGGATTTTTATTTTATTTGGTATTCTGCATTAGAGTAAGATTTTAAGGCAGTGTGGCAGCACCAAGGGAGACAGAACTTGGAGCTGTATCCGCTCGCCTGTCTTCTGCAGCGAGGCACTAACGTGCTGGCAACCTCGGAAAGACAGGTTTTATTCTAGGAAATCAGTTAGAATTTTATTTTATTTTTTAAGAGACAAACCTCCAAGCGACTGGGGAAGAACGGAGTGAAAATAGGAGGGTTTATACACAGCCCTTCCCAAGCGTGCCATGCTGGTACAGGCAGATCCCTGCTTTTCGACTGGGTTTCAGATAATTCAGTGACTTTCGAAGTTGCAGTAACTCCTTCTAGAGCCCTGTGATCTGGAAGCCCTTTTTGTACCGTCTGAGGCCTGGCAGCCCGATTTACACAATATTTTCTTTTTTATTGCCTTTCTCTACTGAAAAGAATTGGATCCTAGTTATGTACACCCTCTCTGTATGCTTTTATCTGATATATTCTCTTAATCTTGCTAGAGACCTTCTCCTTTGTCTTGTTTTAGAGCATAGCACTGGCCTGCAACAGCTCACTGATTAGGTGAAAAAATAGCATAAAACAGGAAGTTTAGAGCCCAGCTTTAGCAAAATTAAAAGTTCTTTGGGTTCAGAGCTGCAGTTGAATGTACTACAGACAAATTTATCAGAAATTCACCCATTGAAGGGCTTCCTTTTCTCCCAGCATATATATATATTTTTTTATTATTATTATTTTTATTTTTTTAAACATAAAGTAAGTTCACTCCATCGCAGTCGGAACGTGCTGGAAGGGTGGCACGTGCTTGTCAGCAGCAGGCAAGGCAGTATGGTTGCTCAAGCTAGCTGCTGTATCTTTACCAGCACCCCCGCCCCGCGTGTGCGGTGCCGTGCTCGGGCTATTTCACCTGGCTTTAATGCAGCGCTGAAGGCAATTGCACGCAGCCTGCCCCGAGGTCACACATTGCACAGCCCGGACATGTCCGAAGGTCCTTTCCAAAGCAACCTATCTGAAGGAAAGAAAGGCTCGTTTCGCTCTACTGCTCAGTGTCACTGAGTGCTTCCCTTTCTGTCCAAATCTGTGAGCCCGGGATTTTCACCTCGACCGTACAAGCCTTTCACGGGCAGCAGGGATCAGCGCCTCTGGGAAACGGTCCTGCATGTGCAATATTCACGTGGGCTTGCTGGAGCTTGCACGGCTGTTTGGGATTATCACAAAAAAGAGCTGAATGCAGATGCTGTCTCAGACAAGCTGAGATGAGGATGCTTTGGGCAGAAGACGTGAGGACCACCGCACGAAGGCCTGCAACCGCTGGCTCGTGTCTGCTGGGCAAGAACCATAAAACATGCATGTGAAATGCAGCCCGTACGTGACATTTGTGACAATGTTTGGGTTGTCCACATCAATCTTATCATAGCAGTGGTAGAATTTGAGTCAGTGTGTTTACACACCTGGCTCTTCATGTATTTGGAAGAACAGAACACGTTGGAAAAGAGCACAAAGTCCGAGAATGAAAAATTGATCTGAGTCTTGCCTGCTAGTATCTTTGATCAGGAGTGGCAAGGAACAGGTAGAAAATCAAGTTCTCTCCCCTGTATGGATATTGCTTGGAGAAGGTGTACAGCATGCTCGGAGTATAGGGAAGAAAAGCCATTTATCATTTTCAAGGAAGAAAAGTTGCTGAGAATAACAGATCTCATAAAATTGTAATCAACTATGAGAACCGATAGTTTGCAAAGCGAGAGACTGCCAAGTGTAGGGCATCGTTTTCCTTGGTTCTAGCGCTCTGGAAGACATCAGCATAAATCAGAATATTATATTCCTTGAATATAGTTAAAAAAAGCCATTTGATCTTCAGCCCAATTTTAAGAGGCCGATAGGACAAACTTTCCGATAACAGAGAGATGCTTTAAATGCTGTTATGTTTTGGTTTTGTGGCATTTCAAGAGGAAACATATAAGGCTTCAAATTCCTTTCAGTTCATGAATGGAACGATTAAAGCATCCGAAATATAGATTAATTTAAATAAACACTAAAATGTATAGGTCCTATAGCAGCAACAAGTGTCTTTGGGGCTTGATACTGCCACCCGTGCTCCTCGTGAGCTGTTTTGTTGTTATGATCTGGTCTCCTCACAAGTGAGGTATTACTCGGTATGCAGCAATAGGCAACCTACCTAATCTCTTACTTGTCTGAATGCTTCTGTTTTCCTACTTTGCTTAAGATAATAGCGTTTTTGTATTGCTTTTGGCTGCAGACACAGGAGTGGTTAGCAATGATATATATTCACCAAGGGAAATAGCAAAGGATAATCCATATATTCCAAAGTCTGGAACTGAAATCTTTGCAAGTGTTAAGTAAAATGTGCTTACCTGGAATGTATTAATTTGTAGCAAGGACAATAAAAATGCATTCTGCAGTTTGCTGTTATCACAGGGCAGTTGCATGCAATAATTAACCTGTGCAATGAATTATATAAGACAAGGGAGAAGAAATAAAGAGTTTGAAAATGGAAGGAGCAGGAAAATGCTGAGAGCAAGAATGGAGGTGCAACACCTAGTTTTGTAGGTGAAAGAATGCAATTTCCTCGTTAATCACTCTGTAAAAGATACACACCCTGCTATAATTTTAAGTGAAGCCAATTTTCATGAAGAACGTCAATTCGGCGTCTGGGAGCTATGAGCTATCTTTTGCAATATAAATCTGCTGTGTTCTTGGTTCTGCTAGTGAAATACGTGGGTTTCTCAGAGGCAGACTAACATGGGATGAGGCAAAAACTGAGCGATTCAAGAAGCGGCTGTGTTAACGAGGGCCCTGCTTCTGGAGCATGGTCCTGCGTCGTGGAAGTCACCGGGAGTGCTGATACCCACAGCAATAGCAACAGGAAAGCCCAAAGCAAGCCGTTATGAGGAAACCTAATGAATCCATGCTGGTTTTGAGAGCGTTACATAGGTGATGTTTCGGGGGGAGACCTATATCTCCATTAAGAGTTGCTACCTTTGCAAGGTAGCGAAGGAACGGGAAGCTCCTGGCTCCGAGTCTCTCTCGCCCGAACGCCTGGCAGCGTCCCTCAAGCAGAGGCAGCTCCGAAAGCCGCCAGCCCTCTGCGGCGGCAGGTCGCTTCCCCTGCTCTCCCCCCTTGGCCTGGCGCCTCCTGGAGTCGGGGGGGCTCTAGTCCCCGCTAGGCACCGATGGCAGCAAGGTAGGATTGAAAGCTAGCAAAAGCTTTTAGTTAGAGTTCGCAAACTCAGTTTAATAAAACAAACCTTGCCTTTTTAGTGTCCTCCTGATTAAAAAGCTCTTATGTGTTGTTTTATTACCGCCCTTCATCTTGCTTCCATTTACTTCTATTTTTAAGTTTAAGAAATAGAAGAAAGGGAAGTAAGTCCTCATGTCCCATGCAAGTGTGCAATTTAAAGACATTCCTTTGCTAAAAGTCCCCCCCGCTTTTTTTTTTAATTTATTTATTTATTTCCAGTTGCCTCTAGGCATTTCCTCTCAGATTGCACTTAATCTCTCTCTTTTAAAGCTATAAAAAACCAAGTCGACTTGAGGGCTTTCTGTCATGGCTGATTTCATTCCAAGTATTAACCAGGGCTGATGACTCGATGCTTTTTTTAAGCAGCTGGTAGGTAAGACAGAAGTGAAATACATCTCTCTCTTGTAAGTCTCATGAAAAAATAAAAATAGAAATGAAAAGAAAGCTGTGAAGCGTATGCTAATGAATGTAATTATTCAAACTATCCTGTACAGATATTGTGAGATAAGAGGAAAGAGACTGATATTTTTTCCCCAAAATAAACCCTCTTTCAAATTCTCTGTAACGTATGAGTACACTGTTAAGAAATAGTTAATGGGTGGTATTAAGACTGCTTGATTTGAGCAATGAAAGCAGCATGATTGAAAATCAATGAACATGTCTGAGGTTGAGATATAATTAGTAGTTCTGCCAGTTGTGCATATTAAATAGTTCAGAAGGGAGCTCCTGAAACAAGGTAAGTCACATTTTGAAAGCCTCCCCCCACCCAAAAAAAAAAAAAAGAAAGAATCTATAAACATGTTGTTTGTTCAGGATAACAAGTAGTAAACATTTAAGCCATTTCATTATATAATTTAATCAAAATGTTGAATAACGTGATGCGTTTAATAGGAGAAAATGGGCAGGGAGTCTAACTCTTCCCTGACTAGATTCAGTGAAGTTTTGGCATTTATGCTTTTATTTTTAAATCTGTGAGTATTCTCCTTAGGTTTCAATGCAGCTTCTATTGAAGTTCCATCAGACCTTTAATGAATGAAAGCAAGGGTGGTCTAAATACAAAATTAGATATTCAGGTTGCTGCCGGGAATTACTTCATTAGCTTATTCTTTTCTTCTTCCCGAACCCCAAAGTTGGACTGTCCAGAAATCACTACCGCAGCTTGCCCTGAAAAACAGGGCATTGCTTATTTTCTCGTCTGGGGGATCAGTTTGAAGGCAGCGACTCCCAAGCTGCCCCCGAGGGGTGACAACGGCCGGGCCGGTCTGACGCGGCCGATGCCTTGTTCCCGCAGTGCCGCCGGTGATTCGCGTGTACCCGGAAACGCAGGCGCAGGAGCCCGGCGTCTCGGCGAGCCTCCGGTGCCATGCCGAAGGCATTCCTAATCCCCGCATTACCTGGCTCAAGAACGGCGTTGATATCGTGCCAAAACTATCCAAACAGCTCGCGCTCTTAGGTAAGAAGCATTTTGACTAATTGCAGTATTGTCAATGGGGATTAAGCAGGATTATTTGGTGCTTCAGAGCAGAAGTTCTTCTGCTTTTGCGAAGTCACGGTTGTTTGAGATTGTGTTGCATAACCCTTGTTCTTTCCTTTCATCTGCTCCAGTGAATTTCTCAAGAAATATAATATCGATTGCTGTAAGTAGTAACAGCAGTCTGTTAAAACACAGCATGCCTTTCTCCATGGCCTTGCCTCTTGTGTAAATCAGTGCAAATCGGAGGAGAAACCCATTGCACTCACTTGCTCAGGTGCAAAGGGCTGCAGAAGATGCAAGTCCACTGAGAACCAGGCTGTGATTCAGGTGACTTCTCACACCCACCTCTGCAGAGGAAATTCGTCTCTTTACTGATGTAGGTCCTCACTGCTGAAGTCTAAGCGTAGGAACAGGAAACACAATAGATACAATAGTAGGCAACAATATTTAATTGCAGGTTTGTGTGTTACAATACTCACCCTCCCCACCCCAAAATCGTGCGGTGGTGGATTGCAGCCCTCACCCAGTATTGGCAGTCCCTGTATGATTAGGTCAGGCGTTTCAAAATCTTGCAATGATTTTAGACAGTAGTCCCACTTCAGAAATCAAATGATGGGAGGAACTGTCTGGAGACCCTTCACAAACTGGCATTTTTGTTGACCTGATGAAAAACTGTTTGCAACACTGATGTGATTTTTTTTTTTCTTTTTCCCCTCCACTAAAGCTGGCACATTTCTTTTTAACAAGAAGAAATAAATGCAACATAGTTTACTATTTGCATGTGGGATTTTTCTGTGTTCATTTGTGGCACAGAGTTTGTATGTGCTAATGCAAAGAAGCAAAACAGCAACTCATCAACTGTCACAAGAATTCCCCAAATGCCCCTATGTATGTAAGGGGAGACGTTGTGAGATGAACGTCAAGCTGTCTCCCAGCAGCTAAGGCAATGTAAAGCAATTCACAGCGGTGAGGAACTCTGTTTATGGATGTCTTTCTTACAGCAAATGGAAGTGAACTTCATATCAGTAGTGTTCGATATGAAGACACTGGTGCCTATACCTGCATTGCTAAAAATGAAGTGGGAGTGGATGAGGACATATCTTCACTTTTCATAGAAGATTCTGCAAGAAAGACCCGTAAGCCTGATTTTCCACGTGTTTGTTTCTTTAAAACATCTCTAAAGAATAATGACGTACATGCGGTTTTGTAGTTCAGTCCGTTGCATGCGGTATGTGGGGCTCTTACTCGTAAGGTGATGACAGTTTTGTCTGCATATTGGTCCGAGGATTGGATTCTGCTTTGAGAAGGTGTCACATGGGGAAGATAAAATCTGCTCCTCTAAAGCAGTGATGCCTTTCATGCGCCAGAAGGGTGCAGGGTATGGTGTGGGTCATATCTTTACTACAGTAATAACTTGGTAATATTTTTAGCTTTCAGAGAATCCAAACCCTAATATTTTGTCCAATGATCTATTTCAGAAAATAAATTTCCTTGATTTCTGTGCGAAACTTCCTTTCTAAAGCCAGTTATGAATCAAAGCTTGCAGATATTTAGACGCCCAAAAAATGATCTGATTGAATTATTTATTTTGCTTGTATTTACTGCACTAAATAGCAAAACAGGTTTCTCCTGGTGTGAAATCATCTTCCACTTCAAAGACAAGCATCACCCCATGCATTCCTAGCTGCAGCTCCGCAGCAGGAGCGTGGCAGCGTTCCCTTAGCGGCGCCATCCCGCTGATGGGAAGCAGAAGTGTTGACGCCGATGCCGAGCTGCCGCGGTCCTGCCCGCTCCCGCTGGCTTTCCAGCTGCTCGGAGATTACCCGTGATCCTCATGAGATTAACGGGCTGGGTGCAAGCGGTGCCGCTTGTCCGAGTGTTAACGCAGAGCACGTACTGAAGAAGAAGTTAGCCAGAAAATATGCGCTGTCATGGCAGTTCTTTGGAAAATGCATTATTTTCTCCGTTAAGTAGATCCGGGTGCTCTTGTTAGTGTCAGCTGGTTTCCCTTGAATACGTGCGCAAGGAAAATTACAGTGGGTTGAGAACTAATTGGATGTGTCTTAAACGGAAATTCAAATACAGGTGTACTTTCAAACAGTGTTTGAATCCTGCAAGAAAATGTAGTTGTTGCATGAAATTCCAGGAGGAAATGCAGCGCTGGGCGTAGCTGCCGCGACGGCCAGGCCCCGGCTCCTGACCGACGTCGGGTCGGCGCCTGGAACCGGGCAGGGAAGCGGCGCCCGGACCAGCCCTGCAGCCGCGCAGGACGGCGCTGCTTCGGCTTCGCAAGGCTTTGGTCCTGTGTCTCGGCACGGGCTAAAAGCATCTCCAGTCCCATGGGGATTTTTCCCATGCCGTAATTTCAGAGTTGTCTCTAAAAGGCACATTGGTATTTAAAAATAACTCTCTCTCCCGATATTTTACTTTATCTGGATGAATGTTACAGAGTTTTCACAACTTAAACAGTTCATTTAAACATGAGTGTGAATTCAGTTACTTGCTACGATGAAAATTTTGACTTTGTTTTGTTTTGTTTCCTTTTCCTGATTATTTTCTGGCTTTCCCAATTTTCTGATGCTGCAGTTGCAAACATACTGTGGCGAGAGGAAGGTACTGCAGTAAAGTTCTTTTGTTGTAGTGATAATGTGCTTGTCTGCTTTAATAATTCCATAATGGGCCATTCTCCACTGATTGCCACTAACTCTATCAACTTTCACAGTTATCAGATTGAGTACAGACCAGCAACTTAAAAGCTAAACTATTCAAATAAGAAATGTCACGCCAGCGATAAGTCCTCTAGATAACTTCGTACATTTTTCCACTGTAATAGGCGACCATAAAATATATAAAAATGTGAATTTCATATAAACTGCCACCAAGGAAGTAGCCTGAGATTCTCAAGAAATAATAACTGTACAAGTGTCAAAAGTGCTCCCAAATTACCATAACTGAACAAAGTAAGGCATAAATTCAATACGCTTGCATTTTTAAGCAAGCAATTCAAGCTTTTCCTCCTCAGTGCATGTAGTGATGTTTACTAGGTAAAAACAAAAATTGTGTTCATGTCTGTTAGGCAAAAAAAAAAAAAAACAGGTTTTGCCTCCTTCTGTCCTTTAAATCGATGCAGGGTAAAGGTTGCCCCATTTCTCCTTGTTTTAATTGGCAGTTAAGATCTCTAGTTTGATCAAATTTATAGTGTGCCCTGCACAAGGTCAACATCTGTGTATCTTGGAAGCCAATTTAGAGCAGAAGCATCCTAAACAGCTAATTGACTCAAATACATTATCGAGGCACTTGAAGTCAGAATTGATTTGACTTTGCGTGAGCTTGTGCCGTAGTCGTGCGAGAGCACGTGGCGAGACCCCGCTGCAGAGGCTGCGCCCGGCAGCCTGCCCGGCCCCGCGCGAGCACGGTGAGCGAACGCCGCAGCGGGCGACCTGCCGTGGGCACCGTGGCGCTGTTAAAAGCGTGTTCAGCTCACTGGGGAGAAAAGTCTTGGCCTGAAGTATGGTTTTAAATCTGCAGTTGGCGTGTGGGGCAGCCTGGACCTTGCCATCTTGCTCTTGGAGAAGGTCTTGACCTCAGTGTCAGCAGGACCTTTGGGTCCCCCAAGGGTGAGCCCACCACGGTGCCCGACGTGGGGCTGTGAGGAGCGTCTCCTCCCGGCTGATGCTCCTGTCCATGGTGTTATGGGCAGCAGCAGCAGCTTTTTCCCTTCTGCTTAGGGCTGAACTCTCTAGCGCATCGAACCAGCCCGGCGTCATCGGCACGGCACTGCGTGGCCGCTGACGCGCTACGTCCCTTATGCTGATTTTTAAAGCAAGTGGTTGGATAGCCCTGCCGGCTGTTAAAGTATAATAGTATTTAAAGAACAACTAAGAAGTTAGTTGCAGAAAGTCTTATTATAGTTCTACTAAACAATATGGAATTACTGTTTAGCAACCTTGCACATTTTAAATAAAATATATGGGCAATTAACTGGGAAAAACATAGGCAGGAAAAGCAAATTTACTCCTGATGTTCCTAAAACAAGTCCGTATCTTTAGAACAGGATTATTCTCCTCTCTGTATTGTTATATACTATTTGATCAGCACATTCATTCAAGACAAAGAACCCACTGAGCAAATGCTTTAGCATGTGAAACCTTGGCACAGAAAAAGCTGGGTGAGAGGGATGGTATTTTTGTTTTTACATTTTAATGTATTTTTCAATTCTGTTAAAATGAAAACTGTCAGTAAAAATATTAACAGATTGGTAGACTTGAGCTCCTTTAAAATGATCATATCCTCATGTCTGCAAGGTTTGTAATAACTAAAGCTATTAGTAAAATGTATATTAGTAAAATAGTATATTGCATAAAACGGGTTTTTTTGCTTCAAGTCCAATTTTTAATGCAAGTAGTTGGTCATTTTAAAAATCAGTCTATCAGTCTGATCTCAAAACTTTTCACAGAACATGCACAACTAGAATCTTAAGCAATGAGTGCACATAGTGTGACCAGCCAGTTAAACACTCAACTGGAAGCACAGGCAATATTTAGTCAGTTCTTATGCATATGCATTTTGTGCAGAGAAAACTATGTGTAGCCCAAATGTAATGTAGAGATTTGTTTTCACGCCAGTGTTCATTTTCACAGTCAGCGTTGCTTGCTTTATTCCGGGATAAAGGGAGTGTGTCACGCCAACAGGCATTCATCAATTACAGAAATGTAGGCATTTAAAAAAATGAAAGCCCTTCTGTTACCAAATTTAGGTGCTAAAATACTTCCAAGCATTTTGATTAAACCGAGGAAAATTATTCAAGTATTAGCTCAGAGGAGTGTGCCACAGTGACAGATTTGCCCTTTGATCTTGAAGGCGAGAAGTGCAGATGTACATTGGGATGCAGACTGTATTCCTCAAATAGAGAAAACTTTTGTTGTCATCAGCTGTCCTCCTGGACTTCAGCCTTGATCCAGCAAGTGTCCGTGCTGTATTGCTTCTGTCGATCAAAAAAAAACAAAAAACAAAAAACAAACTAGAGGCAAGCTTCATTTGGAATAGTTAAAATAAGAGCTCTTGTGTTTAGAAGACCCTCCCCATGCGTTAGTTTTTTTTCTTACACGGCTGTTTGATAAGGTTTGTTGCCTTTTATAAAGCCCTTTGATTTAGAAGTAGTTGTGCCATCCACTGGGAAATGTCCCTAATTAAAAGGGGGGGGGGGGGGAATAAAAACCCTGCCCAGCAGTCCCCTAGTTCTGAATGTAGTCCCTGCCGACCAGTATAAATAAAACAGCTGAGCAGAAGTCTCAGTTGCCACCTCTGTATTGCAATAAGTCGCCAGGCTGAGGAGCTGCAGCAGTGTAAGCCAGAGCGGAGTTTCCCCTGCCCGTATCCGCGGGACTGGACATTGGCGTGTGTACCCCGACCAAGGCCTGGCACACGCTGCGGAAGCCGCAGGAAAACTTAACTAGTAAAAAACCTGCTTTGTTTAAAAATCAATGTGAAGATTACTGACTGCAAGAGCATTTTAATTTAATTTGGTAAACTCTGAAAAGAGGGACGTCTTCAGTACCTGAGTGCTATTAGTAATTCCTACCTTATTTTAACTCGTCAGCAGTGAACATTGCGCTTTTTACTGTAAAACAAGTGGTGTGACTTGCCAAATCACTAACTGTAAATCTCCTGAGGTGAAATCATTATCAAAGTGTTTTTGTGATTAATTAAGGCCCAGGACAACTGAATTCTGAAATATGCACTCATATTGTAATCAAATCATCTGATAAAATTATACCGCTGTCGTGCATGAAAATAATAATAAGCATCTTCATGATTGTCAGAATTTATTGCCTGCCTGTTTCCACTTCTTAAGATTAAAAAGCTTTTTACTCAAGGAAATATGTGCACTCATTCCAGGCAGGGTCAAGTTCTGCCCTCTGCTATGTACACTCAGTTCCCATTGAAGCAGATGGGAGCTGAGCGTATGCCGTGAGCGTGGATTTTGGTCCGTACTGCCTAGATGAAATGTTTTAACCATATATTCATAAAAAGTTGGCCCTTAGTCAGTCAAAGGCAGCGTAGCTGTCAGTGGGAGTTCAGTAGATTTTTCTACGTGCATGATCCCTCACCGTGGCATCACATTCAAGGATCACAGCTCCTGTATCCGCCTGATGCCCTAACTGGGGTATTTCGTGGTATGGTTTAGAGACACTCGACTTAAACATTGTCAGCGCAACAGATATCTCATGCTGACAAGCTGCACTCAGAAGCCACTTATTTGGCACAAGAAAAGGGGTTTTTTTAAGTCCAAAAAAAACCCCCCTAGCGAAACGTCCCTTACTGAAATACATATTATGAAATTTTCCAAAAAGGCATTTATCAAATTGTACGTGTTTTTACCGTAAAGCTTTCCTATGATGATTTAGGCCTTAATCCTGCAAACACTTAACACCTGTGAAAGCTCTGCGGGCTCGAGCGGTCTGTAGAGCTGTCATGACAGGAGCAGCCTGAGGAAACTTGTTCATACCTTGGGAGCTGGGAACGCATTTTTCCATGGGCAGAAGGTTACTAATTACCAGTTATCACCTCACCATGGAATGCTGGCAGATAAGTACATGGTCCACATTACCTGGGGTGACAGTGGTCCTTGCAAACATTCATTTTTGGTGCAATGTAAGAAAAAATAAATAATGCTTGGATCTTTCTAACTGGAGTGTTTGAAAAGATCCTGACCATTTCTTAAAGACACTCCATTACCGCATTTGCATGTAGCTGAAGAAGAGCTAAATTTTCAGTGTTTTGAGGCATTTCTGCTAGACAGAAATGAGAAAATGCGATCTCCTAACAGCGCAGCAGTGACAGCCAGTTTTCCAAATCTCCTGGAATGCCCCAGTTGGATCAGTGAGTGCTATTGCGATGCTGAAATACTCCACATTTGTGAATTACAGTTTGCAAAATTTCAAAAATGTATTTGTTTTGGTGGCTATATTTAGTTCATCCAATGGTTTAGGAAATAGATAAATGTTCATTAATGGAACATATTTTACTTCATTACTTTCAGTTTCAAAAAAGTCAGATTAATTATAGTGGGACAGCTTTCAGATTAATTTTAGCTAAAGTTTGTCTTTCAGTTTTCAAATGATTAGATAACTATTTTTAATGAAATCATAAAAAAAACAAAGTTGTAAAGTGAGGAGGTTAAAACGTCGTATAGGGGCTTCTTTTATTCACATACTGACGTGTTACACATGCGCAAGGCCAGAAGGCATTTACTTGCATGCAACTGCTGCCACCAAGGCAATGCATTTTTGAATCCGTCTGTACCTCTTCACTCCTTGAAGCCCTCGTTGTTACATGAAATTTGATTTTGTGAATGCACCAACTGCATCCAAATGACCAACTTTGATGTAAGGCAGATTTTGTTTGTTGGGGGCAGAGGGGCAGTTGCTCTTAAAAAAAGCCTGAACAGTTAAGGATGCGTACAAAAAATCCTACTTGTTTTGCCTTTTTTTCCCCCCCTTCAAGGCCTCAGTGTTGGGAATATGTTCTATGTCTTTTCTGACGATGGGATCACAGTCCTTCAGCCGAATGAATGCGAAATCCGAAGACACGTCAGGCCGGATGAGAGGATTTTCGCAAGTTACGTAAGTCCTGTGCCATGCAGTGTTCACGTCATTAGTCAGCTTGTCCTTGGAAAGGTGGTGCTGCAAAAACCCTAAAGAGGAACGTTTCTCTAAAGAATGTGTCCAGCGGAGCGAAGACCTTGTGGGCACTCGGAAGGTGCAAATACAGAAACGGAGAGAGACGCAGCCTTTCTTTGCCAGCACTGGGTCATCGCTGCAGGCAGGCGAAGTGGTTATACCGTACCCCGGTCAGGAGGAGGCCAGGAGCAGCGGGGTTTTCCTAGCTCCGCGGTGACCTGACCACAGAGGTCTGGCATTGCAGGGTTGTAGGCTCAGCTTAGTCTCCAGCTGTCGGGACTGGTGATGCCAGTAAGGTGAGAGTGCTGCCAGGTCCAGCTCTTCTCAGCTGGAAGACGACCCCCAGTCTGTACCCAGCAGATGCTGCCAGCCGCTGGGAGACTTTGTCCTAATCTGTTCAGAGGTTGTCACTGTCGGGGAACCCTTTTGATGCAGTTCCTGGAGCTTGGCAGGCGTCACGTTGCATTGCTGAGGGTCCTCTTCTTGAAAACTGAGAACCACGTGTTACGATCCTGACGCGGATGATTATTAACATGCTACGGGGAATTTGACTGCAGTTACCATGTCAAAACGTGTGCAAAGATTTTCACTTGTCCTGTTTGAATTATTCACGTGCTCATGTCCAAGAGTTTTAACTGGGCTGTGCAGAAAGGTCCGTAGTCAGTAGTCAACGCATGCACACCTCACTCGCGGGTGCTACCTGGCCCCTGTTGCTGATGGCTTCTTAGGCAAAAGAGGGGGCTCCTTTCTGATCTTTAGAAGTGGTTCCCCGGGTTAAACCACAACTAACGGGGGGCTGGAGCAGGGAGGAGAATAAGGGTGGTCTGAAGATGCCCCGTGAGATGTCTGCGTGTTCGGCTGCTGATTCAGCGACCCGAGCTGCCCTTGCTTGCTGTCTGGCATGTTCTGCCACCGCTGAGCTTACCTAAGCCTCGCCGTAGGGGATCACAAGGAAAATTTGTTCTGGAGTCAGTGAACTTCAAGCACCGGCTCGTATGTGGTGGAGCACAACGTGGCGAGTGCTATAGGAGGATAAAACGTGCCTTGAGGCCCTGTGAGGCCAGTGTTTTTGGTGACCTACATCATGTACTCCTGCGTGGTACCACACATCATGTGCATGCCCATGAAATTATAAAATCTCTTAAAATACAAGTATGGAAACTAATCCAGCAATACTTCATTAGTCACTCCCTTGTTTAGTTTTCTGAAGAACTCAGCTTACCGGAGAACCTGAAAATGTGTCTCCCTTCCGAAAAAAAGGGCTGAGCCTTGCTTTCAGTTTGGGAACGCTAAAAGGAGAGATGGTTTCCTGAGACACCTCGCCCCAGCAGCCCGCGTCATCGGCCCTGCAGGCTGGATCAGGCCCAGCTATCACGGGTCAAGATCCCCTTGCGACGCTGTGCTCAATATTTTTTAAATCTCAATAAATTTGTGGTTAATATTCTTTTCCCCACTGGAGTATTTTAATATATCTTATTGGAAATCCAGACCGTGATCCTCACCCCAAGGTTAGTACGTGGCGTGGATTTATTATTAAACCATATTTCCGCTGTCACTTCTCCGAGACAGGCGTCTTGTGCTTCGTTTCCAAAGAGGTGTAAATATTGCAGAGGAGGTTCTGGAGAAAGCGCTGGAAAGGAGCAAAGGAGAAAGGGCACGGAAAAGAAATAATGTCAGCACAGCGGCGGGCCTGAAAGGGATTTTTTACTGTCATTCCTTGGCTGCCTTTCAGGGACACCTCTAAGGGTTTCCTACAGACATCACAGGGTCCTTTGCCTTTGGTATAAGCACGATTTACCTTTTCCCCTCGCCTGTTCCCTTTTAGCATCTCGAATGCTTCTCATGTAAATGGTGACGCCAGCCTACAACTTTGGGGGGGTTTCTCCAACCCAAGTGTCTCCATTTGCTGTAAAGGGCAGGAGAGAGGATGGAGCAGGCATGGCTGAGCCCTTTCCCTGCTCCCGCGGGTTTTGGGAAAGGCCGTGTTGCGAGACGGCGGGCAGCGAGCGGCTCTGGCCGCCGCCAACCGGGAGCGAGGCAGCCGAGCAGCTCTTGGACGGGGCTGCTGGAGGCAAAGAGCTGCCTTTTGTAGCGGGGTGGAGGTCGCGCTAGCGTCGGTCCCCAGCCCGGTCTGAGGGCCGAAGGGAAGACGCGGCCAAGCTGTTGGATCTCGTGTCTCCAGCGCTCAAAGGGGGTCTCCTGCGGGATGGGGAGCCGGCAGAAGCGAGCTGCTCCCAGGTGTGATCTCCTCCTCCGTGACCAGCGCTCGGGTGCAAACGCGGTGTTGGCGTTGCCGGTGTTTATTCCGCCGGTTGCCCCCCAAAAGCTCTGCCGCCCTAATTGCATTCCCCGGAGGGAGGGTAGGCCGTTATTTAAAGTGACCCAGCTGCTGCATTGACAGGATTAAAAACCAGCAGTTGTGCTCACTGAAATATGTATGTGTTCGTTTTGTTTTATCCTCCTTCCCGTGCCCAAGCCTAGTGCCACACAAACGCTCTTTCACGTAAAGCAACTAGCCAGAAGGAGAAGCGGTGGCGAGGAGCCGACGTGCCCTGGCTTTTTGGGGAGATCACAGGTGGCTCTTCAACCTCAGGGTGCCGGCGAGCTCCCGCTGAAGCTGATCCCAGGTTTGCCCAGGACTCAGCAAGTGAAGTATCAGACACAAAATTTGGCATCAGGCAGTTGTAAGCAGGATTTTGTCCAAAGTATGCTGTTCCTTTTGTACAGGGAAGCTTCTACGTTGCAGTAATAGACTGTAGGACCCTACTTGTTCTGCTGCTCTTTCCTAGGGCACAGGGATCTTGGAGCAAGCTTTCCTGAATCAAAAATGAGTGAAGGCCATAGGAAAATATAAAGGCGTAATTCAATTAATGTAAATCACTGTATTTTCAAAGCACAGAGTGATATTTCTATTGCTAATAAATGCTAACAGCACTGTAAGGCTTGACATTTCAGGGTGTGCTTCAAAAGCCAGATCCATAGACTATGGGGTTACTTAAATTCGATGCGAGTTTGCAGCAGGTTCGGCTGTTTAATGTCACTAAGTAGAGCTAGGCTGCAGTGTGGTACCTAACAAAATAATTATTTCAAGTTTTCCAGGAAAAAGAGAAAAAGAAAAAAAATTCATCCTAATAGAATCCCCATGGAATTTTTCCTGTGGTTTTCAAGGCTAAACTTGCTGCTCCGAGCCGTGACCTGCAGAAATTGAACCTGTTCTCCTTTTCCCTTTCTTCCCTCAGGAAGAGATCTGTCCCAGAGTCGAAGGTGAAGGCACTCAGTCCTGCCTCTGGGCTTCAGCGGTCAATGTCAGAGACAAGTATATTTATGTGGCGCAGCCGAAGCAGAACAGAGTAATGATAGTTGATACCCAATCTCAGAAAGCCCTGCAGGTACTTACCGGGGGAACTCTTTATTCAGGGGTGGCAAAAGACTTTGATATGGGGAAAAAAGTAGCTCTTTGCCCAGTGGATCTGCTGACATCACTACTAAGCTGGGTCTGGGTTGTTTTCACCTGTGAAGTGGCCCTATGTTATCTGCCGTTCTGTAACCTCACTGGCTGAAAAATCTCCTTTCCGGGCTGATTATTGTAGTCTTGGGAATGTGCCTGCAGCCAGGCTGGCAGCTATCTTGGTAAAATGACGCTAGAACAAATTTCTGACTTACACTTACTGAGCCACTGCCTGACCTCAGTTATAAGCAGGTTAGGAAGAATGGACTTCTGCAGGTATAATTCAAGCAGAAATTGGCCCCTGATCTGCTGGCTATAAGTAGCAGAGTATAACGGAGTGATGTCTGGCCAGAAAAACGAGGCCAGCAGCTAGATTTCCTATTCCTGGTGCTGCTGCTGATGCCCCAGCTGATTTGAGGCTAATTGTGCAAAGCTCTACAAATGGGTGTAATAGCGATCCACGGGAATGCCTGCAGTAGATTAATATTCATTGTGTTCGTAAGTGACAGTCAGGTCACTGAGTAAATACGTTTTTTTTTTGTTTTTTTTTTAAGTCCTTGGATGTTGACCCATTACCAACCAAATTACATTATGACAAGTCACACGATCAAGTCTGGGTGCTTAGCTGGGGTGATATGCAGAAGTCCTCACCCACACTGCAGGTAAGTCCTCAGGTACCCCGGGATTTTACCCTTTCTTTACTTGGCATCACAGGTAGCAAACTGGTGGCAGGTTGGTTGCAAGTAATTAACAGCATTTAATGATCTCGACATAAAGCTGTTCTTTAATTTGCATCTCTAGTGTGTTTTATTCCTCCCTCATCCGTCCATCCTCACATATTTTTCCTGCTGTTTAATTTGTTTTTGAGCAATGAGCGTGCCGCAGGCTGGCAGCAGGACAGCTCTGTTGCCGTGGTCTGTTTTGTTTTAAGGCTGATGATAGAGCCAAGTGCCGTAAAGACGTAGAGCAAGGGTCGGCCGCCGGCTGCGAGCAGTACACGCGCGTGACGCGCACAGTCATTTGTGCAGCCTGCATGAACTTGAGGGAAGTCTGAAAGCAGTGGGTACCGCCGAGCTGCAAAGAACATACTTTCTGTGCAGAAATGAGTTACTCTCTAGTCCCGTTGGTAGTATCTCATTGGCAGTTCAAGTCCAGCTCACCAAAAATGCACTCGAGGTAAGCGGAAGATAAGGTCTAAGCATATGTTCACTGCAGAGCTGCAGCGTCCCCTTCTCAGACGTTGTGATGACCCCCAATTCTTCCATCTGCAAAGAGTTTGGTGGCACTATACGTAAAGAGAAGCATTAAAAGGTGAATGCATTGCACCCTGCTCAAGTTTCCTAACTCGTTCAGGATTGCTAGCCCGGCACCCTCGATACGCGCAGGGCAAGAGCAGCCTGCTCTCCCGTCTGGCGACAGCACTTGCCTCGGCTGAAGTTCCATGCAGGAGACGCCCGGTTTCCTGCTGAGGCACTAGTTTTGCTTGAACTCTACCCATTTTGTCACTTGTCTCCCAGGAACACTCATTCTCTTTTTTGGATGCCCACAGAGGATCATGCAGGAGAATTCTTCCTCTCAGAGGAAAATGCAGATTTTGAGCACAGAAGGAGGTGGTTTGTTCACTGCTTCTGAAAATTACATATTATAAAGCAAAAAGGAGAAATACTTGAAAGTATTCTGCAAGTTTAGCGTCGCAAAAATAAAAAATAAGCTCTCAAGGATAGGAAAAAAGCACAAGCAGCAACAGTAAGACCTCAAGGACAAGCTTGCTGGGCTTGCTGGGCACTCGATGCCGGTTGGACCGACGAGGAGCTTGGACTCTCTGGGGCATAGCAGCGCGCGTGGGTTTTGACATCTAAATTAACTTCCCGCTCCAGCTTGCCCTGGAGGATTCGCTCCTGCAGACGCTACAGAAACACCAGCCTCCTCGTTTGGGCCCCTAATTGGGCATTTTGCTGCTGCTGAGAGTCTTTGACACAGCCGAAACCAGAGCTGATTTGATCCATCCAGAAATACCCTTCTGCGCTAGTGACTTCCCAGTATTTGCTGCTAGTTTGGACCCGTATAAGACATATGGATATTTACCATAAAGATTTGCTGCCGGTGCTGTATTAAAGCGTTCCCCAGCGGGGTCGTGAAGGCAGGCGAGAAGGACGGCCGTGCCGCGCAGTTCAGGCTTCCTGACCTTAAAACGTGTGGCTCCGGAGGCTGCTTCGGTCGCTCGGCCGCGGAGGAGAGCCCTTTCCCGCGCCGCGGCACGCTGGCTGCGCACCTTCCCCAGCCGCCCGGGTACCGCTGGGAAGAAACCCGAGCCCATGCTAGCGGCTGCGACCTGCAGGCATTTAATAGTAAGAAAGCAGGGCCAGCAAGTCAGCACTGGCGTTTGCAGGAAAAGATGCCAGCAGCAGGACGGGGGCACACAGAGAAAAGTTTCGGAGGCGGCGTCGGCAGCTTGTCTCCCAGCGGCTGGCGCGGTTTCCCGTACAGGGTGCAAGGAGACAAAATAGGCTCTCTTTACCCTTTCCAACTTGATTTCTCCCATCCAGCTGTGAGAGGTTTCTGTAATTAAAGGAGAGCTGGCACAAGCAGGTGATTATGGAGAAGAACGCACCGGCTGCACAGCTGGAAACTTGTTACGAGGCTCCTGCTCTCCGCCGGTCCTTTCTGTTATCTTTATAAAGTGCAGATATACCCATAGCGCGTGCGATTAGCATCAGCAGAGCTTTCCTTTTTTCTGCCCTTCTTCCCCAAAAGGTGTGCAGTGACTCATCTGATGAAGGTCTTCCTTAAAACCTGCAGTCGTTAGCTGCAGGCATGCAATAAAATACCTTTCTTAAAAATTCTGCCGTGGACGTTGATCTGAATTTCCACCCGCTCCTTAGAAACCAGGGATTTATCATGCAGAGCGCGCAGGCTCCTAACGGGAGGCCGTTGTTTAGCTGTTAGTAGCTGGTGGGAAGCAAATGTTCAGCCCTGTCTCTGGCTTCAGGAAAGCACTGTGCGAGAATGGGCATCTTTCTTGGGCAACTTAATTGGAAGAATTCTAAACGGCACGACCGGGACGTCTGTCTGAGCTGAACCTCGTAGCTTTTGGCATTTCCTGCAATGAATTACATCACTATAAATCCAAAACTGCTTCTGTTGCACGTTGCATTCGCAGAAGAACCTAATGAATGGACTGAAGTCAGCTGGAAGCAAGCAAACAATTACAGTATTTAACGTTTTAATTATTGAAAAATCCCACCTCTCCTTTTTCTGGACTTGTGTAGCAGATAACAGAGCTGGGTTTCCATGGCAGCGGAGGTTTGCACCGTGCTGAAGGCCGGCGCGGAGGGAGGAAAGCAAATGCGCCTTTCTCCGCTCTGCCGTGAATTTTGTGTGGTGCTGGAGATGGATGAACGTTTCTTCTCCTTCAAAGCGATAATTAACTGCTGTGAGTTAGTGCTTGATCCTTCAGGCTGGTAAATTATCGCTGTGCACTTAAGTGAGATTAATAAATATGACCACAAAGTAAATGTTTATTTTAGACAGTGAGGAATAAATTATTGTGGTTTTAGTGGTGTCATCCTATTTCAACTCCTGCCTGACTGCTCTTTCTCCTGGTGTAAACCCCTTATAGAAGTAGAGCTGTGTGCTTACCTTACCAATGCCAAGCCTCAGACAATATTTATTGGCACACCTTTTCCAAGACAGCTACACCAAAGAGTATTTTGAAGTCATTAGTCAATTGGAGTCTACTACATCCCAGGGAAAAATCGCTCTGGCATCGTGTCTGATTATATAACCTGCATTTACCTTTCTACCTTTCTCACTGCTTTTCCTGTACTTAACCTCATGCTTATTTGCTGTAGGTGATACCAGAGGCAAGCGCAGCGGAAGATCAGCACGTTGTCCGCACGCCGTTTGAAGGAGTGGATGATTTTTTTATACCCCCCACAAATCTTATTATTAATCACGTCAGGTAAGAAGTGATATTAATGGATAACAGCAGTGGTCATACTGCGCTCTTCTAGCGGGCCTCTGGCCCGTAGTCCGAAAGCCCTTCACAAATGTGAACGAAGGAACGTGTGGTCCAGCCAAGCGTTGTTATCGCCGCTTGCTCGCGTGAACTGGAGCCGCGGCTCCCCGGGGGCCCCGGGGTGCACGGGGCTGGCGGGCAAGTCCTGGGTGTCCAAGCCTTGGCAAGGGTCGAACGGGACCGCGGCCGCCTGGGGACACCCCACCGCCTTTGCTTGGCGGCGGTTGGGTGCTGGCGCCACAGGCGTTATTAGAAACGTGGGAATTCGATGGGCTGGAAATCAGGCATCCTCACCTCGAAACCCACTTTTTGGATCTGGGCAGAAACCTGTATGAAAGGTTTATTGCCCTAAGTGGTAAAAGTTTATTCCGTTCGAAGCGTAAAGCGTGGTTCTTCCACGTGTTTCCAGCTATTTACCTGTTCAAATATTGGGTCTCTGTGTGAGGGGTAAGGCTTGAGCAGAAAAATGGTGTGCACACTGAAAAAAATCCCACCGCTTTGAACCATCGGTCCTGAATGCTAATGTGATGTAGGAGTTAATGAGATCGTGTAACTAACACACTGATAACTTGGAGTAATACCGACTGCTTCCCAGCAGGAACAGGAAGCCTCCCATTAACATTATCAAAATTGATGGTAACCACACAGCAATTTATACTGTTCTTACCATGTTATAACATAGCAACCATTTAATCATCTTCTGTCACCAATATACGTTAGTTTAGCTAAGTTAGTTTAACACTCCAAAAATCCTGTCCAGACCTTCTCACGTTAAGCATAGGTTCCCTGCAATGAACACCGAGGACAAGGGGTCACGCTTAAATGATTATGAGCTGAATTTGATCCAAAATAAATAACTTTGCTTCCTGAAACATAAAATAATGAGACACATTTCATGGCTGTCATTCCTAATTTTTCCCTACCTCATTTTTCCAGTGAACTTTCAAAATATTGTTATGAGTAATAGTTGTGCTAGGTGGTAGATGACTGTGCTGAATGTTAAACCCTGAGATGAGGATGGATGAGCTGGGTTCAAAGACAGGAAGGTAGAGCAATTGAATTTTTTTGTCGTTCTTTTATTATATCTTTTTGCTTCAATTTGATTAATCAGCTGTATACAGGTGATGTTCCTTGAGGAATATTAAATGTAGATAATTGTCTGTAGTTTTCCATGTGCAAAATAGCGAATGCTAAGCCTAATTTCCTATTTCATTTGTTCAGGGCCAGATTTTTGTCAGTTCTATCTCACCCTCAGCATAGGAAAATAATTGCTTACAGTCTAATGAGACTTACCGAGATCATGTTCTAAATTCTTCACTCAGAAACAATAAATGGTGATACCAACATTTCCCTGGTTTCACGGGAAGCAGGTGAATATTTAAGCAATCTCTTCCGAGAGCCAAAAAATATTTGTATGCAAATGTTCCTGCATATGTATTTCAGCTGCCTGTTATTTCAGATGGATATCTAGAAATGTATCCATTTTTATTAGTTCCCAGGGTAGATCATTGTCTATTAAAAACTCTCTAAGTGCAAGGTTTTCATTGAGGTTTCAGATCACAGATTTTTGCGCCAGCACTGCACCTCCTCTGCAGCTGTGTGCACATAATACACATCCTGACCCACTTTTTAAAATTAAAGTTTATGATAAGAACCTTTTTTTTTAACTTGTTCAGGCGTTTGGCCAAGTATTAAGGAAGTCTTGAAAAAATGCTATGAGGGAAAGCAGTTTTTAAATGTACTTAAAATGCATTCATCCAGGAGAAATACAAGTGTCATATCCAATTTCCCCCCACACAGTGCACTACAAATCTCCACTGCGGATATTTTGTGAATTCTCTAATGGATCTGAGTATAATGGGAAAATGAAAGGCTTAGCCCAGTGATTTTCATGGGAGCATACACTACATTGGCTTGTTCTTTAAAAGTGAAATCATTGAGTGTCTCATTGACAGATGGATTGAGGATAAAGAAATAAACCCAGTGTTTTAAGCAAAATATATGTATTATCTGCATGCAAGCACACTGTCCTCCACATTTCATAAAGCAATTTTACATCTTTCAGGGAAGAGTTGCAAAACGAAACACTCACTTCATTTCCTTCTCTCTGCATTGAATGGATGAGAAGACACTCAACGTAAAATTAGTTTTCAGAAGTCAGTGTCAGTGACCTGTGAATCCTAGAGAACGCAAACAGGCTATTTCTATGGGCTCCCTTTCAAATTAAGTAGAAACATTTCTTGGCTACTCTTGACCTTTTCGTGCATTCAGCAAAGGTCAAATGTGCTGCAGCATATACCTTTTACTGAACATTTATTCTCTGCTCACTGTTGCCTGGCGTCTCTTGAGACAGAAAGCAAAGGCCCCTTTTCTTCAGTGCACCCTTGCTGGTTGTGCTCCCCGGGAGATATTGGATGCCTTTTGGGGCCGGTGGGGCAAGGCTGAGCAAGGTCTGTGCTATACTGCTGTGCTGCCAGTGACGATAACGGCTCCCAGGCACCACAGGTAGCAAATGTGCATCAGAGCTGCCCCCAGAGGCTCTCTTGTAGGAGAGGAGGTTGGACGTGTTGGTCTTCAGTCAGTGATTATGTATGCAGCTTGAAGTTCCTCTCTCCCCCCCCCCCCATAAAACCTGGCCCAGATACGCTTTATTTTGAACAATTTTCTATTCCAAGATCAAAAAAGTCTTGAGTGTATACTGAATTACATCTCTCTAGAATGGAAACAGAGCCAGTACAGCCTCAGTCAACACTAGTCTACCACAAACCCAAACCCTGGTACCAGTTCTGTTGTAACTTGGTCTTCCTACTACAAAAAGACTTCTAATCTTGAAGATGTTGTTCAAATACCCAAGCACATACTCAAGCTGCCAGGATCAGTTTGCTAATTTTAACTGAAACATATACCTCCTTTTAGCACTTTTTAGAAGCACTGAGAGTGGTGTCTTATAAAGAGACAGTGTTATTGCACACGCACACAAAACCAACAGGACAGAGTTTTCCAGTTGTGCTGACTTTGGTCTTTTCGCAAGCGTATCACCAAGTCTCCAGAGGTGGCTTCAGTGTCATGTTTTCTATTTCAGGTTTGGCTTCATCTTTAACAGATCGAAATCCGCAGTTCACAAAATTGATCTGGAAACTGTGACCCACATCAAGACTATCAACTTCAAAAACTCCAGCTGCGTGCCGCAGGCCATGGCTTACACCCACCTGGGCGGCTACTTCTTCGTGCAGTGCCGGAGGAGCGCCTCCGCGGCTGCGTCGCCCCAGCTCGTTATCGACAGCGTCACCGACTCCGTCATCGGCCCCAACGGCGATGTAGCGGGCACACCTTATATTTCACCGGACGGCCGCTATTTGGTCAGTGCAGATGAAGACAGCGGCAGGATCAAAGTCCAGGCTATAACTGTCCAAGGGGAAATCAAGTTGATTTACGACTTACAAACGAATGTACACGTATCTGATCTGACATTTCAACCCTCCTTCACTGAAGGCAATCAGTACTATATATATGCTACTTCACATTTGCAAACAGATGTGCTTTTTGTAGAGCTGTCAACAGGCAAAATGAATGTACTGAAGAATTTAAAGGACCCTATCACATCCAAAGACTGGCCCTGGAGCAACTACAACAGAATTATGAAGGACAGTGGATTGTTTGGACAGTATCTCATTACACCAGCTAAAGATTCACTGTTTGTTATTAACGGGAGACAAAACACATTACGCTGTGAGGTTTCGGGTATAAGGAGGGGTAACACAGTGGTCTGGGTTGGAGAAGTATGAAAGGGCAATAACAGCAGCGCCTGCGGCAGGCAAGTACCGGTTGGACCTTTACACTGCAACAAATGAGCAGTAGCATTGTATATTTTTACACTGGGGAAAAAAAAAGAAAAAACAAAAAAATCCTGTATAGGCTTCATGGTACAACACTGGTCTACTTGCAAGTTTTCTAATATAAGGTACGCTCTGCTGATAGGAAGCGGTTTTGAAGGGATATTTCTTATTTGGGGGTTCTGATTTGTGGTTACGAGAAAAATGCGGGGAAGCGAATAATATCTCCACTGAGATATTGTATAAGCCACGAAACCTAGCGATTCTGTAGAACAAAACAGGTTTGCGTTTCCGTCTTGACGAGTTCTCATGTTACATTCAAGCCATCGGTTTTCTCTCCTTTTCGCCAGGTCCTGTAGGCCTTGCCCGTTAGCCAGGCCGGCTGCCCCACCTGGACACGGAGGGGCTGTCGGAGCAATGACTGTGGTTCAAATTCACCTTTGGATGACGGGGAAACTAAGCATCACTGAGAGCAGTTTTCAAAACAGAGAAATTGAGGAGGGAGGTTTAATGAAAACAGTTTTCTCTGCAGGACGGCTTCGGAAGGATCCCCGGATGTGATTTCGGAAGCAAGCGTTAACTGTCATCACGCTTTCTTCTGGTCTTTATATTGCTCTTGGTGCTACTGAAAGCAATGCTGTGAGCGCCCCACCTCTTCTCAGACATATTTGTATGATTGCGTTTGAGAAATTTGGCTTGAACTATGGACATTAGGGTGGATTAAAGCCCGGAAACACTGGGAGGGTTGGAGTTTTTAAAAAGTTTTATGGAGAAGTGAGTGGGGCATCAGTCTTTGAGCAGCTCGTGAGCGCGGTCAGCTTGGGCACAGTATGCAAAACCTGCCCTTGGGCGGGCAGGGGATTAGTTACGGACATTCCCCTTGGAGGCAGCAACGCTTCTAGAAATTGTTAGTTTCTCTCATTAAATATTTACTAGCACTGAAGTCACTTGGTCTTTCATGAAATAACGGCTACAACTACAGTAGTATAATTTTAATAGAAAACTTTGGCACGTTGTCTAGTCACAGCCTTAATTTGCCTATTTCTTTTCAGACATTCTGGGAAACCATTTTTCTTTGTATTTTTTTCTTCCCATTTATAGTACACTTGTTTATAGTCAATTATCTTTTACTTATGAGCGAAGAGATTCATGTAAAACCAGCTAAAGTACCCAAGAATGCAACAGCTGGCATAGAAATTTAAGTTGATTCCCCATAAAAATACAGATCCATTTTTTGCACATTTGAAAAGCTGTAAAAAAACTTTTCTGGTTCCATTTTGTGACTTTGTATAGTCCTCACGGTGGAGTAATCGGGGCGAGAGGCGGACGGGCGGGCTTTCGAAGCGGTGCAGCCCGGCCCAGCGGCCCTACGGCCGGGCGTCTCCGAGCACTCGGAGCCCAGGCGCCGCTTTGAGGCTGTAGTAATCTTCATGGTGGCAAAAGCTCTCCGTGGAGGTGAACGTCTGCTGCGTCAGAGCCGCGCGTTGGCCTCGGGAAAGCCCCAGCCGGTTTTGAGAGTGACCTCGTTGCCCAGAGTGTGCACGCAAGCAGCTGCTGGACCTCCCCAGTGATGCCTTCATGGTGCAGTTAGTTATTGCTCGGAAGTCGCCCTTGTCACAGTACACGCAAAAGGCTTTTAAAAGAGAAGGATGCAGACCAACGCTGGTAATCTTCCTTTAAACGGTGAACTTGTACCAAAAAAGGGTAGCGTTTTAGGACAGCTGTAGACCTGAAGTAGGTTAAACCCTTTCAGTTCTATAAAGGATATATTAAAATCTGTTCAGACAGACGAAGAAGAGGCGATGAATCCTATGAATTCATTAAACATGGAATCCTTTAGTTGGCCCTTGCCCACCCACAGGCTGAGACCTACGTGTGTTTTCTCTTATGAGCCATAGGGGTTAGACGAGACTATCCCGTTGCTGAAACACAGACACATGAACAGCTTGGCACAGCCTTCCTTTAGCAATGCATGGTGTCCATGATTTTCTACTCATCCGGTTAGGAAACATCCACGTGTCAAGGAAAGGAGGAGACCAGCTCTGTAAGTACCTTTAAATATGCACAACTCCTTTCTGGAACAAAGCTGTATCCATACATTGCAGCCATCCTAAATGTGTTTTACTGAGGCCAAACACTGCTCTCGTGTTATCTTTTATGACTTCTTGAATATTTTATTATGCCTATGGTAAGTTTCCCTGTAGAGATGTTCATTGTGTCATAGATCAAGCAAATATTACTTTTTTAAGACTATTTAAAAAAAATTGTAAATATCTGTTCAGGTAAATATTCTTGAGGCTGGTTTATATTTAGGCTGTGAAAGATGTGTAACAGACCTCACTTCTTCCTGTTTGTCGCAAAATATTGGAATAGCGTTCACTTGAAAACTCCCCCTTCGACCTTCCAAAGATGTTCCCTTTCTCCCCTCTTCAGCCCAAGTTCTGGTGATGTGTTTTCTAAATTATCCTAACGGTTATATCTCATACTTAGAAAATGAAGTACAACTTAGATTGTCCACACTCCTTGTGAACAGTTCCAATGACGGTCAAATCTGACATTAAAGTGCTGCACATTTGTTACTCTGATTATTTTTTTTTACGACACAACTTTTATCTGTACTCAAAAAATGCTTAACTCATTTTTGCCTTTCAACTCCCATGGCAAGGATACTCCATTTCCATATCTGCAGTTCTTTCCCACTCTCCTGGTGTGCTCCACCGATTCACAATTAATTCATTCCTAATAAATTACTAATCACAGTGATTAATTGAAATTAATTTAAATTGAATTAATGAGCATTTATTTATCCTATAATGCTCATATATCAGTTGGGTATTGTGACACTAGGATCACAGAATAAATAATCCCTGGTTGACAATACGACTCTAGTCCCGAGATCAGATGCATTTTCCATTCATTGTGGAGGTTAAATAACAGTACAGTGGAAATGATGTTTTCCCTAAGTATGGATCTGGGTTTTTTCTATTTTCTGAGAGAATGAGAGGGTTTTTTCTTAGCATCTCTAGCTATGCTGTCCAAAGACTATTTTGCAACTGTCCCCACTTTTTTAAATGGGAGAGAAAAATCAGGAGAGCCTTGATTTAGAATCTGTGACAATATTTAACCCGTTCTTCTCATTTTATATTTTGAGTTTTTTTACCACTACAAGAAACGCACTCCGTGCCGGCAGGCGTCCCTGGGCTGAGGTGGGCATGCCTGCGGGCTCGGCGAGGGGCAGGAGCCTCCCCCGCCTGCCCGAAGAGGCTCGGCTATGGGGGCTGTTGGAAAAACGCACCTGAGCTGCAGGAATTTGGCCGTTTGTTTGGCCCCCGTGGATGGCACGTTGCCTGAGAGACACGAGCGTCCCGATGACCTGTCTGCAAGTGCTTGTTTCCTTGATTTGTATCGTGATTATGCCTTAAGTACCGGCGTGCCGGGCAGCGTGCTAGGCACCGCGCAGCACACGGGAAGGGCAGGATCTCCGCTCTCGAAGGAGGCGGCAGCGAATTCCCGGCGTAACCTTACAGCAGGTCACCGGAGCGAGCGGGAGAGAGGGGGAGAGGCTGGGCCGGACCCACCAGCCGGGGTCAGTGCAAGAACCCGGGTGTTCATCAAAGGCTTGGGCATCGCGTGCTGCCCAGAGACTTTTTTCCCGTGCGACCCTCCGTCCCTTCCCCTTCAGGGCTTTATTTTCAGCAAGCGCCCACAAGCCGATATGCATAGCTCTTGTTTTTCTGCGCGTGCCTGTGCTTTCTCGCCGTCTAAGCCCTCCGCCGGGGCCTGGCCCCGCCGCCCCCGGGTTTCCACCCGGCGTTCGCAGAGGCGCGAGCCCGGAGCGGTGCCCGGGAGGGCTGCGCGGGCAGCACGTGCCCCGGGGTGCTCGCAGCGCCGCTCCCGTCGGCAGTGCCAGGGCCCCGCGCCGCTCCTCCTCCGGCCCCTGCCTTGCCTTTGCAACCACCAGCCGCAAATCCGCCATGCCGTTGGGCTGCGGGAAACGCAGCAGAGATCGGTTTTGTATTTACCCCTGCGAGCGCTGCTGCCCGCTCCGCCGAGCTTGTTTGTCCTGCTGCGCCCAGGGCACTCGCGTGCCGCCGGCCCTGGTGCACGGCCGTGTCCCCTCCCCTAGGGCAGGGACTCTTGCCCACAGGTAACAGCGGTCTCCGAATCCCTCCGAATTCCTTCCTGGGGTGCATCCCTGCTCCCCGCTTGGTGCATGGTTGTCCTGGTGCCATGGCACCAGCGCACGGACGCCGGGAGGTCCATGCTGCTGCTGCTGCGCCGCGGTGGTACCAGCCCTCGCTCCCCAAGCCTGCCGGAGCCGGGGTTCGCTGCTGTCCTGGCTATCCAAAGCAGACCAAAATAAAACACAGAGACTGGCAAAACCTGTATAGGTCTTTTAAAATAGAGGTGGTGCCCGGATATTTGGTGCTGCGCAGGGGCCGAGTCCCAGCGTGGAGCCGGTGCTGCCGGGCAGCAGCTGGGGAGGAAAGAGGCACCCGAAATGTTGCCCTTTGCTAACCTGCCGCCGCCAAGATGGCTGGGTTTTCTTCGCACTTGGCTCTAAAATTCAAGAAATAGTAAGGTAAATCCCAGGGTTTGGGGTAAAGGGGGGGGGGGGGGGGCCCTCATGGGTTCGTGTTTTCCAAATGCTCACAGGTCAGCAAGACAAAAAAACATTACTGACTGGTTCCCAACGCTAATTTAAAAACAAGAAAAAAGAAAAAAGCTCCCTGCCGTGGTGCTTCTCCCATGCAAATTGCCACTGCCTGGAGCCTTCGTTAATTAAGCGCTTCGGCATCCGGCCCCTGGCAGCCTTTGGTGTCTTTGACACTTGTCCAGAGCCAGCAGATGAAGGCAGCGAGCGCAGCGGCGAGCGGGAGCCAGCTGCGCCCCATAAACAAGACGAGCGCTGAATCGAGCACGAAGCCCGTTCCGGTTTGCAAAGGTCAGAGCACTGGCATTTCCAAAGTAAAAAATCAAATTCCCAGCTCCGCAGAGGCTTCATCTCCCGGCTGCGTGCGTGTGCCACCAGTGCAGGGCTGTGTGCCCGCGTCCCGCTCCCCGCCGCCCCACGGATGCGCTTGCCGGGTGCTCTTTAACTCGGAGCGAGAGGGTGCAATGCAACGGAGCGGTGCAAGCCCTCCTTGCTCGGACAGCACCAGGGTCGTCACGGCACAGCAAGGAGTTGGGCATTACCTGAAGGGCGGATTTTTTTAGCGCAAGGAATATCGCAGAGGGAGTGATTTTAATGTTTCATTCAAGGACACGGCAAAATTCATGCAAATTTACTTTCAGAAAGAGTAGAAAAGGTTCTGCGTCCCCACGGAGGATCTGGCTCAGGGGCTCGCGGAGCGTGGCGCGACGGCGGCCAGGCGGGGCGGCATTTCAGGCTCCCGCTTCTCTCTTCAGGCAAGTCCAGCCAAGCCAGGCAAGGGTAACGAGGCGTCTGTTAGTAATATATATTTTCGAACAAGTGCGTTATTTCCTACTTTCAACCCACATCTATTTAAGTAGAGCGCCCAGGAGGCAGCTCCTGCAGGAGCACCAAGGACACCGGGATGCCCAAGCCACCGCTACGGCCCTGCCGGGCAGCCAGCTCAGCGTGAGCAGCTAGTCCATATTTATTTGTATTCAGAGTGTTGCATTGGGCCCCAACCTTAATTTTACTTAGAGCCCAATTTCTTTAAAATAGCAAAATGTCAAAAATATCAATGGGCCGCAAATGGGTGCTAACCACCGGGTTATTAATTGCCCTTTCTAGCGTCTCCTGACCTAAAAAGTTCTCTATTCCGCTGAACAGAGCAGGCTCAAGCTGTTCTCTTCATCAGACCATCACAACATCTACTCCTAGTGCAAATAAAATCCCCCACCGCATGGAGCGCAATGAGTTTTGCTCGGCTGAAGTCTCCCAGGACGGTGCCGCCGCTTGGCACAGAGCCAGCGAGCAAGGGAGCGCTCCCAGCGCCCTCCGTGAGCTTTCCCCAATTCCCTCACTAACTCAGCAATAAGTCAATGCAGTAGGAAACACATAACTTCAGAGTTGAAGCTCACCGGCTCTGGCACCCAGCCACTGGCATGCAGGATGCCTTTTTATCCAGCAGCCAAAATTGTTGGGTTTTATTCCTGTAAAATTATTTCAATTCAGTAACTGCATCACCTTCTTTCTGATTACCTAAACGTTTTTTATTCTTTCGTTCTCTCAAGCCAAGACATTTTCTCAAGCCGGCAATACTTTCTGTGGCTCTGCTTTTGCAATTTTCTTTCCATATCTTTTTTCAATAACCCTTTTTTTTTTTTAATTGGGGCCTAGGAGGGGATGCAGGTCAGTTATAGACCACGCAAGTCTGAGCTGGCCAAAGACTCTGTAGTATCCAAAGGAGTAGGTGGGTTTGCTTTTTTTTTTTTTTTTCCCAGCTAGTATAGGAAAAAACTATTGCAAGCATCTGCCATAAACATACAGTTTTGAACAATGGTTTAAACAAACATTTATGCAAACAGGCCGTGCGAGACGTGGCGCGGTTCGGACGTGGCCGGGGCGCAGGAGAGCCGGCGCGGAGGCGGCGGGCCCGCGGGAACCGGCACCTCGGCAGCCCCTTTGCCAAATGCTTCCTATCGGCCCGGTTTCAGATCAGCGCTACGCGGTGTAAGATGGCCAAAAATGACAACGCAACCCATCACGAGTCTCTCCAAATGAAAGGTGCGGAGCATGCAGGCTACGAGCTCTCTTTTCCCCTCCTAGACTCCACTGAGGACACGGAAACTAAGGAAAACTAGCAGTTACGTTGAAAGCTGGGGCTGAAGGAAACAAAATCCAAACGCTTTTGTCGAGACCTCAATCGCGAGGGCAGCAGGGGTTGCGCGGGGGGCAACATTTCAGCAGCTCATTTGCATTTTAATAGATAAAAACCTGGCTCTTTTGCTATTTTGAGCACATCAGCCTCTGGTTTGCCCACGGCGGTTCTCCATTGATTCCGGCCTTTCCTGTGTCCGTTAAGCGCGCCAGGAAGCGCACGGCCGGGAAGAGCGCCGGCACCGGCTCGGGGCTCCGCCGGGCAGCGGGGAAGCAGGCGCAGCGCGGCCAGAGCAAAACCCTGCAGCCAAAGCCATAGCATGAACAAGCCGAGCAGCCCGCTGCTAAGGGGACGGGGCTGGTTTCCCACGGCGGGGTTTTTTTTGACTTTTCTCCCATGGGCTCTAATGGCATTTCCAGCTTGGATTTCCCCCCCACCACGGACTTTCCATGGGAAATCTCCATGCGCTCCCGACTCTCCAAAACAGGGCTCCTGCACTCGCTGTGCTGCTGCAAGCTTATTTAACGAATGACTCCAAACAACCCCCCAAGAGCTGCTGGAAAACCCTAGGGACCTCCGGCAGGCGGGTTCTGGTTTTGGTGCTTCCCCTCGCGCTCGGGCCGCAGCGGTGGCTGCTCCGGCAGCGTCCCGCCGGCACCGCGATGCATCCCAGCGTCGTTGCTCTTGCCTGAAGCCAGGGTCATTCGTCTCCAGACAGACGACGTGATTTTCAGCACTGAAAGAGAAATGGGAAAACGTGCAATGGAAGAAGGAAAAAAAAAAAAAAAAAAAAAGCAACCATGCAACCCTCTGTTTTGTCTCAAAAGGCCTCCTCTTGTAATGCTTTTACATGTGAACTCCCCCCCTTATTTATAAAATATAAAAAAGTATTTTTAATACATCAGCTCTAGTAGAGATTTGCACCACCACCGTATTAGTGCGCAACATCTGAACTACATTTGCGTTTACTCTGATGTGTTACACGGCGCCGCTCGCACCGTGCGTCTGCAGCAGCGCCTGGTGCAACAGGCGAGGGGCAGCAGAGCCGCCCGCAAAGGCGGTTTCTGAAGATATTGTAAATGCTCTTTTTCTGCAGATTTTACAATAAAACTTGACAAAGTCATGCTGACATTCTCTGTCTTATGCTTTGTTGTTAGGACGACTGGTAGCAGGAGCCTGTCCCCTTTTGCACCGGGCATATGTTAGGCTGCAACGTAGGGCTCTTTAAAACGCATGTGCGCGCGCGCACACACACACACACACACACACACACACACACACAAAAACACACCCCAGCCAAAGCCCACAGGAGCCCACACAACAGCCTCTACATCCTGCATGGGGCTTGAGAGCTGGAATCAGCTGCATGAATGATAATAATAATAATAATTAATAATAATAATAATAATACTTCCTCTCCGCCCGAGTCAGCGGGCAAGCTGTTGGTTCACGAGGCAGCGAGGGCTGCAGTCTTGTCTTTGCTTTTGAAGTTTGCTCACAGTTTTCCAAAACCCCTGTGTTTCTCGCAGCCACGATTAAGGCCGCGTCGTACCTGGCGCTGGCGCCTGCAAGGGGCTCGTGGCGGCCCGGTAAAAGCAGTAAGGTTGGAACACGCGAGTGCCTGGTTTCCCCATGCACAGGGTGCTATGACACTACGTTTCTGTAGTTAAAAGATTAGCCCGCTATTTCTGCATATTTAATTTATAATTACAATTTTGTTCTAGAAAAAAAACATTAGTCTGTCTTCACACGGAGCTATTGCGACACTGCGACGCAGATGGCTGATTATCAAAGCGTCTAACAGCAGCTTCTTAATAATCCTACGGCAAAAAAAAAAAACAAAAAAAACACCCTTTTGACAAGCATTATTTGCGGAAACAAATTCCATTTAATTAAGACATGCAGTCTGCGCTGAAGGACATCCTGGCTTGTCATCAGTATTAGCCGCGGCAGACACTGCTGGAGGTTATGCTTTGCATTAGACCTAACCAGGGAAGGACAAGAGCTTGCTGAAGGATTTCTTAAGTTTTCCCGTGTCGTCAGGCTGAGCTGGTTGCTTTTACTTATTTAATTCATTGCGCGGCAGACGCGGGCTCAGCCCCGGCGGTCGCTCCGCGCCGATGGAGCCTTGCTGGCGCAGATGCCCTTAGCGGCAATTACAGCAAAGGTGGGAGCAAGTGCAGCCCTGTGCAAAGCGAGAAGGGCTGGGGCAGCCTCCACCCGTCCTCAGGTGGGCGACGCTACAGAAGATGTTAAATCCACGTTTACTTTAATGGCTTGGGCGTTAAACGCCAGCCCGCCGGCGCCGGCATCTCTGCGCCTGCCAAACCGACCCCGCACGAGCGACCGCAGCAAGCAGAAGCACCACCGCACCGTCAGGCTAAATATTGCTAAAAAGCACAACCTGAGCAATAAATCCGGGGCTGGTGGTGGCGACGGGATTAATGCCAGACTGGCAGGAGATGCTCGCCGGGGGAAATAATAACGTATTCTCGCCGGTGCAGGAGATACGGGAACGGCAGCTAGTGGGTGCGCGTTGTGTAGCCTGCATGGCAAAACCAAGGCTTTACGAGCGCGCATCCCGCAGTGGTGGGTCCCCGCACCCGGCTTTCTTATTTTGTTTAGTCCAGCTATAGCAATCAGGTGGGCCCCTGTCCCCATCACCTGGAAAAAAATCGCATAGTCCAGATGAAAGGTCCAAGAACGTGAAGAAATCTAATACGACGTTACTGTGATGCTTTAATAGATCAGGACATGCTTAATGGTTTCCAGAAACAGTTTTAAAAAAAAATAACCCTGTTTTTCCTTATGTATTTGTTTTCCTGAAGATGAATTGGTTCACGGGAGACCAAAAAAGCTTTGCAGGACAAAGCCTGACACGTGCTGGAGGTTACGACCGCGCTAGTCGTAGGAGGATGTCCAGAAGATGTGGGTTCAGCACTGGCTCCCGCTAGGGGCTGGAGGGCAGACGGAGCCAGGCAAGGTCCTGGAAGCCGGCGCCCTTGGTGGGGCTGGAGGAGGGACGGAGGCAGCCCTCGGACCCGAGCTGCGCTCCTGCGTTTCCTTAGGCGTTTGAGTCCCTGCTGAGCCAAACTAAAAACCGAACCGGGGAGCGAGCAACAGCAACGGTGCTCATTTCATCTGGCGTCTGCCGCTCTGCTCCGTGCGTGAAACACGGACGTCCTTCCGCCTTCTGCAGTGCTTCAGGGCAGCACCTCAGGGCAGCAAACTGGTTTCCATTCCCCGTGCAGTATCCAGTGTAAACAGGACCGTAGTCCTGACCAGCTACTGGCACAAAAATAACAGGAAGGCGCAATGGTTTTCTGAGTATGAAGCAATCGATAGAAATACTGGATTTGCCAATATTTTAGGTGTTGGTTTAGGAAATTCATCTACAGAGAGGAAAAAAAAAAAAAAAAACGGACGACCGTTTCTGCCTGCTGCCCTTATGATGGCCGTTAACACTAATAATAAGGCCATCGCTAATGGCTTCAGTCCTACGTATGGGGATTTACATGCTTAATTGCCGTTAAAGATAAGGCTCTGCAAGGTGGATAAATCCCTCCAGAGATGATAGGAGGCAAATGTTCTCCTGCTTTTACGTGGTGCTGCCGTGCCCCCCGCTGCCCGCTGCAGCCCCGACCGGCCCAGGGGCTGAATTAGCACCTGGAAAGTGCTTCTGAGCAGAAAGTTCAGGAACTGCAACATCAGTTTCTAATTAATTGCAAAAAGAAGAGTTTAAATCACCACGCATGGGTTTTCTGAAGATGCTTCATGGTCGCTACACATGTTTAAAGGAGAGAGAGGTAACCAGGGCATGCGATTTCATCTTCCTGCTGTAACACATCACTCTAACTAAGCAGCATCAGTTCAGTGAAGAGGATCTTTAAGTAGTCATTAAACTCATCATTCCCATAATAAACATTCACAAACAAATAAATAATGCCTTAGAAAATGCATTTTTTTTGAGGAAATCCAACAGCTGCTAGTGCATTGGTAAGAAAACTGGCCGTTGTTTTTAATGGGCGAGCCATGGTATGGGGAAAATTGTGGATGTATTTTTTTAATGTGTTTGTTAGTGGGTGAATTTGAAGTTATTTAACCCATTGCACTCCCGGTTCTGCACACAGGCTGATTCTGCCGTGACTGTTGCTTTCAGCTTGGCAGGGCAGGGGGTGAGAGCGCATTCCCAAAAGGATGAATCAGTTTTCAGATCAAACCGGGATGGGGGATGGCCAGTGGCTTCTAAACGGAGAAAGGGAGCAGAGAGTGCTCAAGGCACATGAAACTTTAAAAAAAATACTTGTAGCAGATACAGAGGATTATCCTCCAGGCAATTGTCTCGCTTTTGGTAGGAACACAGAATTGTATTACTTATGGGTTAGATATGATGGCCAGAACGGGGAGGCAAACCTGGACAGGGGTTGTGTGGCACAGCTTGGGGTTATGTTTAGTCCTGGTCTCCTCTAAAGGATGCCCTCTGGTCCAGGATCATTAGTTAGGTATATCCATATATAAATATAAATACACACACACACAAATGAATTGCTACGGCATCTGTAAGTGCTGCAGTTGCAGCCTATGCAGGTTACACATATGTGTAATAATTAAATTTCACGTAATAGGTATATATCTTCACTCCCCAAACTCTCCTCAGCAGTTCCCCTCCCTTCCTTCTGATGCCCTTTCAGATGTGATTTCCCCCCCCCCCCCCCATCTTTTTCCCCTCTGGGTTAAAGCTTGATAAATCGAAAGGCCAAAGCTCACGGGACCCTCGTTGCTCTAAAAGCGCCCCGGGAAGGCGGGCGAGGAGAGGTGGGCGCTGGACCACGTCGCCCCAACCTACCACGTCCTACTTACGCCCCTCGATGTCACGCTTCTCCCACCATCGCTCAGGGCACATGGAAGCTCACACCTATCCCCAGCCTCTTCTGAACTCCTCCCAGACAAGTGCCCATGGGCACCACGGGATGGAAAACCTGGACTTCTGGCCCCCCCTTTTGCAGAGCAGGTCACACCGCGTTGGCTTGATGGATGAGTGCACGAAGAAGGAGCGGGGAGAAATAAGAAAATTCCGGTAGAGATAAGTAGGATTTACAATGCTGTCATCTCTGGCAACTTCGGCTTTTCAATTCATTAAAAGTCCAGACAAATTAGATGTTTGGATTCATTTAAAATAATTTCTCCTCTTTGACCTAGCTTAATTTATCATTTTACTTCCTTCTGCTGTGCTTAGAGAAGCTGCTGTTTAAATGAACCCAACGGAATATATGAGCGAAATATTAAGCAGTTATCATCAACAACGGGGTACATTAAAACCCAGCACCACAGCTTTCCCTCAGCTATTTCTGCCAAGCCACACACAAAGTGTTCTCCTACAGATGTAGGATTTGTGTTTCTTGCTGCATTAGAGCTGAGACACCTTGTAGCAGTGTTTTCACAGCTCCTACATGCATCTCCGGGATTCGGCTGCGAGTCCCTGCTGAGCCACGCAGCAGCAAAGGGGAAGCCTTCAACAGTCCTTGACATCATTTAATCCTGGTCCAAAGACACACTTTCAACTTTTTCAGTAGAGTCTTCCTGTGTTTGTATTTCTGCCATTTTTGTATAATTTTTGCAATTTTATGTATTTCTGTGAATTGCTCCATTCTAGTGAGGAAATGTGCTATTTGTAATGCTCTACATGCAAATTTATTACCAAAGCAGAGGCTGGATAACCACCACACTTCCCCCCCCCCCCCCAGACACTGAGGTCTTGCGTTTCTGCCGTGGATTTCTGCATACGCCAGCGCCGGGCAGGCTCCGGACATCCAGCCCGGAGGAACCTGTGCGCTCACGTCCAGGCTTGCACACGACCCACGGTAAAGCACACATTACTCCAGCTTTCCATCACAGATGGCATCAGTGAAGGCTGCTTAAGTTACGTTTATACGCCAGGTTTAGGCAAAGACATAAGGAATCCTGCATGAGCGTGCTAAGCATTGATATCTTTTTTTGTAAGTGCAATAATGCAGAAAAGAAAAAAACCATGTGCTTGTGCTGTGCTTCAGTAAGAGCTCCAGCCCCCACGCTCGGCGTCTGCGAGGCAGAATCACAGCCAGGAGCCCCAAAGGGAAAGCAGTTTTGTGTAAGACATAATAGGGCTTCAAAGGTAAGATGACTGACAGCTAAAATCACTTCCTTAGTGCTGTGTTCAGTACATACATATAAATATATAGGTGTGTGTATATAAAAATAATATTATAAAATATAATCAAGTGGCTCTCTGAAGGTGGCATAGCTTTTCCTAGCATTTAGTAGAGTCAGGATGCGGTGGGTGGCACAGGAGAGTCTTTCCCATCTCCCCTACGACACCACCGTCTGCGATGCACCAGCACTGCAGCGTCAGCCCGTCCGCACCAGTAACTTTTAGCAGAAGTCTTAACTTAAATGTAAACTCTTGCTGGTCATGGTCTCGGGTTTTCCAGGTGACTAAGGCTGACACCTGCCAACTGTCCACGGGGGCATCCAGGGGACCTTTCCACATGGTCTGATCCGATCTCTGCCCATAATCCATGCTGCTTTCTTCGGAAAGAAAAGGGAAACTTTCTGGCCAGGGAAAATCCCTGGACCAGAGGGGCACGAACGTGTTAGGGACATCACAGCAGACTTGGGCTCTCATCCGCAGAGCAAGCTGCCAGGAGCGGTGGGACTCTGCGAGGGAACAGGGATAACGCACACAGGACGGACAAATACGTATAAATGGAGATCCTAATCCAATGGGTTCTCCCCGGTAAGACTGTTCCAGCCACGATTAGGTGTGTCTCTATGCAAGCAGCAGTTTCTGTTCATATTCAGTAGCTGTCTGGAGCTCAGAAGGGGAACCTCTGGCATACGGGCTTGTAATATAATAATATATGTGTAATATCTGAAGATCGAGGTTATCTCTCTATTAAATTAGATAAAAAATAATTCGATAACTCTAATTTACCTTATGAATCTTTTAAAGAGTAAACTGCTTACAGGCAGCTAATGCAATAAGCTTACTTTATAAGCAGAGGGAAACATCTGGTACGATGAGTCTGCAGCACAGATTAGGATTCAGTGCGTGCCAAGCAGTAGTTAGAGTAAATGTATCATTAGGTTAGTACCCTTTCCCATTCAAAGCACACTTTTCAAGATTTATATACTGCAGACAATAAGATAACAGGAGAGTCAACTTGCACTCACCTAGTCTTTAATCCACCCCATGGCCCACGGTAAGATAATGCTAACAAAAAATGCAAGACAAAGCATGGAAGTTAGGTCACTGCCACTCATGACAAAGGAAATATAAATATATTTGCAGACCCGCACACATGCAAAGGCAGAAGCTGTGCTAAAAGGGCTTTGTTAAGGCCACAACGTCAAGCACTCAAAAATTGAGCAAGTTGCCTGTACACCCTTCCTTGTACATTCACCGCTGTCAGAGATGCAATTGCAGGGAATGGCCGAGGCCACAGCCTGCCTGATGTGGGCAAAATCTTTGATTAATTTGACTTCTAAAAAAGCTAAAATACCTTGTCTGAATATGTGAAAAACTGCAATTTTTTCCAAAAGTTTTTCAATTCACCAAATTAGGCAAATAGGTGGGGGAGAAAGGAACATTCCTGATGTAGGGAACTGCTCTTGTGATGGATGTGACTTGCCTGTGCCAGAGCCGAAGGCAAAAGCATCCTTTATAATGCCGCAAACCAAATGCTTTCGCCCTGGAAGTCCAGGCAGTGCTGTGCTTACCTGCTGCAAGACCCTGTCGTCATTTCTACAGAAACATTAAGGGCCACAGGGACTAGTGATCAGAAGTGACCAGCGATTTCTTAGGTGCCCCCATGTTTGATGTGCACAATGTGAGAGTGGAACCCGATTTTTCGAGGATGGCTGCGTTATTGCCACTGACACAGCTTGTCTATATTTGTAATTGAACTGACAGCACAATACAAAAAATAAAACCAAATCAGCCCAGCAATGCTGCTGTGCATCTGAGCAGTAATAGCAAACCACGCTGTCCCTTCAGGCAGATGTGCACGGTGCTGAAGATAGCTCATGATGTCATTTATGTGAAATAAAATAAGTGCATGGATGGTTTGTGTCAACACATCCTGAAGCAGTGCACACAGCAGCAGAGATTCCAGAAGTTTTTCTTCTTGACATCCAGCAAGGCCAAGCTGAGCCCATATCTGTGTCCAAAGCTGGAACTGCAATCCCGAGTGCGGATACAGCAGTGCAGAAGTGCACCTGCAGCCATGAATCTCCAGGAAGATTAAAGGCTTTGGGGAGAATGAACTTGAGCAGCATAAAACAAAATAAATAAGTACATGAGCCACATCACAGTCACCTACACAACAAAATCCCCTCCAAAAACACTGTATGCGGTGGAAAAATCCAGCACAGAGAGCTTATTTATGCTTCTGAACTGAGCTATTTGGAGCTACCCACCATGCTCTTGAGAAGATGCAGTTGAAGCTCTTGCTCCTGGATGTTGTCCTTCACTCTGCAAGGTATGTGCTGTGCCGGGGCAGAGACACGGCGCGACGGGTGGCCCAGCAGTGACTGTGGCAATGATACTGGTACAGGGTTACTGGATTAATGCATAGACGCTTGAGCTAATTGCATCTTAGAGACGGAGCGCAAGGCCCTGTGGCGTCCAGGAAACAAGGCACGGACACCGCCGGAGCTGCAGCGCTGACGTGCCGGTATGGACCGGCACACCTCACCGCTGCCTTCTGGTGATGCCCGGGGGCTCCTTCAAAGTGAGCTTCACCTCTGCCTGCCGGTCTCCAAAGGAAAGTTCGGCATGTGTGTCTCCAAGCGGAGAGCTAGGACAGCGTTAGTCAATGATGTGCTTTATGTAGGAACCAGAGGAGAGTTTTAATCTCATCGTTCTGGTCCCGGAAATGTGCCTCTTCTCAAGAAAACAAGCAAACAAAAATCAGAAAAATCGACAACAACGCACACTCCGGAGAAGGACGGAATCTGCCTCTACAGAGGGAGATTTCTAGACCAATCTCATTTGTCATGCACCATTTGTTAAGTAAATATTCATGATATATAAATGCTAGCGACACTTTAATATTCTGATTAGCATGGCACAGCTATTCTTCTGTCTAGATAATGGTATAAGTCATACTAATTGAAGTAACGTTGGGTGTCACATGATATAAAGCTGACTTACTTAAGACTAGAATGTCTGGTCCAATCAACTTCCAATGTAAATTGCACTGGATTCCCCTTTTCTGTCTTCCTTGAAATATAATAAATAAAAAGTACGTGAGCTGCAAAGCAAATCTGCCAAAGTTCTCTTCCCTCTCCATATATTCACTGACCTTCGGCTGGTCGTGTTAAAAAGCAGAGAGAAACCTGCAAAACTTTAGGCAGTTATCCCCCGCGCCTACAATAAATTCATATCTGTTTGCAAATAAAAGATCGGTGCGCTTTCTGCTTCAGATTTCGGGCTTTTCTGTACACTGCGCAGCTGTTACAGCAAGCAGCCATTCAGGAGGGGAAAAAAACCTCTATATGAAATAGAGGATGTGAACGATATAAAGGCCATATGGTTGAGTGAAATATGATCATTGTGCCTAAATTGCTTTTTTAACTGTGCTTGGATGTGTTTATAAACTACCTTTACGAGTCACAAAAAAGCATCGCTCAGGTGGGTTACCGTGGAAAGCCGGACCTTATTAACAGCCACAGGATCTTGTTGTTCGGACTAACGTTTCTGAAATACATTCTACCGACGACTACTGTATTTTTGCAGTTCAGAAGCACCTCTGAAAGGCAGCTTACGCGATAATCAAGTATCAATTTTAGGCCGAGTGAGCGGAAGGAGTAATGAAATAAAAGGAAACATTAACCAGGCACCAACAGTAAAAAACAGAATTATTTTGGCCACGGCAGTTTCTAATGAAACGAAACAGAACAAAATATTCAATAGCTGCACAGATATTCCTTAAAGTAGAAAAAAAAAACATGAAAGACTGGAATCTTAGTTGATTTTATTTTTAGATAGCAAAATTAACAGTTCATTTGCCAGCACACTGCTCACAACTCAAGTCTACAAAAATTAACTGAAGGAGCTCTTAGCCAGGCGTTCGAAACACTTCAGCCCAGGTGCAACTCTGTGCTCAAGCCTAAACCCATGCATCCTCAAAAACGCATGATCTCCTAAATGCTAGGCGCTTGGTCGCAGCCCGATGGCTAGAAGGGAAGGGGATCACAGAGGGTTGGGGCTGGAGGCATCTCCGGAGGTCGCCTGGCCCAAGCCCTGCTCCAGCCGGGGCAGGTTGCCCAGGGCCATGCTCAGGCAGGGGGTTGAGTCTCTCCAAGGATGGAGACCCACAGCCTCTCTGGGCAACCCTTTCAGCTTAACTGCTTTGTTGAGTCGGCTCTTAGCAGATCTTCTGGTCTTAAGACTTCCACAATCTCTAGTGCCAAATCCCAGAAAAGGTCTACACAAAGTTTCCAAGTCCAAGCACTGCAGGAAGGAGGTCAACAAGCCTGGCTGGGGCCTCCTTGGAGGTGCCGAGGCGGCTTCGTGGGCTGCTGGTACCTGGAGCCCCCCGGCTCAGCCAAGGACCTCCTTGATGCCAGCATACCTTGTCCTCCAGCTGCGGCTGAATTGGTCCTCAGCGTTTAGTACCACTTTAAATTCTCCTGGTGAACCAGAAGTACCTGAGAAAGAACAAGTAAATATTTAATCTACTGTCTGGGTTTTAACAGGTAGTTCTGACGAGAGCAATTGAATTTCTATCTGCGAAGATGATTTGTATGCTCAGAATATCAGAATCGGATGTTCGCAGGGGGATGGTACGAGTAGAGAACTCGCCCTAGAAATGCCTGAATTACTAATGTTCCAGCTATTCTTTTAATGAGCCCGGCCTGAGTAGATGCTATTTTATCAGTATTGATGCAACGGACTGGTCAGGGAAGCTGCAACCATACCAATGTGTTTTCAAAGCCAGGAATGAAGTTGATTGGCACCAGTCAGCCACCAATGGCAATATCAAATACAGTTTAATCAATAGCAGCAGACAGTGCTGAAATAGCACTGGTGGTGCAAATGTGCACCCGAGCTTGTACTCTGTCCCAGGGGCAGATATTAGCACGGTCCCAGTTGTACCAGCTTCGGCTCCAGCAGTATAACCTTCTAAAGGGCAGAAGAAAAGAGACTCAAGCCTGAATTTTCTTATTTTTAGTTAAGTTAATTCCTTATGTTACTATAATTTAGTAATTTGTATTTAATTTCCTGTTCAAGGGGGGAAAAGGATTAGAAGAAACAGCTGTTACCCCCTGCAGTCCGCAGAACAAAAAGAACCAGGAGAGCTCATCCGTCCATCTGATTGCCTTTTTACTAGGTATCACAGATGCTGCGAAGTTGGTAAGCACTGAGGTAACTTCTCTTCTAGGGCTTTTTCATCCTGATTTGCATTACCCAGTAAAAAATAAGATGCATAGATAGCAAGCGCACTTTCTTTTCCAGCTGTTGAGTACATAAAAAATACCTGGTTTTGTCTTTTTTCTGATATATGAGAGAGGAGTGTGACTAGTGACTTTTTGCAGTAAAGTACCCATTTTTCTGAAGGATGTTTAAGCAAAAGTATATTTATGTGCTTTGTCTGTAAAGGGTCAGTGTTTCTGTTTCATGCAGAACTTCAAAGCCCTAACTGCTAAGAAAGGTGGTGGGTGCTTTAGTATAGTCTGACATAAATGTAAACCTTGGCCACAGTATCTGAAAACTTGTCTAACAGTGCAGCATCTTGACGTAGCCTCTAAGCAGCTTGCTATGGATTGCAAATGCAAAAATCAGCATAAGCTGCAAAGCAAAGTGAAGCAGGAATGCTTGTGAGGGATCCACCCCAAAGCAGCAGTAAAGGAGAGAGAAAATAGAAAAGAAATCGTTTCAGATCTCTTTGGTTTGCCCATTTTGACAGTTACGTCAAACACAAAAGAACAGATTAAACAGAGGTGAAATTCTGGGGCAACTGATGCATAGGTCAACTAGGGACCTTCTGAACTTGAAAAATCTATTAATCCATTTCTGGAGCTCTCTGGTCCTAGTCAAATCAGTTTAATCTGATCCAAACGAAATGGCCATGACTGTCCTTTGATGGCAAGTCACGTCACTGTGAAAGGTGGGCAACCAAGAGCCTGGAGGGGAACGTGGGGATAGTCCAGAAGCAAGCGTAGCGGTGCCTTGGCCAACATTTGGCTCTTAGCTATCTGACCTGCTCCTCCTGCTCCACCTGCAGAACCGGCTCAGTCTCCTGGCTTTGGCTTATGGTTTCCACCCGTAATTTCCTCACTGGCTCAGCAATGTTTGCTTTAGAAATCACTGTCATCAAATTTGGTAGAGACTCTCAAAACTTGCTAGTTTAGGCAACTTACATGTCCAGCTGAGGACAGACCTACCCTTCATGTTGGCCATGCAAACAGTTTGGTTAACCACCGTTCAAGCAGCCAGAGGATGGTGTGAGCTATGCTTTCCCCCAGCTCCAGGGCATCGGGGTGTTCAGATCCAGCGGCCGCAGGCGGCTTGTTCCCTACACAGAGGCGAGCGGGCAGCGAGGGCCGTCGGCACGGACCCCGCCGGGAGCGGGCACAGCCCTGCCCCGGGAAGGAGTGCACGTGTCGCAGGGGTGGGGAAGGGAGAACCACTCTGCTGGGAGAAAACTTTCCTGTCTTCTTCAATAAAAGAAGTATTTCAAATTGCTGAAAAACACAGGCCATTCTCTTATGTTCCGGCAGTGCCAAACTGTTAAAAATATACAGCAGAATCCAGCTGACATCATTGGTAAAGGCGTCCAAACCGTGTCTCCTTATGTAAATAAGCCCATAAAGCTCCGGAGCTTTTACACGAACATCAGATCCGCAGCAGCCGGTCTGCCGCGGCTCGGCGGCTTGTTTAATTCCTGTGGCCGTGATTACCCAGGGCTGCCGCACAGCGAAACCCGTTTATAAACCTTTAAACGGTCCATCAGTTGAAAACGGACAGAGCCTCGCTGGCGATGCCCTGCCAGCACCTTGGGAAGTGCCTCGTCCTTCTGCCATTAATGCAGCAAGCTTGATGCCCATTTCACGGCGACTGCCCATGGGGGGGGGGGGGTCCATGCCTGCTCCCGGTGCCCTTGCGTCCCCGGAGCGCGCGGGGAAGGCACCGCGACATCCCAGGAAGGCGAGCGGAGCCGCCGCACGGCTGGGCAGCCCTAATACGACACTTGTCAGGACCAGAGCTTGCAGCAGCCCGCTGTCGCCCAGGGAGCCTCCTCGTTTCGAAAAGCCCAGCAGCTCTTAAAAATCTGTAATTATACCCAACGTAAGAGCAAAGTACATATGCATCAAAATGTTTTGTAGCAAGTAAAAGCCATACCTGCTCAGCAACTGCCTTTCCAAGCCACATTTCCTCTCGCTCTGTTGTTGCCTTTTGGCATTAGTTCACTCGGGGCCGAGCTGCCGCATTTCAGACTTTACAGCATTTTCCGGCGGAGGAAGCGCCAGCGCAGTGTTTTAGAACAAGCAGTACTTGGCTACTAAACTTAATTAAAAGCAATGCTGTCTAAATACAACACCTGGGGGTTGTGGGAGTTAATTGTGGTTGTCACTGTATCTGCTTCCCCAACTCACGTTTTCATTCCTTGTATGCAATAAATCCTGCAAAGTCGGGTTATGGGAAGGAAAAGTTCTGTACACCAGATGCATGCATCAGCTTTAATTCTCATACGTGGAAGTGTTTTACTGACACTAATGAGCCCCTCAACACCTTTACATGGCTGGAAAATGCCCCCCTTTATAGGCGGTTAAAACGATATTGCAGACTTCGTGCCAGACCGTTTGGTGAATGAAGGCGAAGGTGGTGCCGATCCCTGTATCTGCCTCCTGAGGAAGGGACCAGGGGCCGCCTTCCTAGCGGAGACATTTCAAAGCAATAGGGAGACTCAAAAACGTGGTGCTGTGGCACAGTGCTTTATGATTAAAATAGATTTTTTTTCTTCGTAAATACATGGCTGGCATTTTATTTTCTTATGCAAAATACCTGTGCAGGCAAATCAGAGCACAGAAGTCAAAGAACACTTGCTTCGCTTAAGTGATAGGTTGTTGTGATGGGCTGAACCTCCAGCTGAGAGATCTTGATCCCCTGTCAGATGCACTGGAAAATTTTATTCCCACAGATCTTTTGCAGCCCCTTCGCCCTTAGGAAACCTTGTGCTGCTCACTGGGAAAGCAAGTGGGGGTTGCCTAAGGGCAAAGGGGCTGCAAGAGACCTGGTGTCTTGGGCACAAAGTGCCCTTTGCAATGGGCACTAATGTCTCGGTAATCAATAAAGTCACCTTTCCTGAAATATGTAATTATTTTACTGAATAAACAAACAAAAAAATCAAGCAAATCTAATCTAAGCTCCTACTAAGCGTGGGTAATATCTGAAGTATACATTCAAATATAGATGTTACTTCCATCTTTAAAATCTTTTCTACTACCATTTTGAAATAGCAATCATGCAAATCTAACATTTGGTACTGTAACATACAGTAAAGTACTAATGCATTTGGTCTGAAGGCTTTAACATAAAAGATGCAATTGTCAGTTTGCAAACCAAAAGTTCTTCCCCCACCTCCGGCGTCTCTTCTCGGAAGCATTTCAGTTATTCCCAGTTTCAACTATTTTCAATTCCACCGCTGTGATCAGCGTATTTACAGTTCCATCAGTCTTCCAGTTTCAAGCAGTTCGTGTGTGTGTCCGCAAGAGTCCTGAATTTAACGTCTGTTCCTCCTAGTGGAAGGTTTTCATTCGAGAAGTGAAGCAGCGTGTGCGGGAATTGCCAGGCGCTCCATCACGGTGAGCGACGGGTTTGCAGCCACCGGCTCTGCCCCGTCAGCAGAAAGCCGGCCGAGGCAGCGCCGCGGGAAAGTGCGAGTGCTGGCAAGTGGGCAAGACTCAAAACACCGCCGCTGGGACCAAGGCAAGCTGGATCGCCCGGCCCCGGAGCCGGCGCTTGCGGCTTCTCCACCACCCTCCCCGCGCGTCCCCTCGGCTCGCGTTACCTCCTCAGCAAACATCGCTGGCGGTGCTGCACGCTGGCGTGGGGGGAGCTGAACCAATATTTACTCTGCGAGCAGTGAACTTCAAGTTTCGCTTGAGGATGGGAGGAAAATCTGGCCGGGAATGGCACTGCTCTCGCCGTGCAATCGGAGCCGGTGCCCTCCGGAGCGGCCGCGCAGGTGGGGGAGCAGGAGCACCCAGCAGCTTCCCAAGGAGAGACGCTGCCCTGCCTCCAATACTGCAAACCAACAAACAAAATAAATCACCGTGCTTGAAAAACTGTGAATAAAAATGTAAAAAGATTAAAAAAAAAAAATCGTTGTGTCTGATTTGCTTCACATGTTGTGACTAAGCAAGTGACACCGCTGGGGCATCGGAGCTCAAGCAAAGAATGATTTCTGCCCTTCCAAGCACCACGAGCTTTAATGCTGGAGATTCCCTGGACTAGAGGCATTTTCCTCCCAGGAATTTCTGGAGACCAACAGGTCTCTGGGAAAGCATGGACAGAGAATACAAACCCACACCCATGGGACGGGAATGTGCTTTTTAGTCCAACGCAAGGAGAAAGCGTGCTTTCCCTTCCTGCTTCGTAGCGCGGGTCATCACTGCAGGTAGCGCTAGCACGGAGCGATGCAGCGGATTTATCCCCCAAGGAGCTTTGCCCCTGCGCTCGGTCTAGCAAACAGCCCCCGCCGCTGTCTGACGCACACAGCTTCATTCATTTTATGTGTTTTTTCCTCCCGGAGTCACTCATTGCGGAGGGTTTGGGGGTGCATTACAGGTAGCCCAGGGCACCCGGTTTTCCAACAGTCCGCGATTCCCAAAGCCGCTGCGCCCGCCCCGGGCGGCTCCGCGGGAGCTGGGCACCGCGCAGATGCCACTTTGGGAACGATGCTGTGGCCAAGCCAGCCGTCCCAACGCAGCCGGGCGAGACGGCGCCGTGTGCTGGAGCACAGCGGATCACACTTGTCGGCTCATTCACGTTACAAGTGGCAATTTTAATAATTCCGGATCCTCAGAAAAATTAACGAATTCTGCGCAAAATTACCGTTTTTTAAGTAACCTTGCTCCTCTCAACGTTTCTTTCGTTCCACAAGTAATGTTTTTACTTGCAAATCCCTTATTCTTCTGCTGCAATTATTTTAACCATCATTGCACAGCAATTAAATAATAACGCACCCTCAGCCCTACGTGTTCCCTCTGCTGCGAACGTTGCTAATGCAAATTCCACTGAAGGCAACGCACGAAAATTTCACTGCTCCCAGTTCTTTGGATTTAACCCAGAAAAAGAAATACATATTTTATAGAAATATTGTCTGATGATTCACTGTACACTGAAGAGGAAGGGGGTATTGCCTAAGAAAACATAGGATCGATTCCAAATTATTACATTATATTGATTTCAAATTAGAGCACTGACTCAACAGATCAGTTCAGAGTGCTTAGAAACAACTTTTTTGCCAAAATTTTGTTGTGTTGAGTTTAACACAGGCATCTTTTGCTCATCCCTCTGAAAGTTATAGAAATAAGGTTGTGCAGCACTTCGTTCTTAAGAACCGGTTTGCTCGCGGCGCTAATACAGAGCTCCTGGATGTCCCCCGGTACAACACCATACATGTGGGAGACCAAGAACATTTGGTAGCTCTCAGTGACTAGGTACCCAGCCCTGTTCTGATCTTAATGTCTCTAAGCTAGACACCATGCGATAGTGCCATCAGCCAAGGCTCCATCCAGCACCGTTATCGCCACCACCGAGCTCTTGTGGCAGATACAGCTACCCACGCTGCGCAGGCTTTGACGTTTTTCTAATACTGCTTGGACCTGTATTTTAGCATTCTTGTCTAGTTTTAGCACGTTTTCAGGCATACGAAAACAAATTTAAACAAAATGGTAATTATTTTTAAATAAGGTGATGTAGAAAATATATATTCATGCACTTTTGGCTCATAAATGAGAAAACTATTTTCACTTGTCGTTCTTGCTGGCAATGCTCCATTCAGCTCCTAATTTAGATGTATGATTTTGTACTTCGTATCTGCTCGGTCAGATGCACAACACAGTTCTTTTAATTATTGCAAAATGATTTAAATGGAATAATAAATCTGCTGTTTGATGGATGTAACGTGGTTGTCTGACCCAAAGACGTATATAGGTTATTATCATGTTTCCCAAGCGGGTTTTTTTCCCCAAATCAGCCACTAATTGTTGGCTACACTTGCAATGACCACTGGGGGTAACTGTGATGTTTCACCACATTGTTTTGGACAAGAACAATATAATCCCCCTAATGAAAATGAATGTACAGGTTTTATTCCCAGGCCAAAATGTAGCTGGCCTGATTATGAATATAATTTCAAAAACCCAAAGGTTAGAGAACTTGCAATACTGATTTTCAAAACAAGCTCACTAACCGCCCCTGGCTGGGGCGGCCGTCGCTGCTGAAAGCCAAGGCAAAACCAACCCAGTGCAAACATTTCCCGTCCCCGCAGCAGGGTCTGCACAAAATACCTAAACCGGTAGGAAGATTTGCCGCAGCCGCCGGTGAGTCCCCGGTCGGGAGAGCAGCACGCCAGTGAGAGGGCTGCCTGCCACATTTGCTTTTTTCTTTGAATGCACCTAGAATTTCATATTTATACGCACCACTGCAGGATCCATAACAAAGATCATGGCAAATGGAGAAGGGTCTAGTAATGCCAGGGTCTAGCCATGAAAATAATAGATTTTTGCTTAGAAGGAGAAAAATAAGCTTCCTCAAACCTGTTTTCCAAAACTTCTGTATATAATACTTCAAGTGTAATAAAACACCATTCAAAAATGGCACCTTTAAAATCTAACAGCCTTCTAACTTCAAACTCCAGGTAGTGAATTCCTCCTGAAAGGCCAACATCCTAAATTTAAAATAACCAGTGGCAATAATATTGATTCATCATGTCTAGAGTTGTATTTTTTTGCAGCTACCTAGTTAAACTTGAAGCAATCCCCTCATTTAGGGCACTTCCACTCTCTGCTGCAGTTACCTAAATACAGGTTTCAGCTGCACTTAAAGTTGCTCTTAGGGCTCTAAGCCGTGCTCTTTCTTTGGTTGCTCTGAAAACTAAACGAAAATTAGGTTGCTGAAGCATGAACAAGGATGAAGAGAGCCAAGAAGACACGAGGCAAAAGCTCCCCCTCCCCGTTCCAGCTCCGTTTCATAAACCCTTGATTAGAGGTGGAGAGGGCGGCATAAGCTCAAAAACAAATTGCTAAGAAAGACATGGCCCTCCTCTAATATTCTGGATGAAAAGAAAGGCTCCTTTCAATCTCCTTTTAGTCTGTGTGCAGCCTTTTCTCCTGTATTTGCGTTAAAGAAAAATATAGCCTAGATACTATGGTAGTTTTCATTCTTTAATTGCATTGTATAAATATATATATGTACACACAAAAAGAAAGAAGCAGCAGCTTTCACCAAGTCCTGCCTTTTTATACTTGGCTTCCTGCCTGTTTGACTTTAAATGTCCTGATAGTCTACGTCTTTGCACGCACCGTCTCTGATTTACTAACGTATGTAGTAATAAATACTGCGAAGCAGACTGCAGAATGAAGTCCCTTAATGCACGGAGCCGTCTGAGTTGTGTTGCTAAAAATCCATAAAAAAAAAAAAGACAAAAATACTAAATACTACCTTCAAAATAACTGCCAAACATATACATATGTATATACATATATGAGACAAGCTTATCTATCTATCAAGAGTATCCTAGCCATGGTTAGTAAATCCTAACCATGCTCTTTTTAGCAGAATCCTTCCGAAAGCATAACAAGCAAACCAGTTAGATAACTCTAGCGCTGTTATGTCCCGTGCCAGAGCCTGGTACCGGAAGGCGCGTGCAATGACACACGGCACCTTTCTCCTGAGAACTGCATTACCAAAACCAGTACAAAAGCCCCCAGTTTGCCCCATTTAACTGGTGGAAGAACAGTCAAGGAACCTGCAGAAAAGGTGGAATGGCTAAACCTAGGTTAACTTTTTTTTTTTTGCTGGCGTTTCACGGGAAATGAAGGCTTGCAAACGGCTGCCAAAACAAATTCATCCCCAGTTTTCTCAGATTTACTTTCAAAAATAGAAAGCGTGAGCTGATCACAGCAGCAATTGCCAGCTGGTTTAAAAAAGGAAAACGCTTAGTGGGTAGAAGTAGAGAAAACTTTTGCCACCGTCGGCCATAAGCTGTTTCTCTGAGAGCGTCGCTGGCGAGGCTGGTGCCCTCGCCGCCCGCCAGCCCCGGCCGGACGCCACGGACGATGGGCGCCCCAGCCGCGTCCTACCGCGTCCTGCTCTTCTGCGGCTGTTTTGATTCTTGCTGATCTTATCAGCGATTGCCAGGGCTTGGGACAGGGACTTGAATGAGCACGAGACAAGTGGCTTTCCACCGGCCCCATGAATTCTCTCGCCGTGCAAACGGCCACGTCGAGCCACAAATGTTTTTGCTGCGAGCAGGTTCTCTCCCCGCTGCCATTTGGATGAATTTGTCAAACTAATTCAGCTTCGCTTCACACCTAGCCTGTGCTCCGTGGCAGCACTTCGTAGTTATGAGAAATGTCACACGGTTAGCCCTGACGTCCCTTGGTCTGGGGACCTTTTCTGCAATCAGAAACATCAGCTCTCACCTTTTTTTCTGCAAAAAAACAGCAGAACAACAGTGGAAAATGATGACTGGAAGCCACTACAGCTTTCGCTCCTCTTTCGCTTGTATATATTCTATCAAAATGGCTGGTGCTTTAATTATTTCCTCATTAAATATGATATGATTCTGCTTGTGCGCTAGATGTTTTAACTAATGCAATTTTGCTATGGAGAATGTGAGCGAAAATGTTCCGTTAATTGGCTCGCCTGCGAGCAGAAATCAACCTGACGCGTACCCCGCACGACCACAAAAATACAAACTGAATCGTTCCTGCAGCTTCGTCTTACGCACTTTCCATCCAGGTGCACAGAAAACACATTCCATACCGAATCCAAGCCATGCAGTGGACATAAATTCATACAAAAGTATTAAATTTCTGTGTTTCTATTTATAAAGTAATTTGGGAGGAGATGATGGACTCCTGGCTTGGATGGGCTGTGAAGAACAAATTCTCCATACTGCGACTTGATTCAAACGCGTTACGAAGGAGGGAGGGCAGCCAGGCAGGCTGCGTCGTCACGCGAGGAGCGAGCCCAGCCGGCCCCGCCGCGGCGCCTCCGGAGCGGGAGCAGCCGCGTTAGCTACCCTTGAAGCAGCTGATAACTCCTTCTGGAAGGGATTGCAAACCCCCACGAGCTCTGACCCTGCAGCCCTTGCTCGCCCCATGCATCCCCTTTACCCTAGCTATCTCCCAGGCCAATACAGGAACCCAGCTATAGCTCTGCATCCTCCCCACTTGATCTCCTGGCGTTTAACTTAAAACCGAAAGCACGTGACTTAAAACTCTTCCAGAGTATTTGTCTCAAGCAATTTGGACTGTGGTTACTCCTTGCAGCCATATGAATCGGTGATCTTCTTGGAATCGGATAATCAAATATTTCAATCAATCAGATTTATAAAAAATTCCAGGAGGAACTTAATGCATTCTATTTTCAATTGCATTCCTCCTTACCGGATTAGCAGGAAAATGCCCCTAATGTCACTTTTATAGGGATAATCAAAGATATGTACCATGGTAAGTATGCCTCTAATAAAATGAAATGTCTGAATTGAATGCAATGAGATTCTGTTGATATTTTATGCTGGAAAATCAACTCGTTTCTTCTTAAATTAACATGGCCTTCGTCTCTTAACACCTAATTGTTACTTCCCTGGTATCCGCTAATGGGTTTTAAATCTAAGGTGCGCAAATGATAATTGGAACTGTTTAAATCCCCGCTTATTGATTCGGTTCAGTAGTTTTCAGCTTCGTGACTCTGGCTCTGCCGATACGCTGCGTGCGCGCTCACACGTGCGTGCCTCCGTAGGTACGTGTCTGTGCTCCGGACATGCAGGCGCTCGCACATACGTTGCTGCTTCATTGAATTCGCTATACTCACGGGATATACGAAATCCAGCTGTGAGATGACAAAATCCCCATAATGCATATTCAGTCAAGTGCTAAAGTCCAGCTTGGCGTTCGATTTCTCGGGATTTGCTAAAATGGCAACTAAATATGTCCTTTCCTTGGCAGCCAATACTCACGGAGCTTGGAGTCCTCTGTCTCCTTTTCCCAATTCTCCATACAACCTCCGGCATGGGACGAGCTGGGAGCCTGGGAAGCCGCGTGCCTGGGCTGTCCGGGGGCAGGGCTGGGGGCCGGCAGCAGGTACAACAAGCCCCCGACGCTGTGGTTTCTCTGATCGTATTTTAATCCTGGTCCCAGAAGACCGCTTGCTCCCATGCCGTCACCAGCTCTGACATGTAATGACATTTTTGACAGTGTCACTCTCCCTCCCCTTTTGCCTATTCAGAACCTGCTAAATAAATTATAACAAATGCTTTTAGCATTCCAGTCGTATCGGTCTTCTCATCTGGTCTCAGTAATGCCAGCGAGGCTGAATTCAGGCTCAGGGTAATCAATTCGAACAGTTTCTTTCCTTCTTGTATCTCAATAGCTTGATTAATTTTCTGCCTGATGTTTTGATCTGGTGTTAAGCCTGCTCTCCCTGTTAATCCTTCCATTTTGTCATCAGATGGGGTGAATATCGGGCCGCTTGACAACTTCAATGATTGTGCATTCAAGCAGCACAGCTTCCCTTGAAAAACCAACTTTTTGGCTCCTGGCTCACGTTAGCTTGATGCTGCTGACCAGTGCAGGGAGCAGGGCTCCCCAGGACCCCGCTGGCCACGCGTGGGGCACGTCTGAGCCGGGTCCCACCAGGAGGACTCCGTGTCTTCTCCCTTCCCAGAACTGGAAGGGTTGGCTCCAAGGAGAAGCTTCCAATCTGTCCTCTTCTCCACTTGTGGCTGCACAATGTGTTAATTTGGAATTCAAAATAGGCACCTCTGCAGGGGAAGGCATAGACTACACATCCACAAGGGAACCTAAGGCTACCAGCAACACCGACACCGCCAAGGCCCGCACGGGTTGAGGTACGGAGGGGGTTTATCTCTGTGTAACTGTGCATTGGAAATATTTATCTGCTCAAATGAAGAGGTACAGCTGAAACCAAGAGATACGAAAGCAGTAATGCTTATAACACCAAGAGGGATAAAGGCAGCGTCATTCCCGCTCATGGATATATTGGCAGGATTTGAAAAAAATCCTGCAATTTGTCTTTTCTTCTGACAAGCAAAGGATGTTTGTGCCCTGTTGCAGCTGCGGGTAGCGCTTGGACTGTAACAGAACTGTTCAGGCTTTGGTCACCGTGCTCCAAGGCCAGGTTGTCCCTGTTGGGACATTTTAACTTCAGACAGAAAACCCCTGCTCTCCTTTCCTTGCTATAGGACACAAGCAGCTCCAAAAGCCTTAACTGCTGAACGTTGAACGAATGCGGGAGGGAAATCGCAGCGAATCCCAGCTCGCGCCGTGATGAACAGCCTCGTGCAGAGCAGCAAACACCCTTCGGGCAGAGCTGGGACTAGTGGACATCGTGCACAACACAACGCGATTAGATAGCAGAAACACAGGGAAAAAAAGTGCGCTTTTAAGCTGGGCAAGGCGAAAAAATTAAACACCTTTTTAATGTTATCAGTAATTAGGTTTTAATTTTTTTTCCAGAATGAGAATAGATGAAGTATGGATCACACTTGTTGCGGGTTCATTTGAGAAGATAATGCAGCTAGTATGGGGCAGCATACTTTGAAGCATACTGTCTTGATCCCACCCATTTTTAATTAAAAATACTGCGAGTAGGTCCTCTGAAGTACATTGCACAAGCCCTTGCAGGTCTTCTGTCAAAGCCTGTCTTTAATCGCACGGTGCAAGGCGAGTTTAAAGCGCCTGAACTGGTGTCTCTGTCACTGGCAGGGTGCACTGAAACCAGACGATAGCATCTTTATGCACTGAATATTTCCTCACTCAAGGCAAGTTGGATGTTTTCTATCAGATTATCAGCAGGCGGTAGTATTTTGATGCTCTAATGTTACTGAAAGTAAAGACAGCACAAAAAGCGCACTATGTGATTTTCCTCTCAAGGATATCTAATGCAATATTGCACATCAGATCTGAGTTATATAGCCTAACACCATAAAGAACGCTGGTTTTTTTGGCTATATAGCAGAACCAATCTTCCAGGAATAGCCTTTCCCAAATTCATGGCATTTCACCTTCAAATGTTTTGATACAGCCTTGTAAAACAAATATTGTTAGTGTAAAAAAAGGTTTAAAACCAAACTACTTGAAAGTTTAGGCTATTGAGGAATACATCAGTCCTTAAAGAAACTAGGCACCGCCAGGCCGGGAACACCTCCGCTGCCATGTGAAGGAGCATTTGCAACCCTCGGCTGAAAAGCTCCCCGGTTGTGTTGGGGGAAAAGCAGCTAAGCAAGTAAACGCTGGGAGGTTTCCTGTGCTGCCGGGGCACGCTGGCCGTGTGCTGCTGAGCCGGTTCATCGGCGCAGCTGGGACAGGAGCTGATGAACAACTCATTATAGGTAACGAGGGAAAAAGTTCATCAATTACAGAGCTTGGAAGCCTTCCGATGGGAAAGGGGAATTTTCCTCTTTGGTTCCTTACAATGAGAGGGGTAGGAAGAAGGGACTTGGGGCTACATGCTTTGCATAACAGCACATTTCTGTATATATCTATATAGAAGTATCCCTATAAAATACCAAATATTAAAGTAACTGTTCCCTGGGCTCCGGGTGGTAAGACTCTTCATCTCAGTTTGTTTGGAAAAATAAATCTTCCCTGATTTCATAGCTCAATCACAGAACTGGAAAGCGGTCAAAGCCTGGTACACAGCCAAGAAGAGATGAGGAAAGCTGCAGCGAGGTGGGAGAGACCCACCGGAGCCAAGCCGAGAGCACCGAGGAGGCCAGGGACCACGTGGTGGATCTACGCTGGAGCACCAAAGCGGTTCTCCAGCCAGATATTTTGTCAGAGACCTTCCTGCCCATCAGTAATGAGAGAGAATAAACTCAGCATTCACCAATAAATATTGCTGTGGCAGTGAGAAGATTACAGGAATAAAATCTGGTCTGTCAGAAGAACTGATGGCCACCTATTAGCTAGTACCTGCTGGTATTACTGACCAAAAACCTATTAGAGATAATAAGGGATGGAGATTTATGTTGTTGATGTCTTTGTTAATGACCTTTCTCTCTTTGGAATGGTGCAGCAATATTGTTCCTTCCAAAAGTCAGAGCAAGGCAGCAAATTTGTTATCTGAAAGCATTTTAGCAGCCCTTGAGGTAAAAAAAAATAAATTAAATTAAAAAATTTAAACAAAATCACTAACATGGGAGGGTGAGAATCATTTTTGCTTGAAAAAGCTCAAACCTGATGACAAGCTTATACACATAAAAGTTCTACCAAGTTTGGCACTTTTCCCACACCCACGTCTGCTCCCAGCCCTGCATTTGGGCATGGGCGAAAGCCGCAGGGTGCAACAGGCACCGGCTTGCCCAGCCGCGCCGGATGCTCGGCTCCTGCGACCACCACGGGCCAGCGGCCATCCTGGGCAGTGAGACGTGTCGCCACCAAGGTAGCACGTACCCCTGCAGACCTTATCGAGAAACAGCCTAAAAGCCCCTAACCTCCTTCCCTGCACACCCCTGACACCCACTGTAATACCCCGGCCATAAAGTCTCCCTGTTCAAGGAGCAAGGAATCACCAGGGAGAGGCCAAGCTCCGAAGAACTCGTCACAGGTTTTAAACTAATTCACCATCTTTATCCTTGTAGTATTTATTATCTGTGAATATTCCAGCTAGCTAATCTATCTAATACTCTAACCATTTATCCTGTGAACATTCACATTGACAGATATGCTCAAAGAAAGGTTTTAATGTTCATGCAGAGTAACTTATGAAGCCAAATATATGCAACAGAAGTTTGTTTCCCAGGGTTATGCTTCGTCAAGAAAGAGGGATTTACCATGAGACCGGCATGTCCACCCTACACTTAAAGAAACGCCTTGCAATGAACCTTCCATGAGAAAGTCTATGCTGCTCTGAGGACTTATTTAAAGCTAAGGAATACTTTAAAACAGCAGCTTTTTTTGTGGATAATCCACACACAATAAGGAGGACTAGATTTGTCAAACAAATTGTTAACTCAAAAGAAACTGTTAAAAAGCTTCCTTAGGTGACAAGGCGATTTTGAGACTCGGGGATGCTTGCCTTATGAATATTTCTGGCAGCTGCTTGGCTTCCCACCAGCTGCACTAGTGCCTCGTCCCACTAAATGCAAGTTAAATTTGCATAGCGCATTCGCATAATCAGCGGCGCGATCATTTACACGAAACAAACCAGACAAATATTTAAGCAAATAAACAGGCTATAGTTCTACGCAAACACGCCGGCTGCATAATTAAGTCTGCGCAGGCAGTGCCGATGGCTGGGTGGTTTCAACCGAGCTGTTCTCGGAGCGCGACGTTTAAAAACGACATGCAGAAACCGGCAGCCTCCACCGCTTTCTTCGCACGACGTCGGGGCCGGGGTGAACCGCCCTGGTGGACCCCGCGGCAGAGTGTCCGAGGCCACGCGAGCTCGCCGAGGTGGGGCGTCCGACAGGGCTCCTAGCCCGTTTCCCCGCTGTTTCGGCAGGCAGACACTGCCAGGTTGGGTTTCTATCGCCTCGCCATCATCTGGGGAGAAAAATGTTTTCCACGTCTGCGAAGAGCTTAGAGATCCGAGGCCAAAATTCGCTGGATGTTGCCGCTGGGATATCTGCTCTGCTTTCATTTTCTCCTCGCTCATCCTCACGAAAAGACAAGATTAATGACTTTGCAAAAATCCTGACAAATGCTATCCCTATGGAAGTTACACTTGGAGACTCGCTATTTCCGCAGTCACTTCCGTATGACCCAATCACTGGGACAATAAGCCCCATTTTGATCTCAAATTCTTCATATTAATAATGTCATACATTACATTTGACAGCCTCTAACTGATTCTCTGACTTTTATATGGCAAAAACTTCTGGCGGTGTTATTGGCTTTCCCTTTTTTATTAGCTGCTCTAACTGGCAGTGAAAATCCCCAACAGACACGGATGCTCCCAGAGGAATTTTTCAAAGGTTATATCCTCTCATGCTGATGCAACATTTTGACACTATTTCAGAAGACAGATTAATCGCGTAGGCCTATATCCTAACAACGGTATGAAACAATTAGAATCGGGTGCTTAAAAAAGGGTTTAAACGTGTAAATATACTTTATAAACTTAGTCCCTGGTAATCAACCACTGGAACAGAGAGGGGAAGAGGGGGAGAATGAGGAAAAAAAATTAGCATTACCAGCCTGAGAGAATGAAGCAATATGGAGTCAGGAATGGAAAACATATTTAACAATAAGTATGAAAAAATACTGTTCTTCTTCACAAGAACATAGCTAACACAAGGAGTACCAGGCGTGCAACCACAATACAAATAGCAATCATTCGAACTTCTGAGGACATTGAAGCTATAAGCCAAAGTCACCAACAAATGGATCCCACAGGTTATTCCACAAAATAATTCCACAGTTTAACCCAAAAATATGATGTTGTACTGCATTCATACAGTGTGAACACCCAAGCAAAAGGACATGGGCCAAGAAAAACAATATACAAACAATCTTAAATGATTCACCATTTATTATAACTCTACATTCAGTCCACCTTGCCATTTTGCATCCACAATTTAAAAACAGTATAATAGTTACTTTTTAGAGATATTCATTGTGGAGAATCCAAGTCCCATAAAAGGACTTGAGTTTAATGGTCTGAGCTGAGATAATTAACTACCTTGATCTGAGATACAGTTGTGATGGGTGAGATATTCCTTATATATGTCTAATGAAATTAGTTATGATGAATTCATTTATGGTTAATGCAAGACTGGAGCAAGAGCCATTTAACCCACAGAACGTGCAAAGATGAGCAATTCTTTCCTAGAATGACAACGAGCCACAAAAGAAATCTTTTAAGTACATACTAAATCCATTATCAGCTCCCATTTCAATCTCTCATTTGGAATGCATCAATGGCTATCGGCAATCTGTCTTCCAGAACTTACACCGTAAAATGCTTTGTCTTCTATTTTCCTGTTGTGTACAGGGGAGGCAGTCTTCCCTGGACTGAAAGTCTTTATTGGCAGTACAAAAAAGTGCTTTAAATATCAATTCTTCCTCAGGTGCAGCTTTAGAATGGCAGGACTCTGGTGAAATAAAGGAACTTTTCTCATCTGTGATTTTTCTTCCTGAAGGATTTCTACTTTGCTTCTGCTCCAACGATTCTGCCTTTAAAGAGGTTTCCATCATCTCAACAGACAAGTGCTGCTCATAATGCACTGACTTAGGCCAGGTGTCTTGGGATCCCTTTTACATATTCCAAGAGGCAAACGCGTGTTTGTTTGTTTTTTCCCACAAAGTTGCAATGCCTCTGAAATACCTCTGCGTGGCTAGTGTTGAACACTGAGCAGATAGAGTTGAACATTACCCCCAACACAGGCAGTTTGTGATATGAAGGTACATGCTTGCCCCTTCGAGATGGCAAACTTACTTTGAAGACCTCGGTGGGGGCTTTTGCATTCACACAGATAAAAGACTTACTGAGGTGCCTAAGGGATACCTCAAAGAAAGAGTGCCATTTCAAAATCAGAGCCCAGTTTCCACCTTCCATGATGGCTGGAGAACGTCACTATAATGAACAGGAAACTCCATCTTATGAAAGTATAGTACATCTTATAAAAGTATAGCAAAGGCAGTCTGCTTGTTCGCTTCCACCTGATGAAGAAATACTCAACACGATGCATTATGACTTAAAGTCAGCTACGTGGGCATCAGGCAGCCCATTCTGTCCGGAGTGCAGAGACAGCTACGCAGCTGCAAGAATTACTGAGAACTGTCCTTGTTATGAGCAACTCTTTTGGGGAGAGAAAAGAAAAGGGGGCTCTAGTCGAGAAACACTTGACTTGTCTTGAAAGACAGCACCCAGAACGTTCTTCTGCTCAATAGTCACTTTTCAGCTGGTTTACAGACAGACTGAAAAGTCTGGGTACACTTAAATTTTCTTCATGTCTTCACTCTAAGCTCAAGACTGACAAGTTGAAATCTGTTAAGCTTAAAGAAACCTCTTAGGATGGGATGTGGAAAATAATGCTGTTGATTTGAAACCTTACATGAAATTGCTCAGAAGGATGGGGAATGAATGGGACACTATGTCTTTGCCAAACAAACAGTCTATCCCAGTCCCTGAACCATGAAGTAGTTCTCCCTGTTGCATGCTACAGTGCCTAAAGGGAGTTTGCCCTCCCTACCTCTCTCTGCTGAAGGGAAACCCCTCCTCTCCTTCCTTCCCCGCTTCACAAGGCTCATTGCAAGAGTCCATCTCCTTTCTCCAGGGTCCTTCCAACTGAGCTATGGGTCATGCTTGAGGTTCACCTGACCAAACAGGTCCTGATCGAACAAGTCCTTTGGTGCTTAGAGGGCAGATCATTGCTGCTCTAACAAGTTTATCTTCCATTGTACTGAAGGATTTCAGCTCATAAACTGTGCAAAGGTGTATTTTAACAGGGGAAGTATTTTGCCTTGTTATTGAGCCATGGTGCAGTTCATCTGATAAGATCAGCTCCCAGATTATTTGCGCTCCCATGACAGGGCCCCATTCATCACAAAGTCAGTAAGAGGTCCAGTTATTACAGCCAAACGACTGTTAACTTTTCAAGCAAATCATTGGTCTCTGGAAAACCCTAACACTAGTTGACTTAAGGCCTCCATGTGAACTCCAAATGAATGAACAGAGTCCCTTCCACAGGGGCTGAAGGCTGTGTCTGATCACAGCCATGGATGATTCCCTATAGACCGCCACTTACCTGTCCCTATTCCAGGTTTTGTTGCAGGACTCTTAATTTGTAAGAAATTTAGCTGAAAAAAAATATTCAGCTCATGCACAAAAACCCTCAAGGCAGCATCCTGTAATGGCCTCAGCAAAGTGCTTCTCTTCTCTGCCCCAACTCAGAGAGAGGCAGAGCTGGGAAAAGAAGGCTTTTGCACTGTTTCCATGTACGTATGCACTCAGACAACAGGATAGACGTCTTTGGAAACTGAGAGGAATCACAACAAAAGTGTTAGGACTTTGCTTAAATTCCAGACTTTTAATTCCATCATATAACAAAGCTGACATGACTTGTCTTCCTTCCAGGAACTACAGCAGTAGCCACCAATTTAAACCAGATCATTCAGTATTTGTCAAGTTAGTGTAAATCCCTTCCTAACATGCAGTATAGCACAAGATTAAAATTAATAAAAAGATTTGGGAGAATACTCAAAGTTATATAGACCGTACTTTGAGTTTAAATGCCTGATGCAGACTCTATTGAAATGTTCATGTTAACTTCATCAAATGCTGGATCACACTCTTGGAATATTGCAAGAATATTTGTACAAAAATCAACATGCAAAGCCGGCTCACCTTCTACCTCCGATTGGTACTCAGAATGGTGAGCCTTGCATACTATGGAAAAGGATGCATTTTGAAAACAGCAATTTAGAAATCTTTTAAATTTATAATTTCTTTTTTTAAAAAGAGGAATTTATCACATTAAATTGAAAATCGGATTCTTAGTACCTTTTCATCACAAATAATTAATGGGGAAAGGCATTTATTCTTTACTCTGCAAATCTTATTTCAGAGCAGGCATCACTTTTAAAATGCTCTTGAACATTTGTTATTGTGAAGGTGTTTCTCTTTCAGATTCCCAAGCGTGGACTCTTCTGCAAAAAGAAGCTCTCCTATTCCCCCAAGGATATTTTGTTCAGGGGTACAGACAAGGGGAAATGCATTTTCACTGTTCGCTGAGAAACCGAAGACATTATACTTCAATAGTTAATTCATTCCCTTCCTGAAACATACTTTGTGGCTATACAGGCCTTCAATCAAGTGCACTGTGTGTTGCCACAGAACTTAGAGTGCAGAGTCTGTCCCTCTTTGTAGCGATAAAACATCACACAAAAAGAAGAGTTACCCTGTACACAACCGTACCTGCAGATATAATTTTAAAACTCAGCCAAGTATTCAGACTAACCAATAATTTATTTGTCAAGTTTCATTTATTTGTCTTAAAAATGTTCAAGAGAAGATGTTGAATTTATTCTTGATATATCCGCCTCGCACATAATAGCTTGCATAAACATGGTGTGAAAATTCAATGTTCAAACTTTAAAATTTGTATTGTGTCAGTTGGTTACATAAATCATGGGGTATTATAGCTATTCCTTGATGACATATGTTACTAAGCAACAGACCATGAATTTAAATATTAAATTTCATACTTTCTGCCCTTTCCATGGTGATAAGTGATACCTAGGTCTCAGCTCAGGAGATGGGTGCTGCTATCCTAAGGCTGGAGAATCAAAGAAACATATCAGCTCAAATCCAAATGATGCTGCCTATTCTGGTTTAAAATTCATATTATGAACATTGTTGTCCTGTCGAGGATCAACTTCCCAGTTATTACCCAAAATAAATACAAAATGTCAAGAGTGGGGTCAAATCCAAACTTGCTCTTGAATTCAGAAGACTGCAGGAAGAACCTCCGTCCATGGCTGCCCTTTGATTGCTTGCTGTAAATCAGCAGAGCAGCCCAAAGAATTTTTTAGAATAGTTGCAGGCATTTCCAATCAAAAATGGGATGTGCGAAGACAAAGGGCTGGAAAAACGGTGCAAAATGAGGAGCTCTCCTCAAAAGGGTTGGAAGAGACATTTGTCATTTAAAACAAAATTGAAGACTTCTAGGGGGGAAAATGGCAGAATAACCTTAGAATAAGAGGTATTAAGGTACTAAAGGGAGTAACCTTTAAAGCTTGCCTACAAAATGGATCCCTGAAGTCCTGACTCATAATAGCAGAGGGGAAGAAGAGAACCTTTAAAGGAATGGGCATTACCCCAGAAAACTCCCAGAGATGACAAAGGGTGTAGAAGTTTCATGCTAAACTATTTTATTTCTTTGATAAAACGTGAAGTCTTAAACAGCATGTAGTGCAAGAGAAAAGGAGAAAGGAAGGATAAGAGGGGGAATAAATCTCTTCTTTTAAATGCATTTAGCAGTGTAGTGATAGAGGTAGGGATTACACTCAATTTAATCTGAATGAGTAACACAGTCCAGGATATTATCTGAAGCTTCCTTAAAATCTGCACTGGAACACACCATTAGCATTTCTTCCTGCAAAAATAATTTTGCTTCCTGGCAGTGCTGTTTAACCACAAAACCCTATGGTTTGGTTTAGCCACTGCAAAATTGGCTTTGCGACACTGCACAGAAAAAAATGATTTAATCCAAAGAGGAAAGAGCGGACCAGTGAACAGGGAGGCGAGAAACCTGAGCTGGTTACTTCCTTTCTTTTTTTCTCAGTTTCCCCAACGGTAAGTTGGGAAAAATGATACTGAGCATCTTGTAAAACAGCATGGGGTCACCAATAACCAATGCGAGGTGACAGGAGCTGTTTGAAGTGAAGACAATTTACCCTTTCCTTCACTTCAGTGAATACACCGTGGCAGGATTCTACCCCAAAATTTATAGCAAGCCACAACACTGGGCCTAACAGGTCATGCTGAGCATGGACTATGTCCCTCCCGCTCTCTGTCTCTGCCAGTTTCAAACATCAACCTCTAGCCCACTGAGTGCTTAATGTTCCCGTCTTCATCTGCACAGACACTGGACTAAGATTATTTTAAGTGATCTAATAACACAGTGCCAAACACGGGATAGACAAAATAGATGAGGAAGATTAGTTCTCTCTTTAATGGCAAACTTCCTAGAGGTGCTTAATTAACAACATTATAACAGCTAATCACTTGGTGGGTCCTACCTCCACTCATCTTCTCGGTGGCACAAGGGCATTCGATAGGGTTGAGTGGCTGCACCACGACTGCACAGCGTAATCTGTCACTTCACAACGGGCTGCGATGCCATTAACTGGGTTAATTGGGTTCATAATTGTTGCCGATCCAAACATCTGTGCTCAGCTACCGCCGCTTAAAAAGAAAAAAGAAGCTAAATAAGTTCCTTGAAATGCTGCCGAGGAGAAACTTGCCCTCCGACTACTTTGTCCCAGCTCTTGCATCCCAAAGGAGTCGCTGAAAGACAGTGGGTGTGCACGGGATTATCCTCTTTTCTGCTGATATTTTCCTTAGGGGAGAGTAGGGTATCTTTGACTCAGTGCTAGTCTCAGAAGTTATTTCCAAAAATATAATTTCCTCCCTCCCTAATCTCCAGTTTCCCAAAACAAACATGGGAAAATTTCTAGGCAAATAAGACAGACACTGGCACGCAAATGGGATTCAACAAAGGAAAGTATCAAAGGAATTCTTTTAGCTGGCAAACATTTATTTTTAAGTAATCATCTTCATTATTTGGAGATGCTTGAATTCCTGTATAGTATCTTTCTCACAAAAAATACTGGGAGAGAGAAGTTACTGTTTTCTGACTCACATAACAAAAATTGCAATCTCCATGTTTTCAACTAAGGTGGGCATAAGATGAGGAAGCTTTGACTATTTTGGGTAACAGAAGAGTTACAGTTAAATGGTAATTTAACTTACTGTATTTGATTAATTAGACAGCATTTTGTGAAAAACTCACAACTAAGGAGATGTTATGAACAAAAAATGAGAGGTTTTGGCTTTTTCTTTCCCTGTTGCTAACATTTAAAGTATAGCTGTTCTGTGTGATTGACATTACATTTTAGATGAGAATTTTTAATTTCTTTGTCTGCTTTAGAGTGTGACACTAAGTTATTTCCTGGGATTAGTGATTTAAGTAATGTGGTTAGGTTGGTTGTCATGATTAGCAGAAGCTAAAGCAGAGCAGCATTTGCTAACTGCAAAGAATTGAGACAATGTGGCCAGCCACAGTAGCTTATTAAATGTGTAATGAGCTCAGGCAACTTATAAAAGCAATCAAATTTCTGTAATTCAGGGATGCAAAGTTGCTAAGTACCAGCATATTCCTGTAAGACTTTGAGTTGACATGAGATTATTACAAAGTATTTAGTGAACAGATATTTAATTGAACACATGAGTAAAGGAAAAAGAATTCAGGACACTGTGTTTTTCAGAAAGGAATTTCAAAGTTTGGCTTGAACGAGCTAATCAGTATTTGCATTGTAACACCGTGGAGATGGTCTAGTTGGGAATCAGCGTCTCTTCTTTCATCGCAGACCGTTTTTTCCAGCCACTGAAGTATCATCCTTTGAATCTGTACATTGCTTCCGGAGGTCTTTTTGGGCTTTCTGTCATCTCCTATACGTAAATTCCCCAGGCATCACGATAGTCTCACTTTAATCAGGCCCTGCTTTGATTTCAGATGCTACCATCCGAGCATTGCCTTGCAGACCTTGCTCTGCAGCTGCCAGCTCTCAAAGTGGGCTCAGCACGCCTGCCTTCAGCCCTCTGGTCTCATCTGATGCAGTTGTTACCAGCCTGTAATGTAAAATAATAACTTTTTTAGCAATTTTGAATTGTTGATTTCCATAAAACACATATGGCTTACCTGCATCATCTTCCTACGAATGCACCACTTCCAAAAAAACTAGACCTTGTCTACATGGTATTTACACAGTATGTGCCTGAAGATGTATGAATCTTTATCTTGAGAAAGATTTAAAAATGTACATTTTAGCATGACTGAAAACTGCAGTTTCAGTGTGCTGTTTAAGTATTAGATATATGGGCAGAATAGTTAAATCTCGTTGGACAGTCTCAGAAATTGGAAGCAGCTGTAGGTGAGTGAGAGCTTTGCCAAAAGCAGCTTTATCCACGTTATCGGCTGTTTGCTCTTTCCCTGTGCTTAGGCAGGAGACTCCCCGTTTCTGTCCAGTTACCTGCAGACATAAGCACATAACTTGCACCAAGTAGTAGAAAAACTCAGGTATCTGCCTCCTTTCCACCCCTCAAATACCTTCAAAAATCCCGTCCCTAATGAAATTCGGATTCTGGAATTGATGAGATGCTGCAAGCAATAGGAAAATATTAATTTGACCCAGACTCCATAGCATTGTGCTTATTAAGCACTTCTCCGATTTGGGGAAATACATGCTACCTCAGGGGTTTTTTTTTTTAAACTATTTTTCTCCAATATCAGGGAAAAAGTTTTTTCATTTCCTCCCGTGGCGAGAGATACAAGCTGGGCGAAAGGAAGGTCTCGCTCCCTGCAAAACGCCGGCGGGGACAAAGGACGGTTCACAATACCCTTTCAAAGCGCCTTAATACGCAGGAGCTGGAGTCTTGCGGCTTCTGAACCCATTCAGCCTTTCCCCGGCTTTCGGTTAGGAACTTGTGAAATATGGTGTTTTTATGATTAGAGCCCCGTCGTTTATAGGTTCACCTTCAGCCGTTCATTCGGCAAGAAAACCTTTGTCAGGCCAAAGAGAGCAATTTCGGCTCCGTCTGTTTGGGCGAGCGTGCAACCCCGCTGCCTGGCCGGCCGACCGATACGCGGGGGCAGAGCGGCTGCCGAGCCTTTATGTGCACCTTATCCCTCGCAACTCAACGTTAAATAAAACATTTTTAAAATAGCCGGCCTGAAGAGTTCGCTCACTGGCAGCAGCTGGAGGAAAATTTACTGCTTGCACAGAAGATATTGCTCCAGAAGGGAAATGGCGAGCGAGAGGCATTTGCCATTCGGTTGCAAACTGCCAAGCCACTTCTCGGATTTCCAGGGTGAAAGGGGAGACTAATGCAGAGAGATCTCACCGAAATGAAGTAGTAGTTTCTGCCTAATTCTTAAAACGCAGAGCAAAGCCCACCATCTCAGCCAGCAAGCCCCACGGGCGCGGGACGGAGGGCAAAGCACCGTCTCGGCAGGGGCCTGGTGGGTCACCGTAGAACACACGCTCTGCTCTTTCCCCAGATTTGAAGGGCATTTGGAAAGAAGTCTTCCACGTGCTGCTTTGTAACGGTGGGGAACTGCCCTTATCTTGCCCAAAATGCCCAGGAACATCGGCGTTCCTGGGAGCAGGAGGCACGCGCTGGCTCGCGTCTCAAGAGGGTTTGTGCCTTTCCTGTACACACAGGTGAATACACACGTGACCAAAAAAAAATCCTACTGCTTTAGCTGGAAAAAAAAAAAGAAAAAAAGCTTTGAGTTAATAATTCTGGGCTCCTTTTCACAGCAACTTCTCCGCTCAGAGGGGAAAAAAAAAATACAGTCAAAAGGTAGCGAATTAGCTGTAAAGGGCAGATTTTGACCTGCTAAAATTGGCATGGCTATTTAGGGAGCAAGATTTCATTAGAGTTGCTATAGCAATTGGAACAGTTTGGCAAAACCTAATGAAGGATTATGATAGAAACAGAGAAGGCTACAAACCGTCAAAGCTGTAGGAGCAGAAGCTTCCTACGTTCCTGAGCGAAACCCCCCTGAACGTACGCCGATCTCCCCAGCACGTACCGCACTCGTTTCAAGCATTTCTCCGGGGCGCTGGCGCAGCATCGGTCGCAGTGCAAGAGCGAGTGCCCTCCCGACTGCAAAGAGCTATTCGCCGCTTTCCTCCTCGGAGAGCCACACTTTATTATTAAACGCTTTCTAATAGCAATGTGTGGCCTGGACGTTGCTGCTGACGCCGCAGGTTGACCTCCTCCAGGCGGGTTTCGCTGCCGCCCCGGGCTGAGCCGCGGACATTAAATGAGCATCCTCAGCCTTCGCGGCGACCACCCGGGTGGCTTCCTCGCCCAGGCTACGTGCGGGTACCAAGCCTCACACCCGAGCCCTGTAACAATATATATACTTAACCTGTTCTACCACGCGCAGCACAACGTCTCCCACCAGGCCAGGCTTGTTGGGGGTCTTCCCTTAAAATGCTAAAGATGTCAGCATTTAAGTACAGGGTGAAATGCCTAATTTCTTCCTTCCTCAGGACTTCTGGATTGGATCTGTAGGGCATAAAAATCTGAACCAAGAATAAAACCTGTCCTTTGCATAGTCTCACTAATGTTAATGGATTTACCCGTGGGACAGTTTGAGACCGTCTCTAGGCCAAATGACTTTTAAAGTATCCAACGCCAGAACAGCTCTCAAAGACTCCTAGGATTGCTCAAAGGTATTAAAAACATTCAGATCTAACAGTATGTTTATTGTCACCGTTTCCAGCGTTTCCCAGGACGCTGTAGGGAGGTTTGGGACGGGGGCTGCGTGGGCTGGGACAGAACAAGCCAGCACGGGGACGAGTGGGCAACGCTTCTCTCTCCGCTAGAGCAAACGGCACACGGGTAAAATAAATTTTCCAAACATTTCCGCTAACAGCTTTATAAATGAATTTTCTCCGTTTGTTGAAATGTATCAGTTAGCTGCTGGTGCGTGTTTGGAACCTGCCTAAGTGTCAAAAGATGTATTTTGACATTAACTTCGTTTCTGGCAGCAAAACCTGGAAACATTTAACACGTTGGAGGCCTTGATGTGTCAAGTCAGTATGCTAACTATGCCGTCGTAGCTTTAAATCACTGCTGAAAAATTGCCCTGAGACTGCCTTTTTCAGACAGATGCAATAACAAACAGAGAATTTGCTTACCGGTGTCACTGCAAAGGGCACCAGAGCAGAAGCCACTAAACCATTTACTGATTACTGCACTGAACTTTTGGGCGATGTCCCACTTACACCAGAGCCATTAGCCTATGAGGTGCTATGCCTTTAGCTATATTCGAGAAATAAAACTCTTGTTACTTGACTTGGAATATGTCCGATGTTAAAGTCCTATCTTATTTTTATCCTGCCTTAAATACCTTAGAGCTAGACAAAATAATGAAATTTTAATTTTTAAATGAAGGCACTTTGTCTCTATTCATGATCCCATTACACTCACTTCCTATGAATATTTGAATCCTGCCTGCACATTTCTGAAAAGGACAGGCTTGTTCCAGACCTGGAAAAATGCCGGTTTAAATTCAGAAGCACAAGGTTTTAATCTCCCTCCAGAAAAATGAAAAAAAGAAAAACTGGGGAGTAAGGAGAAAGAGATCTTGATTTCTGTGCTTCAAAGAGGGAGAGAAGGGAGCCTTTCCAATGCCTGAGGTAGGTGAGTTTGGCTGTGAAGTTTTCAGGTTGTTCCAAGGGCTTTAGAGATAGAGAATGAAAAAATGTGTGCACAAACCTCGCCGCGTAAAAGCAAAACTTCACAGAGCTGGAGCCAGGTCTGCTCTCGGGGACGACATGGCAGGAGCCTCCCGGCGGTGCAGAGTCAAGCCCCAGGCTGCTCCGAGAAGGCTCTGACTGGTTCGATAGTTATGAAAATGAAAAGTATGAATCCTCCTCAAAGAGCCATTCTAGCTTCAGAAGAGACAAATACATTAAATGTGTATGCTTTGGAGAGTCAAATCTGAACAATTTTTTTCATTTTCATTCATTAAACCATTCTATATTCGCGATTTTTAAAGTAACAAGGACCTGAATTTGCAGGAGAAAAGTGACTACATACTGCATTATCATTTGGGACACAAATAAATAAACTTTCTGCTTTGCGGGTTGAGAGCAAATTTGAACAAACATCTGTTACAAGTCATTATCAAAAAGTAAAAGATGGAAAAAAATGAAGAAACCAACTTCCTTTGAATCCTTACAACTGCAAAATATCTCTGCTATGGCCATGGAAACATTTTCTCTGTTCCAGTAACCCAGAAACCAAAGGAAAGTCGAGAGGCCTCCACTCTACTCTTTCTTCTGGTGCTCAGCAGTGATTGATGAGAAGTTAGCTGGCTGCAGAAATGGCAATGCATCTCTCCGCTGATGAAGTGCGTGGGTGGGAAGCGGATGGGCCAGCACACAGGCAAGACCTTGAGGTGACAACAGCTTTGGGCATGACGAGGGAATGACCCAAGCAACTATTTTAAGACATCGAGTAATTCCTGTCACTGGGAGCTGATTTCACTGGGAGTTTTAGCCATTCTACAAGTTAAAGAGTCAGCTTCTTCATCAACTACATATAGCTCTTTTATACAGTTGTGGCTTGATATACAGCTGTTGCACAGTTTTTTTATGTCAAACTGACCACTGGTTGGGAAAAGGAGGATAGAGGAGAAGCTCTGTGCACTTTGCTGATCGAGCTGACGTATCTAAAAGGGACTGAAAATGCACTAAAAAGAAAGTTTTGCCCCATAAGGCATCTTCTGCTGAGAATCCAAGTCACTGCTCACTTTTAAGAAACTGAACTCTAGATTTTTAAAGTACATGGAAGTCAAAAAAAAGGTCGACACTAAAGAACGGCGTGTGGCTACATCCAAAGGATTACGCTGCCATTCAGTCACCCTCCATCACCGCCAGAAATGGTCAATGGGCCGATTTGCACCCATTCCCCACATCCCCGTTTTGCCATTCAGGCTTTCCCGGACAAACCTTCCCTTCTGCACTGTCACTGGATGATAAAAGCACCAAAAAAATGTTTCATGGGGTCACGGTTTCATCCCAAATTGGACTACTGCAACTCCCCACGACCTGGAAAGAGTGGAAAAATCAGAACGATGTTTGCAGGGTGCTCTCCCACCTCCATGCCTCTGGGTTTCCGGCAGGCTCATTGATATATTCACGTGCATGAGCAAACTGAAGGACAAGAAGAAGTATTCCAGGTATTCATACAGACCAACGCAATCGTCTTAGGCAACCCCCATACTCGGGGAAAGGCCAACATGAATCACCCCCCAGAAGAATCTTTCTGCCTCCACTGACTATAAAGGCAGGCAGAGAAAATCAGGCTCACTCGGCTGAATTTTGCCCTTCCAAAAGCCCAATGCATGAGGTTCCTCAGGGAACACAAAAACACAGGGAAAACACAGGAAAGTGGAAAAGGAGCAGGAAGCCTCCGTTCATGTATAAGTTGATAGTCACAGCTCCTCCCAAGTACTGCTCCTCATTTTCCTCCCCACAGCCCCTTGCCAAGCTTCTGGCTGCTATTGCTGCTCAATCCTGCTCTGTCTGCGTGTTTAAGGGTCACCGCGGAGTAGCAGGTTACAATATGTTTGGCACAATCTGAAGTAGGTGGGGGTCACACCATCAGACTGCCGTTTTCGTAGAATTTCAAAACAGCCAAAAATAAGTAAAAGTAGCATTTGGGGAAGTTTTTGCCATATGGTTACATGAGCAAATTTTAAACATATGGGCTATCAAATGCATTCAAGATGTGTTAAAGCACAGTTAGTGATCCCCAGTTAGGTATTACATAAGATTTCATAAGACTAAGGAGCTAAATGTCCTTTTAGTCTCACAAACAGTTCAGAGGTACTTCATCCACAAAAGAAAATTTGGAAGCTGCCTCATTTAAAGGGCATCTATTAATTTATTGTCTGGGATTTTTGAACAGTAACTCACTCACCTTTGGGATTTTTTGTCTTTGGTCCTGGTCCTAAATAATATCAATTTGCTACTAAAGGAAAAAACAATCAAAATACATATTTAATTTAACTTCATACAGAACATACAGGAGAGTTTGTTTATCCATCCTCTCTTAAAAATGAAAGCTATCGTAGGTATTGTTGATTATATTCCCCCACTGGGAGACAGAAATAAACCTGAACGCAGAAACTTAAATCACCACTTGCAATTTCCTAAAACAAAACAAAAACTGAAAGAAGTGTTGCGTCTTCTCTTTTTATAGCAATATTCAATGCAAAAATGACAACGACTGCAATTCATAACTATGAATAAGTAAGAGGTGATAGTAGATCTCTCGTAACGCCAAAGAATTTGTTATATAAAACCGTAACATTTTTTCCTCTGAGAACCAAAGTGCCTCCTATTATCTTAAGCACCGCAGTGAATCACACAAAGTGATTAGCCTGAAAGTTGAAACTAATGGGCGGCTTGTAAGAGCACAACCCTGGCTCGTATACCGCCATCCCCGATAGAGACGGTCATCTTAACTTATGCAACAGATTTTCACCAAGGCAGCTGCAAGCTGGCAAAGCAAATTTAATACCATCTGGAGATGGTGAACAACTTCTGCGGGCAAGCCGGAGTGATTTCCAGCACTCCCTTGCTCGGAGAAGCTGCTTAGCCTTGGTGCTTATTCAGAAGAAACATGTTTTTCTTTTCAGTTTCGGCCCTGTCACTTTCTTCAGCTTTGCCTTTCTCCTAGGACTTGCTGTCGATGCCTGGCAGCGGTGAACACATCTTCTGCTATAATAGATGTCATCCTCGCCCTTCAGCTCAGCTCAACTCCAAGCGCTTCCTATGATCACTTCCAAAATGTCACCTACGGTGTTTATGTCAGCACTAGTAAATCAAAGGATGACAAAAATCTGAATTTCTTCTCCAAAAGTGCGCCTGAGATTCCCCAGCGGCACTATTGGCAATCTGATTCTGCCGACGCGACCACGGCAAGCACGCCTTTCCCGTAGATGCTCCGGATAAAACAGTGTTCCCCTTCCGCTTCCTCCCATCGAAGCGCAAGCAGAAGAGAGCGCTGCAGAAGCGTTCGGGGCGGTGTCATGCTTGGCGCTGCCTTCACGGTGATTTAAAGTAATAAATTGCGGTGGCAGGGCATTCCTAGCCGACGGCCGGTTTCCCAAGTTTCTCCGAGGGGGCGGCACGAGCTGCCGGACTGTGCGCACAGCCGGGTTGGAAGCAGCCAGCTTCCCAAGGGCAGAGCCCCTCCGCAGGCTGAGCAGCGGAGCAAAGCGAGGATTAAACCATCGCCCTGGGTCTGCCCTGGGTCCGGAGCTCAAGGGTTTTTCCGCAAGCGCGGCGCGGTTCCTGCCGGGTTATCTTCCCCGGGGAGAACAGCTGGGGCTCGCTATGCTTTGGCGAAGCGTTGCTTTGCAAGGCTCATTAGCGCTCACCGAGAGCGCGCGGAAGTCGGGTGCTCGCCTCCGACAAACTGCTCGCGGGCGTTCGGAGGCCCCGCGCCAGGTCCCGCCAGCCCGGGCGGCCGCCGAAGCCCGAAGCAGCCCGGCTCGGCGTTGCAGCCGAGGCGCCGCAGCACTCTCGCGAAGCATAACTAGCATAACATAAACATAGCATAACTATATAACTAGTTATAGTATAACTGTCACTGGTGCGGGCTGCACTGGCAAAAAGAGGCGAGACCTCTTCTTTGCTTTGCCCTTTAGTCCTTTAACGCATCCTGCTCTCTCTCTGCCTATTTTTGCACGTGCCCAGCGCGCAGCAGGTTAATAACAATTAGCGATCGCGGCTGCGACACCGTCGCCCGGGGCTCCCGGCCGGGCACCCTCACCGGGGCACATCGGCAGGCAGAAACGGAGCGCGGACAAAAAGCCTCACGGCAGGATGAACCGTGTCCCATATTTTTTTGAATCTGCTTCGTGTTATAAATCACCCATGAAGGTGATAAATGTGCGCACTTAAAACAAAACACGGGCTCTGCTCAACGGGGCATATTCAGCACAACATTGCATTGCAACGGGGCAATTCAGCATAACCAAGCAGCCCGAGGGCCGCTGAGCTAAAATAAGCGTATTGCTCTTACCGGCGCTTCGTGCGGTCTAGATGAGCGCACGGCAGCAGGATTTCCTAACCCGCCGCTCCGTTTCTGCTCCACCCTGCGACGTCTCTCTGCCAGGCTGGCTTGAATAAACGCGCAGAGCAAACCGCTCGGCAGGCACCGCGCACGCGGATGGAGCCGCTGTGTTCGGCATGCAAGACGGGCCCCGCAAACGGACACCGCAGAGCTTATGCCAGGCAGTGAGCGACAGTCGTCCGTCCGTTACGTGGACTGGAAAGCTGCATTTTCCAGGCAAGATAATCATCGGATTCTGCGTGGTGCTGTTTGGTTTCTGTATTCTATTTATTTCAACAAGATTTTCCCTGTATCAAAGTCTTTGCTAATGGACAGTTCTCCGTGCTGCCCTTTTTTAACACCTTACCTGCTCTGCAGAGGTTTGAAACTGCACAACGAACTTTACTGAATTAAACCTTAGCTGTAAAGTAAGCAAGTCTTATTACACCCAATTTAACAGTTGGGTAAACTTACATATTGGGGACGTTTAAATGACTTTCTGCAGCGTGGCAGAGTGCGTGGGTGAAGGCGCGGAGCCTAGAAAAGCCAGGCTCTAGGTCGCTCGCGCCAGGCTCCGCTTCGAGAAAGCAAATTTATTAAGCACGTGGTTAATGCTGAGCCTATGAGCAAGGGAGCATTAAGCCGCTGCAGAGCTCCACAGAACTTGCAGGAAAGCTGCAGTGCAGCAAGCAGTGCGATTAAAGAGTAATACTGCTACGAGGAGCATGACAGATTCTGGTTTGCAAAGTCCAAATGGCCCTTGCAGGCCCCAAGCAGCAGCTTCCGAGAGCTGGAGGAGCTGCATGAACTGGGATTTCGGTGGCAGCCACCCCAGGATTCGGTGTCCTTTAAAGAGCGTCGGTCTTGGGAGTTCAGCTAGCTGATCCGGTGTAACCGGCGGTGAAGAAGGTGCTTGGAGATGACGGCTGTGCAGCTCTGGAGGGAAGAGCACAGGGACTTATTTTGCCCTATTTCCCTCACTGCAGGCCTATTGAAATTCCAACTTTTGCCTTACCATCCTTTCTAATTACATTATTATTCATCTGTAAACAGATGCATTCCCCTTTCTAACTACCTCATTCCTCTTCTTAGTTTCATTCGGCAGTGCTGTAGACCTTTTTCAGGTCCCAGACCTTTTTCACATCCCACATCATGGAAGTTTCTATTATGTTACAAACACTGGATTTCCATTATTGGCAGAATGAAGCAGGAAGAAGTGGCGGTGGTTGAAAGAAGAGATTTTGTTTTGGTAATAACCAAGGCAGATGACGAACCACGGAGGGAATTGCACTACATGTAGCTGCTACAATAGAGGGAGGAGGCGACAGAGCGGCGTAACATATGATTTTCAGGTTTTGGGGGACAGAGTTGTAAACTGCAAAGTTTGGAAGCAGAACCTGCAGGCTGGTTAGAGAGGCAGCGGAGGAAAACAGCCTGCGATGCAAAGCTTTAAGCCCAGCACTCGTTATTCCCATCGCCTTCAACCCAGATTAGTCCAAAACCATGATACTGAGTCGCTGCTGTGCTTGGGAACTCCTTGAGATGAGACATTGTTCTTCAGCTTAACCGGGAATTTACCGCCCGTACACACAGCGCTTCTGGAGCCATGCTCTCACACCTCATTTTAGCAATAATTAATAACTTACAAATTTGGGGAAACAAGAACTAATTAAGCACTAAGAGAAGGGAGGCCACTGTAGGCAATACCAGGTCAGACTAAAAAGGATTTGGGACTTGGTAACAAATTTCTCCTTCAAAACTTCCCCTGTACGCCGACCCCCAGCCCACCTCTCATCCATAACGCGCTTGAAAGGAGGTCGTGGCCCTGGAGCAGCGCGGGTTCCCTCTGGCCGTAGCTTACTTTTGCCAACCTAATTGAGTTTTTGTGCTGAAAATACATTTCTTCCGGAGGAACAAGAAAAGGGTAGGACAAATCCTGGCTGCCTTCCAGGAAGCTATAGTCATTTCAACATCATCCCGAGATTTAGACCCTAAAATGAATTATAAATGGACCAATTTCATACTGCTTAATGGAGGCTTGTACAAGGCAGACTGGGGACTCCAGGTCTCGTGCCAGCTGGGACAGGAGCCGTCAAGGTACTGTGCATTTTATAACTCAGGAAATAGCTCATCTGGGATGGCTTATCACCTAATTCAAGGTGCCCATAAGCCGGATACTCCTCTTATTTACACCGGCATCAACCCCAAATACATCCACTAAAGCACGGGAAGCGAAGGAGGGAAAGGAGAAGGGACAAGAAAAGCAGGTCGCAGCAAGGCTCCCGCTGCTCTGCGCAGTGCAGCTGGGGCAAACCCTGCTCTGAGTTTTCCTTAAATCCAAATGCGGCTGCCACATTACAACTTTCTCAATGTGTATTACATAGTGACAAAGAAATGAGCTGTATTTCACCACGTGAATTTTACAACCAGAAAAATCGAGCGCTAATGTGCGTGCCGGCACCGCTGCAATTTCCTCTGCGCTCTGGTCTCCGCAGCATATGGTCTGATGGTGCTATTCCATTTTCCGTCCCTGGGAGAGCAGTTTGAAACAGAGAGAAATAGCATGCTACATTTGAGTTTATGGGGTATTAAAAGGGCTACAGCGAATGGTAGCCAAGGCACCGAGATGAATTATTTATAGAGCAATTGCACTTTCTCCTGAACTACCCTTCAGACAGGTCAGGCCTTGGACATACACGTTAAGGCCTTGTTAAACCCAAACAAGAGGTCAGGGCTGTATCAGACGGTGTGGACACCCTAGTACTACTTTAAACCGTGTTCAGCTAAAATTCCTTCAAAAGCAGCACTCTGCAAATGAAGTCACTAGGTACTGAGGCTGGAGACAGACACAGATTTTAAGGAAACCTCTTTTCATCTGATTTTCCCCTTTTTTGGGTGGGATGTCCTAAGTACCATGATCTAAGGCGAGGATCTGTATATTTTCAAAACTTTAGGACAAAAACAGACTCCAATTCTTTCCCTGGAAATGCCGACAATAAGAGTTAGCCAAGGGATCTCTTATAGCTCAAGTACCAGCGAGGCACCAAAAAATGGAACCAGCTCTGCACTGCAGAGAGCTGCAGTGCTTTGCTGCATTATTTTTATTTTGTTATGAGGTAGACCTTGGGGCTCGCAGCAATAAGCGCCCCACATCAGCCCTCCAAGGCTGGCAGCGAAGCTCCTACACGAGAGGAGGTTCCCATAACCGATGCAGAACCAGGCACCGCTCCTCTCGACTCACCGCCGAGCCCTTTTTCTTGCGGGGGCGAAGTTTGCTTTGAGCAGGCTGGCGAAAAGAGCAAAAGCTGTCAGGCGAGCAAATTAACCAGGGAGCTCTGCGACAAAGATGCCATGGAAAAGGGACCAGAGCTGACCCTACAGCACCTCCGCTGCCCTCCTTCCCGTCGAGCCCCAAGACGTCCTGCACGAGGACTCGGCACAGCGCCTCGGTGCAACCCGGCCCCTGCGGCGCGGGAACGGGCACCCGCCGTCCTCGGCAGAGCCGGCCGCTGCCGGGCCTGAGAGCCTGTGCAGCAGAAACACTCTCCCAGCAGGAAACTAATGAGTACATATTTTTATGAGACTTGATAGCACATTAATTGATTTTATTGCGATTTATGGTATTTGCATAATGATGTGAGTCAATATGAAGATGATAGTGAAGCAGGAGGTTATAAAAAGCATCTCAGAGTCTTGTTCTCAAGGAGCTGAATCCAACCCCAGGATTTTTATCATTTCGGTTCTCTTATTTTTGGTAATGCAATTGTTTTGCATAACTTCCTGAAGGCAAGGGGCAGCATTCTGGCAATATGCTGACCGGCAACAGCATCTGACACTGCTGCCTAGAAAATACCTGATGCCACCAACTGATTGGATTAAATCTCCAATTACAGGATTTTTAAACCAAGAAATCAAATTTGCAAAGTTAAATCCCCCTGTTCAAGGGCTTCTCTGTCAAACCAACAATATCACTTAGCTAATAGTCACAGCGAAGGTGCCACTTATTTAGGCCAACTCGTTGCTTTGCTCGTTTTTATTTGCTTTCCATCTCTATGTGGTGGCAGCAGGCTGCGCTGTCTCCCAAGCCTGGACACATCCAGGGGGATTGCTCCTCTTGGAGACAGCAGCCCACTGAATACTGGTTTGTGGGACAGGATCCAGAAGAGGTAGGAAGGTCTAGAAAAGGTGATATAATAACTAACAGGCTAGGTCTTTAGCGATCAAACTCACGGAGTGCTTCCAGGCCACATCACACCTCAGTGATTGCTTTTGAATATCAGTAATTGAAGTAATAAGCACAAAGGGAGAGGTAGGAATTAATCATTCTAAATCAAATCCAAAGAGTTGTTTGTTTATTCAAACTCTTACATCCTGTTTTGGTAGCTAGAATATGGCATTCTCCAAAAACAAAAGAAGCAAAACCCACTATTTTATAGCAGAGTTCTTTTTTAGTACCTCGGTAACCGGAATGATGCCCAAGGAAAAACACACGAGATCACTAATAAGCGGTTATCTCTGACGGCGAAATATCGTGTTACCACTTTGCCCAGGACTGCAACGACATCAGCTGGGGGGGGGGGGGGGAAGGTGTGCAAAGGCACCCAGCGAGTCTTCACGGTACCTGTGGGTGGGAGGAGAGGGACACCTCGTAACCTCGTCGCTGGGTGTGCATCGGGGGCTACCGAACCTGCAGGACGCAATTTCCCATTCCTTTCCTCTGCAAGAAGAGAGGAGACAGAAAACCACCTTGAAGGAAGGTCTGGACCTTCTCTTTCAGTTGACAACCCAGAAGCACTTTTAATTTGATTATTCTCCCAGCACCCATGTGACCTAAGAGAGTTGCATTATACTCATTTTACAGATGAAAAGTGCAGGGACAATAAAATAAAGCGACGCTTTACCCCAAGCCTGACTGAAGTTGGATCATTTGGCAGCAGGGTAGCCAGGATAGAAAGCAGAAACACGGGCAGGCAGGAAGGGAGGGGAAATGCAGCCGGCATCGCTGGGACGGGAGCACTTCTCCTTCCTCCCCCTTGGAGCGACGGGAGACTCCAGCCGTTACGTGCTCCGACTGGGTGTGCTGGTGCTCTGCAAGATAAAATTACATCCGCAGATGGTCTAGACAAAAAACACAGCTAATTTTAGCTTAGACAGAACCTCGTGCATATATCTAGGGAAATAAAATCAGAGGCACTTTATGTACCTCCTAAATTATCAAGAGCTTACTCCATAAATAAATATCAGTCAAAACCTAATCTTATGTTTGATGCGATGCAGTTTAGTATTAACTATTTTCATGAAACACGACAAGTAGCAAAAAAGTGTATTTCTTTCCATACATCTACATAGACACATTTAGAGCTGGGTATTTTTTGTCTAGCTTGTAAAATCCCATTATCACACAGTAATGTGTCCCTGGTACCCTTTATAGATTATTTTTCTCCTTTTCCAATTCAGTTAAATAATTAGTGGTAATTGCCCTAAGCAAATGGTTACCAAGCAATCCAATACTGTCAGCAAGCAATTTGCGCTTTTGAGATGTCCTTGTCTTCACACGTTTGTGTTGGTGGCATTCACAGGACAAGACCCCGCATGGACACCTACGGCACGGCACACAGACTCGTGGGTGCACCTAGAAAGAGAGTTTGCATCAGTGCCTATGTATTTGGGGGCGGGTGCCACTGGGGAAAATAATTCATAAAGGTCACGAGCAGTTCTCCGAGGTGCGTTTTCCACATGCCTAAACACCCAGTGATCTCCACCAAGAGCACCGCGGACCTTCTGGCATGTGCAGACAAGTGCTAGCAATGGTCCTTGGTAAGAGGGCAGAAAAGCCCGTGCTCTTGGGAACTGGGTCTAAAATCAACGTCTGTAAGAGAGCATCTCCATAAAGTATGAGAAAGAGGAGCTTGGGAAGAGGGAGACCTCTAAGCCAACGGAGCGCAAAGCCCAACCTGTGTTACCGCAGCCCCAGGGCAGATGCAGACAGCAGCCCATCGGCGAGGCAGTCCCACAGCACGGATATTCATGATGACGCTTGGCTCCATCCACGGCCAGGTAACCACCCGTGGCCAACTCTGGAGTAAAACATGTCCTAAGAAGCCTCTTGTGACCCTCAGCTTTGGGCAGGCAGCAGAGCCCGCCTGGATGAGCCCTGTGAGTTTTGGGCCGGAGACCATGATGGACGGAAACCCCGTAAAGCTGCAGAGGCAGCTGAGATGACGCAAAGGTACAAAATAAATCATCTTGTGATTTTACTGTGGTGGGAGAACCGTTCCCACTGGTGGATGGACCAAACTAGCCAGGAGGAGATGTTTCACGTCCTTCAGCCCCAGCAGCTGCTGAATTTTCCGAAACAGCCTTGGAAGTTTCCAGCCTGCATACTTATATCTCAAAAATATCAGATTCCCTGTTAATAATTGAAAAGACAGTGCTGTGATTCTCTGCTGGGTATGTATCTCTGAGTCTGAAAATTTTTGTTTTAGCATTTTATAGTACTCCCGTACGCTAAGAATAAAAACAAATCAGGATCTTTCAGTGAGAGAGTCCAAATGTGCTGCGCTCGCTGCGAGCGGCCTGAGCAACCGAGATGCGGCGCGTGCAAACAAAACCCGAGATTTATTACAACTGCAGCGCTGCGATTCTGGGTGAGGTGTGACAGCTTCCTTGTCACCCAGCACAGAAGCGGCTCCGTTAGTCGCTGTAAAGTGCCCAAATATTCACTGTAGGATATCTGAGCTCTCCAAGCCTGCTCCTTGAGGTAACAACGAAAAAATAATGCTAAACATTATCAAGTGTTTATGCCTTTGGGCACAATGCAGGAAATTCAGGCTTACCTTGACTACCTCTTCTCTGGGATTAATTATTTTTATTATGGATGTTGATCTTCAAGATTGCACTTAGCAGTCAATGGGTGTGAATGGTAAGTGCAGTCTGTTACGCTCCAGACGGAAGGCAATTCGCAGCCTTTACACAGCCGTACGCAGAATAATAATATTGCTTACATTATTCAGTACCTTTCGTATGAGGAATTCAAAGCTCTTCACAAACAGTAACTCTTAAAAATCCCTCCAGTGGGATATTTTACCTTCCCTTTACAAATAGGCAAAAAGTGAGGCAAAAGCTGCACTCAAGTTCTTTGGCCAGGGCTGTAGAAGGTGACGGTACCAGGGACATGATTGCAAGCTGTGCTCCCATATTGTGGCTCAGGCTCCCAAGCCTGCTTTTAAAACAGTTTATCTTTCTTTTATCACTATCATTTTATTACTTAACTCCTCCATGCTATTCAGCTAATTTCATGATCACTTTTCCCAGGAGTGCAAAATCTCCATTTCATACAACATATTTTATTAGTTTACTAAAACATATTAGCACTATCCGTACGTAAATAACATGGATTTTCAACACTGCCTTGTGATACTCTAATTTCTGTTTTGACCCTTCAACTCTTCAGAGATGAACATCAAAATCTTCTGAATAAATTATCGTTTTTATAACAAAGATGTGACTAATATAATTCTAGTCAATTTAGAATATCCTGAAGTATTACTCATGGCACTGCTGCTGGATAAAAATAATTGTTCAAATAATTTCATACTTCAGCACAGTGATATCTCTGTGATGCATCATCCTGGATCCACATAATTATAAAGTAAAACTAAAGTGTATTTTGAAAGACCTTTCCCTCATTTCTCATATAGGTAAAAGTCTCATCACTCACGCATGCATGATGCATGTAATTGCAGAAGTGGAATCATAGCACTGCTATTTTGACAGCATATTTCAAGGAATTTTTCATTCGCAGGAAGATTTTTTTTATTTTTTCTTTAAGTAAGCCAAACCTAATATCCCATTATCCACTGCTTCTAGGAATGTACAAAACACTCAGCAACGATTAAGAGATCTCTTCCAGCGTTGCTGTGCCTTTTCCCAAAGCTGAGGTCTGTCTTCTTGGGAGGCCCCGATGGGAACCACCCGGATGAGCGACAAGGCGCCCTGCGCGAGCGCTGGCTGGTATGCCACCCCCAGGGCCAAACAGCTGCAGCACTGAGCGAGAGAGGAAAAAATGCAAGAAGTAGGGAGGGACATTTCCGCAAGGCTCTGAGAGGAAATCCCTGCCAGGTTAATGTTCCTTCCAAAAGTGGGGGCTGAATAGCCGGGCATAGCAATGTCTCTAAAACCCTCAGTTTGGGACAGCTCTTGTGGTTTTTATTGCTTCTGCTGCCCACAGCAAGTCGTTCTGGATTCCCTGAAGCAAAGAGCTGATAGATTTTTATAACCAGACTGAACAAGCAGGAACCCAGCGAGGCCTCACCTGGCTGCGGAGGAGAACTGCGTGACCGCCCTGAGCTGCTCTGCTGGAAAGTAGAAAAGGAAAAGCAGCAGAAGACCTGAATGGCTGAAGGAGATGGCAATGCAAGAGCAGAAATGGGGAAAGAGAGAGTGTTTGCACTGCATTCAAATTGCCAAGGTGCAGATTAAACCCCAGCTTGTGCAATGCGTTTTAAACTCAAGCTTTTGCCCTCCTGGTTGGAGGAGAAAGATTCCCTGTGGTCTTTAAGGTCTGGATTCCCGTCCCTGCCGGAAGATGCCCCAGGTCACACTGGGCTCCTCAAATTAGCTACTCTCCGTTCCGCTGCAATGCCCTTGCCCCCAGGCAGACCGCTGGGTCCCCTTTAGGGCCACAAAACAGGCGTGCGAGGCTGCGGTCTGCCGTGACGCCTGCCCTCCGCGCTGCTGGGCACCGTCAGACCTGCTCTCCCCCCGCGAGCGGTGCAGCCCTCTCTTCCCACCCTTCTTCCTCCCCTTCTGCACACGAGCATGCTCATTCATCATATCTGCCAAAACCTCCCCTTGCAGAAAGACCTTGAACGCACGCACGCTTCCTCTGCTCTGGCCAAGTCCCACGCAACACGGAGCCTCAAAAACCCCGGGGTCACTAAGCAGGGGCAGCTGCCGTAACCCCACCAAGCTCTGGTGAAAATCAAGGCAGAGTTTCCCGCTCCCCACAACGCCAGGCCTAGGCTATGATGCCTGAGAGCCCACCTTTCCGCCAAGCAACCTTGCTTTTGGGCGGCAGAACCACTACGCGTGGTCAGGGGTAGAGACCACCTCATGCTGCTGGGTGATGGCCAAAGCTCTCCAGCAAGGATGGGGTGTGAAAGAGCTTGGAAAAGCAGTGTTCTTGGGACATCAGCCCCTCCTTCACGTTCATTCTTCTTTTTCTTTTTAAAAAAAAAAATCAAAAATTTCATAGAAACACACTTTGAAAGTTTAACTCTGTCCCACTTGCAGATACTCATTTGGATTTGCAAATCTGTCTGAAAACAACTTGCTTCATTTCACAGCTTAATTTTTTTCTGGTACTTTGCGCAGAGGCAATAGCCATTACCTCTCCGGAGGATTCCCGGGGTGCTGCTTTTTGGACGATGCTGGGGGAGAAATGAGGGTGGTGGCACTCCCCCACGCGCAGAGCAAAGAGTTGTGTCTCATGGCAGAACAAGATTTTGCTAAGTCACAGTATAAATATCAAAGGAGACAAAACCCAAGTGGAACCTCTTCAAGGGATCACGCGACCGATCTGCTCAGTGGATGTTGCTATTTCTGTTGGGCCTGGCTGAGAAGAAAAGGTCCAAATCCTTTGAAATTATCAATACATATGTACACACGGAGGATAATATCGGTTATCTATCTAACAGAGCCACCGATCCAGATAGATAGGCATTATCAACTATTCAGCACATAAGGCACAGAAAGTGGGCATTATTTCTTGCTGATAGGCATTTTACAGTTATATGTCAAATCTCTCTTTTGGATTTCAGCAAAATCTTATCAAAATAAATAAGTCATTTGTATGCAGAATCATATAAACACTCTCCACTCTGTCTCTGTCTTCCTGCGAAACCGGCAGGCTACACTTGCCTCTCAGTTACCTGGGTAAACAGATTGCTAATATAACCAATATACGTGATAATATTCCAAAAGTATCATTTTACAAAAGGGCAAAATTATTTGACCCAAACAATTCCCAATATGCTTTATGTGTTACTGCTGACAGAAATCTCTCCTGCCTCTCAGTTTAGCATAAATGAAAAAACAACCACAACAAAGCCCTTTAAAATATGTGCAATACAAAAAAAAAAAAAAAAAGGCAAATCTCCAGAAATTATTTTCTCATTGGCATGAGCAATTTTGAATTCATCACAAGTCTGAGAATTTCTAGTTCTCAGATCAGAAACTGTTCTGTGGCTGAGCCAGAGGTAGCTGGAAACGTCGCTGCCATAGCTGAAGCTTGATGTGTCGTACCAATTCCCAGCTCATGAAGCACTAAGAGGGAGATCTGCAGAAGTATTTAGGTGCCTAAAAATGAAGGTAGGCACCCCATGTGAGCAAACTGCTCACCATGTTCTCATCTTCTCCATCTCCTGCCAGCCCACCCCTTGCAGCACTTCTGCGATGGTCTTCAGCCTGGTGATGACCTCCATGCCCAGCTCAACGTAACCCACATCTTTTCTGGTGCCTAACATCCGCTAACATCGCTCTGCCATCCCTCTGGAGGCTGGTGGTGTGCAGCACACCCAGTGGCTCAGTTATGGTTCAGCAGAACTGTTACAACATCCATGCTCACAAAGAAAAGGTAGGAACACATTCGAACCACAAGCCAAGACTTGCAGATGTAAGATTTAGACAGGTCCCCAATGACGTGCGTTACACATAAGCATGATCAAAAAAGCAAAAAATAATTTTCTAGCAAAGCATTGCAGCAGGAGAAGACCGTAGGGCCGTGCACATCCATCTCACTTCATTCACCAGCGTGCACCATAGTGCTGGCATTAAGTTACTTCCTCTCCTTTTCAGTGCACAAAGTTCTGCAAACGAATCAGCTCCCTGGGGATTTAATAGGGTGTGGAAGCACCATCAGCACACCTCCTTGTTTGCTGAAGAACCGAATACCCCTTTGATATTGCAGGTTTCCCTTAAGAGCTCTTTGGCTGGGAGATTTCAGGTCAAGTTTGCTGCTAATGGCAAGAACGGATCTCTGTGACATTCCCAAGGTCTCCCGGGGGCCCGGAGCTGTTGCAAAGCATCATTGCTCCCGCTGCCCACAGCTGCCCTGACACAGCCGTTCTGAGTACTGCGCTGTGCTCTTCAGACTACCTAATCCACCTTTCTACATCTTTTGATGACACCTTTGGGGGACATTCAAGACCACTCATCACTGCATACCTGGATGTTCAGCATCATCAGCCCATTAGAGTCGGTCCTTCAACTGCACGGCTCGGAGACAAAGCTGAAAAACATGAGAGTGGCAGATATCCCACACAGTACCAGAGCTTTATCATCTCTACAAAAGATGACCTGAAAGGCCACTGCTGTTGCAAAATGGAAAGCCTTGAAGATATTTGCTGTATTCATGGGTCATCAACTCCCATAGGCACGTTGTTAAAGGGCTCTGCAGACTGACAACACCTCAATCTCCTGACCAGGGAATGGGAACTCATTTTGCTTCATCCACAGATAGGCAGGCAGCCTTAGCGAGTTAAAATGGCCGGGGACCTCGGCTTTGCTTCCCATCACCCAGCTGTGCTAGCCGCACATCGCCTCTGAAGCAGTCCTGCCCCGCCGGCTGCTCTGCAGCCCCGGCTCCTCCGTGTGCACCCAGAGTCACCCACGGAAGGGGACTCCAGCGGGGCACACGACTCCTGCAGATCCCCCCGCAGCTTCGGGTGCCAGCCACCCTCAGGGAAAGTCTGTCCAAGTCTTTCCCAGGAATTATGTACTTGAGGGATAGTCCTGAAAATACTTACTATGGACTAAATGTCTCGTTATCGGTGTCAGTTAAGAGCTGACAAGCAACAAGCCCAGAGCGACTGTGTGCGGAGAGCCCTGCAGATGAAACCTGTATCAAGGCGAAGCATGCTTAACCTTCCCTTTCCATACCCTGCAGGCTCTGCCGAGACAAATTTGTACATGCTTCATTTTCATTAAGAAAATCAATATGTATGCACTTGCACATGTACTACTACAAATCAGTTTTTTTTTTAAAAAAAAAGCAAGCAATGTGTGAATCTCTCCCCAGAAATGTACTCTGGGAAAATATTTTCACTGTCCGCATTTTTCTGAAGTTATTAAGCCATCCAAGATTTCTGGTTGACGTATTCAAATTTATGTGCTAAACATAGACAGTTCAGTCCAGTTTTATGTTCAAATAAGTGGCCTAATCTTTTAAATGTTAAAACCGAGAGATCTTAGAGTTACATTAAAGGGTAATAATATTTAAGGAGAAAATGGTTTCTTTTAGCATTTTTTATCATTGTTGTAAGCATTCTGCAGAAAGGTTTTCTCGTCCTTGGGAAAATCAAATTTAATAAACCATAATATCACTAATTTGTCTAGGTTTCTAATGAGGCTGCTCTGAAAAGCTTAGTCCTTTATTCTTGCATTTTCTTAGAGAAACGAACTTTGTTCTCATCCAACCTTCTTTGCTGGGATCTTTCATCTGCTGTTCAACTATTTGTGAGCTTTTCAGCCAATTTCATAAGCCGCAGTACAGAAGTTGCCAGATCAAAACGTGCTGCATTATCACCTCCAATTAAGCAATCAGGCTGAGCGAATTCGCCAGGGAATGGGAGCATGTTCCTTTGGGCATCATTTTTCTCTCCATCTTGTCTTTTTTTCCTGTGCCTTCGGCACTGCCAACCCAACGCAGGGATTCTCCTCCATGCTCTGGCTATCGGCAAAGGTCCCCAGCCACCCGGTCACTGCAGCTTCCCATCCCTCTGGTCACCGGCGGCGATGTCGGGGCAGATCCAGAGCCGGAACAACCCACCAGACGATCCAATATTCTCATCCATGACAGCCTGAAAAAGCAGAAACATCTCAGTTGTAAAATGGCCTTCAGAAGGGATCCAGTTAGGGATGCCAAGAGTGCCTGGATCTGATTCCTGGCGTTTCATCCCACATGGACGCTCCCCAAAGTTATTCCTTCAAAACTAGCTCCTCCAGCCAGGGAACAGGAACCAAGGGGTCCAGCTCTCCATGGGCTTTGTGGACGCTTCATCACCACCTTTCCCACAGGAAGGGAACATGTGGCTGCAGGTTCCCCATAACTCCTTGGAGCAAGGGTGTAAATCACACTCTGACCCCAAACCCTTCATCAGACTGAGCTAGGCAAGCAGAGGGGAAGCACCACGGGACGGCGCCCAGGGCCGGGCACCGCTGCTGCACCCCGCGCCTTCCCTTCCTTCCTAGCAGCTTTTCTTAATGTAGCAGAGCTTGTTTTCGCAAAATTTCTAAAAAGCCGGCTGAAGCACCATTCACGCTCCAAAGCTGCCTCTCTCCATCAAGGCTTCTTGGACTAAGCACAACGATATAACAAACATCAGCCATTAATAATTGAGAAAAACTCCTTCCCCGTGTGTTATTTTTCATCAGAATGATGTGTTATTAGTTTATAGATATATATATTTTTAGCTGAAAGCTTTTTTGGCAGCAATCTGGCCTTCACAATAATGGACTTTACTGTATGTAAAGCCTTGGAAAAATGATGTTTGCGAGAGGGGCTCAATAGCGAAGGAGCCTGGGTGGGAGCGGGACCTGGCTTGGCGCTGAAATGGAAGAATAGTGCCATCTTTCGGGCTCGTGGGCTATTCCAGCCTTGCGGCCCGGCACCGCAAGCAGTTTGTCTCCTCAACGGCTGCATTTAGATCTAGCTATTGATGTCTCAGAAAGTCTTATTTTTCCTAAAACCACAATGATTTCTAGATTCAGCATGTCCGGAAAGGAAAGACCATCCATCCTAGAGGTCAGTCCTCTGCTCTTCGTTCTCCCTGGCGTGCCCAGCTGCAATGACGCTTATATCTTACACATACACTCGCACAAATACTTTAAAAAGCATTGCAATAACAGAATAGCAGACTTTTTCCCTGGGATCTCAATTGACCAAGATTCCGGATGCAAACCAAAAGGGCAAATACCACGAGTGTTTACCAGCTTGTAAAGTCTTCCAGTGGCTTCACAGGGGATTTCAGCAAGGAAGTTTTTAACAACAGCAAGGGAACTTAAAAATAATTTCCTCTTAGTTTTTAAGAAATGTTTCCTTTTTATGCCATGAAATTGCCAGTTCGCTCATGGAGCGCTCCAGAAAAATGAGAGTAGGTCAAACTAGAAGCTTTAATGCTAAAAATAAAGAAGCAATTCTTATTTGTTTTGTAATTAAAGGGACTTGGAGGGTGGAGAATCGCAGGAGCGCTCACAGCTATTTCCCTTCTTTTTAGGTCGGGTCACCTTTCCCTGAATTGCTTCCTCTAAAAAGCAATTGCGCTTGTTTACTGTTTTGTGCCCGCTCTTGATTCATGGTTTGAGTTCCCTCTCACGCTAAGCCCAGACGGGAGCACTTTCCTCCGCAGCCCATCCGTCAGCCCGGCCAGGGGCTCTGCAGGCTTTGGGATAGTAGCAGCAACCCGGCGTTTGCCCATCACCGGGGTATCGAGCCATTTCCCCCCCGAAATCCGCCGCTGCCGCCCTGGCCCCGCTCCTCGCTCCTCCTTCCCCAGACACGGGCTGCGGGGGGTTTGCAGCTGCCGGTTTCCAGGCACGGGCTGACAAATCGCCAGGATGAATCCCAGCGCACGGCTCCGGAAACCAGGCACGAGAGCTCGAGCCTCAGCTTCGGTCCATCGCGGAGCGGGTGAGGACGGCAGCGACGTGCAGACCCGGCTCCGCCGCCTCGGCGCGACACGGGGCAGCGGCACAGCTCTCGTCCATCCTGGAAGCCTAACCCTACTTTTTAATCAGTATTTTTGCCCGTACCTTCACCTTTCCTCTTGCGGTCACGCAAACGAGACTCTCCAGACACCCTGGTTTTATCCTGTAAAACTGACTTATTGGAACAGTTTGGCAAAGGTTTATCTCACTGCAAAAAGGAGACGCGATGGGAGGCTGATGTGCTTTCCCTAGCGCAATGAAGGTTATCCCACAGCACTAGATTTCCTAATGTTTAATTACGAGAGAATCTTAGGGAAAAAAAAAACCCTCTAGTTTTGTTGCACAGCCGGGAGCTACTTGCCGCCCAGGACACGCCGCAGGTGCGCCAGCATCCCAGGCACGTCCCGCAATCAAGGCCCCGAGTTATCAACTTCAAGTTGACATCGGGCAGTCTATTAAACGCTGCCGCGGGCAAGACGCCTTCGACATTGCGCGGGCGCACAGGCAGAGCACCCGAACGGACGACCGAACCCCGCGGCGCTGCAAACACACCTCTGGCTCCAAGAGCGGGCGAAGCCCCATCCCGCCGAGTCAGCAAAGGCGACGGAGAGCGGCCACCCGGGAAAACCGCGGGGCTCGGAGGCAGGTGACATCCAGGCAAGGGCTGCAGGAATCCGAACGAATAAATATGCTTCGAGTTCTGGAGATAAACAGCTGCCTGGAGATGCAGCTTGAGGACAAGGCGAGTTAAGGACGAAAGCCAGCCCGTATCCAGCAGCGCCCTTCCGTGTGCTGTGCTCTTCCGACACGGGTTAACAGTTCGCATCCCGCGGGGAAGAAAGACACAGCGCAAATGCATATTTATTGCAGCCGCGCTGAAACCAGCGTGCATTAATTCAGCCACAAAACGTCCAGCGGGATCTTCCGCTGAACTGAGCAAGGCCGGGAAAACCGACCCCAAAGGCTTCGGGTTTTGCTGCGAGGAGCGAGGGCCACGAGCTCGCTGTCGCTCCCGGCCCGGCGGAGGGAGGCTTCCTGCGGCATGAGCCTCCGGAAACGCCGGAGCCGTCGGCGCTCCGGAGGGGCCACGCGCCCTCCTCACCCGCCCTGGCTCCCCCGATTCAACCCCCAGACTCTTCCCTTTCGGCACCGCTTAGGTCATTTTGGGGCATCACGGTTAGTTTGGCTGTTTGCGGTGCGTGTTTGCTTTGCCGTTTGCGCACGCACAAGCCCACGTGGGGAATTTCCTTTGCCCTTGGAGACATCAGGACCAGCGGAGCAATCAAGCTTTAAAGCGAGCGGGAGCGTTTGCACAGGCATCGCCGGGGTACGGAGCCGGCTTCCGCAGCGTTTGTCCTGTAAAGGCTCTAAAAGGACATTGCGCTTCTTTAACTAGTGCTACAACGCTAAAGCCCATCACTGCTGACACCAGACCTTCCTACCTGTAACGACTGTCACCTGCCAGCTCTGCCCAGGGCCTGGTCGGCTCCCTTAACCTTCACTTCCTCACAGCTAGGAAAAGGGATATTTAAATTGCTCCCTAGGCATTTGGTTCCCAAAGGCTTGAAGCTTCAAAAACGCTGTTAGCTTACGAGAAAACAGAAACCAGAAAAACTAAAATGCAAAAAGGCAGAGAGGAAAACCAAGCTGCAGCAATAATTTAATCATTTTAAATATTGCACTGTTTATTTGTTCTCTGGCTAGACTATGCCCTTTTTTTGGAAAAAAAAATAGTTTTTAGGAGAGGCAGCATTACACTGAATTAAACACATCATCTGGAATAAGTAGTAAACAAGTCCCCTGTAAGCTCTGCACAAACTTATGCCACCAGATCTTTTTGCTTGACTCACCGCTCATCTGAATTTCATAAACACAAATGCAAGAGGTGGGTCTTCTGGGGGATGAAAAAAACACAGATAGGGATCAAATATTGCTCCGATGCATGGCGAATATCATCAGTCTAAGTGGAAAGGAGCTTATGGCAGATCCTGTCCGTAAGGCAAACAAATTCCCTGAAGCTCGCAGAAGATATTGCAATATAAAAGGATTGCATTCCTTGTCCAGGGCTTATTTCTCTAGGAATAGAAAAGAAACCCTTAATAGCCGCCGAGGTCCTCCACCACTTCCGAATCTCGCATTTACAGCTCTCACCCATATGACCACTGACAACTGGCAGCAGGGAATAAACAGTAACATCATTTTGGCCCACACAAGTTCATTTAACTCTCTGCCTCTTAAGTTCGGGAAGCCTCTAACCAGGCAGTAGTTAATGCTGCATCTATGGCTCCTCGCTCGGCTGCCACGGGAATCACGTTCATGTGTTATGCTCTGGTTGTCTTTAAAAAATACATCCTGCTTACAAATAGAAATTTTTAAGAACAGGGTAACATGTCCAAGTGGATTTAAGAACCTTAATTCCTATCCTCAGAAGTGACAAAGTCCTTCAGACCACAAGTATTAGGATGTAGGGAAGCACTGCTGGGGACTAAGGTGCTGCTCGCCTCTCGCCGAGATTGGAGATGGGTGGCCACCAAGGTCGGGTGCTTTTCGGAAACCCGCCGCACACCCCAACGCGCCGGCAGGCGCTTGCCCCTGTTGCACGACATGGCCCTGGAAGGTCGCTCAAGCACGAAGGGTCTTTTTGGACCATCTACGATCCACCTAGTCACACGCGTGGTCATCAGGAGACCCCACCACCGACGTTACACCACTCTTTTCAAAACGATTTTGAATTTTCTCTACTTGTACCTGACAGGTTCCTATAACAACAACAGTCCTGGCACCAGCGGAGTAAAGCAAGGACCGAGCTTTGGGCTGATTTGACGCAGAATTGGGAACTGCAGCTGCCGCATCTTGCCGGCGAGAGCGCACACCGCTGCGCGGCGAGGCGAGCCGGACCACCACGCCGGGACAGAGACCACGCAACAGGCTCAGACTGACACGCTCGAAATTTAGTTCCCCTTTGCTCTAAGTGGGGCTCCTCAGCAGAGCGGTCAGCTTTTACGCTGAAGCGATGTCAGCTATCAGGAGGATTGGCGCTCCTGCTTCCGAAATCCCCCCCAAAGCACAGCAGGTGCCAAGCAGCGGAAGGGCTGTGGGTGACCCAAAACGCGCGATTCGAAGGAGCGTAAGAAATTCTCACGCAACAAGTCACCGCAGAGCAAAGCCAGACCTGAAGGGGGAGTCAGGAGAGCAGGACTTTTGGGACAGAGGCGGGAGCAGGATATTTCCCAGCCCCAGGAACGAGGGGAGGGAGGACTTGGGGCTTGCAACGCACCAGCAAAGGTCACGCAAACCCAACTGCGTTGCAGGATCACGGTGCAAAACCCAGGGCAGCCGATGGGACCTTAAAGGTTCAGCCACAGGCTCCCGCCTACATTTTCACACCGCGCAAAACCCCGCCGTGGTGACGGCGCTGAGATTGCCCGTTTGCACGGGGGCCGCGGTGGGAACGGTGCCGGGGAACGGCGCCGCGGTGAAGCCGGTGCCACCACCACGTCCCTCTGCGGGCAAGCAGGGAACGTACGGCATCGCTCTGCCAGAGCGCTTAACGTTCAAAGGCAGAGCACAGGCACGGTGATGGACTTCCGCGAGTCAGGAAGAGCCGCGGAATCGAAGAATCAGGGTTTCTTCAATTCCTTGCAATAAGCAGAACAACTGCGCTAGGCTCGGTGCTGCTTTCCCGGCGCTCCAGCTGCCCGTCACCACTATCGATGGGAAGAGCTCGAGCATCGGGAAACGCGAGGCGCAAAGCTCCCGCGGCAGCATCGCGCTGCGGCACCGGACCGGCCGCCTTCCTCCTGGCGCGGCGAGAACGGCCGCCCACGGTCGGTCTCAGAAAAACGGGCTGCAGAAATTCGGGAACTCTCTTAGTTTCCGTTGCCGCTATTATTTTTTAAATCGCCGGGTAGCGGGTGACGTGGCTCGTCCCACTCCCCTCGCCGGCCGGTGGCACCTCTCGGTTAAGCGAAGACACAGGAGCACCTTCACGGCAACGAGGAGGCTGAGCAAAACCAGTGGAGATAAGGAGAAACGGCGTCCCCCAGCCCCGCGCTGCTTCTGCACGTCCTTGGTTGTTTGTTTGCTCCTTCTGTTGTCAAACGCGTTGTTGGGGAAAACGTACGGCCTTGTTTAGGAGTCACATCTTCAATTACATTTAATTACCACCGCTGTAAAGGCGAGGGTGACTTCTATTAAATTTAATCGCTTTCCCCTGCAGATGGCAAAGGCGGACGGCAGAGGTGCCTTCGGGCACCGCGGCGGCTCGGCGGGAGCGACAGCCCCTCGCTGAGCCGGGCACGGCACGGACACCCGCAGGACAGACGGACCGCACTGGCACGAGCACCGGGGAGGAAAAGCCAGAAATTCTGCAGGCCTCCAGGTTCCTCCCTGTTATCATTAGTTAGCTGCGATTCAGGGAGAACCGGGAAAATACTGGCCTCTTCCCGGGAGCAGAGTCGTCCGCCGACCCCTTCCTCCGAGCGCGGTTAATTCTGGCACGTGTCGGCTTCGTCCTCCACAGCAAAGCCCAAGTCCGCTGCTCCCGGCGCCTCCCCAGCCCTATCGCGCTGCAGCGCTGTTCAGCACAAGTCCTGTTTACTAATAAATTAGTTTGAGTTTATAATAAACCTGATGGTGCCTAACTGATAGCTCTAAAAAAAAAAAAAAAAAGCCAATTATCTGACACTCAGCTATGATCCTAAAACAGATGTTTGAGTGTATAAAATTATGTTGTGGGGTTGGAAATTGCAGATACAATTACAACCTTCATTTTTATTGCCGTTCATGAGTGTTAAATGCAACTAGATCTACATCTGAAATTCGATTATTACCATTTTTCTTCCTCTCTCCCAAGCCAAGATTGACTTACAAAATTGTCACACTGGTAATTACTCTCCTCCTCTGACGAATACAGAGAAACGAGCAGAAACGTTGGTGGAATCTGTTTAACGTTCATCTCAGACGAATGACATCGACATCTTGCCGGGCTTCCAGGAGCAAAGGGACTGTTGGCTCAGCCGAAAAGAAAGAAGAAGAAAATAAGAGGAAAAAGGTCTTCTATCCTGCAGAAAGGAGGTGACTTGTGGGAAGAGGAGCCGGTGTCTGATCTCTCCCCGCTGCGCCCACCGAGACCCACGGCACGAGCCCGGCCCCGGCAGCGACCAGAGCTGCGCGTTAGACGTGCTTGGGGCTCCTGCCTTTCCTCCCTGCCTTTTTTCTTTTTTTTTTTAATAGTATTTTCTATGGTTTGTGTTTTCAAGCTTTTCTCCCCAGTGACAGCCAGAAACGGACTTTACCTGCTGGAAAAAATAAACGTGATCAGCCCACGCCACCACGTGCGTCAGGACCTGCACGAAAGCCAGGTGATTCCAGGTGACCTGGAGGCGTTAAGCGTGTTAAATACGAAGTTCGGTTAATGCAAGAGGCCACGGACCGCTCCAAAACTGGTCAGTATTAGATCAAACGCGAAGGGTGGGAATGGGCTGCAAGCTGAGGATGGGAGGAGAGGTGCAATATTTTGGGTGCTACCTGTAGGATTTTCACCCCGGTCAGTCCTTACCGGCGCTCTCTTGGCAAGAGATCTGATTTTCCTTCCATAAAACACAACTCCGGCTGCAAAAGCAGGAAGGTGACACGGCGCTGGCTCGGGAATGCCGGGCTCCCTGGCGAGGGAAGCAGGACAGTGCCGGACCCGCGCGAGGCTGGAAGCACCCAGAGGCGGCGGGTGCTGTGTCCGCCGCGGCTCCGGGAGAGCCGGGTGCCGGGACCGGCGCTCGCCCCCGTGCCTGGCCCGGCTGGGGGATCTCGGCGTGTATTCCTCGGAGACACCCGTTAAAAGCGGCTTTAGATAAATAAACAGCGACTCTTCGGGCTGCACCAAATGGCTTTAAAAGCCACTTAAAGAAAAAGGGGCAGAAGAGAAGCCTGGAATCAAACTAACTCGCTAAGCAGGAACGCTCGCTAGTGAAACTGCCTCCTCTTAACTCGATTGTACAAAACGAACTGCTCGCTGCAGCACGGCCATAACGGCACCAGGCTCTGCCATAAAGCTCGAGTGCTGCCTGCTGCCTTCCCGCATTTTTAGTAGCTTGTGCCTGTGTTTCCACGGGGCAGATCCGTGGGAAGGAAAGCGGAGGCTGCCCGTCAGCACGATCGCCCGCCCAGGGACGCGTGGGAAAGAGCTGGGAAGAGGCCGCGGCTCTTACGACGTGGGGCCAATATTATACGTGAAAATGGGTCAAGACGACAGCCCAAGAGGAAAGCTGGATAAAACGCAGGTGCTTCCCCCAGCTCGGCTCGGCCGCGACAGATGAGACCTGGGAAAAACGCCGGCTCTTCCACCGAGGTCGTCTGCACCACATTGACTTTGTAAAATACAAAAATATCTACGGCATCTCCTTAAGGAGAATCACGTGGTAGCGCTTTTCATCCCTGCAGGGATGAAGCCTCCGGACCTCCGCGGGGCCGTTGCACTTCCCAGACCAGCCAGGACCCGACCGCGGGGTGCGAGGGAGGACGGGGGAGACACAGCCGTCACGGGACGCTCCACCTCGGGTTCCCTTTCGGCACGTGCCAAAAAACGACCTTTCCAAGCCCGAGAGGCAGCTGCCTCCTGACTTAACGGCATCCAGGCCCGGCTTTGCAAAGGGACTTTTTCCAGAGCACCGGTAAACCGCGGGCAATGCTGTCCTCTTGTGGTCTGCTTTCTTTCATTTTTTCCCCCCCCAATTCGCTGCTGCTCAGGCTTTTGCATCCCTCCTTTTGCAATGCTCCTTTGGAAAGACGAGCTGGCTGCCGGGGCCCCCGCGCTCTGGGCAGGGGCTGCAGCCCGTCCCCCCCCCCCCAGCCCAGCGCCCCGCTCGAAGGCTTCGCCCATGCACTGCCGGCATCGCATCCCGCTGTGCCGGGGCCCGGGACGACGTCGGGAAGGGGAACCAGCAGCTGCCGCCGGCGAGACCCGAGCAAGCTCTTTCAAGCAAACCATTTCCCTGCCGAATGCAAACGCGGTTTCTTAGCGTCTGAAACTGCCCAGATCTGTTAATATTTTCAGCCAAAGGAGGAGGGGAACTGGAAATGGTTAAATGTTCTGGTTTTAAACTTTCAGAATGAGATGGTCCGAGTTCTCGTTTCAAAACCAGACATAATTTTCAGGAGTTAAAAAATAAACAAACTAACAACCACCAAATAATCCTGGAAAACAAAACCAAAAAGGCCCCAGTGTGGGAAACCAGGCACTGAACCAGGTGTTACTGCACGCCTTAGCAAACAGGTAAGATCTCAACCTGCCGGCTGGGGCGCAGCGGTGCCCTGCATGCAAGGTGCATAGAGAAGAAGGTGCTGTTGGCTTGGGGGAGCAAACAAAGAGCTTTGGACCTCGTGCATCATCCCGCACCCCTTAAGGAACTGCTGCACTCCCTAAAAACACGCATTTAGCCACTGGGTTTCCATTTAGCTTACCTTTCCAATGACCGGCAAACAAACAGACAGGAAAAAAAAAGTTACGGGACGGCCTGGCCGGGGATGCAACCACTGCACCCGGCCGGAGCAACAACGGAGGACGGACGGAGCAAGCCCAGATGGGCCGCGCTCGGCACCGCGAGTGCCCGCTGCAGAACAAGAAACTCTTGATGGCGGTTCTGCACCAGGCTTTGCCCCGCACCGATTTCCCCGGGTTTGGCTCAGCCCGGCAGCAGGGCCGGACCACGGGACAGCAGGGAGACACGAGCGCCCGTCACCTCTGCGCCAGGCCTCCCGGCAGCGCCCCAGGTCCAAGGGCCCTCCGCGCCGCGGCACGCGCCCGGCACGGCAGGGAAAGCTCCTCGCACGCTGCCGGCCGCCAAGGAAGATCTGCCGAGAACAGCTAACGTATGTAGATTGTTTATTGATTCCAACATATTAATAGATTGGATAATAAACAGTACTTTTAAACATTCTCTTAACCAAAAATATAACAAATATTTACAATCACTCAGTAAAAATACAAAAAGCATACAGAGGCACTGTCTTTCTAAAAGACATAAGTGTAAGAGGTATCAAAAAATAGGAGACAAACATTGCTTGTTACAGAATACTTTACAATCACTGACTTGTGCAGTACAATTGCTATTGGAATATCATTACATCTGTGCAGTTTTGCCAATATGCTCACACATTTAGAATTTAATTAATACCAAGCTAAACTGCATTCCAGGGATATCAAAAATAAAGATAAAACAATAAAAAGCACAACAGAAGCAAAAGCTGAACTGGGAATCCCAGGTAGATTACCCTCTATACAAGCGCTCTAAAATATAATGTGTAAAGCTTTTCTAAAGAGAGAGTATCCCTTTTTTTTTTCCGTTTTTTTCGGGGGAAGGCTGTGGTAAGTATATCTTTAAAAAAAAATCTAATTCTAATGTTTTATAGAAACCTAAATGACAGTTTGGTACCTCCTCTGTTGCCTGCAATCGAATGACTTGCAAGATGGTGAAAGTTTCGCAGCACAACCCGCGCCCTGCAAGCGATGCCACCGCCAGGCTCAGCCCTCGGGGGATCGGACACCCCCAGTTCCCACCGCTTTCGGCACGTCGCGCAGCCCGGCCCGAGCCGAGAATCTCACTTTTGGCTCCCGCTTGCGCGCCGCTGACCTCTGCGGTGCTGCTTTTGCCAGCAAAGACAAAACAGACGAGCCACAGAAAGCATCGTTTTGCCCGTCATGAGCAGAGCTCCGTCGCTTCTTGCACGCACACATCTCAAAGGAAACGCGCTGCAAATACCCGCAGAAATTTCCTTTTCATTGTATCATACATATGGGAGGTGAAACCAGTACTCAGGGGCTCAGCTATCGGATTTTCCCTTTCCATAACTTGAGAGGCCGATTCAGCTCGCAGAACTGCAATGCTTCTTTGTGAATTACTCGGAAGATTAGGATTTAAATAGCACAATGAAATACTTCATGTTCAGATCACAAATAGCTGAAACAAATCCTTCACCCACAACAAGTCATGAGCAAACAAACAGCAGAAAAACAAGCAAATTAAGGTCCGGCAGTGGAAGAACATCCCATCAGGCATGTTAATTGTTCGACAGAAGTCAGACGAGGAAAAGGGAAAGGAATTAAAGGAACCCGGCGCAGGTACTAATTAAGGAATCCGCGATCCAGAAGACATCAGAAGACATCACTTCAATAAAGCAGTGTATAACAAGCACTAACCACAGTCTTACTTCCCTTTTAATTACTGAAAAAGGGGATAATGTCTCTTCAAATCCATACCAGACACACTACATTCGGCTATTGGCCCCGATCAATGTGATCGGTTGATTTAAAAAAAAACAAACAAGCAAACAAAAAAAAAATCACAGCAAGGACGAGCAGAGGCAAAGCCACACTGTGCAAGTCCGGAGAAGCAGAAGTAGGAGCTCGTTTGTCAATAGTTTACGCGTGATTTATCTACACTAGCTGTATTGGATATTAGGAAAACATGATTAGCAAGACTTTCACTCGCTTTAAAAACTTTCCAGTGTCCTGAAAAGCACTGCGGACCGGACCGACACTGTCGATGTGCAAACACCAGGTTTACGGGGGCGATTTCGGCAGACGGGGCTCCCGCCGGCCCTGGCCCCGGCGGTTTCACCACGACGGCAAGGAAAGCACTACCAGGCGCTCCGGGCTGAAGGCGGTCACCTCCGCAACAACCCTTTTCCCTTCTACTCTTGTTCAAGAGGCTGAAAGAAGCTACGATTCAACATCCGAGGCCACGGAAAGGTTCCGATTTAATTTACCCGGCATGAAGCACGCGGTTTTCTGATGAAACACTCAGCTCGTCGTGCACCGCGCTTCGAAGTTAAGCAGCAGCTTACAGCGGGATTGCTAGAGCTTTTGATTTATATCCCACCAAATATCAGTTTAACAGTTATAATATCAACATTACATATGCTGAAAATAATTGCTCTGCCCTGCTTTGTTTTGACACTTATATTAATCTTTATTCATTAAGGCCTGTGCAAGTTCATTATATTCATTAAGGCCTCAAGAAAGCAAAACACATTTATTATGAAATATCTCGACTGCTTTTTAATATGATTTTTAACTATTTACTCCTCAGATGCTTGTGCTCAAAATTAACACAGCCAAGTAATTAATCGTGAATCAGGCACCCCTCTCTCAGCGTTGCAGTTCATGGCTGGTTTAGGACTTCAGAGTAACGATCGATAGAGGGTAAGTTCGGCTTCAAGGTAGTATCGAACCTGGCACAGTCGTGAATGCGAACACAGGCTTGGTCATACACGCTCACCTGGTAGCATCGGTCCCAATCTGATATGGGGAAAGCGCATCAAAGGCTTTGGGTTGTTTTTGGTACTTGTGGCATTTGCAGAAAATGCTGCATTCATCTTGCACCCCACGCACACATAGAAAAAAAAATCTTAAAGCTCTTCACAAATTAGGATGTAGAAATAATTTTTGAGGCACTGTAAAAATGACAAACATCTTCTTTCTAGCTTAGGCTGTAAACATCACAACAAAGATTTACAATTAAATGTTTAAATACATATTCACACATTCATGTCCAATTTTAACACTAGAATGGGGCATCATGTGCTAGAAGAAAGAAAATGCAGGTATTTCCAGTTTTACCCCTATGCACTCTGGTTGGCTAGGTAAAAATCAATAAGCGATTTACTCGACCCTATCAAACTACATTATCGCATGTTAATACTGACTCTAAGTCGAAACTTTCATTGACATCAGCAACACCAGGATTTTAACCTAAGATTTAAAACTTAAAAAAATGCCTTGAGACCATCTGTATTCTCCAGATGAGCACAACAGGTTTGGGGACTCAATCATACACTGTATTATACACATATGAGTATTGTGTCATTTAATGTTCAGTTTTGTAAATTTTCCTGTGCAAAGGAGGTGAGGACTTTTTTTTTTTCTCTATTTTAGCTAACCTTTGCACCAAAATCCTGGATGAACTCTGGTAAAGGGCCAGAATGCGTGGGATGACCTTCAAACCCACAACACACCATCTCGTTTTGGTTTCCAGCAGCATGCTTCGCACGCTGAACTCTGCGGGGAAAGTTTGGTCGAAGCTCTTCCGAGGAAGCGTCAGACTTGCCCAGCAGCTCCCTCCGAGCTCCAGCTCCCAGAGCCCCAAGGATCGCTCCGCCTGGGAGCGGAAGACCAGCGGCTTCCTCAGCTGGCTGGCGGTTAAGACATTTCCCCAAAACACCCCGAAGGGCTGCCGGGTTTGGTTTCGCTCTTTGAGGAGAGGACCAGCAGGTGGCAGTGCTTCCGCGCCCAAGGCGGACACGCTGCACAAGACTTCTTCCTCTATTAATATTTAGTATTTAATCCCCCCCAAAATGCCCTAAACTCCAAGTATTTCTGCACCTGATAGCGTCCCATTGCATGGGCCCCTAGTTTTCTGTGGGTTTTTTGAGAGCACAACAGTTTACATGTAGCTAACTTACTCTCACATTGATTAAATGCGTATTAGCCAACCAGAGCACTCCCAACACAAATAAAGGAAATTCCCATCAAAAACATTTTTAAATTAATAAATTACTTTTAGATACTGCAGCAGTGTCCTTCAGTTTTGCTTTTTTTTTTTTTTTTGAGTTCATAAAATAACACTCTCTAGATTTGTAATGTAGAAAATAACGATGATGGAAAACTACCAAAGGATTATACGGTATCATACAGGAGAAAGCTTCCAAGCTTCAAGTGGTCTCGATGACTGGTCCTCCCAAAAGCATGAAGACTGGTCCATCTCGTGATACTGGTTCCAGTACCCGGGCAGTCCGTCCGCTCCTCGAAAACGGTTTCCTATTTCACAGGCAGAGATGGTTCTTCGCGGCTGTGGCAGACTGAAGCAAGGTAGAGCTGTATGATCCAGCCGGTTGCATCTCGTCCATGGCAGAGGCAAACGCAACGTCTGAGGTTAGTAGCAGCAAGGTGTTAGCGTTAGCTAACAGAATCGTGTGGTCCTTCTCCCCACATCCTGCGGGTTTTGAAGTGGTTTACGCGGATAGCCCAGCGGTTACACTGCTGATACTTGTTCATCTTCTGCAAAACAAGAAGAAACCGTAAATTAATTACTCCATCAGTCACCTGCCTTCAATACCGCCGGCACAGAGCAGCACCAAGCCCCACTACTTGGTTGCAGTGACCTTGTGAAGACCACTACGTCATTGGGACGTTTCAGTGTCTTAACAACTGACCACAACATATTAAGTATAACCATTTAAAAAATCCTCAGGTCACCTGAGGTATTATATAATAAAGATACATTGCAAAACAGACAGAATCCTATATCCTCCAAATATTACTTAGCATGCAACTCCCAACGCCCCAAAACCTAGCGACTTGGGAGAAAAGTCAGCAAGTTACTTCCGACATGCAGTGATCTTTGCAAAGGAATTCCAGGATAAAAATTAACCAGACACTTGAAAAATAGTGAGAGGTATATCTAAAAGTATATGGTTAAATTTAGTTTTGAAAACATTTGGATTATAATGTTTGAAGCAATTACTTCCTTATTTTACATCAGAAACATTTAATATCATAACTGAATTAATGCTAGGCAATTTTAAGTTTTACATAAGCTTGAATTGCAATATTAATATATATGTTAAATACTGCTTAAGTATTATAAAGGCCAAAGATAGGATCATTTTGATTCAGAAATTGTTTTAATCAAAATTCATGTTCATTTTAAGCCTGACTGAAATTCAAGCAGACAACCACAATATTCTATTAAAAAATTAGTTGACTAGCAAAGGGTACAGAGAGATCACACCAGTGCACAAGCATTAAAAGCAAATCAGCAGATAAATAATTAAGTGGTAATTCCCCTAGCTTGAAGTTAGTTTTGACACACAGTAAGAGCAGTCTTTCTCAGAAAGATCGCTTGCGTTTTGATCACATGACATATTCCGTGCTCGGCAGCATTGCCTGTTGCTTCAAACAAGGTCAAGAAGAACTTAACAGCAAGAGACACTGTCAGGTCAGGTTAGGCTGAGAAGTCAAATTTTATTAAAGGCATTTTTCACAAGAACAGAAGTTTACTGCGTTATTTCATTCAACACTTTTTAAATCCATGCTCCCAAAGTGCCTGTTCAGGAATATTGCAGCTTAATGCTAGTACGGGAGAACAGGAACGTGAAACAAATCAAGAGTTGAACAAAATCCCACCAAATCTGAATTAAAAAAAAATTGTTTTAGGCCACTATCCCAACGTCATCCTAAACAGTGGGAAAATTAACGAAGCCAAATAGATTGGAGTTTTTCGGCATATAGTTTATAGCCTGAGAGTGTCCCTTAAACTGTCATCAGCACTCAAAGGGGACGGAATTTATGGAAAAATAGCATCTACATGCTCTTAAGTGTCTCAGTTGTACTTTGGGAGGTCTCCTATATTTCATTTAAAAGGATGTTTGGTGTCAGCATGCTGCTTCTAAAGGGAAGGCATTCTTTCTAATACATGTGTGCATATACATATGTGTGTGTGTGTGTGTGTATATATGTATACGCACACACACAGAGACACAAACACATACTCGTATATTTAAAGATTAAGAAAGTTTCAATCGCGCAGGATGACCAAGAGAAGCCCAAGCACATCATAGTGAAGGAAACACCGCACAGACCAGAGTTACACAGCAGTTCACTTAACATCTATCACGTCAGGTGTTGCACGTACCATCCTCTTCACTATCTGCGTCAGTCATATCTGCTAGTTTGGGGCCGGACGGCTGCCGACTATGCCACTGAGGCATCTTCGAGGAAATACAGGCCATCGGGTCACTACCGAGAGAAGCTGATGAAAGTCTAGAGAGGTCGCTGTGCAGCATCTTTGACCTCTGCACTGCCACACTATAGTCTGGAGGTTTTAGGTGTGGGTGATGGGGCGATCCTTCCTTTATGTCCGCTAAAGAAATCCCCATATATCCCGGAGGGGTGGGCGGTGGCTCCCTATACCTATCGTCCTTCTTAGGTGAGGTGACACAGTACACTGGCACGAGAAATAAGCCATGGAAATGTTAAAGAAGAAAACAAAGAAAACAAAACGTTAAAAAATCATGAAATGTTACAATGGCAAAACAGAAACTGATAACAAAATGCAAATGCAGAAACACTGGTTATAACGACAGCAGCAGATATTTATGCTTTCATTTATGCTTTGTGCTTATTTTGAGAAGTCAAGAGTAGCAACAGAACCAGTGAACCCGTTAGGCAAAACGCCAATCAAGCAGAAACGGAGCCATAACTACAGTCGCAGGGCGCTGGTGCCACGGGGCGTCACGGCCACACTGGCTCCGCTTCCCAGCCTGGGACACTGAGGAAATGGGGCAACTTGCCTGCGTTATTTTGCGCGGCGTGCCACAGGCTGAGAGTAAGAACTGGCTGTTGACTTGCGGGTCAACAGCATCCACTTCATCAGCCAAAAGAGAGGTCTGGGGCTTAACACAAAGTCATTATAATAAAATACTGCCATAGCAGTTGATATGTAATATGACATTAAACCATCTACTCATCTGTGCTATAGGAAAAAAAACAATTCTATCATATGAAGCTGCTCCGATGAGGCAAACTGTATACAGAGCCTGCATTCATTATTTTGCATTTTCTAATATTAAACAATGGCTTACAGTATCTGTACTTTCCAATTTTTTAACTAGCAACCTAAAGTTTAAGTTCTCTATTTACACGTGAGGAATAAGCATGAACGGTCATGGCAACCCATGCCTTTGGAAAGGCTCCATTACACCTTTTACAGTCATAAAAAAGATGACAATCAGTAATAATTATTTGCAATGTCCATTCCACATAATTAATCTTCCACATTGCTTCCCCTTTCACTTGCAGGTCAAGTCACACAGGCTATCAAAACTTCTTCTTCTTTTTTTTTTTTTTTTTTTTGTAAATCCCCTCTCCCTCCCACTCACTCCCAATTTTAGGACTAATATGCATGTTAAATTGGGCTTTTCCCATGTACATGTTGCAACAGGATAATTTCAAAGCTAAGATAATTTTAAAACTCTGTTAGTTGAGTGAATTTACATTCATGTTGTGGATGCATTTAAAATACTTTATGTTCATTACACTTTCATTAATTTCAACAACTGTGGTATTTTCTGATCTTACAAGAATATGAAAATCAAAATAAAGCAGTATTTTCATATTTTATGTTCTGGACTTGTGAGATTCTGGGCGTTGGTTAAAGCAAGGAGAGTCGGTTTGTACTTGATGATATCAGACATCTTGGGCTTATGGTAAAATAAACAAAACTAAATTCATGCAGTCTGGGTTTTAACAGCTCTGTGTGTATACATGCAGAGGTTTACACTACCGATTTAAAGAAATCATTTTCATTTAAATAGCACTGGGCCTCTCTGAAGTAAAAGGAAGCTTTGTTCTCCCTGAAGAGATGGAGAGTGACTGGTCCTCCCTCATCTTTGGTCTTCATTGGTTTTGAAGCAATACTTACAAGGGTGGATGCAATTTTAAGGAAAAATGTTATAGGTTTCCTAGAGCTAATATTTAGTCTTCTGTAGTAATGGAAGTAGGAATAATTTGCACGTTTATGAAGTTCTAATTCATACTATTTTATAAATATTATCAAAATAAAGCATTTTAACAGTACTTCCTATCCACAGCATTACATCTCCATAATTTCTGTCATCCACCCACAATCTCAGGAGGTTACAGAAACCTTTCCCGAGGAACTGGACGTTGGTTCTGCTGGACCGGTCCCTTTTCTGTGAGACTCCTTCAGCCTCTCCTGGTCCCACCCAGGTGTTCTCCCCTCTGACTCTCTCTTCTTAAAACCCATTCTCAAATACTCTCTTGCTCCCTATCTACTGACAATCAGAAATAAAACTGTTCTCTCCCTCTCTCTCTCTCTCCATGTAATGGAGTCCCCAGATGAAATGCTGGAGTGCAAAATGTGACCACCTAAAGTTTAGATCATTACTTGGGAATTCTCTTACAGTTGCTGCTAACCTGTTAACAATTTTTTAATCTAATAATTAAAATTTGAATTTTATTCAGCAACAAAGCGGCTACTCAGAGTTATTTATATAGCACTAAAACTAGAACAATACTGTTACAATCCATGTTTCTTGCCTTTTAAATAGAACGACCTACTGAAGACGTAAAGCCAAGTATACCACAGAGCCTCCCTCCAAAGCAGCTGCTTGTCTAATCAAATATGGTGAAGTTCCACACAGTGGTTAAGGGAAACATAACTCAGTGGTGGCAATATAAATTTTGGCAATAAAAATAAATAAATAAAAGCACACACACACACACACACACACAGAAGAGCTAAGGTACAATAGACAGCTACAGAAGTCTATTGTAGGTAAAAGCTATGAAAAAGCTTTCTCATTTTGACGTCCCGAAATGGCATGTCACCATTCCACGCTGTTCTTGAAAAGCAGCGGTTGCACTAAGAAACACTCAGTGCTGCCGAATGTAAATGCCCAGGAAGTTATGAGGTCACCACAGTTATTGATTCTGCCAAGGCCACATTCTTCCACTAGCATGTGGGTAGTGGTTTTCCAGCTCTGTTCTAAAGGTTTCAGGCAGCAAAGCTTGTGCCAATTCTTTTGGGGGACTATTCAACACCAGCACTCATTAAGCAAATGAACTGAAGATTCATTTTGTTTACGATATTATGAATTCATGCAGTCATTACAGACTGTGGTAACAAGCTGTTCATAAAGAATAAGCAAATGGTGAAATAAAGCTAAATTATCTTTGGCATACTGTATGATGCATAACTAGCAGATTTGCATTTGCAAACCAGAAATCATATCCACCTATATTAGGTCTGTGTTTAAACGGGATATATATGCGCTCTGTTGAATTATGGCGCTGAGTGTTTCTTACCAGTGTGTTATGACCACATAAGGAAGAAAAGCTATATGGTGCAATACATAAACATAACTAAATACAAGGGAAAAAGTCGTGAGAGAAGACAGAATATATTGAATAGATAATGCTGTATCCTAAAACAGCTCAAAGGCTCATGAGCTGTTTTGAAAGGATACAAGGGCAAAAACATGCACAAGAGTGAGCTGTGAGCAAGTCTTCTGCCAGGCTCCACTGTGCTCCCTTTCTTCTCTAAAGCCGAGAAGGAGGAATGCAATCTAAAGACCTCCACCCTCCGCGTGATGTTTATTCAGGCAATTACCTTTGATAACATAAACCCCTCTAGCAAACTGCTCAGTGATTAAATTGCATTTCAGCTGCACCCTTGCCTTAAAGTTTAGAGAGCTTTGCACTCTGTGTTTTATCTTGTTCATAACTCGGTTCCTTTAGTTTTGGCAGTTTGGCAGCTGAACTCACTAGGACAGTGAAAGAGCACGTTGCTCAGTAAAACTGCGTCTTTGAAGAGACATTTTATAAATTTATCTCCTTTCATATGTAGCCAAACTGCAGTTGTATAACTAAATGGCAGTGCAACATAGCAAAGATGGGAAGGGAATCTGCTTCATCCCTGAGCTTCTGGAGAGAGGGGTGCTGTGGATGAAACATGCCGCAGCGCTGGAGAGGTGGGAGCGCTTTGCACCGCTCCGTAATCATGCTCTTCCCTTTCTAGTTCATGCAAGGTCTGTTATTACGTGGATGCGTAAAGGAGCCGTGCTCACTGCTCCTTGCCAGAGGAAAGCCTGCAGTGATGAGGATTTCCAAATAATCCAGAAAACAAAGTGGTACTACAGAGAGGAACTGCCTGACATTTCCATGAACACACTTCTCCTGCACACCCGTAAAGTGATTGGGAAGTGTCCTGCTTTATTATTTCAATTTTCCTAATCCAAAAGAAGGTGGTTTAAAAACCACATCGTCTGAGGACTGTTCTGATTAAAACCACATGATAAAGCTGAATTTAACATGCAATCCAGTCCCCCGATCTGATGTCATTTCTTAACAAGTTAATATCAAAATGCAAAACAGCTGTGGAAGCTTCCATAAGCTGTTGGTTTGGCTTACCTATCAGGCCTTTTTCCGTACTTGAAGTAACAGTTTTGTAAGTTGTATCGGTGCCTGGTTTAGAGTCCAAAACCTCAGTCTGCTCCGCTGCAGAGTTCTCCAGCCCCCTCCGCTTAATCGTCCCATAGTTTGTCTCGTACGTGTCTGAGAGGGAGCTCGAGGAGGCCCAGCTCTGCCGAGACTGATCGACTTCCAGGCTGGCTTTCGACTGCCTGTTATTTTTGGAAAAGGGTTCAGAATATAAATAAGCCTCCTCAGAGTAACAATTTGTGGGATCAACTTCAGCTATAGGTCCGTCCAGCTGGGTGTGACGGTAGGAATTGAGGAGATCCCAGCTCTTCTGGTTTGGGATATTCTGGAAGTTGTCATGAGAGCTACTTGAGCACGAAGTCCAGCTTCCCCGGCCGCTGTCTGCCGCCTCAACCATGATGTGCTCGTGGGAGATCTCCTCGCTGCTCATGGACGATGTGAAAGCCATCCCTCTGATTAGAGCAGGCCTACTGAGTGACCAGCTACGTTTGAAAACAACAGAAACCAGAAAAAAAAAACTCACTAGGTTTTAAAATAGCAGTGACGTACTCGGCGACAATTATTTGGCTTTAAAGGCAACCGCTCGCTGGGTTCCAAACACGTACGCAGCAAGGTCAAACACACAGGAGCACTGAAAAGAAACACCGTTATTCCTGACTGCACTAGGGCCATCACCCCAAAGCGATCAAGCCTGCAAATAGCATTCAGGGGCCTGACCACAGATCCAGAAAAATCTGGTCCTTGGAGGCTTTTCTCTACCAACCACAGCAAGACAGGGCCTGAGAGAAAACTCAAGGCAGAGGAGAAATTACAGTTCAGTTCCAGACTACTGCTAAGCTTTTTCTTTTCATTTATAAAACGAACAAAATAAATACTTGTATTTAGAATAGAAACATTTTTGGTTGTAGCAACAAAAACTTGTTCAGGCAAAGAGAGGAGGTAGTTCTATTTCAATATTTGGAAATAGTGGGCATAAGTAACATTTGTGGAAAGATCTCGAGCAGCAGAAATTCTGAAATCCCAAGGACAAAAATGCTTTTTTTTAAAAGAAATAGCTTCTAAAAGCTCTAATAACTATTAATATATAATCAAGAAAAAAAATAAAGCCAGGTTTAAATGGATTTAGAATACAAAAATACAATTGCTAGACATTATCCTGAAGTCTCTTTCTGGTTGCATTAAAAATGCACGGAAAGTGTAACACTGAAATTCAGCACTACCCCTCTGCAGTTTACTGACACATTATGAGATCTAGGAACATTTCTTAGATACATACAAATAATTTTATTATTCCTTTGCTTTTCTATTTTATGAATTCTAGCATAGAAACTCTTTTGTACCCACCGAAACTCACTGAAACTAAGGCATAATAAGACAGCCACAAGCTTTGAACAGTCTGCTTCCAATTTACAAAATAATACTGAGTTCAGAATGCAGCAAGGTCCTCTGTAATTCACCGTACTTCATTACTAAGGCTGGCTTTTTTATAGCCAGTATCAAAGGTGCCACAATAACGCAGTACAAAGGGGTATTTAATTCATTACACTGCGTCTTTGCTGACTAAAAGCTCAGTATCTGCATTCTGCCTTTTAGAAAAGGGAACTATTTTAGTTTATTAAGTACGCCTTTAAATCCCCATTTTAGCACAAAGAAATAAGATGAATTACTAATTACTTAAAAGCTGTATTACCTTAGCAAAGCATATGCTGCTAATCCTTCTTACAGCAAAGAGAACATCAGAGAATAGTGGTGCATTAAAACCAAATATACAGAAATAAGGTATAGCTCTTTACAGTGTTCTATTAAGAAAAATAATTATATTATTCTACAGATGATCTGCAGAGATTAGAAATGTAAGAAGAATCTCTCATTGACCAAAATTACTACATTTGAAGACAGAATACGCTGTCCCAGAAAGATTCCTACATCTCAGATTCTGCGGGTCAAGGCTGACAATCCAGTAAAACAAAACCAAGAGTGGCTACTCGGGACAAGTTCTGACGGTGCCAAGATGCGAGCAACGCTTCCTCTACAGAAACTCTCAGCCAGAAAGGGGCAACTAGCTTCCAGTCTGCCTTGGTAACAACTAAAAAAAAAAAATCCTTTAAAAAAAAAAAAAAAATACATTGAAGTATTTTAAGTGACTGGTACTGCTGACTCCCAGAGATAATTGATAGCGTCCTGTTCTTACTGCGCTGTCCCTCTCAGCACTGCAGAGCAAGTAATTTGTTAAATATTATACTACCTTTTAACACATTTGCAATCCCCTGCAAGAGACGTCCATCCGAACCCTACTGACATGAACAAGCTGTTTTCCATCTAAAAGGTACCATGAGTTTCTTGGGAAAATATGCTCTTCCCATATATGTTAGAGCAGCCAGTTGCCCAGCGTCTATCAATAGCTTAATAATCGCAGCGCGGTTTATAACTGTGTCCTGACTAAACAACCTTCCTTACACCAAGCCCAACCGAAACGAACCGCTGCTTACCCCGGGCAAGGCTGGGCATAATCGGCTAAGGGCTGCGGATGCTCCTTCCTTTCTGCCCCCGTGGGGTCCACGACGATGAGCGCCTGGGGCAGGCTCCTCTCGTCCTGCAGCGCTGCCGACATGGAGTCCACCGAGCAGTTACTCACTATGCTGGAGCGGGAGGAAATCTCGCTGTGACTGGAATCCGAGAAGTTATCGGATTTGGTGGAAGGTATGAGGGCATAGCCTGAGGGAGAAAGAGCAGCTTTTAGTCAAAGAGCAATTTTAGTTCACTAGGTACAAAAGTGAAGTACTAACGCACATATTTCAACAAGGATATTTAAAACAACAACAACAACAAAAATAAAAAGCAACAAAAACAAAAAGCAACAAAAACAATCCCCCCCCATTCTTAAACAGATCAGTCCGCTCAAGTTTTTATGGTACTAAAGCTTTTAGCACCAGTCAGCATCTAGCACTGTAATAAATTAAGGCAATCAGGTGACACCAATAACCTAGCTGGACCTGCACAGCTATCCAAACCATAACGCTAAACCAGCACTAACAGGATCTGCAGTGGGTGGATAAATTAGGTCCAATCTTGCAAGCGCTGAGTCCCATAATATAAGTGCAATGCACTTCCCACAATTTCCTCTGCCCTACTGGTGTGCGAGAGAGTCAGTAAAAGATTTTGGCAGCGGATGAGGAGATGCTGACTAAGGTAGAAGTGAGCTGTTAGAGCTCGGGGACAAGCCATATGGTCCAGTTCAGGTTTATTGTTTGTTCCAAAATTAACAAATCTGGAAGCAAAAGCAGGAGGAACTTTGGCAGGAGCTGGACCCCACTACGGCATTACTTCCACAGAAGGAAAACGGCTAAAGACCTCACCAAAATACGTAAGCACTGCACTTTTTCTGCTTGGCTTACCCTTGCCCTTAAATAACTTCTCTCAAACACAAGTAGCATATAAAGCCCCATACATCCAATGCATAAGAGACTACTCTAGAAGAGATTTCCATAGGCTCTGGCTAGGCGTATCCTACCTAGACTTTTGCTGGCATAGCTGCTTCGATTCAGCATGCAAAACTACCTGTCCCTAGACGTGTCTTTAATATGGACAATATTATATCAATAACTTGCTTTAGCCCTTTACTTTGCTCACCTTAGAGAAGCAGGGAAAGAATTGAAATGAATTAAGCTTGGCAAAGTGCATCTTTGCCGCTACGAGGGCGCCCACCCTCTGAAGCCCTTGCAGGTTCAGTTACTGGTCTCCCTCCCTCTGCTGTACTCAGAGTATCACTGTCTATGTCCTTTCGTTCTTCACTCCTCTCTGAGGCTTGAATGTGCTCTGCTTCCCTTTTTGCTGTAAAAGCTGTTCTTTCCCTGAAGAAGGGCTTGTAATTCAGGAAGGTTGCAAGGCTTTCCTCCACCAAATTGTCTCATCGGCCTCCTGCATCCTAAATTCAGACTGCTCAGACTTCAGGATGCCTGCAGTATTTATCTCTCTGGATACATCCACACAGCATCTTACGGGAAGACCCAAGCTCATTGCGTCGTGCCATCAGCATGAGTACGTGTGCACGGTGGTCAGCCCTGCAAATGTTTCACATCGTGCTAAGCTGCTTGCTCAGCTCCTGGCTCGGAGCTGGTTTGCACCCTGTCCCCGGGCAGCGGCAGCAGCAGCGCGAGGCCCCGTCCGCCGGCAGCGCTGCGGGTGCACGTACCCACCAGGCTTTTCCCGCAGGAGCCTGGAATAACGGCACACCCAGGCTTGACGCTGCCTGGCAAACGCTCCTAGAATCCAGACTAGTTTAATCACCCCAAACGTGATCATACATTGTTGTATTTCTCACCACGCTCGTTTTCGTGTTAGTCTTAAGTTCTTTTTAGTTCTAGATATGGCTTTGGCCAGTTAAGAGGAAAATTCATGACAACATTACGCAAAGGATTTTAATTCATCTTCCCACGCCGCAAGGCCCCAGAAAACAAATGGCAGCCTAGCAGGGAACTGTTAAATTCAAGTGATCCCGTCTGACCTGAGAGGCATTACATTGCCTTTTCAAGTTGTTCCTTTCTTGTCATGGCAATAAATGTTGTCTGATGGGATGTTACAGGGCGATTAAACCCGAGCTCTCTCTTTGCACAAAATAAGGCCTGAAAAATGGTTCTGAGCACAGAAATGATCCACTTTACTCTGGGAGAGCCCCTGGCACGTGTCCCTACCAGGCTGGCTTGCAGGGGTCTTCTTGAGCAGCACGTGGCATTAGTGAAACCGGCAGCCAGCACACAAGTGGAGAAAGGGCAGCCCGTTTGCTGCCCACGACGTGGTTGCTCTTCCCTGCAGGAAAGACCCTGGAACGTGCATTAGCCGTTGGCGTCACAGCCTGAGACTCGCTGAGCCTCGCTCGCGTCCCAGGTCAACGGACTTCTACAAATCTCTCCCTAGGTCAGGGGGAAATTCTTTTACAAGGCACAGATGAGCACTATTCTTAAGCACAAAGTTGGCTGCTGATGTTTCCTTCTACTTTAAGTAATGATATGGTTGAACTAGCCCAAAGATGCGCACTACAAGAGATCACGATATAATTTTAAGTGCATTATATCATTTTTTTTGTCCTATTTATTTTGTCCTAATTTATTTAAATGAAAGAATATCATTAGACAACTATCAACAGGTCTCTTAAATTTTTTTTGTTTACATTTTGCCTAAAAGAACTATTTGACCTATTAATTGTGGGTTGTTTCTATTAGGCGGACTGAGGGCAATAAATCTTGGATTAATTATTTTTTCTTTGAATTTAATTTTTTTCTTTTTCCTTAAAGTTCCCACTGCGTTTCTCTATACCAAATGCATTGCATCTCAGGAAAAATATATCCCTGCCTTCAGTGGGAGATAAGACTGACATATCTTACATTACATGCATAAAAATACAAAATTAGAACCTTTATTTGAAAACACTGGATCAATAGCTGCTTCATTTATAGTGGAACGAGAGCCTGGCATTAATCAAAGCCTTGTCGTCTTTCTTTACAGGAGACCATATTAATACATAATTGATGCACAGTCCTCAGATAAGTCTTTTTTCCTAAATTCCTTCCAATCACTCAACTTCTCACTTTATTTCTACCTACATGTGCCTTTGAGCTGGACTGTGATATATTTACTTCAAGATCAGGTGAAAATGTGAAATGACTAGGCTTTGTAAAAAAAACAATTTTAGTGATACATACAAATCAGTACAAAAACTGATGCCATTAAGTCCAGAAAAAAAATACAAAGATCATATAACACGGCATCTGGAGCCATGGTATCCATGTCACTGAGCATATAGCTTGTAATTTGAGAAACTTCACTGTTTTTTAAGCTTGATTATGGCTGCAAGATTTTTGACACCAATGAATGTTAAAAATTATAAATTTTATCAAACTAAAGAACTGACAACCCTTAATTAAAAACCTTAATACCTCATATTCCTTATTTTGTCTAACAGACTCCTAAAAATTAAAACAACCGTACTACAGTAAGAAATGTTCTCACAGTGCATCTTTTAAGATACTCTTCATCAACAACCTCAAAGACTTTGAGACCAAAAGACTGATCTTTGTTAGAGAGATTAGCACTATCTGAAAACTGGACTTATTAAATCATGGCAAAGGTATACAGACTAAATGTTAATCTTAGCTTGGCTGAAGGGCAGAACAGATGTGGCCAACAGAGAAGAAAATGCAAACATACACACAAAACCCACCAACACCGGCAGTGGGCATTTGGTTTACATCACACTGCAAATTCTGTGGATGATCAAAAATAGCACCATAGCTAAGGTATAGGAAAGGATGCTTGAAGTTACTGCGGTACCATCCTAAGGCTGTTTCATTAGCATCTGCAAAGCACTAAGTAACAGAACTTTCACAGTACCTCTTCCTCGATTTTCTAATCTTGACATTACAAGTATTTTCCTTACTGCACTGTAAGGGTGATTTATTATGACCAACTGACGCAAATATCTCCTACTTTTGAAAATATGAATGGAAGAGAGGTACATTAAACAGCTTAAAACATGTTTTAATGAATCTGTATGTAAATAAATAATGCTAACATAACTTAGATTATACCAGTATATCCGATACAAAATGGATATCGGTCTTTCCACTAAAAAGACATCAAATAGTCTTCCTCCTTCTTCTAGGCCTCCTCAGTAGACAGCAAAATGTCAGTAGATTGCTGTTGCCACAGATACTTGCTGTACTCAGAGTATCACTGTCTATGTCCTTTCGTTCTTCACTCCTCTCTGAGGCTTGAATGTGCTCTGCTTCCCTTTTTGCTGTAAAAGCTGTTCTTTCCCTGGAGAAGCTTCTTTCCCTAAGTCTTCCAAACAGGGTTCCCTTCTTTCTCCTGTGCTCACGCTCAAGTTCTGCCTTTTCGCTCAAATCCTTGCTTTCTCCCTTTTCACTTATGCCAGAACTGCCTCTTGTTTTGACAATCATCTCCTGAATTTTCTTTTGCAAATAAGCCCCACCTATTCCGTAGCTGCGCTGTCCACTGTTCTTGTTGCTGGCTTCGCTGGCAAGGGACGAGGAAGACCCAGACAGATTCATCTGACTGCAGTTATCAGACCTCTGGATGTTACCAACTGCAATAAAGTATACACATGCAGATCTTGATAAATAACGCAAGACAAATAACAGTAAAAATAATGTGTTGATTTTAAAACTTTTTTCTTCAATCGTATTTGCATATAGATTTAGTAAAATGTGTTCATGCCTAAAATTATGTATTTCAGCTGTCTGTGAAGCACCTAACTTTAGTTCAATGAGTTGTTAGCACTACACAACAGGATACCAATTACCTTAATGAAATTAGATCAGTGCTAAAATATGCTAAAAGCAAGTTGAATTAATGAAATAATCCACAAAGAAACAAAATATTATTTTCTTAGAACCAGATGAAAGTCAACAAAAATAACATATTTGCTTAAAGAAAAAAAAAAAAAGGCAGTGATTCTCAATAATCTCTGTGGAACTAGTTCTGGCAATCTGAGTAATCTAATTTTTTATACATATACTGTGTCTAAGTAAAATAAGTGACATTCTCCTAAAGGAAGCAGCATCTTGTGACAGCAGAAGTGGATTCACATGAGACCTGACAAGCTTGATCTCCCACTGAAAAAGGTGAGAGGATGCAGTAGGTCGCCATGCCGTGCCATGCCAATCCAGCGGCTTTGGGACGTCAGTGAGTCGGAAAGCAGCACAGAGGAGGGAGAAATGCCTTACGCTGTTCAACACTGACCACACTGGCTGACTATAGGGTGGTGTTAAGAGATTTCAAATGAACTCCCATCCAAGCTTGGCTAATGATGAAATGATGCTGGTCTTTCGAGATGAAGGTATCAAAAATAAAGGGATTTTCAGGGTATCATGAGAGACAGGGATGTATACAAAGCCCTGTACACAAGAACAAAAAATATGAATAGTGACTCCAGGATTTGGAAGGGTGCATTACTCCTGTACCTACCAAAACTGTTCTGTAGAACTATGACAGTATTTTCTCTTCAGCTCCAATTACAGCAGATTTGCACATAGACATCAAAACCCCACAGTTTGATTTAAATTATTTTTGGTGAGAGAAAGGGGTTATTCAAAGCATCGTGCTAGGCCCATAGTCATAATAAAATATATTAAAACATTAAAAAAAAGTGTAACATAAAACTATAATAGGATTAGGGATGGAAGTAGCAGATTTCCAGAATGATGAATTTAATGACAGACTTCTGATTTGCTTTGACTTGTGTATGCTAAACATTTGCAAAACCAAGTGAGTGAAGGAGAGTACCTAAGCTGGACTTAAGTAGCCACCTACATCTGAATTGATATGCTGGTGGGCATCAAAGCACTTAAGACCTATCAGGAATTCTGCCAGAAGCACTTAAGCAATTTTTAAGAACACAATTATTGTACTTTTTACAGAACAGGTAACTTTTAAGGCTGAAAAACATAAATACATTGGAAAACAATGTCTATCAGCAATTCACAGAAAGTCGTGATGCTTCTCGACATGAGGGTTCTAAAGTATTATTTCTCAGAGTACATTTAACTACCAACAAATATTTCTGCCGCTGTCCACCCTGGTTTTGGCCCAGCACAGATGGATGGTCCCTCAGATGGGTTCTTACACCGGGGTTTGTAACCATTCACTGCAGCACACGTACCTTTGCGGGGAGAGCCCTGAGGAGAAGCAGGCGGGCTGGAGTGCAAAGAAGATGCCATAGACACAGTGTCATCTGTTTGTTTCTTAGTACTTACTTCCTCAGACAAACTTAATGACTTCTGTGGGGAGCCTGTACCTGTGAAAAGGGCAGAATCATTTACTACGTATTATTCTTCTTTCAAGCTAGTGGCTGCTGATGCTGCTACTGTTGGTTGCTCAGTGATATCTGAAATGTGTTGAAACATCCAGGTCATAACTGGAACCATTACAACAGAAACACTAGTCAGTGTTTTGGCAAAGGTCTAAAAGTGGTATGAAGTATGAAGCTTGGAGGAAATCCTCACCCACAACACTGTTGGGGCAGTGTTAAAGAACTAATTGCATCATAGCAAATAAAAGTTCAAGAGAATATCTTCTGAATCAGGAGTGGTCAGATCAGTACTTAAGGGCACTATATAGCACTCAGCAAATTTAGCAAAACCAGTATAGCACTGTACTTAGCAAAACTGTTAATTTGGTATTTCCTGTTCACTGTTGGACCATGTTGCATACGCATGGTAAAGAATTCATTTGAGTTCCTGATAGGTTGGTTAGATTAATACTTAACACACAGGAAAGAACAAATACCTCTCAGCAGTAGCATCACAAATAAAACTTCTGGAACGTATCAAGTTAGAGAGACTTTTGAGAGGAGACTTGAACTAAATCATAAGACTTTTCAACTGCAAACATTATGCTAATGTATATGCTGCAATATGGTGTTTTCTGAAACTATTTTAGTGAATATTGATGCTCAATGTATCATAGAATCATTCCATATCATTTATGAACTGCAACTAACCTTTTAACATTTAAAACCATTGTAGCTTTCAAATGATATAGCAGTTATGCAAATAGGTCAAAAGTATTTTAATACTAAATACTGCTTTGCAACTGGTAAATTTAGAAACAAAAAGCTGATGTTCACTGGGAGCAACTAACAACATTGACACATATGCTGCTCCATGTGACAACGATGTTATTATAATGGTGTTACAAAGTTTAAAGCGCTAAATGACTGTTATATGTTTCAAGGATTTCACCATAATATATCATACTTCATTTTGTCATGAAATTATATAAGCAATATTTTCTGCTCAGTTTGTGCAAGATCCATTTAGAATGCAGAAATATGCAAAGGCTTAACACTGTATATCTACATTTTGAACAGGTCAGATGATAGGATCACTTTAGCTAGACTCATTCAGAAAAAAGACACATCCGTACACTTTTCAGGTATATACCAGAAAACAACCACTGTCGCAGAAAGCGACAAGTTACAATTAATCGCCTACGAAACTAAAGCAAGTGACTGTATTTACAGACAGCACCTTGCAATTAGCTGTTTTAAGAAAATGTATCAAATACTTAGTTGTGCAAACAGCAGAGTAAATTACATGCTCTCTTGAAACACACAGTAATGTGATTCAGCTATTTTTAAGCGAGAACATAAATGAAGCCTTGAACTGTGAAGCTAACTTTGATGCCTGCATAACAATATCTCCAATAACCCACCCACCCAGCTCCTCTCTCTAATTTCTTGAGCTCTCCATGGCTGAACTGCAGATACTCACTGAACGTGACATGCTCCTTCGTCAGTCCCTTTTTCCTGCTGGGGTATAAATTCACAGACGGAACCTGAAGTACTTGACTCATTCTGTTTTGTTGATGCTGATGGGCTTTAGTGGTTTGGCCAATTGATCTCATAGGCACTGGAGACATTTCTGAGGATTTCGCCCCTCTTCTCTCACTTAAATTCTTTGTCACTGTTATGGAAAAACTGGATATAAATATTTTGTACTACAAATTACAGTATTATTACAATCATTCTCAGCACAATCATCCAGACAAAAGTAGCCATGGTATTAAGCAGATAAAACATTCAAAATGACTTCTATTCCAAGCATTCCTACCTTGTTACACTGAAGAGGTAGTGACGTGAAGTGACACAAAAAACCCACACCTAAGTGCTTTAAAGTGTCATAGAAGTACTTTATCCAAAGACACAAATCACATGATTTATTTCCACCACAATTAGATTCTATACTTTGCACCCTATGTACAAACATCTAAAGATGTAACAGCATCTCTTTCAAAAATACGTAATGCCACATAAGGGAAAAGAAAAGCTCGTTTTGCAGCTGGCAAACCTTTCACTAGATGGCACAATTGACTTGCAACAGAGGACACTGAATTTCTACTTTAATTACAGAGCAATTAAACTGTTTGTGGAGTTAAGGCCATCTGACTTCTCCTTAAATTACCGTGGAAATACGTGGATTGCAGAATACCTGCTCCTTGCTCTTTCTGCAAGCAAAGCTAGGAGAATCGTGGTACTGAGATAAGAGATTAGGAAGCTGTACCTCCTACTTTTCTGAATATGAGCAAAAAAATTATCTACATAAAAAGTCTGCAAAACCATGCAACAAGCTTCCTGATTCAAAAGGTACTCAGTCAAAATTTAAGTATCAGACTGTAGGCAAACCCACCGAGTGCAAAGGAACCCCCCCCCCTCAGAGCAGTTCTGTGCTCCGACTCCACCGGAGCAGAGACTGCAGAGAGGCTGGCGCTTCCCTTGCTTCCCTTCGTTTCTGCCAGCTCAGCAAACCCAGTGCTCTCGCTTCAACTCAATTGATCAACCAGATCAATTACATGCTCCACACTTTTTTTCAGCCTTTAAAAAATAGGTATTTTAATATTATACCACTCTTCTATATTTATTTGTGTGCCCATTTAACCCTGTCTCCTTTTTTAAAGCTAAAAAAAATAATAAAGTACTTGATTTGCTTAGATACATGGAGTTAAAGTCAGTATATATTCCTGATTTTTTTTTTTTTTTACACCCAAATATCTATGGCTAGCACCGTACAAACATTATTTATAACGTGGACATACGATTTATTTAAAAGAATTGAAAAACTGCCTCATAACATTTATGTTTCTCTCCTGGGCATAGTATGGCCATCTGTTATGTTTACACACAAATCATCTACCAAAAAGTAATCTTTCCATGCTTTAATTTATTGTTTCTACAGGATAAAAAAAGAACAAAAATAAAACACAACGGTGGTACCTCTAAGTGGAAGCACTCTGCTATTACGGATCCGGCTGAACACAGCACAAGCAGACACACATAACGGTGTACGCTCTGCGCTGGCCCCTTCAGGGCTACCCGTGATTTCACACGGCCTCAGATGCACAGTCAATGTGAACACAGAGATTTTAACATTTTTAAAAAGAGAGTCAAGTATGGCCATTTCCAGGACTCCTATATCACTACTATTTAAAAAGAAAGTTAAAAAAAGTTTGCGTGAAAAGCCACCTTGGGAAATAATAGGAATTCAGTGTTAACATTGAATAATGGGAAGTACTTAAAATTGTATCTTCAAGTCGTCACCTCCTACTTGTACTTTTAACTCATCTCCTTAATAGTCTTTGAGAACAGCAACAAAAAAATGTAGTATGCTGTGTTTGGACAACAGACAAGCATGAAATGTTATTTTGCTAGCAAGATTATTACTTTTCTCTTTTGAAACAGTCCTAACTACTTTTCAAGCACTTGGAAGTTTCTCATTATCAAAATCACATGCAATTACAATTTTTTAAGTAAGAATTTATTGAACTGTGTGAGACAGAAGAAACAGATCATATAATAGTACGTTTAGTTAGGCAGTTTCACAGGAGCTCAGTTTATGAAAAACTGTCCTGTTGGAGCCCTCAATTTTTGACTGTCGAGCCATGTCAATCCCATTCATCAGTACTGGCCTGACTTCCCCTTCTCAACAATCTTTTTTTATTCTAAGCTGTACTCCATTGCACTTTCTATATTGATTTTGTCTCTTTTCATTTGCTTGCTGTTCATACGGTAAATGTTACTTTTATCCTTCCTAATTCCGTACAAGGACAGCAGGGCAAGAACAGATCTAATGTACTATTGAATTTCCTTCCAGACTGATGAAAAGACATACAGTTTAAGAACTAAAGGTCAAAATAAAAAAAAAAAAACTCACTCCAAAGTTTTGTGAGCTCAGCCAAGATTAGAGGATAAATGCTGGCTTGCTGAAACTGTATTAGTTCATCTGTTAGTACATGAATTGACAAACAAGCTGCTTACTACAGTGATTTTTGTTGGAGAAGAGAAAGACCTTAAATACATGTTTCAAAGGAAGGAACAAGATTTTTAAAAGCTGTGTAGATTATGCCATCCTAACAGATCACTGTACTCACGAGTGCTATATGCAGGCTCACACTGAAGTGACAGTATCTGGATCTTTTCTTCATCTGTTTCTACATTCAGGTTGGACAAGTACTGCTTCACCTTCCTTGCCATCTGGGCATCCTCATACAGTTTCTTGGCGTTCAGAAGCGAGCTGCGTCGGGCACGTTTCTTGTGAGCGCCTCCCTGTACATCGAGCATGTTTGAGTTTGTGCTGCCCTGGCTCAGAGACCTATAAAAGAAAAGAGCAAATAAGTAAATTTTTAGTTCTCATCAGCAATGAGGAGCAAAAGTAGCATATGCTGAAGCAGATTAATACCAAAACTCTTCAGTTAGGGCTAGTACATGCTGATGCAAATGAGTTAAAGAAGATGAACAGCATTAAAACAACACTTGTCTTAAAATGTTCTGGTAAAATTGACAGCAGCATTTTGAGTCTAGGAAAGAATTGCTCATGAAAGTGTGGAACTAGCAAGAATGAGGCACAACGCTACGTAAACTCCCCCCCAGCTAGCTCTGCTAATGGATGTTAGTCTTCTTCTGCAAAACCCCTACTATTTCCACTGCAGGCTGCAAGAGCAGACCAGCTCGCTAACTTTGGGTCTGTCGGTTTAAGCAATTCGCTACCACTGTATGTTCCAAGCTTACAGCAGTTGAGAACTGAGCACAGAAGTGAGTGACTAGTGTAATCCTCTTAGGATGCTGAGCTTCCGATAGTGCTTAAGTAAGAGAAAAACCTATGTTAAATATGCAAAGTACATTTTATTATGCACTCAATTCCTTTCTCCAATTAAGTAAAAACATCTGCAAAAGATTAATTACTCAAAGCATCCCAAACACAGGTCAGGGAGACAGTGATAACATACATACACTCAGACTTGTACAGATATGCATCTGTGAAAGAACATGACCTACACTTTTGAATGCTCCTATTTTAAGCTGTCAGGTCTATCAGCAACTGACTCAAAAATAGATAAATCAAATTGTTTAACTTATACTAATTACCATCCATGACAGTCGTTCTTATTCTCCCTCATTTTAGTGCTCAATTAGCGACCAAAGGACTGATCTTGTGACCACATATACCCATCACCTCTGTTTTGACTGTCAAATTACCACAGATGCACTGGTCCTAATCAGTTTTTATTTTTTTGATAAATGAAGGTCATGGCATATATTACAAGAAAGTTCTGATGGAAAATTTCAGTAAGATTGCTTCAAGTTTTTTGTAAACATTCAAAGGAATAAATTTTAAAAAGCTAAATTCTGCATAAAAATATTTATCAAGATCTTGGATGTGTTTACAGAATCGCAAGCGGCACATAAACAATATCCAACAGAAGAACCATAATAGCTAGGAGTCAGAATTAAATTTATTGTTGGAGGAAGTTTATGGAATTGAGCACACTGAGCTTAAAAACTAAGGAGTGGAAAACAGCTACCTGCCATATTTACAAAGAAGTTTAATAAATTACAACAGACTCAGAGAAAAATATACACTTAGAAAGTGTGGCAGAATTGCATAGCTTAATTAAATAAAAACTAGCACTGCTATAGGCAAAGAGCAGCACATGGCATGACGGACTGTTCACACCCCCTCAAACAAGGGCGCACTCGTATCTACTGTGGATAAGAACAAAGCTAATATCTATTATGTAATGAAATAAGATATTGCACTACATTTATTTTTAGTGATATAAAAATTTTACTTTTTAGGCACATGCCATTTCTTAAGTTTTGACTTAAATCAAGTCAATTTACATCAGTTACTTTTAAAAATAGTTTTCTCCTCACTTGACTGTGCTCCCAGTAGCCCCAAAGGCTAGAAGTCTCCAGCCACAGCACTGCCTTCCATGGTGCTTAGGCGGCAGGAAGCGCCGGCCCTGGAGGAGGCGGCTCCAGCGGGGTCCTGCGCTCGTCTCGGGGAAGCTACAGCGCGAGCGGCCGGTTAAGGACCACGTAATGCTGCTAATCAAGCTCGCAGCCACCAAGGGCACGGCCGTGTCGAGGAGCTGCCTCCAGGGACCAGCATCCACACGCGTTCGCTCCAGGTTGTCTAGCACAAGCCCCAACGCTTGTCTCCCTACGCTTCTGGGCTCGCTGTTTGCAGGGATAAATGCGTTCTCGGGGCTGAGGTGCCTGGAGAGTCTTTGCGGGTGAATCACATCGCCGCACCAGACTTGCGAGGCGATTGCCTCAAAGCACCACGAGCGCTCCTGCCTCCACCGCGTTTCCGCTGCAGACACGCTAGAGCAGGGCTGGCCTTCGGCCCCGTGCCCTGGTATCCAAACAAGCATGGTTTGCAAGTGCGAAGGCACGCGGGCTCACGTACGCACATGACAGTGTTTGGGCAAAAACACACACAGGAATACATTAAATATGGCTACACTGCCATCTAATCACTGTCATTCGAAAGTATCAGTTAGCAATTTCATTAGCCAATCTTATTACGCTCGTTTGCGGTCATTCTGATCATCAGTCCCTGCACAATCAAAACTCCCAGGGAAGTCGGTGAGGATTTTGGTGTATGCCTACTGGCTTAAACTTTTCAGACACACGTTAAAAAGCAAATTATTTGTTTCCAAAAATAGCCTGTCTTCCAATATAACGGGTCATCAGTTTATTTTATTAAACCAAAATGGAAACAACTTATCTAATACACAAAAGCAACTCAAAATCTTTATAGCTGCAGTATGAAGTTGACTGTAAACCCCCTATTCCTGTTTTCCGAAAAATATGTATTGCAGGGTTAATAAAATGCATGCTGTATTTCAGATGCATGCACTAACAAGGAGGATGCAGTATGTTAAGAGTTGCATAATCTTTATTTATCTTAGTTGCATTCATCTCTACACTTACCCCAAACTTCTCCACCTCTTCTTCCTGTAAGCAAGAGCCATATACATTGAAGCATGTATTTGAACAGAAAAGCACAGGAAAAAAATAAAACAGTTGAGAGTCAGGAAGAAAGATGTAGACAGGAAAGAACAGAAAAGAAAAATTTTCTATACAGCAAAATTCTTCTCAAACAACACAATGCTTTAATGGAATGCAAGGGCAGGACTTGCTACAATACTTCAACATGGAAGAACATCTATCAGTTTGTTTGTTTATTTATTTCATTTTTAAGTTCAACCTACAAATTTAAAAACCAAACTCATTTTTAATTTTCTCGTTAATTATTTCATATGTCAAATTTAACTTTGATGGAGTGAGCGAAAGCTTTTTAATTTATTCATATTGCAAAAATGGAATTAAATTAATTTATTCTATGCATTAGGATCACAGGACATGTATGAGAAATCATCATCAGTATTCAATTTTATGATGTTGTTTTCTCTTGATTGCTTGCTGGAAAACAAGCTGTTTGCTAAAAATATCCTGAAAAACTAGATGCCCTATATTAACTGGTAATGAACTTGTTAGCAAGTCTCACGTTACCACTAAAACGTCTTTTCTTGTTCATTTTTAGTCTTCAAAAAAGATTCTATTGGTAGTTCGTTGCACACAAACTGATAGATCAAACACCAGAGGCAATGACAATGAATATAAATGATGTGAAAACACAGAATGGTTTTCTTTTAATCTTTGGCACTATCTCTAATATTAGACGGCTAAGTATTTTATGTCAGCATGTACACTTCAAACTGATGTGGTCATTAAAATGTGTTCGTAATTCTGAAAAATATACTAAAGGTGAGCTATTTATTCAGTATTAAATTCCTTTAGTGATTAGAGCTCATTAGGTCTTAAAGTGCAGAGGGTATCGGGGAAATGTATTTATAGAAAGATTTCATCTGAAAATGCCACAATTTCTGAAAAGCAATTAGAACTTATCAAATAATTAGCTTTACAATTTTATATTAAATAGGGAATTTTGCTCAGGTCAGATACAACAGTAGGAAGGCTAATCTCCACTTGAAAGCTGTCCTTTAAGCAATGTTTACACGGGATCCGTTATTTCTGAGTCAAAGTAGAGCCTTTGCAGCGATTCCATGCAGGACGCGGCCTCGAGCCCCCGGGCAGCAGCTCCCCGTTGGAACGGGGCACCGAGGCTGCGAGCGCCTGGCGTCCGGCTCGTCCGGGGAGAGGACGGCCAACACGATCCCTGTCGGCAGGGATCGAGAGGCATCGGGACCTTCACGGATACAACGGAGGAGCCGACGCTCTTATTCCAGCCGCTGGGAAGCGAACAGATGTGGGAAATTATTGAGTTCCGTTAAACGCAGTCTGGAGCGCCCGATTAGGAGTAACGGCGCTTTTATTCTGCAGTCTGCTAACAGGGAGCCTGATGATAGTACACGTGAGGGAGGACACAAAAAAGCCACAGCCGCAGCCCTCCAGCCTGAACGCACCACGCAGGATGTAGGTGGACTGAGCTGTGCTGGTCATGAATAAAAATAGGGGGGGGGGTTGTCATTTTTTTTTCATGTTACCAGAGGTTGCTTTAAAAGCAACATTTCAGATTTATACAAGGGTGATCGAGGTTTTTATGTATGATTTTCCTCCAGCACTTACATCTCTCCTGAAACTCTAACACTAACATTTTAATTAGCAAAAATATGAAGCATTAAAGTTGGAGCCTATTTTTCTTTGATTTTTAAACCAACAAATTGGTTTAGTAGACATTAAAAGCAACTCTTGGAAGCATTGATGGTATTTCCATAATTTGACGAAGATTTCAGTTCTGATGGCAAACGTTAATGGTAAGTCACACAATGGAATATTAACATCTTTATGCACACACAGACCCAGATCCCGACCCGCTGTCGGACACCTCCAGCCCTACCGGCGTTTCACACTGCGCACCTTTGTCTGAACATCACGGCCGGATCCATGTTCGCCGAGGTCATCCTGACGACTTGGCGGATCTCTTTGGCAATCATTCGGAGTTTCTCAAAGTTTACCAGGCCATCCACTTTTGAATCATTTCCTGGATAATTTAAACATGTACCAAAAAGAAATAAGAAATACTTTTTTTTTTTTTTTTTTTTTTTTTTTAAATGAGCCCCCACAGTAGCTCCCCCGCTATACACACATGGCCATCCCCCCCCCCCCAGACTGTTTTAATCAAAACAGCAGGAAAACAGCAAACGGCATCGTGGCAAAACACGAATGCCAGTCAGGCCCACTCAAACTATCTAGCTTTGCCCTTGCTAATCTAATCCTAAAGTAGCAAGTATTTGTAGGAAGAAAAAGAAGCAAGTGAACCATGCCCAAATTCATTGTCATAGATGTTAAAATAAGATAAATATAGAACTGACATCAACAGGAGTCATATTCTGAAATCAGTTCAAACAGTTTGGAAACATCATAATCAAGAATTTGGCATATTTATAAAACCATAATCTTAACTAATTGTGAGCAGAACTTTGTGTAAAAGAAAAAAAAATGGAAATGTTTTTTAAAAAAAAAAGAAAATGCTGAAAGCAAGAGTGGGAGGTGTTATATCATTGTAGCTCTCTGAAAGCCACAACACAGAACTAAGCCTAGAAACACTGCAGCTACAGGTTTTTGTAACAGAAATATATTTGAAGTAGTCAGATTTCTAGTTAGCGCACTCACCAGCTCTACCATCCTAACCTTAGGACAGCTGATGAAGATTAAACACTGCTTGTAAAATACTTAAAATATATTTAAAATAAAAATTTTATTCTTGTCTAGGATCACTCTCTTCTATTATGCATTCAGAATTATATTTCACTTTACTCCTGCAAAGGACATATCAAAAGCATCATACTGGTGGCAGCTTCCTTTTAGTCATTTGCTGGATCACAGAGTGCTAAAGCAAGGGCTTAAATATACTCAATGCATAGTTTATTACTTCTCTATGCTTGACATTACCTTCGTGTAGAAATGTAATATCCTTCTTGACAACAGGAAAGAGTGGAATAATTGGAGGCTGCATGCTCTGACTGCTAAGGATGTTGCGGTATTTTGCCATGTTTCTAGACGGATCAAAGAGATCTTGAAGGTCTCGGAGGTGTTTTTCATACTTGCTTGGTAACTTTTCCCAAGTACCTCTGAGACGTGCTACTGGTGCTAGATTTAACCCACTGCAAAACAGATATATTTCACGATTAGCTGCAAAAGGGATCACTACGTTTCATAAAGAAGTAAAGAGCTGTTTTCTGTTTTAAGGATTAAAAATAGTTTTCACAAGGTTAACGGTAGAGCTGGGCGAACGCCAGGCTGCAAGCAAGCTCAGCACAATAAGCCACTGCTGCTCGCTCTCATGAGCAAGCAAAAACGAGAAACCTAACGAGCATGACTGTTTCCTATTCACAATGTACAAATTTTAAGTTAGCCTGCCAACACAATCTGCCCGTAACATAGTACTGATGCCCATCTAACTTAAGTCCCGTTTCATTCCTGTAAAAATCTATACCATGGTAAGGACAAAAAGGGTGAAAAATCAATGAGCTGATTATACAACTATAGTAGCAAGTGAGACCAGTACACAGAGTTTATCACAAACAAAAGTGAAAAGACTTAAGAACAACATGCTTAGAGTATTTGTAAACGAGTACCAGTAGACTGAAAATTAAAAGTAATAGATATGCTAAAACTTGTTATTGTGCCATCATTCTCTTTAAGTCACTGTAAAAATATATCCAGATTTAGTTGGATATAAATTAGAAATTTAATAAAATATATCCAGCCTCCCTATTACAATTTTTCACCAAGTTAGCTCAATGAGGTTTGCAAGGATTGCAAAGCTTTTATAGCTGCAGAATTACAAAGTGCATTCTGTTCTCCAGCACACATTAACAAGTTGCGAGGTCAAACATAATTCTCCAAAATCGTAATGGATTCACAACTGAGAACACTTTCAGCTTGATTTTGCATAACTGTTTATATTTGCCTTTCGTACAGTTAAGAAAAACTGATTTTGATTGAGCGTCTCTGGGAAGATAAATGAGTTATTTCACCTAAAGAGCAGAAAAACAAAACAATTGCTATGAAAAGAGAAAAGGGTGTTCCTCATCTTTCTCTCCTTACTCACACATCCCTTCTTCTATGGGAAATTCTTTCCAGGAGATACTCAAATGAATTGTTAAGCTGAATGATTTTACTCTTGGTGGCAGTATACCTTGGTAAGTGGTATCTAGAAAGTTCAACTTGACTTGCACATTTTCCTTGCAGGACAAGAACCTCACTGAAGCCTCCAAATTCCAGAAAGGAACAGAACGGTTCAGTATTTGCTTAAGTTTTATGAAGTATAAAAGACAAGGGCAACAAGCTTGAGTAAAGTATCTAGCACTAAAGCAATCTCAAAGATTTTGTTTTAAAAGGTGAACTTAATAGTGAATACTAAGAGCAGCACTGAGGGCCTCTGCTGTGAATTCTTTAACATACGGTTAAAGAGAAGCAAAAATCCTTTGATAAATTGGCTAGGCACAAAAGAAGATACTTAAAAATGGTATTTTCAGAGACATTACTGATGTTGGGATACAGCATGAATCCAGATCTGTGTCTGATGAATCATGGAGGGTTTTTTTTTATTATTAAATAAAACCTGGGTATTACATAATTGTGAATAAAAGAAAACTGAACTCAGCCTGCTAAAGTCAAAGAAGCAGTATCTAGTATAAATCAAAAGAGAAAGAGTATAAATGTGCAAACAAAGATTTTAAAAAAAAGAAAAAAGAAAGAGAAGCACGCAGACAACCAGGAAGAATAAAAAGGAAAATTAAACTAAAACAAGACTGATTCTGGGAAGCCCCTACAATGACAGAAAGAAATAAAGTAGTATCATCATTTCAGATATGACTCAGTGCACACTGAAAAAGTAGCAAGGACTGAAAAGGGAGGGAAATTTGATACCAGAATCATAGAAAAAGGCAGCAACATTCAAGCAGGTTTCTGAAGTTCATCAATTAAACAGCGCTTTTGTGCAAATCACCTCTTTCCCTGGTAGGTAATCGTTAAAGATGAGGCAGTCGCACGAACCACTGTAATAACACTGAGCCTCTTCTGAGGTTGAGGGAGGAAAAGAATGCAATGAAAATGCATCTTTTGTACAGTCTAGTATGTTGAAAAGCCCGGAAACTCCCTTAAAACTATCCCATGCCATCAGTAATTTGCTTGGAAAACACCTTTTTCTTTTCGTTCAGTTTAACAGAATTGCTTTTGACACCATAAATCAGATCTGACAAATGGAAAGTACTTTACCTTATAACCGCGAACATGGAATTGAAATTCTTGCATTCTCGACAGTGGAGGGCAATTTTAATGAAATGCTTAATAATCTTCATTCTTTTGAGCTGGTTGGGCTCCGCTAAAATTTCCATGGCAACCCAGAACGTCTCTTGATTTATGACATCCTCAAACTGTTTTAGGCGAGCGTTTCCTGTTTTGGAGTCCAGCTTATAAAGGTCATCAATGTATTCTGTAGGCTCAATATTCCGAAACAATTCGAAGTCTCTCATGGAAAGCTGCGTGGCAACCTCGATGGTGCTAAGCTGCAGAAGGGAAATTTGGCTTTCCTTCAGCAACTCTTGAGCATCCTCATCTGAGCACAGCGTCTCCGTCTCCATGTTGTTTTTCAGGTAATACCTAAAGAACAATTGAATTATAACAAAACATCAGAGACACTCTTCTGAGTGATCTTTTCTACCTCTCTGCTAATATTATTTTCTATATTATACTCTAACACGCAGGAGCTTTCACCTTCAGAAAAAGGTCAGTTACTTTTCCATTTGTAAATTCAGCAGAGAAATAACATTTTAAGCACACATTAGTTCTGAGAAATATTTAAAATCTGTCATTAATGTATTTCTCCATATCTTACATAAATTTAATATAGCATATTAATATATACATGAAGTACACAATATTCAGGAAATGAAAAGGTATCTGGAAAATTCATTTTCATGGTCTAAAGCAGATCACTTAAATACAGCAAAGTCTATTCCTCATAAATTCTTTGTTGCCTAGAAAAGAGGACTAAAGAATTTTTTACTTAATAAACCTTCTTCTAGTATGGATCAGGTCATCAGATAAAACAGAAGCACTTAAATTTTCAGAAAACTTTCATAGCATCTCACAGAAAAACAGAAGAATTTACCTCAGGTTAGTATCAGTTCATTGCAATATTATATCATAGAGAAAGAGAAAGAAATTACTTATATCCTTTAATCATAAAGTACATATGGAAACTCTCAGAAAAAAAATTTTTTTCTTTTCAGGGGCAAGCTACTATATACATTATCCTGATCTGCTAAATTTAGTTGTCATCAAGTGAGCTTGGGGTAGGTTTGGAGAGGGTGGTTTTTTTTTTGTTTTTTTTTTTGAGTGGAAGGGGAACATGAAACAGAGGAAAGAAAAGAGAAGAAGAGGGAGAAATGAATTACTGGCATTTATTTGTCTATTCTTCTAGCAGAGAGCTCTCCTAGCACCTTCTCTCTGGAGCAATGTGTCACCTCGTAATTCTTAGTAAATGCATCTTTAAGGAAACTCCATTTGTGCACGCAGGGACGAGAGCACCTATTTACGAACCTTCCACAAAGGCGCTGTAAGAATCGCTGTGTTCTGGAAAGACTCTCTTGCTAACTCGACCCAATACACGGATGTTTTCAGAACTACCAGCATTCAGGAGAGAAGTAAGGTGCTACTCCTGTCCCTCCGGACTCCAGAGTGGGAAGAAACCTTTTGTCCAGCATTGATGGAAGTCACTGACATTCAGTGTGATTACAGATTTTTACAGATGCAGAGCTTGGAAACCATCCGTGCAGAGAGCAAGAAACACCTTGCTCGCACCCTCTGGCAGAAATCCTCTCCCCTGCACCCCAACCGAACCTGATGTTTACATACCAGCTGGACACATTGCTTTTGTTTTGGTCATAAAAGCAGCCACAGGAGTAGTTTCCAATGAACACAGAAAACAGATAACCTTCTATAATGACAACTTAGAAAAATTTAAGGCTACTCATTTGCACATAACCTCAATCAGCAGTTCTGTTTTGTCTGGATAGCTAGGTAAGTAAACTGTGTCTTTCACCGTCCTCTGTAATGCAGAGGTAAGTCCAGGCATTTTGCTCCTATTTTAATTTAAAAGGAATCGCTCCCCAAGATTTCTTTCAAATGTTTCAATCCTAAAAGGCAAAGTCACATAAACGCAAACTGAAATGAAAATAAGGGTGCATTTACCGTCCATTGAGTTGAATCCTGTCCGCGAGTTTTGAGAACTGATCCGGAAGCCTCCTCTGCTTTATGACCCCCTCAGGGCTGACGGACACCTCGCAGAGCGAGTACGTCTCCGGGGCTCCCGTCAGGTTGAACTCGTGCACAGCGTGACTCACAACTTCTTTGGCTGTAGTGTCTTTGCTGATGATAATGTAACAACTCTGCTGATCTGCTTTGAAAACTCGGATTACTTGATCTGGAATATCTAAAACAACAGAAGAACATCTTTAAAGTACAAGGTTACTTTTCCCTTGAAAAGACCAAAGGTCACTTACTGCATTATTTGATAGCCAGAAAACAAAATAAAACAGCAAGCAAGAAAAAAAACATGCTGGACTTGATAAACACCTATAAATATTCATTAAAATAGCCAATCTTTTCCCTCAGCTGTGAATGAAAAAAAGAGGATTCTTTTCTTCCCTCTGCATTTATTTCCACAACGGACTTAACCTGCGTATTACATCATGGCCACAGTCAAAGCACAAGACGTCCATGTTACCACCACGTCACTACAATACCATCATATTACTGTTCCGTACACGGTCCTTCTCAGTGCGTCTCAGGATTTCTGGAAGCACGACTCCCTTGCGGCTGTTTGCGAGACCCGGCGTGGGCCCGGGTGACCGGCTGCTTTTTGCGGGGCAGGGGGTGCGGGAGGGGAAGGGCGAGCAGCGGAGCGGCGAGGAGCCTCGCCTGCATCCGACACCGCCTGCAAACGCTGCCGCTCGCCTCCTTAACCTGAGCCGACTGCGCTGCTGCCAGCACGCAACTCTTGCTGGTGTCCTCATTTACAACACATTTTATGTATTAAAAGTATGTTTTAATTGAGAAAACAGCTTTATCTGAGGCAGATTAGAGCAGGTAATAAATTCTCACGCATCAAACACCTTTAGTTTACAGCTTGACACTTGCCGATAATTCGCTCCGTTGCTATTATATAATGCTCAATTTTCAAAGTAAAGTTGGCTGGAAAAAAACAAGGTCAAAAGCATCCTGTTAATTAAACTTCAAGGGAGCACAGGGGTTTTTTGGGTTGTTTGTTTGTTTTTCCCCCTCTCTAAACGCTGAAGACCAAGCCTTAGCAGGTTTGGGAAGAATTCACAGAGGAATAACGCTGGACGCCGGCTCTCGCAGAGACTTCAGCTGTAATGGCTCCAGAGCCTGCAACTGTTCAAAAAACTGTGTCCGAGGCAAACGTGTCCTAACTCCCACGTCAAAGACTCCCACTTCTGTGTCAGAGGCCTTTGCCGTGATATCTGCCCTTCGCTTCTCTCGCTGTTATTTGACCCATCTTCAATAACCTCGATGGTAAGTGCCACATCTGTAGGTTGAGGACTAGGAGCTCCCACGCCCTGAAGCGGGACACAGGGAGCCTCAGGGAAGGCAACGGAAAGGTGGATCTTCCCCAGGTGGCTGGAGCACTGCTGCTGGATAAACTCCCCGCTCTGAGCGCCAAGGTCCCCCCACGGCAGCGCTCCACTAACACTGGCATCAGACAGCCCCGGCCTCCCTACAAGCAATTTTACAGTGTTGACCCCTTCTTCCATACGTTAACTTTTATCTGTCAAAATCCCTTGCGTAAGGAAAAAATGAAGATCTCTTTGGTGGGACAGTGACCTCAGGGTTACTCTTCCTTGCATCAGCACTTGTGTTACGGGGGTGAGTAACAGGGACTTCAGGGCTAAAAGACTGCAGGTCATTTATGATCCAACGCCAAAAGCTTCACTCCATTGGAAAAAAAGCAGCCTCGACAGCAGGTGTTAAGTAAGATTGAAGATGGGAGGAAACATGGTGTTAAGAAAACAGCAGTCAAAAAAAGTTCTGACTGCAAACTAATTCTACCACCCGCTTCATTACTGCAACTGCCACGTTACCAGCAGGGTCACATTAATCGGTGGGGACCAGGCGAATTTGAAGTGCTCTACATGCACACAAGTGAGGACAGTAAGAAGGAGTAATATATATATTACGTATTCGTTTCCAAGTGAAACGGTGAGAAAGATGCACTGAATACTTTGGGAAATGCCTGTCCTGACAAAAGTCATCATAAATCGACACAAGAGCCGAACAGCTACAACTCTGGCATGATCATGAAACCTTACAACCTGTGTTGTGGATCTGATTGAAGAAATCAGCTTCTAATACTATAATGATGTTAACATACCTAAAAATAAGAACACATTCAAAAATCTAACACCAAAACTAAAATGTGATTTTGAAAAAAAAAAAAAAAAAATCACTTTGCAACCAGAACTTAGTGCAACTTATGAGTGACGGATGATAAAAACTTATACTACAAGCACATGTCTGCATTTACGGTCTTTTTCTTTTAAGCAGGTAAACATAATAAAAATTACTTCCGTACTCATGATTCAGTGTGTGGCTACAATACAGAGGTGGACATTTCAAGGTAGCATGCACAAAATTTTAGTTATGCAGAGTCCAACAGAAGAACAAACTAAATCTTAAACTACGCTATCATCTAAAACTTCAGTTTCTGTAAAAGGGATATAAGCAACTTCATTCCTTTACAGCAAGGGCACCGAGTAGCAAGTAACCTGCTGCAGGATATTCAGTATGTCAGTGGCAGCAGTGGGAATAAAACGTAGGTCTTCTGAACCTCAGTGCAGCACTCTGCCGCGAGATCACAACGCTCACAAAGGAAGCCTACAGATTTCTCTTATTAAAGGGAAGTTTACAGGCACCCACTTTCTAATGCCCTAACAGTAATAACTGTACCAACACAATGTTTGAAAACATGTTAAGTTTAACAGGCAAGCCATGCAATATTAAGGTCTTCAGGATGCTATATATCAAGATACTTACAGTAAAACCCAACAGCTGCAGGCAGGGGGGAAAAAACAAAACAAAAAAAACCCAGTGTCAACACCAAATCAAGATTTAGATGTTTAAAAAACTTAAGAGTATGTAATACACTGCCATGTCAAGAAGATATTGTTTTTTTCTGCCAAAAATGACTGCACATTTGTTATAGTGAAACATATAGAGATCATCTGAGAGTAGAGGTAAGAAAGACTAATTATCCACAGCTCATAATTATGCAGCAACCTGCAGAAATGTTCAGGAAAGATTCTTAGAGAACATGTGTGTAGCTCTCATGCAGACAACAAGAAAATGTATTTGCAGCAAAAAGGGAACTCATTTGCCACGAATATTTATGCACAAAACAGGATATATTTGTGCACATCCCTTTTCAGGGGGCAATATGCAAGTTTACATAAAGATAAGTCTTAGCCACAAGGCAGTTTACAGAACATATAGTCATGCATAGAATTTGGAATAGAGAAACATGATTCTGACCTGACATGTTTACAGGCAGCTGCAGATAACAACAAATACCTCCTGCAGCCACTCCATTAATGTTGTTCCTACACTAGCAGCAGTGGAAGCACAGATCATAAGTCTCAAAACAGTTTTTTTTTTTTCAATATAACTGAACAAACTTAATGTTTGTAATACAGAAGGCATTAATATTGTTACCTGGGTAGCAATAGTAGTCCTATGCTACCCACAATGCTGCTTGAAATATATATTCAAAGATGATGGGTGGACAAGTCAAGTCATCAGGAGTACTGGCATTGGGAAGAGATGATACAAGGAGAAAGGTACAGACAAGGCCAACCCGCTTCCACTGGAGCTCTGGTAAACTCCAGTGAAAAAAAGACACTTTAGGTGGCAAGATACGTTTCTTTGTAAGAAGAAGCTAAAGTCTCACATTACAGAAAGAGAGGCCAAAATAACAGGCAAAAGAGTTTGGGCAGTTCATGCTTTTGGTGAATCTCCAGTTTGGACCTCTTAAGGTCACAAGATAAACAGTTAACTGCATTCAGCATGTTTGCAGCTGGTGAAAGATGCAATTTTCCTCCTGAATCAGCTGCCTTGTAATTACAATCATCATATAAATCAAGCTAATGCTGCCGTTTTACCTGAAGGATTAGAGAAATCCAGAATGCTAGTTGTAGGCTGCAACAGGTCAGGGCTACTAGATGAGAGCGTCCCAGGAATGGGCATGATGGCCAGGCTGTGCCTGCACTGCCGCGTTCCAACGATGCTGTCGTCCTGCGACTGGCTCACGCTACCGTCACTGCAAAACAGTTTTGTTTCTATTATGTGCATCAAGCTCCTTATATTCACCTCAGGATGAGTGAAAGTGGGAAATGCATAATTAAAACACCTGAGTACCATTGTGTTGTAGACAGACTTTCAGAACGCGGACAGAGAAAAGCCGATTTGAAAGTGGTAGGGAAAAGATATTCTGGTCTTGTTCTACAGTTATGGTAGGATTGCTGCATTTTTTTAAAAAAACACAAGCAACATGCACATAACAACTGAAGATACTAAGCAGCAATACAACAGTTTAACAGGGGGGAAAAAAATACTGTTTTACTAGAAGAGTCTGACATACCTAAACAGTTTTGGAGGCAAGATGCTGAACCGTGTCTTGTCTAAAATTTTCCTGATTCTGTTTCTCCCCCCAGATACAGTGTTTGCTTTGATTTTCTTGTTTCCTTTTTCACGTGGGAACATCTGCTCCACATCTCCAGGCATATCTGGGATGGAATAACGGTTGTTTTTCTTTTCTGCAATTTTGGGAATATGTGGAATTCCATTCTTTTCTTGTCCTATCCTGCAAAGCAGCTCTTTGAACACTGCAAGAGAAGATACAAACATTGTAATTTCCCTCCACACCATTAAAACTTCACACTGTATTTTCCTCTCCCTGCCAACTGCTCTGCTTTCACATGCCTCCAGAAAAATTGAGCCAGAAAGTTACAAACTAGGCAGTGTGTTATATTTTAACTTTGATTCTATGGGTGGGGGTCTTTTCCCATTTAAGGGTTTTGCTGTTAGGTTCAAAGGCAGAAAGAACTCCTACATGTTTAATGGAAACAAACATTCTGCATAGTTGGGCTCTCCCAGCTACTTTTGAAATTAATAACTTTTACAGCAAATTTAATAGAGCTATGCTACCGTTCACTGAAGACAGTCAGCATTACATTCACATCAATCAGCTCAATGTATTTATTGTTTTTTTTTTTTTTTTAATCTTTTAGCTAATGGAATGCAGATGCTTCCTCAAGAATAACTGCAAGACAGACTGACATTTTCCGCGACCACCTTTCTTTGCTTTTAGCAATACCATCGAACGTAAGCGGCATCAAATTTTCTGTTGCATTTACCAATCTACACTAGTCTATTACTGACATTTCCAGAAGATATCATTCCATGGAAAAAGTAATATTTATGCTATTTGAGTTTCTTTCTACATACAAATGGTAAAAAAATTGTTCAAATTGGTCTATCAAGTCACGGAAATTTTCTTTTTTTTTTTCTTTTTTTTTCTTTTTTTTTTTTTAATCTTTGCGGTCACTCAGATCAGAAACACGGTATTTTCTGTTGAAAACAAATGCTGATGGGAGGAAAACACAGAACTGTACAGAGTTGATTTTTCAGACTGTCCCTACGAACAAGGCAATCTGTGCTTTCTGTAGAGAAATTTCCAGTCAAATTGCATATTTCTACTATGTTACAAAATTTAAGACTACAAGCCTTCACAGCACAAATTCAAATATAAGAATGGTGATTGTTCATGGTCAGCATCAGGTACTTAGCACTCAGTTAAAAAGACATAACAGTAAATACCGCTGTTGAAAAAAACCAAGAGTGAATTCTTTAAAATATAATCAGAGAAATTGCCTTGAAATTTTAACAACGAGCAGGAAGAAGAGAGCTTACAATCCACTCATAAATGTACATTGCTTACATTTATTAAGCAAAATGAGCAAACTATCACTGCCTCAGTTACAGTTATGATTTATGTTATTTCATATTAGTCTAGATCACTGATTACCACTTGTTTTAAACTTATTTGAAATTATGATATTAGGTTGCGATAATAAACAGCTGCCAAGATCTTGAAACATCTTGTATTTGCCTAGCAATAAGCAGAAAATTGTAACTAAACAAAGCAAATCAACAGTGGACAAAGGCAGGTAACTGGAATAAGAAAATAAAAACACGAGACCATCAGAAGGTCTCAGACACAACTCTGAAGAAAGAATCTGTCTTGAACACACAGCCTTGTTCTTTCTGTAGCTATGGTTATTTTCTTGCCTGAACAGGATTACAGAAAAAGAGCAGATGGTTCGACTGAGATTTTAAAGAGGTATTTATGTGTTTATATTCATATTGACAATTAAAAGCCAACATTTATATATCATACCGCTTTTTATATCCCATTTTCTATTTTAGATGTAAAGGCAATTTATCCTATCATTCTCACAGCCATTATAAAAAGTTTTATGAAAGCCAGATTTTACATTTTTGCTGTTTCTTGGCAAAATATTTTGGCCCAGATCCCTTGGCTCCATTTCAGCCATATCGCATGAAGGGACACTAAAGCCGCTTAAACAGTCATTTGAGGATTTCTCAGGGAGGAAAGAGCTGGTTACGCTGGCGTTGTGCCACCCAATGTGCAGCCCTTGGCACACAGGAATACATCCAAGCACACGGAGGCACAACTAGGGGACTTCTGGGCAATCCTTCACTCCTGGAGTAAGCTGAAAGAAAGATGGTATCCTAATGCAGTTCTAAGGTTAGAAAGATTGGAGTCTTTCTTTTACTTTACATATACAAAAAGAAAAAAAATATATATATATACACACACACACACACACATATAAATAATATAAAGTCCACTCACCAAAAATGTTTGTTTTTACAGTAATGGAGAGATGTGTATTGTTCCTTAAGATTTCCAGCGCTTTTACAAATGTAATGTTCTCAAAATTCTGTCCATTTACTTCCATTATCTTTTAGAAGAAATAAAAATTGAACTCTTAGGAGGACAACTATTTATGATAGAGTTACAAATACAAATGCGATAATACAGGTACAGTAAGAACATTTCCAGAAGTTCAATCATCTTTATAAGACCTGTAGCATGAAAACATTCCTTGAAAAATAAATATTTTGATCACTTCCATGAAATTATATCCTGTAAATAAGCAAAGAACTGCATTTCTACCTGTCCAATGTTTTAGCCAAGTTTGTCTTCTGTGATAGCTTGACATTCTTGTAATGAGGAATTGCACCTTAATCAAAAAAGGTGCCTCAGGAGCTGCAGAACTGATACTGGAATCAAAGGCCAGATCTGCAGCTGGTGTGAACTGTCACTGCTCCACCAGCACCCGCAAACTGCGACGATTTACACCTGATGAGAATCAGTGCCTCTACTAAGCAAATATGGTAAGTTGAAGACATCGAACTGTTTTGTACATCTCCTTTAAGAAAGTTTCCTAAATTAACCACAGTTTGGTTTCTTTCCCATTTGATTGTTTGAACTGTTGAAATATTTTGAATATTTTGAAATATTTAAATATCTAATAGAAGAGAATAGTTAATACATACGTAACTTTAAAGCTGAACTATAATATTCAAAATAAAATATTAATCAGATGTTTACTCCTAAGTAAACAGTCTAACCTTTTTGTTGTAAACGCCACAGTTGATGAGCCAGAATTTTTTATTAAAATAAGAGATCAATATTTTAATTTCTTTTTACCTGATCACCACGCTTAAGTCCAGCTTCTGCTGCTTTACTGCCTATTTCTACAGTCTCTACAAAAATACCAAAACCTTTGTCACTTCCTCCAAGGAGGCTGAAAAAGAGTGGCGAGTCTCTAGAAGGTTTTTGCAGGGTAATTTGTCTCCATTTTGCCTTGGCAGCACAAGCAATATTCAGCAATCTGAGATGTCCTTTCATTTTCTGTAACCCAGAAGACACACAAAATGAATGTAATGTTTCTTCTACTAGAAATGGAAAAATAGTTGGGAAGAGAAGGAAAAAAAAAAGGAAAAAGGAAAAAAAGTGACAGAAAAAAATACCCATGATCCCAACTATCCCAATCTTACTAATTAAACCTTGTCCTCTTCTGCAGTAATGCCAAGACACATAAATGAGTGCTATATGTGCCATTTTACATAGGCTTTGTATCTAAATGCATATTTAACAATATATCCGTGTTAAAAGTCACCTGTAGACAGCTTGCTTATAGACTACAATGCTCTCGTTACCTGTAACACACAGGAAAATCAAAATGCTTAGCATTAGAGAGCGTGACAGTCGTTTTTTTTGGTCTTACCGTATTTTCTAAGTTTTTTTCAAATTCTTCCAGAAATCGAGTCATAGCAGGATCTCCTTCAAAGTCATTAAAATGGTTGTTCACCCACAGTAAGACCACTCTGGTAACCTGTGAAAAAGGATTTATATAAAGGTACCTGTGTTTTTCTTATGTTTCAATCTATAAGTAAGTAAGAATACAAAACATGACAAAATGCTGTTCGACACAGATTAATCTGTTTAACAAGGAATAACTGTCATTCTATTCTTTTTCTGGATTAATGCCCCAGCCTTTCAAATTTAACAAACAGAAGTAGTCATTTGTACTTGAAATCATCTTTTTGTCTTTCACTTTAATTGGAGTTTAATGAATTAAAAAAAATACAATAGTAACAACAACAACAACTTGGTCACATCACCTGGTACCTAAAGATATCTCCTAAGGAAAATTCTAGGAAATATACTGTGATAATAAAAAATTATCTTGTAAGATTTTTCAGTTAAATTTTCTGGCTGCTTTTGTATGTGCTATAGAATTACTTTACCATTCATAACAAAGGCAGTCTGCCAGCTATTCTATCCATCCACGTCATACAAAAATGCTCATCTATAGCAGTTTCTCTCTTCTAAAAATAACATCCAGTTTTATTTGCTGAGACAAATTTATTTTCTTTCCCTTTTTTCCCTGCATGCAAAAGTGCCAAACTTCAACTTGTTAAAAATATTACCCAACATACCACTAATTACCTGGGTGGAAATCAAGGTGTCTCATACCTAAGGTGCTAAAACCAATGCTAAGTAGCAGCCAATTTTATGCAAAGAAAGAAGAACAGCTCCAAAGCACTTCAGTTTTGATATTTCCCTACCAGCAAATTATTCATTTAAATCATGTAGACATTAAACAGAAATGCTTTACTGAAAACTACACTATCTTTTTTAACTTAAGAATATGAGAAATTAAAATATTAAAAGAAAACAGTAGTTGCCAAAATGAACAGCATGGAAAAAAGGAATAAGAGAACCAGTAACCATAAGAAAAGACCCCAGACAATTTTCAGTGCACTAACTGTTTTGATAGTCCGTTGAGTTTCCCTCAGCTCAAAGCTAGACCATATAAAACTGCTGGCTAAGAGCTTTATTGCCATAATTTTCAACAAATTGTATGTGGAGAAAAGTTCCAAACTATGAAAACTTTCCATGTGTATGTGCACACACTTACATAGAGCTGAACCTGATCCTATTTACAGGAACTTTAATCAACTGCACCTGCCTTGATCATAGTTTACTTTAAGTATATAGTTTGTAAAAAGCTGCTCATATAAAGTGTGCTTAATACACTGAAAGGCCTTACTGAAGAAAATTATGCAAGACAAGCGCAATGTTGCTGTGAGAGCCCAAGAAATCACAAATACTTAATTCCTCTGAATTTCTGGCAGAAAAGGATTTCAGAGACTGGCATTTAATATTTTAAAATTAAATAGAAAAAAACCAACATTTTGGAGAGGAGGAGCAGTGACATACTTAAATTTAGAACAATATACTATATGCATACAACAATATGGAGGAACATTTCTTGATACTACAGAAAAATATTTTGCTTTAAAATATTTTAAAATAGTTGCAGTATAATTCTAGTTTATCACATATATACATAAAATAAAATTTGGAGACATCGTCACTACAAACACTAATCTCTTAGTTTGAAACAAACCTTATCCCTGAGGCTGTCCACTTTGAACCACTCCAGGAGTTTATTCCCGACTTCTAAGGGGCTTGTTAGAAATGTTCTGTACGTTAAAAGGAAATCTTCTATGTAAGTTGGATCCACAATAGAATGTTCTTCTATTAAATGCATGATGAGTCGCTCAGGTGTTGCCTTAAAAATTAAATGCAAGAAGTGATTCATATATCCTACTACATACTCTCTAGAGCATCTAAGCACTAAACCATGACAGCATACTCTTTTCAAATTTCAGTTATGGTAAACTCAAAGAAAAACACTAAGGTGTTTAAACTACACTTTCATATTTCTTCCACCCCATATGTTGTGCATGGGTAGTATCTGGCTAGAAAAATCAGTAATGTTCCATAATTTTATTTTAATGAAACAGTTAAGTTCCTCTTCCAGATTAAAGAGGCACAAGAGGTGCTCCCTAAACAAAACCTAAATACATGTGCTGAACAGATCCTGCTTTATTAAAGGGGTGATAAAATTACATTTGTATAATAATATAAATTCCTTCTAATCAAAGCTATTGTGCTAAGACAGACAAAGCTGAACATGTGTTCTAGAGTCAAACCAAATTTTTTTTTTTTTAATAAAAGTTTAATAGCTTAATGGAAAATTAAGCAAAGAAAGAAAATCACCTTGATAACTATGTGCCCTTTCCTGGTCCCGCTGCGATCCAGCTCCCTGTGTTCCTTTACCATAACAATTTCTCCTTCTTCCTCCACTTTATGAGTGTTTTTTTCCACGTGGTTCAGAATCCTCCAGTAGTCTTGCTGGGCTATACACACAAACTGCCCCCCAACAACGCAGGATTGTTAATAAATACCCAAAACATGAATGTATCCCCCCGCCCCATCTGCGGGCTGCTTCACCACCACCACAGTAGCACAGCATTTGATATCAACCCCAGTCTGTTCTGTCCAGCTAGATAAGAGAAAGTTATAAACAGAAGACAAATAGAACTGATCACCATTTTCAGTCTCCAAAAGTTTGTGCTAAATGGGCTAAACATATAGAGAACAAAGTCCATAAAAAGTGGAAATGGATATTTTCTGTTTAACTACTCTTACTGCATGTCAAGCACGCTTACAGAGCGGCACTAGGGCGGACTATGAGCTTACACTAGAGCACAAAGCAGAAGTTCCCGTTTCTCAGGAACAGAGGTATGAAACAAGGCACAGCTGCTAAGAGTGTACAACTAATTCAACACTAATTCAATGTCAACAGAGCCTCTTGCCCACCAAATACCAACTCCCTTTTTTCTGCTCCTGGGATAAAGATCATGCCTTAAGATGAGAGTATTCCATTTTCGTTTATTAGAGGACTAAAAATAGGAGATAGTTGTATAAAATTGTAATCTTACCTGACAATCATCTACTTTGGTTCTAACCACACCATTCATGTACTGTTTGTCCAGAGAGGGAGTAATCCCAAAACTATTACCCATACAGAGACTCTCGCTTTTCCCATCAGGATAGCTGATTTCCACTGTGCCATTTAAAATAACATACCAAGAATCGAGCTAAAGGGAATAAAAATAAATTTAAAAAGAGTGAAACTCATTCAACAACTTTTATATGCTCTCTAATTTTCAATGCTCTTCTCTCACAGAGGCTTATCCTTGCAGTCTCATGTTTGCTGTCACCACAGCATATAAATATTTTGCAGTATCTAATTCATTAAAGGGTGTAGTGTAAGGCAAGCAATAAAGACGACTGTAACAAGAATTCATTCAACTTCAAAAGTTCCCAGTACTAATGTGTAGGGAGTAATGCTGATAAATGGATTGTTTTTGAAATAGTTGGAATAATCACTACAAAATATTTGTACTACTTAGTGAGAAGGAAGCTATAAAGCCATTAAAACAGGACAACTGAATAGTCAACATTAGAGAAAAGATTAAAATTTTACAATCAAAATGAAAGTTGTAGAAAAGATATTCACACCATCTGACCCTCAGTATCAATCATACCGCTCATGAACAAGACTGAAAAAGTTAAAATCACACCCTTGCCCTGTTTTTACACTCTTCCCCAGAGTATCCACCTGGTGACCATCAGAGATGTGAGGCTGGGCTACACAGTCCTCTTGGAGCGGCATGTCTGGTCATTCAGGTTTTTTTAATCAAAGGACAGAGAGAGGTATCTTGAGATAGCAGTTCAGAGCACCTAATATAGGAGCCTGACCATCTGCAGCATAAACTATGGAATGCTATTTTATGTCTATATTTGATCACATTAAAGTCTTGAAGAAAGTCAATAGGATAGGCAGAATCTTTTGAAAGGATGGGCTACAGTCTGCAGATTTTGGATGTGGGTCAGGGGAAGAGAAGATCTCTCTGCTTTTCAGGTGTGGGAGAGGTGCAGAGACGGGAAATAGCTTTTTCCAGAGTCCCCAACCCCCAAATGTGCTTGCTAACCTACTGCCTATGGTGTTCGAATTATGTTGCGTGCAGCAACTTACTTCTTGCCCATCTTCCAGTATGATGGCTCCTGCTTGTTCTACCACTTCAAATATCATCACAGAACAAAGTTCTCTTCTTACAGACATAGTCATGTTTGCAAAGGCAGGGAGTTGATGCATAAATTCCAATAATTGCTCTATTAGACAAAAGAAACATTGATATGAAGACTGCAAGGCCCAGGGCCTCCTTATGCCCTTACCCTGACAAGTATATTAAATATACATACATTTCAATATACCGTATTCTCAACAAGTATATTAAACCTCCTAGCTAAATTCACAGAAGGAATTGCTCCGTGGCAACACAATTGGTATTAGTGCCTGTGGCTAAGTGAGTGCAGTAGGCATGATATCATCAACGAAGGGAACTTAGCTCTACCGTCTTGATCGTGCTGGGATTGACTATTACGGCAGCAATTTAGGTAAGTGCAAAAGCACTTCAACTTCAAACATTTGGAAGAATTAAAAATATCCTTACTATATGGTAATTATAAGCTTGTTAATAGCATGAAATGATTTCCCAATGTTTAGAGAAGTAATCAGAGGAAAAAGTACAGCATAACCCAAATTTTACCGTTAAACTAATGCCAATTTCTGGTTAGACTTTGCAGTAAATTATTTTCATCTTAAATCTTTTGCAGTTTAAAATTAGCATGCCTGAACTGCAGTATTAGTATGTTCTCTTTGATACTCCATAAGAAATTCAACAGTTTCAGGCAGTCAAAATTACCTTGCTATTAATTCCATCCCTATCTCAACAGATAGGATCACTTGCAATACTTAATATCTCAAGAGTCTCAAAGGCTGTTTTTTTAATATTTCGTTTCTCCAAACAAAACTTCTCTCAGGTATTGGAAGAAAATCATTCAATTAACAATATCACTAGAGCAAAATGTTCTCTGGAAGCAATCATTCATAATTATGAGGATATACATTTAACACTATGCATTGAACAAATTTCAGATACACTTCTCTTACTGGTGTTACATATACAGTTTTACATGAAGATTTTTTTTTTTTTCCTCACCAATATCATCATCTGTTTTATCTGCAGGCTCTTTCTCAAGGCACTCTCGTACAACATCTCGCCCTAGAAGTGGATCCGAAGTTCTGTCAATATCTTCATCTTCTTCTTCTTCTTCATCTTCAGAGTCTACAGGTGCTTCTGGAAGACCTGTTAAATCAACATCTCCCATCTCACTTTCTGTAGCCTATAGAGAAGACATCCATCAGACAAAGAGTTCAGTGCCTCCAGTTTCATGATTTATGGTCTTATCTTAGGTAGCTAATACCACAAAAATTAAATTCTGTGACCAACGATTTAAATTAGAAATTATAATAGCTAAATATGCTCCCTTAACAAATAAGCTTAAAAAAAAAAAAAGGTTATACTAAAGTCCATAGTTAAAGGAAGGCTGGTATAAATATACACCATTGGCATAAAGTAACACCATGCTACATGAATTATGGTCATGACTTCTGAAAACAAAATTAGCATATTGGACCATTTGTTCTCTATTTTTATTTTTTTTTAAATATCTCATTCCCTTTCCCCTCCACCCCGGCCCTACTGAACTAGAAGCAACATAATACCATTAATATTAATATTAACTGTGTGACACTGAGGAAAAATAACCAGACTGAGTAACTAAAATTAAAGGGACTGGGTCTTGCTTTTAATTTCAGTACTGTTATACGCCTGAATTAAAATCCATGTTACAGGTATGTCAGGTTGAGTAAATACATCTGAAAAAAGGAGATGAGGACTACTATTTTTTCCCTCTATAGGCCAATTTTCAGTTTATAGGATTTAGTCTCTCTTGTGAATTCATATGAACGAAACAGTTTTTCACAGTTCTCAAGAGTCAATAATATTATTAATCAAAAAATAATATAGTTCAGTAACAACATTGGTTACCCAATGTCTGTAGAAATATTTCCACTGTCATCAATAGATGGCAATAGAGACATCACGCTGAGAAGACATATGAAGCAACAACGAAAGAGAAAGCAACACTGGCAACAGAAAACAACCACGCAAGAATCATGCAAAGTTTAAATCATTTAACTCCTTAAAAATAACTTTCCAAACAGATGGAAGGCAAGAAAAAAAAAGTACTTCCAATTTTTCAGTTTCTACAGAATATTTCCTTAATCACTTCTTTTTAATTTAAGCCAGCATGCAAAACATTTTTCTGTTTGGCTTACATTTTTTGGAATTGAACAACAAGATGTGCCAGGGTAGGGTAAAGGCAATTATGGGAAAATGCATGCTTTTTAAAAGAAAAAAATTACAATATTTGCTTTTGCTTTAAAAGAAAACAAAACAAGACAAACCCTCATGATGCACTGAAGATTAACTAATGCATCACTCTACACGTCCACAAGACCTCACAAATAAGGGACTGGGTTTGAGAAAGGCACAGTAAACATGGGCAATGGTAAAATTTCCATCACTCGATCACCAAATATTTTTCTAACTTGCTTGTCACTGTGGCAGTTCTCATGTGCTTGCTTCCAGCAACAAGGGCTAAACCTCTGTACTTTTCTTATTTATTCTCATTATCCATTATTAAAGTTTATTTAATTTTTATTCTGTTAAAGATAATCCCTTCAACTAAGCATCCAAAATATCCATTTTACTGAATAACAAAAACCCATACAAGGCCAGACGAAGCAATACATGAACAGCAGCAAATACAACAACTTGAACAGATGATGACAAAGTATTAAATGTTAATGCAGTAGTATTTCTAGCAACTATATTTTTGCACTGAATTAATAGAAACCTATTCTAATTTTCTATACATGAATTCCCACTGGCATTGGCATAAATTGTGAAGTTGTGCACAAATTTTTTTTATACAGTAACTTACATAATTTTATTGCAAAAAATGTCATTAGTATCACCATATATCCTGACGCACAGTCAGGTTTGGTATAATTTTAGAGGCACAAATCTGAGATGACAACAAATATGTCCCTACACTTCATTTTCAGACATTTGGGCAAGTGTCAGAAGAGCCGCACTGTCTCCCACAGCAGGTTCGAACATTGGCCATTGACACCGACTCCCTGACGCAGCTGTAGCGTTTCACTTCCAAATACTTCTTGAGTGCAACTGGAGGAAGAACTGCAAGAAAACGCTGCCCTGGACCAGAGCTGTTCTAGGTCCAGGCTCCATTAGGTACAAATAAATAACCACTGCGAACCTACTTCAATGGTTGAATATTAAGTAGTAAATAAAATTCAGAAGAGTTATTTCACTCTTCTTAAGCAAGAAATGTTTCAAACTAGATCATTAACTCAATGAAATTTATTAAGCTTTTATCTTGCCTACCGTTTTAAGTGATCTGATCATAAACTAGTAACTGGTTTGGAGGACAGAGTTACATCATCGAAAACACTGATTTTCAGTGATTTAATCGCAACAGACTGTGCTGTCTCCATATTCCCACACACTTCATGTTGACCTGTTAATGCAACTCTCAATACTTTGACAGATTAAGCAGCATTTCTTTCTTTCACTGCACAGAAAGATATTGGTTTTTAAATAAAACCTTGGACCTCTCAGCTTGTCTTCATTTTAATAATTACCCATTAAATCTGAGAAAGAAGGCTTGAACGACTTAACAAATATTTTCTTCAAAGGAGGGTAACCATATATAGGGTTAAATCCTTTTCATATTACATCACTTCGCTGGCTTATGTAGCTCATATTAACAGTTTTGGAATTAAGCCCAAGTGCAAATTGTGCTTGGAGAGTCTCAGCAGCACATGATCAGTACAGCATTTTACTCAAGGACTTTTCTAGCATTTCTTCATCTAAATAGCCACAATTCATACTAGCTTTTCCATGCACAGTGAGCCCGAGTACAGCACTAATTCCCACTTCGATAACCTCAAGCAAAGATAACAGAATTTAGGCACAGAGGCTCTACAGAAAAGTGATTTTTAAAAAAAATTTCCCTGTGCATCTTACACAGGATGATAAACCAATCTTCTCTTTTCCTCCTTTTCAAGCTACTTCAAGGGCACGAGATCACAGGAAACAAGCGCTTTCCTGTCTGCTAGCAGGGCCCGGATAAAACAGCCGATTCCACGAAGACTCCTGCAAAGGGGCCGGGCAGGACAGCCAGGCGACGGCCCGTCCGCAGCGGGAGGGAAGGGCACGCTGCATCCCAGCGGAGCACGCTGCTTCTGGAAAGTGGCTTCCACGCATCTCTCGAAGGCTACGCGATGCTTCCCTCCTGGAGGTCCACCGTCAGGAGCCATCAGCTCCATCAGCTAATGCAACGAGCTAAAACACCGTGCCGAGCATTTGCGTCGCCTGCCAGACACCGCTTCTCCAGCCCCCGTGACGCTGATATGCTCCCGCAGAAAGTAAGAGCAGATTCCCTCATTTTTACCGGGCCCTGTTGGTATCTGCAAGCACACACACAACTGGCTATGAACTCACAGATGCTCCTCAAACCGCATTTCGGAGACGACGCGCCTACAGGCCCCGGCACAGCAGCAGCTCAGCCAGCGCCGGGGGAGGCAGGAGGGCTCTGCCCTGCGCATGCCGATGGCCAGCGCTCTGCGGCGGTACCTGTTCCTCCCCGGCACGATGCTCCGGCTCTTGCCGTTACCAAACATCAACATTAGCCTTAATGGAAAAATTCACGAACTGCTAGTCTACAAAACGCAACCAAAGGCTCCAATCCTCAGATCTTACACAAATAGGGATTTTCAGGATTGGGTCTAGAAGGCAAAAGTATCTATCAACAAGGCAGCAGGAACAGACTCAAGTGATCATTGATGATGAATGAATCAAATGATATGCATCATATGATATGCAAATTAACATGTTTAACCAGACCAAAAAAAGCCATGTTTGCCAAAGTTTGATCATGCAGATGTCCTGCAGACTGGCCTGCACTTTGGAACTCAAAGCCCTAAACGTAGCCATTTAAAGTTTTTCATTATAATGATATGTATTCCACTATAAAATGTGTCAGAATCACATATTGGCAGAAGAAAGTATCAGCTACATACACTTCATGAGAAGTTCCTATTTCATATCTGACAGGACTTCTCAGCCAGCAAGGAGGTGTGTAAACAATTACAGGCTTGTGTCAGTCACAAGAAGGTCCTCGGTTGTCACGTTGCTTCCTCTCCTGGAAGCAACTGAGCAACACTAGATCAATTATGAGAAATTTAAGCTAAGCATAAATTAGTTGCAAAGGATACTTTTTTTTTTTCTCTAATTCAAAGCTAGACTAATTCCAGAAAACCCAAACTCAAAAACAGTAATGAAATCACTGTAAAGCACCCTGCAATTTACAATGGGTAACAGAGTAGCTTTGGTGGGGCTTTTTGTTTTGTTTTGTTTTTAAGGCAAACTCAGCTTCTCATGGAAAGAATTCAGCTGTCAGTTTGCTACAATTAATTTTTTGTATAATATAGCCTTTAAACACCAAAGGTATATTTGGTTTCTAGAGAGACAAAATGTATTTCCAAGTCACTACAGAGGCTGCTCCTGAAAGCTGCTACTACTGAGCGAACAGTCTCTTACGAATATCAAGGTACCCAAGGCGAGCGACAGACCACAGGTATTCACGCTTCAAATGAGCGCAGCGAGCACGTACACTGCAACGGCAATGCAACTACGGCTATGCAAAGCAGGAGCTATTCCCAAACGCCAAACAGTGCTGTGATCCTGCAGCGCACAAGAACTAAGGCAGAACTCACGGGTCATTAACAGTTATAAAAATTGTATGACAATAAAGTACAAAAATACAAACTATGTGATAACATACCTTAAAAAACTAAAAAGACAGATTTTAATTATTGCAGACCAAATAAGGAATTGCATAATTGAGACTTAGGCATGTTAATTCTGTTCTTTAATAACTCCATGAGATAAATGATTTTGATCATGTATTTTAGTGCTCATGATTCCTGATGAGACCTGCTATTAAGAGCATTTTTCCTTCCCTCCTGCCAATTCTATCGGGGGAAAAATGCCTAAACCTTTTTTCAGAATTCACAGAAAAATCTTTAGTAAGGTCCACTCCCTGATGAATATTTTATAGATAATCCATTTTAGTACCAAAATCTTAACCGCAATTGGAATTATTGCTGGGCAATAATGTCGCTGCCCACAAATAGTATCTACTACCAAAGTGATAAATGAAAGACGACAAAAAAAGAGAAAAACATCAAGCAGAGCACTGACAAAACTAAACCGGTAAGAAAAATGAGAATTTGTCAATCTGTAAGAGAACAGCAGCAGAGAAAGGCACTGCAATGTGTTGACACAGACAGCTAATTCATTAAATTATGAAGGAGCAAAGACAGGTGTTTTCTCTATGTAATACCTGTTGAATTATTTTCCCCTGAAGATACCTATTACACATCACTGGGGCAGCTTGCAGAAGTTATAATCCCTCATTTCAACCATTACATGTAACCACATAGCTTCCCCTATTTCTGTCTAAACACTATAGTTCTGAAACTAAGCATATTTTAAGAAATGGGTTGCAAGCAACCTACTGTGATAGAATCTAAAAAAAATCCACCACATGCAAATTTAAAAAATTGTTTTTAAATTAAAAATATACATATTGTATTTATTTTAAAAAAAAATCATTTAACAAAAAAAAAAAGAAAAAGAAAAAGAAAAAAGTCACTGCTCTGCAGTTTTCCAGGCAAGTTGGAATTTGCAATGCATACGTTTGGAAGTTTTACTACAGACAGACTGAAAGCTCCACCAGGCAGCAGTAATGATGGGGGAGAAGGGAGAAGATACCTTCATTCATTTGTTTTCACTGGTTTGTGCAATTAAGTCAGGGTTTAATATAATATGTTCACAGCAGTGCTTAAGGCAGTCCTCATTTTCTGCTGATCTCACCTTACGCTTTACGGTCATTTCCTGCTTAACATCCTGGACCGTGAAGCAGCTGGAACAACTGAAACCACGTTTCAACACTATTGATGAATACAGCGTATACAGATGAACAGAAACTCTTCAAATTTGAATTAAAAACATTGTTTCATTTTTTATTCTACCATTCTAATCATATTTTCTAATTTCTGAAATCACATTTGCACTACTTACTGCATAAAAAAATGTTAAGATGCTATTAATTCAGAAAGTCATTTCAAGACTACATTAATCATAAAATTATTCAAAAATACTTTTCCTTTGCTAACATTAATGATACAGCTACAGAATTTGGCATGCAATAGGTATGAAGCTGACTGCAAAAGCAAAGCATCATTTTCCAAATACTTTATGAAAAGCTGTATCTTAAGGTACCAAAAACGTTTTCTGCTACTGAGCCAATGCACTAATACTTAAAGCATACTCTTATTGACTATCAGAGCGCTTCTCTATATTATTAATATAATTATGAGTTTGGGGGAAAACATCCCTTTTTATTCCTTCAGATTTCAAAACTTGCCCACACTGATGCATCATTGCACATAATGCTATCTGAAATACTATGCCATGACATTATTAAACCACAGCAATGTACTTAAAATTGGATGGCAAACAATGAATGGCTTCTCCCAAAGCTTTGTAACTGTTATAATTAAGGCAATAAGCCCCATAAAGAACCCAGCATCTTTTCATAAGTTAGTATTTGCACATTAAGCATACAAGGGCTAGACATGAAAAATACACTGAAAAATTAAAGGGGGAAAAAAACCAGGGCTTTTTGTTTATTTATTTAGTGGTATGCCTGTTGCATCCGTTTCTTCATCCACAGAGTTCATCAAAAGCTTGACTCTTCAAAACATCATTATCTTGCTGCAATATATCACCACCTTTGAAGACTTCCCACGAGACGAGCAGTGGCTCACCTGCCCCAGACATCACCGTGGCCGCCGGCAGGGCCAGCAAAGCTCCCGGCTGCCTGGACGCCCTGCAGGACGCAGGGCAGGCTGGGCTAGCCTCGCCGAAAAGGAGATTCCTACCTGAAAAGTCCTCCCTCCGCACAGTTAATGGAAGTCCGCACTCGTTTTTATGCTAATAAATTATTAATTCCTCTAAGTATACAAAACACATTTCACCACTGTTTATAGCGCCACTCAATTGTTTAATCTGCTACTCCATTATTTCTTCTGTTAACATAATTCTTATTTGTTTAACAGCTAGGCTTTTTTGGCATTTTCTGGAGAGTGGGCACATAACATTTCAAATACGCTAATTAACTACACAGGATGGGGCATTCACTTATTACTGGAATGATATTTTCTTTATCCATACTATATTTTAAGCGCTTTTTCTCTTAGAGCAACCTCTCCAAACCACGCAGAAGATGCTCAAAGAAAACTGTCTATCAGCTTCCATATACAAGATGTTAAGGAACAATACCCAGACTAGTTCTGGCGGTGCTGACTAATTATTTTCTGAGCCAACAAAACTAATAAAAAAAATAAAAAAAATCACAATAGTGCAGAGAGTCTCCCAGCACTGCCTCTCGGAAATCAGAGTGTTCAGGGAGCGTTTTAAAAGGACCCTCCCCGGGATGCAAGTTATTCCAGATCTCTCCAGCAGCAAACAAATCTAAAGAATCAAGACCTACATTGGCATAAGGTAATATATTAAACTGGACAACAATGCATACAGATGGTTAATGTTCTAAAGGCTTTTTTGTTTTTAATGCTTTATCTTTAAAACTAAATAGCAATACTTTGCTGTAAATCAGAAGCATCACTAACCTGTTTCTGATACAGAAATGGCACCCAGACGATACACAAAGAAAGGGAACAGGTGTCTAAAATCCAGTTACACCTACATGATACTAAACAGTTGCTATATACTCAATATTAGAATCAAATCCCAATTTAGAAGTGGAAAAGCAGCACGCGTACTGATCAAAACAAGCCCAAGACGAGCACCTTCCTCAACCAGAAAGAGCAAAACCACAAAATTTGCCCTGCACTTCAACCCTGGACAGGCAGCTTTCGTTCCTTTACAGATGATTAAGGATCAGAAAATCAAGAATTTATATGCTTAGTAAGTTGTCTCCGGATTTTACTCAACTTCTATTCACAAGCAGCAACACCAGAATCTTTGCAGCCAATCACTGCAGAAAGTTCAGTTATTACCACGCTTTTGTTTTCCAAACAGAACATTTCATTAACAATAAAAGCAAACAGTCAAGGAATGCATTTGACTGAAGTGTGAGAATTTCATGAAACTTGTTCTATTTCAGAACAAAAGCTCCCTTCCCTGCGTATGAAGATGTGAAGAGCGAGCACGCACGCCTCCCTAAGAGGAGCTTTACAACAAGGTTGTTTCACTTCTTCCTAGCTCCGGAGGTGGCAAATCAGCCAAACAACACGGAGACATATGCTGAAGCGTCAAGGAGGCAGTCTTGGTTAAACAGCCACTGCTTGTATTTAGAATGTTTAAAACCAATTTTCTTGCTTCCAGCCAAAATTTAATGGAAATAAGATACTCTCAATATTATCAGGACTAGGGAAAAAAACAAGTCGCAAAGCAAAAATAAGTCTTCACTGTGCGTAATATGGCACTAAATAAACGAGAAATAAATTCTTTCCATATGCAAGTCTGACGCCAAACGACAGAGAGATCTGCCAGGGGTACATTTATGTTATTGTATGCTGTATTGTATTCCACTCATTTTTCATTACAATGTATTTTTAATCAATACAAATGACAATTTGTTAGTTTGTAGTAAGACTATAACGAAGCAAAACACTAACACTAATCTTAACCTCCAAATCCTTTAACCACTACGTTCTGGTCACTCCCACCTAACCCATTGCTAAAGAAATCTGTGGCAAGGAGGAAAAAAAAAAAAAAAAAAGTACAAATTGCCATCAGAAGAACACACATGTATCATTACAGAAACAGTTTTAAAGGTTCCCTACAAAAGCACACAAACCTCAACAAAACTCCGGCAGACAGCAGCAAACCACAAACTTACGAAGGGGAAGTTTGACCTCACTGTTCCGGATAAACACCTGGCACCACAGCAATGCGGAATGTTACCCATGGCAACTGGGAACAGCAAAATGCGTTTTCCAACTGGGGGAAGGAAGAAAAAAAAGAAAAAAGAAAAAAAGAAAGAAACAAATGCAATTTTACCTGATAAATATCAGAGAGGCTGCTGCTCCCAGAATCACTGGCGATGCTGCATCCAGACTGGCTCGAAGGGACATGAGTCACCTGAGGGTGAGGACTGTCTGTAAGATGCATCTTGGTAAGATCAGCTGGAAGCTGTAAATAAAATGGATTTGGGGAAAGGGAGGAAAAAGAAACATTACGTATAAAACTGATTTGAAGACAAAGTTATTCATAAAACCATTGTTACGCATTGGAATACCCACCTACAACTCGATGTGTATCTTGAGGAAATGTCAAATTAGATGAAGCTTGCCCAACCGCATTTCATAACATACGACCGACAGAAAAGCACGCGTCCTTAGCACGCACCCAAACCAAGGGTCTCGGCTCTTTACAGCCGAGCGGCATACACCAACACTAGCAAGAGTGCACAAAATGGCACATAGATGGTGGCAGCCAAATAGCTCACAATCTGGAAAAAACATTAGTTCCAGCAAGAAATAGGATTCATATCTACAAATAAAATTCGCGCCTTGAATTCAAGAATAACCTTAAGAAAACACCAATCAAAAACAAAACAAAGTGTAATCTAAACAAAAGCTTTGGTCTATAATATGCTTTAAATTGCCTTTAAGAAAATGAGTACACAGGAGGAATATTATGCATTTCTGGTATGCACTACAGTACTTCTATTTTATATACCTGTCCATAAGTGAGCACACGTATACAGATAAATAAGTTTTAGTGTATGGTTGAAGCTCATAAACACATCCTTTTTACCAAAAAAAAGAAGAAAGGCAAAAATCAGTAGTATGCTTTTGAAGAATCAGAGCCACATGGAATACCAGAAAATAACCGGGCCTCTAATTCAGCTGTTTATTTTGTCATGTATTTTTCCAGTATTGTTTAAATTTACACTCAATTGCATGGAAAAAACGTTTTATTATTTTACATAGTTTTCCTTTAAAAACTGTTGTGACACAGCAGAAAAAATCCCAAGTCACTATGACAGCACCAAGTTATGATCAAAATGAAAAGGAGGTTTGTTCTTTTGCAAAACAAGCAAAACTCCAGAAAAGTGTCAACCACTAGATGAAGTATTCAGTCCTACTAATTTAAAGATAGCATTGTACAAATGTTATTAGTCCGACATCAACTTTGTAAATATTAACTTACGAGAAATGGAAACCAGATCTTGGAACCACACTTTTGATGGCCGTTTTTCAAAGAGCACAGAAACACTAAACACTTGCTCACGTATTTTCTGAAATCGTAAGTGGGGCTATCGGTGCCTCCTGCCCCCAAATAAGGCTGAGAGTCCCTCCGACACATTAAACGTAATTTTGATTTTCAAAAGTGTTAAGAGCAGCATGGGGGATGCTGCAACACCAGTAATACCCAATCGCATACTTTACTCGAACACGACTATCCTATGGGCTCTAAAACAAGCAAACCCAGCCACTTCCAAAGTAACTACGGGAAATGAAAGACTCTAAACCTACTTTTTAATATGAGAATAGCTACATTATTCCATTTTATATACGTTTTACTTATAAAAAATTAAAGTATAAAATATCTGACCTGTAAGTTAATATCTTTTTATTCACAGGTATTTGGAAAGGCAGATTTTTTAATTTGAAAAGAAAATTAAAAGACTGCTAAAGTTTTCCAAAACTCCCATAAACCCCACCCGAACGGTAGATATAAAACAGTGAACTTGCTCCAAATATAAAGGAAACATTGCACTTTGAAGACTATGTTTAGACACCGAAAAGTTTTATAGACTGGAAGATCTATTTTCAGTATTCCAGAACAGCAAGAAGGTCAAACCGCTCAGCTGACAAAACGCAGCATCCAGGCCAAAAGGCACGCTTGTCATCTGCCAGCACCTGAGACGAGCTGACGTCCACGGTGATGCGACCTCTTAAACAACAGCAACAAAAAGGATAAAAAGTGGAGCAGGAAAGTAGAGGTTTAGTTTTAGTATAGAGCACTAGACAGTCACTTTTTAAATCCAAACGAATACTTCTTACAGGGCATTTTTGTGTGCCATGTACAGAAAAATACCATCAAAATTCAATTTACTACTTCTCACGGGCACATGGGAGAAAGGGTCACATTACATTATCTTCCTTAAAGTCTCAAGACCTGGACATTAGCTAAGCCACCGATGTCTCAGTGACCACCGACCGTGGGGCTGATGAGGGTCATTCCCTCGCTGCGCGTGCTGCCGGGTGACACCCGTGCTCTGCCACCTGGTGTTTCACCAAAGTTAGCCAGCTTTTCGGCAAATGCACCATATCGCGATGGCTCACAAGGCATGACGCAAAGCCCCGCATGGACCATGGGCAGCCGCGTGCTCACCGGGCAGGATGAAATCCAGTAGCGACCTGGTAACTGCTAGCAAGTATCAGACAGGGCTGCTCGCGGCCACTGATATGCCAGAGGTTAGCATAACAAAAATAATAATAATAATAAAATAATATAAAATCACCAAACCCCCCACACAGAAGCATTAGTAAATTAAGGAACAAATCAACCAGCTGAACAGGAGCACACTAGTGCTGCAAGCTCCTCCAAGCATCTCCATCTTCATAATCTTCCTATTCCAACATCTGGCCCAGAATTGAGCTTCAGCCACATTTCCTCCATCCACGGAGAAGTCTTGCACTGACTGCAGCAATACAGTTAGGCGCTGGGAAGCCTGATTGAGATCCACCATGATTTAGAAGCTTTCAGAACGGCTCCAATGGCTTCAGGTACAGAACGGGCAGGACCGAGGGCAGCGCCGGTTCTCCAGGGCCTTCCCAGCTCGGCAGGCCCACGACGGCCACCAGCACCTTGACCCCGTGCTGCATGCACCCCACGGCCCCGCGCTGTCCTGGGGGGGACACTCGCTTCCCCCGGGACCACCTCCACCAACCTGAGTGGAGCAACCAGAGGCTCAGGAGGACAAGGGCAGGTGCCGGCTCTACACCAAAAACTAGCGCCAGTGAACTCACTCTAGCTCAGAAACAGTGCAACACCGCACATGGCACACACACTGCCACGCACAGTTTTGATCTAGCTAAATTTAAAGATATTTGTGACAAAGGCTATTTTATATATCTAATTTGATAAACACTGCTGGAGCAGGAGAGAAGAAGTTCTGTCTGTATGCAACGTTCATAAATACGCGAAGACCAACTCGAAGCGCCAACACCCTTCCCAAATCAGCCCTTCTAACAAAGTTGGTAATCGCGTTACGACAGATACGCATTCCTCCCGCCACTGTTCACATTAATCTCCATTGCTTATAAAGCACACAGGCATTTGCGATGTGCACGCTGGACTTCGCAATATGTTATTGTAAAAGACATTTAATGCAGGTTATACGTACGGAAACAGTGCAATCTCTCTCTAAATTTGAGAGAGATACAAGCTTTATTTGAGACAAGTGACCTTTAAAGTGCTGCTTGGTGCTCTACTCAATCTCCCCAAATAAATCACAGCTTCCGTCTCCTGTATGTCGTTTTTATTACCCAAACTGATTGTTCCTTCTTTCAGAGCTCACTAAGCAGCAATCCATGGACATGGTGTTTTTGTAACAAAGTGAAAGCGGATGCAGGAATGACTTGCTGGATGTGGTAATGAAGATGCTGAAAGTGCTTTAAAATTGTCCAAGCCACTGGCGAAAAATAATCTCTCACTATCCAGCTAGGATTTTTGTGAGAGAAACTTAAAAACACATCAGTATCTTGAAAAATTATATGTTAAGGAACCAAGTTCAGAATAGTAATGTTCACCTACATGTCCACACTGTAAACTTTTAGAAGCAGATGTAAATACCTCCATCGTGCTCTGAGTAGTTGCGTGCCCCAGTAGCCACAGATACAAAAACCCTGAATATCCATGAAATTCTCATAAGGAGTCATACAAAAATGGACTATTTACATGTCACTTTAAACAATAATATCGTTTTTCAGAACCAGTCACAATCTGGAATAAAAATATGAATGCATCTGATTTCCCAAAATACCCAGTCCTTAATGTGCTAATATGCACATTATTGTTACTGACCTTTTCTAACAAATAGATACTTAACACAATCCCCCCTACAAAAATGCTATACTGTGGTTCAGAGCTGTGTGTGAAAGGAAGTCAAGAAAATAGAAGTTACGGTCTGCACAGCCACCTACTTCTGCCCTCCCACAGAGTCGGGAAAACACAGGCAGCGATCGCACACTGCCGTCTGCAACACCTTCTTAAAACCTCCTTATGGGAGCTGCCGAGAAAAGGAAAGGAAAATCACTGCCTCTCGCAGAAGCTTGTCCTAATGGCAGCGTCGCTGTGTTTTGCCACACAAACCCCGAAGTGACAGCAGCCTGGACTTCTTTCCACTAGACATATGTACATGAGCTTTCTGAAGATGGTACACATGGTGCTCAGAGACGAAAACCTGGCACCGCGTGCATCCCAGGCGCTGGGACAACAGCTGAGGCCTGCTAATGGAGCCACGCTGCCGGGAAGACAGGGAGAGGCAAGGAAACTAGAGCGGAAACCAGTTCGGAGTAGCGGTTAATAAAAATGACATGCACAAAATACTAAACTCTACCCATAGGCACTGGGAAAAGGCCCACATGGTGAAGAGGCCCCAAGGTCCAACAGGAGCCAGACTTTTGCTCTCAGTTTTACGGACACAGCAATCGAGCACCAAAGCAATGGGCAGCAGCGCTCTCGTGTCACCCAGAAAAACAGGGCCGTGCGCGAGAGCAACCCCTGCTCCCAAACGCTGGACAGTTAAACCAGCATCACATGAAAGACCTCTGGAAGCCCCAAACCTGTCATGTCTCCCACTGTAAAATACAACAGAGTCTCCCAACGTCAAAGAGCAGCACGTGCAAGAGGAAAGCTCAGGTCCTACAGGCAGGAGATGGCACGGGCCAGCCCGCCCACAGGCGCCCACGGAGGGAGACAAGGCTGAGGAGCAGTGCTGGAGCGGTCTGCACCCTTACACCCAACAGATGGAAAGGAGCCCCGGAATGAAAAAAATGCTGCAGCAGGACAGTGCAAAAGCAACAAGCCATGGAGAGAAGCCTCCCTCTTCTCATTTTCCTTGGACGCCTACTCTGGCTTTCGCTGCTATTGCCACCATCAATCTTGATTTCTCCCTTCAGGGTGGCGCATGAGCCTGCCCCTAACGAAAAAAAACACTACGGACCTGCTTCTGTTAGCAAAAGTTTTTATCATCAACTAAAAATGGTTAAAGAGGAAAGAATAACCAAAGAACAGGAGAAAGCTGAGTAATACAGCATAAAAGCTATAAACAGGGCTCTTTAAACGCAAGCAATTTATAGTCTAACAGCAAATAAATTTGTCAAATTCATAAATCCAATATCCTGTTCCAAAATTATTGATTTCCTAATTAACCATTCAAAACATGCTGCATTTCAATTGATTATTTATTGTAAACAGTCTGAATGAGAAAAGAATTACGGGATGGCATGGAGCAAGCGAGCAGCAGTAACTCGGGATTGCTCGTGCGAATGCACGGTTTGGTGAGCCAAACTGCCCCCCGAGCCTACCTCCACCTTTTCACTTTTCAACACGGTATACTTGCAAAGGATATTTGATTTCCGCCCCCCCCCCCCCCCCAAACAGGCAATCAGGACATCTTGGTCTAATATAGAATTACAGCTTTCTAAAACTAGTTTGCTAACAAGGGCAGACCAAAGACATGAGGATTTCTTCCAGAGACTGCTGACGAGTTTTTGGGTTCCTGGCCAAAAGACTAATGCGCTAGTGCACCAAATGTGCCCCGAGATGCTCTTCGGGTGCAAATGGAGCCACCTGTATCTCACACAACACAGAAACATGCCTACACACTGTACCCAGGCACTAAAAATTAGAGGAAGTTGCATCTTCCATTCTGTATAACAGGCACCAACCGACAAAGTTTCACTGGCTATGTTTTCACCAAGAGGCATTTGCAATATTATGGAGGTAAAATAAAGGGGGGAAGGAAAGAAAAACACATACACACACTACTCACTACTACTAAAACTCTTACAAAGAAGTGTTGCTGCTCCCCCTCCAAATAAAAAAATCCTCAGACTTATTCTCAAAATCTAACAGCCACTTACAAATATCTATATTGAGAGAGGGGGAGCAAGCAAGCGAGAGTGTCAGTCTACAGGAAGGGCTAATCTATTCAATAGACTTGGTTTTCTTCAGCTTTGTGATGGCTTTTTGCATAATCAATGACATCCAAAATGTTTTTCATGTCATAGGAAAGTGGGTGTTTCTGGTCTCACCATTAAAGAGCTAATTTCCATCTCATCTCAAAGCGGAGACATTTCACGGCATTGTGGCATTTGCTAGGTATACAAAGCGAGCCCTTTGTCTAAATTATTCATTTAACCATATGTGCTCCTCAGCTACAACGCTTAACATAAAGGCAAACGTTTGTCATCGCTGAAAGAAGAAAAGCCATTAAGAGTATATACATACATGTATATATCGTAAAAATTACTGTATTATTTTAAAAGTGAACTTAAAGGCAAAGACATTCATTAAAAACGTAACAGCAGCTTAGGAACACCCTACCTTTAACATGCATCCTTTAACGTCTCCTCCCAGCACAAACTTCTTGACAGAAAGGCTGAATCACATGCAAATGTCCCCAAAAGATACAAGGTCTTCCTACTGTTCTCAGTCCCTTACTATTACCCCTTCACTTTGGCTTGTGTGCAAGACAAACATGCAAGAACATACATATTTTCATCTAAAGTGTTTTTTGGAAATAATTCAGCTTACAAATTTTACTGCAGCAACAAGGCAGTCAGCTACACTAACTATTTTTCATTAAAAATTAGGCACTTTTTCACATTTAAAGCATTGCTTTGTGCATCTTTCTGAAAAGTTTATTAAACTTACTTTGGCAAAGTAAAGCAATAATGATAATTCCAATAATTCCAAAAAATATTAAGCAAATGTGCTTTAATTGCTGTTTCTTTAGATGTAGCAAAATGTTGCTTGTTTCTAGTTCAACCTTCATGAATGGTGAAGTACTACACTAAAATGAACCATAATCTAGAAGAAAAATACGGTTAAACTGAAGTCCACATAACAATTTAATTCCAGATTTTCCAAAACTAAGGGGTCATCATAATCCTGTCTTGTAAAGAGATAGCAGTAATTAATTCTGACAGAAGTAATACTCCCAAAATTATAATAAGGATTTGATTTCTTTTAAGCGTACCTGAGAGGCAAGGAGCACAGCGCTGCCACTGCTGACCACTGGCTGCGGCACCTGACCCCACTACGCAGTTACCAGAAACTCCTGGGTTATTCAGGTTTGTGTGTGACTGATGAATATCAGAAGTGAACAGATTGACTATGTGTGAAAGCATCCAGTTAGCTTCCTTTCTGGTAATGAGAACGTAACACTCATCACCATTACCACCCCGCAAAGTTACCACGGGTAGCACTTTCCCTCCAGCCACACCACACTTTATAACCTCTGTGACTACGCTGACCTTTTAAAAGTAAGAATTGTCACCTCGTTTTCAAGCTCTCCGGTTTGATAGACTGAATTGCATCTCTCAATCTCATTTGAAAGCATCTAATTTTCTTCAAGATGCCTGGCTTGGGGCGGTCTGATAATCAAAGATGCTAGCAAGATATCAAAAACTGTCATGCTATCAAGGACATACCTGTCTGAATGGATATTTCCCAACCAGCATTCATTTTCTAGAGCTAATTAATAATTAAAAATTATCTAATAATTAATTTAGCTCTGCATTTATATTCATATCTATACCTACGGCTACACATGCTCTACAAGAAGTGATTTGCCAACTTTAAGTGTCATGCTTCTACTTTTGAAACTAACTGGAGTAGCAACGCCTATACACTGTAGGCTTCACAAGCTAACAGCCAACTTCCACAGGCCAATGCCGAGGGTCTGCAGCGGCTGTTACTGCTCACGTAACCACCATCCACTGCCAGCAGTGAAGTCACATAGAATACTTGGGAATAAACTTAAAACCTAATTTTGTGCAATTGATTTAAGAACACACATGCCCTGTGTAACGGAGCAGAGCATGGGTGCTTTGACAAGATGGCAACCAACTTACTCTCGAGAAGCAGGTTAAAAATAGCAAAAGTGATTATTAGCCTAAGAATAACTTTTCTTTATGTGCACCCCAGGAAGATTTTGGATTGGGTCCCCAGGAAAGATTAAGGCTATATAAAAGAAGTTATTGTCAAGTTTATACATAGAGAAAGCAACCATATAAGTCTTAAGTAATGGGCAGAAGTTGTGATGTAGAAGGGCTAATCTAAGAGCTTTGTTTTTCTACTTCCTATTCTTTACAGCAAGGAAACCATAAGAATTTCCTTTGGAGCAGAGCGCTATGCCCTTCTTGCTGCTATGCTACATTTTCTTTGACTGACTTCAGATTTTACTGGCTTTTTTTTTTTTTTTTTAATTAATGGAAAAGCCTCATTTGTAACTTTGCTCCACAGGTTTTGAAAGGAGGGGGAGGGAAGAATGTTTCCTATCGCAGTTTGGATAACCTTAAAATACATGTTGGAAAATAGGAAAAGCATATACAATATGAATTGGCAAAATAGTCTTGAAAAGAGGGAAGCTGGATCTATAAATTAGCTTTTGCAATGCATAAGGAAGCCTTGCGCCCATCCTGTTTTGCCCTGGGTAGGTGGCATGTTCATTAAACATGGTCAGAAACATACTGGAGTGAGAGGCCACTGACCGAAGCATTTATAATCAGAAATAAAATTACTAAAGGAAACAGCATGTACAATTCAGCCAGCATACAGCATCTTTTTAAAATTCAAGTTAACTGGAAAAAGAAAAACGGACAATAAGGAAGTGAAAGCCTCACTCTATTCAACACACTTGGATAGCGAAAGTTTTCATCGCTTCTCCTGGGTCCCTGGACGAAGGGGTGCAGCTGAGGGCTCCACGCTGGCGGCACCGGCCGCAGACACGCGGAGGCTGCGCGCTCTCCTTTCGCAGGCAGCGTCACCACGTTCCCCTTCCTTGGTTTTACGGACTGTCAGTAACCTTATACCTTATCTGCTTTTTTATATATTTATTAGCTGATGTTTTCCATTAAGAGGTTTTCACAATTTTAAGCCAGAATCCCATTAATACACTTCTGGAGCATTAACGGTGATTGCATATGGTAACCTCCAAGATTTAGGAGATGCCATCACTCAACCTCCACCACACTCAAGTGCTTTAATGGTCCCAATTTGCCTTCCTCAGCTGATACAGAAAGTTTACTGTTATGAATAGCCAGTTAAAAAGGGGTATTTGCCTTCATTTTTAAAACGGCAGTTAAATAAAGCTGCCAAATTAAAAAGATCAAACAACTGACTTGAACCATAGCGCTTTAATGTTTGTCTCTCAGCTTCCATCTCTCCTTTTTGGTCACTATACCCTTCCATCCCCTTCATACCTTTTTTCTTTTTTTCTCTCCCCCCCCCCCCCCCCAATCCCCTTGACTCCAAATCTTTCATATATTTATCATTAGAGCAAAACGGAGCGGTTAGAAACAGTAACTCACCCCCGCATTTCCAGTCCTCGGGTCCGTGGCCATTCCGACAGCGCTGCTGCGCAGCGGCTTCACTCTTTGCAGGATGCGTTTCCTGCTTGGCCAAAACAAAAGCCTCATATTTAAGAATAACCCTAAACGCAGCGACTGGCAAACACACTAACCTGATATAACATTACCAGTCGTAGCTTTTTGCAAACGTCCCAGCCAGACACTCCAGGCACACACAAACTGTGTGAAATAGCACTTTCACTCTACTCCCAGGTACGTGCTTTATTCCTTAAGCATTACAGTTATCACAATCAATATCTGATGATTTTAAATGCTTCATGATCAAAGACTCTACCAGGTTAAAAAGACTAGGTATAAGAAATTCCCAATATCGTCATTTAGCTTTCCTTGATCTGTAACAACTTTCAAGAGTCAGCTGACTAATTCTGACCAGCTCAATGGAATTATTTCGGATTTCTATGTCGAACAGGTACCGCTGCAGTTTCTCGTTCAGATTCCTCCCCAGCTTTACAATCAGTGCTGTTTCACTTTGCCTCCAACTTGAGCAAACTCTGAGTTCTAGCATTTTATTTGCCAGTTATTTTGACGGTCTTATTATGTCCCTGATATTCCATCATCAGTTTGTTTATTTTCACACCTAATGTCTACAAGATAGCTAACTAATTTCTTCAGCTAGTTCTATTTTTTCTTTCTACAACCTACCAAAAAAAGAACAGTGATGTTTACTCTCATACATATGCACTCAGTCTCTTACCAAGCAAGATTTTCTGTATACCACTTTTTGTTCTCATCCCATTCATTCCATATAAGAAAAACAACAAAAACAACCACCACCGCCCCAAAGCTCTTTTCTTGGCATCAGTAAGTCAGCTATCTTACTCATCTTATATATCCTGCCATGAGAAACCACTAGCCATAACTGAAGTCCTCAGAAGTTATTTTCCAGTATTTTCATTAGCCTTTTCTTTTTCAAAAAAAAATTTTGTTAAGATTTTACACAAGTTAACTCTGGTTAATGTTCACCTTTTATGTACAAGCCACAATTCTGCCCCAGTTTAGAAACGTGCAGTTTTAAAATACGCTTAAGAGCTGTGTTAACAGGAGAGGAGAAAGTTGCTCCACCGAGATACACAGACAGGCCACTTACTTGTCCACGCAAACGTAAGATGAGCCCGGCTGAGCGACGTATGCTGACACCAGTCACTAACGAACTGCATGGCAACAAAAACATTCCGTCCTTCGGAACACGGACGTTCCACCAACGGCACAACGGAAGATTTCTTCCCCTTTTCAAACAGCAGCAATGATTATGTTATTTGGGGGGGGGGGGGGCCTCCATAAAGATAAAGACAGTCCCAAATTAAATTCCCAGTGCATCTAGCCTCCTTACTAACTGATAGCAGCCGCGCAGGTGCATTCGGCTCGGGGGTGACATCACTTGAGTCATGGATCAAATATTTGCCTAACAGGTTCAGATACAACTCTGTAAGCGTCAATAACATGACGTGAAGGAAAACAGTACCTGTCCAGCTATACAAACTTCAGATAATCCTCCAGTTAATGTACACAAGATGTGCTGGCTGACAGTACCTTTCGATTCCCAAACTTGCTTCAACTCACTAGCTGCAGCACCGCTCATTCCAAATGCTGCCAGTCCTAGAGGCGGGCACCTCTAAGGACCAGGGACCAAGCCAGTGCCATTCACGTCAGCTTGCAGTGCCCTCAAAGCTCTCCCTGCAGCCTCCCTAGAAGGCTTATATTAAAAAAAATAGAGAGAGAGAGAGAGAGACTTTTTTTTTTTCAATATAAAAATCAAAAGAGAGAAACAGCTAAAAAACAAAACAAAATTTAAAATCTGTAAAGGCTGTTCTGTGCCCCCAGTAGTCAAGAGCTTTCTGGTCTTCCCAGCTCATACACTGTGCAGCATATAAAATCCTCGGAAGTATTATGTTTCCTTAGTTACAATAAGATGACATAAGGACAGAATTTCAAACTAAATTCTGGTGTTGGCTTAAACCACGTATGTAATGTAATTTTAACTTGGTTTTCATATGTCTAAATTATAGATTACTGCTGTGCTTTAACTCATGATAATGCTGAGCATCTGACACATATCTCAGCTTGGGAGAAGGCAGGACTTCAGCTGTGAAAATTCACCTTCAGGATGAAAAAAAGCTATCTGTATCAATAAGAACTCAATTACACTGAGAAACTCTGACATGAAAGCATAACTTTCATTTTTATAGGGAGGCAAACATCAACTAATACAGATAACTTCTCTGGTCTATTCAGAATAAAACAAAAAAGACAAAAATTATATTTTGTTATTATCAAAACATAACAAAAGTGTTCAAAAGAATTATTTTCAATGCCAGAGTTCAAATCTTACTGGCTGTTCTCACCACTGAAAACTAAGACATTACAAGGCTAAAACAACCCTGGTCTGCACAGTTACAGCAGAAGACCTGTGGCCAAGGTTATTAATACTCAGAGCTTTTCACAGAATCCGAGTTTTACAAAACATTCAAATTCCGGTAGCCAAGGAGGAGACTGCAGCTGTGCTGTTTGGGGAGCTCTCCTCCTGATCACGATACTTCAGGGCACGTTAAACTCCAAATTTATGTTTTTTAAAGTTTCATTTTTGCTGAATAATTTATAAACCCTTATATACACCGATTGGTAAAATACCATGGTGATGGCAGCCACTCTTCACACATCCTCAGGCTGCTACAACTTCACTCCCCTGTAATAACGTGCAAGCGACAATCAGCTACGGGAATGCGCATCTACAGCTACGAACTTTCACACACCCTAATGTGAATATCTTGATTCTTCAAGGACAGATTGCCTTCAGCGCGTTATATCTCAATTATGGACTTACTCCCTAGCACAATGAGGCCCTCAGACCATACATATGCAAAAAAAAAAAGGAAGTACAAATCCTACATCTACCTTTTCTTTCTGTATTCATAGAAAGAAAAAAAAAAGAAATGTGTGCATGGAAGCAAGAGGAGGAAAACAGGGTGGTCCTGAACTAGCATGTAGCTATAAGCAGAATTATAACAAAGTAGATTTAAAACAAGCGGGATCTAGGAGGAAAAAAAAAAGAAAACATAGATGTTTATTTGCATATTAAGAGCCAATTTCCGATAAAAAGAGTATTCAGGAAAAGGCTTTTTCTGTTGAAAAGTAGGGAGATTTGTATTTGCATTTATCCTCACCTTATTGTAAGCTGGAGCATAAGGATGATTCAAGCTTTCTAGAGTAAATGGGCACACAGTTGGTATTAAGCTCTTTTTATCTTGATAAACAATCAAGCAAAAAGTGCATGAAGAAAAGTTTTATAGCAAGTATCATACAAGTTGTTTTAGAAAACAAAGTTAAATGCTAACGAAGTGTAACAGAAATCGGCATACCTCAGTCCAAGCACCTGAAGGTGACTCTCAGACTGCTTAGAGATCAGAGAGTATTGAGTAACTAAGAGGCTGTGCTTGTACAAATCAATTAAAATAGAGAAACAAGGCAATTCTTCTATTGCAGAGGATGGAGGGAGAAAAAGATCAGGAAATATAAAAAAAGGAAATCCCCTAAATATTCTCAAGAGCTGGCTGAAACTCCAAAAACTCAGGACAGTGCTAAAACATGCCAAAGCAAAGTTATAGGAGCGAAGAGAATCATCAAGAACTGGGGAAGAGGAGCTCGCCGGGCAAACGCCTGTCGTGTCTGCCCATCCACACAAGAGTGTGCGCGCTCAGGCGACGGGCACCTGCGGTTCCCATCAGCTTTACCTAATGCCAGGGCTGCTCAGCACTTCTGGAAGTTGGACTGAGAGTTGTACACACACCCCAGCCGAGGCTGGGGGGAGAGGTGAGGCCAAGAGGAAGGGAGGGACACTCAAAAGGGACTGAAGAAAATAAATTGAAGGGTCAGTTACTCTATTTGCACTGAAAACATTAAAAATTCATGCCATCAGGGCTACTTTCCATGTAACTAACCAAGTGCATTAGCTCAGACAAGGATGACATCAAATCAAATCAAGGACACACTATCCAAGCTCTATTTTCCTTTTGATGAGCTGAAAATAATCTGTAATTGCATGAAGGTTTCAACTCAAGATCTCAGAGATAAAATTTGTGGCCTTTGGAATAGGTAGATGATGCTGTACTTGTTTTGCTGACGAATAACTAAGACACAGAAGTTAAGTGAACTTGCATCAGGTCTGTGTGAGAGAACAGCAGAAATAGGAATGAGACTGAAAAGTGACTCCAAGTCGTCTGCTCTAAACACCAGACAAATTTCTACACAGCAACTAGATCTTTTATTACTAACCTTAGTATTATTAGATTTTATTTAAAGAGCAAAGACAGAAAAGAACACAGAAGGCTATAAAAAGGAGAAGAATGAATTATCTAATTTATAAGTTTAACACGCATCTGAATCTTAAATGAAACTTCTCCTTCACGACCAAGCATTTTAGAAGTTTGGATGTTAAGTCCAAAACCTTTACTTTCTATAAAAACTGTATTATCTCAAGAAGCATCCCATTTAAAATATCCTCTATAGATACATTACCCATTTAGTTGTGGAGGAGATCTCCACAAGATCTGCACAAAAATCTCCTAACTTCCTTCACATTCCTCCTAGGAACTCTCCTGTGTCCTAACTCCTACGAAGTCACAGCGGTTTGGCAGCTGGTACTGCTTTAATCGCCAATTACCAGACTCTCACTGCTTATCATATCCACCACGTTTGCTTAAGGATGCCTGCATCTATTTTATCGTCTACAGCCCATCGTTCTCAAAAGTGGATGGTCCCCAGGGCAGAGACCATTTCTAATGTGCTTCCGATGACGGATTCTCATCCTTTATTGGTACTTCTAGACACAACAGATGCAAACAACAGCCACCATCGTCCTGCACAGAAGCCAGTGATCTCTGTTGGATAAGCTTCCAAGTATCAGCACAGGCTTGAGAAATACTGGTGACCTCTGCAAGAATTTACATGAAGAGCTGAACAGCTCATATAATCAATCAATCTTCAGGTGAATGGCAGATATGCACAACGCTCAAAGTTTTCTCTCTCATTTTATTCTCCTTTGGGCAGCTCTTTATGCAGTAAAATAGTTTGCATTGATTATTTTACAGATGTCTACTCCATCCCTTTTACTTTCAGAAATCAAAAGCAACGGCCTCTGGGAGATGAGGAGTACGTGCAAACGCCAACCTGGGCAGACATCCCTCATACTCAGAGAGCCTCCTCCAGGAAGCGATTCAGAGCTCCTAAAGCCACCTTCTCCTGTGGGTCACTAACCTAAGGAGATTAATTTTTATGGTTTTCTAAGGTTAACCTTTAGAAATGTTCTCCTTTATGTATCTTCATGAAAGCTTACCTTTCTGATTAGTCATACAAAAAATGACTTCATTTTGCTCCAATTAAATAGCTGTAACACTACACTGTCACACTGAGCACAGCTATAGTTACAATTGAATCAGCAGTCCATTTACAGACGTACCTACACCTTAGATAAAAACAACTAATTAAAAAAACTGTAGATATTTATATAAATCTAAGAAATTTTTAAATTTAATCACTGAGAAAGTAAATAAAAAAATCAGATGTTCGCTACTCAACGGCAAGAAATGTTTCTGGTTTCAAAGCAATACTATAAAATACTTGACTTTTCAAGTTAAAGGGTAAAAACTAGTACATTTAAAAATTGGAAGTCAGTTAGCTTGCTATAATATGTATTGTAACACCTGTAGGATAAATGGGGTGGGGGGTTGCAGGAAGGGGCTGCAGGTTAAAGGCAAACACCTTTTAGCTGTGGACTGGAATGCAAAACCAGTTAGAAAGCTTGCATCATAAAACAAAAAACAAAAAAAACACCTTTCCCCCTCCTCCCCAACCTTTTACACTATTTCTTTCCGGACCAGTAAATGAGTGAATAAATGGTTCAACTGATATTGCAACAATCCTCTGGGTACCATCCATAGGGCTGAGAGAGGGGGCCAACAGCCCTTCTATCTTCTTTTTGAACCCTTATTTAACCACAAGGGTTTTTTTTCCCCTGCAGTTTCTCACCTAGGTCCAAATTCTACTGAAAGACTAATCTCAGTTGAAGTACAAAATGTGACTAAGCATTCCCATTTTTTTAAGCAGTATTACGTGTTCAGACCTTCTAAATAAGGGTGATGCGGGTCAGTCAAGCTTAAGTAAATGGATCCTTCTATATTTAATACCTGCAAACTAGGAAGAGAAGAAAGCAAAGGAGTATACACGTATACTAGAGACACAGATGATGACACCAACAGATCAAAATTTGCCCGTGTGAGCACTAAGGTTAGGAACCCTCATTACCGACACCAGCACGCGGAGCTGACCCATCTCTCAAAGGTGACGAGCACCTGCAGCTTAAAACCTGAACCGATGACAGGGGTGCTCAGCACACCTGAAAGTGCCAAAGTCGGGCCACAAGCACACATGTGTATTTGTGTTCATCTCACAGATGACATATGGAAACCCTAAACCTCAGCATTCCCCCCCATTTTAGACACAGGGATCTTTCGTTTATACCTTGTCAGACAGAAAAACAACAAGCAGGGAGAACCATGATGCAGATCAACACTGTCTACAACCAGCTATATTTCTCTCTCGTGCCTCTCTCTGCCCCAATGTCACCGAGATTCTAAACTTCGGGGGACGGAAGTCAAGAGCGATTGCTTGCTCCAAAGTCAATGCCACATCTCATGATTTCAATGGCACAAGGATTTCCCCGACCGCCTTCAAACACTGGGTGCTTTAACGGGCAAGAAAGTTCATAATCCTTATTCTAGACTGTATGAGCTTCTGCATTACATATACCAAACTGTAACAAATAATAATAAATATATATGCCTGGCCTCAGGTTCATAAGGCAATTCCTGTGTCTAGGATGATTACTTCAATCTTATAGGCAGTCACATTAATAAAATACCAGTTACTCAAGTAATTTTCTGAAAGAGCATGCCAGATTGTAAGAGCCTGACAAACAGGGCATATATATATTATTTTTTAAAGGTTTTTATCTCAGTAGGTTAGTTTGCTCGAATGTTCTAGATTTCATTATCTCCTTTAAAAGAAGCACCCTTACCTCCCCAGTTTCACAGCAATACTGCATCTTCAAAACACACAAAATAATTTATGTCATTTAAAGTTGCAATTGTAATTACATAGTTCAGCTAAATAATTAACCGATTCCACAATTCTACACAAAGGAAATAAGCAGCAGAGCTTAATATATCTTGAAAATTAAGAACATCAGTGGGTTGATACACCAGTATTTTCAAGTTAGCAAAATGTACAAGCAGTCATAAAAATGTTATACTTAAATAATATTTGCTTTATATATTTATAGGCTAAAAAGGAAGCTTTACAGATTTCATAAGTGAGTGGGATTTTTTTATATATATATATATATATATATACACACTTCCTGTTAATTTATAGGCTATCAGTATATAAAACAATTTCAAGATTTCAACATCTCCCTTTCTCGTTTAGAAATTATTCCACAAGAATAGTCTATGCACAGTCAGGAGTCCAGCATTTCATCCAAACAGCATTTAGGGCTTTTGAGAAGTGAACATTTAAATAGCAGCATGGTTGTCAATACATTTGAGAGAAATGCATTACAGACAAAATCTTACTTACTTTGGAGGCCCACGGTTGCAGACAGTTGGCATAACATCGAACAAGAAAAGCCATTTCTTAGGCTGGGAAGAAAAGTTTCTTTCTCAATTAAAAGCCACAGAAGAAAAATATTCAGTAAAATCCTTTCCGGATTCTCTTTAAAAATCATAAATCAAAGCAGCAAATGTACATGTATGCAACTTCTCAGGCTTGATTTTCACACTGAATTCGATTATAGCTTCTACTATATCTGATTAGTTTTCAGTGTTGCAGTGAGTTAGCAGCAGCAGCAATTCTTATAGAAATGTTCCAGTTTTAACAAGCACATCAATTCAAAGCCGAATGTTTCCTAGCTTTTCAAATACAAATATCCATAGGCTCCCCCAGGCAAGAGGCATGTACCTGAAAAGTGCTGCTAAAACTGAATTAATTCTGAAGTAGATCAGAATTATAGGTTAAAGCAACAATGCATTAAAAAGGTGAGATATGAATTCTTCCAATTCCTTTTTTCTCTTCACTAAAATGCAGCTAAGAGTGGCTTATCTTCAGGTCCACTTTTCAGAAACTTCACATTCTTATTGTAGATCAAATTTTGCAAAGGTTCTTCAGCATCTTAGGCAATTCAGGAATCCCACACCCAGGATATTAAAGTTTCTTCTTTATACTCTTGTCCATCATAACTGCAAAAATTGAATTACTGTCCAGATTGTAGCTCCAGGATATATGCTCTAACAGGTTCGCACTACGGAATGTATTAAAAGCCTCTGCAATACAAACCCTTTTCTCTTTTGCCCCCCCTCCTCTTTTTATGCAGTTTACAACTCTGCAGTGTTGCTTAGTATTCTAATGCATCAGTCAGATACCACGGTTAATCCACGCCTAGCTTTTCCAATTAAAACATTTCTGTAATGCACAACAAAACAGTACGTCCATGGCTACAGCAAGACTGACTGCTGGAGTCCTAATTCCTACTATCTTTGCTTGCTTCTCAGCAGCTCCCTCAGGAGAAGCTCCCATCGATTGGATGCTCCGCAGCAAGATGAAATATCTAATAAGGAGGAAAGAGAGTGGGAGGGGAACTGAGCTAAAAGGATGACATCACCTGTATAGAAAGCCTTTAGAAACTGCATTAGATCAATTGGCTACTGTATCTGCAGATGCAGCCAGCAGAGCATCTTTATTGACCTAATATAAACACACACATCAGTACAACAACTGCTCAGCAAAACATCCCTCTTCTACATTATATTTTGTATCATTTTATGATCTACTAATGCATATACCGTGGCTCTGAATGTTTTTCTTTTTTGAATCTTTTTTTTTTAAAAATGAAGCTCACATGTCTATTAACACTCTTAACAGTATTTAGGCGAGTCATTTCTCATCTTTATATTCAAATTTAGAAGTAAGGAAAGGTAAAATCTACATCTGCAAACACTCACATGCTTGCACACAAATACATCAATAATCAATTCACAATAAAACAATTTCTGCTTTTATATATGTATGTGATACAAGAATCTCAACATTTCTATCTCATCCTATGCACTCATTAGGAGGTTTTTGCCTAGAATAAATAAATTTCTTATTGAAAAGTTATGTTTCAGAACCACTAAAAATAATGAGAATGATAAGCATGTTGCAAGTTGTTTTATTTTTTTTCCCAATCAAGACTGATTCTGTTTATAACCAAGATTGCCTTAATTCTGCAGTAGTCAGTATACTAATTTCTTTCTGCAACTAAAAACTGAAATATTTGTCAGCAGCTTAGCATCTTGGATGGCAGCCCAGCCTGCTGGAGAGCTGCTCTGAGGAAGCACCTAGGAGAGCCCACACCTTTGAGCTGGGACTGCCGGGATGCTTTCAGTTCCTAGAAGGCAAGGGACTCCCGCGAAGGCGCAAGGAGGGGGAAGAAAGCAGAGAGGAGAAAGGGAGGAGAGCAGGAGCAGAAGGGTGCTCGCTCTGCTAAAGCCATTTAGTACTCCGGGCTATTTTACTTCATCAGCAAGACGGGGCGCTCATTGTTTCCGTTTCGCTCCCTTTGGAAAGGATTTTCGTTTCCACGTCTCATTATCCCCAGTTTTCATGAGACTTGAGGTTAATTCTCCCAGGCTGAACCACAGCTTGAAGGCCATACCTTCCGCAGAGGGGAAGCGCTTCGGAGAGGAGCCTGGTGGCAGCGAGGGCCAAACTCCCCGGCCTGTTGTCGTCGTTCTTGAACGCCGAATCGGGCTCTTAGAGGCATCCGCAGAAAGCTCTTTTCCATCTGCTGTGCCAGCGGGCACACGGAAGAAGATTCTCACATTTTAGAAGCCAAGTTAATCTAAGCTCCAGCAACGGGGTACGTCCCCCCAACTCAAAGCAAATGCTTCTTCTTGAAGTCACCTAGTAGTATTCTTCCACGCAGTATAACCCAAGGTCTGACTCGAGTCTGACCTTAAGTAAGAAAAAAAATTCCCACACTGCCTTCCAAAATTGTCTGAGAAGCCGGCATAGACACCTGAATTTACTGAACCACTGCATGACAATGAAAATAATGGATGCAACCAGGCTTCATAAAATTGTTATTAATTCATATTTAAATGTAAGAAGAAAAATAAAATTCCATTCCTGCACTTAAAAACACTTATGTAAACCCAAAGTCTATTTGATTTTTAAATGCTGAATTTTAAATAATTACTTCACTTTTAAAAATACATTATACTCAAACTACATAAATACCACTGATTTACTATTCTTTCAATATTATACAATACAATAGGCTGAACGTCAGCTTCACCTTACATGCAACTGCATCATATCTCTTCAGATAACTCACAAAATTATTACTCGGAAGCATTTTAAATATCATATATAAAGTCAAACAGATAAGTCTTCAGCAGTAACTAATGTGCAGCTACTTTTAGGTGGCGTTACCTGTTTTATTACAGTTAGCACCATCACAATTTAAACCAAAAAAAGAAAAAAAAAGAAAAAAAGAAATCACACATGCACACACAGAGAGCTAAAGGAAACCTCTCCCCTTGCCTGCACGTACACTGATAGCACACAAATTCTATCCTTCAGCTAAACTGGGCAGATATTCATCTCCCAACTGCATTTTAAAACCGCTGCATTGTGCATGAAATTCAATCCACTACAGATTTTGGCGTGGACGCCGTATTTTACAACTCCTGTAAACACCAGCTCAATAATGGGAACAAAATTCTATTTCCTTCTAGTTTTGCCTTTAAGTGAGGATGACATCATCCCTCTCGCTCGCGCCAATGGGGCCGCGGCTGCCGCGCGCGCTGGGCTCGGCTCAGCTCGGCTCGCCGGGGCCGGGCACCCGCCGCACGCAGACCCGCCGGCCTCGGCCGCCCCGCCGGGAAAACCTGACCTAATTCCCGGCCCCCTCACCCCCCCCCCCCAAATTCTGGGTTTCGGACACATTTTTTTTTTTTTTTTTTGGTGACTCCAGCTCCCCGCACCCCAATGCTGCAAGTTTTCACAAATAACTGCTTAAAGGCAAACATCAGATCCCAAAACTAAAGCAACCTGGAGATGAAAAAACCCTGATATAAAGGCAGTTCATAGGGATCACAGTCAAGAGAACTGTGGTATCGGGCAGAAACACTGAACTGCTATTCTCATTTTAAGCCGGATTTTAAGTTTTCACAGAATCTTGGGGGAAAAGACCTTCGGTCTACATCCTGAAGGAAAAATTACCTTTGTTTCTTAATACCACTTTCTTTTTAGGCCTGAAGTACCACTCCTGATGTTTCTATGCATCATCTTCTCTTTACCCTCCCATAACACTATCGGAAGCCTCCTGACTGCTAAATAAATCCGCACGTCCTAATTGTGTACAAGACTAAGACACTGAAAAATGGAATTTTTTTTAGAAGGACAGTAAGGCCTTTCATAATTTAAATGCATGTTCGGTTAAACAGGATGAGAGACTTCTCTCACTTAAAGAGCCACAAACTGAAGTTCTGCAAAACCATAAAGCAATTCACAACCGACAGCAGAAGACACCTGATCAGACAGCACTACTTTTTCCCCCTGATCAATCCAAAAAAAAAAAAAAAAAAAAGGCCCATCGTGCAAACGCTGCGGCGAGGACAAGCCGTTGACCCGCACGGCAACCTCGCGCTGACCGCCGGGGCCCAAAGCTGCCCCCGCGCCGGCGGACCGAGCCCGGGCCTGGGGTCGGGCTGCGGGACCAGCTGGCCTTTCCCATCTCCTTTTGTCCTTAGGCTGAGACGACCGCTAGCAGGCTCGAATTCCCGAGCGAGTACGAAGGCACCGCAACAGAGCTCAGCTACAAACAGGTACCTTTTTTGTGCATGTCCTTCCCATCCCCCCCCCCTTTTTTTATTTTTTATTTTTTATTTTTTATTTTAAGGACAGTAGCTAATGCAGCACTGTGACTCCAGGCACAGGGTGGGGGCTGGGGAATGAGAGCAGCAGCTGCTTGGGAAGCAATCTGTCCGTTTTACACACGCTGAAGCAAAGAGATGTTTTCAGGTTAAAATAATTCGTTTTGATCCGGTTCTGCAAGTGGGAATTTCCCAATGCAGCACCCTAATACAGAAATATTGCAGTACCCGCATTAAGAGGTTACCTGAATACATTTGAGCACTTTCAGTCTTTAAAAAAAAAAAAAAAAAAAAGGAAGGTAACGACAGCCGTGGAGTGCTGCATGCAGTGCCAGCTGCAACGCGAGCTGGATGCATCCCCACGCTCCCCTGGCAAAGCTGCCGTCATTTAGTACCACTGGCATGCTTGTCTGATTTTTCCCCGCCATTTAACTTAAGCACCTTAAATGAATCAGTACTTCTGCGGCAAGGTTACCCCTCATTAGGGCTTCGCAGGAGTTCCTGTTTAAAAAAAAAAAAAGAAAAAGAAAAGAAAAAGAAAAAAAACCCTCTCCACCCTGTTCCTGACCCTGTTAAGCAAACGAAGGGAGTGGAAGCAGCACCATGAGCTTCCCCCAATTCCTCTTTTAGGGCGACATTAGGTAGCACAGTTGCTTACTTATGTACATCGCTTTCCACAGTAGCACTTGCTAACAGGCTGCAGAAAAATCCTACCGAAAGATCTGCAGGATTCACAAGTAGTATGAAAATATGATCCATCCTAAGGGAAGGAGCGAGGGAGACGGGGAGGGAGCAAGCGAGGGAGGCGGGAGGCAGGCGGGGAGGGAGGCAGGGAGGGAGGCAGGCAGGCTGTCATCATAACTAAAGTGATGTAAGCTTCTAAATTTAGAACCAGCAATACAGAAGGAACAATAAAAAGGCACCGCGGATTCAGTTCCCCCATCGCTCTAGCACTCCCCTAACCATCCCCTTTTCAGCTGTTGTTGTCAAGCGCGGAAAGGTCACCTCCTATTCGCAGCATTTCAGATTTATGTATTTTATAACGCTTCCTTCCACATGCTGGTGAATTACGGCTCTCCGCAGCCCCACGGCGTGGCACGCACGCTCCCTCCGCACGGCCCAGCGGCGGCACGATCAGCATAACAAGCGCCAGCGGGGCCGGCACCTGCACCGGGGGAAGCCCCCTCCGCCGCGGGGTCGAACGGGGAGTCCACGTGTGCAGTCTGCACGGAGATGATTCATCTCGCGCTCCTCCCTTCCCGACATCTCGCTTCGGCGGGGTGGGGAAGTTCGGGAAGGTACACGACCAAAAATTCCCTTCTGGTGAGAAGCGTAGACACGAGCGGACGCCAGGCCAAGCCCAGAAAGCATGAAGGGCTGGTTTGTGCAAACGAACCCCCCCCCCCCCCCGGAGACACTGAGAATGTGAAAACTCAAAATATCCCACGTGAAAATCCCAAACGCATTTACAGTTTTGCTCACCTAAAACATGGCCTTGATACAGTCTCCAAGCTGAGGCCACAGCCCAAACCTAATATGGATCCGAACGTAATTTCTTCAGCCCCCATCTAACCGGTAGGGTTGCTACAGTTTCAGAACTGGAAACGGCAGAAGCCACCACTGGATATATTCATTTGTTTTTAAAGTTGATAGCAAATACAAAATACCACTTTTTCTGTCCCATTTGTCAGAACTATGTCTCAAGATAAAATGAGCGGATTCAGAAGATTTTTGAACATAAGGTACCAGTACATCCCTTGGAAGAAAAAGGCTCCCAACTAAATGACCTTGAGAGCAATACATTAACTCCACAGATGAGGTTAAAATCATTAAAATGCCACTTCAAATATTTTCTCTATCATTTTTCTTAAGGATTAACACCAAAGTGAAAGCCTGAAAGTAGAAGAGGGAGGGAGGGAGGGATTTGACTGCTTCCACCACTATCAGCACCGTTTCAAAATTTCTAAGCACAGGTGGTTATTTTAAACAGTCAACTTTCATTATTAATGGACAGGTTATCCATGTTGTAGATTATATGCGAGTATGTGAAGATTATACATGTGAGGTTTATATGTGAGTATTACCTCAGGCATGACATCTCACGGACATGTTTTTTCCAGGAACAGATCCATGTCTGGAAGCAACACACCCTTTTTTTTTTTTTTTTTAAATAGAGTCTAAAACAGTAGACTTGTTTGGGCTCAAGCTTGCTCCATGCACAAGAATCTCAACTGTCCCCAGCTTCAGGTTGGGATCAGCCAGGCCTTCCAGCTTGAGTGGTAAAAACAGTAGAAAAAAGGGTGGATGAGAAAGAGAGGGAGAAGCAGCACTGGCAAGAGCGTCCCCAAGACCAGGAGGGGAGAAGCAGCAGCAGCAGCACGTTGCACGGCTGCGCCGTACTCACTGACCTGCTGCAAGAGCTGTGCTAGCTGGGCGACCACGGCACGAAGCGCGGATCGGTCTGGAGCCCAGCCTCCCTCCCCAAACCTGTCAGGTAGCACAGCACAGACCCTGAAGCAGGGCCGACTGCCGCAGATCACCTGTTCCAGCACAGCAGCTCCCAAGCTTGCTCATTAGCTGCTGTGATCCAGCCCCTGTTGCCTCTAAAAAAGGAAAGATGACTACACTCTTAGAAATCCCTCCAGCACGGTGCAGCTTCCCTCCCTCCACTGAAAACAGAAAAACAACAGCAGTTATTCAGATCAAGTTTAAAAAAAAAAATCGATCATAACAGATAAAGCAAAAGACTGGCTAGACAATTTAGCTACACTTCAATTTCATAAACCATTGCAGATATTTCATCACAGCTGTTAACAAAACTTTAAAAGAAATAAAGTGAAAATTGTAACAGCAATACAACTTTCTAGTTTGTTGGGGCTACAGTACCTCAGACAAAACCTAAATCAAACATACAAAACCAAAAGCTTTAATACAAATAGCTAGCAACAAGCAACTCTGACTTGCAAAAAAAACCCCAAGTATCAACAAGGAATTAAGCTACACTGATTGTCCCATTTACTGACAGAGAGTTCCTTTAATCAAATACCTCAAGTATTTCATCAAATATTTTCCCATTAACAGAGTTTCTACATATCAAATATAAAATTAGGTTTGCTATTAAACTTCATTGGAAACCCGGTCAGTTCTATGTCCAAAAAGATATTCTTCTAGCTATTCACCATTACAGTTAGTGGTTTTCATGCCAAGTTTTTCAAGCAAAACAGGGCATCCAGATGCTTGCATATAGACTGACTTATTTTCTGAATGGTGATTTTAACTGAAAATTGTACAGGATAACCTCAGTCCCAAGTTTGGTCCAGAAGGTCTCAGAAGAGCATTACTGGGTTAAATTTTAATATAACATTTTCATATTCCAAGTTAGAAAAAAAACATTCTGATTTAAAGTTGAAGACAACAATGTCACAGTCCTTTAATGAAGCCCTTCAATGTCAGGTAATGCTCAACCCAACAACCTAAATTTACAATTTGTTAGGCTAAAATACAAAATCACTTCTCATAAGATTACTTCCCTCTAAGGTATGCTAAGCCTATACATAAGTGAAAGGTTGAGCTGGCTATAAATGAGAATATAATTAGGCTGGTGTAGTTCAATACAGTATATTGAACAGAAACAGTCCAGGCAGAAGATATATATATATATATATATATATATATATATATATACAAAAATAAATAAATCCATGCTCCCTCTCTGCATACAGGCTACCAGCTTGATGGCTACTACCCCGTCATAGTCTTCTACAAAAAGCCACTCAGATGCCATTTAAAAAAATACAGAAAAAGTAATACGAAGGATCATGGCAACAAATACACGAAAGGTTTTAAAGTCCCATAAAAGACTGACAGCACATTTATCAGGTGTATAGCACTGCTTTTTACCATTAACAACCTGAATGACATAATACCATTACAATCAGTGGGGACAACACTTAAAAAAAAAAGTCTCAATATATTCTGCATAAGAGGCTGCTTATAAAGAATTAATGACTTTGGAACTGCCACCCAACTCCTCAGGGTCCATCAAAACAGATTAACTTTCTGGACACGCTACATAAAATATTTTCTCAGAGACTTTCCAAGGAAATTAGTTAATTCCTATGATGGTGTAAATCTATCTATTTGGTGAAATGAGGAGAAAGAAACAGGTAAGTAATTATTGTGTTGACAGTGCATTAGTAATGACATGAATTTACTTCTTGGGCACTTTAACTCACAAGGATATCTAGCATTTTGGAAAGGCAACTCTGCCACAAGCTGCCGCAGAACAAGATGAGGCACAAGAGTCAATCCCTCTGCAGCAACGCAAGCACTAGTCTAGGTCAAGGCCTGAGCAGTTCTCTAGTCCAGCCCCGAATTCCCGAGTGGGAAGGTTTCCCTGAGAAGGGCTAGGTGCTCATAATCGATTTCCAAACAATTCCAGACCTCCTGGTGGAGGTGCTCAGCTGTGAAAACACTACTGTGTTTGGAATGCAAGGAGGAAATCAATGCACAAATATCCACGGCTTGAACTGGCGTTACCATACGGGCAGCTCCAGCTCTTCTGCCGGCTGCTGTTCCATGAGCAGCAGAGGGAAATCCTGCACAGGGCTGCCTGCAAGGGACACCAGGATCCCAGGCCGACCAGCTGCCACCCAGCACCTGGCCAGGGAGCAGCTGTACCAATAATTAGGTGCTTGACTTATCCAAGAAGCAGAAATTTATGGTATAAACACTGGTAGAAAAGAGAAAAAAGTTGCTCTTCCTTAAAGCAGTTGGCAGAATACGTGTCCACGTGGCAAAAATTAGCTGCTTCTTCAGCTACATAAAAGGTTATTTTATACATACGCTGCGGACGAAGCCCCAAGGTGAGAGCGGTAAAGTCGGCCCCGTTAGCAATTGCAGAATGTAGCTCCTTTTCCTAACAGCAGCCTGATATATTTTTCAGGAACTGAAGTTGGTAACCTGGCAAACCAAAAAGACCATCAGTCTGTCCTGCAGGAGAACGATGCCTTGATCACGACATGTGGCAACCTGTGCCAGCTTTCACCGCCATGTGCTTTCCCAGAGGAAGAAAATAAAATAAAATAGAGACAGAGACGGAATGGTTGTACAAAACCGTCAGCAATCTGACCAAAGCTGAGCAAATACAGGTGCTTACCTAAAATAAATCCTCCATAGTTTCAGGTAATAAGTTTCATTTGTGCACCATTCTTAAATGCTGCTAAACAGCTGCACACTTCACCTGAAAATTGAGGCGATTTCTGTAATTCACAATTTATATATAGTCTGCTTGTCAAGTCTGTAAAGTCTTGAGGGGAAACTCCTGAACAGAAGTTTTTAATAACTACAGCCACTTTCATTATGGATAAATCAGGGCTACAAATTGCAGATGTAGTTATTTAAAAAAAAAAAATTTAAACAGAGATCACAGATTTTAGCAGAACGGTAACATACATCTTTAGTACATGTTTTCTGATTTCATACCTAGCATTCATACCATACATAACATATCAAAATCACTACCCTTTGGAAACTGCAGACCCTCTTTCACTCATTCCATTACCAGGAAGAATTTTAATGCACTGTTCACATTGAATACCGGAGTTTTCGTTAATGATCATCATAACGAGTGATGGACTATCTCATGAAGAAGTCTTTGACAGTAATGGGGCCGACAAAGCTAGCATACAGAATCAATACAAACAATAAAATGAGAGCAAACGCGCTTTTGGTGGTTTTCCCCTTGCTTACAAAAGCAACCAGAAGCGCATCGAAGAAGCCACCTCAGCAGATTCGTTGCGAACGCTAGACACCGAGCCCGGTTTCTCGCGCTGGATGCCATTTTAGGTCCAGCTTGGGTTCGCCTCCCTGCCTAGCCGCGGGCTGGCTCGGAGCCACGGAAGACGTCTCCTCAAGCATCGGACACCGCTCGTCAGGAGAACCGCTTAAGCGGCACGATGTTCGCCCGTCCTCTCCCCCGTCCCCACGGACGAGCACGCCGGTTTGACAACAAGTTCAGCTTTCGGAAGGCTCAGGGGCTCCAGCTGTCTGCGCCGCCGTCGTCTTCTCGGCGTTTCTGCAAAGTGCCCCATAACCGCGCCGGCAAGCAGCTGCTCTCCTCCGAGCGCCAACACGGCGCGCGGCACCGTAGACTTTATTTAGACGTGGGGCTCAACAGCCGGAAGCTGCCTGCTCCTTCCAGGCTGCTCAGGAGACGCACGGGCTGCCCGTGTAGCTGCTTTGCGATCGCAGAAAGCAGAGAAACCCGTAAAACAGCAGGAGCAGGGCACAGCCGCCGTCGAGCGAGGGCGGGCGCAAGCTTTTACAGGGCTGCTTCCCGGGGAAGCCGGCGAGGAAGGAACGCGCGCGCTCTGCTGCTCGCCGGGACACGCCGGCTGGGAAGCGGAGCCCGCGCTGCGTCGCGTGCAACTGGAGGCAGAGCAGAGATACGGCCCAGAGTGTTTTTACAGCAGGGGAATTTTAAAGGCAGATTCAGAAAAAAGGAACTTGCAGTTGTTTCTTTGAATCACACAACACCTCTAAGGAAGCTATAAACAACAGAATTTTGGCACCCTTAAGTAAACAGCAAGGCTCACAGACTTCAATAGCACCCAAATTTCATCCCGATTCTTCACATAAAGCTAAGATTCTGTCAAACTCTAAGTGCCAAAAAGAGGAACACATTAAAAAGATGTACGGATACAGTCATCCAGCTCCAAAAGAGCTCAAGAACAGGTGATCTAGCCACTCACAGATTAGCCACATCCTCATTAAAACTAACTGATATTCCAGCCAAACAGGTGCTAGCAGATGCTGCAGAGTTCAAGAAAATTTGCCTGCAGGCATGCTGTAAATCAGTTTTGGTTGTTAGATCAATAAGAGGCACCATTTCTGCAAATTTACCTGGTAGTTAAAAATAGATTATAAAACACCCATAGTGTTTTATAGCATTTAAAAGGGAAAGAATTAGTGATGGGAAAGAATCTAATGGGTTTGATCCAGTATATTAAAACGTGCCTTAGCTCCTCTCAATTGTGAGATATCCTAGCCTAACTCCAGCCTCTGACAGGATTACATTAAGTAATGATCAAAGAACAAGGAACTTGCCACTCAAGCAATCCTCAGCGACAGGCTCCTCTGAAGATCAATGTTGCTACAAGGCTCCAGGAAAAGTTTTACTTGATGCAAGTATTAAGATACTGTCCTCAAAACTTAATTTTATAATAAATCTCTTAAACCTCATCATTCTCTTACAAGAGTTTAAAAAAAAAAAAAAAGTAACTTTGCATCTCTGAGGAAGGGAATTACTATTAAAAGTTCAGGATTTTTTTTTTCTGTTCTACAATTTAAAAAAATTCAGAGAAGAGAAACTGTCAAAAATGTATGTAGATAATAAATTAGAAAAATCTTACTAAAAAAGTTACAAGAGATTTAAGCTTACAAGCTTGACTGTCATATCAGAATTTATATCAGACTTAAGCCCCATTTGTTTTTGCCCATTGCAAGATAAGTGTGAAACTTGCTAGCTCAGGTTATTTTTTAATTATGAAGATAAAATATCTGAACTGCTGACTTGCTCAACACTTGATCCAAGAATGACAGAGCAATTTAACTTTTATAAAGCACCAAAATCACCATTAAACATTTTTTCCTTAAAAATGTCAGTATAAAAAATAGCCACCTGTTTCCAGACTGGCGTCGGTGTTGTAAGTACCTGTTACACGTTCACAACAGCTATTGTTATGAGGCCGTAAATCATAAAACTGCAGAGTTTGGAGCATAGCTGAATAAGGATGACCACGCCAAACCCACTTTCTTCTTTTGTAATTAAAAAATAAATTAAATAAATAAATTTAAAAAAAAAACACAGCTGCATCTCAGTTCTGGTAACGACCAGTTGGATGACTCTAGTTCCTCTCTGGATTCTTACCGACTTTAGAAAGAGTTCGGTGAGAGCACTATATTGCCAATCCTTCCTCAAAGCAAAATACCAGCTCTTGAAAGCCAGGCCAAGCACAGCGAATACCAACGGCACAAGCCTTTCTAACGCGGCAAACTTGAGCGAGAGCTTTCACCAAGTGCTGGAGCCTCATGTTTCCCACAGTCGGGGCCCTCTGTAGTGTGCATGAAGATGCAGATACTATCAGGTGACAAAACGGAAGAGGCGACACAAGCCTGAAATGCACGGGGGCTACAGAGATACCATGTAGTTATGGCAGATGCTCCAAGCCGCCACCATGGCCTTCCCCGGGCACGTGACCCAGCATGTCAGAGACATCCCCCATCACTCTCTTGATGGGCAGCAGTGCTATCTTTTGTATTAAAAAAATAAAAATTAAAAAAAATCTGAACTTTTTCACTAAAACACATCTACCCCCCAGCATTTTGCTGGGCTTGCTATGCTGTAGAAGGAGAAAACCCACCACCAGCAGAAGCCTGACCACGCAGCTGTGCTGGGAACCCTTTCCAGGGCCAGCCAGGCCTCAGACTATTCACTTGCCTAATGAGAGCAAGTCTAACATACTTTGCATATGTATTGCGAGAACAAATGCATGTCATTCTGCACTTTGACGACATAAAACAGTAACATAAACCTGTTCAGTTTGAGCAAGGGGGAAGAAAGGGAATAACAATGTCAGCATACGTTCACTGTATTTTTCCACAAAAAAAGCATTAATACTTATACTGCAGGAAACCAATGTTCCTACGGAACCACAAAAGATAGTACAGGAATTTAAACAATAACTCCTTCACCAGTCAAAGAAACCAACCAGATGGTGCGCTTTTAACATTACTGAATTAGCCTTCATTTGGGGCAGGGAACACCAACAATAATTTGAATGTCTGTTATTCTAAAGATACGAAAAGAGCCTTAATACTTAGTTTAAGTGACAGGCATAAGAGAAAGGAAGAGCTTCAAATATTGCAATAACTATTATTTGAAGTATCAGCACACAACTGTATTTCATGGCCAAGCAAGGGGATTATTACAGAATTTGCTCCAACAAGAACAAGCATGAAGCTCCATGCCAGAAGTAGATGCAAGCTCACATAACAACTTAATTGGTAACATTTTATAAAAATAAAGATTAGCCTTAATCATAAATATGAATCACACTGTATTCAATGTGCAGAAATTTACATTTAAGGAGTTAATGGAGATTGCACAGGTAATTCCCCTTCAAAGCAAACACAAGAAAGCCTCTATTTAATCATGCAAGGAAGAAGTCTAAGCTGGGATAAAGGGACACTGTATTTTGATACCCACAAGACTTCAGTTTTCTTCACAAAGCAGAAAACTACCTGTGTCAGAGAGATTGTGTACTAGGAACTCAGATGATGTTTGCTGTGAACTCTACAGCGTCACAGCACCGGCACCCGCAGGACTCATTGCAGACCGGCTGCACTGCAGTGACCCGCTCCGAGCAAGGGCCTCACAAAAGGTCCATCAAGCCACAGTCAGCATCTGTCAGCAGCATTTAGCAACAGGCCGCAGAGCGAAATACAACACTGCATTTATTCATTAGCATTATACCAGGGAGGAAATCTGCTGGCGAGTTTGTAAACAGTTTTCCCACTCTGCCAGAAACGTTATTGCAAGATCTTGTCAAATAGGAGTTTCATTCAGAGTCCCCCCTCCTTATCCTGCCCGTGCTCAAACGGGCTGAAATGAAGGGCTGCATTATAAAGCCTGAGTTTTTCAAAACCACTGGGAACCAGTGATCACATATAAGCAGACTAACATAGGTAAGAGTTAAACCTAGACACAGCAAACAAACCATGCCTCTGACAAAGTCATTATTTTACCAGATTACGATGGAATAGGGAAAAATGCATGCACCCATTTTTGTTTACTTGTCAAATAGGCAGCTGGTTATCTTGTTTTGATTTCTTAGTCATCTGTTGAGTTACAAATTACTTTTCACTACACAAAGTACTGCGAGTATGATGCTTTCCAATTAGGAGCTTACAGTCTACAAAGAAAGGATTGGTATTGCAATTCAGACAGCTGAGCGCCCAACAGCTTGCAGATTTTATATCAGAAATGTGGTTGTTTACTCCTTGCCACTCAGCATTCGCTCATCTAGGAAAACATCTAGCATTGTTAATAGGATGTTTTTTATATATTCCTGATATAAAAACAGATTTAGGAACACACTGTTGTTTTATGAAGTTTATACCACTTCCCATCAAATGCTGATCAAATCATATATACTCATAAACCTGAGCAAAGAGTCAGATTCGCAACAAGAAACTATACATGTAAAAATAGGCACACGCTCCCTGTGGTTGTTAACACGTAGAAATAAATTAACATGCAGAAAAATCCTAACAAGGACATAATCTGTTGACTAATCACAACAGGCAAGTGTAACCCCACTGACCCCTTGCATCAATAACCGACAATCTCCGAAATCATTAAAAAGTCATGTAACGTGCTAGTTCCCAGAATGAGGTTTCCAAAGACAAGCCGCACAGCTACCATCAGCCTCTGCTGTTCGAGGCTCTCCTCCCCTATCAGCTGGTCCAAAGACCCGAAGGCTACGAATTACTTTGAGCGTTTATTCAATGCTACAGAAACACCAAGGCGGGGGCGGAGAAGAGATAAGAGATTTTGTCATACAGAGATTGGAATTTAATTCCCAATGAAGCCTTATGCATGACTGCCCAAAGCTTGAGGATAGAGTATCTCATTTCTTCAGTAACGAATTCAGATTACACACTAATGATAAAACCAACACATGTGACAGTTCTTGAGATGAGATGGCAGAGGATGTTAAACTTCAAGAAGCATATTCACGTCCTGTTACAGCAACGAGAGCCTTTCTGCTTAGAAGACAAATGCCAATAACCTTTTACTGCCAGAAATGCTAATGTTGTGGGGAGTCTAAAATCACCTCCGGCGTTCCAACAATTAACAACATGCAAAAAATAACAGTTTATTCTGAAACAGAGGAAAGTTTTAAGCCTTTAACTAACTGCATGCTTCAGATATTTTGAAGTATACCAACTGGGAGAGGTTTTGTAGCTCTCGGGGAGACGAACAGGACAGAGGGGAAAATAAAGGGGAGAAATTAAATCTGGGTGGGTTTTTTGCTTTTCTGGGTCTGAAGGCTACTCAAGGTTTGCATATTTCAAAGTTAATATCATGTTTTAGCCTTTGATCTTCAAGGCAAATCATAATATCCATAACAATTATTTTCATTGAAATAATTTGTCTAAAGCACATACGTATCCTGCTACTAACAGGAAGTTTACATGCAAAAAATAACTAACGGCAAAGAGAAACCTTCATAAAAGCACCGTGGCCTTAAAACCACAGCTATACATGCCTTCACGCAGTACAGAGCGTATAGTCTGTGATGTTATTTAAGAGTAGCAAATGAGTTGCCGTTACTCTTTTCAATGCTTCAATTAACATTCCGCTATTTTTAAGCGAGTAAACATGAGGTGAAGTATCAAGATAGTGTTAATACTGTACTGAACTGAATCTGTGAGTGACTCCATTTCAACATAGCTTAAACTTACTAAGGGGAAAAAGACAAAACAAAAACAAACAAAACCTACTACATCTTACTAAGAGAATTTCAGTCAAAACTGCAACAAAAACACTAATCAAGAATGAAAATTTCTCTGACCAGCAAACATGGACGTTTCATCACTGCAATGCTAAAAACCATAAGCCAAATACCTCTTTTTCGGCATAGTGCTTGATTCTTCACTACCACCAAAGGCGTTCAAATCCAAAGCACTGTTGCTCCCCAACAAGAAGAAAAATGTTTACAAATACAACAAACCGATTGTTTCATCCCATCGACTTTTCTGTTTTATACTCAAGGCAGCCAGCCGCGCAGACCCCGAGACACCACGGGCGCCTGCCGCCGGAGAGCGGACTCACCGGGAGGTAACTGTTGGAATCCACATGGTCGGTGATGGTCTGCCGTTCCCCCCGCTGGTTAATCTTCCTGAACCTTCGGCGAGACTGCCTGAGCGGAACCTCTCTTTGCAAGATATTTTCTTCATTGTCTTTGGAGTTCTCAACCTGAAACACATGTTCAGGTTCCTGGTTAAACATCCAGTTCTTCCATATCACTGAAAGCCGATGGAGTCTTAGTAAGCTCATGAGGAAGGAGCCAACATAAGTTCAGAACAGTTAAGCTTTTCTGGAAAAACAGAGTACAAAAGCTTCAGAAAACCAGTGCTGTGTCTCAAAGCCTTGCTATTACAATAAGCTGGAACCACAATTTCCTTCCAGGAAGCAGTTTAAAAAAAAAAAAAAAAAGAAAGAAAAAAAACCAAAACACGTACACGTAGGCTCTGAACAATGCCACTTACCAGCAGAAACTCCTCTGCACCCACACTTACTCTATAACAAGGGATGTACATGCTGCTCATTTCAAGCATATCTTCAACACGAAAATTACATTTGTTTGAATACTTACAACCTGGTAAAGCCTCTGAATTACGCTGTACTTTTTATTTGTGTAATTTTTTTTTTTTAAACATAAGATATTCCTAGTACCTGTCACAGCCAAACAACTTTAAATGTCCTAGCTATTTATAGATAACCCTCAGTCCTGCTTCACCTGTGCCATACTTATTTCCAATCACTTCCAACAGATTATAAAGAAATGACTGGAATTTGGTTCATGTGTTGATGTTCTATTTTATTCATGACTAACCATTAAAAGTGAGGTAAATTTATCTTGTTAGTAAAAGTCAACATGAAACACTTATCTGACGAGTTCCAATTCCTTTTTTCTATAAAAAGCAGTCCCATCCTTCCACATTTCCTTCTGATGTGTTGGAAAAATATATCCTAGCAGGAAACAGAGCAGACGTGCGTACAAACAGGCTGCAGCCAGGCAAGAAGCTTCTCTGCAATATATTTACTCTACAGGAGTTTCTACTATCTTAAGTGATTTTTTTTTTTTTAATTTCAGTTGAAAATCATAAACATAAGATTTGCACTGAAATAGGAAAAGAACCTCTGTTCTGTATTGTCTTATGCAGTCCTCATCTAAGATATTTGGGTAAGTTAGCTCAAAGCTCAAATTCAAAAGGTATAAAAGCATGAAAACCAGAAAGAATTAACAGATAGTAACAAGCATAACGGCAAATACCTAAACCATTCACAAAAGCAACAATCACACTACTTTCTATACTGCTTTTTCCAAACAGATAAGGTCTGAGGTCAGAGGAAGATGACCTTTCTTTTTTTTTAAATTCCATAGAGAAGAATATATACTGACAACACAGCTTAAAAATTCACCAATTAAAAAAGAAAAGCTAACCTCACATCACAGCTTCATCAAAAGGAAAGCAGCAAAGCTGAGTTCCACTAGCAAGCAAGAACCACACTTCACTAGAATTTTACTATATATTTGCAAAGGCCTAGGACAACGAGCAGCAGAAACTATCTAGCAGCAGTGTTGCAGCAAGCATGATGGTATAAAGATGTAGGAAATGCAAGGCATGCGGATGGACAAAGCAACTTTAAAATAGGCCATTTACTATCATCATAAAAAGTAATCAGACTTTGGGCACTGAAGCCCTTCTTCAGCTAACATAAAATATGGATTAGTTAGCAATGTTGCTCTTGAATTATACAGAACGCTTCTTCTTTCAAGTAGTTAAGTTTGGTTTCTTAGAGTTACTCAAACAACAAAAATCGTGGCAATTTCCCTTTTAATTTTCTGTATGTGCGCACTGCAGTAAGGAGAACTGCTTCAAAAAAAAGGCATTACTTCTTTTTCTTTGGGTCCAATCTTACAGGATCATAGAAACTAAAACAAGTGCTGAGCTCCTCCAACAGAACAAACTAACCTGGAAACCAAAGGCTCTCTGAAACGGCAAGACATTTACTATTTCAATACTGAAGACCCTCGTATTCTTAAGGCTACAGTAAAACAAACACTTACTATAAGATGAAGCTATTTTCCTTCCATAATTCTAACTAAAAACTAAGTGAACATAAATATATTATTTATTAGCAGAAAGGCAAAACAACCAACTGCTAGTGGAAACTAAGAAACTGAGACCACCTGCTTCCTTCAGTTAATACCACTACTGTATAACTGACAAAAACAGAGAAAAAAAGAAAAAAGCAACACACACAGACACCCAGAAAAGGAAAGACCTTTATACTACATAATTTGAAAAGTACTATTAAAACATATATAAGTGGCGTTATTTCCTGCTGAATCAATTCCAATACCAGCAAAAGCTGCAGATGTCTCAAAATCAGCATCTGTCCCGTGTTACATGAGCTTTCATTTGTAGGTTGCTAACAAATTTTTTCAAAATGTTTAATCAGCATTTTGAGTCCAGCCGACCATCAGATCATTTAAATTCAGGACTTGTACTAACAGTACAGGTAGTGACGTCGACAGTTCAGGCCTCCGTGGCATTTCTCGTTACTCAGCCACAGTTTTGGCTGGTTTTAACCAACAGGCAAATAGTGCTACGGTGTCGGCTCTGGCTGAATTTACTCTTGAACTTTTCACAAAAACATTTCTGCTTTTTCAGAGACTAAAGATCAGAGAAGCACCAGCGCCTCCACGGCGCCGAGCGCGTTCGCCGTGCTTCACCGGCCCTGGGTGCCGGGAGCGCGCCAGCGCCAGGAGCGCCAAAACCTACTCGGATGCTCTCAGTTTACAAGCTCCTGTAACACATCAGCTCGTACACACTCGCTGGACACCGCCGACTATTTATAGGCTCACTCTCTTGAAAATTCGGCTGGTAGAGATCATATTCAATCTCCTCAACGCCCTGGGCAGGATGGACGCTGCCACAGAGATATTAAGCATCTCTGTGCACGCCAAGAGCGGTGGCCCCAGGCTCTGGAGCCACGGGAGGCCTCTTCTGGGGTTCTAGGCGTGGGGAGCATCAGGCTGGAGAGCAAAAAACAGGCTGCCAGGTCAGATGGAAGAGGTAGGTGGAGAAGATTACGGGCAGATGAAAAAAAAGGAGGAAAAAAGAAGAAAGAAGGCAATAGTAAAAAGGAAAAAGGAGAAAAAAGAAGAAAAAAGCAGGAGTAGCGGAGAAAGGAGAAAAAGGGTAGGAGCATGGTAAGTGGACAACAGATATAGACAAGCACCAAGATAACGTACACAAGAATGGACAAGGGAGGTAAGGAGAGAAAAAGAGAACAAGTGGGCCCGGGAAAGCGGGCAAGCTGAAGAAACCGAGGAAAAGAGAAGTTGAAGGAAAACTAGGAGGCCCCAAGCTTTTACTGCAAAACAAAACGCTGAACTTTTGTAATTAAAGATTCTATCATATTCAGTATGTTCAGAGAGGTCAACCCTGAGTAAGATAACCTGAACTCTAGAAATTAAATTCCATTCAGGTATTGGAAATGCAATAGTCTATATATGATCTACAACTCAACTCCGCAATATTCTTAATGTTTCAGGGTTTTACGAGATAAAGTTTTAATGCTACGGGTCAGTAACTGCTTAAGAATTATTGACGGGAGAACATCTACTATTTTCAAAACACAAGAAAAAAATATTTTGACCTCCAAAGTTCTACAGACGAATTGCTACCACAAGATTAGAACATGGATACTACAGACTAAAAACAATGCATGTGAGTAGCAAGAGATCCATCCTATAGAAAAACTAAATTTAGTATCTGGTAAAGTAAAAATGTAATTTGGCTTTTTGTACTTAGACAACATCCGAAAAGGTAGGGAAAGCAACAACATGCCTTATTTCTTATTCAGTAATGTGCAATCCTGCCTTCACCATGATACAGTGATCATATACATATGCAAAAATGAGTAAGAGTCGATCACAAGCATACATCAAAATAGCACGGGTCACAGACAGCAAACAGTGCTGAAAGGCCTCACTTTTAACCTGGCGTGTTTTGATTGTTAAAAGGGAAGGATGCTACAATGCAGGTGCAATAGCAAGGAGCTGCGCTCGGCTCCCCAGGTCGCTCTCAGCCCTGGGCTCCTGGAGGACACACCTTTGCTCCTGTCCTGGTGAACTGCTGCCCCAATAGACTTCTCAGTATCTCAGTATGTAACAAAAAGCCTGGAATAACATATTAACCGGCTAGTTTCTTATCAAGGGTGTTTTATTAATCTTGAATACTGGCATCCGCAGAAGCCTTCTGTACAAACAGCTTCAGCCACAACGCATGCTGCCATGTAAAAACGAGGAGGATCATATAGATTCGCCTCAATTTCACTCTATGCTCAATACTAGCAATGACATATTTTCATCTCCAAACATTATGCTGCTCTTCTGAAATCTTCTGCTTGAATCTATAAAAGAAAATAAAAGTGGCAAGGAAAAACAGAAGAGAGACTTCAATATATTGAAATATGCTGCAATTTTGGGCCATTTACTTAAATGATAAACAGGCCTATTAATTCAATATATTGTTCAGCCTCCAAAACATGAGCTACAATGTCTGTTCACATACTATCTGTTATCCTCATTAACTTAAGCTGACCACATTTTATGGCTTTCAAAATGGGTCAGTTCCCAGGGGATTCCCATTACGAAACTGATTTACATTCTAAAAGCAAAGAGAGAAAGAGAACGAAAAAAATCATATATATATGCAGTGAAATCAGTGAACTATTGTGCGCTATGTTAAAGTGGCTAATTCTTTTGCTTGAAGATAAATATTCATCATACGTTACACCTCAATCAGTATGTTGCAAATTAGAAAGCTTATCTCCTGGGGGAAAAAAACAGAGAAATTAAAGAAATTAAAAGAAATTAATACGAATTAATCAGGGAAATGAAACTCATACACTTTGAGTCAGAGCAAGTCATTAGCAATACACATGTCACCAGACTAATGCCCTTTTCTCTCCCTGTTTGAAGCCCTACAAAGAAAAATGACAGTAATTAGTTGCTTTAGCCACATTTACCTGTAAAATATGAATTTAAAAATAATGAAGAAACAACAGTTTTGACTTTCCTGGAGAAAAATACACTGAAAATCCAGAAAAGAATTTAAGATATTCTCAAGTGTCTCCATACTCTTAGTGGAATTTAATTACAGGAAATTCAAGAAAGAGGTTTGAAGCACAGAAGACAGTTCGTCAGGTTGCGTATTTGTCTCCAGCAACAACTACTACACTTAAAAGTGTTTCATTCAAATGACACACAAGTTGATGGAAAGTTTTGGGGTTTTTTTTCCATCGTGTTAGGGCTTAACTCATGACTTCTGAAATCTTGACACTGACAACACTGGCTTCTCCTTCTGACTGTGACAGTGCATTCCCCTCGGAAAAACCTCAGTGTTTTAGCTGCTCAAGTTACACACTCACACACACCCCTCTAGGTTCTTCATAACATACTTTGACAAGGTCCTAGCACATTCTACAGAGAAGCTACTCCTACACGTGTCCTTATATATTTTTTACAATAATGGCAATAAGGCCTAAGAAGAATTTTGGTATCTCCTAAGAATTTTACAATATTACATAAATTCTGCCCATGGAATATACTTCATGTAGACTTGCAAAACAACTTGTAGCTAGTGAGTCATCGGCTAGCACTGTAAGGAAATTCCCATACTTTCCATGTGCGCTCCAGACAGTTCCCACTTCAAACAGCAGCAGCAGCACAGCTCTATTACATTTTTGTAGGAAACAACATACCAGGTCCATTAACAATTATAATATTAGTTGTATAAATATTATTTAAGAGTTGTATAGCTAGCTTGTAAGTGAAATTAGTCTAGCTGTTACTTGTTGAGAAACAACAAGCCAAATTTTCCTTTCAGTTACTCCAACTTTAAAGGATTACAAACAGAGATACAAAAGCTACGTGTGATCAGGTAAATTAATGTTTGTCATTATGTGAGATGAGGTCCCAGGAGCATCGGAAGCTCAGCTCACCTTCAGCAGTGGACATTCACACACACACACCATACCGAGTGCCAGGGAGCAGCAGTTATCAGGCAAAAACGTGCAGAAGCAGTAACAGCTAGGAGCGCCCGGGGCGTTCGCATACTCACACAGCTGCACATACCACTGTCAGAGCAGTCCTGCGGCATCCCTCAAGGCACAGATATCTCCCCCAACACTAATTTTGGGGAAGAGACTGGATAATTAGGAAACACAAATGAACTATAACACTTCAGAAGACTGGGACAGGCTTCTCGCGCTCCTCCTTGCAGCCTGCCAGGTTCCTCTTTTCTCGTTGTCCGTACTAACGCGGTAGCAGGCAGCTACGTGAGCTGCTATCCTGAAAGTCGCTCATGTATCTAAAGATCTTTTCATCTATTTTTGGCTGCAGCATTTAATACTGACAAAAGTAGAAAGCTAACTTGATCTAGAAACTGGTACTGGATGCTGCCTGAAAATATAATAGTTCTCATGACTGAAATCACTGTCGCGGCCCAAATTAAATCTTATTTTCATTTTATAAAAATCTGCCTTTTCACAATTGCATCCATTTCACGATGTAATACCTGAATTGGACTGTGAGCTCTCTATGCAAAGTTCACTTCCACTAGCATTATGCAACACCTAACATACATTTGATTGCTGTAAACTAACCAGTCGCCCATTCAACAAGATTCTGACAGAAATGTGATACTTCCACATTTTGTAAACTGAGAAAAGGGGAAGTATTTATAAAGTAATTCCATAAAATCTAATTTAAATTTAACAATCACCCCAATGTATGGGACAGTGTTCTTGTAATCCAGCGCTCGCAGGAGCAAAAGCTTCGCAACCCGCGCAAATGAGCTGTGCCCCTCAGCAGACTCCTTCCTCTAGGTACGTTCGGTTCAACGCCAGCTGGAGATTTTGGTGCGCATGACCCTGAAGGGACTTTGACCAGAAGGCTAGTAGCACTCTTTCATGTCTCTGGACAGAAGCTTTCACTAGGTTTTCAGGTCTTTAAAGCCTGCTTCTCTATTTGACTAGCTTCATGACAGCCACTTCAGAATATTAGTTTCCTCCATGTCACTACAAATAACTGAAATCAGGAGAGATCCCCACTTTTTTAAAGTGAAATATAATGGAAAGACCTAGAAAACTCCTTACTTCAGCTCTCAGGGAAAAAGATTATACCTGAAATATCTGGACTAATGCAGAGCAAGGAAAAGAAAATATCAAATCAAGTGAAACATGATTGTGAGGCTGGTTTTTGTTTCTCTGTCTAAAATCCAGGCCTTGCAGACAAAGCCCTTCCAATAGGTCACCACCCTTATTGTCAGGTTTGATGAAAATTACAGCTCCAATCAAATCACTCTTAACCCCATAACTGTATTACAAAATGCTTGAATAAGAGCTGCACACACAAGATTGACAGCCAAAAAGCTGCTTACCATAGCTAGGCAGGAAGCCCAAGGAAAGCTTCATGCCATGAAAGAAAAATGGTGGGCAGGAAAAACAGAAGTGTTCCAGGAACCTGCAAACAGGAAAGACGCCAAGCACTCTGCAAAGGCTTAAAAACAAGTCTGTTGCACTGAAATCAATAGTTGCACCATTCTCAGTGAAGCCAAAGTGTTTCAAAATGCAGTGAACTGTTTGAAAAGAAATCCTAGGTAACTGTCATAAACATTTCAGCTGTTTGTTCATCACCTCTGACTGCATCTATATTAGCGGTTTAGTTTGGAGTGTGCATTTGAAGCAAATCTCTTGATTTTCTCAACCTGCAATGCTATGATTCACACTGCAGAGCAGTCTCCGAGAGTACAAACTGGATTCCCCTTTGGACAAAATCAAGCTGGAAGATACACTTCAGAAGCACAGTTACCATGCTCCCAGACATTAACAGGTTTTCAATACACAGGGCTAGACTAGACTAGTCTAAGGCAAAATGTCCTGAAACAAAAGGGACATGGACAGGGGATCCTCAGTACCAACAGTTTCACTCCCTGAATCTGCCCCTATTAGGCAGCACTGCTTGTTAAAGGCCATGTCTGCATTAGCAGAGAGTACTCAAGTCCCATAGCTGTCTACTTCACAGGAGCTAGCATCAACTACAATATAGTCTCAAAGCTCTCAAGCAGGCGCTGAAGGCAGCAGCTAGGTCTATTTCTACTTAAATACGTAACTGTCAAAAATCAGCTCATGACAACACAGGTAAGAGACCTCCCCGATAGGCGAGTAAGTGGTCCCTCATGGTATGATAGCTATTGCAGCATGCTGCCCAAATCCATTTGCTACGCCTAGTTTAAAATGGGGTGAACAGCTGGGGTGGACTAACAAAACGCTACAGAATATGATATGCCTAAGGTACAACTTTGATTTTATGGTATTAGCTTCACAACATGGCAGACTGTAGCTTAAAACTATCTGCTGCAGCAAAGAATATTACTGATGCTATCAAAGCCAATGAGCAGAATCAGACTGACACTGCACAGAAAGGCAGGCGCGCAGGACTGCAAATGTACCGAACACCCGACATCTGTGATGTCCACTGCTGTCAGCGTACTGGGAGAACCAAATTAATTTCTCACAGAAGCGGAATACTCACATACTCAATGAGTAAGAGACACCATCAAACATTAGTTTTAATAATACCATATCTAGATATAAGGAAGCTAAATCAATAGCAGTTTGGACATCTAAGCCTACTTCACAGACATGCTGCTTCTCAGTACAATGAACATTTTTGTTCCAGCTCTGTCAGCAGCAGCATATAAGGTCTAAGTTGATAGAGACCTTCCCGAGTCACAAGTATGACCAGTCGCACACAAGACAACATAGGCATGCACTATGGAAAAAGCAATTCTAGTATTCCAGCTGCTGATAGTATATGTACATTGATCTAGGGAGAACCGAATTATAATCTGTAAGCACAGATGAACTTGGCAATATTAACAAGTATTCTAAAGCATTTCCCAAAGAAGTTTCCCATAGAATTTCCTTTAAAGTAGAAGGAAACTTCTCTCACCTAAAAGCCTTCACGCTAGGTGGAACTGCAAAAGCTAAGAGTGCCCTTCCCACCAGACCCAGCCCTGCCGGCACAGCTAGCAGAAAACAGTGACACGGGGTGCGTGCGCGTGCGTAAGTATTCGAGGTGGCACACTACTGTTGCCTGACTCAGGAATACTTCAGTCAGCCGTAGGTGGTACGCTTCTGAAACTCGAGAAGTAAACATAATTTTAGAAAGAATGACACAATCGTCCTCATCATCATTACCCACCTAGATTAAATTTACATAACTATTGCTGTTACGAAAGTAGGTCTCAGTATAATTGAAGTCAAGGCAGTTTTGCTGCAGTTTTTATAAAATACTTCACAATAAGCTTTCTGCTACAAGACACACAGAATCTGCTGGAACCTGTGATAGATTTAAATACATTTGAAAAATCTGTCTTACCACAATCATTTCTGAAGGCTCCAGTATGATACATTCGCATCCCCGTTTTCCTCCAGACTGCTTTCCAAAACTAGAGTGGGATAGAAGAAAAAACACACAAAGAGAATGAGACAAACAGTCTAATTTTACCTTTTCAGTAATACAAATAATTGACAACAGTGCATATTACAATATCTACACCTTCTCTCCAAAAAAAAGAGAGAAACTAATAAAAGCTATTGTATTAAAAATTCTAACAATATAGTACCATTATGATTTTTAATTTACTCTGCACCTCTTATCACAGCCTGTTATAGAAAGCCTAAAAATAAAGGATATTCTTCTGCAAAATCATTATTTGCAGATATTCAAAAACATTCACAATGGATTTCACTGTTGACAAGAACACATTAATAAGTGTTAATTAGGCATTATACAGGCTTTTTAAAAACAAATAGACAGAAATTTCAAGAACTCGAAACTACTACTTTGTACACAGCGTTTTTATCAGAGGTCCCTTAACTCCACATCCACCCTTCATTCTCCCAGCAAACTCTTCTCTAAAATTTAGCCTTAAACTTGTGACTTCTGTCTATATGTTGGTTCTTGTACTGTCACTATGACCATATCATCACGATGAGTTCTGTTTAAAAATATGAAAAAAAAAAAATCCTCTACAGAATATATTACAAAGAGCAACAAAATGAGAGGGAGAGAGGCTAAAGTCAATCAGATGTGCTTCAGCTGATTCACTTCAAAAAGTTACTACCTTCAGGACATCTAAAAACACCTAAAAGAACTTGCACTAAGCAATTGATTGCCAAGTCTTCTTTCATGCTTTTTCCGTACAGCATGTGATCCAGGCATCACAGTCTTCAGTATTTAGAATAGACTTAAAAACTAAAAACTTTGCTTGCTGTAGATATTTAATCAAACTTATTTTTAGCGGGTCTTAAATTTGACAATTATTCTACAGTTTCTCACTCTCTGAAGCCCAGAAAAGTCAGTACTGTAAACCTGATTGCATTTTTAATTTTATAATTTTATTATGTGTGCCTGTCACTTAATATCCATCTATTACATCTGCACCATTAATTTGCAGACACTCAGTCACTGGCTTGCAACACTCACAGGAAAAATGCCTTCCACATATCAAAGGCGGCTTTGTTTTTCCTTGATTTATGTATGCCTCATTTGTAAGAAACCTTGTTTTCCTCCAGATTCACTGTTATTTGTATTTAAAAATGCTTAAGCAAACACATCATATGAGAAAGGAATGCAAGTTAAACCAGCATCATATCATACATCAGCCACCAATGGGCGTTCAGGCCATGGGATCAGACTAGAGCTACTGAAGAGTAAAATCCCAGAACTACACGTAATGTGGTTATTAGTATCAACTGTTTCACCTTGTACACATGCTCCTTTTCCACTGCATGACTCGCTAATACAGATACAACCATTCAAGACTAGAACCGGGACCTTAACATCTTAAACCTGCAAGCAGTTACATAAAGGCTTGACTTAACTGAGACAACTTCATTGACCAAAATTACTCTCTGGATAGAGCCTTTGATATTTGAGAACACTGCAGCTTTCAAACTCATGCCCACTCCCCAAAGTGCTGGCATTCTAACATAACCTTAAATTTCACAAGAAAAGCTTTACAACTTTTATAATAAGGCACAGGAACTGTTACAGCAAACCTTGCTTTTACAGAGTAAGCTGCCTTCAAAATCCTCCAAAATAACATAACATATTTTGGACATCATAATTTCTTCAAAATGGAGTGTACACAAACATTTACAGTTTTCTATACACAAATATTCAAAAATGCTTAATTTTTAGCTGTTAAATTTCTTAGGTATTTGGTCCTGAAACACATCTGGAATTTCAAGAATTACGAGTTTAAGGAATGGCAACCATATTAACACTGAAATTTGTTAATACCAGTGAGTTGAAGTTTTTCATTATTGACTATTTCTCATATGCAATTCTCAAAACATAATAGATACTTCAAAGATTGGAGGAAAAAAAAGGGGGGGGGGGGAGGGGGAAAGAAAACCACACACACAGAGCTTGTCCTGAGGAACTCTGAGCCTATAAACACAGATGGAGATTAAGACTGAAGACCATGTTAATTGCTTGAACACTATGTAGCCGGCAAAATCTACGATATTCTGTTACATCTTGAAAGAGTATTTTCAGCTATTTGGTGCATCAAATCCTCCAATGAAGACATGTCAGGCACTTTAAAAATTTCTTCTCTGTTGTCCAGGAACTACAAAATCATAAAATTATATTGGCTGTGTAAATTGGCATCAATATTGCCAAGAGCTTATCAACAATCACGGAAAACTACCTGCAGTGGTACCCTGCACTGGATTAGGTGCAGGACTGGGGTAGGACACTGATATACCAGTGCATCAGCGTAACAAACTAAGGGCTTGTAATTTTCTGCAACTATTTTGTTTTTACGAATATACTTTTGCCTCTCAAAATGCCTGTTTGCCTGTCAAACCACTTTCAAAAAAATCACAAAGATGAGGACGAACTGTACTTTTCGCCGTTGCAGAGAACGCAGTGACCCTATATGTTCAATCATCTCAGCCAGTAACCTGGACGGATTTCTCAAATGCAAAAGCATTTCCCGCAGAAGTGCACACTCTGCCCTGCAAGATACAAGCTGCATATGAAACGCAAGTGTTCTTTTAGTTATTTAAGAACCTAACAACAAAGTGGTTTTTTTCCACAAGTCAGAGCTCAACCTTCGTCTGAAAAGCATTTCATTTTTATTCTCCTCAAAGAGTGCCTCTTACACAAAAGAGCCGTTCCCGTGCACATCCAGGACATCTACTGCAACGCAGCCGTTCTCGGATCCAGGGTAAGACCCAGACCCCCCACCACCTTTTCAAGTTAGCACCAATATCCTATACAAGCATATTATGAATGTCTTGGAACAGCCACTTGTATTATTAAACACCGACTTAAACAGTCTAAAATAAAGCAATTTAAGCTTAATATCCTTGCCATTAGCCAGGGAATAACAAAGTGGGGCAGGGGAACCCTGCTTCTGGGCATCCGCATGGAGGTCTTAATTTTTCCAGATTTTTCTCAGCTCTACAATCACCTGAGAAACTGGGTTGCTGCGAAATCTCTAACCTGACCTTCTGCGAGCACCCAGAACGAGAGGCTGCGTTCTGCTAGGTTGGAAGCCTTGCAGGGATATGAAGCACTGGAAGATTAGCGTTTCCCACTGCATTTCCAACCACTGCAGAGCCCCACACGCACTGTTTGCAAAACACTGCAACTAGATGGGGAAAGTTGCATGACTAAATCAAAAATTTCAGAGTCAAACTTCCTCTCTTGTATCCCTTCCAAAGGAAAAAATGGAGTGACAAATAAGGATCTAAATACTTCACTTTTAATGGATAATTCAACAGATGAGCTAGGGTTAAAGGTCAAAGTGGTTTTTCTTCATACGCGTGTTATTTTTGAAAGCTAGCAAATGCAGGTGGCAGGTTTTTCAAGATACTATACACTATAAGTCCTGAGCATTTCAGAGTAATTTAATTATAAAATATCAGAATGCTTAACTCCATCAGAAAAGTGTTCAAGGGAATCCCAAAACCACAAGATTTAAGGCTGAATGTAAAACACCAATTCCATTTAATGCTGAGTCATCAAAACAATTTTTGCATTAGTTCTCAAAAACAGTAAAATTTAGCAAGTTTCTCTTAAGCTTGCTGAAAGTTTTAATTGGGGCTGAAGCTGGAGGCTGCATACATGCTACATTATTTGCAGCCTGCAGACTCAAGATATCTATCATAATTACTTTTTCCGCTGAAAAAGATGCTACTTTGAGGTAGTCTGCATCTTACCTACCATTTTCTGTGAAGCTGTGCAACTTTATTCTAGGCCATGCGACTTAGCCTTAATAAAATTACACTTTAGATGTAGACAAAGTGCACAATACCTTTGGCTTCCAATTTCACATCTCATGCTTTTTCCATTTAGTTAATAAAAACCTACTTCTGTGGCCCGAACAGTATCCCCTGCGTTCTATAAGAGCGCCAAAGGACAGCTCTTACATGAAACTACAAACAGACAAAAGGAAATTGCTAAGGGAGGGCTGTGGACAAGACTATTTGATCATGTAGTTGTGACAGGTCTATCTAAACACAGGCTTCTTTCCTCACTACTTACTCTTTTGGCTTTCTTGGAACATTATTCCATGTCCAAAAAGATGCACCGCGTGCTGCTCTTAGTTTGTAATACCTTCCTAGTTTTTAAAAATCAACAGTAGTACTTCTGGTAAGAAGCCCTGAACTTCAGCAAACCAGGCCATGCACTCTGCCACTGGTACCCTGCCTTTTCTCAGCCACATTCCTCGATTCTCACTGCATATTTCCTTCATAGTATTAGCATTGCCTGAAGAATTTCAATATAAGCAACCACATATATGAATGAATTAATTTTACAAAATACATTCATTAGTAGCATTATCAACTTGTATTTTAGTTTTATTTTACTCACTGGATATCAGGCAATGCTAAATTTACAGCAACCACTTACAGAAGTTTTCAGAGAAACAGCAGCTCATCCATCCAGAACTACAGATGCATTGAATTATCATCTCTTCTTATCTAATGGTGAGTAGAAAACCTATCTAGTCTTGACGAGCACAGGGACATAAGCCTTAAGCTGTCTTTTTGAAAGCAGAAAAATAATTCTAGGACAGTTAGTTGCAAAGAGCTTTCAAGTGTAAATGAACACACATTGATGTAGTTTCTTTCCCAAAACCTTTGCAACAGTCAAAAACTTAAGAGATTTAAGTTACAACTGTTTAATGAGCATCACAATTCTGAACCTTAGTGGCAACTGCAGATCTGTCAAAAATTCAGTGTATGCCAACAGTGGACAAAGCATGCATATTGATCTAAACATGCATATTTATCTAAACCTTGGAGCCCGATGGAGAAAATGAATATATTCCACACTACAGCTATCAGGGGGCTCTCACACAGCAGAGACTGCGATCAGGATGTGAAGGAAAAGAAAGTGCAAACTAAGCAACTCTGGGAGAAAGCTTGGATACAGCAGGTACAATCTAGGCAGAAAGCAGCATTTAAGAAAGTTAAATTGGAAGAGAAGATCAGTGGCAGGAAATGTCGGTATAGCTTTCATTCTCAGAGGCTGGGAACGGAATAGCTCTGAGCTTCCCACTTCCTTTTTCACTGAACTGCACAAATTCAGGAGCGTTTTCAGAAAAAAAAAAGTAATACTGAAGTAGAACTGAATATATCATCTAAAACCAGATCAAGATATAAATATATTTGAAAACACTAAATTAAATACATGAAAATTTTAAGATTTCTAAAATACAGGAAATTTAAATTGTGCAAATTGCAAGTCTCTAATCTTGTATTCTTATTTACCAACACTGATAGTCCTGTGAATGTACAGGATTTTCTGCGCTTCCCGTTGTCACACAGAATAGACTGAAACACTATCAACAGTCACAGTGAATTACACAATATATTAAAAGATTGTTATCCACAAATATTAATATAAAATAAGCTAAAGTAATTTCAACCCAAGCCACTGTTTAAAATGCAAAATGGAGTTGTTCTTATTATGACAATTGTCTTGAACCAAGAATTTCAGTCTTCTAATTTTACCCGAGAAGACAGAAAAGCATGGCCAGTCGAGCCACCGACATTTTTATAACCCACACGGAAGACACCACAACACAGATCAGACCGTCAGTCCAGGCACTCGCATCACCTGACTCCGCAGCAATGCTAAATGCTTCACGAGGCAGATCAGAGTTTCTCAGACACCATCAGTGTCACCACGCCTCGTTTCAGGAGGTCACAGCACAGTAAGTCAGACCTCTCCAGAGCTATCTACTCACTGCTTGTGGCCCTATTAACTGCCAGTCCTATCCATTTCTCCATGTCATTAAAAATCACTGTCTGTTTTATCTTCCTTTTTTTCCTGCCAGACATCCTTGAACAATCGTGTTTCCAAAACAACCCCTTTTTTAGTTAACAGGTTTCTGGCCAAAAAAAAAAAAAAAAACACAACACTTTTAGCCAACAAATGCACTCACTCCTGAGTGGGAGAGTAATTCCAGTTTTCTCCACTTGCAAGATTTTGGAAGGGCTGTTCGTGAATTTCTTGGAGGGGATAGGAAAAGGGAAGCGTTTGTTTTCAATAAAACAACATCTTGAATGTTTCAAGACTTTGTATTTTTCCCGTCAAGGTTCAATTCTCACATCTGCAGGAGGCTGTCAGCCACATAATTGGCTTCAGAAGTTTCTCCAGGCCCTTGATATATTTCCTAGGGCTAATCTTGCTGTGAGTAATCTCCTTCAAATATCCTGTTCACATGAATTATCTTGATTAACAAGCAAGGTTAACACAAAAAAACCTCTAACTTCCTGAAATGGTTTTCTTTACACAAAACCGTCCATTCCTGTTCTTTTGTTATGGTCATCACTTTCACATTAGAAGTATATTCTTTTCCTACTATACCAAATCTATTGGTAAATCCAGACAATAGGCTAATCAAGGTTGTATCATCATTGTACCAGATATTACTTACTCATCTGCTGCTTACCTTAAAAATTTTCCAGGGTTTTCCTCACCAGTGTCAAAATATTGACTAGATAAGACTCAACATTATCCTACCTGAATGCAAGTCTTGCTCCTTCAATTTTTAAGCCAATTTCTGAATTGCAGCTTGCTTACTACTTCATTTAAGTTCAACAGAAAACCCTTCTCAAGCATAAGCAGTCATAACTTATGCCCCAACTCATTCAAATACCTGTAAGGAAGGTGAGGAAAAAGCAATGACCACCCACATTCTTATGCTTCAGTGGGACTGCACCTCTGTCAGGTTGGAATCTATAGAACGTTTTACTTTAAAATACACACACACACACACACACACACACACACACACACACCCCAGTACAAAAGGAAGGTTTTCCCGAGCTCTGATTCTGAAACTGCTGTATGTTGGGTAATGGATGAAACAAGGCATACAAGAGAGGGAGAGCTTAAGCAATGTCTTAACAAGGTCAAGTTTACAGTTGTCTAAAGTCTCATATCTGTCAAGGTAACTGCTAGGGCAGGTAAGAAAAGGACAGATATTGTGAGAAGGTACCAGGAAACAGCCAATAACCCATCACCTCTTAGTCTTACTTATAGAAACTGAAAGCATCTCACTAATAACCAGCTGTAACAGCAGTTTCCCATATAATTATTAAACAATAGTTGCTAGGCAGTTAGTTGACAATACAATCCTGAATTTTGAAAGAATCTTTAGAATTAAAGCCAAATAGATAAAAACGACAATTTCGCAAGAAAAGGAGACTTAAATCCCCTATTGTGCAGGAAAACAGCTTCCACTTTAACCAAAAAACACTAATACCTTGTTTCTTTCAGCATACACATACACAAATATATATAAACAGTTTAATGAAGTATACGCAAGGATTGAGTTTCAAGCTGGAATCCACTTGCTAACTATTAGCTGTCTTAGAAAATGTCTCTGTTTACCCAGTTCTTCCAGAATGAGTTACTTCAAATTTGGCTCTTGACCATTTCAAAGCACTAGGCTATCTCCAGATCAAAGCCTGAATTCGCACCCTTGGTACTTACAATCTTCCTCACATTAAAGATTCTAGTTTGGTTCTCATCCACTTTCTTCCTGGGATGACTCAAGACCATCATCAGCCTCCTACATCACTTTTGTGCAGATGACACCCATCGCTAACCTCTCTCACCTTTGCTTGTGTGTTGACGCACTTATACCACACATTCAACAAATCACATAACTAAGCTTTGACTGATGCCAGCGTCCGGACAGAAAGCAAGCTAGCAAGCCTACCCCAACTGCAGCTGGCTGAAGGAACGTCCCTGCTCCCCTCGGCAATCTTGGAATAGTTTCAAGTATGACTTTAATTCCCTACATCTATCCTCCCCTTTTCTCTATGGAAACAAAAAAAAGCACAGATAAATCAGTACTCTGAACACAGTAGTCTTTCATAAAGTTTATTACACTAATAATGAACAAGTAAAACATCACGTGTTCATTAGGCGCACAGAGCATGGCATCAAGCTCTATCACTCAAAGATGAATTCTTTGAATGGAGTGTCCTTCACAGCCTATTTTAAACTCATACAATTTTCTTCCATTACAGTAACTCATATTGCTTAAAGGGATCAAGTGTTATTTTCTAAATCATGAAAGCATAGAGAAATATCAAAAAGCAATAAGAGGTTTTGTAATAAATAAATAAATAATTATAATAACTTTTAAAAAGCAATCATTTCAGGCAATTATTTTCATTATGTTATCAACTTTGAATAGAAACTTTTCAAGAAAGGCTATAAATGTTGTATTTCAAAGATGATTTACACCTAATGTTATACTGTAGGTCATTTCCACTGTTACTGCTTAAATAAAAGAAAAAAAAAAACATAAAATCATGTTTTTGTGTAAAATTCTGTCAAAACAATAGTTCTGTAATATCTAAGGCAACAAGAATGAAGGCAATGCTATGTTTTCCTACAGATGCTGATCTAAACCTCCTTTGACAATGACTCATACAATCAGAAACTTGGTTGGGGATAAGGAATAATGCAGAACATTAAGTACTACTTTAAATGTAATTAAAATGCTCCTAATTACAATTATGAAAGAATACTACTGCATTATCCAAGGCACCATTTCATGCAAAAATAGCCTGTAAAGGACTGGTGACTGTGCAGCTCCCTCAACTGAAGAAGCATGACATGAAGTATTCAGACCAGGAAAAGTAACCTAAGTGTATCACATGACTATGGGACACTAAAATAGCGTTTTATTTTAAATTACAAATTGACGTTCAACAATACAAGAACATAACTGGAACAAAGTGGAAAGCTGGCTGTGTTCTTCCACCCCCTGCTCACTTGTCCGAGCGGCACCTCTCCCTCTGCACACGCGAGCACGATGCAAGAGTCCTGGGGGCAGCGAATGCGAGGGGGAGAAGCACAGGAGGTCCAAGTCAGAAGTAAGGGTGAAAAACAGAAAGGTTCAAAGAATTTCAGCATCCTTTGGCACACCTTAACTCTTCACTAATTACCAATAAATTTAGTTTATCTAATTGTAGGTGTGCGCATTTCTCCTCCAAATATTCAGCACATTGAAACTCCTCTCACATATGAGTTTTCCCTCCCCCACTATAATGAAAACATAGTCAGAGAAGAATTTGGTTATCCAGAAGAGAAGCGTGTTTAACTTCCTTTTCACATGATCTCACTACATAAGTGAACAGTAAACCCCAGGAACCACATCGCTTTTCATTTAACAGAACTTTGGGATCCTTATTATCATCTAACAGCTATTTTTGCTCATTATCCACTATACAGCCAGGTGCAGTCTCACAAACTAGCAACAACAGATTTGCTTCCCCCACATAACTTTTTTTTGTTTTAAAATTAAGCTTAATGATGCACTTAAATCCTATGCTTCTCAAATTCAGGTAAACAATGATTTTAACTAGGCTTTATGCAAAAATCAGCTTGCCACATCCTCACTTCTGGCACTGCTGAACTTCAGCCTCTCTAGGAGGGTTAAGAGCGTAACATCTGGCCTATAGCTAAACAACAAAAGGGCTGAAAATTTCAGTCCTATGTTTTTTTTATTGGTACTTAACATGAAATTCAAGTATATGGATATATATTTGAACCACAGTAACCTTTTTTTAAGCCTATCAAATCATGGTCAATTCATGCTGAGTAAAGTGCTGCTGATTACTTAATCCAAGTTTCATAAGTAACTGGGTATACTTGCATTTGTGAAGAAAAGAGAGACACGGACATTGGATTGGTATCCGCTGTTTATTCATCTCATTGTACTGTTTTACAGTCACAAGTGAAGCACTCTCATTCCAGACCGAGCACCACCAGAGCAGGGCAGGAAGCAAGAAATGAGACAACACTGGAGCGCGTGAAAGGCAGCAGTCACTGCAAACTAGGTTAGTCAACACCCAATTGACCACAGGAGGAGAGGAGTCCATCACGGACCAAGCACACCGCAAGGAAAGTCTGTCTTCCATTCGCGCCCTTTATGAGAGGTGGCAGCACTTCCCTTATTAATCTTACCAAAAACCATCCAAATTGGGTACCCAGACAAGTCTGCATCTATCAAGCTTTGACATTGCTAGCACTTCATGGGGAAAAAATTAGAGAAAACTAAATCACAAATTTAAATAGCAATTGTTATAATTGGTAAACTTTTTCCACCAAAAGAAATACTAGCATCATAACTACCAAAAGGAATTCACTAGAACCTGTAATAACATTTTAAAAATGTAATTTTGAGATAACCATAACTATTTTTAATAAACATCCAACTATAACACTCAAATTTTTTTTTAGCATTGCATATTTTTACTTTTTATAGTCTCAAAAGGTCAGTGGGACACTACATACCTTTAACACATTCTTTCAAGTGAACCATCAGCAACAGAGCTTGGCCAAAATCAGAAATTCTTTTATATTGAAGCTCATGTTTATTGGTTTGCTAGAGGAGGGCCCTGTATCTTTACTGCTGATGGGTATTAGCAGTCACAAAATAGATCGTGTCATTGCTGAACAACTTTTTAAATGAATAAAACCTCAGGATATTTTCCATTTGTTTCAATAAACATGCTTTCTTAAAAATAAACAAACAAGCAATAAAAATAAATAAAGAAGACCTTGCACTGATATAATTTTTTTATCTTTTACCAGCATGGCCTTCCTGGACTTATTTTGACATTTTGCCACAGCAGCAATAGTCTCTATAGATTGTCCCGTTTCATGCTGGCATTGTCATTTCTGAATGAACTCCGAGATCTTTGATTTACAAAAGCATCTTATCAGTAGAACACATATTTACTCCTTCCAAAACCTAGATTCCAAGTATACACAGAAATGAATGACTGCATACAGAGCATCTCACACCGTTAAACTGCTGGGGGTTTTGGGGGGTTTTTTTGTTTTTTTTTTTTTTCCTCAGAAGTTGATTACTCTAAGTCTACCTACTCCTCCAAACAGGATTTTTTTGTTGTTGTTGTTAAACTACAAAGCCTAGAAGTGCAACTTGAATACAAATACACAACATGTAGCTTCAAAATACAGTGAAGTGAAAATTCGGAATGACATGCAAGGTCAAGCAGAGCATTAGAGTGCAGCAAGGTCCAACTCAACTCAAATATTGTTCTTCAATTAAAGCATGTCACATAACATTCACTGTTTTTCAACTATGAAATGCCAAATCTTGTCATACACTCTCTGTAACTGATACCACTGGTATCTATCCTCTTGCTTTGTATAAAAATCACATATGCCATTAAACAGACTCAAACCAAATGGTATAAAGCTATATGATCTACAGTCATTTGTTGAGACAAGGAACTCTATGAGTAATTCTTGTTGTGGAACAGTTTACTATAAGGTCCTTAAATTAACAAGCTAAACACAAATTCTCTCAAACTTAATCTAGACATTAAAAAAAAAAAAAAAATCCAGTGCAGTATTTCAGATGGGAATTCCAACATGCAAGGAAAATGAAAAAGAATTTAAATGAAGTTAACAGAACATTTTTCTCCCTTTTATTTTATATATGAAATATGACCATGATGTACCAAAAAAAGAAAAAGACAACAAAAATCCTTTATATACCTGCAAGGTGGTAAAAACATGGAATCCTTCATCAGCACAGATCCTGAAAGCAGTATATACCAGCATCTTGCAATAGTTTCTGAGCTGTAAGAAAGGGTGCCAAAAGTCTTAGAAATAGACTCTTTTTACAGCAACTCAAAAATACATTATCCAAACATTAGTGTAGGAAGATAATGATCTACCAGGCTGCCAACTCAGCTTTTGGACTTTAAACCTAAGAACTTTAATGGAACACTACCAAAAATTAACATTTTTCAACATCTATATCCAGAATGTTTCTTATACTTCACAATGATATTTAAGTCAAATTTAAGACATTTAACAAAATAAAATTATTAATTTTCAGTGAAAAGTTTTCATCCCAATGAAAACATATATAAAACTAAAAATATAGGAATGCTTTTATTGAATGCTCAGGTTGATTATCATTTCAACACACACAGTAATATTACACAGACCTGTCAAGTCTTATGTATAAAATAAGACTCACGCGTTTGACTGCTGCGTTGCATTCCTCTACCGCTGCACTCTTATCTCATGCAGATGCAGTATTGTGTCTCATGTGACAAACAATCCTAGACGGCCTGGGAGGTGACCTGGCTGCCGTTTGAATCTACAGCCTGGAGCTGCAGACCAGGACGAAGCTACCACATTTTACCGCAGCCGACTGTCTGCCTCTTCACAGAGCGCTGTATTCACACTTCCCAGCTACAGCCTAACATCACCTTCGTTTTCCAGCATGCAACCCCACACAGACATCAATCTGTTACTGGAACAGGTTCATGTCAGACCACCTGTCACATGAACTAATACGTGGCATCTCTTTAATTTAAACGTAAGTGTATTGGAAGACATGCCTTATACAGAAGGCTAGGATTTGCTGAGAGGAAAAATACCTTTTTCCTCATATTTCAGCATTGCTTACAGTGTATATTTGTCACCCAACAGGAGCCTAAAAAGCTCTCAAAACTAAAACACTAGTTCTGGCAATTTGAGACAAATTTGAGCTCCATCCCTCTTCCAATGAAGGACACCTACAAAGTAATTAAATCCTTGGCAATACAGTCAGTACCAACTCCAAGGGAAGAGTGCCACCTACTGAGTCATCAATACTATTTCCATAAACATCTTGGGCACTTCATGAGGTGTCACTACATGCTTTAGTTTTTCTTGCACATGCACAGGCAAACCTATGCTGGCAGTGGGAGCTGTGTAGTTAATTCTGCAGCCACCTCTGAAACTTCAACACCATGCTACTGTTACAACCACCACTCCTCAAAGCTTTTAACCAGTCTGGCCAACCTTAGGTGTTCTAAAGTCTTACATGTACAAGTACTGAAAGACTAAAAGATACATTACTGGCATGCAAAATAGTGTTTTTGTTTACAGTTCTACTGGAGAACTCTAAGTTACATGTACTTACCAAAAGAGAACTTGGTTGCCCTTGTACCTTTCATAGCGGGCACTTGATGACATTATTCTGAGGGAGGAGGAGAAGTTTAATTTCAATGTGAATTCCCAAAGATAATAAGCCATTAATCACCACATTTCAGCAGAATCACTTTAAGGCTTTAAAACCTCATATTCAACTATTTTTTGATTTAAACAAAGGACATGCTTAACTATAAAATTCAAATTATTACGGCATTCTTCATTATCCAGATAGATAATATACAGCATGTTCTCCAAGTCTTTAAATCACTCCTACACATTGGAATTACCCATAGCAACAGAACTGAAGGAACTAAAATACTTCCAGTGCTCTTTTTGTCCTTTGCTGGCCTTCCATTTTATGTATTCTGAGATCATCTGAATGTCTTAATTATTAAAAAGCATTTGCATTTGCAGTGCCCTTGCATTAACTTGCTCATCTTCACAAGAATACATTCACAGATATCCATTGTACTATGCAACACCAACTAGCTTCATCCTACTTTACCTTAGTTGATGTTCCCTGAAATGCGAGAGTATGTCCAGTCCATGAAGGAAAGAATAGATAGTATTTAAGTCCTATAAAAAAAAAAGGGGGGGGGGGGAAGAGGAAAAAGAAAGAAGACATGAGCAACTTCATTCACAGCATCTAATCATTCTGCAGTACTTCCTCAAATTCTGCAATACAAATCTACGAACTTAAAAGGTAGCTCGAGACAAACAAGTTATGGATTAGTAACTAAGTCAGGACAGATACAGACTTGAAGATCCCTGTCCACAGTTAACTCGCTGAAGTGATAACAGTGAATACCAATTGATGCATAAGCACTTACCTGGACAAGATTTTGAAGTAGATTATTATTAAAAGTATCTGTGAATAGATTATTTACACGGACAGACTGCAGCAAGTGTCATGTGGAATACACCAGATAAGAGAGTTCTATTCATCCAACATCAAAAATTGCTGAAACCTTGTAATACCTCTTTGAAAAGGAAAAGGTTAGGGGATTTTGCAAAATCAGTTTGCTAGCAGCAGGGAACCTGTGAGAAAACCTAAGCCACAGTCTAGCCACTACATATAGTGCGAAGAACTACAGTCCCTTTCTATAGTAAGCGTTAGGTGTGGAGAGAAAAAAAAGCGACTTCATGTCTATCTGAGACCCAGCTGGCAGCCCTGTAACAAACTCTGCTCCGTGCTGCTTCCTCTCCGGCTCAGTCCAGCCCTTGCCGGGAGAGGAGCACTGGGACTTACTGGAACAGTCTTGGGCGAAGGTTCAGAACAGCGCTCCCACCTCCCGCTGCTGAGGCTCAGGATCACACCGGCCCCATTCCTTAGCAACCGCTGAAGCAAACAACCTTCTCCCAGACTGACTTTGGGCCAAATACAGTTCAAAATAAAACACTCGCTTTTAAATTCAATTCTCCTAGAAAATTACTACTTTGTCAGTGTTCTTCGCTGAGGACTCTCATATCTAATTAAGAAGAGCCTATGTCTGAAGCAGATTACGTTGTTTTTTTCCTTGAAGCAACAGTATTAAAACATATAGATCGTTTCACTTTAAAGGTTGGACTTTATACAGAAATGGTAATTAGGAGATATAACTGTTTAAACTTCTCACTACACAGAATCCTCTTTAGTCACAAAAATATTTGTGCCGATAGTGGAGACCACATGCCAAGAAAAGAGCTCACTAAAGCTACTCATCATTTAATTTACTACCCTGAACAGGTGGGCTGTTAGCATTAAATGCATGCACAACAAAATCATTATATATCGCATAGCAGTGTCTCCAGCTTGGCACTGGAAAATACGCTCTGCACTTTCCAGTACTGCATTTATATAATATTTACAAAAGAGAAAGCAATACGAATGCTAGCCTCAGAATTTACAATAGGAAAGTTCTTTGGCTTAACAGTCAATGTTTAGAAATATAATGAATATAGACTGTTATACCAAATGAAAGGTCATACATAATTGCAGGACATCTAAACCAATAAAACTCACATTTTTTGTTTAAATGTCATTACCAAAACCCATAGAAATTAAACAGAAGGTCTGACGGCTTAACACTTATAGACATAAAGATAAAACATCCATTTCACACAGTCCAATCTTATTTTAATCCTCCAGCTGTGAATTACTTGATTTTTCTTACTGTAATGCCCAAGAATCCTAGTTATGAATCAGAATCCAAACACAGCACCAACTTGTGGCAACCAAACATGAACGCCAAAGCCTGTAAGGAACAGGACCTGGTGGCCACAGGGTCATTCAAGGCTTTTTACAAGTTAGGGATCTCCAGAGAGGTTATTTAGGTCTCCCACATTCTGAGCAGAGAACTGTCTAGGCTTAACCATCATAAAACACTAGGCACAGGAATGAATTGGGGGCTGGGAAGGAGGGGTAGAAATCTTAATTCCCATATCTCATTGGACTTTCATCAACCAGCACTGACATACATGTAAAGCAATTTGTGATGAACACATGCATTTCCTAGAAGCATGTCCATTCATGAAGACTAGTCGAGCAGTTTCAACATTTCTTTAAACACAACATGGGTAAGTGGCAACAATATCCACCTGCTGCTCTATAGTATCTTGGTAGTTAAAGATTTCATGCAACTGGAAAACCTGTGTTCAACTCTCTCTCCACCATCTCAAGGTCTGCATCTCCCAGGCCAGAAGAGTGCTCAGACAGGATGACTAAAGGAAAGATGAGGTGTGGGTGCGCTCCGCTTCTGCTGAAGCTGGGCTACTAGGCAACCCGGATGGTATTAGTGTTAGGTGTTACAACTAAATAAGTAAAGCTAAATTTTTTCCACTCTTTATTACTCGTTGTGTCTATACACTGTTTCCCAAATTTGATATTTTTCTAGATTTTGTTGACACTAAGATATAACAGAATATGTCTTTAAAATATGCTATACACTAACAGTCTTATTGGCATGAGGTACGGAAAATTCTAACCTGATTAAAAGCTTATATTTATGACAAAGTTTAAGTGATACATATGAGAAATTACCACATCTTCCCCGAGAGTTCTCTGGAATGCTACAGAGCTACGGCCTCTTAGCAGCTTAAATTCAGCACACTTCTTCCAAGGCACAAAGAGTATCTGAACTTGGTAGGACATCTGTCCTTATTGCCCCTTCCTCCTGCTACGTTCACTGCTTCCCTCTATCCCACTTGCTGAAAGCCTGGGCTGGTTCCTTCATTCCGCTTTCATCCGATCTACTTCAACCCCCAACCAAATACACACTGCCGCTGCTCAGACTCAGCCAGATGCTCAGAGATAAACTACTATACCTCTGTGAGGACCATCCTACCTTGCTAATTTAGGAGCTTGATAAACAAACAGTTGGCAAATTAATGAGAAAACTGCTTAAAAGGACAGAGGCCTGGAAAACATCCCTTATCTCAGACAGGTCCCAGTCCGGGTTTAAGAATTCAGATGTTGAGTTGGGCGGCTGCAGAGATGCAACCAGCTATGCCAGAGCACAGAGCAGAAAGAGAAAGCAATACTTCCAATTCTCTCAGTATCATTACAGTAGAAGGAATCTAAATTAAGGTGGCCAGAGTGACTACTTAAACTAATAAACATATTGTTTACTACAAAGCTAAACGACATTTCAGCAAGCTATACGTATGAGCTACTCAGAAGTTTCTATAAGCTAATTTTTAAATCAGCATCTATCACACTCTCCCTTAAAACCAACTTATTTTTAGAAGAATCATCTCTCCTAATTGCACGCAGCAGGCAATTTCATGGGATGCCACAGAGCACAAAGCTAACCTACAGAGCGCATCTTCCGTGGAATTAGGCAAGTTGCCTCTTTTGCTAAGGTACTGACACAGTGTGCTCTAAACGTTGTCTTGGTGAAATACTGCTTTTAAAAAAATAGATTCTTTATAGATATTCAGGGGAAAGTTTCTCCCTCCCCTTGGATATGCACATCAAGATCTGATAAGTGAGGTTTACATGCATCTTCTCTAGCCTAATTTTTCCTGATTAAATTAAATATTACTTCAGCCACGTTTTGCGAACTTTCTTCTATTACTGCCATCTCATTTAAGAACAGATGCTTATAATAGCACTCAAGCTGGGTTTGAGAGACTACACTTAAGGGTTCATTTTATGTTCCTGTAAGTGAAGAACATAATTTTAATTACACTTTTATTCAAGGCACTAAACTATAGATTAATTACAGGTTATGTGGCCACCTAGTGGAAATAAGCTGTCAGTCTGGACGCTGAGTTTCTTAATAAATAGCGCACCCAACAAATCCACAAAAGAAAACTTTATTCAGATATGAAAATATTCCTTTCTTCTATTCAAACTTTATAAAACTGAAAATAGGATTAGATGCTGTTATTTTAAAAAAATGAATTCTGTACGTTGGAACATCAGTTATGTAAGCCAGATGACCATATAACCTTAGTACAAAGGGTAAGGATTATTTTAACGGAGACACCCACTATGAAATGGGACGGTATCTATAAACATACCAAAGGGCAACAATAAATGTCACAGTGGTGGAACTCCAAGTACTTGCTGAAAAGTTAAGTCCTCCCATATCCTTCTCTATAATCTCTTTACATACCGAACAACTGAATCTCTTTACATTCAGAACAACTGAAACAGCTATTGATGAAAAAATTTCTCCACATGCACAAAACCAGGGAAGAAGCTTAAAATTCTTTTATTTTGCAGTCTATTTCCTGAGCTTTTAGTCACTCAAACTAAAGCACAGTGTCTGTTATCTACCTTTAAATACTATGCCCACACATAACCCTCAACCCGCGACAGAAAGCTACCTGCCTAGGTTGTTAACGGATAAATTAGCTCACGTGTTCTATCCAACTAGATCAAAAAATAGCAAAAGTTATAGTTCTAGTGAGCTGACAGAACGAAGGGAACGGGTCAAGGAGCGGAGGGAAGCAGAGCTGCTAATCTGGTCAGCAAGGAGGTTTTCCAGGCTAAAGAGAGCCGAGGTTTGACCGCAGCGATTCTGCACCCAGCTGCTCGGCGCGGCTGACTCGCGTTGCCTTCGGTTCTCGTGGCGTCGCGCTCGCTAGCCGAGGCGCCCTCGCTCCAGCCGTAGCGAACCGCGGGCCGCCGACCCACGCTAGGCACGGCAGCGCGGCCCTGCCCCTCGCTGAAGGCACGGGAAGCAGGAGAGCGCAAGCACGAGCGGGAGGCGTGAAGCTGCAAAACATCTGCTTCGCTTAAAGAGCGCGGGACAGCTGCTTCTTCACGGGAAGGGTTACGCTGCCCAAAGCGGCGCGCGCCGAAGCAGGAGCGCAGAAATCAAGGGATCGCTCTGCTGATGGTACAGTTATCGTCAGACCTCGGTCTGAAGTAAAACGTGGCCTAGTCCTGATACGCCAACAGCCCTTCAACTTCATTCAACAGCAGCTTTTATCATCTCGCACACACACACCCTTCTCACAAAAGCCTCATCAGCTGCTAAGCCAGGGACAGTGAAAAACATTGAGATTTTGGTAACAAGATAATGTTACGTAAACCAGCTTTCTCTTGTGACGACTTCCTCATCCCAAGATGCTGTGAAGCAATAGACTTAACAAGAGCACTCAACATTGGGTCTATTTTTCCTGCCAGATGTGAGCTCACATAATTACTACAAGATACTGCAACTGAAGAATAAAGAAAAATAAAAGCATCACCAGTGGCACTAATTGAAAACTCATCACATGAAAACAAACCAGGTAACTACTACAATCGCCTATAGTGGAAGGTTGTGTCTATTTATCCCAAAACACTTCATCTGAAAATAATTTGCTACTTTTAATTTTTAAAGGATGGTGAAACAGGTTAATTTCTTAGTTGCCAAGCTGTAACTTTAGAAAATAGCCAAAGTCATCAAGAGACTAAAAATCAAACCTCAAAACTGCTGGGGAAGTGGTGATCTAAGAGCCACCCTTGTTTAAACTATATGACCAAGATTCATCAGAGCAAGTACGATGATGCAGAAGCGACGAGCGCTGCGGAAAGCAATGCTTTCGCAGTTCGGTCACCTCGACTTCAGCAGCACGCCAAGCAATACAAAACAGCGTGTGTACATTTTTATTAATCCAGGAAACTTGTTGAAGCACAGATTACTAGTGTCCTAAGGCTAAAGTGATTTAGGCAGTCGTCTTTGAAGTTTATTCAGGTTAAAAGTTAACAGTTTAGTGTCTTCCCTCAGTAGTGAGGCTCCCTCTCAGTAACAAGGGGTGCACCCCTGCCTCGCTGTCCCCAACCTGACGGGCATGCCCAACACTTGTGAGTCTACATCATTTCCTTCCACTTTGCCCTTTTCTCTCCCCATCCTTCACCTTTAATCTAGTGAGTAACTTTATGAAGTTTGGAATTAAGAATCTAATGGAAAGGGGGTAGGTCTTTATATAGATCTGAACACAAAATTTTCCAAACAAGAAGGAAAAAAAAAAAAAAAAAAAATCAAGCCAGCACAACTGTAAATCACATGAGTCATATTCATATGCTATAGGTTAGCAATAACGTTTCCAAAACAAATTCACATGCAGTGTTAAAAGTGGGCAAGAGAAGTGTGATACTTTGGAATGAGGATGAAATTATTGCATTAAGAATAACTTTGCAGTCTATCAAAGCTAAACATAAAATGAAGTCCTGATGCTTTACATGAAGTGTCCCCATCCAGGTGTTCCAGGAACACAGGATTATTTTACTTGGAAATACAAGAGGATTTCCTGCTCAGTATTTTAAAACAGAGTAAATTGTTCCAAAATGACTTCATAGTCGCAAGTTCTGATAAATCTCAAAAAGAGCTATCCTGAGCAATTGCAAAGAGGTACAAAGAAAGCTGAGGAAACTACAAATCCCTTGACAGTCCTTTTAGCACTACCCAGTATGTTATGTGCTTCATGTCACATGCAAGGGGGGAGGCAGCACAGTCCCCGAAACAGCTGCCTCCAGCTGTGACTACACCACACCGACTGCGCAGCACTTGCTTGCGACAGCGTGGGGCTGGACTCAATGATCCAGTAGATCCCTTCCAACTTGCTAGGTCCCTATGGGTTTGGGCTTCAGACATTCCTTAGATCCACACTAAGCAGTAAATGAGGGGGTCACAAAAACGAACACGAGAAGACTGGCGTGTATTAAGCCAGTTGAGAGTTTTGAACAGGGAATGAGAAAGCAGCAGAAACTTGCAGAGCAGTAAGAGCACTTCAAAGCACCACACGAGAAACAGCTGTGTCAGCAAGTTCCAGACAGATTGCTCTCGCATGCAAACCTGTCCCAGAGAGCTATGCAAAACCTGTCTCTCGATTCCACCCCAAACACATTAAATTCCTGTTGCAAGAACATATGCTTGGCTCATTTAAGGCTCCCCACACCCAACCCAAGTGAGGCTGCCAAGCCACCCAGGATTCCCTAGTTCACATATAACCTGCTTTTTAAAGAAGCACGAAGAATGTCTGACAGGTTTTTGCATCCATACTTTTTCCAAGGTAAGAAAAGACAGTTGCCAAGACGCATGATTTTATATGCTTAAAGAGCAAAGAGAAATACTTGCTTTTAAAATCTGTTACAGATGCAGCTGTATTACAGCTTATATACTTCAAAGAAAAAAACAAAAAACAACATGCATTTCTGCCTTTAAAAACAAAGGTTAAGCCATACAGTAATAACTTCATCAACTCCACTGGCATTCAAGACTACCATCAGGTAGGAAACCTTCCCGGGAAGGAAGTTACATGGTTGAAAGCTGCCACAGCCTCCCTATTCTGCTTGTTACAAAGAGCTGGTTCTTTCCCTTCCATGCTTTGATCAGAAAAAGTGCCAAGCAGGAAACAAGGCTGGAAACAAACTTCAGCAGAATCAAACATTCACTTTATATCAAGATAAGAATTTTAACATGCTCTTGCACAGTGGATGAATTTCTCTGTATTAAATTTCTTATTTTAATGCTGAGATTTCAGTAAAGCAAACAAAAATAGTTCTTGGAACACAGATAGTAGGTTGTATAAATCGTAAATAGGAAACTTTCCTCCAATCTGCTCATATTACTTGTTTTACAGTGATTCAGCAGGCTTATATAGCTTGAATGCATCTTTTATTGGGAATCCCGTCAGCCTCAATATAGACTTTGTCACCCTTCGGGGGGTGCAGCAGCAGAGAGGAAGTGTTACTCAGCATGGTTTATGGTTCTCATTGCTTCCCTTCCTGTGACTTCACTGGCGGGTGGATTCTGCCCCGTTTCCTTTATTCCCTGTTTAAGGCCAATTGTAAAAATAGTCCTCCCAAATTCTTTCCTGATAATGTAATGCTAGAAATAAAAATAAAGAAACATGCTCATTTGAATTCTCTGATCCACACTTTAGATATTCAGGTATCTACACAGCAAACTAACAAGCCTCAGCGATGCTAGTTCAAGCGGCCTAACCTGCGCACCTTGAGCCAGGTGACACGCACTGCCAGCTCTTCCTTCAGCTTGCCGGAGGAGCAGTCAACTACATTCAAACACATGTAGCAGATAGTTTCTGGTTCATCTCATCATCTTTCTTTCAGTCAAGAGATAATACTAACTCCTTCGCCCTACATCTTAATTATTTACTCTCCCTGTTCAGTGGCGTTAACATAAAAAGCGTAAGAGGCGCCATGGTGTTAGTATTTGACATTAATAAAAGTGTAAGAAGTGCAAAAGAAGAGAACTCAGGACTCTTCACTCAGAGCTGGAGAGCCGACAGAGTAACAATTTCCTTAGAAATATCCTCCTCTGGCTCTGGAAGCCTTTTTTTTTTCCTTCTAAAGCATACTTAAATACAAATATTGAGGATCTTTTAGGAAGAATAGATGGATTAGCAGATCAGATAAACGAAAATGCAGAGAATGACATAGCTTCAGTAGCACTAATAAGGAATGAAGCACCATTGTGCCATACAACTCAAAAATAAGAAATAATCTGGCTTTTTGAATTTGTGGTATTAAAGTACCTCTTATAAAACATACTAGCAGTAAACTCCAGCATGGTCTTAAATCACTGCCTGAGACTCCACCCCATACCACTTGGGTAAAATAAACTGGTTCAGCCACTTCAAAGCCATATTCCATTATTGGGGGGGGGGGGGGGGGAGGAGCATTAATCTCTACAGCAGATATTTTAAGAGAAATATATCCCATGATTTTAAGTTATCAGCACAAAGAACACAACTCCAAAAAGCAGTACTTCATCTCTTACATTTTCATCTCTTACATTTTCTTACATAGTACTTTCATCTCTTACATGCCCACCTCTGTTCATTTCTGAGCCAAAAGTAAACTACATCACAAAAATAATGCAGTCTCTATCTAGACTATCACGCTTCTGAAAGGCAGGGAATAAAAACAAACAAACAAAAAAAAACACACACACACACGACCTGTACAACTGCTGGTGATCCACAAAAAGCGAGTCTGACATCGCATAAGCTCTCCCTGCTTCCACCTATTTCTATCGGACAGAGGAGGGAAGCAATAGAAGATAAGAGCTAGGAATTTACACCCCTGCCGCTGCCCACATATGGCACTGAAATGAACATTACTCAGGAATATTTTCATCACATACTTCCACTTTCTTTCACATACGACTGTGATATTCACATGTTAGTTGGAGAACATTTGAGTTCTCACATCACATGAAGATAGCTGGTTTCTGCACTACCCTTTTGGACTATCTAGCGATTTGGTAATACACCACATCTATGCTTACACTTTGTAAGTACTATAGGTGACTTTTTAAAAGCTCTGAAAGCAGAAATTAAGAGAACAAGATGGCAATGTGAAGGTTAGCTAGCCTGAATTTGCTAGTTAGTTGCTAGTTAGTACTAGCAACAGCCTGTTACGGGGCAAACTATGTTCTAGCCTGAATATGCAGGCATTACTTGCTATTCTCAACTTTACATTTATCCGTACAGATGACAGATGTTTTTTCAACTGAGGAAACATCAGCCTCATTAATATAGTATCTTAATACAGGAGAAAAACAAAAAGGGACTTCATTTTACTCTTTTGTGAATCGAGGAAGCAATTACAATTGACAACATCAATTAATAACTGTATAGCCACAAATAGGAAGCCTAGATCTGGCTTTTGTTTTTCAGACTGTCCAAAGTACATTTACAGGCTTGGAATTTTTTTTTCCTGCCAGAGTACTACATCTCTAAATGGGGCTAATACACTGCTCCTGTGTCTTAAACATAGTTCCTTATAACATGCACACATGGTTACAAGCGCAGACGTAAGAATTCCATTTCACCCCAAGGAATAGAAGTCTCCATAATAAAAGCAGAAAAAGCCAGATCTGGTTTAAGAACAGAGGCCCTGGACCCACTATTACAGTTTATTTATAGACTAAAAGTACCACCATTCAGCAAAGTACTTCTGAAAATAAAAAAGCAAAATACTTATACATGAAAATAAAACAAAAATTTTCTCTACTCACCAATAGCTCCCCACACCCAATACAGATAAACACCTTCCACCTAAGGACCCTGGACTATGTTGATATAAGACTTTGTTAGAAAGAAAAGCATTTGGAGGAATGAGGGAGGGAAGTTTTTAGATTATTTTTACTGCTGTTTCATCACACTGAGTCAGCATTTCTGGAACTCTGTCTCAGTCAGAGAAAGAACTTCCTTTGGAAAAGCTGATTTTGCAAACGGAATACCAAGGGCCCTGAACTGGAGAGCCAAGAACATTAAATCTCATTTCTTCAAAGTGAGCAGCTTATAGAAAGCTTTGAATATCTGAAGCACAGTTCAGCCTTTATCCTGGTTCAGCACAAAAGTATAGTTACGAAAAAGCATCTTTAAGGAAAACATTACCATAAAGTTACCAGACACTCATTACTTATGTTTTAAAATATATTTCAAATGTAAACATTAACTCTAGAAAACTAAAAACAAGCAGTCTTGAAAACACTGAGATCCTAGACTTCAACAGGACAGGAAGCTCAGAAGATCCAAAAGTGATCACATGAATAACATCTGTCAAAGAGCAGAATTTTATATCAAACGTCTTTCACTGTGAGATCAAAGACCATAAAAGCAGCCCACTTCACTGAAGCTCTTGAAAAGCCACCTGAAATCAACACGGAAAGCCTGCAATTTCACGCTTTGAGCTCAATATACACTCTGCTAGTTGAGGAACTGGCCACTTGGTGACAATTTCTCTTCCAAAGGACCAGCATCCATTAAATAGCAATATTTAGGTTAAACTTTTTCAGTCATAACTCCAAAAACATCAGCTTGCATGATTCACAAAGAAAGAAACTGCCTGCTCTTCTAAAAGCAGTAGGGAAGAAAGTACCAACATCTGAAATGACCTTTTTTTTATTATTATTTTCTTTAAAAAGAAAAAGGAGATTACAATAGGGGAAGTCAGAACACTGAAATACTAAGAAAAGTCAGTTCTTATGTTTTAAAATATTTGGATCAGAAACATGAGGACGGGGAAAAAAAAAAAAAAGAGATGGAGGATGAAACCTAAAAAGCCAAATCTGTGCTTGAGGGCTTGGGAGTATATCTATATGCAACTTGATAATGTTAAATAGTTGGGTTTGTTACAGAAAAGTGAGCTAGACTGATGAGCACAAGATTCGATGTGGGTGGATCTGTGCTCTCTTGTGCATCTTGTAAAATTTCTGTATGTGTGCGCAAATGAGATGTGCTATACCTATTATGGGCTCCTTTAAAGTTAAACTCTTACCTTTGGTGGCATTAGCAAGAAGATGCTGAAGAACAAGGCTAGAAGTTGATGACACTTGGAACAGCACACTACTAGCAGAGATATCAAAGACCAAACAGACATCTAGGTCGCGCGCATAGAGACTGAAGGTTACAGGTAGTACCTTAACACTCCTTTCTATAAAGCAGTGAGGACTCCTCCTTTCGTAGCAGTGTGGCAAGTATGGCATGGACCAGATCAGGTACAAATATCACTAGGAAGCCTTGTAATGCACACAAAGGCAGGAAGATACGCTATTCTAATAGCCACCACTGCTTGCTTTATTTCACAAATGAAGCACTAACCAACTGTTATGTCATGTTTAACACAAAAATACATTCCATCATATGTGTTTTCCTCATTCTTTTTAAAGCATGCTTTATCCGATACACATTTGCAGGCAGCGAACACTACTACCAAGGTTCCAGAACTGCAACAGCTGCTGTTCAACAGACACCTCAAATGCAGAGAAAGACTAAGAGGGAAAAGAAGAATACTCGACTGTTCATTTACGCAAAGTGTTTGTTACAAAAGGAATAATCTTAATAAAGCAAATTAGCAGCTTCAACCTCAACAAAAAAAAGACACATACTTTCAGCAACTGACTCAGCAATGAGCTAGTATCGGTACTCAGGAATTTCTAGCTCCAAATCCTGCAGCCTGCCCACTAGACAGCCTGCTCCCCAATACGAGACATACCTGATGAGTAGTGTGCACAGGACCACAAATGAGATGCAGAGCCACTGCCTACCCCACCTACAGTACTGCGTCACAAGCACATACTAACTGATTACATGCGAGACATGGGCTATCGGTTGAGTTATAGCGTACTAGATAACATGGAAACCTCCTCTCCAATCAACCATTCCATCCTCATCAAGGAGACCAAAAACTTCTGAGGCTGTAATTACTTACGAATACAAACCCCAAACAAGCCATGTTCAACTCTGTCATTCCTCTGAAACCATAATCAACACTAATTTGTACTGCAATACCCTGGAGATTTCTCCAACACCTCACTCAGTGTTACTCAACTGTATCCTATACAGAGTTAAAATAAGCCCCTTTAGTGGGGTGGGTTTTTTTGTGTGTGTTTGAACACAGTGCTAAAAACATGATTTCTGCTTTTAGATAGCAAAACTACCATTATCACTGAAGATGGAAAATAAATACCTAAAACTGACCTAATGTGAGTACCAAACGTAAGTTTCTAAGAAACAATGCATTAAGAAACAGACTTTTGACTCATCAGTCCACATTAAAGGAAGAGACACACACAGTGATGAAAGCAAAGTCTGGAACCAGGAGTAGAATGCTTCAATAAGAAGATTACAACATAACGATCTCTGGACAGTAATGCACGTGCCTACATAAAAGTGGAGAATATACACGTACTAGACCCTCCTTTTTTTTCCCCCAGAAGGAGCAGGAAGATTCAATATTGCAATTCAGATGCTTTACACAATAGCACTGAAGATTACGTGGCTCTGCTGTCTGTTTTCCTGAAAAGCAGTGCATTTATAATGTATGAGAGTCTCATTCAAATACCTAGTCAACGAAGTCCACTTAAGTATCTTCTAGGTGCACTCTGAACAAATGCAAGAATGACTAGAAGACCTATTATCTAAAGTTTTTCTGTTTTGCATAAGCATTCATTACTGTTAAAGCTATATAATTATTTCAGACAAAAATACATAACGACATGTTTGACTAGAGCTTGGGAAAACAAAGTAGCATTACCACTGGCAGTACTAAAAGCTGAACTCTGACCTCCGAATTCTACATAGTCAAATTTGCAAGATGAGAAACCTAAGCTAGGTACAAAGGAATTTTGCAGTTTTTCTTAAAAATATGGTTGGTGACTGGCTATGCAGTACCACACTGCCCAGACTGTTACCTATAGGTCTACTATACCACATAATCTGCTTTTAGCTAATGTGTGCAGGAAAAAAAAAAAAAAAAAACAGCTCCTCTTGAGCTGTGAGCTCCACCCAAAAGGGGAACCCATGGTACTCGAGTCAGTCTGCCATAGTAGACTAGCACAGACATGCAAGCTAAGAAGTTTTTCCTAATGATCACACTAGCTGGATTATACCTCTTAATTTCTGTACTAAGACTGCCCATTAGTTAGAAAGGGTCACCGTGTCTTTAATTCAGGTATAAACATACCTGAAACAAGAACTAACTGAAACTGCTAAAAGTCCTCAGCACTAAGGTTCAGAAATTGAGCACAGCCTCATTTTTCTCGGCTAATACTCACTGACATAGTGGCATATGGTTTTACAAGGCAGGGGGGTGAGAGGCACAACTACAGTTTACTGGATACATGGTGCTATCTAATTATACCGCTGTTCTTACTGTTTCAGAGGCCTTAATTTTATAGGGAGAGCAGTGATATGAAAATATACCTTTTCCTATAACAAAGCTTTAAGTTTTATGCTTACAGAGGCTTTCGTGCAGCTAGGTTCTAATTTTTTTTAAGACTAGAAAAAAAATACGCCACTAAAAATGCTGTTTTACAGAAATGGAGTACAATGCCATAAATTCACATACCACTAAAAGGCGGGGGGGGGGGAACTCACACTGAGAAAGGTTCAGGTAGCAGATAGACATAAGAGTGCCTTCTTTCAAAGTCTTGATATAGCTGCATGAGGAATAGATATTTAAGAAAAATAGTAACAACTGACCTCTGGCTAGCAGATAAAAATAGGTATTAGCCAAGGACTTGATACTACAGCAACACATAAAAATACAATGCTGAAGTATGAAGATTCAAGAGTCTGAACAAACCTCTGAATGGTCCCACCATGAAAATTTGTTTCCAAGTAGCTCTTATTCTTTGTTAATAAACCAAATTAAGACAGACAGATGCGAAGACTTCATCTTTTCAAAGAAGCTGCTATCAAAGAGATATCAGGAAAATCTCCTACTACATAGAGCAACTGGAAGATTGGACTCTGAATTAATACCAAAGTCTTGACCATGGAAGAGATCTCTCATGTGACGAATCAATTAATTGCCACAAAGAAATAAAACCAAGATTTCACAGTATAGTTGAAACGGCCTAACAATTCACTGCCATGCTAAAGGGCCAGCCCACTACATCCCATCCTCAATGTCATGTTTTGTTGCCTCCTCCTTAACACCAGCACTGTCAATGACCTGGTTAGCTTGGTAAACAGGCAGAAAACCCACTCAGCAAAAAAGTGAATAGTTCTCAATTGTGTTAAGCAATAGACGTAGGCTGCCAAAGAGCCAGCAGACAGAAGGACTCTCTCTTTCAGAAGCAACAGACCACTACATGTGGTCAGCACATTTCGAAGCCTCCGCCAGCCATCTTGTAAGTCACATAAGGGTATCTACAGAAGAGTTTTCTGAAGGAAGCACTACCATCTGACACAAATGGAAGCAACAAATTTGTTTGACAGAAGGTCAAAAGTCTAACATAGGACAGCCAATTTCCTTCCTACTTCAAATGGGAAACAGGAACAGAAACCTCCTTCTACAATAGTCTGGAAAGACCACTTCTACTTTATCCAGCCTACAGCAGTAGTGGCTTGCTCGGTTTGGCAATGTTACATGGAGACCTGAAAACACAGGCTAAACAAAAATCAGACTTAAGAATATTCTCGTTACATAAGCACAATATCTAGTCGTCCCTGGCAAGTACAACTCTGTGACAAAAGGGTGAAATCCTCTCAGAGTCAGTGTTCAGCAACAGAAGCAAATCCATGACCTCTTAATGCTAAGTTCACAACACAGTTTAAAAAGGCAGTCATCATTCTCCAGCTCTTCCAAACACAAATTGTCATGGTGAAAAATATTAAGACAGTTCTGGAGCTATGCGTGAATCAAACTTTTATCCCCTTGTAGGAATACATATTTGGCCAGAAGACCCTCAGTGGCTCTATGCACCTGCACACAGCCCAAGAATTCTTTTTCTCCAGACCAAAAGAACCAACATTGGAGGCTCATTATTATTCAGTCTTTGGAGGACCAAACTGCTTAAATGTCGATGCTTTAATCAGGCACAGAAAGATTAAAAAGAGAGAACCCCTTAAGGCAGTTAATTTTTCTTCCACTCTGGAAGAATTTGCTAGACTCTCTTAACATGCTAAAAAGATAACCAATAATTAGCAGAGCTAAGGAACGTAAAGAAACCAGATGCAGAATGCTAAATAATTTGTGCATGCTTCCCTGAGCTAAGGGTATTTCCAAAATACTGTCTTGAAATCATCAAAAGGGGAAGAAGGGTGTATCACAGTTTCATCAAACAAAGGAAAACCCTCTATATTTTAAGCCTGCGGACAATGGAACAAGAAGATCTCCTAGTTTTAGAAATAGCTTTTCTGGCAATCTACTAGTAGCAAAACTGATTTTATGGCAACAGCAGGCCTCTTATAAGAACGGACAGAGTTCCTGACACCTCTTACAGATCCGTCTTCAATTTACTTCTCAATGAAAACACAAATTTTTGCATGTGCTTTAAAAAAAAGTCTGCAAACTAGAATTCATCCAGGAGGTACATTCCTCAGAGATGTTCAGCTTCTTTGTCATTTACAAGACCACGAGCCTGGTTTCCACCTTAAGATTCCCAGCCCTTTACACTCTTGCGATGGGAGTATAAGTACACCTGCATACAAAGTCTTACTAGACAGTGCCATCCAATGGGACAATACCAGCAGTATGTCATCTACGGACAACTGCTTGAACATACGTGGCTTCCTTCCTTCCCATCCTCAGAAACAGTACCTAGAGGCATAAGCGGGCAACAGCTGGGCATCTGCTCCCCAGTTTTCTCCAACAGCGTACATGGAAGCTCATTAAGATTGAGCGTTATTTTCATAGTCTTATTTGTGCTACGAACAGATACCTAGGTGTCCTTATTCAAAGTGATAACAGAATTCATTTAGTCAGAATAGATCTTACGGAAAGACTCTTCTGTAAAGCTTACACAAAGTTTTTGTACATTACTTGTAAATACTCTTAAAAGCAGAACTTTTCATTTTTATTATGACTTTTATTCAGTAAATTATTTCAGGGCTTTAATACTATTTTTATGAGGAATTAAACACCTACACATCTCGACTGCTTGCCCTCCACCTTCAAATCCCTTTGCAGTTTTGGAGAACTAAAGCAGAAGAGAATTGTATTTTTCTTCTATTTAGCAACTTTTCTGAATGCCAACAGTACTTGAAGTTCTCCTCCACCTCCTTCCACACCCTCTTCTCGCCCTTCTTTACTATTCTAATATCTCCAGGGAGTTCTTATTCCAAGGTTAGTAATGAGGCCCTGGACTCGTCTTTTAGCTCAAATGAACAGTTCTGTAAAACACACCCTTATACAGTAAGAAGTCCCTGAAATTTGTTGTTTAAATTTGGATAATACAACAGGAAGTAAGTGGGTTTTTTTAATGTTACATTAAATTATTACTCCACAGATGTAACTATGTAACTAAAAGTTTTCTGTGATGGATAAAAATCAACTAAGTGCATGACCCCACAGCATGGGGAAAGATGTATATTAAGGGAAATAAGTTCCAATAAAGAATTCCAGGGCTCAATGATAATTTCTGTTTTGACTCTCAGAGCTGTCACTTACAGCTGCCATTAAAATGAAAAAAAACAGTTTTTCCAGGAACAGTTATGTGGAAACATGGATAGGAAAAGTAATCTTAGAGCAACAATACTTTACGTGCTCCCTGGAAGATCATCAAGAAACAGAGCCATCTTGAGTATCTCTTAACTTAATCTGCTCCTTCAACAACGTTCAGGGTTCACATGAGTAGAAACCTTGGTATCTGCTAAGAAGAATCAAACAGAGCTTCATACTTGAAAGTTCCAGGTACTGGATTACCTGGTCTCCAGTTTGACTTTAGACTGGAATACAAATAAGAGTGACACTGCAGTCACTAGCCACCTGCTGACAATTTTGGTATTACCACACTCACTAGCGTGCAGGATGCCCATAATTGTTCCGCAGCATCAAAGGTCTTCGGTGGTAACAACGTTCAGAAAGCATAAGTCACTTTTCAACCTTCTACAAGCTAAACTTACAGCCACCCTGTCATTACATAATTTGTGGAACTGGGCCTTGAAATATTTGATTAACAATAACTTAGGATCTAGGCCCCTTCCAGATGCACCAAGTATGCAAAATCATGACTGCTGAGCTCTAAATCCCACATTTACTCTGAAGATCATCATGATCCAAGATGCTGTGATTCCCTGTTCTTTACAGTTAGAGTTTTGGGATCGAATTGTCACCTTGGCCAATAGCTTGGAATTAAAAAAAAAAAAAAATTAATACAATTTGTGTGAGATTCTAGTAGACTGCAGCACAGTTGCATAGTGAAAACAACGAGTTGCTATCAAGGCCTAGTCTGATCTGAACTAGCTACACAGGCCAGAAAACTCCAGAACCACCAAGTGGATCTTTTAAAGCCAGCTGCTGGGAACAACAACAACAATCTGGAAGACTGTGCCTCACTTTATGAGCATCCTGACAGCCTCCTAAAAGCTCATTACTATGGAGAAAGAGGCTTCACATTGAGACGTCTGAAGGCAGGAGCACAATAATGTCGGCACAGCCTCCAAGTCAAAGGACGCAGCCAAAGCAGAGGCCCCTGGGAAGACCAAGCAAAGAGAGCAAGATACCACATGGATCACCAGAAATCCCCCTGTCCAGCTGCGGTGCGGGTGCTGCTACTGAGCACTGCTACGGGAACAGACCAAACGCGTAAAGCGGTGGAAGTTCTTTGCACGTCGTGTCGTCACAGCAGCGACGCCTTACCAGCTTGCCTTTCGGACAGCGACAGGCAGGCGAGAAAGTTCTCGAAATAAAGAGCTTCCTTTGTCAGATGTCAGGCTGCAACGTTAAACCTTACAGTGATACTTTCTGAAGCAAAGTGAAGAAAAGAGGACGAACGGACGGTAAACTTAGAGAAAATTTAGTATTTTGACATGAGAGTCATTTCATAGAAGGACTAAGAACTTAAAACTTCTAATTAAATATTCTTACCCATGCCCTTGCCCATTTCTCAAATTCCTTTAATAAACAACCAACACTGAACAAATAGCCACAATGCAAGTGAAACTGGAGCTAGTGCAGCTCCCTGTATTCAGAGTATAAGAGAGTGTGAAGTTTAGGTAGAAAAATAAATAAAGCGCACCTGATAGAGTTTCAAAACAGACCACAGTCTTTCTACATGCACCAGTTTCCAAACACTGTAAAGCATGATACAACAGCTCAGGAGTATTTCTTTTAGAGTGCGGACAGAAATAAAGGATCAAAATACTGAAGTTCACTCTACGCATGCAAGCACAGGGAACAGTATCCTTCAACATGCATTAAGATTTTTTTTTTTTCCTAAAAAAATTTTTCTACATTAGAAAATAATCTCAAACATTTTCTGGAAATACAGTATGTGTCTAAACTCTACAAAAAGTCCACCTAGGATCTGTCATTGCTCAGATACTTCAAAAGCAGAGATGAAATAAAACATTTGTTTCAGGAATACTTTTATAAGCTAATCACAGCTTAAATGCAAGAAAAAAAATACAAGCTTATTTCTAATCAATGTTAGCAGAAAATGATTTACAAATTCGACTTTGTATGACTACATACAGCATTTTCCACCAAATACAACATAACACATCTGAAGAAACAAGATCATCACACCAGCATTTTTTTCTTCCATATAAGATCCTTCCATAGAATAATGTCTTAGAGTATAATTTCCTTTAAAATCCATGTTTTATATATACCTTTCAGAAAAGATACTTGAAAAGTTATGCTTATAATGGGCGTAACATACCTGTATGTACACACACAGCAATCAAAGGAAATGATATTGCCACACAAATTATAAAGCCAAAATGTTTTTGCTACTGCATTTGTTGTGGCCGTATTTCCTTTAAGCAAACCTCAAAAAGCAGGAGTAGAGGAAGATCAGACAATAGCCTCAGATATTTCTGTGCAAGTATACACACAAGAGAAATACCATATTTTCATTATACTTGATTAGGATGTTCAGAATCCAGAATTTCATGATATTTAAATGCAAGAAGTGCTTGAGGCTGCGAGATCAGCCAGCATGCAGTAGTATGCATTAATAGTTGTTAGCATCATTCCTCAAGCTCACTGACACTCAGAACTGTAACTCTATCTAAGCTAGGTTTAATTGAGCATTCTTTTCTTCAGGTAAGATAGAAGCAGTGCAAGTCTCAAAAGACACAAGAAAATGCTTGAAGATATTCATTCACTTGCATCCCATAACAGAGCCACATTCTTACTCACCACTTCATTTTAATAGATCAGAACTGAAAATTGCATCCAGTGGACAAACAAGCACGGTCAAAAGACTTTTCACCTCGTCATGTGTAACTTAGTGACTCACTAAGTACGAAGCCTGAACTTTCTGCAAACAATGCCAGTACACATAAGCCATTGTCCGGAGAGTTATTAGTGCACTGTAATTTGATCTCCTCTTAAAATACATATATGCTATGTATAGCAGACTTGACATTACTTGAAGGAATTGGCATTAGTCATGACAGAAGAGCAACAGTTAGTAATCGAACCCTAAGAAACAAACTTAGCAGCTGATTCTGGCTGCTTAAGTGCAGACTGAAACATTTAGGAGGGCCAGAGCAGGGGGAACTAGAGAGAAATAAAAAAAGTGGGGAAAAAAAAGTGAAAAAAAAAAAAAAAAAGACCCAAGGCTCCCTGTAAAACAGGGAGAGTAGCAGCAAAGCAATTCCAATGACACCTTACAGAACTGTACTTAAAGGAAGTTATTTTAGAAATCAGTGTCAGTCATGCTGTCGTAGGTAGTTCTAACACATCATACCAGACCAATCACTGTGACAGTTACGGCTTAAAGTAATCAACAATACTTCTGGAAGTGAGCCCTGAATACCTGTCTAGCCAATGAAGAAGTCTTGACAGGACCTCAGTTGCCAGGAGCATCAGTCACAGCTGTGGCATAAAAGAACTCTTTAAGCGTGTTCCCAAGTTACTAGTACTTCTTTAGGTGATGAATAAAGAATTTTCACTCTAATTTACTTTTCTGAGTTTATATTACAAGTTTGCTTTCTTTGGCATTTCACCCAAACTGAAAGGTGAAAATAAAATGGGCAGTTTTATTCCGGTTCACACTTTTCCCCCCCCCCCCAGCTTTGATTCGTAACACTGTTTATAAAATACATATAAATAAACATGAGAACTCACACCCCTACTTCAGGGAACTTTAAGAGTCACAATGTCTCTTGAGTTTGTTTTTTTCTTCTGTATGATTACCCATAATATAAGTTAATATGGAAACTGATACTAAAAACAAAACTCAATCAGCTAGCAACATTCACATTATTTACTTATTTAATATTAAATTCCTTGAACAAGAAAACTTTGTTAGACAAATTGTAAATTTAAGAAATATCTATTTATCAATGACACTTCAGTAAAGCCAGTATATGTACTCACAGCTAAAACAGTACCCTGAAATCTGATTTGTTTGGTTAGAACCTTGAAACTATATTTGACTGAACTCAACAAGCCTTAACTGTTAAGAAAGCCGGAAAAAAATATTTATTTCTGTGAACCACTAGCAAAGTTTCCTTGCAGGTATTCCAGACAGACAACAGCTGCAGAACAGCCATAAGGCTTCCTCTATGAACACTGTACCTTGTCCAAGACTCAACATAATATTATTTGTGTCTGAGACATAAGTAATCGGAAGACTAATGAGGAACACTTTCAGTCTCACTACTGAAAAAAAAAACCAAGCTCAGAAAAAAAAACAGTCAAAAAAAAGTCAAAGCAAGACACTCAAACCCTTATAGCTGAACATTTACACATATTAATATTGGGTTAAAAACTGGTAGGTGTTCAAATACTGCATTTTGGTTCATTTGAAACAGATCTTTAACTAATTAACAGTTTATTTCAGCTTCAGAACATGTATTATGCTTAAGGTTGCAACCAGTTATAATCTGAACTATTTGGGTATTGAAACATATGCTAGATTGTTAAGAGTACTTCTGACCAAGAAACAGGCAAATAAATTATATGCCACAAGTGAGAAGGCAAGTCTAGGTATGAACGAAAGACTGAAGAAAAATAGAATTGCACTGACTTTGCACTCTATCCTTGTGAATTCACAGAAGTTGATACTATGTCAACCACAACAGATTAATAAAGCAAAAGAAGGTTAATTTTAATTATCCAGAATACAAATCTGTCCCTACACAGTCTTGCAGGGGTGGTAGCAGGGATTATGCAACACATTCACTGGTTTCCAAGGGATGCTAAGCAAGATTCACTAGCAGCAACCATACGTCAATTAGTCTCCATTTACATATTTGGAATAAAAGATTGAGAAGTATTTATCAAAGAACATCATTCTCGATCATCTCAGAAAACAAGATGCAAAATAGTTTAACAAAACCGAATTACCAAGAAGATTAGTGAGGCAGTAAGAGATTTTGCAAACTTAGCTTTTTTTTATTACAGGAAAACCACAGATCTAATTGAGATGAAGACTTACAATACTAAGCAGTATTAAAAAATGGAACAGTAAGACACCTATTTACCCAAGAAGAGATACAAGAAAATGTAGACATAAAAAACCTTCCTAATAAATCAAGCTGCCAGACAAAGAGATCCAGGTTTCCCAAACCTCCAATCCAGTGTTTTATTAACTGTGCTCAGTCTCCAAGATTGTTAATGCAGTATTTATCATAAGCTTAAATACATTAATTTAATGAACCACAGGATAAATGCGGAAGGGAAAGAGAAGATTTATTAATGTTTCATTAAAGTTATGAAGAATTTCAAGACCATTCACTGGGAAACTATATTCTTCTTGTGAATAGGTCACAAAGAATCTTAATAGTTGTCAGCCACCAATACGGTATGCATCTAGAGTGTCCCTTTGCACATACTTCCATTCTGAACTTTAAATTTACTAGAATGTTGTAAAAAAAAAAAAAAGCTTTAAAATGCATTTTATTTTAAGGGACTAATCTGATATTTAAAAAACCCACAAACCTAGATGTTTGCTTATGCCTTGGAAAGATACTGAGAGACTACAGCATCTACTAGATGGAGGACAAGATTGGAGTACATGCACTGTCTTTCCCCAAAGCTGCAGCTACCCAACAGTTTTGCTAATAAGATATTTTTCTGTGTTTGGTCTTCCAGTCATACAGAATAAAATTACAATTGTATCTGTCACCTCCACAAGACTGCTTGTAAAGTATTCATTATTATATTACAAGGTTTTATGTTCTTGTAACCGTAAATAATATTGTTGTCATACAAATAAAGAAAGGCAATCCGCATATGGTACAGAACAGCCCTGCCAGGAATTTATTAGCAGTAAATTGCAGACATATCAGTATGCATTAGCAATCACTTTCTTAACCCAGTGATAACCAACACATCAATCTAAAGGGTTTCTTCCAAGTCCCAAGTACTTAAAAGTTGCCAAACACATCTGAATGGACACAATCCTTGAAGGAAAGTAACCCCTGGACTCCAAGCCATACTGGTTACAAAACACTTTGCGCCATAGTGACCAACTGGCTTAGAGATAAATATTAAACACAGGATATTTTGAAATCATACACTCCCCAGTTATAGATTGCATGGGAAGGGGAAGGAGGGTTTCTACAAAATTTTGACAGCTTAAAAAAAAAAAAAAAAACACCTCCTTTAAGCCAAACAGAGTCAGCATACCTACAGGAACAAGCCAAGCACCGCATACATCCTTTTCACAGATTTGGAGCTTACCCACAACAAAACATTGACGAAGGGACTTAGAACAGAATTACCTCCATAGGCAGGTTCTCCATTTGACTTGACATCATTCCAAAATATAACAACGCAGTACACTCCCAGTGAGAAACTCATACCCTCAGCTATATATGCAGAGAGGGCTGCTCAGGCACATGCCAAGATAAACGCTGACCCAAGGCTCTGCAAGGTAAGGACTGAAGGTAAAGCAGCGCTGGTCAGTTCTCCTTTGCAATGGGGGCTCCCCCACCTATATAGCAAAGATACTTAAACACAGAGCTACAGAAAAATCTCCAGTGTTTTACACTAGATAACTGCCCATCTTCTTCGGTTTGAGCTCTGAAGTTGTAACTTACATGACAAAGTTTCAGAAAGAGTCGGCTGTAAAAGAACATATCACTAACCAAAAAATGGGGAGGAAACCATAAGACAGAGAGTAGGTAGCAGAAAATTATGGCAGGAGTCAGGTTTCCACCATTACTCTTTCCCTGTTTTGGAGGCCCACATACTAACAGTAAGGAATTTTTATTAAATACAAACCAGCATCTGCTATTTCATTTAATACAAATTTTGGTTTGGTTAAGACAATTGCAAACATCTAGTTTTTGTAAAGATTCTACAATTGTGATCATGTTACATAGCTACTCAACAACATGTTACATTAACACTGCTAAAAGCTCAGTGTGAACTGCAGAAACAGTGGATTTTAACAAAGGCTAATCCTGTTTCACCTAGTGAGTTTACAGAAAAATTATTAAAAGGATGAAAAAAGCCACTTCAAAATACCAGTTATTTCTGGAAACAAGAAGCAGATGTTCTCCTCTGTTTGGCTCAGCTGTGCTACAGTACAAGAGTGCCTTTGTTATACTGTCAGCAATAATTTATTTATTACAGCCATTTTATAATGCCCATCACTGTAGTATCTGTGCGTGATTTAGATTAATGAAGATATATCCCTCTATACATAAGCCATCAAGAAGCATCATATACACACTCCAAATAGCAGATTCTTATGACACAGTTGTGCAAATTCGTTTTTTTTCCTTTTCCACTGTCATAGTAAAAAAGGGAACAGGAAGAGTAGGAGGAGTTATTATTGCCAAAATAAGTTGAATTAACATTAACTGAGAATTACTGAAACAAGACATGCTACAAAGTTAGAAAAATACAAGAGCTTACAGCATAAAAATAAACTAAGTCTTTGAAGTCCAACCATGGAAGGAAATGCTGTCTAGAACAAAGTCATGAAGAACTGAGATGAGACTATATTGGGAAAAGGATCCATTAAAAGTGGAAGAGAGCATGCTCACAGAAAAAACTGAATACATAAAGTAGCATAATTATTTGCTATTTTGCCCTGTCAGGCACGGAGACATTATCTGTAGTAGCCATTAAACCACTCCCCAACAGACTAACATCACGGCCTTCACATGGATCAGATAGGGAACCCTGGGCCTCAAAAAACTAAACCTTCAATGAGAGAGCACACATGATGCCATCAACATTTGTCCTCCCTTCCTACTACTTTGAACAAGTGATTTCCCTCTATCAAAATATTCTCAAATTAGTAACTTAATAGCCCCACTTGTGACATGAGAAACAGGCATGATGATGTGTAAGACCGGAAGCTAAAACACTACAAGGAAGTACATAAATGCCATATTCTCAACTTGCAAGAATTAGAGTATGTATAAATACTCCCATATTTCAAACCAGACAGATATCAGTGTAACCCTGCAATACACATTCAGATATTTAAGATTTCATATACTTGTTTAATATTTTAGTTTGAATATAGATATGATTTATATGTGAATAAGCACCCACGACTGCAAAAGTTTCATCCATTTGATGAGACAGTACACACAGTTTCAACAGATTCCAACAAATGATCTCTTTAACATCTGACAGAACACTAACAAGTTCTGCACCTTCAGGCTGAACCGTAAGTAAATATACACCCCTATACACACACACACACCACATCAGTATATATACTAAATATAATCTGATACTATATACACATGCACACTATATATATATAATCACACACACAGAGTATGGGGGGGTGGATATATGTGCATATAAATGTGGGGGGGATGTATATTTACTTAATGTTCAGCCTGAAAGTGAATTTATTAGAGCTCTGTCAGATGTTAAAGAGATCATCTGTTGGGATAATCAAAACAAACACACAATACCTAAATTCCCCCATGCACACACAGATTTTTAATATATACACACACACACAATACATATATAGCATACTGATACTATACAGTATCAGATATAGTATAGTTTAGTAGATACATAGAATAGCAGATATTAGATATAATATATTTTACTGGGGTTTTCTGTTTTGTAATATGTACATTCACACAGACAGCGCGTCAGTAAACTGCCAGTCAATCCTTCAGAATCCTGGAATCCTAAATTTTACTGAAGTGAGAGACACATGCTAGAGCGGTAATCTTCCACATATATGGGTATCAGTCTACGATTAAACATTTAAAGAGACTTTCCACAAGAAAGGCTGACTTGCATCACGTATCTATATAATTTTACAATGCACTAGGGGAAGGGAAAGCAACTCAAAGGTTTTCCAGATTTGGGTAGTATCAAAGAAGTTTCTAAATAGAGTAGCAGAACAGCCATTACATAAAAATGTGCATCATTAAGTGTTAGCAGTAATCTCCAAGAGTTCATCAAAACAACTCCCCCCCACACACTCCCCGCAAAGAAATTAAAGATTATCATACATGAAGTATCTGAGCTACAACAACAAAAATCAAGTGTCTACATGTCTAATATGCATAACTTATACACTTCAATAATTAACAAACATTGGAATGTTACCACAGCACTAAAAACTTGCTCTAGCAGATTTTTCCAAACAAAGATATTTGTAGCATCAATAATTAAAATTTTTGACCAAGCCATTGAGATAAATCTCCAAGATAATTATAGAAATACTTTAATATCTCCATGCAAGGTATCTTTGCATTTACAAATTAAAACATTTCATCAAGAAAGAGTCAAAAAAGAAAATAAACAAGAAACAAGAACACACAGGAATAATCGTACCACTCATAAGCTAAAATTGACATGCGGATTATTTATGCAGATTATTATGTCAGTGAGTTTTTCCACAGACTGCTGTACAGATGATGGTTATGAAGCACAAGACCATGCTACTAATCAGTGTGGTCCCAACCCTGTAATTTGCAATACCCAGGTAAACTGCTCATGTGAACTGCAGGAACAAAAACGGAGGGAGAAGGACAGAAAGGGACTGGAAGTGATTGAAATGAATCAGTACAAAGAGCTTAGGGTCATCATAAAAATCACAGTCATGGTTTCTAGATTTTTTGGGATGGGAGAGGGAAAAGGAGTTTGTTTAAAAAGTTCTTATAAAAATGTAGTCAAAATACATGACCGGCCACATGCAGCTGACTTCACCTGGGAGGAGCTGATGATACCTTTCTACAGGAGTAGGAGGGAAGAAATGAAGTCACACTTTTTGCCTGTGCAGAACCTGATACATCAAGAGAGGAGTCACCAGTTCATATATCCTGTGCAGAGAGACCTGAAACTGGGATCTGACAATCCTGGCTACAATAAGCCAAGTTTTACTTCTCTGGCCTAGGTCTCGATTCCTACAGGTTTAAAAAAAACAAAACACTGACATATTTGGGGAGAAAAAAATAAATAAATTCACTTTTGCAATTGTTTCCTCCAGTTCCCTCATGAGCCCGTATCCATCTGTCATCTCACTTTAGAGCATATGCTTGGGAAATCCGGCAGAGTGGGGTGGGCAGTGGGTACAGGTACAGTTTTTTTGCTTTGTGTCTGAACAGGTAATACAGACCCATGAAGGGGACTACCAGTTGCACTGCACTACTAAGAAAAGGGAAGCACTTTTCCTGAAATTACATCAGTTTCTAAATATATAAAAAACAAATGCACCCCAAGAAAACAAAACCAATTTGACTGTAATTATCCACTCTGGAACAGGCAATAAGAACAGAGGCCCCAATCCTGCCAAGTTGTAAATACCTGCTTAACTTTAATCATGAACAGTCTCACTGTTAAGTGCCTTTAAGTGCTTGCCAAAAAAGGGTCAGAGTAACAAGTAAATTAAGATTTTTTTAAATCATTTTTAAAGTTGCTATTAGTCTGATTAGCAAAAGATTGAGTTGTTTCCACTATTAAGATACCACAAGAAATTCAAATTTGCACACAACCCTGATGTCAGATCAATGGGAATCTATACAACTTCACACGAATCCACAAGCACAGTGCAATCTAGCTGTAGATTATGATACCTGAGAGTTTAGTTTAATGTTAAAATACAGATTTTGTCTAACCTTGAAAGACAGCATTGGCCAAAATGATGTGACAATACTAAGAAACTCCATAACAATTGTTGGGTTGGGGGGGGGGAAATTGGGGATAGGGCAGAGGGAAACACAGATATTAGACTTCAATATTGGAAGGAAAAAAAAAAAAGTCTTTAGATATTGCAGCCCATGGCAGGCTACCTATTCCCAAAGGTAAAACACATGGTGCATGGCATGCTAGCTCATGAATGACACTTCTGTGATCAGCTAAGTTGCCCAACACTGTAAACCATGCTAGCAAAGTAATGTTGGAAGCGTAAACTAGCGCTGAACAGAAAGAAAGAAAAGCCTGAAGCAAGAGAAGAGTGAAAAAAGTAAGATAAAAAGAACAGAGAGTTTTCTTAGAGGCTGCCTCATCATTTATTTAAGAAAGCAGAGGCAGAAGCAGGAATGTATCAGATATCCCAATACAGATAACACTGGAGCTGAAGATGTACGCATCAGTCACTCAAAACAGTGCCTTGAAGGGGCACCGAGGTCTTTGCCCCGCCACAAAATATTCCCAGTCAATCTCAGTTCCCCTTGAGCAGCCTTTTGATAATTAGCTTATAAGGAAGACTAGGCAGGACATTTTGCTCTCCATTAAGTATCAAGGGAGAACAGATGTTTTCCTGTCTCACAGGGACAAACTCAAGAGCCTATCATTTCATGCCACTAATTCCTGAGCACATAAAAATCACAGTAAGGAAAACAAACAAACAACAAAAAGAGGCAAATGCAAGCAAACTCACTCCATTCCAGCCTTTCAGTGAAATGCAAATGCTATCAAACATACTTCACTGTTAAGTTAACGCTAGCTCCATGGCATAGCCATTTCCAAAATACATGGTTGATTATGGGACTAGTTTGCAGGGAGGGGACAGAGGAAGGAGTTAATTGGAAAATATGTTTTATTGTAGCTACCCAGCCTTGCACATTTCTACACTCCCACTCACTGGGGAAACATTTCTTTATGAAGTCTGTAAAACATAATGAGTTTGGTTTTGTATAAATCTGCATCATACTACAGGTAAGCAAAGTTTTTCAGCTCGCTAGCTTTTTCCCAGAAGTTTTGCATCATTGAAACATGTATACTTTTTCTTTTTTTACTTTTCAGTGATACGCATCTACTTCTTCCTACACTTGCCTGAACTATTCCATGAAGTGTTTTTAAGTCTACTGCATGTTTAAAATGGAAGGTCCAACTTTGCAAAATATAAATAAATAATCGCTGTAAGAAGATTTTAAAAAAGTGCTCAGTGGGAGCATTCCCTGCTTAAAAGAAAGAGCCCGTGAGCGCCAGCACGGTCCTGTGCAGCACATAAACGCGAAGCACAGCACCAAGCGGAAAGTCCGTCCCGATGCAGATCCATGCGAGGGGAAGGGGGAACGGGGGAATAAGCTGCATTACCTCCTGGGTCCTCTCCGAAGGTTTCTTTCGCAAGGCCTGTTTGATCTTGGGCTCCACAGGAGAGGTCATTCTACTACTCGGCTCCTCCAGTTATGTAATTCCTCGGGAACAGCCGCGGGGGTGCGATCCCTCCAGGCGAGACGGGGGAGGCAAAGCTGCAAGTCGGCGCTGGCGGCGGGTGCGGAGCCCCCGCGCCCGCCGCCGCCGCCGCCCGCCCCGCGCCGCGCCCCCCCCCAACCCGCCCCGGCCGCCCTCCCCCGCGCCCGGGAGGCCGCGCACGCCGCCGCGGGGGGAGGGGGGGGGTGTCGGGCGCGGCGCCCCCCCCACCCCCCCTCCCCTCCCCGCCCCGGGCTGGCTCCTCACCAGGCGGGCGGCTCCTCCGGGCTCCTGCGGCTCAGCTCAGCAGCGGCACGCGGGGCAGGTGGCGCCGGCGCCCGCCGCCGCTCCCCATCCCGCGGGCCCTGGCGGCGCCGCGGCCCCGCCGCTGAGGAGAAGTCGCGCGCGGGCTGCGGGGAACTTGCCGGCCGGAGCGGGACTCCCTGCGCCCGCCCGCTCCCAGGGCGGTTGGCCCCTCCGCCGACAGGCTCCTCCCTCCCCGCCCGCACAAAGCCACGCGGGCGGGCGAAGAGTTTCGCGCTGCGGCGCCGGCGGCTCCCCCGCTTCGCTCCGCGCCCCAGGACGGACGCAGTCGCCCCCTTATGGCACCAGCTAGCCGCCGACACAGCTGCGGCTCCGGCCCCCCCGCCCCTGCTTGCCCACCGCAAAGCCCACCCTAACAGAAAAGGCCGAGAGCGGGCTCTTTAACCCAGAGTATCAGCCAGAAGGGTGGGGGGGGGGCGGGTGAGGGGCGTGGCCTAGTCAAGCCCCGCCCCGCGCCTCGGCGGGGTGGGGTGGGGAGGGGGGCTGGCTCGCGCAGCCGCGCGGAGGGAAGGCTCGCGAGGGTTGGAGAGGGGCTGTGCGCATGCGCATGGGGCCGGCGGGCGGTGCGCTCGTGCTGAGGCGAGACCCGCCTCTGGGGGAGGGGGCGGGGGGCGGCGCAGCTTCGCCTCGAAGCTGGCGGGGGGGGGAAACGGTCGCCGTTGTGGTGATGCCTCCTGTGTGCACAGCGCCGAGCACCCCCCTGAGGAGGCCGGGTCACACTCCGGGCGGGCGCGGGTCTGGGCGAGCAGCGGCAGCCGTTACGGGCTGGCGCGCGGGTCTGGGGAGCAGCGGCAGCCGTTACCGCCTGTCAGCGCGCAGCTTCTCCTCACGCCGCGCCTCGGCGGGCACTCCCCCCGGGACCCCCCCCGGGCACGCTTCGTGTCCCCGCTTTTCAGCCCAAACTGACCGCTTCCCGCTCAGATTGCGTCCCGGCCTCCAGTGGGACATGCTCCTCCCGGTATCCCCGCTTGCTTGGGCAGGGATTCTTTTTCGCAGGACACCATGTATTGGCACACGGTTTCTTAACGGCCACACCTATATTTTGAGTGAGTTCCCATCTTTTTTTCTCTTTTTATAAAATATTTCATCTTTTTATAAATATTTGTCATCTTTGAGTTTTTTTAAGAGCCCGGGACTTCCAGATCTGAGGCATCAACATGTTCACATTTCACAAGATGCTTCAGCATATCACTGTGTTACCCACTGAGGACTCATAGGCACAAGTATTTAATATCAGCTATATCAAGATAAGTTCAGGCCCTTGCAGAAATATGCCGGCCTCTTCAGAGGAACACACTGTTCAGCAGTGCACTGCAGAGTTCAGGTATGCAGAACCTTGCTTCAGGGTGGAAAGAAGACAATACCTACCAAATTTGGAGTTTAACCTTACATAAAAAGCAGCTACATTGCTCAAAAGTGTTGTGAGATTTCTGCAAATCAGACTTGGTTTATGCTTTAAGTTCTTCTGAAGACCTGCATCTCCAGTGACTGCTGCTCCCTAGGGACAACAGGAAACAGCAGTATATCAAACATTTCTGAGAAAATTTCCTTCCTTGCACTAAGTCCAATTTTGTAAATTTATAAGATCAAAGCTAAGCAGGCATACAACTTGTGTTTGTCCTTTGCCATCTTTTTTTTTTTCTCTTTCCTTCCTAATAAACAAGAGTGTTCTTGTTTCTTCCCTTTCTCCTGCTATTCCTTCCAGTTCTCTTTATCGCTTGCCCTTTATGGCACAATTGTCTTTGTTATACTAAAGGACATTACTGGTCATCCCAGTTATTTTATAATATTTCTAGTGTTTCCTCTAAGAAAAATCTAAGAAAAATTTGACATTTCCATAACTGTAGACTTTGGTATTGTGCCTAGTATCACTGCAAGCACAGCAACAGTTGAGTTGATAGCCCTGATCTTAAAAGCAACTATTCATAACATCACAAAGTCATTACACTGTTCCTACTAGAGAAAGGCAATATAAGACACTCCCAAAATTACAATCAGGTAAGGAGACAGTTTCACTGCTGTAAAGTCTAAGACTGTTTTTTAGTTGCTTTTGTACTGCAGTGGTGAAATGAACATTTCCAGCTACCATGTATATTATTGTTCCAAGGGTCAGAAGTTTGTACAAGTTATTTGGCAGAACATACTATCCTTTTTCAACTTTAATACATAAAACATTATTTCCAGTACTGTGGGATTCATCTAAGATTCCATGCCAGAAGCTCAAATCTAAAAGCTGTAGATAAAAAAAATTCTCCTAAGTAATTGAGGAGAAGCAAGTGGAAAAGAACTGAAGCATGACTCCTCCTTTATGAAGTGATCTGTGCTTTCCTGGTTTTCCCCCTCATGCTTTCTCTTTTTTTCCAGCCAGATGTAATAGTGAATCAAGTAATTCTTCTTTCTCACTTTAATTTATAGTTAAAGTATCATGTAAAAAGTTAGTTAACATTCCCCAAGTGCAAGTGACTAGAAAAATCTTAATGGAACACTAGAACATGGGGTAATTGAAATCTGTCCCCTAAAGTTCCCACGAATCTATAATAATTTAAATCCTAATCCTGATTTTTAGAACTTAATTCTTTCTACCACCTATTCTAGCTGTTTGGCATTCCTGCAGTCAAAATATCGTGGAAATGGGCACTCAACATAGGAATAAAATGAATAGCTTAAGAATTCCTTTTTTCTTTTGCACACAAGTTATGTTACTTTGTGTACATCAGCCAACAGACGCATCATGGAGTGGGTATATAGAAATACTCAATAGGAAGAAAAGCTTCTGTTTCAGTTTATTTGCTTGCCTCAACTGACCTGTGAAATAAGACTTTCCTCACTGCAAAAATACCTGAATTTGGATAGGTAATGGCTCTAATAGTTGCAATTATTCCAGGGGCTATTTTAGCTGTCAAGGTTATTTTTCCAAATATTTTGAGAACAATGGAAATTAGTGTCATGGTCCTTAATTGCTTACTGGTATACAGCAGAGGTGCCCACATAGTAAAGCCTAGATATTTAAATACAATTAAGACGCTTTCACAAGTGAGTAATTTCAGGGCTGGGATTAAAGGATGTGGCTAAGCAGGATGCCTGTTGTTTGCGTAGAAGGGAAAATTACTTCCCTTTTTCTGGATTGTATCAATCTACCCTAATAACGCATCATTACTTATCATTTTAATCTTTATTTATTGAAAAATAAAAAATAATATCTGTAGTCTTCTTACATACAAGGATCAGAGATGTCTTGCTACGTGTACGTGCATGGGTTGCAGTCTCAAGAGATTAAATTTTTCTGCTTCAAACATCTGCGAATTCGAAAAGATCAGTTAAATATGAAGTACCTTGTCCTGGTAGACATCTCCTGACAGAAAAGGACTTATGTTCCTTCAATTGTTCGCTTTCGCTGACACTCCCAATGATGTCTTTTAAATCTCATGCCTTTCAGCGTCAAGCACACATCCCAGATTCTTCAGGTTAAGACACAACTTCCTCACCTCTCCCAGTGGGAAAAATACACATTCATCATATACCAAAATATTTTTACACGTATTTTTATGTATTCTATGTATTTCTTGTTCCCATGAGTTTTATTATAGTCTGGCAATTTCCTTTCTCTCTCCAATTAGGCTTTTATGCTGTTCTTCTTGATTTCTTAGATTTGAACAAAAATTCTACTTCAAAGATTGATTCAGTTACAACTAGTTAAGTATAAAATGTGTTTAACACACTGCAAGGAAGACATACAAGCTAATTCTACGCCTGACTAGAAGAAAACAAAATGTGCGATCTCCAAATGGGAAAGGTCTCTTTAGCCACTGTTTTATCATATATGCTTATTCTGATTATTACCTTCCTCAGTAAAATACAGTTGTTATTGTTCAGTAAAAGTGTGTGAGATCAGGGATACAAAGGGATAATTAGTAATTTTGTGCAAGTGCACTCTTTGCAGGAAAGTTAGATTTTGCAAATGTCACAACACAGTTTGATAACATTCCCAGATAAGAAAATTGGTCTTTTGTCCAAAACAGTATTTTGCATAAATTCTGAAATTGCAGGACAAATTCTGAAATTACATCCCAGAAAATGTAAAAGATCACATTATTTTTGTAAAATGAAAAGCAAACATGAAATGCTCACTTCATATTCTGCCACTAGTTTTACACCTTCTGAGGCAAAGTTTGCTACTCCAGCAGTAGTACTCGCAACTTCTTCACTCAGAAGAGCAAAAAGGAGATAGCAAATCTGTATCTCTCAAAAGCAGTGCTTTATAGTTAATTTTAATCATTAAAATTCAGTTCACAGTGATAATTTTGCCAGATATTTGCAGCCCCTGCAGTGACTTTTGTGCAAACAAACACCCACACCTGGATTCAGACCCATCATAAGCAATTAGACTTTAGCTCGATTTCCAAAAGAAACAGGCTCACGCAATCGCACCGTCTGCCAGGCAGTCTTCTTCCTATAGCTTTTGATCCTGTTGTCCATTTTCATCTAGGCTGGGTAGAGGAGTAAAAATTGTAAAGATATGTTTGTGCACTTTTAATTTAAATTGGCAGCTGGATAGAGGAGAGATACAAAATTACTGTCTCGCTTAGGGAAAGGCTCTTGCACATGCTCCCGAGGTATCTGCTCAGTTTTGCCCAGCCACTGGCCCGCTGGCGTGAGCGTAGCTCTGAGCCGGGCAGTGAGCGTGTTCCCTCCTGCCCGTCAATAGCAGGGACGTGGGAAGGGCACAGGACACTGTCGGGCATGAGGTGGGCTCTCAAGGACAAGAGGACAGGGGAGCTGCAGTCATATGGTCACGGAGGAGGAGGAGTATGCGGATGGAGGACAAAAATCTTTGAGGAAGGAGTCTTCATGAGTTCTGCTGCTCACATCCCTTTTTTTTCTTTATTTTTATTTGTGGACATATGAGCTCACAGATGTGGTGGTCAGTGCAGGGATGAGACTCAACTGGCAAGACATCTTAAAAATGAAGCACACAGCAGTCCGTGCAGAAACCAAAATCAGGCAAGTAACTGTGTATAAGTATTCCTCCTCACCTCATTTAGGTACAACTGGATCTCATATAACAAGGTAGTTCTCCTGCATGTGTTCTTTGAGTTTCAGTGCAAAGGATAATGATAAAACGTAGAAAAAAAGCATTAGAATTCTGAGACCTTTAACATCATCTTTCAGCCGTATCATAATAAACTTTCTAAAACTAAAAATCCCTCTCTTTTCCTGAACAGTACAGGGTTTTCCTTTCACATACAGATTTTTCCTGAAGAGTAAAACTAGAAAGTCATTTACATCTAAGCAATTACAGAAGTCAGCATTACAGTCAAACCCTTATTCTTTAGCCTTAATCAGTAAGTCTGAAACAAATGAGAGGCCTAACAACTTTTAAATATGGGGCATACAATGCCTTCTGTACTTATGCTTTACCTTCAGTGGCAATTTTGCTTGCTTTTCATGTTCCCTTTCACACACCCTTAAGGGTCTCTGAAGTGCTGAGTGCTGGTGTGAATGTATTGTGAATACTCTAAGCCTTAAGAATGAAAGGTCTTGAGACCATATTAACATGCAAAGAGACAGGGATGACAAGCTGCAGCTGCTCACTGGAAGGAGAATGAACCACGTCTCTGGCATGGCGTGGTTAACCATTTCCTATGTCGTAGCTTCTGACAGAAGGAAACGTCTCCTCTGGGCTGAGGGCAGTGCATGGCGTGTCCATGGCTTCCTGGAGGACAGGTGGAAATTAGGAAATAACGAATGGTTGTGCTTGGGAATGCATAGCACATTAGCAATATAACACTCTGGTCATTGTTCAAGGTAATAGTTATTCAATCATGTAGCAAGTTGCTTTTTGAATCATAGTTTTCAAGTCAGGAGCAATCTGTTAAAGCAAACAGTGAGTTAGGTTATGTGTTATTCACTTACTAATGTTTCCATGAAAACAAAGATGCCCAATGGCACAGACTCTCTGAAAACTGCCAGTGAGGACTGTGAAAACTATTTGTATTGCAACAGTACTGGCTATCTCATGACCAATACTGCTTGCTTACACGTGTATTCCCATCTACCACTACTGTTTTCCTTCCATGCCCAAATGTGAAAAGACAAGTATCAAGGAGTGTATTCTCCCTCCTGTCCTCTGGTGAGTCATTCAAAAGGTACAACTGCAACTGTCACTGAAAAATGGCCATCTGCCCGTTACGGACTTACCACCACCTTGCTGCTGAATTACCAAGCTGTGTCAGGTTTAAATGAGTGGGATAACTGGTGAAAGGACTAGTGCCAATTCTCCAAATCATCCAATCTGCCCCAGGCATGTTAGAGTATACAACATTATCAAAAGTGTCTGATAAAACAGAATAAGAACCGACAAAAACATTTAAAGATGTTATAAAATAGCGTCTAAAATAAAACTAGCCGATTTGCTCAGATGCAGGAGTTCTTGCCCTGACAGAGATATACACACCATAATGGAACAGTTCTGTTTCTTTTGTCTGAAACAGGCTCTTTTATCAAATGGTTTGTCTTTCTTCTGCCATTTACTTTTACTACGCAAAACCTACAAATATTTGATTCCAGTCTCAGCACTGTGTTGGCAAAACCTAAAAGAGCATATGGACTTGTCTAGATATTTGAGGTATCCAGCAACAGTATACAGATGTCCAATCTCTAGCCTGAAAAAATTAAAGATGGGGGAGGAGGGGGAAAAACCTGCACTGACAGGAAGCAATCTGGAGTCTAGTGACTATATCATTTGCATTTTCTTTACTGTTAAAATTAAGTTTAACCTTAGCTGAAAGATTTTCAATTGCCCATAGGAAATTTCATGCCAAAAACATTAGAAAAGGAAGGCTGGGAAAGAGAATGGGCTTGGCATAGATAAATATGCATAATAAAAAACAAAAGGAAAGGACATTTTTTCTGTGGGTAATTCTCCACCAGTAATCTGGTATCCAGTAGCCAATTTAACACATCTTATTGCAGAAATATAATGTCTTTTTCATTAATTTCTGGCATACGATTATATATCCCCTAAAATAGTACAATTATAAATTGCAAGGTAATTTCACAGATACCTTGTTTTTTGTGGCTATGACCTGCTGTAACCCAGAGAGAACATGCAATCTTATTTGTATTCTTCTACCAAGTGGTTATTTACAGAGGCAAAAAGCCAAACACTTGCATAACACAATATTATCATTCTGTGTATCTCTGACATTTTTAAGTGGACAACACTTTAGCTGGCAATGTTGAACTAGTGAAAGAACAGGGTATGACTGCAGAGAGGAGCCAGTTTAAATATGACCAAGATTAGAGTAAACAGAATTTCAGTCCTCCCCCTTTTTTTAAGTAAATGGAGTAATTCTTTGAGCATGTGGAAAAAATAATAAACAACCTCTCTATCGCCAAATAGTAGGCCAGCAGTCTAGACTTCTTCTTAACTTGCAGTCAACTAGATTAAGAAATTGCTAATAAATGCCTGACATACTATTTTTCTGTTTTATGCAATAGAATAAGTGCTACTTACTTGTGCCGTCCTGTGAAGAGCCATTACAACATTTGAACAGAGACCAGGGCAAGGGAATATTTTAACAATTTCCTTGCTGCTGGTGTCAGCGTCACAGGGTACTTTGCAGCAGCGGTCACTGCTATCACGTCCGACACCAGTGTAGCAGTTCAGCCGGCATCACATCAGCTTTCCGCTGTATGTGCATATTTTGTGTGTTTGTAGGAAGCTATGTGCATTTGTATTTCTGTGTGTGTTTGTGTGTATGAGCTATAATTTGGTTACAAAGAAATGTTTCATAGTTTAGTAGGCTCAGTACAGGCCTGGGAGCCAGGAATGCAGTGTGAACTCATTGCAAAGTTATGTAGGCCAAAATTCCCTGTATCATCCTCTGGTTTCAGTCACATTTAGATGCGGTGGGCCTGATTTTTCCGAGGAATGGCGTATAAGCAGCTCCCACTGACATAGGAGAGGCAGCAAGTGTTCAGTTCCTCCAAGCAGCAGCTCCACACTTTTAAATAGGGTACCCAGTGTTGACACGCTCATTGGGAGGGACAGTTGCTTTTATCATCTATCTTTGCAGGATGACATACATCCTTGTTATTCCTTATGATCTGTTCTCCAGCTTTTAATGACCTTATAGAGCTAACAAGCTGTTTAGTTCCCCCACCCAGGCACAACCATATGGATAAGATAATATCAGGCAGCTCAGTAAAATCATTAAATCTCAGGCATGCAGAATATCCAGAAAGTTCCTGTTTTCAGTGTGTTCATTTAGTCTTCAAATGCAGAAGCATACAGTATGCTCACATGATGTCAGTGGCATAAAAGAACAAACTGTCTTTCTGCACTCAAAATTCTGTTTATTTTTAACTCTGAAAAGATCTGCAAGACTCTTTCCACTCTGTGTGGTTTTTCTCCCTTCCTCCACTCCCTCCAGATGCCCTGGCCTTGTTGAAGTCACACAGTAATTCTATATCGCAGTAGATGTAATAGTAGTGGATAATAATCCCTGTGATTCACAGCAGTATCCCAGAGCCTGTGGTGGCCTCTTCCCACAGTCCTGAACCTCTCCTGCGGTACAGAGCTGAAATTGTCCTGCTGAGAGACTAATAGACTTTCTTTTACCTTCCACAGAAATTCATCAAAAAGCCAAGACAGCCAGGGACTCCTGCCGCCCTTTCCCAATTCCAGGGGAGGGACACGAGTGGGACCCCCAGAATCAGATCGAGGGAGCTGAAGGTACAGCAACAGCCAGTTGCGTAGCGTTACAGCCTCCTCCTGGTAGACCGTCTCACTTCTCCTTTCGGCACACAGAATTTGGCACGATCCTCACTGCAAACCCCATCATCCCACCCCAAGAGTCCGTAGCAGGAACAGTGTCTCCCTCGGAGGAATTTCACCCAGGAGGGGATGCGATGACTAACATAAAGCAGCTCCTGGGGCTCATATGGTGCGTGTGGGTAGATAAGGATGCGAGGGGAGAGGGAAGTGTTACTCCATACTGTGCTTTTCAAGCAGATGATTGTATCGGTTGGGTTTTTTGAATGCTAGAAGTGCAGCCGTTTGTACTCTTCCTTGAGTGAAAGGAAGCGTTGTGTGCGAAACACAGGAAGAATTTCCATTCCCCTAATTTGTAAGGAACAAGGGAAATAGAAGCAGAACAGAAGCTAGATGAAGGTCAGATGACTGTATGAATCATACGCTGATGCAAGTTATCAAATGTGTGGCTCAGTGCACCACCCAATAAAACCAGATGCCACCTAAGTATACAAATATACTCCTACTATCGCTTACCTTAGACGTCAGTAATTTCTCTTGCTCAGAACAGAATGGACTGCTTTTGCTTTTTGTTTCTTACTGTGATACTGGGAATTTAAAAATCAGAAACGATCTATCAGGTAGGATGGCAGTAATGATATTGAGCCAGAAGGCATTTCTTTAGACTTTTTAGGCATTTCATTTCACCTAGGTGAAAGTTGAGATTCAAGCGCTCCCAAATTTGAAATATTCAGAAAGCGATGGAGGCTGGTATTCGGATGTCCGTGGAACTATGTCTGGGAATGTATTTACTCGTTCCATTAGAAGGGGGAACCCAATGAAAGTCTCACAGAGATCCTGTCTGGCCTGAAGGAAATACACTGAATTCCAGAAACACTGTGACACCAAGAACAATATGGTCGAGGAAAGAGAATTCTTAGTAACTGCTTACAAAATGATTGTGCAGCTTGAACCAGCAAACTATGACTTTTTCTAGAAGGCTGAATCAGGCTCACTATATTGACACATCACAAATAACTTGGCTTCCAAGCGCTCCACTGAAAGCCATTATGAATACTCTAAGTGGCAAAAAACATGCTAAAAGCCATGGACATTACAACACATATCTTCTAGCACATCTGAATTTTTCAAACTGTTTTAGTGACTAACATTTCTTAGAGCTTTGGCTAGTGGGCAGAGTCTTTCCATGGAAATCTGCATTGCATTTAAGCAACTGGCTTTCATTGCTCTCTTCTTCCAAGGCAAAATTGCCTTTGCAATAAAAGGGTTTTTTTATATAAACAGTCACTGTAGTAGTTGCTATTTTGTGACCTACTAATTGAGTCTGTCTCCAGGAGGATATTATAAATGTATTGCGCTTTTAAAGAAGGTACCAAGATAAATGGAAACAATTTCTGGGCTTGTAGTTAAGGAGACCTTGAGGTAGCAGGAACCAGGCAGAGGTTTTTCCAGTTGTGGTCTAAAAGTAAGAGGGGCACACAAATGGGTGAAGAACCCTGCAGCCAAAATTGGCAATAAGACTTTTATAGTGAGAGAACTGGGAAAACAGAGTTCCCCAGAAGCCTGCACCCAGAGGGCTGCAGAACAGGGAAGGTGGGAATCACCAGCAACGGCAAAGGCATCTGCTGGGGTCTGGCCAGCAGCTGGCACTCAGCTGTGACCGGAGACAACGCAAAAGCGAAGGTGTGGTGACTATTGCCCAGGCTGCCAGTAAAGGCGGGACAGAAGACGAAACTATCAGCAATATCATGAACATGTTTCTAGCAAGGAGGGGCTACAGTTCTGTTTGGAGACAGTATTTTTATCAGTCAGATACCAAGACCGCCACATGCTCAAGCAGCGATGCTCAGCTGCCTCTTGTTGACAGTCTGAACAGGAAACAGCCAAAGCACAAATTAATTACAAACACTTAATGAGCTCTCATGCTTTGGCTGTAAGCAATGAAGGCAAAGGCGAGACGCTATTGATGGAAGATATTTCCTCTAAAACTGCCTCTGTTGTACATGTTTTGAAAAACGGGGGATTCAATCCATGTGTCTCAGGCCGACCGCTCACACTGGAATGAAGCCACCTGGTCTCCCGTAGAGCCTTGCCGGAGCGTGTGACTCCTCCACGGACGAAGGGGGAATCTGCCCCGGGAAGCTGCGATCTGTCAGGGTCGGCAGGTCCCCAACAGCAAGCCTGGGAGAGAACCAGACGAGGATGTGACAGTCAAATACAACGTATTTCAGAAGTTGTGTTTAGGTTAAGGACTATTTCCCCCCTAAACCTGGGGGTCTGACTTCATAGCGGCAAAGAGATGTAATTGCCCAGAGGCAGCATGGGCTCACGGGCGCTGAGTATAGGGCCCTTGGTTTTAATACTAAATCAGTTCAAGCCTACGGTTCTTTAAAAAGTATATCTGTTACCATGGGAAGAGCCTGTTTTCCACTAACCTATAATTTAAGAAATGGTTAACAGATTTTTAAACTATATTTTGAAAAATAAATTTGCCTCCAGGCTGATGGCTTTTACAGCCTAACCAGCTTCAGAACAATGTCATTTGAAATGATGGAGATCAAGACCTTTTATTTAAACCATTTGAGCTGTTAAAGAAAAACAAGCCTTTAGAATAAATTGCTTGATCGTTAATTATTGCAGCACAAGCAGCGCAGCTGTAATTATCTTGTTCTCGGAGAATGTCTCCCTCAAATTTTATCAGTCATATTGTTAATACATGCAAACGGAGCCCTTATGCTTTCTCTGCTCTTTTGGTAGTGATCAAAATCCAAGATTTCCAGTTACAGCTGCTATTAATAAATCTGCTCCTTGAAAATGTGGTAGTTAATTTCTTAGCATTCAGTGCACTTAGTAAGCTATTGAAAAATATAATTGCCCAGGGCTGTAATTTTGAAGCAATTATAGAAGAATCGCTGAATGTATTATTTTCAAATGAATCTAAATTCTCCAAGGTGAAAAGTATCTCTGCTAAGAAAATCAAGTGCACAAACTGATTTGTACCCTCTTCCCCAAAGTCAGTGTTTCTAAACACCTTAATTAAGCGATGACATTTCTTAATCCCCACGCCAGGACTTTTAAAGGAAGATAATGTTCATTAAGATGCAGTCCCACGCGTTCAGAGTTCAGCTGCAAATTCCGGTGGGTCAATACGAGCGCGGAGAGCCGGCCGAGGGACTTGCCGTGGTGGCCTTGCTCGGCCCTTCCCTCCAGGGCTTCCTGCCACGGCTTTTTGTGCTCGCACCGGGCAGGTTATAAAGCCGCTTTCTGGCACCACTGACAACACAGCACCCCATCGCTGGAGACTTTCTATAAATTCATTCTATTTGTCAAGAAAACTCAGATAACTTTCCTTTAGAAAATAAGACACTCATTTTAAATAAACATTCTCGCTCCACCTTTATCGCCCCGACTACGTACACCTCCATGAGAAATACCAGTTTCGTTTTCCATGGCATTTAAGAAAAAAAACATTTGTTTTCTGTTAACAGGCTTGGACGAACTCCCCCGTCGGCTCTCCGGCATGGCCCAGGGATGTCACTAGCGACGTGCGTGCGCGCCGGGGCCCTGAATTTGGCCCGTCCTGCTCGAGAAGGGATGAAATGCAGAACCGGCCCGGGTTGCACCTAACGTCAGTGCTCGCACAGGCTCCGCAGCGTGAGTGGCGGCCGCGGCGGGGCCTGGCAGCGCGTTGGGCCAGAGGCGCCGCCGAGTCGCGGAAGCGGAGGCCCGGGGGTGCCCCGCTCTGCCCCGGTGGGAGCTGCCGCACATCGGAGGAAGCGCTTCCCCCTCGCCGTGCCAGGGGCTCGTTTCGCAATAGGAAAAGCGTTAGCAACGACGGGAAGTTCCTCTCCTCCCTCCTGCCGTCGGTGGCCTCAGGTTTCTGGGAAGATGCGTGTATGGAACAAAATGCAACCAGAAGAGTCCGGTTGCAGGTGCTTGCAGGAAACAGTGGCAAACAGCCCGCCGGCGCTCCGGGCGCACGGGGTGTCGTGGCCGGCGCACCGAGGGGACCCTGCGGCACCAGGAAAAGCTCCCGTGCTGCTTTCGAAACGCAGGACCAAACTGCCCCCCCGAGACTTCCTCGGGGACGCGGGGACAGGCCTGGGATGCAGCATTGCCGCCGAGCAGCAGGGACATTCCCCTCTGTGCTCCCAACACCAGCCGAGGCCGCAGCCACCAGCCGGGAGGCCCATTGCAATATCCGGTGGCGGTTAAGCACCCCAATAACCGGCTGGATTACCGCAAGGCAGCTCCCGAGTGCCGGGTCGGACAGGAGCAGCCCCGGCGACCCGGCCACGGGCAGCACGGCGGAGGCTGCGATGGGAGCACGAGGCACCGCTGCCTCCCAGCGCCTTCGGTCGCAGCCTCTGCGTCACTGGGCACGTCTCAAACCGCAGGAACGGCTGCTGGTTGGTCTCTGTCTTATTTCTACACCTTTTTCTTCTTTGCAGCAATTACCGACGGTTCGTGTTAAGTGCGAGCCGTGCCCCGGTGCAGCTGGCTGCCGAAGCCGAAGCCTCACAGATGTTTTCAGCTCCAGCTGGGGAAGAAACAGCTGGAACAGGCAGAGGTTTAGAAATTAAATTCTGCCTCTGTACAAAAATTTTCAGTAATAAACAAACAAAGAAAGGGGAATAACATGCTTCCGGGCGCTGTGGTGCTCCACGGGAGGAGCGGGGCTGCAAGAGGACACAGGTCCTGCCCCAGAGCCAAGACCATGGTGCGAGAGGGTGATGGCTCACACGAGGCATCACCCAGCGGCGTCAGCTCAGAGGCCACAACACGTGTCCGACCTTGCCGGACAGATGTGCCGTGGCCGGCGGCACGGACCGCCCCGCGGGGCCGTGCTGGGGCCTGTTGGGAAGAGGAGAGCCCCGGAGCCCCTCCGACAGCCGGTCCTCGTGCCCACCCTGCAGCACATGCCCTCTTCAAGCTGCCAGCTCCCAGCCAGGCGCTGGCGCTTCCCGTGCCGGCAGCACCGGCTCTCGCACCGTGTCCCGCGATGCCTCTGGCAGACCCAGCCCAGGGCAGCTGAGACCTGGAGACATTACACACACTTAAAATAACACTTTTCTGCATTTAAAAGTTGTGACTGTGAAATGCCTCTGGCATTACCAGGCAAAAGATTCATGTTCCTACTCTTTTTTCCCTCCAAAGCACTAGAGCTGGAGTTTGCCGACCTGCTCTCGGGACCAGGTGGCTTTCCTTTCCTTGCCACCGATTCCCCGGTGGAGGAGGAGAATTAACGACCCTTTTGGGGAGCCACTTTGCCTGGTAGCTCCTCTGCAAGCAGGGTCTCGCAGCAAGGCCCACGCTGCCAGGGAACCGGATTCTGGTACAAAGGCCCGGATCGATCCTACCAGGATTTCGACTTGTGGATCTTTGACTGTCAAAGCTGAGCAGAGCCACTTCCATTAAGGCAGCAGCGCGGATGAGCTCTAGCGACACTTTCCAAAAATGTGGCAATAGCAAAGATTACTTTATGCTCCACAGGCAAAACAGGAAAAACGTACAGTTGGTCTAAAAAGCCAGTAACTGTTACCGTAGAATATGAAAAAAAGCAGGTGATGACTGAGATACGAGAAAAATCAGGAACAGCGTGTGCACGTGTGAGCAGATGCATTACTTGCGACACAAACCCGCTCGAAAAGATGTGCAGTCACCAGGGTGCATGCTCATTTTTAACTCTAGCTACAAAGCCACTGGTTTTTAGTGGTAAGTCTTTAAGTTTGAGCATTACATTAGCAGAGTCAGGGACGTAACAGCAGGACAGCGACAAGGCCCTCAGCAGCATCTGCGCTGGCGGAGAGCACGGAGACACAGCGAGCTGCTCCCCATCCCGCGGCTCCGTAAATAGCCCTGGGCTCGCTCCGCACGGAGCCACGCGAACAGCCGCCGACTCCCCTGCGGAGCCCCGGCAACCCTGCGGGGGCACACGCACGCCCCCGGCTTGCTGCCTGCCTCCGCTGGGCAAAAAGTCAGGCAGCCTTCCGCTTTGTTTCAGGAAAACGCGGGGAATTACAGAAAAGGAGTAAGAAGGCATTAGAAAACACTGGCTGGCAAGTGTTATAGCGCAGTCGAGCTAGAGCGCTAAAAAGGAAATCCACTCGAGGCATAAGCTCAGCATTTTCTAGATGCTGCAGCGATTACACTGCTGCATTTGCCGCTAGCGTGATCCCTTGCCAAACACCCGCGCAGCGATGGCAGAGCCTCCCCGGCGGCTGCAGCTGCGGTCGGAGCGGGTTCTCCGGCAGGTCCCGCCGAAGCTGGGCTCGGTGCCGCCGTGCTCCCCCTCCACACTCCGGCCAGCGCGCAGCGAGGCCGTGGGGACGCAGAAACGCTCCGCCGAGCAGGACGCCCACGTGCCAGAGCTGTTACAAGACAGTCGATTCTCCGCACAGTTGCTTTTCGCGTTGCCCCCGTTGCTTTTCTGCATTGCACCCCTGGCATTAAGCCACTCGATGCGCTACGCTGCCGGGGGACTGGAAACGAGAAAGCACCGCTCGGAGAAATCATGGGTTTCCTGCTCTTAGGGACAACTCGTGGTGCTACAAAACCAGTTTAGAAACCCCAGAGTGCTGTTAGGGCTTTCATGCCTCCTAACAGTGGAAAAACAGGACGGTAACGGGCATCTGTTCACAGGACAGGACTTCGCAGGTGCAATGCAAAACGCCAGGCAGCCCCGTCCGGTGAGGCTTGGTGCGCCGCACGCGGGGTCAGCGCAGCGCCCGGCCCCACGAGAGGCCGCTGCCGCACGGGGCAGCTCCCCTCCGCTCCGCCACGGCTCCCGGCACGGCTCCCGGCAGCCCCGGGGATTATCGCTTCTTGGGCCAACAACATTCGCAACTGGAGAGAAGCAAGGTCCAGCACGGATTCCTGTTTGACATAACCAACTCTTTAACAGACCCCAAACTGAACGGTTGCGGCACCTCTGAGCGCTAGGAAGCATCCCTGGAAAGGCGCCCGGATTCAGCCTTGCATGGTTACGGTTTACACGTTCACCAACGCTCCCTTACTGCAAGCGGAAAAAAGAGACACAAGCAAAATGTAGCAGAAGTAAATTGACATACTGTATTTATTGCACAAATTTCCCCTAAAATTGGGAATGGTTATTATAATACAAGTGCACATCTTGGGAAATATATACAAAAACAGAAGAGATAACAAGTATGTACATTTTACCCAGCATTTTACAAGTACCACCATCTAAATAATTTAGAGAAAGCAAAAAATTGTCATAAAATATCTATAATAACTAATAGGGAAAACATATGCAAGGTGTAAAATCCTTTCTTTTAAATATTTTTTTTTGTTCTTAGCAGCCCAGTGTTTGCCAATTGCAACAAAAATTTTTTTTCTGATTTGTGTGACTAGTACACTTAGTTTTCAGCCAGAAAATTAAGACATATTAATGGAGATTGGGAATAGTGGAAAACAGAAATCAAACACATTAATTTCCTATTCACATAAAACAATCGTGATATACTTTCTAAAAGTCAATGCTATAGCCCTGTAAAAGATCCCTTTTTGTATTATTTCACAGACAGACGTGTACCACATCGTTCGCGTACCCCAAGAGTTAACTTACGGAAAACCTCCCCGTCGTGCTCCGCTCCCGTTCGCACCGCGACAGCGATCCCGCTCGCAAGGGGGCCATGCCAGTGGCTCGGGCGCCGGCGGCCGCGGGAACCCGCTCGGGGCGGACGAGGAGGAAGCCGCACCTGCGCCTAGGACCGACCGAACAAACCATCTCGCGGGAACGCGCTGGCGGGGCTGCTGGGCAGCAGACGGCAGAGAAGGATTCCTCCGAACGACTGTTTTCTTCCCTCTCCCTCCCCAGTTAACACTAGCTTCCAGCTGTGCACGGGCATCTCCCTCCCGAGAGTCGGCTCCGTGCAAAGCAACGCCCGCCGCTCACCTCGTCGCGGTTAAACGGAGGAGGACAAAATCCCTTCCGTAACACCGCGTGACGAGCGCAGCCCCGCGAGGCGCCGGGATTGGGCTGCGGAGCCCCCAACGCCTCTTGGCACACGCTGGCGCCGAGCGCGGATTCACCCCCCGGGGCCGGCGGCAGGCGCGCGCCCTCGGCACCTGCTGATCACGGCCGCGGCGCCGGCACCCGGCCGCGCTGCACTAACACGAGCGGGTCGCGACTGCAAATATACGTACAGTGTTCGGAACGGTAACTAGTGGCTATATAACGTACTATAGCAAAGAGTTAAAAATTCGTATTCAGAGCTCAATCCCGTATTTCACTAAAAATGTGTTTATAGAACCGGGCCCCTGCATTTTGTGCTCATTCCACAAGTCAGATGTAGTATAATCGTGCGGTAGAGGGAGGACGGGGCAGAAACGTGTCCCTAGCTCACATTATTAAACACAAGTTTCTCCCCTGCAGCAGTCAGCAATAGATTTTATACACAAAAGCGTTCCCAATGGCACTGCCTGTACTGAAGTTTGGTTCACTTGCTAATGGAGACTCAGTGCTACATGGCGAACGGTGAGGGTTTGCCCACGCAGCTCTTTCCTGGAAGAGTCTTACGTTACAGCTTTTAAATATGACTGAAAAAGCCACGGGGTGAAACCCTGGCCAAGCGAAGGAGAGTTTTGTCATCGACAGCAGTGGGGCAGGGATCTCTCCTGCTGTTTTCAAGTTCATCAAATGGTTAAAACAGGCCTGTATTTAACATAACTCTGCAAGCAACAAGAGCAGGCGTGCCGTGTTATTGAAACGATGATTACAGAAGGAGATGTTTAGAGAATGGTTTATATAGTTTAGTGACCAAGTATCTCCTACTTTTATTGTGGATAACCCATGAATTGCAATATACTGAATGCAGTCGATGAAAACAGAATCTGAAATTAGCAACATTAATTGGCTGCTAGGACAAATAAGCAAAGAAAAGCCTGTAATGAAGTGTCCAGTTAAACTGAGGTAGTAGAGCCTTTGAAAACGTAATCCACCTACCACTGTATATTTACATTACTTACACCAGATTGGTTCCATCAGCTATTCTTACAACTATTGTATATACAATGACAAAACAGCGATGGCTGAGTAAAGGAGAAATGCTGAGAACAAAATAAACAACATTTCCTGCTGGTAATTACACAAGTGAGTAGAAAAGGGATTAGAGTCTTCTGCATCAAGGGTGTATTTTGTCAAAAAATAATTTTGATATTACTATACTATGGTGTAATCAGTGTTCATTTTTTGTAGAATGGTTTTAAAAAATATATCAATTAGTTACCTGAGCAATTAAGGGTCATATTCTATGTGTTTTTTCCCCAATGCTTTGGTACAATTACTTCTAGCTCATTATTTCAATAGCTGACTGGCTGCTGTAAAAAGAATATGATGCTGCAAGAACACTACAGACCATAAAAAAGTTAGAGGTAATAGTCATGCCGTTGTGGGGACCCTTGGGGAAGTTTCAGGCAACGTTCTCGCTTTAGGGTTTTGTTTTTTACATTTTGATTAAGTTCTGAAAGAAAAGCTTCACTTAGTATAAAGCAACATTTAAACATTATAAACATTTAATACTGGTTACAACATCAGGCCAAGAAAGGGAAAGAGAATCTCATTTGCTAGTTTGTCCGTTGGCCTCTTCCTCCACCCTCCCTGTGCCCCCACCCCTCCGCTATTCCCTCTCTCCAGGAGAAAGATTATAAATAAACTTTGGAGCTGAGTGTCATTAATAAGCTTTTTACAAAACAAAACAAAAAAATCCCCAAACCCCTGTTCTTCCTCTGGGAAGTATCCAGAATTTGACTATTACATGAAAAAGTAGAAGTTGTTTACAAATCACTGCAGCTCGAGAATTGAAGATCTTAACAGGAGCCTAATCAGCACAAGCCAGTCTGCAGGCAGCTGCTGCCTTCTCCTGTTAAATTTATAATTGGCGATAGCATGATATATTTCCCAAAGTAGTTTTTCCTTGCATTCCCAAATATAAATTACAGTTAGCCATTGTGGCAGAAACTGATAAAAAAGGCAGATCTTCAGCTTTTGCTAAAATCTTGGATTTTCTCTGCTTGGAATCTCAGGCTTATCCACTTTTCTTTTTTCCTTTCTTTATCCTTTTTTATAAATGGCCACGTGGGAGAGGAAAAGTCTCCAAACGTTTGCATAATGTGCAGTCATATATGGAGATGCTGCAGCTCAGCGAGCAGTTTGTTTCCCTTGCTTCCAAGAGAAAGGAGCCAGAACAAGTTGCCTTCCATTTTGCTTCCAGGGAAAAAAAGTCACGGCTGTGCCCTCTGGCATTTTAAAGTAGTATCTGGGCAACGTACGGCGAGTGAGTGCTTGCTACAGCTGCCAGCAAAGGGAGGTCACTGGATTCAATCCTGAAAGGAAGCACAAGAGTCACACCGAAGCCATCCCCGGCCGGAGCGGGGCTGAACACGCGCGTTAGCGACCGCATCGCCCCCTGGACGGGGACCATGCGAAGCCCTGAGCGGCAGCACGTTCTTCAGGCAAAATTAAAGCTGTTAAATTATTAAAGTATTATTAAATTAAAGTATTTCTCTGCTAACGCCGCCCTGCCAGCTGGGTTACAAACTCCATCCGCCGGACTGTTTTTAACATTCGCCCCAGACATGCCAGCTTGGAGGGACGCGGGACAAGTCAGCAGCGCCGACGCCGCGCTCCGCTCCCACCTGCCCGCTTCCCCCCCCCCCCCACCCCCGACGGGGCCAGCGAACCAGCGGGACAACAGCTCGAGGGGGGAAAAGCAGCGAATCCTTCCTGCCCGCTAGGCAAAGGGAGCGCTGGCAGGAGCAGGGGGACGAGGCCGCACCGTTTCACAGCTCCCACGGAGGCGCCGGGGCGGCACGGCAGCTCGCCCCACGCAGCTGCCCCCCCCGGCCCCCAGCTCCACCAGGGCTCCGGGCGCCTTCCTGCTCGGCTGCAGCACAGCACCGTACTCGGAGCCTTCCCGCAAACGCCCCTCGAAGGGCTGCTCTGCCTGTGCCCCGCACCCGGAGGGGTGTCACGGGCCTTGCGGGACCCAGCGGGTGTTTGCTGCCATGCAGGGAAAAGCCAGCCTGGAGGAACCAGGCGCCCCACGTCGTTCAGTGATTTCTGACCAACGAAGGGACGATCCTGACGAGCCCCGGAGCGCCGAGCCCCTTCCTGCCAGGAGGGAGTGGGGAAAGGCCGGGGCATCCTCGGGATCGAGTACTGGCTACGGAGCAGCCCGCAGCCGCGGGTGATTTCCAGCCCCCGCGCAGCGGGTTTGCACCAGGCAGCCCAGGCGGTGAACGTACCCCAGCACCATGCCCAGCTCCTTGACGTGAACTCTCATCTGGCCCTTGAGATATTCAGAGAGCATCTTGCTTTTGAAGTACAGCTCCTGCAGCCGGTCCTCCAGGTGCATAACACACTAGAAAGCAGAGAAGGACGTCGCGTCAGGGCCAAGACGCAGCGCTGCACCCGAACCGCACCCGGCGCCAAGCCAAGCAGAACAGACCCGTACAGCCATCGCCGCCTCCTCGGCTGCGTCTAGGTGAATAGTTATTTAGTTATTAGCAATTTGTTCTTCGCTGGCAAGATTCCCACTTTGGAGCAGAAGTTTTTGATTGCACGTTAAATCAGAATTAATGAGACAGCTGTCTTGATTACAGAGCGGTGCTTAAAGGGACGGCTCAGACAGCGACGGCAGCGGATGCACCGGCTACTGCCGTTGTGGCCAGGGGCAAGTAAACTAGGCAGAAGCTTACAAAATGTTAACCTACAAAGCGAAAGGATGCTTTAAGAACATAGCTCTCTTGATTTTCATTCATACTTACAAAGTTTGGAGATAAATTATGCTTGTAAAGCTGAAGAGTGGAATGAAGCAGGTTGGAGACGAGACTAGAGACTAACACTTCTTTTCCCAGCTTGTTATCAATCATTCGTCTCTGGCTACTGGCCACTTGCACCGTCCATTTATCCGTGTCTGCAATAATGCAGACAGCTTCTGCAATCGGTTCATCCAGGACAGGATGCTAGAAACAAAAAATTACCAGCACAAGCCTGAGAATGACAAATGACAACGGTCTGTTTACAAAACGTTGCCATCCTGGATAGCCAGGACAGCGTCCTGACGCTGCCTCACTTAAACTACGGCAACGTTTGCTGGGAATTGCATTCAATCCCTTAAAAGCAGAGCTTGGTTTTAAATGAGGCAGAGTCTTAGAAGGATAGTCACTATTTCACATTTTCTTCCAAGCTTGAAAGTGTGTCACTGGCTGATGGTTTTATCTTTTGATACTTGATACAAAGAGTTCTGACTGAATATGGGTAAGATAAAAATGAACATGTATTAAAAGTATATTTTAAACCCCTAAAACTAGAAGCACCAAAAATCTCACTTGCTTTTCAGCATGGCTGTGTTAATGAGGTCGGGTTCATTCCCATTTGTCACTGTTTTTCCTTTACAGGAGGACCAGCAGAGGGAGTAAACCACTAACTAAACCACTCAACTCTTCCATTCCCGTCAAGTAGTGTTTCAAGTCCTCTTTAAAGCCATGAAGGTTTGGGGGTTTTTTTCCTCCAAAAAGGGAGTATTTGGAACCCACGGTCCTTTCCCTGATACACCTTTGGGCCGAGCTCCTAGAAAGCATCTCTTTCCAGAGAGTCTCACTTCACGCAGGGCCAGGGTGCTGTATTATCTTACTTGAAAGTCAGCATATAAAATCTTGCATGGTCCTTTTTTGCACCCTCTCAGTCTTTGACTCTTGTAGCTAAGCGCAAGTCTCCTGGCGGGAACGCACCGCTATCAGGCGATACTCCGGCCACATCTGCTCCATAGCAGCAGCTACCTCGCACTGCTGCCTCTGGTGCTTGAACTTCGACTACGCTTCACAAATGGCTTAAAGCAAAACTCCCCCAAACCAGACACACAGGGTGGCTCCGTGAGTGAAACTCCACCTCCCAGGGTTGTGTGCGAGGAAAGGGGATAGATAGCTTGGGGAACGGCCACGGAGATGGTAGCTGTGCCGACCGCACAAGGAGAGATGCACGTCGCTAACTCGGGAGCTATGGAAGAAGGGTCCAGTGCAGAGGATCCACGGGGAGCTCTCGGAGAAAGCGCTCAGCAGCCTGGGCTTGGTCTCTCCTCACTCCCTTGGGAACAGACTAGAGGGGAGCAGAAACATACTTTTCCGGGACAGCTGGTACCCTTTGCCCCTCTCGGTGTTTTCCACTCATTTTCTGAGAGCTAGAAAAGGGGTAGGAAATAATGCACTTCCCAACCATACCCCAATTCGTCTCCAGAAAAGATTCAGTGGGCAAGAGCAGAATTCCTGCAGGCACAAGAAGTGCACTTATCTTCATACCAGTCTCTCTTTTCCCCACAAAGTCAGCGCTATTGGACACTTCGCTTACACTCCCGAAAAAGAAGGAAGGTCCCTGCAGCACTGAGCACTCCTGATGGCTTCTCCACAGAGAACGCGTTGTGCCCCACAAGAAGCAGCGCGGTGGTTAGACACGCGTGGAAAGGGGAAAGGAACCGAGGGAGCAATGGGCGCCTCAGCGCAACCACTGTACCAAGACGACGTGCCCAGGAAGAGACATGCAGCAACCTCAATGTTTAGTCTGAACGTCACTCCACGCCTGGGGCATGCCACCATCAGCGGGCTGCAATGTCTACGAGAGACTAACTTCTCTAAGGTTCAGCACCAGGATCTGTCTTCCCAAGGGCACGAGCCTCTCACAAGTGGCTTCAGTGGGAGTCTAAGTTGCACTGCGAATCTGGAGCCACGCAAAATTAACCACGCTTTTCAGATATATTAATTGAGAAAGGAGAAAAGAATTGGTGACCTGGGACAGGGAAACCTGAAGAGAGCTGTGACAGTAAATATTTTCATTTCCTTCATGTTTGTTGATTCAAAAACATTTGCCTTTCCCTACTGTGAGAAATACATTTACCAAATATAGCTTAATTACCTGCACAGCATGCGACAAATCTGACACCAAACAGTGTCTCAGCTTTTCATCACTTCCTATTCCTTGCAAAACAAAGTCAGGGACGTATGATGAACAGTAGCCACCTAGTAAGGATCTTCCAAAATTGGCAATACTGGGCTGGACAGAGTTCACTTCAACTAATTTTGACCTGCAAGAAAGGAATATCACGGAGATATACAACAGAAAACACCAAATTCAGCTTACAGAGAGGTTGCATTTTCACATTTATTTTATCTCCTCTATCTTCCATTCAAGCAGTTTTTAAAAAGAAACATTTTCAAGTCAGCTTTCACAGTCAGCCCACTGTGGAAGAAAAGGATTTGAGCAAAGATGGCAATGCACAAATAATATTTTTTTCCAGACGACTGATCTCTCTATATTCTTTTACAACCAACAAGCTCAAGACACACTTTTCCAACCACTGATGCCAAGTTAGGCTACATTCCTCCAAACATGTGACATGAGAAGAGGTTGTACCTTCTGGAATCTAACTGCTGCATAGTACTTACCCAGGAAAAGGAATCTCATATTCTTCTGCCCAGTCTTCTTGCTCTCCTCCATAGTAGTTACTGCTTGGTCTAGTTAGATCATGACCTGTATCCTCACTTTCGCTGTCACCCAGGGCACTATCTGAGCTCTCATTTCTCGGAATGTCCCAATCGATTCCTGGGGCGACTTTTTTCTCTACGTTTTCTCTATCCCCATGGGGGACACGAATAGAGATTTTGTCTCTTTGGTCCTGCTCAGAAAAGCAGTTTTTGTAGGTCTCCTGTCGAACAGAGTCCATAAACTTACAAAATTCACTGGGCGGTTTGCTAGTCTTTGTACACAGCTTTTTAGAAAAGTCTAAGCTACTGCTGTGAGCAAGAAGGTCTGTAGCTGCTTGCCCTGGAATATCATCAATAGTCCGGGTTTCAATTGAACTGTCATCAGTAAAATATTCATCAAACAGACTCATGCTCTCAGCATTGTATGGATTTGGATTCCAGCTCTGATGTTCACTAGCAACTTGAGGAAAGGGTTCAGCTGTCCCACAGTCTCTATTTTGGTCCTCAACAGTTTGTTTAGCTTCACAGTTCTGATCAGCAGACACTCCTTCCTCCGTTGCTGGCTGGCTGTGATGCCTAGCAATTTGTTCCACTACTGCTTGACTTCTGAGTTCGATGTCTGAATCAGGCGACATGGAATCTCCAATGAGGAAAGTCACCTTTGTCTGAGCTTCGGCAGCACTGCAAGGAAAGGCATCACAGAAGAGCTTATCTGGAGGCTTCTTTTCCACAGCTATACCGGGTGACCTTGTCGCACTGACGGCCTGGCTGCTGGATTCCAGCGAGTCTTCATTCCTCCACGCATTTGCTGTTGGCTCTAAACCAGATTCTGTCAAGACACATTTTTCTGGTGAAGCTGACCCTGTGCAGACTACAGTCTCTAGTTTAGCATCCAGGCAGGTTCTCGGTTGCTGAACATCAAGAGTATCTTCCTGGCAATCATTAGAAACAACAGTTCTGTTCTCATCTGAAGATGTTTCCAGCTCCACCTTAGGAGTGTTTTGTGCATCTTCTCTCTCTTGCTGTGAAACACCTTCTGTGTTTTGTGCAAGGGCAATCGGACATTTGCAATATTTACAGCTACAGTTAGGAGTTCTCATTTCTTCAGACTCCCATGGTAGCAAGTTGCCCCTGTTCTTGTGCATTGTGACAAGCACGTATTCAGATTCTTCTACTTCTCCTTTCTCCAGCGTGGTCGTTATAACAGTTCCAGGCATGACAATGGCTTCATCTTCCCCGTTTTCTAGAAGGTGCGTCTCTTGAAGCTCAGAGCATCTGATGAAGTAAGTGAGGAAATAAAGCAATCTCTGTACTAGGTCATGCCTTTTGCCGACCACAACTGTTTTTGCTAATCTCACAGGTGATCCAATAGCCCCATACAAGTCACCTAGAATAGGAAATAAAAGAGACAAGTATTTTTCATCTTTAGAATAAATCATGCTTCAAACAGACAATATTGTGAACAAAACTTGAACAAGCTTTCAAAGACCAGGTCTACAACAGGAAAAAACTGAAGCAGAAGAGCGAGGACGGCTGCGCTGGTATTTTGTTTTTAATACATAGAATCCTAATGATGCTGTTGGTATCGTATGTAAGATGACCCACTGGTCAGGGAGACATCTGATCTCACATATTAGGGAGTATTCACACCACCTAACTTCAGTCCCCAGCTTTAGAGGCTAGACTCCTAGGTTCCTTATATAGTCATGGGAGAGAGGAGGCATCTGCTCTGAATTACCTTGGATAGTCTGGAAACTGGGCTGAACTTTTAACTACCAAGGAAAGCTGTAAGAAGAAGCAAACCTATGCCAAGACCAAAGGCAAAAAGGGGCAGTGGGGATGTAGAGGTGAAGCCAACTTTTCTCTTGCCTCCGATTGAGCCCTACTATGGGTTGGATAGGTGGTTTTTGACAGCTTGGAACACCACATTTCAGATCTGCGTATGGAAGAGCCAGTGCTTGTGTTTTATTTTGGAGGTATTAGGGCACTGTGTGAACGCAGGGATGGGGGACAAGGGATGCAAGAGGCACTGAAAACCTGCTTGCAAACAGTGGATCCCTTGAGTCCCATGAGTTTTGGAAAAGTGTCTCCTTGCCAAGTCATTGGCCATCCCTGCCTGTATCAGGACAGGGCAACCTCATAAAACCTTCTGCTCCCTTCCCCAACCAAATTCCATGAGAGCTTGTGTGTAGAGCAGGACAATCTGACCAAAAGTAGGAAGCTCATCTCCTCTCCCCAGCAGCCTTTAGAAGGCAGTATGACCAATGACTCAAGCCACTAGTTTCAAAGGGCTTTGAAACCTTACCCAGGGGCTCTGCCTATTCTTGTTTTCCTGCACTGTGTCATTCCTTGGCTGTTGTACTGACAGTATGTCCATTTCCCGTCAAAAGATGATTTCCTTTATTTGCTCTTCCTAGAATCAGGCTTGTTGATAGCAGCATCCCAAAGAGTAAAAAATGGAGTTTCCTTATTGGGAGAGGACCAGAGAAGGACCAGAGTTCTCCATCACCACCAGGGCAGGTGATCTTAAGAGACCTGCTGTAGATGACTAAAAAGAGGGCTTTATTTTTTGGCTGCCATTTTATAATTGGCACCGCCTTAAGAAATTACAGCACGTACAATAAATATTGTACCTGCCTTAAGCTTGCAATGCAGAGTTTTGCCTTGTTTTGAGGAAAAAAGGAGTTTTAACTTGGGAAAAGGAAGTAACATGCATCAGTAAAAACCACCACGTTCAAACCCATTTATGTAAAGCCATTCCATCACTTGGAGACGTTTGCCACATACCTAGCTGTGCCCACAGTGGGTTGTAGGGATGAGTTTTGGCCAACATGTCCACGCTCTGGGAAGAGTGCTTTTCCAGGAAGATTCTGATGGGCGGCTGCCCATTTGGCATGACGGTGGGGACCCAGGCCAGGTGGTTAGTCAGGACCGCAGTCAGCAAAGCTGGTAAAAACCTGACAACAAAACACTCTATGTCATTTTTTTTCCCAGGTAGACACACTCAGCATGTTGAAGTGACAGCAATTCTACAACGTGCATGGATCAGAAATACCAGAAACAACCTCACGAGCACAGCAGAGATCATTCCTTCTGTCTTTCTTCTTTATTTTTTTTTTGGGGGGGTGGTGGTGGGGGTAAGGCTGTATTCCCCACCCCCAACCCTGCACAGAACACACGTTTAAAGTAAAATGAAATATTTTAAACCTGTGGCCATCTCAGTTCCTCAGTTTGGCAAACATCATGAGACTTCCTATTTTGCAAGCTTTGTATTGTAAAACATCTAAAAAAAAAAGTTAATTTGTTTACTGTGAGAAGAAGGTGGCACTCTGTGGCCTTGCTTACGCGCCAGGTCCAAGCAGCAGATCCCCTCTCCTTAAATCTGTGACTGTCAATGACAAGGGAGGCTAAGCTCTTTGCTACCAAGCCTGTAAAGTAGCTGGTGCCGTGTTCTTTTCTGTAACTGATGTGCAATTTAGGCACATACCGTTGCTCCTTTTCAAAAATAAACACCCTCCTCCCAAATTTTGAAATAGCAGCAATAAGCGAAAGGCAGCGATCGCAGGGGCTATCAGCCGGAACAGCGGCATCCTTTCTCAGGCGAAAAGGTTTCACGAGCCACGCGACTAAGCAGGAAAAGCTTCCTGAAAGACGTGAACTTTGCGATTTGCTGCAGCAACGGAGCGTGGATTTGGCTGCCGGGGGGAGAAGGCTTTCCCTCCTCGCCCCGGCCGCGCACCGGCAGATGGTGCTGGCGGCTGCCGTGCCGTGCTCGGGCGCACGTCCGCCCCGCGGGAAAGCTGCTCCTAGGGGCGCGCAGGCACCGGAGCCCCGCAGCCGAAACGCAGCCCTGCTTCCCCAAAACCGCCCGAGGGAAGGGGAGTTAAAGCTAGGCTGAAACATGGCCTGGGCTTGATTTTCCTCTTGCTTCCACTCTATTTGAAAGGGAGCAAGCAAGCGCACAACCCTTGCAACGTCCCCAAATGCAGGGAGCCACACGCCGGCCGGCGCCGGGCAGGAGGCGCAGCTGTGTCCCGGCCCCTTCCCGGCTGCGCTGAAGCACCTTTCCTTCCCTTAGCAGCTGGCTTTGCATCTCCATTCCCACTCCGGCTTCACGTGTTTGTGCTCATTTTCGGATTTCAGAACAGCCAAACGCTCTAAAACCTTCCCCTGCGCGTGCCTTGGGGAAAGAGGATGAAGCGCCGACAAGGGCACGTTTATCAGATCCTACCGAGTTTATCGAGAACAGCTTCCTTCTCAGTTTTTAACAGCTTTGCCCCCGGCTACACCCTGAGGCCAAAAAGGCGAGTATTAACGAAGTGCACAACTTCTTTAGTGGCGTTTTGCAGAAGTCGGGTTTACTAGCAATTTGCGGTCAGACAGTATTACGCACGCGGCTCTTACTGACTGTTTAACCTTGCTCATCATATGATAGCTGATTCTGAAAGGTAGATTAATGCATTTCATAGCATTCCTTTCCAGACATCCACACCCATCACGCGCTTCCTATGGACGTGTTTCAAATGTTTAGCCTTTACCGGGATTCACGGGATTGTGAGGAAGCAGGTGCTCAGCGAGATACCTTATTTCTTTTCCGTTTTAAAACTAACATTTATGGGCTTTTGGATCTTTCTCACTTATTATTATCAGGATTTAAAAAAAAAGTTTTAAAAACTGATTTTAAATAAAAAGGCATGAATAGATATGCATTTAAAAACTAAAATCCACCATACTGGTTTTTAGCAGCATTTTCCATCAAGAAAGTGAACTCCTTCATGAAGCGATGGCAAAGCTGGTTCTTTTCTGGTGTCCCGGACATCATAGTGAGCCAGACGGGTTCCCCAATCCGTGGCATGGTGTAGAGATTGCAAATAGTTGTTCTAAAAAACAAGCAAACAAAACCCAGAAAATTAAACAAAATAACGGGAGGCAGAAATCCCTATTCAGAGACTTTATTGCAACATTTAGTTCCAACTGCTGTTTGTGCCAGAAGGAAACTTTCTCTCATCAACCATTATCCAAATCATGTTGTTCATTAAATTGTACGAATTCACCTTTCCACCTGGGAGAGTTAAACCTCACAGACTCTCCAGGTGCCCAGCTGAGCTGGTCCCAGGCTCAACATTCACTGTCAAAATTCAATAGCTGCCCTGTTCTGAGCGGGGAAGAAACGAACTCTTTTTTCATGTTATTGCCCTGCTCTCTCTCCACTACATTCAAAACATGCAAATCCTCCCTTGTTCTTGCTTAATTTGTGACTAGGGCAATTTTTATGTGCACCTGACTTACCAAAGCGCCTTAACTTTCTGCTTGCTTTAAGAATTGGTACATTCAGTGCCAAATCCATCGAAGTGTGGATTTGTAGAAAAAGGGGACCGGGCTACTTCTTTAGCCTTAAATACACTGTATGAGAGTCAAAGCGCCCCCCCGGTTTCAAGGGCGACGCACCTACCCACATCCTTTTGGTTTTGCAGAGGACAGTAAACGTTGGATTGAAACTCTGGCTCTGCAGTAAAACGCCAGATCAAAATCCCACAGATTACTGTTAAACTCCTCGTCTAACCCAGGTTAGTTTTGTTTTAAATACAACGCCTATGTTATGACGCTGTGGGAACCTACATTTTCATCGCACTCAAAACTTAAGTCACGAAAAAAACAAAGGAAATGACTGATCGATTCAGGTTTCCTGCAGCTCCTGCACCACTTTTTCTAGAAGCATTTTTGCTCTGCAAGACACACAGCTCCGCATCACCCCCAGCAAGTCCTGCCTAGCACTACCTCTCTCCGGCCGGGTCGGTCCCAGACGCGCGGCCGCTTCCAGCCCGGAGGCAAGGGCTGCGCGCCCGCGATTTCCGTCTCGTTCATCCTCTCCATTTCCATTAAAAACGAAATGCAGGCTGCAACATTCCCGAGGGTCCAATCGGCCCTGCCTTCCCCAGCAGCTGGATTTTCACACCCCAGGGCAAACCGGAGAAGGGCGAACTCGAGGCGCCGTCCCGCGCGAGGCCTGCCGGGGCTCCGCGTGACACAGCCGTCCCGCTGCCCAGGGATCTCGTGGCTCGGCAGCCGCGGGCTCGGGCCGCAGGCGGGATTAGCGGAAGGCGGCTTTCGGCACCCGGCCTGCGGCGCACGTGACGAGGGGCCCAAAGGCAGGGAGAAAGCCCACGTCTCGGGGCTTCAGAGCCACTATCAGCATTTACACGCTGCGGCCACAGCCGACCTTAGAAGCTGAAGATAAAACTAAGAACTTAATGCGAAATAAAGCTTATTGCTGCTGCGCACGGGAACGACCCCAAGCGGAGCCTCTTGCAGCTAAGCGGCGCAACTGTTTTGAAAGAAGAAACTACTTCTATACTGAAACCAGCGTATTAAAATATTTGTTTTCGTTGAAAAGATAGACCGAGTCTTGTGATTCGTTATTTACTATTCTGGTAACCCTGGCTGCATCTGCAACTGATAGTGTTTCCTCCGAGAGCGATCGGATTCGGCTGGCGGGCGGCCAGCAGGCATGTGACTGCAGTAAAGGGAACCCTCAACGCCAGCGCACGGCGCTGGCCCGGCGAGCAAGGGCAAGGATTAACTGCTTCCCAGCTCGGCACACGCGCAGCAACGCTCTCCTTGCTTTTAATAAAAGAAAAAAAGGAAAACTGCAGGGAAGTTAACCAGATTTAAAAAATTAATGACAATTAAAAGTCAGGTCGACCGCCCGCAGCCAAAGCCCCTTCCCTCCGCGCGCCCCCAGCGGCTCCGGCTTCCCCAACCCTCCGCGCACGGCCGCAGCGACAGGCCAGGGAACGTGCAGTCAGCAGCAGGCTCTGCTCCCGCAGAGGGTCCAGCACATTTAGAAGGGTTTAAGCTCGGAAACGCCTCCGGGAGGCCGAGCTTCTGCCCGGAGCGAGGCACCCAGCGGGGACCGGCGGGCCCCCGGGGGAAGCTCTGCAGAAAATAGCTCCACATCTGAAGCAGATTTTGCAGCTTGAAACAAAGCAAAACAAAGCAAAACAAAGCTCGGGCAATCGAAAACGACGGCATGACCCAAAGCCCTCCAGCAAGCTCTCTGGGGGCGCAGGGGCCCCTGAGGCGAGCGAGGAAGAGGAGGGCGGCTGGGCGCCTCCGCTGCCCGCAGCGCCGACCCTGCGTCAGGTGCTCGGCTCTCCACTTCCTCGCGTCAAGCCCCAGGCGCAAACCTCCTCCCGCCTTTGCTCGGTTTTTCAGTTCCGGTCCGAGACGTCTCCCCCTCGCGCTGTGCAAGCCAAGGGAGGCCGACGGCTCCCGTGCCCGCGGCACCCCCGCGCCCCCCTCGGCACAACGCTGCTCGCCCCGGCCGGGTGCCGCGGGACTCGCTTTGCTACTCGGGAACTAGAGTGCAATGACAAATCCTAACTCTCTGCAGGTATTATTTTATTTGGAAAAAGAAAACACCAGTGGTTTGTAAAACTTAGCATGAATTTGCTCCCTCTCCTCGTTCCCTCCTCCTATAGATTTTCTTCCTACAAAGGATGCAGAAAGTGCCTGCAGGAGCGAGGCTCCCCGCGCAGGAGCCCGTGCAGACGCCGGCCCAGGGGCCGTCCCGCAGCCCTGAGCAAAACTCACCGCTCGGTTCACAGCGGCATAAACTGCTTAAAAATCACTGGCAGAAAACAGGATGAAATTTGGCTGCCAGCAGGCGAAGAGAGGTGCTTCCCTAGGCCTGCGTTCAGCGCTTCCTTGCCAGTCGGCATATTTGCCGCACAGGTATTACTCAGCTGCGCAACCAGGATTATCAGTGCACTCCGCCGGCCTCGGGGACTGAGGCAGCCAAAATGTTTATGCAAGTACAGTAGCTTATTTCATAAGTCATGTGTCTGCACATCTGACGGCCAAAGGGAGCTTTAAGCCTCTAAGCCTAGCGTTACTAGCTGAATTCATCAGTGCTTTAGAAAATCAAAAATCGTTTTCAAGTCACTAACGATGCAAGGGCAGACCTGGAGCTGGGCACCCAAGCGAAGGCGAATTTATCGGTAGCATCCGTTTGCCGCCGCGGCCCAGGCCTCCCGACAGCCGCGGGGCAGGCGGCTCCGGCAGCCACTGCCCTCCTCCCTCCTCCGGGACGAGGCAGCCGGGAGGAAAGCGGTGTCGCCCCCCTGCCCCGCCGATTTAAGGCTGTTCTATAAACCTCGCAGGGCCAGCGACGGGCGCATCAGCTCCACGCGAGAACCTCTGCAAGCCTGTTTTGTCCTGCATAAATACGAGGTTAAAATAAGCTTTACTATTTAAAAGGTAGCTTAAATTTTCTCCTTCCGAAAAAGCCTACAATGAGTTAAAACAGCACGGGGTTGTGTTTTAGAAACACCAACCCACTGCAGTCAGCACCCTTCTTCCCTCCAGCAGAATTTGCTAAGAGGGTAGAAACGAAGGCAAGTCTCAGGTTCACCGAAGGACTCAGCCTCCTGACTTCCCCGTGACTCCAGCGGGAAAGCAGACGCCCAAAGAGATAACAGTGGCCTAAATGGGTTTGCTGAAGCGGTGCCAAAACATCTTTGCATCCAGCCTTCAGTATTTAAATATGCTTTTTTTCGTATTGCTTCGCTTTCGAAAGCAAGCGGCTCCTGCGCGTTGCAAAAGCGCTTCCCTTGCTAAGAGGGCAGGTACCGCACCTGAGATGCCGCCGCGGCCCCAGGACCGTACCGGCCCGCGGGGTCAGCCCGGGCCGGGGGCTGCCTGGTTACGGGTCTCTTAATACACTCAGTTAAAAACCAGAATTGCCAAAGTCTGCTGCCTCAGGAAATTAATTTAAATTAAATTACACTGGATTTAATTCACCTCGTTACACTATTAAAGAGTAATATTTATATCACCATGGAAACCTCTGCATAAAACCGGCAGTTACGGATACACTTCCAGCGGCGGTTACGCAACCTCCGCATCATGTGAACGATCGCATCTTGCAATGGCCCAGACGAGGAGGCTGCCAACCTCGCAGCGCGGAGCGAGACGGCGTTTTCCTGCTCAGCCTCGTCGCCAGGCCGCCAGCAGCCTCCCTGCCCGCGGCTCGGGCTCCACGCTTCCCCGCCGAACCCCCCTCTCCAAGGAGGAGAAAGCCATCGAGGGGTACTTGGCCCGCGCCAGCACTCCTCAGGCTTATTTTTCCGACACTCGACTCGGAGCACGCTCCCCTCCCACCGCTCTGCGACTGTTTAACTTGGAAGGACAGAGGAGAACGGACAAAGTCCGCCGAACGTGTCCCGAGGGGGAACGGGCTTGGGGGGGGTGTTTGGGGAAAGCAGCTGGGCAGACGGCGTTATCAGGGGATGGGAATGCACAGGGCTTGCTCCGGGTGGGAAAGGGGAGGAGGAGGAGGAGGAGGAGGAGAGAAGCTCGTGGCTGCGCCGAGCTGCCGAGCTCGTCTCAGGCCCCCGGGCAGACTCCACGGCTCTCACCAGTCACGAGTTCCCTCTCTTTCCGTCCTTGGCACTGCGCCTCCCGGCCGGATCGCACTGCAGGCCCATGTACTGCCTTTTCCTCGCCTCCTGTTCCCTCCTGAACATCTCCTCTGCCCTCCTCCCCAGTGTCCCCGAGGTGCAATCATCACCCCCCACTTCGGGAACTCTTGGCTTACACCGTGCTTGGAGGAGAGAAGGGAGACTCTAAAAAAAGTAGTGCGCCTCCATCCTGAAATATCACCTAATCCACAGAGTTCAGTTAATAAGTAGTACTGCAGAAAGCTGAGGGAGCCCTCAGGATCCTTCACTGTTAGGTAAAATACATCCTGCAACCCAAATACGTCAGAATTCTCTTTTGAGAGCATCAGAGCGGTGTCTTCTACAAGGTCTTTCAAAAGTAGCTCTGCCGCCGTTTTGAAAGGAAGCACCCTGCCACTCCCATCCAAGAGGAGATGAATCACTTGAAACAGACGGATTTCATTTTAATTCCCTCCCCATTACTTAAACTATGGAAAGAAAATAGAGTTAAATGCCAGGGATGGGCTTATCTGCATTACTCTGTATATTAACTGTTGAATAGAGGCGTCTCTGCAGGTACTGATAGCAGGAGATTACGGTATTGCACTTCTCTGTGTGAATAAGATAGTCCTGCTTTTTAGTAGCTGGTTATCTGAAATTCCTTTAGAGCAGAATTTAGTGCAGAGTAAAGGTCTTGCTTTAGTCACACATCAGGAAAATACACACTAGAGCAGGATTTCTCAACCATGGGTTTGCAGTTCCTCTTTTCCCATCTTAGTGGGACATAAAAGACAATTTAAGAGGTTGTTGGAAACATCATTACTACCTACAGGAGAAAAAACCTTGATCATCTATGCCCTAAGTACCCCAAGCTTGCATGGATACACACACTTGCCAAAATTTCAAGATACAAACAGATTATAGTAACTTGTTACCAGCCAATACCATTATTATACTTACTTTTTCAGAAGACATTAGACATTATATGTTATTTTTATAGAAAGGATCAAAACCATTGTCCTTTTCAGACAAGGCCTGCAAGGGCTAAGAAAACCTGCACTAAGATCATCCTTCTCAGCACCTTCTTAGCAGACTCACGTGCTTTTGAAGAAACGGACAAAAAAAAAAAAAGAGAGAGAGAGAGAGAGAGACAAACTGCTCACCTGAATTCATTAAGGGCATCAACAATTCTGTTATATGCCAAACTCCGCTGACTGGCATCAGCTGATCTACGACTCATTTTCATAGCCTTGAAAACAATCATTAAACAGATAAGTAACACCAGGCATAGCTACAGAAGCACAGAAAATGGAAAACAAAGTCATGTGTTTGACTTTATCTTTCATGCAACTAGTCATGCAAATAGTTTTTTTTAAGTGATAAACGATGGTACAAGTGCCAGCTTTCATATCTGAGGAAAGATAGGTGAGGCACATGCATTTTCAGACTGTCTCTTCTGGTGCTTTTCAATCATTCAAGGCATAAAAGGGGTCAAAGTTTTCACTGCAATGGCAAATTAACTGCTAAGTATTTCCTAGAAGAGGGATTTGAAGCAAACCTAACTACATATTTGAAACCATTTGTTCAATCTTTGAAAGTTTCCTACACATCAGAATCAGGGGGTGGGGGGAGAAAGAGAAAAGCACAGTATTTATTTACAGTTTGGAATAGCCTAGAAATAGGTTCAGATCCTGCAATCCACTCGACTCAGATGCAGCTGAAACAAGGAGACGAAGGTGGCCTTAAAAGCCCCCTTGCACCTTGGCTGATCCAGGGCTGCTGGGAGCCAACCCAGCCTAGGGACCGTCGGAGCTTTCAGCGGTCCGGGGAGCGTAATGCAGCTCGATCTACCCGCACCCATGCTGGGCCTTTGCTAGCAGTAAGCAGCCGCATCAAGGGTGTTGAGCAAAGCCCTTCTCTGGTGCAATTCCAACACCAGAGACTGAGTCGATCTCACTTTTATAGACAGGTATTGCAAGAGCCAGAAATTAAATCTGAAAGGGCTGAGGAGGAACATATAGCAATACAAGTGCAAAAATCCAAAAAAACTGTTTACCTGTTCTATTGCACTCTTCAGTTTGTTCATGTGACTCTCAAAAAGAGGAAAGTGCGAGAAGAAGAATTCATTAAATTTGTTATTTTCATCTTCATCTCTTGAGAGTGAAAAAATGACTCCAATTGCTATCTTTTTTTTCCTAACAATTCCTGGGCTAGGACCAGAGCTGTCATCTGACAAATTAAAGCTTTCATCCATGGACCTTGAAGCATGGAAAAAATAGAAAGTTAATGTAATCCACTGCTTAAAATGGTACCTAGGTTTCTTGTGTAATTAAGCTCTAGGACATTTAATGTCAATGAACACCTTTTGTTTACAGCTGTTGTCAAATCATCACCTTTGATAACATCCATTTTGCAACTCTTAAAGCAACCATTAATTGATCCTGCAATCACAAAATCTGGAACCAGATTCAAAGCATTGGTAGGATTAGAATATTTGATCTCTATCAAAATAGAGAGCAGTTCTCTCCTGTTTCTGACAAGCATTTGTGTTTCAAGTAGGATTTTAGGGCTTCTTACCCTTAAAAATTTTGCTGAAGGTTTTCTAGTTAGTGAAAAACAATGAATGCCATGAAGAAACAGATACTAAAAAAGATCCGGCATTGAACTGCAGTCTGACTTACACCTTTGTAAATACCCCACAGAAAGCAACGGCAAGAACAGATGTATGTATGCAAGAGCAGAATCAAGCTGATGAAGGTGGAAAATCACGGGAAGCAATCAGCATTATCATTCCCAGCTCACCATCGAGGGAAGACCCCATTCTCCAAGCTGGTAGTCTGACTGCGACGCCAACGCCGCTGGTAACTGCTAGCACAGCTTTTGTTAAACGAAGAGCCAGGAGACGGAAACGGAGTGATGAGCAGACTGCTAAGAGATGCTGCAATAATAAGAGGAATAAATAAAAATCTCTCCAGAAGAAAGAGCATTTGGAAAATAACATCAGCGATTAAATGAAGCCCCTTGAGATAACTGGATGTTGCGAATCAGGTGTCTTCTCTTTTGCTTATCTACATTTCATATCTAAAAATAAGCAGTTTGTAGTGACATTAACAAGACCTACAAGCACTACAAGGGTGGGACAGTCCTGCAGCTTTACGTAACAGGCAACACAGGCACAGTGCAAGCTACACCTTGCTCTGATCCATCAGCCACGTGTACTGGGAAATAAATTCTTTGTGGAAACCTGTAGCTTTAATCACAGCCTTTAAAAGCCCTTACAATTTTAAGTGACCAATATCCTGATTCTTTTTGTGGTGGGAAATTCACAATTTAACATTATTTTCCACCTCAGTTTGAAATGATGACAGGGAGTATTGTCTGGAAATACTGGAAATGGATTTCAATATTTAATTTGACTTGTTCCTTTGCAGCGTGCTTTGATAAATTGCACTGCTGTCCAGATTAGCTCTGCGACGTTCCTCATGGGAAGCCCTGATGCCTAGGACACTCGCACACACGCATACAGGTACGTGTTACTGCATATATGTCACAAAAAAGAGTGCTCACATTGCAGCACAGAACGATTATCTGATTTGGTTTTAGAGGTCTCACTGACAAGACAGATGAACATCTAGTGAATGTTACTGAGTATTTTCCGAGTCTGCTGGGTTAACACATGAACCTGACATTACCAGATCTTGCTATACCGCTGTCTCTGTCCTCGTTCTGCTCCCTCCCGGGCATATCCATAGGGTTGCTGTGAACTGTAAAACAAGGAATACCAATTAGCAGGGGAATATATAGTTCCTTTCTTGTTTGCAGATCTCCATGTAATTAATGAAACAAAAACATGCTCATTAATTCAGATCAACAGCACTGCACAAGGCCATCACCAAGAAAGGCTCCTGAGCTGAACAAGCCAAAACACTTCTTTGAAAAGCTTTACGTATTCTTCTGAAGTCCGCACGTCTATTTTAGCAATATAACAATATAAACAAGACTGCATTCGAACGTCAGCTTTGGCAGTTATTACATATACAATTTAAAGAAGGAATTTACAATGCTGTCTTGAAGGAAAAATATTTTTACATTGTAAGCAGTGTATTGGCTGTTCAACAAAGCCGTAAGCTATCCGGATTCACAGGCTGCATATAGAGCGGATCAAAAGTGTCTCAGGCTTAAATGTGATACATTTTACAAATATGTCTGTGAAATAAAAGCTACTCAGCCATGGAAATAAGAGACAGCCATTAAAAGCAAGAAACGTCCACTTTATATATGAACCTAGACTATATTTAGTTTTTAGTTTGGTTGAGGCAAGCCCAGATTAAAATAGCTTGACGCTACCGTGAATTATTATTGCCAGGAACGTGAAATCCACCATCAAACACAGGAGTTTCCCAAACAAAACAAAACAAAACAAAAAGCAAACCCCAAACAGGACTATTAAAGCGTTTGCTGTCCTCTGGGGATTTAAAACATGTATCCAGACGTAAAAAGGCAGGAAAGCAGACACTGCTGCCCATTTTGTATTCAAAAATAAATAAATAAGTAAGTCTTATTTCCAGGGCTGAACTACCCCGCCGCCGCTGTGTCACGCCAGCTAGCCTAGGCACACAGCACCGCACACAGCACGCTGCAAACCTGCAAAGAAAGAGGCGCTCCGGATGAGGCGGAGCGGACCTTGCTCAGAGAACGCCCGCCTGGGGCTGCAAAGCTGCGAAAGACCTACACGGCAAAACGGAAAATACACAGGAGAGAAGGAGGTTAGTAAAGCGGAACGGTCCGTAGGGAGGGGGCCGGGGCAGGGAGACGTAAAAGCCGGCGTAAACGCGCTCTCGCGGATAGGGGAGAACGGCCCTTACGCTCAGCGAGAACGGCGATTCGAGGAGCACAACTTACGCTTGAAACACACAGTATTTATAGAATTAAATTCATAATAGACCCAACTTTACACTGTCTCCCATACAAGGACGGGGTTTCTGTCCAAGGGCTTTTTCTTTTTCTTTTTTTCTTTTTTTTTTTTTTTTTTTAAGAGAGAGCTGAAAATGATTAATTTATGCAGGCTCAAAGCCTAACTTGATCACAAACGGGAGATTCATCGTGGAATACAATGTCTGTTTTAACATCCCCGCTGGCGGGGTGGCCGCAGAGCGCTGGCTCCGAGGACGATGGGGGAGGAAGGCAGGCAAGGCGGGCATGAACTCCTCTTAGCAGGACCAAGGGAAAATTAGAGGCCGAAGTAGCTGTTCTGCGAACAGGGTGGGCCCATCAGGTTAGCGAAACGATCGTACAGAAAAATCCATGTTAGCAGCCTTAGCAGCCCCTATTAAATTAATTTTGGACTGCAGATATACAAGGGAAATTGAGTGTATTTACAAGACACCGAGGCAGAAAAAACACACAGGGTTTTTTTTAATGAGTTAATTGCCAGTCGCTCTCCCAGATCCGAAGCTACTGCTCACCCCAAGCTCCCTGATTACAGGGAAGATGAAGGCTGCGCTTCCACCAAGCTCCCTTCCGCTCCCTGAGGCCTCCACTCCTCATTAAGGCAAAGGACAGGGACTGGTGGGTGGGTTGTTTTTTTGGAGTGTTGTTTTTTTTTTTTTAAACCAGCATGTCTAAAAAAAGCAGCTTGTAAATCGTTCCCAGGCAAAGCACAGGGAACTGCTGGCACGGCAGGTCAGCCGGAGCCGCCAGCCGGAGGCATTCCTTCGCCTTCGGCTCCCGTGGCAGAAAGGCTGCGGTTACAGATTAGCCTCACCTGCTTCACCCAGGGCGCCCTCGGCGTCGCGAGCGGAGCCGTGAGCGCCCACCGCCGAGCGGGCCGGAAACGGGCGCCGCGCAAGCGTCGGCATCCCCTCGGAGCCCGCTCCGGGCGCCCGACGGCCGAGGGCTCCGTGCCTCCCGAGACCCCCGGGCCGGGTACCTTTTCCGCACGCGGGGAAAAGCCACCGTCTCTACAAAGCTGGATGCACACGAGCGGTTGCCTGCACCTGTACCGTAACCCGTCCGTGCCTAGTTGTCGCAACACCCACACTTGAACTCGCGCTTTAGGTTGTATCAGCGATAAAACTGATCTTTGTCAGGCACAAGCCGCAGCCACGCAGCAAAACCTTTAGAAGTAAATGAATTTTTTCTCCCCTCCCTCACAAATTTGGGCACCTAACTCAATTAGGCAGGGGGAAAAATCACAACTGAAGTCTGAAGGGAACAGTGGATATTAAGGAGAAAAATGCACCTTTTTAACGTCCTTGACTTAGTAAAGGCAGCAAGTATTTAACAGATAATAGTATCTTCCAACATTATGTGGCTTCCCTTATAACATAACTATTGGGAATGATTTTAAGAAGGTATAGAGCTTTTGAGCCTGGAAAGCATTTAAGCCCATGCTTAGCCTGAAAACACAGCGTTGTCCTATCAAAGCCAATGGGAAGGAGAGAAGTAAACACTTAGACCCAACGAGAATTAGGACCATATCAAAGCCAGAAACCCACTTGGAATAACAAAGTAATCAAATTCACTTGATACTTCCTCAAACCCAGGTAAAAAAAAAAAAAAGCATGCTTTACATACAGCAATATTCTGGAAAGCAAATATAAAAAGGAGTCTCTTATTCCAGCTAATATTAAGACATTTCTTTGGAAAGTATACAACCTAAACCACGGGAAAGGCAGGACGTGCTGAAGACTTCATCGGGCTGCTACCCGGGACAGCCAAGCCCTAAGGGCAGCATCTTTTCTATCAGCTCCACTGCCCCCACGGGGAAAAACCAACACCTTCCACCCTTCTGCGATCTACTGCTCACTGAGCCTTCACGCACAGCTCTACAACAAAGGCTGAGAACCTAAGATTGAAGACGGTTTTTCAAGTTTTCTTAACTTCCAAGATCAGACCACAAAAAAAGAGGTATTCTGTCTAACCTGATCAAAAACTAAAGCGCAATTGTGCAAGTTTAACCAGCATGGAACATGTGGCCACACGCGCTCAGGTGGCCAACAGAGAGTACAGGACACAACAAAAATTATTAACAAGAATAAAATTCTGTTTCCTTTAAAAAAAAAAAAAAAGAAAAAAAAAAAGAAGAATCAGAGTAAAAACTGGGAAACAGAGCTAGGCAGAATCGATCCTGCCTGATCTGAAATGTGCTGCTTAAAGAGAGTTCTACAGACTGCCGTCTTCCAACATTTTCTGTATTTGAACTTAAATATATCTATCTCTATTTTTATATACGTGTATATATAGCTGTATATAAAAAGAGGGTATATCCCAAGCCACTGCTAATTCCCCGAACTGCCTGATTTACGGTCCCCCAAGCCCTGCCAACATTAATTTTCCGTAGTCTTTAGCTTTCCTATCTTTCCATATGATTCTTTTTAGAAGACTTTCATATTGTAGAGTCTGTGATTACTCAGTTGAAGATACCAGGAAATAAAATCTGTTTTTAATTACCTATATTTCCAAGAAGTCCATTCATAATTGTACTGTGGTCAGGCTTTAACGTATTGCTGTCTTGATTAATGAACTCAAGACTGTCCTGCAGCCTAAAAAACCCAGAAAATAAAACACACAAAAACAGTAATTTGCATTTCAGTATAATACAGCGTTACTTCTTTTTTGGCCCCAATGGAACACACAAGATAAGAACTCAGACTTCCACTAGAAAAAGCTTTCAAAGCCTAGGCCATATGCTGAGCTGGGCTGATTAACACATAGAAAACTGAACATTAAAGAGTCTGAAGATGGACATTTTTGTAACGTCTTTTTCATCACCATGGGCTGAAGCCCCCAGCTGCAGCGGTCTGTCCCCATCCCGTCCCTTGGCAGGTGCAGGCACTTTGTACCTTACAACATTAGGCTCTACCCTATCAGCTCTAAAGGAATGGTTCATTCTTTCACTTAGAGCAAACTGAAATGAAGACAACTACAAGGAAAAAGTGAGGACACTAGAGACAGGGTATAACAGAAGAGGAAACAAGAAGTTATTTTTCTAGAAAAAGAATCTGGAGGCTCCTAAAATAATGTTCTTCTGAGTTCTTGCATTCCTTTGCCCATATTTACCAGGTATCACTTCCAGTGTACTCACGTATTTAGACTGCCATAGATGCTACTTCCAGTGCGAGCTGTGAAAACCTTGCTGAGCATGAGCTGAGGAGGTGAGCTAGGGGCCAAAAAGGAAGAAGTCAGTCAGAAACACAGGGCCAAGACAGACTTTCATTTCCATTTCATATACCTCCAGAGTTTACAGACCTAAACATCACATAAACACATTTTGTGTCAAAAGTGACATCAGAATAACTTTAAAGCAGACCCAGAAATTCCTTTTACTCTGCAGCTGTCAAATTCAATTCATTACATATTAGCACTAAGGAGTTAATCTTCTTAAAAGGTTAGCAGTAAAAATGAATCTTACCGTATCTGGTGAATTTTCAATGTGGAGCCCTTGTAACTCATGGCCACAGAGCCAAACATCATCTCTCCAAGCATATTAGCATCAGAGGAGCACCGAGAACCCTGCAAAAAAACCCATCTGTTGTTAAGCATTTTAGAAGCACATTTCTATTTAAGACAATATATGATTAAGGAAAATATTTCTTTTTTAAAAAAGATAAACATACAAAATCTCTCTCTCTCTCTCTCTAACACTGTTTGTACTACTAAGTTAAATGATTCAATAAAAATAATGCTAGTGTAGAAAGTGATCTTCAAATTGGCTGTGAACTAAATACTAAAATCATCCAACAAATCTAAGCCACCTACCGGGGTGCTGCAGATGCAAACTGCACTGATTCAGCAGGACAAAAAAGTTTAACATTAGAGGATGATCACACACTTTCCTGAATAAGAACCACTGAGCCGAAACCTTGCATCTGCTTGAGCAGAGATACAAAAACAAGAAGAATCGCAAATTCCCTAGCGATCTGCTTATGCAGCCACGTTGGGCCAGCGGTTCCTTGACACAGACTGATTCATAGCTCCCCGCGGATGGTGTCTGGCTGGGGATACAGCTTCCCCTGCTGCTCTAGTGCCGGTACCAGGAAGGAGCCATGGCACGGTGGAGCCGCGGTCGAGCCGCGCGTTTCCTGCGGCTTGGCCGGCGAGGGCTCGCGATAAGCAACGCTGGCCAAGTCCAAAGGAGGAATGTCACTATGCAGCATCGGGGGCCAGATCGAGTACTGCAAACAAGAACTGTCAGACTAAAATTAAAAAGTTACTCAGAGCGACCAACTGGACATGGCTGCCCAGCTGACAGAGGTCAGCTTCTTATTCGTATGCTTTCCATCTCCCTTTACCCAGGGCCATATTTTCTCTATCTTCTCAGATACTTCCCAGGTGAGGCACTTCAGCACTGCACAAGGCAGCAGTACATCGCCTTTGAGGTGTTTAATAACGCTTTATTAGGGTAACCCTTCCAAAAGAAAGTCCTAAAATCAGCCACGGGAATAACCTCGTATTCGGAAAGTGCTAAGCGCCCTATCTCCATGTGCCTTATCCAAGCTCCGAACAACCAGAATCCTCACCCAGATTCCTGAACAGACTTGGAATACATCTAAATATTCTGCCCAGTGTCATACAGTGAGCTCAGAGCACGGTCAAGGACATGGTGTCCACACCACAGATTCCTACCGGGAATAAGGACCGAAAGGAAACGGCCACTCGCTGTCCCTGCTCACGCCAGACCACAGAGCAGGGGCAAGAACAAGCCGATGCTGATCTTCCAGAAGACAACACGCTTGAAACACCTCTCAGCTTTTAGCTCTTTACAGGCACTCTCAACTAAGATGATAGTACTTTAACAGACATACTATCAACCTCTGAAATCTGCTTCTAATGCCAAAAAGATATGGGACGAAGAACAATAGCAGCCACAGTCATAAAAAGGAGGATACAATCACAAGTTTTGTTCGTGTTCCTATGACAGGGCAAAAACTGATCACTAGCTGGGTCACAGAGAAATTCCCATCTTTACCTCCCGGGATATCACACTGCCTCGCTGTCCAGGTGCGCTGCAGGTAGTACTGGCAAAATTAGACTTTAAAATATGACCCAGAAGCTCCAAGGAAACGTAAGTATGGATGTTAATGGCTCTAGGAAATGATAGGTCTGTGAGTGTCTTGAATTAAGAACACCGCAAATTACTACAGCCAAATATTATGATTATTATTTTTAAATCTGCGGCAGATCTCAAATTGAAGAAGTCATTCTGAATAAATGTCAAGCCCTTGATGGCTGGTTTTGGTTTCAACTTTCTGCTAGTGTGAACATTTAATTCTAAAGCTGGGGAAAAATACTTAAAAATAAATTATCGATTCTCCTTGTCAAGAAACTGAATTAAGAAAAAACAAGTGAAAATCAGCTGCTTTCAAATTTAATCATAGGGGTTTTTCTTTCCTCTGAAAGGCAGAGACAAGTAACGCTGAAGACAAAGAGGGTGATGAGATGCAGCCATGGTCTCTGTCAGTCTGGCATTTCATCTGCGCCTAATGACAATGATTTTACCATGCATAACAACAGATGCATATATGTAATACGGAAACACTGCTACAGCTTGACTCTTTGAGCCTTTAATTCTACAAAATAAAGGTCACTCAAGACCAAAGTAGAGTGCAATCAACTGAGGAAAGGGGTTAAAAATTAAAAGCTCGAATGAAAAATAGCCAAAGAGCATCTGGCAAAAAGGGCACAACCCCAGGCACTGACAGCTTGGACACAAACCAACTCCCTAGGTCATATTTAGGAACTCACATAAAAACTGATCATAAAATACCCATGAGTGTTTGTTATTGCACATTAGCATATTAAAGGTAGTAAAATTTACATGATTTGGAAATTACATTTCTGAATATAAAATTCATAGCATTTAATCTTCCACTTACTGTATATGTCATCCTATCAATAAGTAAGTACGTATATAAATTAAAAATGCAATACAGAAATAAATCTCAAATGTCATGATCAACCAGTCAGCCTGGAAAAGAAGATTTACAGCCCTGAAAACACTGACAAGCAGACCCAGAGCTAATACTGGTGTAATGACATGCAAATAACTGTGGGCAAGTTCAGAACCAGATTCAGCTTCATCTTAATGGATTCTAATCACATTTGAGAGAGATCTAGATAGAACATAATTAAAAATACCACGTAGAAGCCTGGAAGAAAACACTGTATTTCATCTTCCAAAGAACAATTAGAATAACCCATCTATAGTCATGTGTATTTAAACATGGAAGCATACAAAAAACTATTTAAAAAGTTCTGTTAACACTGTATCATTGGGATTTCCATTTTGTAGCTTAACCCCCCCCCAACACACACACCCAGAAAAATACCTTATACATACTGTAAATACATTAAAACACAAGTAATTTTCTGAGGTCTCAAAATCCAGCAGTTAAGCAGACAGAAGATAGGAAATGCCAGGCTGACTGATGCCTGGACAAACTTTCTCTGGCCCTTTTGTATACATGATGCACTACGATACAAGTGTTCTCATGCAGTAAAGAAGTCTCGTATTTACGGATCTCTGCTCCTTTGCTGGAGGAGCCCGGAAGGAGCGCGGGGAATGCAGCAGGGATCCCGCAGCGGATGGATGCGCCGTGCAGGCCCAACGTACGCTGGAGGTCTCTCGCTCGTGTTAGGACAGTTGCCGTTGTACAACAGCTCAGCTCAGTTCAGTAAGATTTGGACTAGGTGACATGCATGAGGAAACAGGACTTGCACGGGAAAACTTCAGACAACTTTGGAAGAAGTTGTCATGCCAACCAAGAACATTAATTTCCTTTAATGATGCCGAGCATTGTTTGCACAGAGCCTGCCCAGTAGGAAGGATAATTTCTGGCTGGTGGGGGGGGCATCGTTTTTCTTGGTCGCACAACGCGCGAAGGAGGTTATTTTGTGCTGGAAGGAAGCTGCTGACAGAAATGACATGTCTCTTCCTTTCATAACCACAGCTAAACACCCTTCCAGGAAGGGAGAAATAGAAAACAGAGCTTCAGCCACCTTACTAAAGCTGTGGAAGAGAGCGTGATGAGAAAGAGAAAACAAGAAGAATATGCAGCTCGCCAAATATAGCAACAGCTAACGTGACAGTGGGAAAGCCAGCCCTGAAAGGTTCTTCATTTATATCTACGGTAGATTAAGACATCAGTAGTACTGTACTTCAGAATATGTCGTGCAGATAGCAGCTTCCCTCAAACACACAATTACTTCATTACAAAGAGTGGAAGGGCTTAGTTCTATTTTAGGCTGGCTTAATATAAAACACTTGTGATCCATGGAAGGAGAGATGACAGAAATATATCTGTGTCAGATGACTCTAGCTACTCTCACGGCCAGAATCTCTTATGTAAAACATAACCCAAGTTCACTGAATCCCTCGCTATAAGCTGTTACCCAGCCTATCCCTATACGTAGTGCATTTCTGTATTACTTTCCCGGCACTTTGCAATAAATTACCTCATCTATACCATGTATAGGTATTTGTCACTCATAACTACACCTCAAACCTCTGAAGTTAGTTCCTAAGAAAGGGAGTTACTGAAGATTTAGGGCAGGCTGCTTCCATGAAAGAAGAACATCCTTCAGACTGGCCAACGTTGTGCCCAAGGCTGACCATGCTGAAGGAGCACCATCCTCGCGGTCACAAGACATGACAGCGGCCCTAGAGAAACTCCTGCCGTTCAAGACACATCTGAGAGAACCAGCTAGTTGGTTTTAGAGTTGTTCAAACCCCAAACCATAGAATAAAAACATGATTCAGTTGGAACCGAAATCTAATTCTGACTCAAACTCTCCACAGCCCACCTCTAATTTCAAGCATTTTAAAACATTCAGTACCTCACCTGCTCTAAGAATTTGACATGGTTAAGAAAAAAAGAAAAAAGGAAGGTGACTCACCTGATATTTCGGACATTGTTCTTTTGCATCAGAGAATGAGGAGGATGAATTGATTGAACTATCCAGGGAAGAAGAACTATCTCCTCCGGGCTTCAGCTGGCAACATTTCCCAAAAACTCTCACCTGAGCGTCGCTGCAGAGTTTCTGAAATACAGACAACGTGTGTGTTGACACGAAGACCCGCAACCACAAAATCACCGCTTAGCAGCGCTGTACTTTCCTCTTTAGGTAAGACATTTGACAGCAGAAAAGCGTATGCCTCAGGAGAAGAGTTAATAGCATTTATTGGTGTCTCTTGCAGCCCAGCTGCAGAAAAGAAAGCTGGGCTGTTTTACTTTTTGTTAGCGAGGAGCTAATAGGTCACTCCAGCTCCATTTTCCTAAGTAGCTATCCGACTCGGAAGCTTTACAAGCCTCGGTTTTAGGCCCAGGATTAGGAGAAAGGACGGCAGGAAAGAAAGCATGCGGTGGAGGGTGGTGATGATGGGTGCCACCTGCACTCGCTGCGTAGCCTTGCGCCGCGCACGGCCCCAGGGTGCCAGCCAGACAGCGGCCGGAGCGCTCCACTATGCACAGGAAAACTGTCGCACAGATAAGGAATAATCAAGCAAGAACAACAGAGAATTCAGAACAGACTTATGTTATGGGGAGAAGTGGAGAGAAAAGTCATTATTTTTACAGATCTCCTCCTGGCTGTGTCTAAATCCCCACGTCTTCTAAAAGAGCGGCACAGAGGTGACATTTTCCATTTCAGTATGAGTGCATCACGAGACTGCAAACGCACAAAGCTGAAAGCCACAGTTAGCGGCAGGGAGAAGCGAGAAAAGTTTCACAAAAGGGCAGGGGAAAGACGGTCCAAGCAGGAAAGGTCCATTCCTGATACGAGATTCAGGCAAAGAGTTTCAAAAAAGGGAGTTAGGAGAAAACAAGGCTCAGAAGGGGAACTGGAACTGAAATGCAGGACCATCCCGATCTTTGCAGGGATAGCACTGTACACACAACATTCCCAATTACTGGCACTGGAGATGCTTCACCACTGTTTTGTTCAGTATTTAAAAGCATTTGTGATTTCACCTGTGAATCCCAGCACCCCAAGGAGAACCAGCACACATTTGTTAATGCCGTTAACATTATTAACATTAGGCAATCCTCTCCACCTAAAGATCTTAAAGTACTCTTCATATACTCACTAAACTTCAGAACACCTGCATAAGGTTGACATTATCCACATTTGCTAGTGGGCAGCATTAAGAGACAGAAATACGTCTACACTGCTCAAAGTTACATACTTATTATGCCCTAAGACTTTCTCAATTAACATTTCCTATACAATCACCTAACGAGGAAGAGCAAACTGGAAGCAAAGAGTGCTGGAAGCAAGGTGCAGGGGATGCATGGACATACAAAGGTGCTACATGTCCTGGCTTCACCTCTGAACTCGCAGGTTTACATCCTGAGCTCCCACTTCATTCAAAAATGTAAGTATGGCTCAGTCTTTAATAGCTCTGAAACAAAGGAAAAGGTAGAGTAGGAAAAGTGTGAAATCCCCCATGCATCTCCCAAGGGCGTTAACTTCATGACTGCTCACAGAGTCAGCAGCAACTGTATATACGGCAGGATGAGAAAAAATCCCTACCGCAAATCACGCGGCAAAGGCACCTCAGCGCCCAGCGGACACGTTCCCGCTTTCTGCGCTACCAGCCTCGCTTTTGTGAGAAGAGACGGCAGCCCGCGCTGCCCTGGAGGGACGGCAGATTTTGCTGAGGAAGAAGATGGGAATCCCACGCCTCTGGCCCTGGCTGTGCCGGTTGCATTTTTTTGGGGAATACCTTGGATACCAGGTGGCTTTTATTTGGCCCTAACCGTGTGTGAGATCTAGGCAAAACAGCAGAAAACGTCAGGGATTATCCAGCTCTACCCGGCCGTTCGCACTGCTGCGCCAACTACAGAGCGGCTGCCACAGAAAGCCTTCAGGAGCGACGTGCAGACAAGCCAGTAACCGCGGCAGAGGGAAAGGAAACGGGCACCAGCCTCCGCGTCCCGTGCTTCACCTACGTCTACACCCTTCCCCAGCGGTATCCTCCCAGCGCGACATACGGGCGAGGACGCTGAACTCCTGCAACACGCAGATTTGTTAATGGCTAATATCCGTGGCCTGAGCACAGTACACAATGGCTGGAACATGTGAATGACAATCATATGACTTTAGTAGGAACTCGTGAACCAGAATTGCATTTTATCTCTGACACAAACAACAATGTCCTAGGCTAGGCAAGCATCATGTGATAAAACCACATAAAATCCACAGGGTTACAGAAGCCTTTGCAGGCGAACCGCATTTCAGCTTGCATTTTCCATCGGATGTTGAAAGTTCCCTTAAAAAGATAGTATTTTAATAGAGCTTTCTTGAGGTTGTGAGGCCAGTAAATGCATTTCTACAGGTGAAAAAAAAATTTCCATGCAGGAAAAAAAGGAGACTAAGTTTGCAAATTATTGACTTTTTGGTAATTTCTTGTCATTAGTGCTGCATTTTTCCTCATAGCAGCTTACCTTAGATCTAGCGGGGAGCAAGATGGCTTGAAGTTATAGTTGCCTAATTTAAAAACTAGAGGGAAACGGTTGTTAGGTCTTCACAGGGGAATTTAATGAACCAAGACTCCTGCCAGTAGCCTGTAAAGGAGGTCACATGTTCAGGATCTTTCCGATACCACCGGTCAGAACCTTGCAAACAGTAAATCATTCCTAAAATGCAGGACACTGACAAATTTTGGTGTTTGCTCTTTCAGAAACATCACATGTACTTAAGTACAACCTGTTGGACTATTAGATGGAGTATCTGCAATGCCCCTTTCCTCTGTAATTACTGCGTCCAAACATCAATGTAATTTTAGATGCAGCAAACCTCAGGGCACTGTGCAATAAAGGAGCAGGGTGACTTGTATTCCAGTATAATATTCCAAACATATTCAAGTCAGGTTTCCAAAAATAAAAAGGTAGCCAAATTATTTAAGAACTGTACAAGGAGCAGATTCAGAACTGTGGATTTTCCTTCCACATGCACCTAGTTGCAACAAAGCAGGTCTCTGGGCGAAGTGCTGCTGGCGAACCCCGAAAGGCACATTTTTGCGAGCCGGGGGAAGGCGGGCTGGCAGGAGGCGGTGGGCAGCCCGCCGGCCGGGGCTGCCACGCTGGGGTCCCCGCTGGGGACGGGCTCCTCGCGCTTTCTCTGCCAGCTCTGCAGACCCCACCATAGCTTTGGAGACTTTCAGACAGCCACAGTTCTTGCATTAGAGGTCACCATTTGCTGGAAATCTTGGCCACCTATGAGGTAGCACTGAAGATAATTTATAGAAAAGCATCTTTAAAGAAAGACCGGCTGCAAAGCAGTTTTCCTCTGCAGCTCTGCTGATGGAATCTCTTTTCTCCCCCTCTTTCCCTCAGCAAAGACCTCCCAGCTCTCCGCCACACTAACCCTTGGTTATGATCTCAAATCCTTTGGTTGGGCTACTGAAACTTTTTCTTATCTGCCCCCCCTCAAAAATCCCTTTCTCTTTCATTTCTTCCCAAAAACTGCTTCTGAAAATCCTTCTCTGCTTCATGGAAACAAGCCACTTCCCTTTTTCGATCCCTTGGCTTTTCCCACTCGCAGCATGCACCACTCAGGCTCCTGATGCCAGCTCAGGACCACACACTGTTGGGCTCTTGCTTCCCTTCATCCCTACTCCTTCTCTTTTTTCTGGTCCCTCTGCACTCCACACCTTCCTCTAAGCCGACCTTTAGATTTAGTAAATCTTTCAGCTCCTTACGTGTCAGCCAGCACCTCTCTTCAGTCACTTCTCTAAGGGTGAACACTCTCTTGGTGTAAATCACCAGTGGACAACACAAAAAGAAAACAAGTAGCTAAACTAGACAGCTAAAAAAACCCAAACTCATTCAGTCTGCTCGGAGGAAAGCACTGACGCAAGGTTCCCCTCGCTGCTTCTTCTTTGGTTTACTCCTCGCTTCTCTCTCGCGGCACCGTTTCTGTGGCATCCTCCCCCCATTCGATTGCCAGCCCTTTGATGTAGGCGCCTCCATTTCGACCGGTCTTTGCACACTGACATTTATGGCCACATAACTCACGTGCCACACGGCAGCAGCAGCACAGTAACGTACCATAGCGGCTCTGCACCAGGCTAGCGTGAACGCAGCGTCAAGGTTGACAAGTCAAGCACTCAGCCTAAGCGCCAGGAAACGCAGGCTGAAAGCTCGGCATTGGCTGGGCCACCTGGTGTCTGCACCTTAAAAAGGAAAAGGAGTTGCTTGTCATGCTTGATGGGAAATTCAAAGCAGGCCCAGTAGCGCAGGTCTTGAAGGAGCGCCTGGGTTCACACGCATCTCTTGCCTTGAGCACTCGGTGCAACTCAACGAGGACGCGCCTGCCCAGGTAGGTCTGCTCGGGGCCTCGCACGGCCACAAGGAACCAAGCGGTGGGGCGAGCTGACGGGGCTCGCGGGTACATGCGAGCAGAAGCAGGTGGGGAGATGTTATAGGAAGAAAAGCAGACAGATACAGAAATGAGTCTACCCGCACAAATCAGTCATAGGTCATGATACCATCACCTGCGAATCCAGTAACACAGTGCCATCAGAAACTAGACGCTCATTTGTATGAGGGATGAACTGAAATAATTCTCTAGAGGAGACTGGATCAGACCCACCAGCTTGCCAGCAGAAGTACTTCAAGATCCAAGTAACTGAGAAAATCCAAGGGAGGTAGGTGTTTGGGTGTGGACCAAGGCTGTCTGGAGAAGGCGTCAGTAACGCTCACTTCTCATATCACATGCTGCCCTCACGCACTCGCTATGCAAATGCCTGCTCTGATACATTTGCTCATGATCTCGAGTCACAGGGCTGAGAAGAGATGCCCTGGCAAACCTCAGACAGGAGCGCCGTCCCACGCCGGGTGTTGGTGAGGACGGGGCAGCAGTCTGCAGACCCCGCGTCACATACCTGCTCGCGGAGCCTGGCTAAGCCACGGCCGCCCCTGAAAGCCGGGGGAAGAACCTCTTGTGCTCAGCACCAAAAAAAAAGGTACCGGACTCGCCAAGGGGAGCCTCACGCCGCACGCCGCGTGCCCGGGCTGCCTAGCGCGGCTCGCCGGCTCGGTGGAGACGCCTGGCGCGGCGTTTGGCCGATCTTCTCGGTGCCTGCAGCCTCCGGGTCACCAGGCTGCTTCTCAGCTTCACTCGCGAGTTTAACTCTATCCGGACGCATGGAAAACATCGCTTCTCCTGTGAAATGAAGTGCAGAGCGCAGGCACCTAGTGTATTAGGACCCCCAAAATAAGGAAACATGCGTAATGAGGGGCTTCCAACTGGGAAGCAGGCTTATCTACTGCTCATTTCTCCCTCCAGTTTTGAAATCCTGGAAAACCAAGAATTTTATTGTTGCTGCGTAGATTTCGCAGTTATAGTTCCAGCAAAGTTACAATCTCTACAGTGAAAGTTATTTATTTAAATGCAGATTTAATGCAAAACATTTACATATTTCCTTTCCATCACTTTTTTCACAATTAAAATATTTTAATGGAGATGCTGGAAACCTCTCAACTGCCTTCCGTCTGTCTGTGCAATACACCCTCCCAAAACTCTTTTTTACCTAATATTTAGCTTTATTCAAGACAAGAAGAAAAGAGGCTGATTTAATATGCAATGAAATCCTCATTTCCGTTGTATTCACGTGCCCTTGAAAAATAATGTGCACCCAGTAATGAGCCTGGCTTAGGGGACGCTACAAATCTCAGGACAAACTCTGCATTTTTCATCCATTGAAAAGAGAAAACCTGTTATTTTACATCCTGAAACATGTCTCTGGAAAAGTTTCCTCTGATGCTCCTTAAATTCTGTAAGTTACCGAATCTGAATGGCTGAGTCACATTTAGCCTTGGTCCACTGCACAGGACTCTTGACGTATACTGAGGTTACGGATATACAGAATAGAGCAAAGGGTATCTCACATTGCTTCAGGCATATGACTCTTAAATTATAACTGCTTTCAATGAAACTATTTCATTACACTTCTCGGAAACAACAGAAAATAGGAAACGAAGAGCTCTTGCACAGCTAGCAATATCGAAAAAACGGCACCTTGCACACAGATTCCCTGCATTAAACTGATTAGACTGCAATCAGAACAGCCTGGCCACTGCTTGGCGCTTTTGCAGATATCCCCCTTAGACTATTTGTAAATCCAGAGGTATAAATCACATTAGGAAACTGGGGGGGGGGGGGGGGTGAGATGCAGAAAGCACTGGCTTTTGTGAGGCTCTTAACAGATACCCTTTCACGAGGGAGACCGCCCAGCCCACACACGTCTTGCTGCAAAAGGGCAAGAGTGCCTTGGAATGTGCTTAGAGCCAAGATCTGGCTTTGTATAGGCAGGGTGTGTCTTTGTTAATGAAAATCATGATAAAGAGCGAGAAAAATAAACAATGCAATTCCTTGAAAATGGCCAGTATGTACTGCTAACTGTACAAGTCTGTACTAAGCTTAGAGCAAGCTCAGCCGAGGACTCCTGTGCACGTTTTTACCTGCATAATGTTTCTGCTTTTGCAAAGTTTTGTTTTATGAGGAAAGTTTTGCCTGAGATGACATTATCTGAGTGCTGCAGAAGGTGGATATCATGGCAAGAAAATATTTCAACATATTCTTTTTCAAAGTCTGATAATATGACAAAAATACACATATATATATCAAGTTACCAGAGACTTGTACTGAGCATTTCAACTAGTCTGGGACCAGTCTTCCTCCACCAGCCTCACATACTCATCTCATGGGACACTGAATGCAGCTGATTATTCCTCCCCACTCCCTTTCCCCTTTACTGAAGAAAAATAAAGACGAGATTAATATGGAACCATATTAGATTCATTATCAGACATTTATTCTGCTGCTAGTAAGCTGTCACAGTCAACTACCTTTCTGAAATAAACCCAAGCAAGTCAAGTCTGCAAATTCAGTGAGCAAGTACAGATCTATCTTAGAGAGGTTTTAGGCCTTCAAGAAATCAATAGAAATATGGCAAGAGGATTCATACCGTACAAAGTCTTTTCTATTAATAAAGTAATAGTAATAAGCAAGGCCAATAATTCCTATCAATAAACCTCTTCAAAGATCTCGTCTTTAAAAACCTCTGTTTTCCTGGCAAGAATACCTAGAAGAATAGGAACTTACAAATTAATAAAGCCATGCTAACAAGTTAAATTTAAAAAGAAAGATGCATTTTGTTCAACATTTGTTATACTTGCTTTACCTCCCAAATTCTCAAAAAGAACAAGGAAAATGGGATCTTGATTTGTGTCTACAAACGCGCTCATGTAAGCTATGGAAAATCCTGGAAGTCAGTGCCCGTGACACACACATTGACTCCCAGAGGACAAGGTATGTGGAAGGAGGAAGCACTGAGGAACAGGCTGAGAAGCACCAGGCTGGCAGCATTCAGCAACAGGCTGGAGAATTTTCAATGTTGGATGAGGAATCTTCTGGCTGTACTCCAATATCCAACGTGAAAATCAAGGCTTGGGGGTAAAATGTTATTTCATGTATTCCTACTTACAGAACTTCATGAGGTCCTATGGGAAAAAGCAACTGTGATCAGAAGTTTCAATTTACACAGTGCTTTCTGCTTGTAGAGCTTAAAACACTTTGCAAATGTTTTTAGAGATGGTGAAAAGGAAGTTCAAAGCAGTTAAATAAAGCGTCCAAGCTCACAGAACCACTTATAATAGCACTATGGCTAGAAATGAGATCTTCTGGCCAGAGCCCCTACACGGAAATATCCTCATCTGGCTGCATTCATTACAATTTCAATTAATAGACTACCAAACAGACCATGCCAAACAGAAAGCCCAAAAGAAAAGTTTTCAAGTAACTTTGTGTCAGCAAAGCATAGAAATAACAGTTGGAAAAAGTTGACCAAGCAGGACAAGGTAGGAGACAGGACTAGGAGGACTTTCCAGTTCAGAAGGCAGACCCCGCTACAGAAAGCGGCCACGCCACAAAAACCTTTCAATAAACACCAAATTCTGCATTGCCCCAGCCTCCCAGCATTGCCTGCTGCAGCCATGGAAGAACCCCTCTCTTTGAAAGGGCAGAAAGTAGAAGAGCCCAGGAATAAACAGATCACTACAATATTTAAAGCTGCTAGGGTGAAATCAATGAAGCTTGGATAATTTACAATTTAATATGCATTTACATGTAGCCCTGAATATAATCAAAGTTTAAAAGTTAATATGAATAAAACAGAGTATTTGTGACTAATTGTCATTTTAAAAAACATATAGAACATAACCATGTAAATTATTAAAATACTCACCGACACTGAAACATCTTCTATTTTTCTTTTAGCGCTGGAGTCAAATAAGACATTCCGCCCTCTTCTTTCACAGTCCTGATACACAATCAGTCGGATCTGACTTGGGTCAAACTCCGGCAAAGGCCAGCTTTAATGAAAAATAAGAGATCAGAAGTATTAATTACAACAATTCTTTACTACACTGCTCTTTCTACATTATCTGCATATCCAACTTTATTAAAACATAAAATCCAGCAAATGCAATGTCATTTCATCAGACCCTTTGATCCTGTAGCTGGAATTGGGATTTTTTTTTTTTTTTTTTAAACACACTGCTTGTAAGTAGACAAATTACACTGACATAAAAGGTGCCACTCCACTGCAGCCGTTCGGCAATGATGTGTTTAGCATTACCAGCTCTTGTGGTCTTGTGATATTTAATGATTTCTTCAAGTTCCAGCTTCTTGGAATCAAAAGTCACAGAAGAACTCAGCTTTTGTGTTTAAGGACAAAAAAAGGTCTCTTGTCATTGCAAGGACTAGCTTGAAAGCATTCACAACTCAAAAGCAAAAGGAGAGGCCAACACAATTTTTTTTTTAAATAATGCATTTTTGCATTTGGAGTCACGGTTTTTAGACCTCTGGGTTGATGCACCACCAGCACTGAACCACACAGATGAAAAAAATGCAGAATACCTCTCCTACCCTTCTTCAGGTATCCAAAACACTGCAGTAACTTACATTTATAGAAATAACTGCAGTATTATGCACTTCAACATTTATTCTAATATATATGCCATGATATTGTGGGAACAGAGAGCCAGATGTAGCTTGGTCCTGAGTACAAATGATATAATTGCTATATTCAGACACAGGAATAATCTCCACTTTGGCCACCGCGATGCAAGGCCGTGTTCCTACACAGGTCGGCAGAACACCTGTAAGAACACGTGTGGTGGTCCCTCTTCTAACACATCTACTCCCAAACCGCTCCTGCAGCCCATAACGTGGAAAGGAGCTTTCACGAGCCTCTGCCTGCCCTGTCCACTGACTTCTCTGCAAAGGGAGAACTTGCAGGGCTCAGACTTGAACATCAGTGCATGTGATCTTGATTTTATGGTTGCATCATAGATCTTAAATTTTTAATGTCCAGAACAAAATTCTTTGCATCCTAAGCAGAATGGGAAAGGACACATACTATGACACCATAGGACACATTAAAATAAACAGCCAGATCAATCCCACGTCAGGCAACCCCCAAATATTACCAACCAGCCCAGCAAAGACTGTTACCCAAGGGCTTGGGCATCCAGGTTTACTCATATCTCCTCTGCTCCTGGAAGCTAACAAACGAGATGTCCGCTCTATCCATGAAATCAACAGGAATCACCTTTCAGCGAGTTACGAGCCATTTCCTAGATCAGGTGAAACTCTATCTACTTATCCTTGGCCATCAGGAAAGCAGCGTTAGCATGGAACGAACACCAGGAAGCACGGAACAAGGACCTGGAACTTTCCAGCCTTAATGAAGGATACATGATCCCAGCTTTGGAGAAGGAGCTGTATGCATATTTCTGTCAGCAAAAAGACTCTCGGAAATGATAATATGGATTAAAATAAACTTGGGACGCTTGGCCCCAAGACAACAGTAAGTTTTACTCTCCTCTGTCCTTTTAATTCACCAACCAAAAGGACGGATTCCTTCTCTGTGCCCATACTTTACGTGATCAGTACACGAATGATGATTTTCACCCCGACAAGTTGTATACTTGGTCGTAGCAGAGATTTGATAGCCAAAGCCACCAACACCTACTGAAAATTTTTAAGAACGTCCAACCCAAAGTCACGGGCTTTACAACTTGTGTAGTACCAGCTGGGGAAAACTAAGCGTCAGCATATACAGTTACTCGGTCTGTTGGAAGAGGAAATCCATTTCCTAATCTGCTCAGCCCCACCATTTAGCAAGAGAAGAGAAAAACAGAAGCTGCAGAGAAGATACTGTGCAACAAATGTCAAAAGCAAATTATTACAAGAAAAAAGCTTGAGCAATTTGAAACTGAAATAACTCAATGTCTGGATCGGGGAGCAAAGAGCCTTGCAACTTGGCTGGGAGGGCACCTAAAGCCAAGCGTCGTCCCCCGGGGGCCAGGTCACATGAAGAGCAGACTTGGAACCAAACCAAAAAGAAGCGTTTGGCAAGATGAAAAACTCAGAGGAGTTTACATATAGCAGGGCCTCTGCTAACCAGCCCAAACCCGCATTTCAGAAGAGATAAGAAAACAAAATCCATATTGCTTGATGCACATTTGGAGAGCGTTATTAACCGAGAGGCTCAAAGGGACTAGTAAAGGGCCTGATTTTGGCTAGAGATAAGAGGGCAAGAGAGACTGCAGAATAAACTGGCTTCCAGGAGGAACCACCTCCTCATGTTGAAGTGAAATCGGTGGAAGTCCGGAAACTCGTTCCGTGAGTTGGGCTGCTGCCGTTCTTATAAACAAACGGCATGTGATAATAACAACGGACTGCTTGCCAAAAAGGTACTATCACTTGCTCCACCCTTGCAATACATTTAAATTTCCTCCACGCTCAGACAAAAGTACGTCTTCCATTACCTAGTACTTTTGATATTTGACTTTGAAATTACTGGCAAAGAAGGGCAATAACTGTTCCAGATCTTAGGAAAGTCTACTCATAAAGAGCTCCAAGAGCAGATTACACACTAAGGGGAGAGAAGGCTAAATATAAAACTCCTGCTGTATTCGACAACATATTTGATCAAGGTAACAAGAGCCTATTTACTTCTCAGTTTCTTCATATGACATTTTAACTTTCTCTAGACAAGTATTCAGCAGATACTATAAATCATAATCTGTGATCGTTCCAAGTAAGTGTTACCTATATTACATAATACAGTCCTTAAGCACATTTTAGTCTTGCAAAAATATTCCCTGGCAAGAGTGGGCCACTTCCCAAACCAGAAGACGCTCTGGGAGAGCTGGGGGAAAGTTCGTCCCGGCAGACAGTAAACAGAGGCAGCCCGGCACCTCCCGCGCCCCCCCAGCACCGCCGCGCCGAGCGGCACGGGCTCCTGCCGGAAACACCGCAGAGGAGCTCTGCTTCTGTTCTCAGCAGCTTTAAAGTACCATTAAGTCTGATATCTAGATAGATTACCCCCAGAAACCTATAAATTCCAGGGCGCAATATGCAGGGCACGTTCTCAAAACAAATAAAACAGGGCAATACTCCAGCACTGCTCTTCAGCTGGATGAAAAGTGACCTAGATCTTCTGAATATAATTAGTTCTGTTTATAAATGGAAACTAACTTTGACATTTAACTGATGTTTTCTTGAGATTTTTACAGGAAAACCAGGAGATGTAGAATCACGTGTTCTAGTAACGTTAATGAAAGGTGAATCTCCATCTCCCACACTGTTCTGGAAATGACAGTGCTCTTAATGAGGAGTTTTTCCTGCATGACCTATCTACTGCTGCTTGATCTTTCCTTGGAACTGATTGTATATATATTAAAAAAAACAACAACACAGTCTTTTCACCTGTGGAAATGACTGTGACTTTGTCTCAAAGTTAGTACTGTGAGCTCGTGCATGGAGCAAGAGAAGTAGTGGAAAGTAAGTTAGTCCTGAGCAGGACACCAGTCCTGTGGGGAGATCTCTACTGTGCAAATAACATACGTATAGCAAGGGATGTTAAGAAATGGGGTGCTCCCAAATCACTGATGCGTAAATGCTGCGTGGGATTTTTCAGAAGCGAATCATGTAAAACCCAATCTCTTTAAATCTGAAAAATGCAGCAGAAAATAAATTCTCTTCAGCTTTTACCCAGGACAGGTTGGACCCTGGAGCCTAGCAAGGGAGAATGGCGAGGTTCTCCCTGTGGGCTTCAAGCTAACAGAGGGAATTTCACTGGAAATTGCTGTAATCAAATCATACACGTAGCTAAAATGGACTATAACAAATATTTGGAAAAGAATACCCAAATATCAGTCCTGTTGGCCATTGACTAAGCATGGGAGCAGCTGGGGTATCAGCACTTCGAAGAATTCAGTCCGGATGGATCACTAGTCAAATGCGTTTTCAGTAAGTTATGAATATTTGCAAATCTTATTAGGCTGTGGCTTACGGTCACTTTAATGTGCCATAAATCCATGCCAAGCTTAAAGGGACCTGCCCGCCCTCCTTAGGTCCACCAGCGCCGAAGAGCGAGCACCGATGCCCGCGGGATGCACGCTCACGCTTAGGCCTTGCTGGTGTCCAGCTCTTCCCTCTCTTTCGCCTGCTTGGTTTTTCTGCCTTTTCGCACTCACCCACCAGGAGTATGACTGGTAGTCCAAGTTCACGGCGTCACTAGGTGCCTCCTGACAACACTACGAGGAGTCACACGGCAATCCAGAATTCCAGATTTTCCCCCAAGGATATATTTTGTCATGTATCTAATTCCTGGGATTTATTACCGCCACAGACATTTCTCAGCAAGATGCAGTCCAATGCTCTTAAATTGATATTACCGAACTCCTCCTGAACTGCAAGCCCTAGTAGATGAAACAACAGGCACCCAAATCCTCGTTCCCTCTCCACCAACTAAAATACAAGACTTTCCTCCATAATTGAAGACAAGTACATTCCTTCCCTCTTCTTTCCACTACAAAATGAACAGAACTTTTTTCATTACAGTAAGGGTTTACTTTAATACTTTTTCTTTTTTATCCCCTCTTGGCTAAGATTTTACTTTTAAAACAATTTCATATTAACACAACCTAGATAGTATCCAACTACTTTTTAATTATTAACGCAGATATTTTAGAAGTCTAAAAGAAGAGCAACTGAAGCAAACTAATCAAAATATTAAACAGATTGGAATTGTAAGAGATTTTGCTAAAAAGTAAAAATGCTCAAAACAAGAATATGACTAACCATCAAAAAAGTAACTTGAAACTATCAGTCAAACTATTGTTTTCCTACATCATGTTTCATAGTTATAAAAACTCCCTGGTGATGAATCACTTGGAACTATTTTTAAAAGCATCTACGCAAATGATATTTATAGTTTATGCTAGCTTATCTGTTCTGCATGTTTTTCATGTTAGCACCTTTTTAGAAGGCTGACAGGAACAGCCATCCCGAGTGGACGGCAGGTCTACCTCGTCCTGCACCACCCCAGCACTTCCAAAGGACGGACAAACTCCGCTCGGCACGGAAGAAAACGTTTCCTTGATGTCCCATAGGTGAGCACCAGACACGGAGGTACAGGGACCCACCGGTGCTGCTGGAAAGCCTGCGGATGCTCTTCCTCACCTGTTTTGTCATTGGCATTACGGGAGTGCTTAGAACCACCCAACTTCTGCCAAACAAACTTCTGCCAGAAATACTGTCTCGAAGAGTTAACATCATAAATCTGAGACCGTTCTAATACGTTTATTGCGATCTTTTACATGCAGATTATTTCCAAGTTGCATGGAGATGCATGCAGATACAGATGTATACTCACTTGCACATTTGCGGCCGAGTAGTGTTTAGGATCCCACAGTTGTTTTATTACAGGGAAGAGTAGACAGAAGCAGAAGGCAAATGGTCCTTCTCTAGTCCAACCATCCTATTACACAACTTTCGCCTCTGACTGAGAGCCCTTTTCCAAACTCCTCTGCACGCTTCTACTACCTGTTACTGGATCTTTTCGTTTCCTTTTGGCTTTGAGAAAATATGACAAAAGCTGAGTATATAGGACTCAGGGAGGGTATTCTATATACTTTAATATCTTACTGCAATTCAGTAATTCACTTATTATTTGACCATTCTTGTGCAAACACAGCTGCGTAGATATTTCTGAAAGAGCACAACTGATTGGAACCAATCAAACCTAATGTACGGCATGTAAATGAAGCCATACAGTTCCTCCAGTTTTGGAAGAGGATCGATTAGCAGACCATTTTTAATAGAGGTTTGGAGGGGTTATTTGTTTTTCTACTAATAACACCTGAAATGCAAAAGAACGTTATCAGGATTCAAGCGATAAGGATGATCCAGACTGCACCACTGATTTGCAAAGTTGGCGTTTTCAGTGAGAGACTCCAGTTAAATGCTAGTGACATAACACGACCATAAGGCTGCAAGGAGGAAGGAGATCCCTAAGCTAGAGAAACCACGGGGCCTATACTTAGAAAAAATTTTGCAAGACAATTTTCTTTATAAGAGTTGAGGTCACTTCAGGGCTGTGTGACACTTGTGGTGAATGCATGCTGATTCTGCAGAGAAAACTGGTGTTTGTGACTTGACCAAGGCCACAGAGGGAGCCTGTGACAGCCGACTGCGGAGGAGGTCACCCGCACCCTTCGGGTGACGCTGCCCTCTGTCACTTTGACCTCGGCTGGGTTTTCCAGAAGCCAAAGGATCTGCACTCCAGGTCGCTTGAAAGAACGGCTAGATAGCCAGTCACCTTAGGGACAACCGCTCATCACTAGTGACTGCCCTCAGAGGCTGCATTTTTAAGGTTTATCACAAGGAAACAATATTTCTTAAAAAAAATAAATAAATAAAATAAGTAAATAAATAAATAAAATCAAATCCAAGCCTTCCCCTTTCCACGTCTTGGAGCCCCACGGAAGGGCAGGCGCGGCGGCAGGGAGAGGTCCGCTCTGGGCTACACCTATGAACGCGTCTCGCTCCTTTACCAGCTTAGCAATCCTCACCTCGAACAGCTGCACGGCTGGAGCTGCGGGAAACTTCTGCTGCTTCGACTAAGCGCGTGTCGTCCCCAAGCCACGCAGCCAGCCCGTCGGATACTCTGCGCTCAGAATAGCAAACTCGGACCTAAACTTCTACTGGCTTCCACCGTCCTGGGCTCTGCTCGACTCTTTACCCGTATACGAAGCTGACTTCGGTTTGTTTCCATTTTTTTCCTCCCCTCCAAGTCACTTGGCTCTCATTAAAATTCATAATTTACACACTGAAGTCCAATGCAGGAGCCAGGTGCCTTTCCAGAGCAACAAGACGTAATGCATACGGGTTAGGTGCAGTCTAGTCACCACATTAATCATAATCTGGATTGTGATATTGAAAATATGTAGGTTGAAAGATTTTGTTAAAGATGTATAACATGTTGAGTAAGTTTGCAATTTACACTGCTTCAGAGTTTACAGTCAACACTAGTAATTTCATAAAATATTTTCAGGGCTATTTCGTGCACATCATTTCAAAAAACAAAGAAACAAAAAAACCCCCCACACCTGCTCAGCTTCTAGATGATTTAAGCACATACAAACATATATACATACACACACACACACGCAAACTTTATGTGCTCTTCTGAAATACCTACTTTAATAAAAAAACCACACACAAATGAAAAACAGCTCCTTTCAGATACATTCACTAGCATTAAGAACAGTGCTTCACATTATTCAAGCAGACCGCAACTCCCCTTTGCAAAATTACAACAGACAGAATTAATTTAGGAAAAAAAAAATACATTAGTGCCATTTAGTATACAATTATAAGAAGAATCATAAAAAAAAAAATCTCTCTAAAAGCATCACATTTCTGGAAAAGAAATATTTTCATCACACTGAAAATATTAAGCTTTCAAAAACTAGCATAATTTCAAGAACTGTGTATTTATCGTACCTGGGAAGCATCTTTGTCCCCCAAGCAGTTCCACTTTTCGAAATCCCTATAAACTCCTGTTGTGCCTGGCTGCCAGCTCAGGTTAATAATAGCAATGAGCCATATTCATCCAAAACCACAAGACTGTCAGGTGACATATCAAGAGGTCTGAATTTAACTCAAACAAAAGACTCTCCATGCTGCAATGCAAAAGGCTTAATCCTAGCAACCGGATCACAAAAACCACCTTAAAGAAATCACTTCGCTGCAGCACGGTACAGGCGTTTGCACGAGGATCCATTTACACCGCCCGGGAGTTTTGTAACCCAAATCCTGCCCTTCCGTTCGGGTGCATAGTCCGGGATTTCTACTCAAGGGAACGTCGCCCGTCTTCCCAGCTCCTTTGTCTCTTCGGGTGTTTTGCTGCGGAGCAGAGATCAGTCTAATTCCCAGGAAAGCTAAGTGCCGCCTCGGCCAGCCCCGGCGGGCGTGCGTGTCACCCCAGCCTGCCCTCCTCCTCCTCCTCCTCCTCCTCCGACAGAGCCGAGCTGAGCCTCGCCACCCGAGTCCCCGACAGCCGCGCTCCCGCGCCGCCGCCGTCCGCGGCCGGCAGGAATTCGGCTCCGTGGGACTGGGGAGGGGAGGGGGGACGCCGGCAGCCTGCTCCTTCCCGGGAGCGGCGGGATGCCTGCGGCCAGCCCCGCTGCCGGAGCCGCCGCTGCCGGCCACCATGTGACCCCGAGGGGATGCCAGGCTATGCCACCGGGATCGGCGCGTGCCAGCCAATCCCCGCGCCGCCGCGGGCGCACGCACACGGCATTCTCCGTGAAAATAAGGGCCTCCAGGCGCTCGGCCGTACGGGGTCCCGCCGGCACTGCTGCGTGCCCGCCCCGGCTCGCTCACATCTCCGGGCAGCAACGGGAGCTCCCGAGGCGAGCGCAGGGCGACGGACGGCTTCGGAACAGGACGCGTGAAATCAGGCCCACCGAGACATCCGGAGCAGCTCGACAGCCGTAACCCAGGCTTCGGGATCGCGCCCGCGGCAGTCCCGGCCGCGCAGGAAGGCTGGTTGCAAAGGCAAAGGGTTTGCCATTTAAAGAACTTTTTTCCTTCCCTCCTCAGTCCTCAGGGGGAGGAAGGAAATGGGCATCGAAAAAAGCAACGTACATTAAACGTCACCAAGTACTACCACAAGCATACACGGGGCTAACCGTTCACACTATTAATTTTCTACTATCTTTGGACAAAGACCATGAAATATATAAAGGCAGGAGACTGCAGCACCATAGCCCCACTTCAATTTTCTTCAGTGTCTAAAAACCTGAGGATTTTTCCCAATATTTCTAATACAAAGGCAGCTCAGAAGCCGCTTCCCCATCACCAGGATCTCCTGCCCCACGGCACCCCGCAGCTCCACGTTTAGGGCGACAGGCCATCGCTCTCCGCCACGGCGTCCTTGTTCCCACGCCTCGGCCCAAAACCCACCACGGCAGCAGCCAGGACAAGGTTTCGCCCTCCGGGACAGATCCCACGGGAGAACACGGAGCTCCCTCTCTGGCCGCACAACTCCAGGGCTAAGCTCAGGGTGAAAACCTCGATCTACTGACACCAGCGGGAGCTTTGCCGTTGGCTTAAATTAGGGCAATATTTTTATCTTAGGTTGCTAACCAGGATGGCTGGGTTTCAGTGCCGCGCAACAGTGTTTTGATGCAAAAGCTGTAAAACTAAGATGTAGATACATACTTGGTTACAAATCCAGGAAAAGAATCTTTTGCGACCATAAGTGTTTTTTAAGGAAATCTCTCATTTAGAAATGAGGAGTCGAGGCCCTGATCCCACGACACAGAGACTTGCCTTTTCATATGTCACTAGCGCCAGGGGTTTTAATGGAATTATTTACATGAGTGAGAAAAAGCATGTGCAAGACGACACGACCCATGCCTTAAAGCCAAATCTTGCCTTTAAAGCTCAAAATGCCAGGCACGGGGAGCTGCAAGCACAACATTTGAGCTCTTTTACCTTCTTGATCTAGTTGGAGGAATGCGCCGGGCACAGTGACTTTCCTTACCTGTGTAGCAAATGCACCGCTCTCCAAAGGTTACTGATGTCAAAAGTGACCTTTTTTTCTTAGGGATGCAATGGTGAGAAGTTCAGTGCAATGTATTATGTAAACATTTATTTACAGGCGTAACATCTAAAGTTTCCATTTTACCTCAGGGTAACCCGATGCGCGTTAAAGACAAGTGCTTTGAAAGAGGACCTGGTCTCCGTCTAACAACTGACCAGGAAAAATACTGGAAGGAATTTCCCTTCAAATAAAGACAGACTCAAATTATATGGAGAGTAAACAGTGTTTTAGCCAGAACAGTGAGTATTTCATGTTTGAGAAAGGACTTCAGATATTCAGTGTTGGTTCACACACACTATTACTTCTCCCATATCCAAGAAACTACTCTTAAAAATATATATATAATAATAATAATAAATAAAAATGCACCGTCCTCTTCCCTAGGTGTATATCCAGGCAAATAGTTTCCTTTTCACTCATGTGGACAGGAACAGATATGTTTTCAAAAGTGATGTCTGGTTCCAAACTTCGGAGAACAGAGAGATTTCCCCAGCGCGCCCATACAGTATTTCAAACCTGGGTGCAAGCGTGCACCCACCCAGCCCAGACCCTGCGGTTGCTGGGCAGACGCAAAGCCACGCTCAGGCCGGATTCAGGCCCTTCGGGGAGGGAGGATGGAATTTTAACTCACGCTATTCGACTCACGCAGCAGCTTGCAGCGCGGAGGGGCAAAGCATACCCCACAGTCCGCTCCAGCTCACTGCCTCATCTACACTGTTTTTAGGAGAAAAAAAAAATCAAAATAAAAACCAAACTGGGCCTTCAGTTAGTAAAAAGTGCTATAATTGCAATACGGGTTGCACTCCCGATACAGCAGCTTGCTTTCACCTGTGCTGGGAATGCTTTACGGGGTTTTTCAACAGGCCCACAGCATCTGCGGTTGAAAGATGCCTCCAGAAAGGCAGCTCTTTCCTTCTGTACTCCAAGGAAGGGCCACATTTACCATTTCGGCAAATATTTGGCTTTAACAGGGAATACAGATACTCTCCATCTCTTTTAAAAAGGACACAGCCTTTTTCTTTTTAAAGTGAAAACTTAAGTTTGAGTAACAGAGCTGATAAATGCTTTCTGAAGCTAGATAATATTAACAAATTCAGAAAATAAAAAGATCAAAATCTCCTTTCTCAGCCCATCTAGTGAGGCCCAGGGAGGACATTTCAATACCCATGTGCATCCAGCTGACTTCTGCTGGGGACCGTACGGGTGACGGTGTCCGGCTCCATAGGATGAACCCATGGGGTTCAGCGCAGACCTCAGTGCTAGGCTGGCGTTGTGGCTTGTTATTAAACACACATAAGCCATAGAAATCCTCAAAGCAAACAATGGCACCAAAGAAAAAATTGTCATTTTCTTCATTTTATCCAAAGGCCTTTCTGAAAACATTCATAATTGCAGCCATGGTATGTAATTTTGGGGTACAAACCATCTGATTTTAAAATGAGCAGGCAATGATTTGTTCCAAAGACAAGCTAAAAAATAAATGAAATAGATTCATTTTTATTCTCCACTGCCTTAACAAGCTTTCTTTATCTTTCTCTTGAAAAGAAGGTTCCTTCACACATGTTGTAAATGCACACAACAAAAAACCAGTCACTAAGCCAAGAAATGTTTATGGCTCAATAATGCACAAAGATCGGAGCTGGAAGCCACAGCAGACAAAAAGAGAGAAAATCAGTTAGGATTTTATTTTAAATCTGACTAGAAATACTTGGATACCGTTCCTCTACAAAATATTCGCGTTAGTGGAATTACCACTGAGCTAGACTTTAAAAAATGTGCTTTCTGTGCATTTTTGTATCCCTGCAAAAAATTCCACTGAATTCCTCACTGCTCGAGGAGAAGAGTGGACAGCAGAAAGCACAAACCATCCCTGCGCAGCCGGAGCGCACACACATACCTGCACATACCGGGAAGACGCACACGCAAACACAAGCACAGCCAAAGGACAGCAAGAGCCAAAGCGATGAGAACGAGCACTGCAAGCAGCCTGCAGATTTTTCAAAATCCAGGCCCCAATTTATCTTCTTTAAAGGAAACCAGATTCTTAAGCACTAAGGAAGAGTGCTTTTTATGTGCAAAACCCCCCCCCAAATAAAACAAACAAAAAACTCCACCCAGAACCAAATCAAATAAACTCTCCTTACGTGCGATTCTCACTAACATCAACAGGTCTCACAACCGGAATAAATTACCTATATGGGCAGTGTTAAGTAGCACTAGCAAAAATAATCTATCTTGGAGCATTCCTGAGGGAAGCTATGTGGAATATATTAAGAGTGTGGATGAGTCCTCAGACCTCGGGAGATTGACTGTCCCTTTGCTGTCTCAATTTTTAAGTCATGTTAAAAGATGCCTAAAATAAAAATAAACTATCAAAGTAAAAATCTGATGCACGGTTAAGCTACTGGAACATTGGTGTTTGTTTTGTATCGCATTTCCAATTGCAATCTACTATAAATAAGACACCAAACAAACCTCCATAATACCAACTGGTACTGCAAGACAACAGGGCATTTTCCCCCAGCCAAACAGTTATTTTATTGTGCGTTCTCAGGCGTTCAGAGCGGAATAATCTTTCCCTGTAGCTATTAAAAATAAAGTATAAGTAGTTCAGTATTGTGTGTGTTTAATGCAAAGTTCAGGGAAGCTCCAATACCCATTGCTTTTGATATACACAGATAGAGGTTATAAATAAAGATTTTTTTTTTTTAATCGCACAAAATTATCTAGTCTAGCACAAAAGGGCTGTTGGGGGGGGGAAGATTCCCCCCCTCCCATTTATGCTGTGTAATTCTGGCCACGTTTAGATAGGTTCCTCAGTCCTTAAATCTATGCACAAAACTAACTGCTACTTGCCATCCCCTCTTTAAAAAAAAAAAATCAGAATGACAATGACAGTCCCCGACATGCAGCGTCCCTGTTTGCCCCATTTATGAGGGTCCCCAGGAGGCAATAAAGCATACTTCCCCCAGTAAAGCCAGCATCTACGTCTCATCTGAGCTACCACTACTGTGAATTATTAATATGAAAAAAAAAGTGGCTGTTTCATGGTGCTGAACAGAACAAAAACAAGCTCACGAGCTGAGGTGCAGCAGTTGCAAAGCTTATTGCTTAGACAAGGGTGAACTGATGCTTTAAACTCTGGAAATCACCCATATGTATGACTTGACACATTTAATGAAGAGACAAGATATACTAGAGCCAAGGTTAACTGCAAGAACTCTGCTGCCATGAAATTGAGACGTCTTAGGGGGATCAACATAGCTCCAATAGTGCTATCAATCCCAATAATCATCATCATCATCATCAAAAAAAACTTGAACCACACCTAACGTAACAAGAATGCTTTGGCTGAGGAAGCCTTATGTTTTCAATTTTTAATAAACGAATACTGATTCCCTGTGTTTATCTTCAGCCTGAAGAGTCTTTCAAGTTCATATTTTCATGCACTTCCCAGCAATTATAAGGACTATGGCAGTCTTCTTCTTTCCTGACAAAAGCAAACTGCAACTCTCAAGGCAGTACTTCAGAACACAAGATTAAAAAAGAAAAAGCGCATACAAAAACTGCTCAGGTACTCTAGCTATGCCTGACATACCATGTGCTTTCTGCACCAACACTGAGTAAACGGGTTTAAATGCGCACATTTTCAATGAGATAGATATCTCAACAAACAGGGAACGTTGCGAAGGCTGGGCAAGGCGGCACGGCACCAGCGGGGCGCTGCAGAAGGCGGGGGCCGCCCGCTGGGGACGACCCATGGTGGGTATCCGCCGCCTGCAAATACCCTCTGCAGAAACACCCCAAACCGCCGCCAGCGCCGGGGCTCGACGGCAGCAGCGCCGCGGACCGGGGCGTCCCCGCACGCCCCCCCAGCTGGAGGTGGCCATCCGCTTGCGCCGATTAAAACATCCTGTAATATTTGTTTCATGAGTTTTTTGCAAGGGAGAGCTATTGCCGGGGTGGTGGAAGCGCAGCAGCTCGAACGGGCAGCGCGGGGACTGGAGCCTTCCTCGGCTGCCGCCCTCCTCCGTGGCACCGATTACGGTGGCTGCACGCATGACGGGGAGATAACTGAGAGCCCAATAAATCTCCAGACAAGTATTTGCCACTCCGATGTGGAAAGCAATTGTTACGGACCCTTCATAACACGCTGCCACCGAAACAATTGCAGCTAATTTTAAAGACACCAAGAAACCACCCAGACCACTCGAAATAGCCCAGTGCGCTTCCTTGTCCCGCATCCAAATTTTCAGTGAAGTCACTGGGACCGTCCCCTGTGCAAGGAGGACAGTGCCAGGCTCTAAACTAAGTCATCGCCAGCACAAGCTCAAACCATTTGGATTGCTCAGAAATTTCGCCTGGTATTTGCAATCCTTCTCCTTCTGCTATCGTAGGTCTCATTTATCTGCATGGACAGCACAGATTTATCAGAGGTTTCTGCGATCTTTGCTTTTTTGCTTGAAAATAAAAGCTGCAGCTCTTCAGGGTTCCTCAGAGAAGAAGGAAGACAGATGTAAGTAGTTATTCTCCAAAGATTCACAAGGATCAGTGCATGAACAGCATTTTACTCTGTCCCTCATGTGACTGCTTAATTAGGTGTTGATTCACTCAGTCATGAGACACAAGCAAACAGGGCTGCAAGCCCTAACGTCAAAGAAAAAGTAATGCCTGTTCTGCCAGTTTCTGTATTAGCAGAGCACAAAGAGGACATCCAGTTCTGGAAAGCAAAACTCCTGCTCCTTTGCTCGTAAGCCAACCAGCAAATCACTTCAACCTTTCCGCAAGGGGGAGGGAAAAAAAAAAAAAGGAAAAAAAAAAAAAGGAATCTGAAGTATCTCGGAGCTTGTGAACTTCCCCTCCATTCTCCACCGTAGAGCTGAGACCGGGCGCAGCGTTTGTGCGGCCAGGCGGCCGGCCGAGCGCCGCGAGCCTCCGAGCGGGGTGCGCCGCGCTCCCTTGCACCCGCTCCGACCCGCTCTGGGACACGATGCTCCTCCTCTCCTCCCCCCCCCTTTTTTTTTTCCTCTTAAGACTGTTGAATTATTTTGCCACAGCTTTATTCCTGGGTGTAGCAGAATTTCTTAGCCTTCTTATTACCAAAGAGCTTTTCTGTTATGGGGTCCAGTTGCTATAGCAACAGGCTTTTAAAAATATCAAAGAAATTTTCAGCACATGGTAAATCAATTTTACAAACTGTGTGTACTTGTAAGAGGAAACGCTGGTGGACAATCATTTATATGTACGTGGTTCAGCTGAAGCTCAAAGTACTGATAATCCCAAAATATTGCTTTCAGTCTAAAACCTTTTGTTGTACAAGACTACACATGGAACTAACTTCTCATGTTATCAGGCTGTTTATAAAAATAGCCACTTCAAATTAACAGAAGACAACCATCTTTCAAACAAAGGCTATGTTTAAGCTCACTGGGTCATTAAATACATTAAATACTGAAAGCTTTTTTCCTGAAGAATACTACCATAAGGCTTTATTTGAAACGTTTTAAGCAGTTGTGTGTTTCTAGTCTTATCCTCTAACAAAAAAAAAAAAGAAAAAAAAAGACAAGACCCTGGATCAGCAACTTATTTAAAACACATGCTTAATGCTAAGCACATGAGCAGTCTCACTGGGGGCAATGAAACTACTTACATACTCACAGTAAAGCACGTGCCTTTGGAGTGCTGACTTAGTCTTATTCGCCCCTGAGATTTCACCAAAATCGGTCTCAGTTACACAAGAACAACTGCAATCTAAAGACAGTGGGAACTTATATAAAAAAAAAGCGTAACAAATTAATATCCAAGGAATGAAATCCCACCTAGCCTAGTGACACGATGGTCATTTACACAGATAGGCCACGGGTGTGACGATACATGTACACCATGTGAAACAACACCTGTTTGCTACCACTGCAAGCGAGCCCGGGACAGTAGTTTTTGTCACATGCGACCTGAGCATCCTCCAATACCACCAGAAAGTCCCAGGTGATGCTTGGCCCAGCTCCGCAGTCCTCCTGCCTGCTCACTGACTTCAGTGACAGCTCTGTGCTGCAAAGCTTCTACCTGACCTTCGTAGTTAACGTTCAAAACTACTAACAAGGGAGTTCACTAAATTTCAAGACTACTGCCAGGCTCTGAACCAGAAACGAACAATTATAAATACTTCCATAGATCTACATAGAATAATATTAATGAACCTCTAAGGCAGCAAATAGCGGAGCAGATCCATCCTACAACTGCTTTCCAGGAGGAAAGACTTTTTCAGCTTGGCTCAAACTCGTGGACTAAACATCCCTCCCTTACTGGCTCTACAAGTTGAACGTGCCCCTACTTAATTTGCAGAAGGGATGAGATCTTGATTTGCATAGTTATTGCAAGAGTCCTTAGACTACTGTGAGGAGCCCAGACTGCTCAATTCTCCAAGGCAAGAGTCATGCTGCTCAATTGTTTTCCAAATTAAGAATGCAAAGGTGACCTGAAACTATTTCAGGTGGATCTATATAGAGCAGACACTAAAAGGCATTGCTTGACTTCACTTTTACATAACTTGTAAGGACATGAGGACAAATAAAAAGCAGATGCTCGAACAAGCCACACAGCCATACAACTTCATTCAATGTTTGCAGAATGTACACAGACTGCTAGAAAAAGGGGCTAGCCTGGCACCTAACAAAAAAAAATTGCACTAAAGTTGCAAGGTCCTGAATGCTTCAGCTCCTCAAAGCAGAAGAGGACTTAAGCATGGTTTTAGCTAGCAGCCAGCTTGCAGTCCACTGATTTTGAAGGTGGTGTTCAATCTTCAAACCTGGCTTAATTCAAATTATTCTACTGGTCTGGGATAGAGCATTCGCTGCCATACTATTCCCATATTTTCTGGAGTACCCTTAGGTTTTCTAGTTCTCACTGTATGCTAGCAGCCTTGGGTTTCCACGAACGGTAGGCATAGAAAATACACTATAGGACCGGCCAGTGCCTTGTAATGATTAAAAAAGAGGAGAATTACAGTCTCTAGCACACCAGTAGGTGGGCAGCTCAGGGCTTCTTAGACACACCTTCCTTTTTGTTAATTATGTATGGTTCCGGAGGTACACAGAGGAACTACATAAGTACAGAATCATCCATTCTACTGGAGATAGAGCATTAGAAAGCCAAAGACGAGCACTTCAAATTAAGAGACTGAAGTACTTAGAGAGGCAGCTTGCACCCCCATTTTAATTCTTTTTTAAATAATGTTTATCCAAAATAGAAAGGGGCCTAGTTTTCAAGATCAAAAGAGCTAAAGTTAAAGCTAAGAACTCAGGAGGAGCTTCTTTTAGGACAAAATCTTAAAAGTAAAATTCACATGAAATTTCGGCACTATCTATCCCAAACCCTAATCCAAATCTAATCCAGACCCAGTCTAACCCAGTCTCTTCAGATCAGTGCTATATAAAAATAGACTTGAATGTCAAACATGCTGAGCAAGAGCGGAGCATGGCCAGAATGGGCTTTACACAACATGTTTTAAGGAATCACAACGTTGTTCCAATCTACTTTGGAAAGGCTCTCAACGTATCTTTTGTCCCTCTCATATGATCCTTTCATTGAGCTCAGCCAACTGCAAACTCCAACATGAAGAAAAGGAGAGCCCTGTACACTGTCACACAGCCTGGAAAACACAGTAGCATTAGATTGGTGGTTTCAGCCTTGAACTTCTAAATTATGTCATGCACAACAGTGCAGTAAGAGGAAGACTTTGAAAAAACACATACACTTTAAAAGACGATTTAAGATTGCAACCAAAAAAAATGGACTTGAAAAATGACATTGTGTAAAAACAAGACTTTTAAAAGCTAAGTAAATTTGAGACACTTGAGTAAGGACTGATAACGAGAGAATGAACAATATCCAATCTCTGAAAAATCAACCTCTTTTAAAGGTGGCTTGAACTAAATACACATTATGATTAAAAAAACTAGGCTGTGTGCAGATATTGTTCAGCAATTAGCCATGTGTTAAAAGTACTTTCATGAGTTAGAAGCCCAAATCCATAGATTTTTCATGAGAATGGGCCTCCAAAGCGACTTCTGAAAGTCAGTAATAGATTCCTGTGGACAAGAATTCCTAAGATATGTAAAAAGCCTTTCAGGATGCAACTGCCCATCTAGAGGCATTCTCCACTGGAAAAATAACTGGTCAAATCTTACTGAAAATTCTACTAGACATAAATATGCACATTTTGAGCATCTTTTGAAAGCAGCCCCTGTGTGTCCACATAGCTTTTCTTACTGTTAAAGTCTCGGTCTGTGATAAAGACATTTCAGGTTAGGACCGGCATGCCCTCCCTGGGTATCAGCAACGACACTCCTTCCAAGCACACACCTCCTTTATCGCAGGGTCCTCCTGGAATACACACACCAACCGCTGCTGCCTTCACAGCGCAGAGTCAACGGAAAAACCTGATAAAAGCTACATTGTTCCACTGGGAGAGGTTGTACTTAATCAAGACACACTAAAAATGTACGTTCAAGAAAACCCTTTCCTTTTTGCCAGTGTTAATGGACTTGACGAGAGCACAGCTCAGCACACTCCCAGCCCACGTAGCTGGCCCACAGACATGGCTACAGCAACTCCTGACTGTCTCCTAGAGGGACTCTCCTGGGGTTGCAGCAGAACAAGCTGTTTCCAGCCTAGCTCCCACCAGTCAGCATCAGCACTTGCGTCTTCGGGAGTTCACATACCACAGTCTGCCTTGAACAAAAACACAGTTATTGTCTTCTCTCATCCCTACGGAGCGGCCGATTGAGCTTTGCTCTCACTCAAAAGCATTTCCTTGCCTCATCTTGTTTCTTCCTATTCAGTCTGTCCACATGAGCATCTGTAAGATGCAGGAACTCGAAGAAACGCAGTGCTGCGGGTATCCTGCTGTGAACCAGTAACGGCACCACATGAAGCTATTTATTCTGCTGCATCAACAGGAAAGAAAGAAAGGCTCACGTGCTGGAGAGCAAGAGCTGTCAGAGCCACCAGGACATTTCAAACCTTGTTTTGAAAGGAGCTGCTGGCACAGTAATCGCCCACTTGGCTCTTCTTTTCCCTTCCCCTTCCCATGCTAGTGCATGCCATTTAAAATCAGACGCAGCAGTGACCCCAGACAGGATGCACCCCGCTGCCCGAGGCAGGAGGAGGCAATGGTACAGCACCGGGCATAGGAAAGGAGGGGCTGGAGCTCCTGCAGCTGGAGCTCGCCGAGGCAGGATGCAACCTAGAAAGGGCACAAAGATGGATGGCAAAGTGACCTGGGCTTTAACCCTTTCGTGCCTCTGCGTGCGTGTGAATATTACTTTGCAAAGCACAGGACCAAACACCACAGACAATGATATGACCAAGGAGAACCGTGCAGGCAGATCAGAGAATCTCAAGCAGAAAGAATCCTGCCGAACGCGGGTAAACGAACGCGTTAAATCCTAGCAGCACCCCTCCATTGCTTCCAATTACACTTGCCCACGTACGTTTGTGAACGCGGGGCAGGCTCCAAAACGCTACCACTCGATACTCCTCACACCCACTTCACACTTGGCGCATCCAGTCCGACTTTTATTTTTTGTGCCGCATGTGCAGCTGTCATTGTTCGTGTTGTACCTTCCAGAGAAGTGCCCACGGCACCGCTCTCCTCTCTGCTCTGCTGCCGGCGTGCGGAAGGTGGAGCCAGGCCACGCGCCGGCCGCGGCCCCGCTCTGCCTCGGCAGCAGCTGCCCAAGCTGCTCCCAGCGCAGCCAGCACTGCGCTGAGAAACGCAGGGAAAGGGCAAGAACAACTGAAAGAAAATAAAGATCATAGTTTTCAAAAGTCTTTCCATCTCTTTTCTGGTCGATACGTTAATATATTACCTTATATTTATGCAGCACCTGTTATCCCCCAAAAATCCTAACACAAAAATGTTACAATTATGGTTCTGATCTAAGAAGAAAACAAGTCTGCCCAGCATTAAATCAGAATAATTTAGGCTTGTTACACACACACGTATCTACTTGGTGAAACACAGAAGACCTTGCATTAAAAACAGCAGTTTAGCCCTCTGCTGAACAAGGTACATATATTTTTCCTTCATGGTCTTCTGACTAATGCTAGATTTATACAAGTGCACATGCATAATCAGGCCTGCAAGAGCAAATGAAAGATACTGGGTATATTTCTGGAAAACCAGAAGGGAGGGGTGGGGGTCTGGGAGACAGACCTCTGCGGGGAGGGTCCCCCTCGCACTCCGGGATCCCTTTCCTTCGGGTGTAAATATCCTTTTGCAGAGCTCAAGGCTGTGGCACTGAAAGCCTCCAAACCCCACTGAGTTATGCCAAAGTTGAGGATGCTCAGCACTTTACAGTGTTTTTGTTTGCCTTCATTTCTGTCTGTTTCTCTATTTTTGTGTTTTGTATAGAAACAATCTCCTGTCAAACCAACTCCCTGTTCCCTGTGTATTTCCTTTTCTCTATTGTGGCTATCCCTCCAGAGGAGAATAACTGCCAGTCTTGAAATTCACTTTATCTTTCATGGCTTTTTCTCCAATTTGGGTGTGGATTAATGTTGTCTCCTGAGTGTAATTTAGCTGATTTGTCCTGCTGGCTACTAACAGAAAAGACCAGTCTTTAAATTAATATATACAAAATAATGGTGAAAAATCACTTAATACCTGTCGTTAAGGGGGAAATGGCATTTTATACATCGATGCTTAAATCTGTTATCTTGCCTTCTGACCCCAATGTGAAAAGTCTTATACAACACACAGACACAAGCTTTTTAGAAGCTCTGTGGAATATTGACAATTGTTTAATCTTAAAAGATAATCCGATGACACATTTTAAAATAGATACTTTTACATTAGACTAGCCTGAATAATTAAATTATTTGAAAATAACTGCAATAAGGTACTATGGAAAAAAAAAACCCCTAAGATATATGCAAGTATATTAGAGTCAGTCTTATACCAAACTGGTATTTTTGCTTATCTGGAAAAGAAAGCTTAAGAAACATTTTTGTTTATATAAAAATATAAAATGCATTTTAAGTTCTGTTACAACCTCATAAGCGTTTATTTTAACTTGTTTTGATGTTTTGCCTTTTTAATTCTACACTTTCTAATTACATTTGTTTTGGAAAAAAGAGGTCATCTGCTCACGATCAGCGTCTCATGTACGGCTAGAAGATACACGTAGCTAAGAAACCAACATGTTCGCTTTCTCAGCTTCTTCTTAACCATTCATGCTGTCACTAGAACAATTTCCTTTTCTACCAAGAAAGTAGAGTAATTTCCAGTAACTCATAGCAACTGAAATATGTTTAAGTAATGAAAAAAAAGCCCCACCTTTTTCTGTCTGACTATTTCAGTTAGATGCTGAAGTTCAGGCTGCCCTTAAATAGAAGCACAGTTAGCGTTGTAAGCCAATTCACTCTCTTAACATTTGAGGCATTTCTTTAACTCTGCCTTATGGGGGTAATACTGTTATTTTTCCTGTAATAACAAGACACTTCTGGCAGACATAATCCCTAACAGCTTCTCAGATGTTCAGAGAACGTCACAGCTAGTCTGAGGTGCTGAGAAGGAGAAAGCTCTCACTCTGTGTTTTGCAACCTGTGGTCCCTGCACACATTTTATCATCTGTAATAATATTTGTCATCTGGTTTTCATTAACACCTAAACTGCGATTGTTTTTTCTACCAATTACTGGTATCAAGCTTCATGAAAAGAAATAAAGAAACCCTTTGGCAGAACTCTCCAGACCGCAAGAACAATGTTTTCAAGGTAGGGCTTCAGTGGGGCATCACAGCAAAGAAACGATGAGAAAGTCATTCCCATTCGATGCGGGTGTGTTAGCTAACTGCCCCAACGCACTTCCTTCCGATTTACCTGCCTCTCTCACGGCTGCCCCCAAATACAGCAGACTAAGCGCTGAGTCCACAAACTTCAGAGACCTGTTTTTCCCTCAGGATAAAGCTATGCAAGGACTGTGCATCAGGCAAGAGAAATACAGGTACGTAGTAGATGGGGTATATTCCAGCGCCAGCTAGAAAGCAGGATAATTCAGCAAATGGAGATTTTGCTGTGCCAGCATTCCCAGTAAAGGACTGGCCTTCCTAGCTGTCCTGCTGCAGCTGCCCCCTGAGCAAGCGAGCTCTGCAGCCGCACATCTACTGTCCTTCTCCAGCGTGCCCATGCTCCAGCTGCCCCGTGCCTCTTCTGACATGTCCCCTGGAAAGCAGGTAGCTATCGACACCGCCAGCCACCGCAGGGCTGCTGGGTATGAACGGGCAGCCCAGCCGGTGCCCGAGAGGAGACCCCACAGCGCACACAGCCATTTCCACTAAGCTTACAGAGACTTGGCTCACTCGAGACTTCTCTCATGTTCTCCATCAGACGTGACTGAAGTCAGCCAAAAGGTTCAGAAGTTACTAACAGGGAAGTGAGAGACAGAGCACCACCGTGTAAGCCACCATTTCCATAGGCACCAAGGTTTGTTTGTTTATATATATATAAAAATATATAATATGTATATGTATGTATATGTATAGCTAAAGAACTGCTTGAGGTGATGTTCCATCAGACAATGCACTTTCTCTCTTAAGCAGAAAACGACAGGAATTGGGGGGGGAAGATGTTGCTGTGGCTTAAGGAGGCACGACGCCAAGATCTTAAGTCAGGGCTGAACTGAGCTCAAAGTTTCTTCATTTATCAACTAAAACAGATGGCAGAAAACTGCAATTTGGCTTCCATTTCTTTCCAGTTATGTATCACACAAACTGAAAGGGCAGTGCATTTCTGATACTACTGGAGTTGTATGTTTTGTTGACACTTTGGCTGGGGCAGGGGAAAGACATCTGAAGACGCTGTTAACAAAGCACACACAGATCTGGAGGAGTCTCAAACACCGTAAAAGAGCAGGGCTTGAATGGGACCGGTATTAAAGGAAATGTGATTGTTTCTGTGACGCATTCTGCTCATTTCAGGGCAAAAGCACTGCTGAAGATGTTGTGGATGCACTGTGGAGGAACGGAGCAGGACCAGGGCTGTGTGATGGGTAGCTTCCATGCTCCAAGCCAGCTGCTCCCAGTGAAGCCACCACAACGCTACTGACCAGAGGGTACCGCTGGTTTATTCACCTGCTTCCGCTGAGGTGGACAGAGGGTGTCCACCGCAGCTCCTGCTGCTACTAGGTGACATCGGCATCACTATAAAGTCCTCTCACCCGTATAAAACGAGGGTTTCTTTCACAGCCGTAGGCTCAAAGATAGATAATGCGCAAAAGCTATGAATGAGGATAACTAGATTATAGCCCCAAAACCATCAGGCAAGACTGCTTAAAATAAAGAGCTTTTACGCATAGTCAAACTAATTAAGTCCAAAAGTTTATCACTTGACAAGGGCTACAAAATTACGTTTTCAGAAAAGAGAGAAATTTTGAATTAAAAAAAAGTACTTGTAGATGCATACTGTATGCATGCACTTTAAAAATTCTGTCTGCAGTCTGAGTATCATTTTGTGCTGCAATTCACATGTTTGAACAAGTTTCTCTGTAGTATATTGTACTCTGAATAATATCTACAGAAGCTATCAGTTTCAGGAAAGAAAAAGGTCGGATTTCTTACGCAAATGTGCAGAATTACCTCAACTAAAAGCCTCAGTTGAGCACCAAGCAACAGCACAATGCATTGTTGCAGAAATAAATAAATCCTCTTTGATACAAAGACTACATAATAACGGTTCACACTTCTATGGAACAGAACACATTTGGGCAAGTATTTTTAGAAATAAGTGATTAATCCTGCAGAAGGGACTGCCCCTTTTGAATGGAATCTTTACGGTTGAATCCCTTAAGCATAGCAAAATCTCAAATGTATTTTGTGCAAATGAGGTTTTTCAAAGGAATATTTCCCAATATGAATTCTGTTACTACTCTGTATAAGGTGGAGTAACTGATGCATTTGCAAGTCACTTATGAGTGACTAAAATTGCTTCCTGTTTTTAATGGACATAATTTTTTTTTCCTCCTCCAGCAGATACTCTACAGAACAATGTTCCCTATCTATACCACAAGCATTTTTTTAATATATATTTCCTGGGAGACAAATTCTGCCCTCAGCTGACTCTACTAGAAGTTCAGCACAACTACTTTGTGGCTTTGGTAGTGCAACTGAGCTCTGCATTTTTCCCAACCTTACTCACAAACATGTGATCTTGCAGACACTGCTCCAGATGTAGCAACAGGAGGGAACACAGCCTCTGCGCATGAAACCACCATGTGCGTTATTTTCCACTTGTAAAACACACTTCTAAAGTGGCCACCTCTAGAATTTAGCCAAAATTACAACAGAAGATTCAGGTTCCACGTCACATCGGACCAGTTTATTCCAGAACGGAAGCCTGAATTCACCCAATCTGTCCCTGTGAGCGCAGGCTAACTCAGAAGCATACACACAGCAAAAGGTAAATCCCTTTGAAAACTCATGAAGGACAATCCATGGGTCCACCAAAGGAGCTGACTGCTCCGAGAGAGTCGGCTTCATGACCTGCATCAAGTAAATACCCCTTCTGCCACCAACCAACAAATGATGGGATTGCTTCCAGAACGGCGGAGGAAGACCTCCCAGTGGACAAACGGGTACTCACACTCCAGCTCTTTTTCATGCCCCAAAGACCTCAGACAGAGGAGGAAGAGAAAAAGGAGCACCCCCAAGTTTGCAGAAATACCTTCTTAAAGTACTTGCCAAATCCACCCTAATGCAAAAGTAAAGAGGCATTTTTATTCTAGTATACCTATGCATACCTTTCAGACACACAGAAATAGTGACAAGAAGTCAACGTACCGTTTCTCCCACGGTGGAGATAATGTGCCAGCACAACTTATCTCCACAGAATGAGAACAGGGTCTACCTCACTCTCTTTAGGGTAAAACCAATGGGGAAGAGGATAGCAGACATCCATGCTTTCTACAGGGGAAAAAGGAGAAGGATCTCATCTGTCTAGCCAGTACAATCAGAAATCTAAAAAAACCCGACATCAAGTGATTCATCTAATCAGCTGGCAAGATCTTAACTAGTACTGAAGTGCTTCTTGAGCATGGCACTACCCCACCTTTTCAAACACGAGTTAACTGCGAGGAACTTTCTTCTTGCCCTGCTTTTGCAGTGGGGCCCCTTTCAGATCACACAGGCCGAAGGCCTAACAAGCGGAGATCCCAGTGGTAAAAAAGGAACCACGTGATTCACTCACTACAGCCTCTCTTCAAAAAGAATTTTAATTTAGAGGAAGGAGTTGAAATGCTGGAAGGGGAACAAAGAAAGTGACTGTTCCGAGGGCAGCTTAGTGAGGAACAGAGACCGCAGGCCATCCGCAGAAAACTCGTGCCATCCCTGGGCGAGGAAGTGACTTTGCAGAGCGGGAGGAAGCCGAGGAACAGACTGGCTGCAGTGGCCTCGTGAGCTCCGCCAAGGGCAACGCAACCTTGCCATGCCGAGTGTTCAGAGTCAGTGCAAGATCCCAGCCAAGAGGGGAGACACCAGTACAAAAGGCACTAAGGGTGACCCTCATCCTGCATACATAGCTCATTTCATACCTCTACCTCCTTCTGAAAAAATAAAGAGAAAACAAGTGAAGGGCTCTTCTGCTCCACTGTAGATGTTCCTCATTCCACATGTGAGGGGAAGAAGCCAAGGAGAAGCCCTAACCTGAAGGCTAGGCAGGTTGCATTCCTACGAGGGCAGAGGAACTTCCCAAGGCACAAGGTCAGGTAGGCACAAGCACCCCAACAACTGTCGAGTGAAGCGTTGGGTCACTGGTAGTTCTCTGTGTTTGCATGCCTGCATGCACTATAGCGGTACCGATCCAAATTAATTCTCTGGGATCACACGGTAATACAAGTAAATAACAATCACCAGCTGGACAACTGAAAACCTCCCGCTGATCTTCTGAGTTACACTCTGCTCTTCCAGGCAGTGTAATGTCGTCCTACAGATCCAGCTTGCAGCATTGCCTAAATTCAGACCCAACAAATTAAGCGAGGGACATACAAAACTGACTATACACAAACTGCCAGCAAGTGCTCATAACAAACTAGAGCTAAGGGAAATAAATTTCCCCCATCTCTCTCAGCTTTATTAACCGTAGCTCTCAATTTGTTATTTTATGGGGTTTTGTATTACAAGGTTTGGGGACTGACATACAATTTTCAATTATCACTTTTAGCAGCAACACTTACTCCTAGTTGGAGAAGCATTCAAACTCTTGGAGACCTACAGAGAGGTGTAAAGGAGGTCTTAGAGGAGGGCCCCTTTAGCAGAAAGCGCCAAGACTTTCCCCATGCTCCCGAGTTGCTTAGTGGAACCTATTAGACTATGTTTCTGCTTCCAAGATGAAACTTTACTTAAAGCATTGGAAGGTATGTAAAAGCTCAGATGACAGGAAATGCAAAATAGAATTTGGCAAAAAGAAGTGCGTTAGAAAAATAGCAATGTATTACAAAATACAGGCCAAAGTCATCGTAGCAAGAGAAAAAAAAATCTGAGCATAATTTGAAGGGAAACATCTATTAAAACTTGCTAACCTCAAGCTAATTAATAAAACCAAAAAGCTAAAAACTCTTCCAGTGATATTACAAGAAAGACAGATTTAAAAAAACTTAAGGAACATTAAAGGGGAGAAACAGGCTTAATAAAAAGGCAAGAACATTTCTGATGTTTAAGAATTTGCATACGGAGTCTTAAAATAATTATGTGACAAAGAATTTTTAAATTCAGTAGTTAACTGGAACTGATGAAAACCTGGAGCTGTTATAAAATTAAGTCTAGCTAAAGTTCTTCTTGAAGATAGATTTTGAGGTTGTATTCTAAAAATTTTACAACCATTGGTGAAAGACTTGCACAATATCAAAACACAGTATTTCATTAATACTAGTTTTTGGTCAGACTGGCTTGACTCATTAACAGCTCTGCTGAGGAATAGCTTTGAAAAGCTTTGTGAGGTGCTGCCAGGCTAATAAATTTGCTAGCTATATTGTTCAAAGACTAACATGGCTTGATAGGAGATTTGATTCTCTCTGGCTCAGGCAGGCTGTGCACAAAGTTACCTTCTGTTGATACAGGCAGAAAAGCCTTTGACTGGGTGGAGTGGGATATTTTTGTTTGCTGTAAAAGGTAAATTCAGTAAGAATTTGGCAATAGTTTTTTGTTTGTTTGTTTTTTGTTGTGGGGTGTTTTTTTTAGCTCTCTCTCAAACTTCAGGGCTAATGATACTACAATGTCCAGACACCACTAGCTCTAAACGCCTTAAACATCTAATAAAGCCATACTGTAAAAAACGGACAGCAACATGGCATTCATTGCTGATCACCCTGCTCCAAGCCCAGGAGGAACCACCACAGAATAGTCCCTTTAATAATACCATGTCATTTTCGTCATCCACGCCAGCACCTTTACAAATACTGTGAAAACTTATCAAGAAGTTTGTGGGTAAAACTGACTGGAGAATGAATGTAAAGACGACTTTCGTGTTCCTCCTTTACCTTACTTGAACCTCCTCCTTAAAAAGTACCCAGCAACATCTCGTTAGATGTCCCCACGTCTCTCTGCAGCTAATTTCAAACTAAAATAAATTAGCTCCTGATTCAAGAAACAATTATGCCTTTGTAAGAAAGCATATAGCAGTTTCACTGTGCAAGAATAACAGGTCTGCAGATGAACTGGGCTTGTAAAGCATCTTTGTATCATGCTACCATTTCCAAATCTAGTTTTATCCCAATTCCCTTGCTGAATCTAGCTGACAAAATTTATGCGAAAGGAAACAACTCTCAGGATGCTGTTTAAAGTCATTGCCACAGAGAAGAGAATGAGTCTGGGTTGATGGGGGATACTTGCCTAGACAGATTTCAGGAAATACTACTTTGCAGCCACCCTTAGGCCCTTCATACCTTGGGAACCTGGCAAACTGTTCTCAGTAAAGGGGCAGCACGTATTACAGAGACTCCAAGAAAACATGTTTCCAGAATAACTGAAAATGACCGTCTCCATGTACAAAGAAAACAACATTTAAAGTTACTTAGTCCTGTATCTTCCCATTTGGAAAACTGCATTCTCCCTCAGAAATACTTAGATAATGAAAGCAAACCCCTAAAGGAAGAAGGTGCACAGAAATACTCCATGCTGCTGGTAAGACCAGAAACTGGAAGGGGTTCTTTCAAGCTTGAACAACTACCACGCAGCTGTACCTCTACAACAGGTGCTTTAACTAGAGCAAAACACAGTTTGCAAACATATGTGGAATGCCCCTCAGGCTGAGATGATTCTGTAGAGCTCCCTCCATAAAACAAGACACCGAAACTTTTATAGAGCTTTAGTGTAACAAGAACTCCTGATTAACGTTCCATCTGTCCCCCAGCTAGCTGGTAAGGATGTCTAGATATATAAGAAAAACAGTATTCAAAACTTATGTACAGGGTGGAAAGGAACAGTGCTTCTCCCTCCTACACAAGACCCCAGAACGTATCAGTCCCATCACTCAGTATTACAGGGCAATTTCTCTCTCTCCCTCTCCAACACACACACTCACACTCCACAGGTTAACAGTGCTGCCACCCTAATTAGGATCTCAACGAACTCATTCTCAGGCAAACACTCTGCTGCAGCTCCTTACAGTTCAGTTTGCCACTGAAAATACTGTCCATATATTTAATAATTTAAGGAGCAACATATCTTAACAACAACAACCCGAACAAAAGATATAAAACCAGAGGCCTCTCAGTAATCAGTTTAATTTATGGAGCTTTGGGCTCATTCTGTTGAGCGCATTTTGAAGACAGAAAAGCTAACCGAGTTATCTGTGTTTTATCAGCTCCCTCTTCTCCAAAGCACTGTAGTGTACCACTAGAAATCCACAAAAGAAATACCTAGTCTGTAATTGGTATTTTTGGCAGCCAATAATATAAACACACAGGGGAACATGTCATGTGTACATGATATTCAGCAGAAATGTGCAGCTTATTCTGCCTAGTTAAAGGAAGTTTTTCTAAGATTGCTTCCATTTTGCTGGGGAAATCGATTAGAAAATTCTGTAACAGGGTTCATCTGATGGCTATTTAAAAATTTATATACGTTTTAGACACACGTACAACACAATTCATATGAACAGCTGTAATTGCATCTTTACTACATGAATACTTTGATTCTAAAATTCTAGAAAGCAAAACAACAGAATGTTTATAATTCTAATAACAACAACAGCCCAGGCTTGAGTTCAGCTAGTCCTACACCCTGCCACCAACAGCGCCTAATGCCAAATGTTTCAATATGGCCAAGAGATCCTATTTATAGAAGAAGTTACCCTCAGGGAAAATGCACTCACGTGGGTATGATTTGCAGTAGCCAGAGGTTATTCTATACCTTAGAACACAAGGATTTGTTTGCTTCTTCTCTAGAATTTTTGCAGGTGTTTCTTTTAAACACATTTTTACTATTAAAACTGTGGATGTCCTTGCTAGCCACACCAGTACCTATTCCTTCTCGGAATACTGCTATCTTTTTTGACCTAGGTGGCCTCCCAGTAAGCTCTCAAAACTAGTTGTGCATTGTGTTAAAATAAATTTCTGTTTTCTTCCAGGACCTTTCAAATTTCCAACCCCTGAGCTCCTACAGTAGGAAAAGGAGTAAATGGAAGCTCCTGGTTCAAGGATTCTTCATGCCACTCCCCGTTCTCTCTGTCCTCTCATCATGTTGGCTACAATCTCAAAGAAGTCTAAGGGAACTGGGTGTCAAAATTTCACTGCAGGCCAGTGTTCATTGGCTACACAAATCCTAGTGCTCTTCTGAAAACCCTCGCTCACCTCTCAAAGATAAAAAGAATACAGCTCAGAACTGAAGCAGCTTACATTGCTGCATGAAGTTTGAAATGAACAACATTTTTATATGAAATTTTGTATTATTTTTGTTTTATGCAAAGTATAATAACAAATTTGAATTTGATACAATAACTTAATTCCTCTATACAATTTAACTTATTTTAATGACACTTAAATATACTGCATTCTTTTATATCTTTCTGTACTGAAGATAATGAACTTATTAGGGTCTCCATAATTTCTGCAAAAAAATTTTACTCCTTTTTTAAGATGTACAGAGTGATTTCATTCTAAAGGCCATGTCTGCCAATTGTCCTCAGTTAAGTAAAAGAGCTAGAATATTAACATGCAGTGCAGCTACTGTGATTTCCCAAGACTGCTTTGGAAAAATAAACTGCTCGTATATAGAAAAATTTGACAAACTAGGACATTACCGAATACTTTGCAGGCTAACTTATCGGTCACATCACTGGAACTCTTAACCTTGCTAGCACCCAGTTCTGAAAGATTTTCCATCGTTTGGCTTGACTAACCCTCACAAAATTTCACACCCCCACAACATGGAAAAGATTCTGGGAGGGAAAAAAGGGAAAAGTAATGTTTTATTGAAACAGTGCGAGTGCAGATAAGTAAAATTTACACCCTGGTAAATTTTCACAGTAAGCCTGACTGAAATGCAAAATATATTCACAGTCAAAAAAAAGGAACAAACAACAAAATCATCCTTAAATGTTCTGCTGTACTGATATAATTTCCAGAGTAGTTGAGCTTTTGTCTCTAAATACTTTAATCCTCTAACATATTAAGTGAATTCATGTATTTTTAATGGTTGTTCCACCTAGTCTCTTCAGTAAGAGTACCAGTTTTTCAAAGTGAAGATAATCAGAAATACCAGTGCTCAGAAAAGTTGGAAAATGTTCTGCTTTTTAGAATATAAATAACAATTGCCCTCAGTTAAGAGCTACAATATAACATGCAGTATATCTTGTACGATTTCCTAAGACTGCTTCTGTAAACTGCTTATATATAGAAAAGCTTGACAAACTGGGACATTACCAAATACTGCACAAGCAATTGGCAGATAATAACAATAACACAAAAATAGCCTTGTATCACTGAAACTGATGAGACTGTTGCCCTCAGTTTTACCTAAAACACAAGAAACTAAAAATCCAGAATGCTTGTTTCCCGTTTCTAAAAATCCAGAATGCTTGTTTCCCGTTTCTAAAAATCCAGCTGTAATAAATAAGGGTCTTTATTTTGCGTATTACCCAGAAGTTTCACCAGTAACTGATAAGACCATACATAGTGAGATTAACTAAAGACCTATCCCCATTTGGAAAACGAAATAAGTTAAGCAACATGCCTAAAGGGCGTCTGTAATGGCCTTAAAAATAATACTTGAGTCTTGCAAATAAGAACTGCCAGCATCCTCTTTGGATTTTATACAAGTGAAACAGGACGACGCTGTAGAGGAAGGTAAGAGCAGACAGAGTGTCATATCATTTGGAAAGATCACTTCCAGTCTGGCACAGAGCGATCTACGTTAAGAGGAAGAAAAGACATTGGAGAGTACTCACTTTCACTTCTTTCAACGCAGGTGTGATCCCCACATTTCTGCCCCAGGGTCTGCATTGCAGCTGTTTAATTAACCACCGGTCTCCACACAAGCTCATCATTAAGAAGTGTCTTGGCAGAGTGGGAAACGCACAGCAATTACACACGACAGCCCTGGTGCCCTCTCCCAGGCAAGAGGTCAGATCCCAGTGGGAAGCTAATTTAGAAAATAAGACAACCTAGCCACGATTTAAGAAGTTTTGCCTCTTGAAACATATCATCCAAAAACAGAAGCAAGCCCCTTCCTGGTAAATGACAGAGAGGTGTGAGCAGCTATGATCAGCTTCTTGCCCAGTGAAGTCCAGTTACAGCACTGGACTTCGTGTTGCGTCCAACAGCGTTTTCTGAGCGCATAAGGACACAAAGGATCCATCAGTATTCTGTGAAATAGCGGCGTTGAAGTTACCGTCCTATTTATCGCCTAAAATGTTTCCTGAAATTGTATCGCTGCAGTCAAAGAAATACGCAATCATACAAAATTAAGTCCATCAGTCAGATATCCCCCTCTTCACAGAGCAACCCAAAGGCCGATCGTTTGGCAACAAGTTTCAAGACACTGGTGAGGGAGGGGGAGATCGAGGCGTTATGTTAGAAGTGTTTCAAGAAGCGTGTATTTCTTACTAAAGCAGCATAGGGGGTTTTTTGCGTTCAAGGCGCAGCCTCTGCGTGATTTTTCAGGTTGCCTTTTCACCGCTCCCGCCAAGACTGGGACGACAGAGGCGCTGCTCGGTACTGTTTCAGAGCCGCAAAAAGCTACCTGTTTCCGAGCCGACGCTCAAGCGCAGCCCTCACACCGCGCCCGGGCCCTGACAGAGCGGGGGGGGGGGCTAAGGGCGAGGCAGCGCGGACCCCCGCGGCTCCCCGGCCCCCCCCCTCAGGCCCCCCCCCCCGGAGCAGAGAGCTCCCCCTTTTCGGCCGGACCGCGGCCGGTCTCACCGCTGACCCTGCGCCCCTCTTGGCCAGCGGCGAAAATTCCGCGTTTTTCCCCCCCCCCACACACACATTTTCACGGCTGTTCCCGCCTCTCCCCCCCCCGCCGAGCGGAATGGCGTCTCCCCCCCGGGCCGCAGCCCTGGGGGCCGCTCGGTACCGGCCAGAACCGGCAGGGGGGCGGCCACGCCGTGAGGAGGAGGAGGAGGAGGCCGCGGGAGGGGGGGCGTGAGGAGGCGGCGCGCGCGGGGGGAGGCAGCACGCGCGGGGGGGGGGGGGAGAAGCGCCGTGAGGCGGCGGCGGCGGCGCGCGGGAAGGGGGGGGGGAGAAGCGCCGTGAGGCGGCGGCGCGCGGGAAGGGGGGCAGCGCCGTGAGGGCGCAGCGCGGCGCCCCCGGGGCCGGGGGGCGGAGGGGGGGGGCTCCCGGCCGCTTCCCCCCCCGCTCCCCTTCGCGGAGCGCGGCGCCTGCGGAGGGGCAGCGGGGGCCGCCGGCCTCCCCCCCCTCCTCCCTCTCTTCCCCCCTCCGCGGGCGGGGAAGTCGTCGGCAGAAGTTGGGGGGCCGCGGAAGGGGGCGGCGGCGGCCGCTCACCTGAAGACGCAGTCGTCGCGGGAGTCCCTGGCGGGGGAGATGAGCCCGTGCTTCTTGTTGAAGAGCTTCTGGAAGAGGGTGGGCGGCATGGTGGGGCGCCGCGCTGCCGCCGCTGCCGGCCCCTGCCGCCGCCGAGGCGCTGGGCTCCGCGCAGCGCCGTCCCCTCGCAGCGGCTAGTTCCGCCAGCCCGACTCCATTCGGTGTCACAGTCATATGACAGAAATTAGTCACTCGGCGCTGCCAGGAGGGGAGGGCCGGCGGCGCGGCGCGGGGCGGGGCGGCGCGGGCCCAGCCCGGCCCGGCGGGACGCTGCGCTGCGCTGCGCGGGGGGACGCGGAGCCCGCGGCGGCGGGCGCTGAGCTGAGCGGAACGGAGCGCGCGGCATCGCCGCCGCGGGCGCAGGCCGCGCTTTGCCTCGGCGCCTCCCGGCCCCGGCTCGGCGGCGGCGGCGGCAGCCCCCGCGGGCGGGAGGCGCGGGCAGGGCGGCGGTAGCGCGCTCGCCTGCCTCGTTGCCCCCGGGCGCAGGGGGGGCGAGGGGAAGACAAGGCAGGCCGCCGGCTCGCCCCTCGCCGCTGCAGCGAGCGCCCCGGGCGCTGCCACCTGCTTCCCGCTGCAGCCTGGCGCCGAACTTTTTCTACCCCCGACCGAGGGAACCCAGCCCGTCCCCTTCCCTCCGCCCCGGCGGCTCTAAGCGGGTCTCCCGCGGCGCGGCCGGCGGGGAGGGGGGGGGAGGCGGCCGCCCGCACCGGTGCGCATGAACCATGGGGCTGCCGAGCGCCGGCCGGGACGTGGCACCCACCGGGGGAACCCGCGAGAAACACAAGCAGGACATCCCCCCCTCAAAAGCACCCGAAGACAAAACAAAACACAAAAAACTCCGCTAGCTTTTATAAAAAAAAAAGAAAAAGAAAAGGATCTACGGGTTTTGCAAAGCTGCTTATTAGCAAACGCTTAAATGAGACACAAGTTACAGTTAACGTTCTCCTTCAGCATCTGAGACAAGGCACTATGCAGATACAACACTGCTAGAAAGTTAAATGAGTTTAAAACTGACTAAAGAAGAGTGAAGGCACTCATCTGCTTTCCCTAGAAAATGGGATTAAACTAAAACAGCATGTGATATAAGATTAGTTTAAGCAGACTTTTTAAAGGGATAATTTAGCAAGTGTAACGTACATGCTATTTATTTTATATATTTTTATATTATATATTTTTATATATGTATATATGTGTGTGTATGTGTATATATAAATATATAATGACACCTCACAATCAGCCAGCTGTAAGAACTCTTTTTTTTTCAACCACTAGAAGTTGAGCATAATTATAATAGAAAATAGGAATGAAAAGTGTAGATGCATCTTTTTCCCTGGTTCTGTTTGGGGGATAGGCCTAGCCTGCTATGGATAGATCTTTATGGATGAATCCTTTCACCATGTAAAAGCCAGCTAGCTTCAAGCTGGGCATAAAAGTACACTTTCAAATTTAAAAAATCCTCATAAATAGGGAATCCTACCAAACAGCAGAATTTGGGCCAGAAAATACAAATGAGTTTAATAGTTGCACAATTTATAGTACTGAAGAGAATTTAACCGTCTTAAGTGTATTAAAATTCAAGCTGATAGAGTCCATTTAAAACTGAATATTAATCTGTTCCAAAGCTCCTAAATTAACAGCAAGTGTTTCTTATAGGCTTGATTAAGATAACTTAATCAGGGAATGGAAGGGAGGATAGACAGAGAAACAGGGATAAATACAAGTTTAATAGTCCATTCTCCTGTAAAAATTTCCCTGTAGGCAAATCCTCATACTTAGGCAAAGAACATTAATTTCAACTTATCTGTCTATTCACTATGCATTGCCTTGGGCCCCAAACCTGTACTTGCAACCTTTACAACAGATAGAGCCATTTGCATGTAAGGTCTTTACACTCCGACAGCTGGTACACATACCCCTGGAGTACTCCAGGGCATGAAGCAAACATCTCTCAGTCCCTCCAAGCACTTTAAGTTAAGATCTCCTAAAAGTACAGATAACAAAAATATCTGAAAATGTTAATTAAAAAACTCTTTAATAGGTTTATGTACAATACATACTCTAAATATGCAACAACAACACACATTTCCTAGTGATAAAGTATTAACACAGTTCTTGCATAGACTGGTTCATTTTAAGTGATTCCATTTAAACCATTAAGACCATCATGTCTAGATCTGTGACACAGCAGCCCCATTGGCACTGACCGGACTCGTCTCCTGAATCACTGCACAAATAGGCTCTTCTGTGCTACCCGTCAAATGGCTGTGACCCATAACCTTTATCCACTAATATGGAAAAGCCAGTTTCCACTTCGAGTGAAATTTTATATGCAGTCATTCTTCAGTTTAAAACCAAAACATGGGAAAATGCCTACCCTTTGAAAAAAGCAGAACAAGAGTAGATATTGTTGTGGCCTCAAAACGAATAAAATTTCCTTCCCTGGGGCAGAGAGCTAGCCTAGTAATTAATTATACTTTCTCTAAGAGTCAGACAAAAGCTGAAAATAAGCAGCGCTTTCATAACTAAAGGGAAGGACAAGAGAGATCATGGTTCATGATATTTCTGTCCTCCTATATATTCCCATCACACTGAGAAAACAAAAGCAAAACTTGGCAGTTTTCAGGCTGCTACACCCAAGGCCACATTTACAGACCATGTCGCTTGTCTTGTACTCCCCAGTCAGTTTGTCAGTATCAGTCTGTTTCTTATAGAGAGACTATAAAATGCTTTGGGGCTAAATAAGTGGTTTTTTTCTAGGACTCCTAGAATACCCTTAGAGTAGATACCTCTTTTATTCTGGATCATCCTTTAAGTGTGAAATGTTACTTGAATAGGCATTGTAATCACAACTTATTAGATACACAGCTTTAAGCAAAATAAAAAGTTAAGTCAAGGTGCTAACCTCTATCACCTAGGGGCTCTAGATTCTTGCATACTTAATTACTAGCGGCTTAGCATTTGCAGGAACAAGGATATTGGTAATTAGAAGCATTCCCAAGAGGACTCCAACGAGTTACTGGCAGAACTCACTCTGCTAATGCTTAAAGGAAAAATAATTTAATGGCATCATTTTTAACCTTGAGCCATATAATATGTTTATACAATACCTGTTTATAGACTGAAACTAACAGAATATATTTGCATCTGCTTCTACCCCAGAGCAATGGGAAAGGTTCAGGGTCTGAACTTTCACAGGTACTTCCAAATGTAGTCAAACTAATTAAAGTTTTGGATTTTATGTCTTCTTGACATGCTCATTTTGGAATACTTTCCAGGGCATGAGAATTCTGGCTTATAATATTGAGAAACAAATTCAGACTTTAAGAGGTCTGGAAAGCAACACTATCATTTTAAAACATGGAGAAACTTCCTTTATTTCTACAAAAGAGTCTGAGTAAGGATTGTTGTTAGCGAGAACATTCTAGGGATCCAAACTCCTTTGGTCTGCAATAAATGCAAGTGGAGAAGACTATACTCTTGTCCGTGCTTTTTGTTGAGGCATTCAGCACTCTTTTGAAGAATGACATTTATAGATTAACAATCCACAAACTGAACTCAGAGCATTGGAAATCTAACCTATATACCAAGTAACATGAACAGTAACTTGAAAATCCAGAATGCCAATATCCAGCTCTCGAGATAGTTCAGGTATGTCAGCTTTTTTCTTCCCCTTGTATTCAGGTAAGGCACCTACTTGCTCTGCACAAGTCTTGAAGACACAATGACAGCTCATCTTTCATTACCACCTAGGCCTTCTGAGCCCTCCTCTCTCCTTATCCACGGGGCATCAAGCCAGCCTCTCTACCAAGAAGTTAATTGTGCTACAACACAATATAAGTGACAAAAGGAGCACTTCGCCTGCAACACAAATAAGGCTCAAGAGACTCTGTGGAGGTCCATTGGTATGTAAGCCTCAAGTCTGCACTAGAAAATAAAGAGTTTATTAGGACCATTGATATGTGACATACAAAGTGCAGTGGCAGGTTGTAAACTTAATAGAAACTTAAGCCAAAAGCATGAAGAGCTATATCATATTACTGTAGTGAGACATGCATTCTACTTGATGGGTTTTTTTGTTTTGTTTTTTTTTTAAGAAAAAGTTAAAGGTAGCAGGAGGCAAGAAATGACAAGAAGTTACAGATAACCAAAACAAATACCCCAATACCAGGGATTCTGGGGGTGACTGAACGCACTTGGGCTGAAGGTGAGCTGGGTGGAGATAGGTGGGATTACAGAATAACCGAGATGAAATGGGAAGACAGTGACTGGGCACTGTATATGATGCTAGTGCTGATCATAAGTAGACAGCTGTACTGGGATGATGGTAGGGCAAAGACCACCTATCTTCAAGATTATCAATCAATTTACATTAGAATACACAAAGTCTTGTATCCCCAAGTTCTGCAGACTTAAGCATGCAAGTAGTTTAATGGTAGCTTAATATCCTGTACTGACTTCTGAGTCACTGAGAGCACATAAATGCTTTACATTTACATTTTCAGGACATATAGTCCTGAAACTTTATGCCTTTATGAACAATGTTAACACTTAACTCAAGTAGAGGTCACATCTTTAAATGCCTATACTACTAAAGAAATCTAGAAGTCTTGGCATAGCAAGTGCCAAAAGTAATTCCATCAACACAATCTGTTCTGCTGCCCTTGAGTCACAATTTAAAAAAAAAATTAACTAACTAAAGAATCATCTTTATGGAGTACTTATAGAACAATGCCCAAAAAGAGATCTAGTTGCTTGTACAAAAATTTTAATATTAAAGTGCTCAAGAAAAGCATTTACAGGCTTACTACACAGCATTATACTAAGTTTCAGACAGTGTATAAGCCAAAAAAATTCAGCCAGTAATTCTTCTTATTGTTCCCATTTCACCTCCCTGCCACAGAAGCAAGACCCTTTTTCTTCTGTTGACTCTTGCTGAAAACCAAAAATCTCATATATGTTTATTGTAGACCCAATTTTTGGTACTTGTAATAGTATCTGTGGAAAAAAAGTGATAAATTAAGTATTACCAATAAAATTGCACATTCTCAAGTGTGAGAGAAAGCTCATTAATCTGACAAGCTGTTTAGATCCTTAGGAGAAATCCATGTTATCATTTGTTTGGAAGAATCTGGATCTTGTAAGGTCAGTTGCTAGTAAGACAAAAAAAAAACAGAAAAAAAACAGTAGTTTTGAGTGTGTTTACATTCCTACTGAAAAAGGATATCATCTGTAAGATTCCTTGAACAGAGATAGACACATCCAGCATACAAAGAACCTCCCCTTTGGGGAGTCTTAGTTAATTCCAGATTCCCAGGCTCCTCCAGAGACATAGTAATAAAAATACAAACTTCTGTTCTGACAATACTTGCTGATTTCTGAACTTCACTTGCCTATCAAATATGACCTATGTTCTGTATTATCCCAATTCTCTTGGGCACAAGACTTAACATCCTTGTCAAACTGAGTTCTTCTGTACAAAAACATCAAATGTGTGTCACGAGTTAACACATACACACACTTAAGAGCACTTCCCTGCACTCTAGATACTGTGTGTATTCAATCTGTGAAAATATATGAGAATATCTGGACCTAGGAGCCTGCAGTTCCATTGAAAATTTTTTGTATATTCAGTATTTTTGAAACCTATTATGTTTATATATTATCTCTGTATAAAATAGCATTAATAATTAAAATAGCATAAGTGACCAATAAATATAACTTGCAGAGTATTTGCACACATTGTCTGCAAAAAACTAATTTAGGAAGAGATACGCCATCCAGTGGCCCACTAAGAAACTTCAGGAGAGCTTCAAAGGAAGGGGATTTCACTGCCTCTCTTTATGGCAGTGATCAGACAGTTTTGTACATAGTCTCATTTTTTGTACATTGTCTCATTTTTATGTTTAACAAAGATCTAGGAAGTGAAGACGGGAGCTCCCCCTATGTTACTTAGGAGTCTCAGAAGGAGAAAAGAACAGAAATCTTTAGACAGATGCTGACAACCTTTAAAGAAAAAGATAACCTATCACATGAACTACTTTCAGAGAAACAAATCCGGATAATACAGAGTTCACAGTTTAACTGAGAAAGATGTAAGAACCACCAGCGGCTGAAAGCTGAAGTCTGACATGTTCACCCTAGAAATAAGGCGCAGAATAATAATTTGCTAAACAAGCTGATCTCTTTTCTAGGAAGTCTTCATACCAGCACTAAGCCTCGAAGTTGTATTAAGGAGTAACTTGAAGAGGTGTAGCTATTCCCAGAAAAAAAATTAAAAAAAAAATCCCTGTACAGGATTCAGCAAGTGGCATCTGTTACAAGGAAACACTCCACAGAGGTTTTTCAGTATCCTGTGTAACAACATGGAGACTGAAGCTAACATTAGGGGCAGGAAAGAGTGTTGTTTGAATAGAAATAATTCAGCAGACAACTAAATGCATCAACCAGCTGTTACCTTAACAGTGCCAACCGAAAGTGACTTCTGTGATAGTGAAACAGAAACATAAAGGCTTTATAAAGAAGTTCAGGTGTCAGCTAAGTATTTAGCAAAACAGGTTATGTTCTTATTGACTGGGTAGCAGGAGATGAAGCTTCAGGTACTTAAAGACAAGATAAACAGATAACCAAGATGGGTAGGAACTTATTGGCTTGCAAAGGCAAAAAGGTCTTATTTTAATATAATCTTCCTGTCCATACTGGGACACTTACAGGCCAGTCAGGGAAACAAAGATTCGTTTAACTACAGTCAGATCCAGGCATATGGACAGTTTGGTGAATTCCTCCTCTACTATTTCACTGACACACACATAGCCTTTACACTCCTAGGACTGTATGATTTCATATGTTAAAGATCCTTAGAAGAAAAAATGTTAGTGTAGTTTATGAGTGAAGTACTGTTGCTCAGTAGCAGGAGAATATTAAGTCAGAAATTAAAAGTTTTCAGGGTGTTTTACTCTTTCACCCAGTGATTTTTGCAGATATTCAGACTTAAAAAAAAAAAAAAAAAATCCTTACACACTCAAATAGCCAGTTACCATCTGCACAGTGGACCGGTTCTATATTCCATTACCTTCGGGCACTCGTTTGGGAAGGCAGAACGCACTTCTGTTAACCGGAATTTGGTGAAGCCTGGAAGACCTGTGAACTGGTGAAGTTCTAACAATGGAGCAGATTTCTTCTCTGTTATGTGGAGGCTGAAAAGATTAATGACATTTAATTCACACAACTATTCACACTGAAGAAACAGTCTTCTAGCTTTTTTCTACGGAAATTCAAAAAAAATGTGGAAAAAAGATGACATACAGATTTCAAGGGGTATCATTAGAAAATATTTAAGACTACTCATGTACACTTAATATGCTATAAGAAAGGGTGATTGAAAGCTTCAAAGCTTAAATGTTCTCTTCAGCTGTGTGTAATACTGTAAGGCTTGAATACATTGTACTCTGCAAACTAGCATGCCAAAATTGGATTTAAAGAGTGCAATAAAATTAGAACCTGAAAAATATTCTTTTCTTCTGGTCTTTGAGGAATAATTTCTGAGCTCAGAGACGCAGGAACAATTTCTTCTGAATTTACATATGGACCTGTTGTATTCAGGAATAAGTCTTCCCCAGATGAGGCTTTCCACACTGGTGACAAGCTAAGCTACAGTTCCGTCAAAATATAAAACACACAGCAATAACTGCCCAATTAAATAACAGGCAATAATTCAAACTGGCTAATATTTGTTGGCTCATGCAACAGATGTTCTATTGCTTCAAAAACACGATTTAGGACTTGAGTCTCCTAATCCTAAGTGATTATTATCTTTGGCCTATAGCAAGACACTGATGTTTTTCATTTGTTAATCTAGTATTCATAAATTAAATTTTGTTTGCAGTAATATATTGAGTTTTACAACACTTGGAAAGCCCATATGTTTTCCCTCCAGATAGATTGCTTAATCTAGCACCAGTTTATGTATTGAAGCAGTTTCCCTTTCCTCCAAAACTACACAGTTTGTTAAGAACCATGGCATAAAAGTGACAGAGATGTCTCTTCTATCCCAGCATGGAGAGAAGTGGTAGTACTGATAAATAAATGCCAGTTTGGATTCTTTATCAAGTTTATCTGGGATGACGACACAATGGAAGTAAGGCTAGTAGGTGATTTTTTTTTCTTGATCACAAGTAGTTTTAAAAACACAGAATAGATACTCCCCCCTTTTTGTTTTAAACTGTCCAGCTGATTGAATTTAACACATGGTTTGCTTGGCAATTGTATTATAACATAGGTATAGCCAGAACTGAGGTGTACCATGATGACTAGTTTGTTTGGTTTTAATCATTAAAAAAGGATCAAGATTGACACTCACATCTAGCTCTACAGGCTGAGCATAACCAGGGTTTTTTAGCAGGGCTTTGTTATTCTCCACGATCAGCATGGTGGAACTCATTTGCTAAACAGAAACAGAATTTAACATCAGTTTCAAACTCTGTGCTGTTTATTACTAACTCCTACAGTATTCCCATGGTAGGGAATATTGCTTATAAGAGCTCCATTACAAATTATTATCAGTTCTTAGAGTTTAAGTACTGAATTCCAGTATGTTTACTTTGTCTCATGCTCTTCAGAATTAAGACAAAGAATCAATATTTTATAGCACAGAAAAGACCTATTTCAGGTCACCATTATATCTAGGAGATAAAACACTTTCTAATATTTCTCATATTTAATTGCAGCTTCTGTTATCAGTCAAAATTCTCACCTCAATTCTATGCCTTTGTTCATCAGTGGAGCACAGGGGAAATTCTTACCAGAGCATCTGGCTGTTTGGATGGCAGTACTTGTGCTGTCAACTCCACTGATTTGGCTGAAGTGTTTTCTGGGGCAGATTCAAGCTGGCTGAATGACGATACATCTTCTTCTAAAGCACTAGAGAATTCAGCTTTTTTCTTGCACTTCAGCTTTTTGGGTTTAGTGGTTTGATTGTCAGGCTAAAGTGCGAAACAATTACACTTCTTGTTATAAAGCGAGCCTTTGCAGTCTGCTAAGTACTAACAAAGAGACACTGTCAGACTAAGATCTACGCGATCGGTTTGGTACCACTAAAACAACTGGTCTGAAAAACATTGAGCTTATGGGGTACCCATGACTCTTACTGCTATCCAGAGGCATGGGCAAGCTATGTCTTCACGCTCTTTACCACTGTCTGCAGCCACCTCTTTCACGCAAAAGAACCAGCACCTACACTCCCAGGTGCAGTCTTTCACCCGCGTGAGGATGCAGCAAGTCATTTCTGTTTCAACCTAGCTGTTATATTATTTATTAAAAATCTTTCACCTTTCTTTCTGGTCCTATCGGTGAAGAACAGCGCATACCAGCTTTTAGGTCTGGAGTTCTCTCTCTTGCAGTTGTAATTTTACAGACTTGTTTCCCTGTGATAAATTTCCAATAAATTAATTAACTTTAATACAAAGACCACAGCTATTCTCCAATCCATATCTTACAGGATTGTACATATAAACACTTACTCCCTTCAACACATGTAGCATTCCTCATCTCCCTCCTTCCCAACAGGGCAGCTTTATTCCTCTCCCTTTCCTTGAGGAAACATGGTTGTTTATTAATCTTATGCTCACCTGGTTATTTACTACTAGACACACATACTTTGGGAGCAGAGAAATTACATAATCACAGCAGTCTTTGCCAGTGGCAACTTCTGCTGCTATTACAGTCCAAATTAAGCAGGGGAAAATTATGTGGTACCTGGGCCACAGCCAGAACTGCATCAGGCACAGTTCAGAACTGCAGTTGCATGAGGGACTTCTGATAGTACTTGTGAGGGCTGATAGGAACTACGCAAAAGTAAGCGGCATGACTCAAACAGTTCCATTCCTGGATAAGTTAAACAAGAAAAGCTAATTGTGTTTTCATTGAGCATTACGTGTGATTACATGGAATAATACAGTTTGTGGTTTGTGTCTTCTCCTAACAAGTTAGTGGCTGTTACAGCTAAACCAGGTCTTATTTAGAGGACAGATCTTAGATTCACGCTTCCCTTCTAGCCACTGTTGAGCTTAACCTATGCCAGGGGGACAAATGGCCAAGTGGAAGGCTGGTTCTGTTATTTTTCCATCATTTAAATTTGGTTAGAAAATTCTGTTATCTTAAAGCTAATACAACTGTTTTAGGTCATATTTTACCTGCTAGAGTAGTTGAAACATTTAATGCTGAAGAACTGTAATTGCATTTTGATGGTTTATTTCTAGAAAAGGAGGGGGGAAAAAAAAACTACTTTCAATGAAGATTGTTAAAATTCATAAAAACAACATAAAACAAAATCATATAAGAATTATAGACTGAATGAAAAGGGATAAAGCTTATCCTTAAAAAAAGTGTTATTTAGCTTAGTCAATCATACTTCACAGTTTTCTGACAGTTTATCATCAAGTCACATCGCTTATTCTGAAGATACTTGGAACTTAAAAGCTACAGAAGACAGTCACTAAAGTAAAGTGCTCTACACTGAAAAATACGAGAACACAACATATTTAAGGAAGACGCAGGGGAAACAATTTAGGATCACAGAAAAATTCAGATTGAATTCTGTAGAGATTTGTGACATACTAAGACTGGTATGAATGAAGCATTAATGGAAATGTCTACGACTGGAGGAAGCAGCAGAACAGGGGTTAAGAGAGAGGACACCATTCCTAGGAGAAAAGCTGAGAAATGTTTGTTTTTATGTCAGGACCAAAAGGCTTGCGCTGTGACAAGACCAGAGTATAGAAGACTTGCCAATGGAAGACCAAGCATTCTGATAAAACCACAGCACGGATGACCGGCCAACAGAAAACCCTGCATCCTAACAACCGGAGGATGGCAACAAGGTTGCCACATATCGCATACACCATTCCTCTTCCCGTTAGCCCATCCAGAAAATGGGCATAAGAAGAAGACAGACAGTGGGCAGAACCTGACCTAAGATTTAAGAAGGCTGAAATATGCATGCTGCTGAGGCAAAGTACCACCTCATAATAACTGATAACTCCTAAAGGATATAAAAGATCTGTCCAAAAACTGCTTTTGTCATGGCCAAACCCAGAACCCTAGAGACATGATGGCGACTTGGCAGCAGGCACCTCTCATCCCCTGTATTACACAAGCAATCAGTCCTGGACAGACCACTTGGGCGCACATACCCTGGTGCTTGTGAGTGAATGAAATCAGAAAGGGAATGAGTGTGCGTAAACTCAACTTCTTTAGAAATTTCATAAACAAATATCACAATATCACCTCCCCCTTCCATAAGATCTTCCACTGAATTTTGCTACATTGATTTTTCTACAGCTGCAAGACTAGGACAGAAGTCTGTAAGACAAACTCCCCCCTGCTTGTCTCAGTGCACCATTTTCAGCGAAGTCAGTGGGGACACAGGTAGCTGAAACTCACCAGAAGGGTTTGCAGGATCAGAGGTTTATTCATACCAGCCAAAATACTGCTTAGAAGAGGAAAAACCTGAACATTTAGGTATGTCAAAGATTACCTTCTAGTGTATTGGTCTTGAAAATCCTCCAGCATAGGTTCTAAAAAACATAAAAGCTAAGCTTTAAAAGAAAAAGCTAAGCAGGCCTGACAATGTTTTATTGCACACTAAATTATAAAGCAAATATTAGAAGTAAACAGAACACTAACAAGGAGCTGTTTCCCATCACACGGAAATGCCTTAAAATGACAATCAGAAACTTTGCAGAGGTTCTTTGCACTACAGTGAAATATGTTTACGCATATGTTTTGAAGTATTGTAGAAGAGAATTACCTAATATTGCTGACAGATTTGAGATCTGTGGCATCTTGTCTATGGTCATTGCTTTGCTGGAGTCCAGGAGAGTTGAGTTCTTATATTTGACACAGTCCTCAGAGAAAAGGTTACTTCTGTCTGGACATAGAAGAATTATTCAAGCTTTGACCAAACTGACAGCAATCACATTTGCAAGACAGAAACTTTAGAACAGAGGAAAAGCATTGCCCTGTCCAAAGAGTTGCAGAAAAGTTTGGGAGGAACAGATGGCTGAAAGCAGACCAGTTGGCCATCCCCAATAAACAGTTTGTGTCAACTGGAAATACTTTAATTTTACAGTATGATTCAAATTACACCAGGAACTGATTCACCCTGAATTGGAGAACCAGATATACAGATTCCATGTTAAGCACAGCTTGGCTGAAGGCAAAGATCTGACCTGGTGAGCCAAGCCAACAGAAGCCATTAGTCTTCCTATTGTACATAGGTGGACTATCATTTCTAATTCAAATAGAGCCAAAACAAAACAAAACAAAAAAAGAGAGAAGTCTCACCTGAAATATCTTCATCTCTGAATGTTTCAGGGGATGACCAATTGTTCATGCTGTCATTAGAGCCTGTGTTATAGTCTGCAGTGGAATCTACATCTAAACACTCTAGTAGAAAGGTTGAAACACCTGTGGGAAGAGTCAATTCTGTACCTACAAAAAGAAAAACAAAACATAGTATACCAAAAAAAAAAAAAAGGATCATCTTGTACAAGCCACAGTGATTTCTCTGTCAGTGGGTCTAAGTTCCACTCCTGTGCTGAGCTGAATATTGTCAATTCAGTATCTTATACTAATTCACAATACACTTAAAAAAAAATCCAAAGGCGCATCCTGAAGTCTGATTTACACCACAATAAGCTAACAGGAGATATCTTCCTTGTCCAAGGTGCACTAAAATGCCTGACAGGTTTAGCCTCTGATAAGAGAATTCTCAGCTAGGTTTGTTTTAAAAGTGCAGGTTTTGGTAAACACAAGAACCCATCTTAACAAATAGCTCTGTGAACAATAAAACCAAGATTACATGGTTTCCCACAGACTGGCCTCAAGGCTCTCAGGTCTGTTATGGGATGTATTCACCTTGCAGCCTTCCTCTCAGTATGGAGTATTAATAGTCTTTTTCTTCTAATGAGGAAGCTAGGCAGTTCTCTCAACAGATTTTCAAATACTCAGACATGGCCACAGAAGTTTGAGCTCAGTAACTTCTCAAAAGTTTCTACCCTTAAATGTAGGGTAATAACCACCTGCTTGGAATTATTATTGGAATTATTATATGCTGTTTGGGCTGCCTAGTGTCAATTCATTAAGTTTACTGAACAGTATTTTCCATTTCAAAGGTTGTAATTCATCATTTTGAAAGTGTCTCCAAAAATAACTGCTGTGCCAAACAGTTCCAAAAATAAGGCACCAATTATACCAGAAGTAAAAATAGAGTTTTCCCTGGAAAAGTCAATAACAGAAAATAAAGACTAAGTAGTACTCTATAATCTTTACCAATAAATAACACCACAAGATTACATCCTTACATGAATGAATCTGAAAAATAAATACAAAGAAGTAGAAAACTAATTTTGCGAATAGCTAAGTAAAAGCAAGATGAGTTACTTTTTTTCAAAGGCACTTTCTAAAAGCAGGGTATGGACCACGCACATGCTGGAATAAGAGGCAGAAATCCAACCAGAGCCTTTACTTTTTGATAACCTGGCAGTCCAAACGAGTACAAGAACAGCACACAAGTTAGAGTTTCATTGTAAGACCAGTACTTTTATAGAACTGTCATTAAAATCCATTACAAGTTATACTCACTTGAAGTCACTTCAGCATTTTTCAAACTTTCTTTACTTTCAAAGTTGATTACTGAAGATTCCTAAAATTAAGCATCAGATGCAAACAACTTAAGGAAATTGGATCTAGATAAAGAAATCCGGTTAAATATATTCCTACATTACTCTACTAGACACTCAGCAACCTACTGCTGTGTACTTCATCACTTAAATCTGCTGTTCACAGCATAATTCACACCACTGTTTTTCATGCATCATTAACAAATCTGCAATCCGACTTAAGAGTTCTAAAATCCATAATGAACATCCATTGATTTGATCCTAGTCTTTGCTGGGTGAGACTGCCAGTGAAGGCATACTGCTATCAAGAGAAGTTATATATAAGACAGCAGTCCAGTAATGCCTCTCCCCATCTTTTGTTTGATTTTCAGTTAGAAGCACAATTCATGCTGCTCCCTTTCAGAAGCCCAGAGCGTTCCTGTAAATACAAACAGCTTTATGGGGTTTAGGTATTATACACCATGAAACTAAGCGTTTCCAGAAAATGTGAATAATTGGTGAAGTCTAAACAAGAACTAATATTTTAAAGAAAAATAGTTCCACATCAATTTTACTTAAGTCAGTTGCTGTATCAGATTTTAGTTCTAACATATCCAACGAACTATTTTCTTGCAATTGCAGCACTGTCACCTAACTCTTCTGCTCAGTCATCTCAAAATACTTTGTTACAGTTGTACAAATATGAGGACCAGCACAACAGTGACTTGCCAAAGATTAAACAGTAGGCCTGTGTCTGAACTAGAGTTAAGCAGTTCTCTGGAACCACAGTCTAATGAGCTATATACCACACAACACAACTGCTAAGGCCTTTCCTCATTAAGGATAATTAGTATTGAAGTACACTACCCTGCTTCCAATAGCTCCAATACCTTTTATTTTGGCCAAAAACACAGGGGAAAAAAGCACCAAGCTACAGGATCAAGTTCAGCCTGAAAAAAATATATGCATGTGTGCACGCATAGCTCACAGGAAATTCTACTTGAGTAGAAAAAGAATTTAATAAGTAACTGACATCCAGTTTTTGATTTATCCCCCACAAATTATTAGCAGATAAAGAACCAAATAACATTATAACCTTCAGCAGTACAGTGCTTTCTCCTGTTTTCTCTTCAGTTTCTTCTATGTTGGTCACCTCTTTGACATGCACTAGAGTGCTGCAAATTGAAAGAACAGAACAGAGCTAAGCTCAATACAGAGCCACATTATCCTATAGGAAGCCAACAAAAATGACAGAAGTTATGTTTATGAGATGTCAACAAATAGTCTGACAAACATCAATTTACCAGGAATTCAGACTGTACATCTCCAAGAGACATCTCATGCAGGCAAAACGATGTTAACTACTAGCTAGTGTTAATAACGGTGTATTTGAACGTGTTCTAACAGACCTTTGATTGGATGAATGGGTCGCTTCAAGCTTTTCTTTAATTTTTGGTAAGGTTTTCAGACTGGATTTTCCCTTCAGACCTAGAGAAGAGCAAGTATTTAGTTAAGTAACTTTAGTTTTAACATCAACAGTTAGATGATTATTTCTAATAGGGCACCTTTAACTGTTCTCTCTCTTTCATGCCCATAACAAACTTTGACCCTAATACCACAAACATCCTAAAGTCTGAATCTGGCTTATTATTTCTACCGAGCTTCGTTTATCAGAATATCAACAAGGACAACAATTAGTAGACTTTGAGCAATGCTTCAGGTGTTTTAGAAATCTGTTGATTAAAAGGAAGATGACCTCCTTGGAAGTGACCTTTACTATATATACACCAAGGCTTGAAGATTTTAAATGGAGTTTATCTGTAGTATCACAAACATTTCTACATAGATGGGTCATCACTGCATGTCACCTCAAACATGAGATTACCAGACACTGCGTGAGCAGAAATCATCCTTTTTCCAAGATGCAGCTAAGCATTAAGAGCAAGCGGACCTCAGTGGCTGCTGGTTGTACCAGTCAGGATGCAAAAGTACTAAACACCTGCAAGTAAGCGCAGCAGCCAGCAGAGCAGGATCAACGCAGACGCCAAGGTTCACTGCACGCTGTTACAGTATTTTAAAGTCTCGCCTTTAGGGGACAGACACCTCCCACACTGATCTTCCCCCTTTACTACAGCAAGTTACACCACCAGTGTCAGCCTTTACCTCAGCGCCATACCTTCTCCTCCGACCCCCCCCCTTTTTTTTTTTCCTTTTGAAGCCTCCAATTCCTAACTTGAGAGCAGCTAAATTGTATTCAGCTATAGGAAAGACTGGTCCTTTTGCGGAATAACTTTATACAAAGATTTAAAGCATCCTCCCAAAGGCAGCCTAGGGTTTTGCCATGTCTTCTCTAAAGGGACTAATTAGCCAGGAGGAAAAAAAAAAAAAAAACACAGAATTGGGAAAACCCCTATTTATTACTAACTGATGACTAAAACAGAAGAAACGACCCCCAGATGCCAGCTCAGCTGCCTCCTTTCTCCACATCACAGGAGACCCGGTTAACAACAGCCTGCTTTAAAACCTCGCGCAGGTTCAGCTAAGTTTGGATGCAGGAGGCAAATAAAATATGAGCCAATGCACAACTGCGGGGAAGACGCTCAAGCTGCACAAATTTCAGACTTCAATTTTTTTTTTTTAAGGATCCTTCTCCCGAGGATAAGGCTCTTGAGCGGTATCCCTGCTGCCACTTCTCAAATTGTCACGAAAACAAAGAAACAAAACCCACGCTGCACAAAACACAGCACAAGGCCCTGCCGAGCCCGGCCCAGGAACACCGGGAAGGGAGAGGCGCTTACTGCTCTGCTCCAGCCCCGCGGCGCCGGCGCTGCCGAACAGCCGTCGGCGGCAGGGCCGGAGGGCGCCGGCCGCGCTGCCCGCCCTGCTCCGGGCGGCGGCGGTGGGGGCCGCGGCGGCCGCCCCCGGCAGCGGGGAAGAGCGGCGCTTCTTCCGCGGCGCCTTTCTGCCGCGGGCGCCGGGCGGCCATTTGGGCCGCTCCATGGCGGAGCCGCCGCCGCCGCCGCCCCTCAGGGAGCAGGCGGCAACGCAAGTCACGGCGGGGAGGCGCCGCGCCCTCCCCCTCCCTCCCGCCCCGCGGCCGGCCCCAACCGCCCCGCCGCACCGCGCCGCGCCGTTGGGGCCGGAGAAAAGGGCGGGAAAGGGGCCGCCCGCCACGGAAGCCCCGCCCCGCGCTGCCGCCCGCCCGCCCGCGGCAGGGGGCGCTGCCCGCCCGCGGGGCGCCCTGAGGTAGCGGCGGCGGCGGCGGCGGCGGCGGCCCCTCCCGCGGCCCGGCCATGCCCGGCGCCGCCGCTGTGTGAAGGGAAAAACGTGTGTCCGCGGGCCGGCGAAGGCGGGCGCGGCGCGGGGAGGGCGGCGGGGGAGGCTGGCGAACGGCGGCGGCGGCTCCTTCAGGGAGGCGGCGCGGCTGCCGGCGCCCACCGAGGGGAAGGGATCCCCTCCCCTCCCCCCTTTACCGTTATATCAATTAACACGTCTGCCTTGAGGAGCTTTGTGCTGAAAGAGCGTGATATCGGTACGGCGCAGCCTCCACCGACCCTGAGCAGCTCACGGGAAGGCCGAGGAGGAAAAAAAAAAAAAAAGATTTAAAAAACGACGGCGGGCCACTTCGCTAACGACCGTTTTCCTTAAACGAGACAAGCACCGGGCAGAGGTTTCTGAGGAAAAATGTGTCATCTGGAAGCGTATCGTCTCCCGTGAATAATCCCGCCTTGTCCCACTCTCCCCCCCGGGGCCTGTGCGGGGGGGCTGCTGGATATCGCTGTTTGGTTTCGCTCTTTTTGACTAATAAACGTGCATATAGATTTATAATAATACTTTTTGCAACCCAAACAGTGTACGTTATACTCCTTTTACTGATCAGACCTTGTTAGTCCTTCAGCTTAAGTTCAGAGAGATGAATCTCATTACTTCCCCAGCATGAAAAATTTAGATAATTCTTTGGATTTCCTGGGTTACCAGTGAAGGGATGGATGCAAGTGCACGCAAAAACCGGAGCAGAGACTGAATGCTTTTAGACTTTATTGTTTTAGATACATAGTCTGAAAAAATACTATGCATTCCCAATTGTCAAATCATATTAAACAAGCATATACATTTGGTTATATTATTATTGTTTCAAAGTAAGAACTGAAACCATTTCAGAAAGACTGCTGCGTGGAGATCTTCGGTGAATTTTGAAACGATTTATTTGCAGAAGATTGCTAAAACGGGTCTCGGGTTCCAATATTCCTTTGGTCATTATTTTATTTGACCTTCAGTTTTCTACAACATGTTGTAGAAAACAGCTGGATAATTTCATCCCGATGGGGCGGACAGAGTGCTGGAGTAACAACAGATTTTATAAAAGAGATTTTATTGTATGTCAGTCGACAAGAATATTTTTATGAGCAGTTTTGAGAAATGTGACAATTTAATTCTTTACAAAAGTCTCCATAGATGACTTTTTGATATACATGCTAATATACCAAAACTGAAAAAATCTTTAATTACAATTTTTTTTTACACAAATGTTATATTTTAACCCCTTCACCTTCTTTTGAAAATAGAATAGGCAACATGTAGGAAAATGCCTCATTTGTTTGCTGCATGTACTTGCTAAAATACATAACAAAAAGCTGTAATAAAGTGAAGGGCTTAAAGGGGCTCCAGATGCCTCAGAAAAAAATTATCTTTAACAATTCCAGGGACCTAAATGCCCTCCCAATTACAACAAGTTTCCAGATTTCTCATCCAAAATGCTGAATGGCCTCAGCTTCATCATTTAACTGGAATAAATATAGCACAGAAACCTATAAATGTGAAAAGTACTGAAGAATAAGTTAATTCCAAGGAGAAACAAAGATCTAATTCTGATATCTTTGTTTTTCATAGACAAAACCAAAGTGAGCTAGAGAAACAAAGATACGCAGATAGAATTGCCTCTAAATAAAATGCTTTTCCAAATCTTCTGTAAGGCATCAAGAGGTCTTTAAGTAATCTGTTACCATGCAAAAATAGTATATTTTTTCCCAGTTTACATTCATCTTGTAGCAGTTTATTTACATATAGATCACTGGTTTGTGCTTTTAACACATGGAAAATAAAAATCCTATAGTTAATTTGTTTCATTCCAGATTATTTAAGTCGAATTATTTTCTGCTATATGCAACAAAATTATATCCATGGCAAAAATGACACTGGACATTACTGATGCTGATATATACTTATTAACAGTGATGATAGATTGCAAAATGCTACTTTATCAATAAAGAACTCATCATCTCTCTCTCATCTGGGGTATATCAACTATTTTAACCTGCACATGTACTTTTCAGTACAGAAAAATTCCATATATTTCCTGTCAACGGGGGGTTAAGACCCAGTACTGATTTTGTGTGTGATTTCTGTTCACCCTTTTGTGTGTCTTTGACCATTTCTGTGGCAGAGTGGTCTTTTGTCTGTGCAACGCATATTGAGTGAAGAACATACAAAGTATATAAGTAAGCAATAGTCGCTTCCTGGAAGATGTATTTTATTCTGGCTTTCACATACGAGTGCTGGAGACAATCTTCCAGTGATTCAAAGGCATAGCACCAGGCCCAGGAAGAATCTCCCGTTTTGAATACGTAAGAGAATATACTAACCGCAGCATACTTAACACATAGCCTTCTGGGGCAGCGGGTATAGGATTGCTCCAGACTCTGACTGCGCACTGAGTCCACCCACAGCAGGACTGAGACCTTCTGATTTCTGTGGGCTTGCTGTGTTTTTGAATTTTCTAGATAGCAGAATGAACCCCCACCTGGTAGTGATTAGTTAGAAACAGTCATTTTTAAGCCATCAAGAATAGGTCTGTTTACAGAGAAGGGTAACTTGCATTGCCATTAATGCAATGGCACTTGAGTCATGAATCTTTCAGTAGGACAAATATATATATAAAAAAAAAATCTTGTAACTAGTTACCTTGAGAAAAAATAAACTTGTTATTGGACAATCCTGGGGATTTTCTGTGGTGATCACAAAAAGTAAATAAGTCTACGAAAGGTCAAAGCAAGACAATATTCCTGGAATTTGAGGAGGAGCATGTCTCTGCCTAGCTCATTAAATAATTCCTTACACATATACTCATGTCAAGTTTTAGTCTCTTACAGCATTGTTATGGTTTTGGAGACAGAGATTGATCTTCGGAGGAAAATCTGATTACACAAGAAGGTATCAGAGACAGCTTTCATTTAACTCATACGGCTTCTCACAAGATCTGGAAATATTCACACTTTTGGTGTGACAATTGAAACAATTTCTCCCAAATTTGGTAGCATCCTAGTGTGGTCAAGTCTTTTTTTTTTTTCCTGTTCTTTTGGTGTTCACATCATTAGCTCGAGTACATCTGATATTTTGCATCAAATACCAAAAGAGGCCTACAGATATGTTATTCATTAACAAAACAGCATTATATACTTAAAAAATAAAGAGCCAACCCAGCCATAAGTAAACCCATATTAGGATCTTCTATACTTAGACAAAGTTACAGTTCCGTTATCTAGAAAAGTCTGGCAAACTGAAACCACCTTAGGAGAAAAGTAAACTAAATTCATGCGGTCCTGAAAAGGGCCAGTGGAAAATAGCTTTTTTTATTTATTTAAATAACTAGTTAATTTTTTTTTTTAAGTAGGTTGCATTAAAACAAGGAAGAAATTGCACTGAGTCCTCATTGCTTTGAAGCATACGTATGTAATGACCGTCTTTTGGCTGATACAAAAATGAGATGAATGAGACTCCTCAAAGATGACAGTCCTTTACAACTTGACCTAAAGAGCCAGATTCTGTAGCTGGCAACAGGAATTCATATCTTCTGTAGATGTGACACACTCAAATTCCCCAGTGAACCTATCTCAGTCTACATCAGTGAAAAATGGATGTGAAACCATCAGATCACAGTAGTGGTATTTCTTTCTTGTTTTGGAGTGATATGAATGATTACGCGGGAAGCAAATGAAGAATCAAGTGTAAAAGGGATTCAGACCAACACTTCCACATTTGATTAATCATCAATCACCACTTCCTTTGTAAGTGATTATGTTAACAAGTTTCCTTTGTATCATTTTGTTCTGAAATTACTGCAATAAATCAGTCTTTGTGTAAAACTAACACATTAATTCAATTTATTTCATTTTTTAAAGCATGCATTGGATTTTCAGAGGGAAAGTAAGAGATAATTTAGATTAATAATTTAATCTTTTAGCTTTGAAAGTCTACAATGGATTCCAGTCTAAGAGAGAAGATAAGTGTGCTTTCTCTGCCCTAGCAAAGAAGATCTAGCAGGCACAGCTCCATGCTCATATGCACTGGTGCAACAAACAGCAGCTATTAAAATATACATATACATGTAGGACCCTGTTTAGCAGGAGGAGGCCTCCAACAGTCCAAATATTCAAGCTACCTGACTTCTACAGTTTTCTCATTTTGTTGTACCACGCTTCGCGTCAGGACAGAGTACTAGAGTCTGGTCCTGTCCCACCAGGGACTTGCCCCTTCCCAGTGGCTTCGCTGGCTCTGAAATCTGCGGTTTCACCCGGCCTCATTGCTGTTCATCCAAAGAGGCCGGTGGAAGCGGCAGCAGCGGGAGCTGAGGCTGCCGAATGTCCAAGCGCAGAGGTGGGGTCCTAGGAGGCCTTTCTGCAGTCGCGTCCAACATTTCGCCGCCCCCCGTGACACCTTGCAACGGAAGCGGGTGGCGAAGCCTTCCTCCCACCCTGGGCCTTGGGGAGGAACCGTCCTTGCTCTTCGGCAGCTGCCCCAAGGATGCGCTCCACTGCTGCGTTCCAGCAGGCCGCGGAGGCTAGCCTTTCTCCAAAACAAACCTGTTTTGCTAAGCCCCATTCAAAATTGCGTTGTGCTTCTTCTCCTTATCGCTGTCTCTGGCAGGGAGCGAGTCTGACCGGGCTCCCCAGTCCTAGCAGCACGTTAAGTAATAACGGAGGGACGGGGAGCGTACGGGTTAGTGTGAACTCATTCGCATGCACCCTCTGGTGCCGTTTTTTTTGTTTTTTGAACTCCCCCAGGAAGCTGCTAAGAGCCAGCAATGCTTTAGCAACCTTCCCAGTCTGAGTAGTGCTGATGTCCATGCGTGGCCCTAATGCAAAACCAGCACGGCACGTATAGACCGAGTTCGGGTGAAAAGGAAATAGAGGGAATTCTGTCCTACGGCTCCCTAACACGCTCTTGTCATTTCAAGGTAATACTAATCTGGCCGTTTCCTTTAAGTATAATATACTAAGAGGCCTATTAAGTACAAATACCAGGAGATCTGCTCCTATTTCTATTCTGGCTGTTAGTTAGGTCATTAATGATTACATCAAATCAATGTAATTTATATCCTGCAGCATATAAAAACTAATACTTAATATATAAACCAATATCCAGCTTGAAGTTCCACATCAAGGAAAATAAACTTTCACCATCGATCACTGATTGTTTGAGGTAGACCACATTATTGAATTATCAACAATTTTAGTCCCTAATCTGTTAAGTTATATACAATCAAATACCAACAGACATACCCAAAATTCTTCTCTCTGTTTAATCAGAAACAATTGTAGTTAATAATAAGTTTCCATAATTTACTTGGTCATGGATTGAAATTTCTGTGTATTTTGTGGGTATTGAACATAATTTTTAGTAGTCTTCTACTGTGCACATAGAGTAAAAACAGATTGTATCCACACCTGATAAAAAAAGGGAGGAAAACGGAAATTATGGTTAGTGGTGAAATCCTGGAACAACGAAAGGCTCAAATATAAGATTCAGGTGCTTATCCATTTCGGCTGTGCCGTTCTGCCTCTGTTCTTGCGAGTGTTATTCTAGCGTTGCTACAAAGCCCGCTGCTGCGAGGAGCCCTCCTGCGCCTTCAGATGGAGATGCTTGAGTACAGCTCTTCGATTTGTCTTTTGAAGTAATCCCTTAGTTCTGGTCTCTTAGCCTTTAACGTAGGCGTCAGCAAACCGTTTTGTACCGAGAACATATCGGAGTGAATGTAAATGGCTTTGACCTGTAATAAAAAAGGAAAATATTCATAGCGGAGAACCACAGGCAGCCCACGCAGTAAGCGCAGCTAATCCCCGCAGCCCTGCTCCGGTCCCCTCCGCCCGCCGGTCCCGGCGCAGACCTGGCACACCACGAACCACCGCGCCTGCCTGCGCTTAACCAGACCCTCGGGACTGTGAAAAGCCGGCGTTGCAGGCTGGAAATCGAAATCTGAATCGGCAGGTGCCCACTGGGGCTGTTTGTTAGTAACTCCTGGCTCAGCACCGTCACCCTTTGCCCATCCGACCTGCAGCGATTCGTGATCCTCAGACCCGTCTGCCTGCGTTTTGCTGGGCTGGGAGTTGCAGGAATATGCTCTGCCGTGTAAAGGGGGTCCCCAGCCATACGAATATTGGCCATAATGTCTGGCTTAGTGTTAGGATTTAAGATTACCTATTGCAACAGAGATCCAGTTTTAAAGCCCTTTGGTTTTTTGAAGTGTAAAACATTTCTCCTTGACTTTTAGGAAGATGGCAAAGCTTTCGGCACTACTTCATTAATTGCAAAATGCTAGCAGAATCGATTAGCTGAGAATATTTCATGCTGTGAAGACTACGGCAGGAGCAAACCAGACTGATTAACCCAAACAATTATGTGCACTACATACCATGCTTTAGATTGAATTTCATTTTAAAATTCATTTCTATTGAATATCATTTCATTTTCATACATTGCAGGGAAATGAAGAATAACAGGTTTAAGTTTAATGGTGCTTCTGCATCACTCAAATATGGTGACAGCCCAAATACAACCAAAACATCCCCTTGATAATTATATTTAAATGATTAATTCTTAAGATACTCATTTTTAATACAAGTGCAATAAGTATTTTACATTTTAAAATGTGATTTTTTAACTTTGTTTTTAATGCTATGAAGTACAATCTTGATTTCAGATCTCTCCCTCTGAAGCGTCTGTAGCTCTGTTGCAGAAATATTTACAAAGCATAGAAAAGGATCAGCACACAGACTGAAAATAAATAAAACAGCATTTCCTACGTCACTTGTAAGAAGGGTAATTAAAGACCCAGTTTCTTACAGTGCTTTCAACAGGAGAGGAATCAGAGTCCTACAGAAATTTATCTTGCCCACTGGTTATCAGACCAGAGAGATTATCTATGTCCCTGGAACAGATTTTTACCTCTGCACCCAAAACTTCCACCAAATTTAATTCAAACTTCCAGCATGAGTGGAAGGCAGAATCCTGGTGTATATTCTTCAAAGGAACGAATACAACTTGCCAGCATTAAAGCTCTCTTTTAGAAAACATTGTATGCAGCTACAGTAAGAATAACAAATGCTAACAAATCTCCATTCACTATAACTGGACAAAGCGTGTGCCTGACCACGGTAGATAATGTGTTAGTCGTTTCATTTTACCTGCTCAAAGGAGTGAAGTCCGCTCTCCTTACCTAAGCGGACCATATCTTCCATTATTGCTCGCTGCAGTTCCTGGGTTAAAACACACGAATTCTCCATGAAATACCATGAAACAACTTCACGTAGCACAAAATAGCATTGGTCACCAAGAAAACACTTTTCTGAGTGAAGTTCAAGCACATTATTGACAGCTTATATAAAAATTAAAAAATTAAATTAAATTAATTGTATTAAAAAAATGCTCAAGTAAGTGCGACGCTATTAACTCTTTCCTCTGAAATGTAAGGCTAATATTTTCAAGTTTAGATGGCAAAGGCTAAATGTTTAAATTTGCAATCCTTCAACCATTTGCCACACTTCTAGCTGCAGAATTGCTTCCCACCGATGCCCGCGGGCTGATTCCATGGCATCGGCGCTCAACGATGCGTCTGAAGGTGGCTCAAGCTCTGTAACTTGCCATTTTTAAAGTAATTCCTATTATATCATTGACTGAACTCAACAAAACCTGGAGGGCATTATTTTTCATGAGATTTTTAAAAAGTATGGATCTTATGCTAGGAAAAGGTCCAATCATTTGATAGGGAAATGAAGATGAATCTTTTCTTGGCCAACGATTACTGAACCTATATAAATAGGAACAAGTTGGGGAGGTTGGACATGCCTTGCTCATTTGCTTTTCTTCTGAGCGTATGATTGCTTCACAGCTATCATCTCTTGGTATTCCAGGTAACTGGTAATTAGATGCGCAAACGAGGGGATGTTGCTTAACTTCACCATAACGGGCCTTTATTCTCCGCATCCCGGGCTCCCCGCGCGGGAACCCGGCTCCCTGCCGGCACGCGGCAGCGGCGACCCTCCGCCACGGCAGCCGGCACACGTCGCTGTATCCGGGTTAATCCTGCTTAAGAGACTGCTCTAACGGGGTTACTTTTCCGTGAAGGCACAGCTCTGGTCAGCGGGATCATTAATAACCAAGGCTGCCTTTAACTAGGTTACGCGACAGTGGGAAAACGTGCCTGGAGTGCGCGCAGATACAAACCTTATTTTTGCAGAGTTCGGCATACGTTCCGTCAAAGCCTCTCTTCTTGGCCCAGCCTGGCATAACTTCTGAATCCGGTACCACGATCCCCACCAGAAAGGCCTGCGGGTGAAGGAAAAGGCGTTTCGGCCGCAGTCCGAACACCGCTGAAGGCGCTTCGCCTGCCGAATTTGCTCCCGCGCAGCCCCACCCCGCACGCCAGCCTTGCCGGGGCGACCGTGGCGAAGGAGAGCTGCGGAGACCCCGAGGGCGGCAGCGAGGCAAACCCAACGGCTTGCTCGCCGGCCACGGTACCTCCCCGGGGCTCGGGGCAGCTCCCGCGGGGCTGGCAGCCAGCTCCAGAGCAGAGCCGAGCCATCGGGGCAAGAGCAGTGGCCTGCTCCGCTCGCACCGTCCCTGTTTCCTGCCCGGCTCTCCCTGCTCTGCGTTAACAACCTGAACGGCTCTAAAAGCACAGAATAAGCAGTTAAGATTTTCTGAGAGCTGAATTTTTACCTGCAAGCTGTCTCCGTGGACGTATATCTGGGCAACGGGGTCACTGCGGATGTAGATATTCTCGATCTTCTCCGGTGCAATATATTCTCCCTGAGCGAGTTTAAATATATGCTTTTTCCGATCAATAATTTTAAGAGTCCCATTCTGTTAGGAGGAAGAAATGAGAGTTCCCGGAGAAGTTATTTAACCGCAGAGACCCAGCATACAGCCTGCCGTCTCCAGCTGCCCTTTCATTAAAGAGGTGACGACAGAGCCGAGCAATACACCCCCCCGCCAGCGCGTGCGGAGGAGCCAGAGCAAGAGCGAGCGTGCACACGAGTTTTCATGCATTTGAGAATAAGAAACGAGGTGTGTTAGCGGCAAGTTTTCCAACAACACGTAACCACCTTTCATTTGGAAAATGGGGTCAGCAGAAGCATTTCCTATAAAACAGTTTCTTAAAACAAATGGCATTTCCAATTGCAAAGTACTCTCTTGAGTAGGTTGAAATTTCTCTTTTGTACTCAGTAATATCTGGAGGAAGGAATGAAACCCTGGTAGTCAGAAGAGCTGTTTAAATTGCCAGAAAATGCTTCACCGACATATGGAGCTTTTTCTGCGAAAAATAAACCCATTTGTAAAAATGAACTGGCCACTGACATGCTGAGCTTATCCACAAAAACTAAACTCATCTGCAGATGCATTTGCTTGAAAATTTAAGTTCAATACTTGAAAATTTAGAGGAGATGATACAAGCTACATAAGAACCAAGCATGCGATCAGTACACACGGGTAACCATTTCCCAATGTCTCCCGTGTGAAGCCAGCCTTCCTCGTCCAACGCCTCAGTTGTCTTCTCTTCGTCTTTCAGATAACCTTTGAAAACATTTGGTCCTTTCACACATATCTGCAAAATAGTCAGAGATGCTAATAAATTATTTTACTATTCTGCCATAAATAATAACAAGTTAAACAGTAATTCATTAAAATTTAAATATTTTAGTTATTGATTTCATAATGACTGTGCTCTGTGAAAATTAAAATACATAAAGCATAAAACTATCTACAGATTTTTTTGCACACTAATGGATGTATGAAGCAGGGAATGCAAAACTGACTTGCTTGTCGTTGATTTTTGTCCAGCTTGCAGTTACAAACAAAGCAAGTTACTGCAGGAAGTTTAATTTCTGTGCAACATAGAAATCGAATACAGAATGTAGAAATAGCAGCAGTTCAGCTGTCCTTAGCTGAGTGCTTTTAAAGTAATCAGATGCAGCAAAAGGTGGAAGCACTCTTGTACCCCCTGGTGAATTACCGCCCTGCTGCTCTAGTGCTGACCGCAGTCTACCCTTCCCGGCTGTCGTGCAGAACACCTCCACCCCATGTTCCTTAAAACGCCAACATGCTTCTGTCGCTGCAGCCTAGCACAGCGTTAACTGCCGAGAGCTTTATACAGAAATGCGAGCCGCTACCTCTCCTTCTCCTTTGGAAGCAAAGTAGTTCAGCTCTTCCACATCCTTCAGTCTGATCAAATTACAGGGCAAAGGGGCTCCTACGTGACCTGGAAACCAAAGTTAGTAAATCGTTTGTCATCTCTCCTATAAACAAGAATTAGTATTTTATTAGTAGCTGCTTGCACGTTGCGGATGCTCCCTGTGAAGTGTGATGTTCCTGCAGCAATTGTGCCTGTGAGCAGAAGCAACCTCCTCATCTGAGGTTCCGAACTACGTTGTTCCACTATTTAATATAACAAACATTCTCTTAATTCCAACAAAACTAGTAATCCAGACAAGGCTAACAGCACAGGGAACACAGAGATGAGCGTATTGCAAATTATATTGTCCAAGGGACAGTTCCAAATCTTCTCAGGCAAACCTGCATAACAGCTGATCCATAGAGATTTATTCTGGACTGGCGGTATTTGCAAGAGCATTACATTTGCTTAAAAGCATTCACACAACGGTAAGCGCTGCGTAACACCCTGTGACACTGCAATCCAGGGTTTTCTAAAGGAACGTGCGTTTCTTTTCTTTCTGGCAATGGCAGAAGAAAGCAGGTACCTGACGTCCAGTCCCCGGGGGTGGTGAAGGTGCAGCCAGCGGTGCACTCGGTTTGGCCGTAACCCTCGTAAACCTGACAAAGAAACGGGCATCTTGAAAACTGCACGATATGTCGCTATTACAGAACACAAATTCCAGCGATCGCCTCTGCGGCACAGACCTCGCGCTGGCCCCGCCGGCCGCCGTGCACCGACGCGCGTTTACAACGCAGGGACGCTTTCTCGGGCCCTCGCTGCGTATACAGCCACGTTTACCTTGCCGCGCACCACCACTACTGCGCAGAGCAGAACAAGTTCAGCGATCGGCTTTTGAGTCAAGCAGTCTGCTGCTCTATGAGAGAAACTTCTTATTCGTGGGAAAAAAGACATTTTTGCGGGACCTTTCGAAACACACCCTTTAATTTTTTTTTCCACCTAATTTCAGGCTTTTGAATGAGGCCTTTTCATTAGAAACTAGTTGCTCTGCGCTTCCTAGGGAAAGAGAAATAGCGCGGCTGAGGTCCTAGGTGGGTTCGTTGGCATCCGAAGGGGGCTGCGGGTCTCCACGAATATACAGGATTAGGCCGGTGTCGCTCAGGCCCTAGCGTATGCGCTAGCGGATTTACTGGAGCGCACGCGGGCACGTGCCGGGAGACACCTGCGGTGAGTCTCCGCTTTTTTGGGGGGGCAACCACAGGCAATAGTGGTGCCGTGTCCCTCCCGCGGGAACTGAGTGTGAGAATGCGGGAGCTGAGCGCGGGAATGCAGGAACCAAGCACGGGAATGCGGGAACCGAGCGCGGGAACGTGGGAACCGAGCACGGGAACCAAGTGCAGGAACGTGGGAACCGAGCGTGGCAACATGGGAACCGAGCGCAGGAACACGGGAACTGAGCACAGGAACGTGGGAACCGAGCACGGGAACCGAGCACAGGAACATGGGAACCGAGCGCAGGAACATGGGAACCGAGCGTGGGAACACGGGAACCGAGCGTGGGAACACAGGAACCGAGCGCGGGAACACGGGAACCGAGCGCGGGAACACGGGAACCGAGCGCGGGAACCAAGCATGGGAACGTGGGAACCGAGCGCGGGAACATGGGAACCGAGCGCAGGAACCGAGCACAGGAGCGTGGGAACTGAGCGCGGGAACGCGGGAACCGAGCGTGGGAACGTGGGAACTGAGCGCGGGAACCGAGCACGGGAACATGGGAACTGAGCACAGGAATGCGGGAACCAAGCACAGGAATGTGGGAACCGAGCGCGGGAACATGGGAACCGAGCGCGGGAACGCCGGGGCTCCCGCCGCCCGGGGCAGCCCCTCGGCAAAGCCGTCCGAGCCGCCGTCCTGGCTCCGCCTGGCGCCCGCGCCCTCGTGCCGCGCGCTTCCCACCCGACCGCGAGCGAGCGCTTCCCGAGGGCCGGCCGGCCGGGCAGGCGGCACGCACCTGGCAGCCGAGCGCCGCGCGGAGGAAGCCCAGCACGGCCGGCGACGCGGGCGCAGCGCCCGTCACGATCATGCGGACGCGGCCGCCGAGGCTCGCCTGTCGGGACGAGAGAGCAGAGGGGAATCGCGGCGCGTCACGCGGAGCAGGAGTGGCAGCGCCCGGGAGCATCCCGGCCGCAGGGCGCGCGGCGTCGGCCCCGTCCTGCCTTGGCGCAGCTACGGACACGGGAACCACCCTGCGGCTCCGCAGCCCCAGAGGCAGGTGGCTAAATATCAAGAGCGATCAGGGTCTCGCTCCCGGAGGACCCGCGCCCAGGCGACCCGCTCCCGCTCCGACAGGAGCTCTCGAGGCGCGGGGCCGTGCCAACCCCCATCCTCGCTCCAGACTGGCGGCGTGCTCCCGGCTCTTCCCCCCTCCCTTTTCTTCGCTTTTTTTGCGCCTCGTCGTTTTTAATAAATTGTCCCCCAAGCCACCTAAATGATGACGACCCCTTGTTACGGCAGATGACCTTCAAATACTTGCAGACGTTATTACATCAGTTCCTCCGTTGCCTTTTACCTTTTTTTCTCCCCCCCCTTTATTTCCTTTCTCCAATTCTAAAAGTTAAAAAAAAACACCCCAAAATCTTCTCGGGGTGACGGCTGGCCCCACCAGCTCAGGCCAGCTCAGGCCGGGAGGTGCCTGCTGGCCCCGTGGCCGGCTCCCTGTTCCCAGCTCCCTGTTCCCGACTCCCTACTCCCGGCTCCCTGCTCCCTGCGCACCAGCCCAGCTCAGCCACGTGTGAAGCTACTCTCCAGTTCTTCAGCTAGAACCACAGCGGCACGGCTCCAGGCAACTCGCCCCATTAAAAAAACGAAGTAATCGGAGCCTCCCGGAGCAGCGCAGCACCTGGAAAACCTGGCTTGAAGCCAATTTTATCCTTTTTTTACCCAGGAGATGCGTGGCGCGCAGCAGGACGTTCTCATTTCTCTGCCCTCACGTTAAAACCTCACTTACATGTGTGTCTTTCTCAACACCACTGTGTAGGTTTTCCTAGGGAAAAAAAGACTGTGGAGGGAGGGAGGGAGGGAGGGAGGCGGCACCTGCTGCCACTGCCGTCCCGCATCCCCGGCCCTCGGCCGGGCGCTGCCGCAGGCAAGGGAAGCTCGGGTGCGCGGGGCCAAAAAATAAGCAGCGATGCCGTCAATGTTAATGGCAAATATCAGGGAAACAACCCCATTTCCTTCTTCTGCTCAACTTCCAACCCTCTCCGTGCTGCCAAGCCGCCCGGCCGCCTGCGCCGGCTCTACGGAGCATCCGTCACTGCTGGGCGGAAACGACAGCCGTGACTTCAGCGTCACCATCTTTAACCCCCTTACCTGTATTTTATTAAAGAAGAGTTTGTCCCACAAACTGTCGTTTCTAATGATCCCGTTTCGAACCTCGGCCTTCTTCCGTCTTGCAGCGAATTCCAGCATCCAGCGCTTCAGCGAGGTGTCCGCCTGGCTGAAGATCTAGGGGACGCCGGACGCCGGCACCGGACACGGGAGAGAGCAAATAGCAGCGAGCGCTCGCACCGCGGCGGCTGCCCGCCCCTGCCCACGCCGCCTAACACAGAGTCACGCCAGCAGCAGCGTTAAACAGGACCACGCTACGGCTTTCTTAGCACTAGTTCTGATTCGTTTCACTCCATTCGCGACTGTACTTAGTGTCGCTTTTGGGGGAAAAAAAAAAAGAAAGGAGAGAGAGGCCCAGGCTTTAACGAGACTCGTTGCCAAACATCCGAGCCGCTCAGCCCTAGCCAGCCCACGCATCACGGCCAGCGGACGCGGCGCCAAGGGCTGCAGGCACCCGGCTTTCACCAGGCACCGGCACCAGCTGGATCTCCGCAAACGCGAACCCCCGAGGCACCAGGAGCCCTGACCCCAGCAGGCCCGAACTCGGGGAAAAGTTCCAGATTTTGACCCGCCGCTGCCACCAGAATGAGAGAGCCAAGCTCCAAGGCCGGTCTCGGTGCATCCAGGTTCGGCTGACGCTCTTTTGAGGTGGAAATCCCTCATCTCTGGCAATGTCACTAGTGACCTCAGTGGGAACAGGACAAGAGTCTCTTGCAGGGGGGTTTCAACAGCCAGGTCTGCAGTCCAGGCTAATCACCATAATACAGATCTGCAGACCGGAGCAGCTCTGCCGATAACGTTTGCAATAAGGCAGAAACATTGGGAAACCCCCCGACCGCGGGAACGCTGTCGGAGAAGCGCTAGCGAGGGATGAACTTCGTTACTGCAAAAAAGCACGACGTTAAACTCACCTTATCGTACATCCTGTTCAAGAGCCTGGGCACGACGGGGAAGATGGTGGGGCGCAGCGCCTTCATGTCGTCCGACAGCAGGCGAATGTCTCCTTGAAAGAATCCGACTCGCCCCCCGTGGCAGTACACTACGGACTGGGATGGGAGAAAAACGCAACGCCTGCAGCGCCTTTGCTTGTCGTTCCCCCGGCAGAGCCTCCCCCCCCCCACCAGCCCCCCCGCGGAAACGCCTGTCCTGACCCCCGGCTACCCGCTGGGGCAGAAACGGGCCCCTCAAAACAGATATAAAGGCAACGGGGACTTTTGCGCCGGATAGAAACGTGCGGCAAGTTCAGGGGAACCTATCGGCACCGGGAATTTAGCATCCACCAAATGTGCCGCCGTTCCTGGAAGAACAAGGAACTGAAGGCGTCGGGACGGGGGGATTTTCCTTGCATCCCTGCGTACGGGGGCACGGCTAAGATCGGATTCTGGAGCTGAACTTCGCCTCTGAAGCCCGGAGCCACCAGAGCAGCTCACAGCGCGAGGACCGCTGGCGGCAAAGACACACACGTTAAGACACGTTGTACAACACGCCGAGCAGCAGCCGGTTTTTAGAGGTTAATACTTTAGTTTTGCTTAAATGGGACAATATGGACTACGTTAGCGATACAGCGCCTGGTTGGTTCTGCACCCCAGAAACAGGGGCCCGCTTTTAGATCTAGAAGTCGCGTAGTCGGAAAGACAAAAAGGCCCCTTTTCAACCGAATCCGAAGAGCCGCGGGTGCAGGAGACGGTGCAGCCCGCAGGCCGCGACGAGCCGGCCGGCAGCCGAAGCTGCAGCGCTGGCGGCAAGCGACGCCGCGGAGCGCTGGTGACTAATTTGTCAAAATGGGGGTTTTCCCGCTTTTGCGCACGCCGCAGTGCTTTGGGAGAGCGGTGTCCCGAGCCCGCTTTCTCCGGGAGCGCCAGGCTCCTCCGCGCTGCCGAGCCCAACCACGGCTCCCGCGTTTCCGAGCTTTGCAAGGTGTCAACGGAGGACATCAGCTCCTTTTGGCACAGTTTTCTCCCCAAATAGCTAGGACAATTAAAAATACCTTAAGAAACACCTAGCTCCTTTTGTGTTACCCCTAAAAAATCTACATTAATCTGAATGCTCCCACTGCTTTATCACCGCCTGGAAAATGCTTCTCCATGGATTGAAACCACAGGAATTTCGCATGTGCTGTGGGTTTAACCAATGTCACTCTGCCAAATCTGTATCCTACGCTGCACGTACACATGAATGAAAACCGGAAAAGATGATAATCACGTTATGGTCACTGGGGATTATAAATAACTACTAGAAATTTTCCATGCTAAAGAATGCACCTGCATAATTTTATCTGCCAGTTCCCGGGACTAGCAACATTGGCTAAAGCGAGGGAAGCTGACGCAGTGTTTGCTGTTCAAAGTAATTTTGAAAATGACTTTTTAGCCCTTTGGACAAATCTTTATGTTATTTTCAGCAGAGAGGATAAACCTGAATACGCTTCATTACTGGGGGCTTTGGAGGCCTGTCCCTTCCAGTACGGCAACACCCTGCGAAATAAGGTTATTCCAGAGGTCTCCGCAACTTTTTTCCCATCAGATGGCTTTTTAATAATTACATTCTTGACTGCTGGCGAAGCGCTTTGCCTGAGCAGCGGTGGGATCCTGACCAACTTGTCTGTTAAAGTTAGACTTGCAAGTGAAAATCTGCCTGGCTGCAGCTCTCCAAATCTGTCACGGACTTTCACTTCCAATTTGCAAGCGTTTCACGCGGCGGAATGAATTGCTCCTGGCACGGGCGTTACTAAGTGGGAGGCTCAAGCTCAGATGCTCGTCTGACTCAGAAAGGACGTGTTCAGCCCCAGACTGTCCTGCCTGAGAAAGCGGAGGGCTGTGACTGAACCCGCAGCCGGTCTCCGCACGCCCACTCAGCTCTCAGCCCACAGCTTTCCAGGCGCGGAGAACTCATGCGATCATCTAATCGGACTTGCATAACGCACCGCTTCCGCACAAATTATCACCTGCCTTATCCAAAAGAGATGGAAAAAGGCAGTTCTGCGGGCCGGCATGAGTTACGGACGCTCCCTGCCACTGCATCCAAGGGACGGTGGCTTCCCGGTAGTGCCCGTCACGCGCTGCCCTGCCGGGGGGACCATGGGGGCCACGCCACGAGTTCAGCTTCCCGCTGCTCGGCCGCGGCAAGTCTTTGCAGAGCTGCTTATTTACGCAATAAAAGGATTTTAGCTGCTACAGAAAAGGGCGCAAAATTGCTTTTCACTCCCATGAGCGCTGATCCTGTAGTGATTGAAAAGCTGCCCCCAAATCACGCGATTGCTGCTCGCTCCTGCCGGTCCGTTTTCTCATCTCAGCGCCACCGGTGCAAGCCTGAGAGCTCGAGACGCTCGAGCATCCTGGAACCGCTCCGGATTTGCAGCCGTGTCGCTGAGACGAGAGTCCGGCCCCGGCATCACGCCCGCGGCACTGCTGCAGTACAAGCTTTTTTTAGTTCTACACGATATTGCCGGTTATTTAGCATTTTACTTTTTTTTCGGGGTGGAAAGAGGCGACTTCCACCGACCCTCGGACCTTACCTGCACCATTCGCTCAAACATGTGTGCTAAAGGCAAATAGGATATGTGCACATCCGCACAAGTAGGAGCCCACTGACTCTGGAAGAAAGCACAAGGAGCCCCGCGAGGCCTCGTCAGTCGGGACCGGCGTCTTACCTGTATCACTCTCTCAAACATGTGAGCCAGAGGCAGGAAGGAGATGAGCACATCGTCCTGTCTCGGAAAGATCACTTTCTGCAGGTGAAGGGCATGGGAGACAGAAAGGAAAGAAACACTGACAGGAAGACAACAAGAAGAGCCGTAAAACACCAAGAGGAGAAGCGGCACCAGGAGGAGCGAAAGGGCAGAGGTTGCCAGCAGAGGAAGGGAGCAGCGGCGCGGGCAGGCGTTAAGGCACGGCAGCGATGGAGCTGCGTTAGCAGAGAGCGGGAGGATGAACACAGAGGCCGTCCGCGCAGAAAACTACCCCAGCGACCCCAACGTCCTGGCCCTGGGGGGTTTCCAGCATCTCCTTCCCTGCTATTCTATGCGACGATCTGAATTAAGGTTATTAGGGCCTGCAGGTGCATTTACACATTGCTTCAAACTGGCCTCACTATCTGCAAGCGCAGTAGCGTAAAGCCGTCACCACCAGCAGCTATGCTTCTCTCTTGCACCCTTTTAAGTGCCCTCGCAATAAAACAATTTGGTTTTAATTGAACCAAAATGATGGCATTTAGCAGTATTTCACAGTTGGCAAATACGGTCTGGTTGTCCTGTTAAACACACGAAAAATAAAAACGGCTTCTTGGCATTTGAAAATAGCATTAAAATAAAGCTCCAAGTTCATTTAAAAAAAAAAAGTTCCACTTATAAAACCACTGAACTATGCAGAACTGGCACAAAAGTATGCAGAGAGCAAATCCGCAGTATTTTTCTGCTTTGGGTATTTTTTTATTTTGTTCACTGATATTCCTTCCAAGGCTTTTGCACTCGGCTCAGTTTTATTCCTGAGGTTAGATGCTGCTTCAGCGGGGCGGGCTGGCGGTGGACATCGTACACCGCCACCGACACCGCGCTGGTGACTGAGGCCGTTCAACCTACAACCACTTACACCAGACTTAAGGCTCAATCTGGTGTCTTCTACCGGCGTCACAGCCCTGCAAACACCTACACGCGCCAGCCCAGGGGGGTTTCTCCTATCACATGTCCAAGTTTGTTTAAAAAGGAGGCCTGGAAGTCTTGGAAAAATCAAGGATTAAGACTGCCATGTTTTCAGCATCGATCATAAGAGGAAAACAGGTGTGTTGTAACTAACTGTGCATCCCACATGGACATCGCTGCTTCGTATAACGGCCTGTTTGCTACGTATAGATCCTTTATGTTTGTTAGGCACCAGCTGCACATCATCCTTCACATGCTGCACTACAGCAGTTCTGCCTCCTGGGCTGCTTCCGAACAGCAGCTCACACATCGCACGAAACACATGATACAGCTACTTGGCCAGTGCTGTGTTTTTTAAAATACATATAACTCAAACTGCGACATACTTTAGTATCAATAAAATTAACCATTCTTGTAAATACCTATGTGTTCTCATATATATATTATATATATATACACACATATATATACTTCAGATGCATAAAGCTTCCAAGTAAACGGAGACGCTGTGCGGGCACCCCTAGAAGCGGGTACCGCGCTCTTTTTGCAGCACCAGCTGCAGCTGCGCCAGGCTTGTTTGCTCTTTCAGCACTTGGAGACAAGTTAGCTGATTCACAGGAGCCGGCGGCGCTGCGCGGAAGCGCTCGCAGCATCTTACCGACGGAGACGCGCGCGGCGGCGAGGGGTCTAGCGCCGCTCCACGCCGGAAGCTCAGACCCACTCCCGTTTCCAGAGCTGCACCCAGCAGGCGAGGTCGCCCCCGCCGCCGCGCAGCGCTTGCTAACTTGGGGTATTCACCTCGGTCACTTTGAGGAAGCCCGAGAAATCCGCCACCACGTTGCCGTGGGTCAGCATGGCGCCCTTGGGGTTGCCTGCAAGGAAACAGAGAGAGCCGCTGCAAAAGCTGAGCCGGCAGCTGAACTTCCAAAAGCTTAAAAAAATAAAAAAGTAAAAAAGGAAATGTAAAAAATATTTTCAAGTTCTCCGAGTTTTAAAACTTATGCAATTTTCACAATCATTTCTGTGCAGTAACATCTAGTAAAGCCATTTCTTACAACACTCAAAATTCAACGAAACGATACCGCGAGCGCAGCATAACCTGAATATCGTGCTGACGACACCGGCAGCAGCCCTACAGAAGCCCATGAGAGCGCGCGGCGAGCAGCTCCTCGGAGCCGGCTGTACGTTCCCAGCCGCACGAGGCAGCATTTGTTTCACGCAGCTTTTGACTAAGAATGACCCCAAATACCTACAAACCCAACTTCAAAGGTTGCTTTAGCTCTTAATTAGCCGGCGTGCTGGACAACCCAAAGGAGGTAGAAAACAGGTAATACATGGTATAAACCAGGCTACAGGAGGGCCCTTTGGGACTGTAAGTAGGAAAAGTCACCGATACCATCAACAGCAAGAGCAAAGGGATCCTTGCGGTCACGCCGGCCCTGCGGGGAGCCACCAAAGCGAAGGACTGCGTCCCACCAGCTCCCGCCGCTTGCTCCTGTATCGTCCACCACCCGGACCGGCTAGTTCCCAACCATTTGCCTTTCCACCGCCTTTTCTATTCCAAGAAGTTGCAGCTCAGTTTGAATAAAGATCCCAGAACCAGCGTACATCTCTCTCGCCAGCGTATTTTTAAAACGGCTCGTCTTAATTAGGTCGCACTGCTGTAACGGAGCCCCCGCGCGGCGCCGGCCCGAGAAGCGTGGCTGGGAGGCAGAGGAGCGGCACCCCGCCGCATCGTTAACCTTAACGGTGTAGCGACAGCCCCGCGAAACCGCAAGGCGGCCAGAACGTGGTTGCGGCTTCCTCGGCTCGGGAAGGGGCGACGGCATTTAACGAATCGGCGTCAGCACGCAAAAAACGCGCTCAGTTCACTCAAAGCCAGGCGGCTGCGCGCCCGCCAGCCCCTCCGGCTTCGCAGACGCAGCCTCTGCCCCCTCCCGCAAACCATTAAATAAAGGCCAGAACAAAAATATTAACTGTTGCACACATTTATTGCGCTAAAACCGGACATTTTGAACACAGAATGGATTTTACTGTAAAAGCCGCATTCGGTGCTCCAAGCGCCGCTGAACGATTCACTCGCAAACACTTACAAATGAGCACAGCGCCCGGAGAGCTATTTTGGACTAACTCTTACTTGCCCTCTTCCCAAAGTCACAGGCGAAGCCAGGGCTGACGCCCGCCGCGGCCGCGCTGCTCCCGCCCTGACGCGCCGGCCGGAGCGGCTTGCCGAGACCGGCTCAGGGAGACGCCGCTTGATTTCGGGCCCTCGTTTCCACCGCTGGGTGCGCACGCGGAGCCAGCCTGCAAGGAGATCCCAGGAGCCCACGCCAGCTGTAAATCCCTGCTAACGGCCCAGAAACGGTTCCCGGGATTTCAGCTGTGCCTAGTCTTTGCTCAGCCCCTGCAACGCCGCAGGCAGCCCGGCTTCGCCCGGTTGCACAAGTTTCTCTTCGTCACCATCCCGCTTGGCCCGGCCTCGCTCAGTCCTCGCTGGAAAACCCCGCGAAACGGTGTGCTTGTTTCCTAACGGGCATCCCAAATCGCACCCTCCAGCGACATCACGGCAAATCCAGCTTCCTGGGCCTCGGCAGACACCTGCAGGCTTTCCGGAGGCATGAAGAAGACTTCTCAGACTGGCTGAGAGCTCAGACTCGTTTATTTACTCCACCTCTGACTTTTTTCCCTTTTTTTTTTTTTTAAGGCAAATTGAGACGATCCAGCACCTCTGCTCAAATGTGCATCGCCCGCCGGCAGGCACAGCCCTCTCCTCCCTCCGTTCCTCGCCTGCAGCCAGGGTGAGCAGCCCCGGCAGCCTGTGATGTTGGAGGTTTCGAAGCAGAGCTCCGGTTCTCAGAGCCAGGATAACCCTCCTTCAGGAGAAATCCAGAAATCCAGAACATTTTCATGCTGGGAAGGGGAACTGGAGCTTTTGGGGCTGGGCTGGGCAATTCCAGTAAGTCTTAACCTTTAGCTCTTCAAGCTCTTTGGAGAGGCAACTTAACCGAATCGGTGCTCCTCGCTACTAGCCCTTTCCCAGAATTTCCACTTCTAGAGAGAAAGAAGGCAATTTTTTAGAGGGAGGCAATTTTCACCCCGTTAGTTGTAGGCGAGTCCTTGAGGAAAAGCAGGCTTGTTTCCCTGGAGCAGCCAGCGCGCACAGGCGTAGGCTGCTGTTTTGGGGCCACCTGCACGCTCCTGGCTCGTTTATGAGTTCTGATGATGCTCAAAGTACCGGTGAGAGCTGGGCAGCAAGCGCAGCGATCTCAACCTCTCCCTTTGCTCTGCGAAGGCACCTGGACGTCTGATCCTATCAATCACAGAGAAAAACACATTAAAACGCACTTCTGAGTTTACTGCTAACCAGCTAAAGTTATGTCCCACTCCACACTTTCAGGTTACTCGCTCTACCGTGAACACAAAGCGATACTTGGAACGCTTTAGATTTGAGAAAGCCCTTGGGGACATCTCCACCCAGCCCGAGCAGCCACAGCACGCTGCCGGGCGCCCTGGGAAACGCAAAACCCCACCAAGTAGAGCAAAAACGATGCCCGAAGGGGCGAAACCCAAAGCCTTTCCGTACGTTTGGAGCAGCAAGGGTTCAGACGCGGAGCGGGTACAGCAGGTGCTCACCTGTCGTTCAGTACAGGTCTTCTCCAGGAGGTGGGAGATGAAGATCAACCCTCCGCCTCCAGCCAGCCGTGCCGATCGGAAGGGGCAATCCCCTTCCTGGGCAGCCCAGGGGGCAAACGGCACCTCCTGTCCGGCTACGGAGGCCGGGCCCAGGCGTGCCGGGGCAGTCGGAGCAGCGGGCAGCGCCAGGAGGAGCTGGGCGAGCTGCAAGAGCAGCTCCGGAGGGCCCGGCAGCACGGTCCTCCTCTGCAGCCAAGTAAAAAGCGGTTTCCGAAGCAATCCCGTCCTGTGCGTTTGTGCTCTCTGCCCATCCGCTACCTGCTTTCACCATTTTTGGTAGATCTTAGGGGCGGTCACGCTCCTGAGAGTGTGCGATGCCTGCAAGCAGGGGGAGCCCCGGGCACTACGGACACGGTGGAGCTGGGGACTTTGGGGTGGTTAGGAAATGGAGAATGCAATGCCGTGCACCAGCATTTTCTTTCTTTCTTTTTTTTTTTCTTTTTTTTCTCTTTCTCTCTCTCTTTTTTTTTTTTTTTTTAAGATCTGCAGGAGATAAAAAACGATCAATCAAGTGTTCCGTATCTATGCTGCAAGATGGGAAAGAGAGAGTCCAGAGAAACACGGGCCGATTTCCAGACAACTGCAAAATCATACTGCCAAAACGCATGCCAGAGAATTCTAGTTAAAAATAAAAAATACCACTGTTTTTAATTTGCATATCTACAGAAACATATGAACATATGTATACACACTATACACACTTAAATATTAAAAAATGCATACAAATATCATTGCTGTGTCAGTGTAACAGTCTATTTGTGCATATTGAGGTGGTGCTAATAATTAATTTGATAATCTGTTCTAACACTTCATGATTAAAATGCTTATTCTTTTACCTGTAGTGCCACTAGTAAAACAGACGATTGATAGATCTTCTGGTCGAGGAGGCTAGAAATGCACAAGGAAGATGGGAAAATTGCATCAATCCAATGCGATACAGTCAATGGCAGAATGTTGTCATTGTATTAACTTAAAAATCAAACAATTATATTTCAAATCTGCCGTAAAATATATACCCCAGATATAAAAGACCATCGTAAAACTCTTTTTATCAGGTTTCTTCAATTGATACAGACTCCCTTTCCCCCTTACGCATTAAGGGCATGCTTTAGGGTCACAAGACTGACGAAATACTTGTGTCTCAGATATGGCAAAAAAACCCCAAACTATTGTATTCAATAGTAACTTATTCAACACTATTGATTACCAACGTGACCCTTGTAGCATCGGAAGATCATTCACACAGGCTGCAGTAACAAACTGTGTTTGCTAAACGCAGACATTTGATAACAGCACTAAATGATATTTAGGCTACTGGTTGTTCGGAAATTCTTTCTCTTAAATGTGCCGTTTGCTACTCGCGGCATGCGCTGGGGCTCACAAGGCACATAACACCGGTTTCTTTTACGGAGAGAAGCTGCGACCGCGGGCGACGGCGGAGGACGCTCCCGAGGGTCCGGCCCCGCCGGCGCCCCGGCTCGGGCAGCGCGGGACGACGCGCTGCAGCCCGCCGGTCGCGCTCGCCTCACCGAAACGCGGGCAAAGCGATCGCCCGCCGGCGCGACGGCACTCACCACGGGGACGTGGCGGCTCTCGCGGCCCCGCTCCTGAAAGAGAGCGGAGAAACAGGAGTTACTCCCCCTTTTGATCGCTAACGATCTGCAAACAGCCGGGGGCGATTCGAGCGAGAAGAGGGAAATCATTGACGGCGAAACACCGGCGCTCCCGAGCAAGGAGAAGAAAAACTGCTGCACCGCGCCGCCAACGGGTGCACAAGCTTCCCCGCCGCACGTTTTGGACCCCGAGCGCGCCCCGGTGCCGGGAGGTTCCGACGGCCTCTCAGGAGGAACCGCGACGGAAACGAGGGCAGGAGAAACTCGCCTCCACGTGGTGCATGGCCTGGACGCGCACCCCGCAGCGCGCACCCCTCTCCTGCAGCTCCCTCTCGAACGGGTCCATGAGGATAATGGAGCGGAGCCCCGGCGTCTCCCTCCTCTCCACGTGGTCCAGGAGCACCCGGGCCTTGTCCGGTTTGTCGCAGATGACTGTGGAGATGTCCGCTGGAAGGAAGAGTCCAAACACGTTGCTTTTAGTAAACTGAATTGCTGAACGCAACACCGGCTGCTGGTTCACAGCTATCGCATCGGTTTTAACACTCGTTTCAGACTTAGGGCAGCGATGCTGGGGTGCAATAAACATTTCTCTTAGAAAAACCCCCGCAACTTCAGCTAACATAAACCAGCTCTGAAGCTGCAGCTGATGCCTGCAAATACCCTAGGACTCAGCTCAACACCAGGACTGCAGACCAGGTGGGCAAGCCTTAGCAAGTCTAGGAGACAAGGTACCAAAGGAGGAGCAGGGCGGCGCTGGCGTGACGCTCGCAGTGGTGACGGGCCGTCGGCACCAGCGGGAGCCGCGGGAACCCAACCGCTGCGCACAGGCTCCCCAGAAACCAGCAAAAACGCCAAAATTGCCCTCCCTGGCCCGAATGCCAGCAGGGCCTGGCCCTCGGAGCGAGACGAAAAAACCCAGTTGAAAACAGCAGTGTCCTGAAGGGGGGAAATAGCCCAGAAAAGGAAGGACGTTTTAGAAAAGGGGGACGAGCACCACGGCTCTACCTTCGCCTGTCGCCTCTTAGGTGTAAAGTGACAATATAGAGCGACTAAAGCGACCCAATTTGTCGTGCCACAGGCACTCAAAGTGCAAGAACGGAGGGTGTAGGAAAGACAAAATAACCCTGAGGATAACTGCTAAAAAAGAGGGTCCTGCAGCTGGACACAAAATCACTACGCAATCAGCTAGCGACTCCCGGCCAAGACGAGCAAAACCACGTCCGGCGGAGAGCCGAAGACGGTGAATCATCCCCAGGAACAAAACATTACGTTCATGCTCTTTTTACCTGTGTTGATGATGTAACGGATGGCTCCAGGGCCCAAGGTGTCGTACAGGGGAACCACCACCATGGAGTAGGTGTAGCAAGCCAGCTCGGAAATGATCCACTGCAGGAAGGCATCGGAAACCAAAAGTAAGACGGGGGCAGTGGCGACGGATTGAACACATTTGAGAACTAGCTTAAAATACAGAGCGAGCTCACGAGTCAGGAACGCTGCTAGCAGAGCGTGCAGTTAAACCCCAAATCTCACCTCGGGGCGGTTTTGGGCAAAGACCCCGATAAACTGCTCTGTGGATGGCTTACATCCCTGCTGGAGCAAGCCCGAACCCAAAGCTTCTGCTCTTTCAGAGACCTGGAAGTTGAAGAGGAAATAAAAGCATAAAAAAGAGCAGTACGAGCAATAGCAATCTAAGCAAAGTCTTATCGACCCTGGGAAGCTCTCGGGTTATTGCCCCGGCCATCCCAAAGCCCCATTTCTATATCATCGCCAGGCATTAGGGACCCCGCGACGCTCCTGAGGTCCCCCCGCGCCCTGAGCAGCTGAGCTCTGCTCTCCCGGACGGCTCCAGCACTCCTGCATCCCGCGCTCCCGGTCAACGGAGAGTTCCTGCCCATGTGCGGAGTATCCGGGATTTCAGGCCACGCCGGCTCCAGCCTGGAGGCGACCGCACCTCAGGGGCGAGTGATGCCGAAGAGCGATATCCGCTGTTCCCAAAGCGGCCGCGCTCCTCTCCGGAGTAACGCGGCCGGGGTCGGAGCTCCGCTTGGCAATGCCCTGCAGCTTTCGCCCGTGTCCGGGACACCCACAAGCAGGACCGTGGCCTTAGGGGCAACTCGCACTGCGCGGGTGCCAGCCGCCGGGGCATTCCCAGCGGGAGAACCGCGAGTGCTTGGGCGGCACATCACCAGCCTCCCGGGGCTTACTGCAAAAATTCACCTTAAAAAAAGTTCACTCCACTCCTCGGCACGGGAAGGACGAGGCTACCGGGGGAAGCCCGCAGGAGGAACCCGTGCCAAGCTCACCTCTTTGTAGGACAACCACTGGTAGGGCTGCTTGGGTTTCCTGAATCCCAGACAGGGGCCGTTTTCTAAAAGACATAAGATAAGACAGAGATTACCAAGTTACGGGGGTTGGGGCCGAGCACTAGTGCACCGCACCGCACCGCGCCGCCAAGACGCGGCAGAATAAATCCACCGTTATCGAGGTCAGCTCTCGCTTCGGAGGCAAAGCGCCTGTCGAGCAAAGGCGAGACGGCCTGGCGCAACGGGAGACCGGCTCCCGCAGATTTCCAGCACGGCTGCTTCAAGCCCCCTCTCTCAGCTGCGGAGAGTACAGGAACAGTTTGCACAGAAACAGCCTTATTAAAACATATTTCCCCTACGACAGTGCGAACACTGCTGTCTGGTGGACGCTTTCATCCCAATACGAGCTCCTGCTGCTGTAGCTGCCTCTGATTTAAACACTTCAAAGTGAAAACTACCATTAATATCAACGGCCACTCCAAAGGGGGTACGACAATATGTGGCACTACATGCCAGGAAGAATATTTGAGAAGTTCGTTTAATTTGCTCTCTGCACAGAATCCATTCCCCTGTGCATCTACACAGTTATTCATAAACCTCCGTCACTGCAGCGGCACGGTGCAGAAAACTGCAGGGCCACTGAGGCTTTTGGTGGCTCTGCAAATAATAATCCGACGATGAAACTGGTGTGTTCAAGAAGTCGGGACATCCAAATAACGGGCAGGTGCTTCAGGATCCCATAGCAAGCTTATCCAAAACGCCGTCCCAGCGCCTAGGCGCAGAGGCTGTAAGGCTTCCAGGACACAACCAAGCCTTTTCTGAGAGCGCACTGGATCTTCTCACGAACAAGGTGAGCGTCACAAGTAGCAGACGCACGAATAGGTATGGATATAACAGGGAAGAGGCATCACGGCTTTTGGAGTGGGACGTTACATCTCACGAGCGTGTTTGGACTCTCCGAAGGTATCATCAGTCGCGTTGGCAAGTACAGCTGGATACAGTGTGCTTCACTTCCCAAAGAGCTTCTGCCAGAGCCCCTTACCCAGATTTCCCAAAAACGCTGTGCTATTGTGGCGTAAAAAGGAAGGTGGATTAATAACTGATGGCAAGACAGGGCGCAAAGGCAGGAATGAAGATCGGGTTTTGCAGTGCTCGGATCGGTCTCGCTGAACACAGCCGTAAGTGGTCTGGCAATGAATAATGCATGACGAGGTTTGCTGACGTTACAAAATTCAGGAGAACGATAACTAAAGCTGTCTGCCAATGGCAGCAAAAAGATCTCATGATACCAAGAGACCGCATAGTAAAATTTAATGCCGTTAAATGCAAAATAATGCACACTGGGAGCAATAACCCTAATTATAAACCCATAATGATTACTTATAAATCAATTATTTAGTTATCAGTAAGAAAGACCTTGGAACTATTTTGGATAATTCTGAAAATGTCAGTTAATACTGAGAGAGAACAAATCAGGAAAACTTCATAACGCCTCCGAATAAATCCACGGCACCTCCGTCCTGGTTCATCAGTGCCGGCCTTGCAGCTTCACCTCCACAGGATAAAACAGTGCTACAAAGGGTACAGAGACATATGGCAAGGACGAGTGGAAGAGGAGCGAGACCACTCCGTACCTGAGGACATTTAATGGAGTGTAAGAGTCAGTTTGTGAAACTGCAAACTGGAAGAAGACACCGATGGCTAGAAGACACCGATGGCTAGATGGCATGGAGGTGAATGACAGATGCATGCGGTAGGACCGGGACCCCCTCGACTTTCAGACTTTGCAGGGATCTCTGCGTCCTGCGTGTCCACACTGAACACTCACCAGATATATTAAATCCTCTTCTGAAGACCTCGTACATGGTTCTCGCATCGTCGTAGTAGTGAGTGAGCAGCTGGGTGCTGTCGCCTATCACGGACCTCCGCGCACCGTCCAAGCCCTGCAGGGACCAGAACAGCACAGAGTCATCGGGACTTCTGCAAGCAGGAAAGAAAAGCATCCCAACGGCTCGAAAGCTGCCTTTAGGAGCCGAGCCGCAGCTGCGGTTACCTGGAACAAGCTCGGGCTGTTGATGTCATGGACCTGAAGCTCATTAGACTGCCTCATCGTTTGGTCGTAAACATATTTTGCAACTAGCACTTATATCGTGCACAATAAAAGCTTATGCTCCGCAAGTAAAACAAAGAAAAATAGCATTTGGTTTTCCACCTGCTTTTACCCAAGCTGGACTTTTAAGTCCCGTCATGGGTCTTTCACCTCCCTCCACCCCCAAAGATGCTGCCTGCTCCCCGGCAATCTCTATGCACTTACCACAACTCTGATGTTTTTAGACAAGTGCACTTTTTTCTGAGCAAACTAAAAATAAGTACACTTTCTACTCTAAAGTATCATCCAAATACATCTTATATTAATGGAAGAATTTCAGGACAATTGAAGGTAATTACATTTTAAAAATGGAAAAATACAGAAAATAAACAAGCCATTGCAAGTCGTATTGAACCTACCACACCCAGCAAAGAGAAAAAACACCAGCTTATTTACCCTCCCCCCCCCCAGCTGGACTGATTCCCAAATCGAGAGAAACCCCATTTCCAGCCTGAGGAAAGCAAAGCACGCTTGGCAGCCGCGAGCGCCGTTCTTGTCTCTCCTCGCACCAAGATGCTGCCTGGGAAGCCTACGGCAACGCTAGAGGCATCATATTCCTGCACTATCGTTCGGAGGTGACTGAAGATGGAGATGAACTTGTGAAATGAACCCGAGGAGTCCAAATAACACCGGGAAACTGCTTTCCCACAGAGCAGAAGAGGACTTGACCCTGCTTGTTGCCAGAGGAGACAATTTACAGTTCCCAAAGAGACGTGAAGAGGAGTAAAAAAAAATTTGCAAATAACAGAAAAAGGCTTTTGCTAGGCTCAAACTATTGCTGGGGGGGGGCTTGGTGACGCAGAGGTTGCAGTGGGGATGTTAAGGTGGTCTGAAGGAAGAAGGAGAGGGAAGGGGCTCAGCGGGGGACGGGCGAAGCGCCACGTGCTGATGGTTCCTGCTTAGCAGGTCATCAAGATCCCAGCACCTCCGGGCACCTTCTCAAGCCACATCCCGGCTAAAACAAAGGATAGTCCAAACAAAGGACAGATTAAAATAGAGGACAGACTCCAGACTGAAGCCATTAAGAGATAACGGCAGGAAGATAAAAACCAGGATAATAGATAAGGCCATAGATAAGGGCAGATAAGGGGAAGAAAGACAGTGAGTAGCTGCTAGTAACTCAGAGGTGGGCCAGGACGGAGAAACAAAGATCAGGAGATGTTGCCAGCTCCTCCCAGGCACAGGCAGCACATTCAGGAACCAGGACCTGGCTGCAGCCGAAGGGCAGCGGCAGGAGAGGGGATGAGGAACGGATGGATAGGTGCACATCCCCACAAGCGATCCCGGAGGCACCGCTCGGACGCAGGCGTCTCGGAGTTAACGATGGGGAAGAAAATGTCAGTGTGGGTGATGGGTATCAGTTACGCTCAAAAATAAAGTCACTTTCCCCTTCCAAGTCTCACATTGAGCGTTGATCCGCTGGGCTGTAGCCGTGGGTAATAGCAGCCCTGGTAAAAATGCTGCCGTGCTGCTCTTCCCATTTCAGCTATGAAAAAAGGGAGGAGAGAAGCCACCACCGTGCTGGAGGTTCCTGATCAGGACTGACACAACTGCGCCTCTGGAAATGCAATTTGCACCCGCTAGAGATGACAGCGCATTGCACCGTGGGCCAACTGCTCATGGAGACGGCGTCACCGAGTGCAGCGGGGTTTAGGAGGCCCCGGGTGCAGGCAACGCTCACCCACTCGTGGACAACAGGTTCACAGCGGGTCTGGTACACCCTTGCCCAAGGCACAGAGCACGAGTGGAGCAAGAAGGAGTGCAACGATGACTTTGCTGTGATGAGGACCTGCTGCGCGTTTCTCCTGGCCAAGAGAAATTAGAATAAATAAATAAATAAATAAAATAAAACAAAAAAAGCGGATGACGGAGTGAAACGATCCCCGGCAGAGCAGACTACCTAAGCGATGCCAGGCTGAGGTTGGGAAGCCCTTGATAACAAATCAAATCGCCTTCAGCGTCCTCTGCGGCCGGCGGCGCTGCCCTTACCTCCACTTCTGCCGACTGCCTGGAGAGGTCGCAGGGCGGCTTCACCGCCTTGGGCCGGCTGGCGAGCCAGTAGGCCAGCACGGCCGCGAAGGCGCCCAGGCCCACCAGCGCCGTGGCCGGCAGGCTGCGCAGGAGCTGGCCCAGGTCGTCGAGCTCGGGGAGCCGCAGGCCCCGCAGCACCTCCGGCGCTTGCATCTTCTCCGCGACGGAAAGGGCGAACTCTGCAAGAGCCAAAGGGACACGGTCAGCCGGGGCCCGGGCACGGAGCGAGGCGAGGCGGGAGACGCTGGAAAGGCTTTGCCGCGCCGACTCGCCGAGAAGGGGACCGGCGAGCGCGGAGCGGCGGTCAGCTCGCCCCTGCAGGACGACTGGACGCGGACGGACAGCGGGCAGCTCGGCGACAGGGTGGCAGCCCTGCTCTGCAGCGGGCAGGTGCCGGATGCGCTCCAGGACCTGGCTAAGGGTACGGCTACCACTGTCCTTAAGGTATAAGCCGAAGTTTTTCCACCCTGCCCAGGTAGGAGCTGCAAGCCTGGCGTGCCTCAGCCCCGTGCGTGGTGCCGGGCAGAGGGAGCACGCGCCCGCAGGCAGCACGCCGTGTAGACAGGACCTGCAACACGTGCCCTCAGGCAGCACGCCATGCAGACAGGACCTGCAACGTGCCATGTAGACCTGCCCTGCAACACACGCCCGCAGGCAACACGCCGCGTAGCCGGATGTGCAACATGCGCCTGCGTGCAACGTGCTGCATAGACCTGCCCTGCAACACGCACCCACACGCAACATGCTGTGCACAGGACCTGCAACATGCACCCACATGCAACACACCAACACCACGCACACCTGCCCTGCAACACGCACCTGTGTGCAACACGCCACGCAGACAGGACCTGCAACGTGCCATGTAGACCTGCCCCGCAACACACGCCCGCAGGCAACACGCCGCATAGACCGGACGTGCAACACGCGCCTGCGTGCAACGTGCTGCATAGACCTGCCCTGCAACATATGCCTGCATGCAATACGCCACATAGACCTGCCCTGCAACACGCACCCACACGCAACATGCTGTGCACAGGACCTGCAACATGCACCCACATGCAACATGCCACACAGACCTGCCCTGCAACACGCACCTGTGTGCAACACGCCACGCAGACAGGACCTGCAACATGCACCCATGTGCACCACACCACGCAGACCTGCCCTACAACATGCACCCACGTGCAACACGCCACGCAGACAGGACCTGCAATATGCGCCCACGTGCAACACACCACGCAGACCTGCCCTGCAACACGCGCCCATGTGCAACACGCCACGCAGACAGGACCTGCAATACGCACCTGTGTGCAACACGCCGCACAGACCTGCCCTGCAACCCAACTTTTTGCATTCATTCTAGCTTTGCATTCTCGACATCGAGTTCCTCATGACTGATGTCACTGCGAATTAAAAGGTGACTCAAGTCCAAAAGCGCTCTGCTTCGTAACGTGCGCGTTTCCTGGAACACGAAGCGGGGCTGCCGCCCGGGGATAAGGGGCTGCGGGATATCAGGCCGGGCGCACGCCGGCGGGACCCACCCTGCGGCGCCGGGCTTTGCTGCCCCGGCTCACGTCCCTGCCCTCCCGCTGGGGCCCGCGGAGGGGCTTCGAGGCGCTCGCGGGCGCAGTGACGCCTCCGCGCCCGTGTCCAGCCCCGAGGGAAAGGTCCCAGGGCACGGGCGGACCAGAGGGGCGGAAGGAGCCCTCGCCGCCGGCAGCCTGGAAGGAGGCGGCCACCATCGCCTCGCAGAAGTCCCCGGGAGAGGGCTGTTATCGTGCATAAGCAACAAGCTTCTGGAAGGCAGAAGCTCAGTTTTCCCTTCCAAACGGGAGCTGCTGGCCACGGAGGTCAGCCCATCTCAGCAGCAAACTCGAGAGATCCCTGCGAGCGCAACGTCCGCGAGGATTTTAGACCCTTCGTGATTAAAAACATGTGCAAGCGCCTCTTGTTCGTGACTCACTCCAGGAGCGCTGCAAGGCATCTCCGAGGATGCCGCGGTGACGGAGACCGTGCAGTAATGGGAAATAATATCAGAAAATAACGCGGGAGTCCGCTCGGCTTTCTGCACCAACGCAGGCGCAGGAGCGCTGGGGTCCTGGGGGAGCGAAGCAGAAATGCTCGGCACGGCGAGGACAAGCGTCTCGCACGGCTGCTTGCGCTTTCCTACCTTCACTTAATAACCATAAATCCCGTGAAGACTAAACGTATGCATAAACTGAAAGCAAGTCCCCGTTCTCACCGGTAAACTCAGCAAGTCAAGGAAAGTTCTCAGCGCTTTCGATTCCTCTTATTCGACCTGAGACCTGTAACTTCAGTCACCGACCAAACCAAACCGAAGCCCCCGATGGGGCTTTCTGCCCCGCAGAGCGCCCGTCGGGGGGGTTTTGCAAGCCTTGGCCTCGCCTCTGCACGGCGCGGGGCTTCGCCACCGGCCCGGGAGCGAGCCGGGCGCGCCGGCCAGACCCCAACCCCGCCGGACGCACACCGCAATTAAGGGCAGGATTCAAACCATCTCACGGCTGCGTCGCCGCCTGAGAGCTTTGGTTTACTGAGGCTAAGGGATAACAGCGTCCGCGGGCGGAAACGGCCGCTTGAAACGGGCAGTTCTTACCCCAGCCGCCTAACTGCGGACCGTTTGGTAGCGTAAATCAAAGTACGTGCAACGTCCGACGGGTTTCTGAACAAAAATCTGCAGACGTTAACAGTACAAAATGTTCCCCCGGCACAAATAGGAAAAACGAAACGTGCACATAACTCATCCATCCATCCATCCCCGGGCACCCGCATCCCTGCGTCCCGGCCGGACGCGGCGCGGCCCCTCCGCACCCTGTGCTTCGGGGATGGGACGGGGGGCGAAGGGCTGAGGAGCCGCGTCCCCCCAGCAGGAAGCTTTCGGAGGCGGGCCGCAGCACACGCGCTAAAACACCAGGCCATTGCCGTTTTCCGTCCCTCGAGAACACTCCGCGCCAAGCGTCTCCTACCAAAGCCTCGCCACGCAAACCCGGCGATTTCGTATGGCGCTTTGGCACCGCCAACCGACCACGAATTCCCACGACCGCCGTAACCGCGGCCGGAGATGCCACCGGCGAGTTTCTGCCGGGAACTTCTGCAAAGCTTGTTTGCACGCGCGCGGAAGACGAGGAGCCGAGCGCGGACCTTCAGGCCGTACCCCAGCGCGTGTCCGGCTCACGCCGAGGCTCGGGCGAGAGGGCATCGCGCTCGGCTCCGACGGCAGCTCGCAGTTACAGGGATGCAAGAAGTTTTATGAGAACAAACGATCTCACGAGATATCCGCCACAAGATCGCAGCTCGAATCTTGGTTTCATTCCAGCCACAAACGCAATGCGGGGTTTGTCCAGAGCCTGAAAACTACCTCTCATTTGTTTTAATTAAAGAAGAGAGAAACGCAGGGGCGCTCGGGCGACACCGGCGCCTTTCTGTTTTCAGCCCGCTTGGAAGCGAAGCGGCTGCAGTCCCCGCCGCGACGCACCTCGCCTGCGGCGCTCACGGAACGGGCCGCGCCGCGGCTCCCCGTGGGCACGGAGCCCGTCTGGCAGCGCCAACCACAAAGAGGAAACGCGGGGTTACGCACACACCGACTGCGACACGGGGCTGCTGACGACCTCGCAAGAGGGTTAAATAACCTGCGAGTCTTTATCAATTGCTTGAGAAGGAGCAAAGGGGCTGAGAAACGTCCAGGGAAAGAGATGAGCACGAGGAGCACCCGGAACCACGGCAGATCCAGCAGAGAGCCCAGAAGCGAGAGGGCAGACGCGTTATTCGGCTCGCGCAGCTCTGAACGAACCCTATACGCTTCCTGTCCTACATATGCAGCCATGGTACAAACACGCGTCGCTGGAACAGAAACCCCACATACATCGTCTGCCACGTGCTCCTCAGCAAGCGTCCCAGACGCCAGCCCCAGGTTGCCTTGGGCAGCCATCCCCAGCCTCGCGTCACCTAGACGTGCCTACGGGGACCCTTGTACTCAGCAAAGGTTCATCGCACGTAACTGCCCGGGATTCAGCAATTCTTGGGATTATCGGCCAACCTCGGGCTAACGCTATTGAAAACTTTCCCGAACTTTAGGTGCTTTTGCTCCTACAAAGCGACAGGCCGCCGTTACAAGCCCTTCTCCCGCTTGGTGTCCCCCCCTTCAGGCGGATGGCGCCGGAGGTAATCCTTCACGGCCTCCGGGTAATCTAGCACTGCCTTGACTTCTGGGGCAGGATATTGTCATCAAAACCGTTTGCCATCAAAAAACGCCCCTTTGCCCTCGAAACAAACTCTTGCACGTGCTTAGCTTGACCCACTGTGAGCGAAGCAATGGACTCCAAGGGTCATGGCACGTAAAACGCAGCTACTGTATATCACTCAGATTACACTTAATTCTTTGCAGGGTCAAGGCATAAAAACATATTTATGTTAAAAGCCCAAGCAAAAGCAGCGGTCCTCATCGTCTGCGGTTCCACTGCAACTCAGGGGGCTGTAATTGAAAAGAAACCACCAGTCCAGCTAAGCGCGCAGCTGCCCGTTCGGATGATTACGCCGGGATTTAGCGAGCGCAGGCAGGCGCGAGAGGGGCCCAGCGCCGAGCAGGGACGCGGCGCGTCGGCACCGGCGCTGCACAGCGGCACGCGGCCCTCGCGGCAGCTGCGGCGCTTCTCCGAGGAGCAAACCCCGGGGAAAAACCCGGCGGGCAGGAGATCAAACAGACGGCGGTTATAATTTTTATATTTTATTTTTACTAATGGAGAAAGAAAAAAAAAAAAGAAAAGAAAAGGCCTTCTCTGCTCCCAGAGGAATCCGAGCAGCGCAATCTGTTAAGCTGGCGCCGTGCCAGCACGACTCCTAAAGAACGGGGTTTCAGCGGTGCCTAAGCCTCTTTAGCCTGAACCGCTTCCGTGCCCGCGGAGCCGGCGGCGGCTCCAGCGCCCCCGAGACGGGCAGCCGGGCTCGGGCGGCCACGGGGGCTGCCGCCGCCGCTCGGACGAGGCACAGAAAGCTCATGCCGGGCCGCCTGGCGACGCTCGCGCACCGCCTGCCGCTGAGCGGGGAAGGGGCAGGGACGCGGGCGCAGGACCGCTGCATCGCAGCGCGGGGCCGCCGTCTTCATCCGGCCGGAGCTGCAAGCGGCACGATCTGCCGGGAGAGGGGAGCGCAGAAAAGTGCTCTTAGAGAGAACAACAGCAATGCACTAACCAGGAACATATATATATATATATATATATATATATATATATATATATATATATATGCATGCATATATATACACATATATGTGTGTGTATATATGTGTATACACACACACACATGCATATATATATTTAAAAACGTGTGCGCGCATGTGTGTATATATGCATATATATATATGTATATATTTCTATAGAAAGATGCACTTCTCTCTGCTCAGGGTGACTGGGGATTAACGCCCCTGCTGTCCGCGTTATTCCCGAGAGCCAAACTCTCCCTGCAAAACGCACGGAGGGGCCGCGGGGCTGCTGGTCACACGGCGCTTGGCCAGGACCCTGCGGCGGCGCTGGCCTCCCCCTCGCAGCCGCGCTGAGGACGGAGCTCGCGAGCTGCAACATCTTTGCAAGTAAAAAACTCTTTAAAAGGAGGAAAAGCGCTAGCAACGCCCCCGGGAGCGCCCGGCGCTCGCCTCCCACCTCGCCGGCTGCTCACGCCAAAGCCACTACTAAGAGGCTTCCTCCTGCCGCCCCCACCTCCTCCCGCGATCAGTAATAGCTCACGGATGTGAACTATTTTTAGGTGAAACCTAAAAATACCTTCCTCAGCACCGAGGAGATCAGCCGCTAGCGACGCTCCGAAGGATCGGCGACACACGGAGAACCGAGACGGGCTGCCCGGAGCACCGCGGAGGCCGCCCGGATAGCGCAGCAGAGGGAAGCCCTCGCAAGGATTTTACGATTCCTACCGGAAGGAAAAACCCAGCAGCTCACACCTCTGTTGACTCTGAAGTCTATCAATCACCTAGGACGCAGCGACCAAAAACCTCATGTCATTACACTTGTTACCCAGTGCTATAACATGATAAACAGTCACAAGGTTTTATTGACCAGGGTGTTAAAAACCTTAGCCCGTGGCTTCGGCTGCCGAGTTTCAGTTCTGGAGGACGCTTTCAGAGCGCCTGCAAACCTCAGTTCTTTCCCCGAGCGACCCGTGATTATCTGTAAATCTCCTGCACAGGGAATTTTTTGGAGTGACGTCGGTGGGGTCTGATTGTCCCATATACTGTGTGGTTCCCGGATGCCTTGTGACAGGCGGTGAACAAACAGCTTGAATAGTTGCATCAAAACAGTCACCTGAGGCAGCGCACAAGGAGAAGCCCTGAACCTCCAGAGAAGGCAAAGGCACCTGCTCCCACGACAGCCACTTTTACGGAGCGAGAAAGACGAAGGCGGCTTTCTGCATGCAACCCCACGGTTCGTCACCGGGCAGAGTTTGGACATTTGCTCTCAAAGACCGATCGGATCTGGAAAACTCGAGGAACGGCTTTAGGGGCCCCGCAGCAGCGTGCGCTTGCGCAGCCCCCTCGGGAACGGCAACGCACAGGCGTCCCGGCCCCGAGCCTCAGCGCCCAAACACGTCCCTGCCCGGGGACCCGCTATGATAAATACAGCTGCATCCTTCACTTGAGCTTTCTGCAATTAAGATCACGTTAATTACCAGGGAAGCGCCCTGCAAATTCCGGCAGTTTGCTCGAGGACCCCGTCTGTCCACGCGGTAGCAGCACGGGGACCCCAAGGGCACAAGCACACCCAGAGGAGCAGGGTTTCATCCAGACCCTGCGCACACAGAACGGGACTGTCTGCACCAAGTCTAGGCTTTCTCCCAAAACAAGCTGGCAACTGGAGAAGGCTTTGAAAGTTCCTCAGAGCTCGTCTGGCAATTCCTCAATAAAGCAAAGGGCAAGAGAGGACGGGTTAAGAAAGAGGCAAAAAGATCTGAAGTAGCAGCTCCTTCCTCCTCCTGCAGAGCGGCTGGAGATGTCCAAGTGGAGACTCCCACCAAAAGCAGCTTCGGCAGGAGAAGCACCGTGTCACAGCCCCGCTCGCCGTGCAGCCCTGCCCAACGCCCCGGCCAGCGGCGATGCCGCCCGTGGGAATGCACCCGCGGAGCAGGCACCGCTTTCGGGGTGGAAAGCGGCAGGACCAAGGCTTCGGGCATGCACAGGACCTTCGGAGCAGGCCCAGCAGCTCCCCGAGGGCCCTAAGCACCCGCACGCCACGCGGCGACGGGCTCTTAACACAAGCATCCGCGTGCTCGACGGCTGCGCGACACCTTGCAGACCGCGGCGCTCGGCTGTCACGGCCCCTCGGCACGGCGCTGACGTGACGAGCGTCACCAGGCCTGCGGTGAGCAGGCGGGGGGGCAAGCGGGAAAACCCCTTCCCAGCACCTCCGCCTGCCGAACCGCTGCCCGAGCAGCCGGCCCCAGCCATGACGTCCGCGGGCCTCACCGCAGCGTGTTGCCAGACCGCAGCGCGTGGCTGGACTTGCCACGGCGCGTGGCTGGGACTTCACCGTGGTGGGAACTTGCTGCCGGGACCTCGCCACAGCGCATGGCCAGACCCACCACAGCACATGACCAGAATCTCACCACGGTGGGACCTCGCTGCAGTGCATGGCCAGAGGCACCGCAGCACATCACCACATCCTCCCCATGGTGGGATCTCAGTAGTTGCACCTTGCTGCAACGCATGGCCAGACCCACTGCGGTGCATGGCCAGGACCCTGCCACGGCACTCTGGCCCCCAGCCCGGAGCCGGGCAGAGCAGAGCACCGCAGAGATGCCCCAAGCGTGCCCAAACTGCAGAGCTGAAGCCTGAAACGGAGGCAGGAAACAACCCGCTGCCTCTGCAGCCGATCTCGCCCTGCGCCGGCCACCTGCGGGGCCGCTGCCCTCAGCTCGCCAACGCCAAGGCCAAGACCAAGGCCAAGACCAAGGCCAAGGCCAACGCCAAGGCCAACGCCAAGGCCGGAGCGCTCCCCCCGGCCCGGCTGCTGGGAACGTCTGACACAGCAGGAAACTGCAGCAGCCGCAAACTCCCACTGCTCTTATCGCTTCGTGCCCGGGCCGCCCGAACCGCGCTCGCACCGCGGGGCGCAGGGGGGCGGCGGGGAGCGCCCAACCCCGCGGGGGGGAGCCGGGAGCGCCCATCCCCGTGGCGGTGGGGCGCCCCGCGCAGCGCAGCGCAGCGCAGCCAGGGCCCCACCGCCGCCGCCTGCGCGCTGCGCTCCGCGCCCCGGGGGCCGCCACGGCTGCTCACCGAAAGCTGCTGCCGAAGCAGCGCACGCGAAAACGCGGCAGCACTTACAGCTCCGCCGCCTCCGCGCAGCCTCCGCGCACGGCGCGGCTCGGCGCCGCCCGGCGCTCCCGCGCGGCCGCTCCGCTCCGCTCCGGCTCCTCTCCGCGCGCGCCCGCGCACCGCCCCCGCGCACCGCCCCCGCGCGCCCGCGCACCGCCCCCCCCCCGCGCGCGCACCCGCCCGGCGGCTCCGCGCGCCCCCGCGCGCCGCGGCCGTAACCCCTGCGGCGCCGGAGCTGCAGACCGGCCCCGAGACGCGGGTTGGGAGCAGGACGGGGGGGCCCGGGAAACCCCCCCCCTCCCCGAGGCACCCGCTGAATTAAAACCCTCGGAGCTCCGGGCCTGCGTCACCCGCGGCAACGAACCCGTGCGCAGACCTGGCTACCCAGGCTGTCGCCGGCAGGATTATGTTCTTATATATCCTGAAAGGGAAGCGAACGACGGGCATCGGGGCGCAAAAAATAGGTCCTGTTAATTTACGTTGATCACTGATAATAACATAACAAAAACTTCGCAATTAATTGCTGCTGCTTCTCCAGAGAATTCTCAAGCATCGTTAACTACTCCTGGGTGAAGAAGGGCAAACACGTAATGAGATTTCAGGCACGCTGTCAAACATCACGTGTTTGCCTCAAATTTGGGTGTTCTGCAATCACAGATTGAGTACGCACAGTATCTAGAGCGCAGCGGCGGCGCAGGGGGCCGAGCTCGGAGGCGCCGGGCGCGACGGCCGCCCCCAGCGCACAGGGCTCCCAGCGGGCTCCCTGCTCCCGCCGGGCTCGAACGAGCGCCCCGGGGAATCTGCCGCCCGCCGACTGTCCCGCCGTGGGCCCCACGGCCGGATGCTTGTACTGTGTGAGGGAAACCAGCCCTCACCTCGCGTGCTGGTTACCACTCGGTCGAAAGCCCCTGAGATCCACCTACCAGTAAAACCAATGGAAAGACTTCAAGGACTTTTATGGGATTTGGCCGAGACCCCACGTGCTCAGGAAAAAGAAAAGCGGTATCAGTAAGTCACGGTGTTTAAGCTGTTCACAAGCAAACACAATTTGAAAGAAGATTTCTGCAGAAGGAAGAAACCCTTCTCTGAACTTCTCTATGCTATTACGCCTTATCAAAAATTAATGAGAAACTCAGGTTAAGTTTGAATTTTAAATGTAGTGAGGCTTATGGCGAGGAGGATGCAGAGCCATCGCGGCAGTCGGACCAGGACGGCACCAGCAGCAAAACAGTCACGTAAAAAACGGAGGGAGGAGAGGGCTTCACACCTCTGCGTTTCCCTCCCTAGCAGTGACCCAGAGGCGCCGTGGGCAGCCGGTCCGTGGCACTGCACGAGAAAACGGGGGCAAAGTGGGGGCCAGCACCGACCTCGGGGAAGATAGTGGAAAAATCTGTGGCTGTGCTGCGATTCGAGATGTCCATAAATATTCAATATTAAATACTTCATTGAAACTATTTATATTATATATATATATAATATATGTTTGGATAATAATAGCAGCAAGTGGTTATACTGTTCGGATGTTTTAAAACTCTTGGTTTACACGTCAGGATCTCTGCTGTTGAGTTAGGGTTTTTTTAAGTAATTTAAGCAGAAATTAGGCCAAGAGTTGTATTTTTGTTTCTGGTCAGGTTTACTGGCTGGGTTTCACACTCCACAGCACGCTGGCGCGCTTGTGTTCCCAACACTGCTGAAACTTAGTTTTCATCATAACTCGCCTATTTTCTTAGGTATTTCCAAGTCACTGGGAAAGCACTTCACTTCTGTTCATGCTGAATTTTGTACGTTCCTCTCCAAGCGCAGCTTTTCGCTTCCGGACGCCTGGGCCCTTTCTGCCGCCTCTTTGTTCGGGAAAGCCTCTGCCGTCAGGCTTCATCCCATCTCTGTCCCTGCTGCAAAAGCAGCCGCGAAAATCCTCTTTTCAGGGCACTTTATGCCCTCGCTAAGCCATTCCTTTTTTCTCGGCCCTCCCCTGCCCGGCGACCGAGGTTTCAAAGAGTTAATTTGGGGAGCGAAGCCCTCGGACAGCCCCTTCTGGTCCCAGCGCCGGGAGCCTTTGCCACCCCGAACGAACGTGCCCGAGCAAATAAAGCGAGCGGAGCCGCCGCGGACGGCTCTGCCCCGGCGCGCCGCAGCATCGCGCCACCCGCGGCAGCCTGTCAGCGGAAGGGATTTGCTCCCGCGCTGGCATCAGCGCTGCGGCGGCTGCGGACGCGGGGCCGTTCCCAGCGCGGGGCCGTTCCCAGCACGGGGCACGCAGAGCCGTTCCCGCAGAGGCAAAGGCAGCCGGGGGCATCGCGCCGAGGTTACTCACAGCCGCTCGCCCCAGCCCTGCGGACCAGAAGGCCAAGTACAAAAATGCTAGTAATAATAACCGATATGCCAACCAAAAATGCCAATAATCATCATAAAACCACCGGATCGCCAGCAGGGCTGTCGCCTCCCCAGAGTGAGGGGAAACCAGTGCAAACGTCTAATGGCAGCGCTGTGTAGAGCGTCATGGGGATAACATTAAAAAAATAATAAAGTCGGATAAAACACCATGCAAATGACTTCTCAGTGTTTTAGAGTAGTCCGGGTTGCTGGTGTAACTCGTGTAACCTTATGAAAGCAACCAGGAGACTGCGGGAGGTGGGGTGGTATTCCGGGGTCGTCTGGGCATTCTGCGGAAAATAATTACATTTCCGCAAAAAAAAATAATTCTGGTTTAGATCATCCAGACTCACTGCAAAACGGTGTTAATCTAAAACTGAACTGTACTGGACGCACTAAGCAAAACACGTTCCAGATTTGAAGAGGGACTAGAGTATCTTTGTCTTTTTTCTCCCGCATTGTGAAACAATCTCTAAATAATGTCAGAACAATTTCCACCTTTTCTGCCTAAAACTGGTCTATGCAGAAATCTGCAAGAGAGACATTTAAAGCCCTTGAATTAGCACCTTTTGTTCTTTCAGCCTTTTGTTATTTATTCACAGCTTTTGCTATTTCAAATGCAAATTTGGCTTCCGGATTTATTTAGAACAACAAAAGAAAGATTTACGCCCTTTCTAGATACTTTTCCAACCAGGGAAAAAAAAAAAAAAAAGAGTAAAATAGTTTAGTAATGTCAATACCGGCTCCTGGGTAGACCAGCTCCCATTCGCCGTAGAGAAAAAAATAAGCGCAGTTTAGCAAAACCTTCACGGGACCTCGCCGCTCGCCCGCCAGGCCCACGCTCAGCGCCGGCGGGACCGACGAGCTGCCCAGCGCCGAGCGGGGCTCCGCGGCCGGCCGCGCTTCGCTGCCAGCCTGGCGCCGGGGTCTGCTGCGCTTGACCGTGCCGAACTGGAGACGCGAGCCCAGGACGAGACGCCTCCCTCGTCGCGGGATCCAGCCCCCTCCCTCAGCACCTGTGTCACTCCGAGCTGGGCTGGGAGGTTTGGTGGCCCTAGGAAAGAAGTCGCTTACTGCTTTAGGGGGTCAAGGTGAACACAGCTTTAGCTTTTGCTGCGTGGAGCCCTTGGTAGAAGTGGGTCTACAGGAACAGAAGTAAAAGACAGTCATGACATAAATCTGTTATTTAAAGAAGAAATTGAGCAATGTAAGTGGGAAGAATTGGTCGCGTTCGCAGAGAATATTTTGTGTAGGTATATGTGGAAGTATGACAGGATGGCTGTTCAGAAAAGCCCTGAAACAGCACCAATAAAAACATAAGAGAAAACACTAGACTAAAAATATCTGCCTGAAGGGAACTGGCTCTGCTTTGCTTTTTTAAGCGGTACCACGGCCCAGAAATATTTGAATGATTTGGTAACCACGTTCAGAGCAACCGTCACCAGCCAGGCGAGACGAGACGGGCAGAGCCACAGGACAGTACAGGCGGAGGAGGCCAGGCCTGCTCTGGCAGGAAGGAGATGCCAAGAGGAAAGCGAACGGCTCCACTGAAACACCACGCCGGTGCAACAGCAAGGAGGGTGCAAGGCCATCATAAATAAATCTGGGCTGAAAGTTAGAAGCTTCCAGAGCAAAAGGCTCTAGAATGACTTTCCAAAAAAAGATAAAAATAAAAGCACGCGTAGGGAAGCAGTGTTTACCGATGGGCAGTCCACACATTTACCCAAGCACTAGATGCGGTGGCAGCCCACCATGGGGTCCCACCAGTGTCAGCTCACACCACGCGGCCCCATCTGGACCTGCCGCTCCAACAGAAGCGAAGAGCGTGTGGCGAACACCTTTGGGCTGACAGCTTTGAAGATGACTGTCCATCTGTCTCCAAAGCCCAGCCCTGAGAGCAGGGTGTCTGGACGGAGCAGCACATCGTGCCCCTATGTGTGGGGCTGGGCTCTGAGCCCATCTGCCCTCCCAGTGTCACTACTGCTCTCAGCAGCAGGATGGTGGAGGTTGTCTTTGACTTTTACCAGTACATGACGGCCTTACAAGCGTAACCATCTCTGGATGGTCTCTACTATAGATGATGAAGAGACCCTTCTCTGGGATTCTCATTTTCCAAGTCACCCAGCCTTTGCATGTGGTCCCCATCCGACAGTGACCTGCACCAAACTGCCCAGCTAACATCAGCAAGGAAAGCCACAGAGCAAAATCCCGGTACCTCTGGAGCCGGTTGACCTCACCATGGCCAACCCATCACACACCGATTTGGCAGCATTACTTTGCACTAATGAAATGGAAACTGTTCACTGCCGTTCACATGTGGTGTTTCTGAGATTGTATCTACACCACAGCGGCCACATAGTTGAGCAAATGGAAATGTGAACTGTATTCTTGCAATACCATCATGCATGGCTCTAGACAAGAAAACTTTTCCTCCCTTAATTGGGGGTTTCCTAACTACATGGTGATTTCCACTGAATAATACATTTTTTTGACAAGTGACACTTCTTTCCTGTAGTGCAAAGGAAGATACTGTGGACAAGATAAATCCAGTTATCACCTTTTGACATTTCTGAAAATGATGCAATACGCAATGTGAAAGACTAAAATGCCTTGCTGGCCAGCAGGGTAGGTTGTTACCTTGGGAGTTTCAGCAACAGCAAGTGCAATATTTGGGTTTTGTGGGAGAATCACTGACGGGTCTTAGCTGGAGGCTGCATTTCAGAGGCACTTTTCCAAAGCTCCCACTTCACACCGTAACTGCGTTGCTGTTCGCAAAACCCAAGGCAGCTAAGTAGGGAGTAGGCGAAGCCTGGCAGAAGCCAGGGGAATTTGTCAGTCGGCCCCATGGCCCCGCATGCCCGGCTGCCTTCATGACTTTGAAACTCCCTTTCCTGGGAAAAAATCCCCATTTCATCTCCCTCGCTTACCTTTCTCATCAGCAGCCACCAAGTTTCCCCTAGCACAGTCTCCAGTCCAAAGCTAAAATATTTATAATTTTGCTTATATACCAAACAAAGAAGCCAAAACACATCAACAAAAGCCTTCCTTTGGCTGTCTCATCCTCCCTTGCTCTCTCCTGCTTTCCCCCGAGCAGCCGGGCACCTTGGAGGCTCCCTGACAATGTTTACGGCGAGAGAGGGCTTTGACACAGTAAGTGACTTGTCGTCAATAAGTGCTGATAGCACACTAAGGCAATCGACCCGAGCCCAGAAAAACGTTTGCCCGTATCGCGCCGTACGGTAACAACGCCAAGTTCCTCATAGTCTCCAAAACAGGATTTGCGAAGCCTCTGAATCAGCACGTCTGGAAATAAAAGCCCCTGGAGAGACAGCCTTGGCTCACGGCAGCCTACGGAGAAGCTCAGAGAGGCGCGTGAGGGCTCCCGCTTTTAAGGTGGGTTTTATGGATTTCACAGATACATTTTTAGCATATTAATTCGTATCTTAAAGCCACATGCTGTGTAGTACGTCTTACTACAGTGCGTCCGACTAGGCTCCAGCACGGGAGGGTGGCGGGGTCCATGAGCAATCCCACCACCCCCGGCTCCACGGCGCATTTCGGACCCGATGCCGTCGGAGGCACCGCCGGGCCAGCAGCCGCTGGGGAGGCCTGGCATGGGGCTGCCTTGCGTTTGCCCCCGGCCCCCCGCCTGGCTGCCCTGCAGCCGCGGGAGCAGAGCGGAGCCGAGGTGCGACCAAACCCCCGGAGCACTTTGACTTCTCGCCCAAGACACAAATGGCCGCGATGGAATAATCTAATTACTTGCATTGATCCCTCAAAGGAACACATGCGGAGCACTTAAAAATAAAAGTTATATTAATAGATGCTCCTCTTTCTTGTTCCTTTCCAATAAGGAAGAGCATGATTAAGCTGATGGTTTTGTTTGGGTCTGTAGGAAGAAATCATCCATCAAAGTCAGGAAGAAAGCCATGGGGAAAGAGCTGCCCTTGATGCCTGGGCAGCCTCTCAAGGGGTAAACACTCCCACGCTGCGTTTTACCTAGAGGCACTTCTTAAGCCTTGCCCAGGCTTGGCTCTGGTTAGCTAAAAGTCTTCTGGGTGCTGATTGAAACTGTGCAGCAATAGAGATGCGATGCAGATATTTCTCTCAGAGCTCCCGGAAACGTAACGATGAGGAAAGGTTTAAGCCCTGCGGTGCTCTGCAGTGTTCGGTGATGTCAGAAAAATGACAACCATACCGCTACTGATGTAACGGTGCATTTCCATGTTCCTGGCCTGCGCCCAAGTCAGCTTTTCTATTTCAGTGGGTATTCAGTTAATTCAGTTTACCATCTGTCTTCAAAGCTTTTCTTCTCTTTTCATTACTTGAATATATTTGTAGTATCGATAGTAGAGTGGAGACAGTCAAATCTATGTCTCGATTAGCCTAGAGCACCAGAGAAAAATTGGTATGTGCTATCTTTCCCTCCAAGCAAGCAGGGAAATCCAAAGACATTTGCTCTTTCGTTTTGATGGTATCTAGCAGCCATTTAAATGGAAATTAATAGATGGATGGAGACGAAAAGCAACTAAATATCTCTCATCAAATAACACAGGTTTCCCCTCTTGCACAGCAGCCAGCACTTCACAGTTTGGTCTGAGCAACCTTGGGTGTCTGCTCAGGTCCACACCCAAAGTTCACCAGGAGATATTTCTTACCCAGGGACCGAAACTTCAGGGCGTCATCAAGGACTCCTGTGTCACCGCATGAGAACCAAATTTAGACATGGGAGCATAGAAGTCTGTTGCAATATCAGATTAACCTTTGCAGATACGCACTGAAAAACATTTTGAGTTGCGCTGACCCTGGCGGGGAGAAGGATACAACCCTGCGACAGCTAAACACGAGGTGTCTCCAGCCTCCTCCTCAGGCGAGCCAGCAGGGCTTGGAGTAACGCGGAGCGCTCCGGTAAGCTCCTTCACAGCTCCTCCTCGAAGGTGCAGGCACGTGTCTGCCTGCAACCCGCCACCGAGCGCGGCGAAGGGCACCGAGCCCGCAGCATGCCCCGCTCCCGGCGCTGGGCTCCTCCAGCGGCACGCGGGTGCCTGGGCCAAGGGGAGCTCCACCGGGTGCCCGACCCAGCAGGGCCTGCATCACCCCGCTAGGGAAATCGGTACACTTCAGCCAAACTAGCCCCGTGGACAGACCCCTCTTGCTTTTTTGGTTACTGAGCCCAGTCTATGCACACAACAGACTATCCAGGTAACTGAGCTTGCCTCCACGTTGGGCAGTAACCAGCTTTGCCTTCCTCTGACTTTTACCATTATTGCTTTTAAGGTGGGCATTACAGACAGGTTCTCTGCTAGTCAAAATTCTCGTAACGATGCAAGGTTTTCATTTTAACTAAACAGGCGTGCTGCACTGGGTTGCGATGGGCAGCCACAAGCATCTCGTTCAGTAAACCAGGGCAGCCAGGACCGACTCCTTCTCAGAGCAGAGGGGTCTCCAGCAGGATGGAGCCGCACTGGAAAACTGAGGCTGTGCATGCAACCGCCAGCAAGAGCGCATCGGAAAAAGCACCAAGCTGCTGGGTCAAACAGAGGGTCTCATCTCCAGCGAGACACGTCTCCAATAGACGATCCGTGTTGACATCTCTCGCGGCTGCTAAGTGCAGTGCAATATGGCAAGGGCAGCACATCTACCTAAGGGCATCTATCCTGCTGATCAAAATGTTAGGCTAAAATCACCCTCCACGCTGAAATAAAGCGGGCAAGGAACCAAGGGAGGTCACAAGTCAGCCTCACCTCAACAGACACACTTCAGGACAGCTGGACTTGCAGGTGAAGCACGTTGGGACACAGCAGAGTAAGCGCCGAGATGGGAGGCCCAAGGCTTGCGTTCGGGCCAGCACCACGAGATGGACGTGGAGGCGTTCACAGGGTGCACATGTTCACCGTGGGCCAGATCCTTCTCACTGCCATAAACGAAGCCCGTGGAGCCCATAACGTAGCTCGGAGCAGTCCCTGCGGCCTCTGGGCACAAAACACCGCAATACGCGTTTGCCTGCAGCCTCCGAGCCAAATTTGGCTATCTCATTCACCCGTGCAACTCCCTTTGGGTGAAATTTTGCACTGTGAGAGTTTTGCTGCTGCTCAAAAGCAGCTGATTCAAGCTGCCGGCACAAGCAGCTGTTAGCCCACCGACTCTAATGGGAGCTGCCAGTATATCTCCAAAGACAAAATTTAGGCCAGTGATATTAGGTTCCCTTTTTTTCAGGGTGGAAACTTTCCTTTCCATAAGGAAAAATACCAAGTTAAATATGAATGTAAATAATAACTATACATTTTCCATTCTTGGTGCTTTCCAGAGTATTTATCTAATGATGCAACGATACTGTCTTTTAAAATCATTTTCCCCTTTGTACTTCTCCCCCTTAGAAGTCTGTTTGTCTAGAGGAAAGCTGTTTGATAAACAAAAGAGGAAATAGCACAGATATTGAATGTTACCTTGCCTTAGGAAGAGATGCTTTACACGTATTCAAAGTGCTTGATTTTGAATCGGTGCAGGTCATTTAAAGCTGAACCTTTAAATACCTTACAGAAAGTCACCTATTTCAGACATGCAATAATTTTCTAGTCCTGTCAGACACTTTAAATCACGGCTGCATACCAACAAAGCAATGTGATCCATTTTCACCCTTTGTTCTATATATATGTACACACTACAGACACGTACACGCACATGCATCTAAACGCACATCCCTATTTCACAAATTCACTACAAATAAAGAGAAAGTGCCCCAGCAAATTAGCCACAGATGGACCAATGGAATAAATCGGCAAGATCATTTCAGGGAAATTATGTAATGCATTCAGCCGAGCGCACGGCTGTGCTTGCTCTGGCAGGCTGCAATAACATCTCCCTGTGCCTGTATTTAAATCCCAGGCATGCAGCAGAATAATAAATATTCATCTCTGAAACCATCTTGGCTGTTGAGTGTGCGCTCTTGCCTGTCTCCCTTTAAAATATCTGAAATAACCTTGCAATGGAGCCGGGGGAGCAGAGGGGCCGGGAGCGGGGGAGCGTGCCGAGCAGCCGGAGCAGGGCAAGGCCCACGCGCAGAGGTCATTCCGGAGAGGTCCCGGCTCTCATTCCCCCATCGCGGGGGCACAACAGAGCCCCACGCTCACGCTCACGCAACCCCCGTGCCGCCTCCTCCCGCATCGTACCGCAAACGAGAGGAAAAACCCAGGGCAGAGCGGGCAAAGCCAAGCGCAAAGGCCGAGCGAGGGGCGAGGCGGCGAGGCCGGGGGAGCCGGCGCGGCACTTACCCACGAGCAGCCAGCCGGAGCCCCCGGAGGCCAGCAGGCAGGCGAGCATCCCTGCGCCCGCCTGCGCGCCCGCCTGCGCGCCCGCCGCTGCGCCGCGCTCACTGCGCACCGGCCGCGCCTGGGCCGCTGCGCTGCGCTGCGCCGCGCCGGGCGCCTCGCGCTGCCCCGGCGCAGGGCGGCGTTTCCAGCAGCCCTCCTCCTCCTCCTCCTCCTCCTCCTCTGCCCATCCCTGAGCCCCCGCCGGCTCCTTCCTAAAAGGGGCGATGCTGGCGGCTCGCGCGGAGGCTCGCCAGGCCTGCGGGCTGGGGACTCCGTCCCCCCTGAACGGCCGCAGCAGCCACCAGGGAAAAGCAGAGGGAGGGGAAAGCAGGGATGGGAAGGGGGAGAAACTTCCTTCCATAACTCCTCTTGCTTAGGCCATAGCTCCCGTTATTTTTGCCTCTGGCTGATGAAACTGTCCCGGTATGGTGAGCGATCCTAAAATCTCAACTAGCTGCAATGCTGAAACACCTATGACCCCCTCAACAGTGGCTGGGACAAAGATTAACATCTCTAGATATGTTAACATCTCAAAAATACGGTGAGAGAGAAAGGAGCCAAACTGCATGTAATGGCAAATACACGGGGCGAGAAAAAAAGGCAGATTTGTGTTATTAGTGATCCCATCTTTCCTGAGCAAGCTGATCTTAGAAAATTAATCTCTGAGCTCCATGGTACAAAACACGCTTTGCAGAAAAAGGCTGCACCAGTGGTGAGCTCACATGTTACGTCCCTTTGATGGTCGTAATGCCAGTGGGATAAAAATGGGACAGCAGTGGCAAGAAGTAGAATATATGCTATATCAGTTTGTCATCCTTTTGAGTGACTGTAACGTGGCAGATCTGCAAAGCAGATGGAACCGCTCTATGGTGAAATGCAGCTGTTTAACTCTTTGTTAACTTGAAGCAAAATACACCAAAAAAATCTTCCACCCATTCTAGGAATTAACACTAGTTCAGCTATAGCTTTGGCTGTCCAGGACATGCATTTTTCTTTGAAGAAGGCCTTTGGTTTTCTTAAAGATGAGACTGGAGTTGATGCAAGTGAAGAATTTCCATTTCACAGGTAACTTTGGGTTTTTTGTGGTGTCTTTTGATTCACTATGAAAAGGACTTTCAAAAGTTTCCTGCATACAGAGGATCAGCATCTGTCTAAATGATGTCACTCTGATGCCACTCATGTCAGTGTCACCACTGCCCACTCCTGAAAGCTGCTAGGCAATAGTCACAAATGATATCCATTTTATTCAAAGGCTGCTGGGCTTTTAAGATCCTTGGCCTCAAAGCAAACCCCATCAAGTGGGCTAACAAGTTATCTGGGAAGGAAAGATGTCTGAATCTGGCTCAGACTATGATTGTCATGGTAGATGCCACTACAGACTGCAGGGATTGTGAATTCAGCTAATCCTGGCATCAGAAAGGTGTCAGTCCATCCATCTCTTTACTGCTAAAGAAGGTCTGTTTTACTTAAGAACTTGTCTAACCTGTTCCTACAACCCTTCAGTAGTATGTTCAAACTAAAACTCCATTGCTGCTACACAAGCTCAATCCTTTCCCTACAGTTACTGGACAAGAAGTTTCTACCCTGGTTTGTACCTTCTTCTCTGCAGCAAGTTTTACATGTTTAAAGATTGTTAGCATGTCTTGTTTCCTCAAGGCTATCCAAATCCTGCAGTCCCTGTGTCTAAGCAAGCCCAGAAGTACTTCTGTGAGAACTGCCAGTGTCCTTCACTGAGCCCTGCCTCTGGAGCTCCTGAAAATCTCCATTAGCTAGAAGTGACAATATTGGACATGATGGATAGGACAAACTAAATTGTCCTAATGATATGGGATCTCTTGTCCTTTTAGGAGATTAACCTTTCTAATAATATCTTCTGGAAGCTGAGGGAGCAATAGGAAATGCTTGAAGTCCATCAGCTCCCAGAACTGCACTGAATAGATTTACAAACTTAAATGTACAGTTGCACACTGAGTTCTGAAAATGCCTTTCCTCTGTCTAAGAGGAGAGGAAGAGGAGCAAAGATCACTAACAGAACAAGAAGTACCTGGACATCCAAGCCCTGACTCCGGCTTGTCCTTCTCTGGGGAACCCTGGGGTCCGTCTGTGCTCTGCGAGCAAGAGCTTTCCTGACCTTATCAGCTCTTGCAGCAGCTTCCCTAATCTTATGCTGATTAAAAAAAGACTTGTGGTGGAAGACAGGAAGGCACTAACTTCCTGTCTCATGATCCTTTCTAGTTTGTGACTTCTGTTTCAGATCTTCGGCAACTTTCTACTTCACAGTACTCTAGAGCCCAAGGCAAACCTGGCCAGACTGGTTAGCCCAAGTCCCAGCTGGTCCATTTTCTGAAGCTGTTCACACCACAACGGGGGCCAGTTTAAGTGTTCTCATCCAGGAAAATGGTAATGGAGATTGTCTTCAGAAGTGTCATAATGACAGGCACCTGTCATGATGTTGAAATTTTCCACAGTAAGAAACCAGCCAGAATCTCACTCAAAATTCAGGAATCACATATTAGTGACCACAATTGCTACAACTGTACAGAGCTGTCTCTCCTGCAGAGGTTGCACCTCTAGCCATCAAGATACTTAAGTCACAACCACAGCCAAACAAAGATCTTCCTAACATCCAGAGCAGAGGACATCATCAGAAGAGACTGGGCAAAGAATTTGAGCCTATATTCCTCTATAATACACTAAGTTTTCCAATTCACCTCAAAGCCTGTTACCACCAGAAGACCCCTTTACTCCATGTTCCTTCACAGCCTGGGTTGGGCTGTAGGGAAGGTGCACAGTACCACATCCCTGTGAGTAAGCAAATTCAAAATGGCTCCTGCTTGTTCTCACAATTATGTGAGAGAACATTAGCCTATCAGAGAATAAATAGTGGTTTCTTATTCAACTGCAATCTAAACTTACTCAAGTACTCTTACATGTCCATTTAACGCTCAGTTGACCTAATCTGGTTGTCCCGAATAATGGTAACATAAGAAACTCTTATAAAGTGTTTCATTCTACTATTAAGTTTCTTAAAAGATACATAATATATTCCAAGCTGTAACTTGTCTGATTTCTATTTCAGGTTTTTCAGTCTCTCCTCCTTTCCAACCAGCTGGTAAATAGTTACTATGGCAGCACTTAATACAGGATGACTCAGCACTCCCCCACATCTCAGTATCAGTGTCTGCCCTTCTAATTTCTTGTGATCATAACCTTGCCCTTTCTCTTCTGTTTCATTGCAGAATTATGATTTTAAAAAATTGTCCTTCCTTGTGTAATTTAGCATTTATTTTGGGAACCAAAGCAAGAACCTGTTCAGTAAAGACCATACCTATTCAGGATGCTATTTCAGCTTTCCTTTTGTATTGATCACCAAGATATTCGAACTGTTTCCATCATCTCTGTTTCAGTATAGAATCCTCTGTAGACTTAAATTACCCATTGATAAGTGAGCTAGTCTAATATCAAACCACGACATGCTCAGCTCCAAGAACTTCAGCTCTGTTTTGTTGGCTATGAGCAGAAAAAAGCACCTCCTCTGGTTATTGTTCAAAGCTCCTTGCTTTCTGCTCCTGGACAGGAATTTCAGTTTTTGCATTTACATTGGATTGCAGGTTGTGTTTAAATCTTGAGTTCTCTCCTTGATCCTCTGTTCTTTAGAGGGGAACAGGTCAGCCACTTATTATTACTGCCAGCACTACTGTTCAGGTGCAGAGAGAAGCCACACATCTCTTTACCTGTATCTTAAGGGAACTTGCCAGGAACAGGAACCAAGCACACCAGGAACCAAGCACACCAGGAACCAAGCACACCAGGAACCAAGCACACCAGGAACCAAGCACACCAGGAACGTAGTCATGTAATTTGCCACATCTAAAAGCATAAGATGGTTTTGGTTAGTCATCAGTTTAGACAAGTAATTTTGTTTCTAGTGGAACCTGCAAAGTCTGTGGCTTTGAGTCACATGGTTGGATTGTTCCAGGGCAAGAAGGGCACAAACTCTCACCAGAGCTTTTCCTGCAGTTGAGATGTTTGTTAAACCTTCTTCTGGCATCTAGTACAGGTGAGTAAATTGGCTGGCTTGGGATCTCATCTCAGTCAATTTCTTGACTCCCACTTTCTAAAATGGTAGCTGACATGTTTATGAGAAATGACATGACAAATATCTGTGGAAAGGTTTAAGGTTTAGACAACTCCACTTGATGAAAGTTAGCATAGTCTTTTTTTAACCCTTCAATGCAAAAATGTACTTGAGGAAGAATCATTTATTTTTTTGTAGAGGTCCTCAGGCGCCTTCCATGTTTCTATAAAAAATTCTAAGCATTTACACTCCTGACCTTATACAGAAAGTGCTAAGTACTTTCCACTGCACTAGCACCTTCTTTCTAAGGATTTCAAAGCATGAATAAGTAAAATTGTCACCTGGATCAACAACATGATCTGTAGGTGCTGTAGAGAGAAGGAACAGGAGGAAAAGACAAGTGACAAACCCAAGTCCTTACAGGAGAGGAGCGTGAGCTCTACCCTTGATCATCCCTGAAAGACACTACCCCGTGGGGCAGACAAGGCATTTTTGCAATGCCTCACTGGACTGCTAACAACAGAATTCATCAGAGCCGGGAACCAGCAATAGCTTTTGCTCCTAAATCAGCGAGAGCCCGAGGCCGGCAGCGGCAGCGAGAGCGGCCCGGCGGCGGCTCAGCACCGCGGACAGCGCCCGCGCTCCCGGCGGCGCCTGCGGCTGGGGCTGCTGGGTTCCTTTTTTTAAAAAATAAAAAATAAAAAATAAAAAATCCTGCCCCATTAAATCACCGAGTTTTGTGATTGACTTCTCACAGTGTTCAATGTTACTTGCCGGTGCTCTGGATGATACTTATTGTTTAATATGTTGTATATTATATATAATATATTGTTTACTATACCATCCTAGAAGCTCCACTTGTTCCTTCTGAAGTGCATGTCTTCTCTCTCTGCATTCTCTTTAACCATTTCTTCCACCTGTGAAAGAGAAGACAATTAAGTGCATACTGTATTTCCCAACAACCATCTTATACCCAAGAACGCGGACTGAGAGCTGGCGAGCAGTGCAGGTATTCAGGATGAGAAGATGGTATATTTACCAGAGGACCAGCACACAGATCTATGCTGTTTGGCAGCTCAGATCAGAAGCAAATGATAGTAGGACTGTCATTATGATAAGTCTATTTTCCATCCCACAGCCAAGAGAACAGTACAAATTGCTCCTGAAGGCTATATGAACATGCTGTATAGTGCCAAAGCATAAGTGTTCTTACCTACTTAGAAGATTTAAACAAACATATATTTTGGAGAGGTGAAGAGCTAAGATCAGCCCTTTGAAGACAAATGTAAGTCTTCCATCAAGTCAATAGAAGTGGCTACCTCCTCTGACCGCTACATAGGTGCTTACAGCATCATTGACCTTTGTATCATTGATACTAGCCTGCAGAACACTTTGATTTGCTAGCAGCGCTTGGCTAAACTGTGTTTCTATTATTGTGTATCTTACCTTATCTGCAAACATGTGGTTACTATCAGAGAGCAGCAATGGCCAGCTGCTCCCTAAGGGACAGGGAGCTGGGAGCCAAGCCCAAACACACAGCCAGCAGGACAGAGCCCTCACCACCAGGGCCCAGTCCTACAGTACCTGAGCCAGCTAAGCAAGACAGGCCTAGGGATGGCAGCTAGGAGTCAACCAAGAGCCCAGATGGTCAGACAAGTTTGCAATGAAGAGGCAGGTCCAAGGTCAAGCCAGGAAGTCAGTCAGTGGCCAGGTTCTGGATCAACGGGGACCTTGGCCAGGCACAGGCATGGCTGTGGCTGAGATGGAGGCTGGTGCTCCTCTGACAGAGCTCAGACAGGGAGTGAGGGCCCTGGGACTGAGCTTAAATAAGCTTCTGGGCCCATGGGCAGAGTGTGCATGGAGGCCCCAGCTGAGGCTGATCAGGGCCATTAAGGTCTGTTAGTGCCCCCAGGGCCCTGCCAATTATCTGTGGCAGGAGAACTGTTGGAGAAGTGGCTTAGGGTCCAAACTTTCTGTAGTAAGGGCTGTCTTTCAGTGTTTGACTCCACAGTACTTGGCATAATGAGGGCCCCGCATGATACTGTAATATCATCATTAAACAACTTCATTTATCTATTAAATATTCACAATAAAGACATTTCATTTGGTAACTACATATACGTATACAAATTGTAATTCTTGGACTCTAAAACAATCTAGCAAGCATGGCGTTTTAATATGTCTCATTAATTTTGTAGAATTTACCCTATCCACACCTGTTAGCTGAGATGAATGACTGTAGTGACAAAATTCTTCCCCATTGTAAGGAAAAGGCTGGATGCAAAATTTCTACTCAACTGTTCACAGGAAAAGTCAGTTGACTGCCTACACAAGTTAGGAAAAACAAAACATTTCATTCTGATGGTACAAAAATACCGGCAGTACTAGATTAAAATGATTTAAAACCCTACTTTACTTGTTTGGTTTCTGTTCACATCCTGTTCACCATCGTGAACTCTCTGAACTGCTTCTGGCAGAGTTATGCAAGGAGAGGGGTGATGACACTGCTCTGCTGCTGCTGCACCAGTCAGAGGGCTCCAGTTGCAAAAACAAAGCAAAAAGTTATGAGAGCTTTTTGAGAACAAACACATTCTTGTCCTGCTTTTCCTACATTACAGTAAGAAAAAACAAGTAGCTCTCTTAAAGTTGTTCTGGAACAAACTAAGACATCTGAGCTGGACAGAGCAGCTGTTTGATCTCATAACCCTTCATGCTGGCTACACTGCAATCACATAAGGCAAAAGAAAGATATTCAGCTTAACCTCTTCTGGCTTAGAGGACATACTTAGAGCTTGGATCCAAAAGACTCCTGTCAACACACTGGGCCTGGCTCTAGCCTCAGTTATGCTGAGATCAATCAGGATTAATTCTTTTGAAGCAAATTAAGTTACACCTCTATCAGGCTGGAAATAAAGCATCAGCCCTAATATAAATACAAACATGCACCGTAATAACCTCTGTGTTTTCATTAGACAGAAGCTCTTCTGCTTGGATTTGGATGACAGAAAAATACAGATATTGTCATTCTAGCTGTGGCTAATGAGCCACACCTCCCAAGTAAACCAGTGACAAAGCCACTTGTACCTGAGCACATATGAAAATTCCACCTTCTCACAGTATTTTTGATGGGAATTCCTCAACTTTAAGTGGTATTTTAAAGGATAACTTACATATCTTGAATTATTTTGATACAAATTTGGGGTGAAGGAGTCACAGGAGAATAAAGATTTTTGTGTAACTATAGCTATATTTTATATATATATATAATTGTATATGTATACCAAAATCTATAAATATATCTAATAGGCCCACACATATGCGTACATAAATATATACATATAAATACAAGTTACGCATATCAAAAAGACATATTTCACACATTAGCAGCAAAATGTGAACATTTAACCTTTCAGTAACAAAGACAATCTGTGTGAAACATTACTTTGTACAGCAGATTCTGCTTTAACCAGGATAATTTGAGAAGCTGTGAGTTTACAGTTGACATATAAAGTCATCTGTTTGGTTTTAAACTTTTTATACAAATGGACCCTGTTCATATAGACTGATAACCAGAGAGTCATCTGGTTTCTGCAGTTCAGTCATCTATAAATTTATAGCAAAGCCAGCAACAGTAACTGCTAATGCTTAAAGAGGCAATAAAAATCTGGAGGAAACTAAAATGTTGCTTCTGCTAGAGAAAAGACATCCAAAAGGAGGAGTGCAGACAAAATGTTTGCGTCACGAAGACTTAGAGTGAATTAATTGCCTGGGGAATTATCTCATTCAGGTATAATAATAACATTTAAACAGAAGAGAGCAAGTTCTCCTGGGGAAAATACAGGTTCTGGCAGAAATGGGCTTGAGGAGGGCTTGGGGAAAGAGATCAGCTTAGATTCAAGCTCAGGAAATTCATCCAGATTCATCTTATTTAAATTAGAAACAAGGGATGTCCATAAAATTTCACCTGACAAAGACTAAATGAATAGTTTTTCTCCCCAGACACCAGAGCACATAATTCCTTAACCATTCTTCACTTGCCTTTTTAAAAAAAATCTCCTTCTGCTGGTCAGTCTCTAAGATCTCAAGGCAAGTATCAGATGTTTCAAAATTTAATAAATACATCAAAACCCCTGAGCATCACCCACAGGCACAGCGGTGCAGTATGTCATCACCCAATGAGTCGTACTGAAGATACATAAGCAGATACAGAAAGCTCGTGTTTTTTCTTACCCTTCTGAAATGTCTGAAGCCTTATTTCATGTGTGCTCCTTTCCATTTTCTAAAATTCACGTTTGGGATTGCTTTGTTTCTTTGGTAATATTTTTGTAAGGAATACCCGTCAGCATTTTCTGCAACAAGGAAAATTCATGAAAACAGTATGTTAGTGTGTGCACATGCTTCAGAATTTCTTACAGAGACACTGAAATAAAACACGCGCTTACCCAGGAGCGACACAATGCTGTATGTGAAGACCTGCCTCAATAATACGTAGCTGATTGTCAGCTTTGGTACAAAACCAGCTCTGGAAAAAATCAGGTTCCTCAGAGCACACGCTTGCATTAGCTGAGCACCCTCTTTTAATTAAATAGAGTGGCCTTGGAAAATAAATGAAAAATCTCTTAGATAAAACACTGTATTTTACAGTTCAGCCTCGCCATGTAACTGCTGTGTCCACGGTGCCTATTCGCATCACTGCGAGGAGTTTCTCATTTGTAAAGGAATTCTGCAATATGTTCCTGGTTATGTTATGTCCACCTCTATTTTTTGATTTTAGAACTGAAATGATAATTAAATGGTGCTAACAAAGGCCACAGCTAACTGTGCTTCCCCTTCCCTTCCTCACCGGCCTGTGAGAGGTCTCAGGAGGAGGATGAAGGAGAGGACGGAGAGCTGTTACCGGCAGTGCTGCAGCGCTACGCACGGCACACCGTGAGGCTGTGACAGACCGCACTCCGGAGCTTTGGAGCGACTGTTGATCACATTATTTTAAAAGTGACCATTTGTGCTCTAAATGCTACACAGAAAAATAAACCACTCTCACTTTCCCAACCTAGGCAAGAGCTGAGATCCCCCCAGTGCCGATTTTTGCCGCTGGTCAGTGGCCCGACCTTGCCAACAGCAGCCGGCTGGCAGAGCACAACAGTGAGCTTTTGGCTTTGTTTTCTTCTGTCGTAATCCCTTTTCCCCCTTGTTTTTTGAGAAAGCTGCCATCTGCTGTCAGGAGCTCATGGAGACGCACGGCGCTCCGGGACTGATCCAAAGCCAGGGAAGCAGCGGGAATCAGAGCTGGAGGAGCAGCTCGTTGAGAATGCATACTCAAGTGCCTTTTATATGACTTCGTATTAACAGCTGTCTCACACATTCATTCCTGACATAATAGACCTAGATTGCAGTGAAACGGAGCATCTTTCAAACGAGAGTCCTGACATTTGCATTGCAATGAGCTGCTAAAGCCGATCTGTCAGGGCGTTTGTGTCCTTCCTTTATTCAGTATGGCCAACTGCCAGCTGCTTATTTGTGTTGATTTAATTAAAATATAGAAAGGAGAGGTCATGTAACTTTTATAGTAGCAAGGTTAAGAAGTTACAAAACTGTTCAAAATTAAAGATAAATGCGGTCTGAATATCAGGGCTGAGCTCGAACTTTGCCAGCACTTTAGAAATAAGGGGAATCCACCTGCACTGCATATGAAGAATGGTTCACTGTTAATGACATAACAGCAAAAACAGCTGTGAAAGAGTAAATCTTTCATTAATATTTGGAAGAATATATCTCACAGTGGAGTAAAATACACTGCATGGCTTAATGAAGAGCTCTTGTCTGAATATACGGATGCAGAACTGAATGTGTTATAAGAGAGCATAAATAAAACCCTACAGATGAAGAGTTCAGTTGGCTTCAGTCAAACTACAGGGAAAATCCCTTGCATGACACAAGCAATCCAGAGGAATTACTCACAACGGCATGTGTCATCAGCAGGGTTTAAAGCCAGGATTATCAGCACAAGGGACCTGCATTGCTTAATGTCAGCTGGACAAGGAGGCAGATGTAATGTGAGAAAGCATGTGGTGATGCTAAGTGTTCATGGACACTGACTGTGAAGAGTTTGAGGAGGGTTTCGCAATGATGGGTGACTGAGCAAGAAAACAGTGGACAAAATTCAGTGTTGGTAAGCACAGACCTGCAAATGGGCAAAACAATCTTTGCTACGAATAGTAAAGGGCTCTACACTAGCTGGTCTCACTCAGCCTGGGATCAGTGTGGACAGTCCTCCAAGAGAATCTGTTTGGTAGCTATAGGAATGGCTAGGAAACAAGGAAACAAGGAAACAGTAGCTGTCGAAAAAAGCTAATAAATGTTAGAAGCCTTTTGGGAAGGATTTGAGTACAAACATATATATATATATATATATATATATATATAGTGTATGGTGGCCATATCTTAAATGCTCTGCGTGGGTCTGATGCCTCCAGGTCAGGAAGGGCCCAACAGAATACAGAGGGGTGAAGGGGACATTGGGAGGCAGAGAGGAGCTGTCTGAGCAGGGGAGACTTGGAATAGGAGCGGCAGAAAGGGCCATTGCAATCATGGGAGGCAAGAAGAAGGTTAATTGCAAGTAATTATTCATTATTTCTCAAAATACAAAAAAACAGAAGGACATTCAATGAAATTACGAGGCAGCAGCAGTTCGTAAAAAACAAACAAAAGCAAGTACCTTCTCACACAGCGCTTACTGAACTGCAGGACTAACTGCTGTGGCCTTCATGGAAAACAAAATCTATACATTCATTCAAAAAGGTGTTAAACAAAGTCACAGATGATAGGCCTGAATGTGGCATGAAATGCAGCAACGGAGATGCAATATTTGTCTCAGAAATTCTCTGCGTTGCCAAGTGCCAGACATCAGAATGGTATCGTAGGGAAAGATCTTTCTATACAGTCCATTCCTCTAACCATTTCCTTAAATATTTGCTGCTGATCATAGGATACTGGGCAGCAACAGGTCATTGATCTGTATAGTACATTGATTCTTACATTTTTTGGTAACATTAGTACATTCTTTCATAAAGGCTCAAAAAACTGAGAGCATAGCATAGACATTAATTACTTTTAGACACCTACAGTTAAGTATATGCAAGAAGATGATACATTTCCTGTAAAAAATGGAAAATGGATTGACTTCATTAATGTCATTAGGAATATTTCTGTTGAGCTAAACTTTTTATATGCAATGGGAAAGATGGTAACTCAAGCGATTTCACTGCTGTGATGGCAACAGAAACAAGGAACATGATGCCAAACAGCAAATTGCCCATAGCGAAATTACAGCCAGTCAGAAAATCATAGTAGCCTGAAAGTGAATAAGATGTGAGCCACTGTCCCATCATTAAGTAATTTAAATATGAAACAGCTATTTTGCGGAGGGCTCCAAAACCCATGTTTTATAGGTGACATTTTCAAAGCCTGTCTTTCCACCTGCAAATCTGCAATCACAAATACAATGATGTTCTCGGTGAAAGTTAAGTTGCAGGCACTCACATATTGCTTATGTCAATTTTAGTATAACCAGTGATTTTCAGAAAATTTCTCAGGTTATATATCCTAAAATGGAGGCTACTACAATAGTAGTAGTAATCATTTCTGAAAACACTAGGTTCAGAGATCTAAAACATCGGCATACTTTGTCATCTTAGGAGACATTGAAGCAACTGTAGAATTGTGCGAAAGCTGAAAATTATGCTGTTACAAGCTATTTCATGGACTTCAGAAGCTACCTAAATTATTCCATGGAATAGTGCTTATTCACGTACATATTGGTGACCATTTTCTTAAAAAAGGAATTAGTAATACAGCTTCAGGTTGACTTGAGCTTAGCTTGAAGCAAAGGATGTAAGAACAAAAGGAAGAAGTTGATTAGTCAAGTGAAAGCGGATAAAATCAGTGGGAAAAAACATGAATTATTTTTGTAAACTTTCTATAAAGGAAAACTAGAAACATGAGAGCAGGTAAATTCTGGCTTTAGGTTTTCCCCCAGTGTGAAACTGAGATTTTCGGATGGTATTTCTGTTTTCATATATTTACACAAATACATGGTAGTATTACAATGTAGCCACCAGTACAGATTTCTCGGACTTTCATAGTCAACAAGCAGCAACATGCTTGAGCTGAGCAGCTCTTCTTAGGACTGAATGTAAACGAAATGTGGCACTGCTGAATATAAGGGCAGGTGATACAGGTATACTGGAAAGTCAGAAGGTCTTATAAGTCCATAGAAGGCTTTGACTTTCAATTTACATTAGGGTTTTGGAAACACATCTTTGATGCTAAAGCAGTTGCCTGTTATGCATGCAAGAAACCTCAAAACCTTTTTTTAACCCAGAGCAAGCCATTCCCTAGAAAGAAGAGCTTCCCTGTGTCTGCACAGGAGGAGAAGGAGAGCAGCTGGCCCTGCCGACAAGGAACACAGAAGAGAAGAGGACGCTGCGCTGCCCGTGACACTGTTGGCTAACCATGATAAGGGCACTGTCTGCTGGTTGCTTTAAATTGACATGATTATTCCTAGAATCTAAATCTCTTTTTCTGAGGGTGGAAAGTATTGAAACGCTGCACTTCATTAGATGATCAGATGAGATATGGAAACCCATTTCTCAGCACCCAGCTAGGGAAATGGACTAAAATCCCCACAGCCGTGTGAAATCTTTCCTTTTTCCCCCTCTTGAATAAACTGAGCCTGATATGTTTTCATTTCTCAGCCCTGCCCTCTTCCCACAGACAGCCTTGCGGCTGGTTCTGCACCCACACGGGGTTATTACGGGTGCAGTGGTAGATACGGGGCTGCGGATGACTGTCTTCATAGCTCTATGGGAAAAGCAAGCTAAGAGGCACAGGGGAAAAAAAAATCACCATTGTTTGAAATGGATGAGAGAGAAATGATTTCTTTTCCATCCAAAAATGGCACATTGGATATGTTGGAAACTTCCAAAGGATAATCTGATTAAACTTCCAGGGCAGAGTCTCTGTCACCTGCTAGGGAAATGCAGACCCGAGACAGCTTTCTCCACAGGGCTTCTTTCAGGGCCCATTAACCTCTGACTTTTGCCACTACTTCCACTTGTCACTGAGGTGTTGCTGTAAGTGGAAAATCTTCTGCTGACCACAGAGTTGATGGGAGCGCAGCCCCATTATGGGGCAGCCACAGCCGGAAGCGGTGTCACTGCAGCTGCCAACACGACAAGCGGCTGGAGGTCCCCAGGGGCAAAGCCAGTCCCATCGCCAGCCCACAGGCTCTTCTGCTTTCAGTTTTGTGCAAAATTTTGGCCAACTAGGAAGCGAAACTGGTGAAAATAGGAATTAGGGAAGGTGCACATTTCCATCCCCCCTCCCAAATCAGTATCGTTGCCACCAGAGTCATCAGTTGCACAAAGCCATGAATGATTTTCTTGGCTAACTAGGCAAAGCCAAACAATAAATTGTTCTCCAGATCACTGATCTACTGGAGATAAAAAGGATGATTGGGATGGGAAACGGAAGGAGAAGACCGATGGGAAGCATTTCAGGAGTTTCATATGGGAGGGATATAGGTGTCTGGGCGGCACATCTCAGAGTCCATCGCAGAGAGGCATTTCCCTTTGAGGCATGGGGCTGCTCACACGGAAATATCTAACTTTCCTCTCCCTCAAACCAGCACACTGTTGAGATTCTCGAGATGATTTCTCCCATATAACTCGAGCTGCTTTTAAATCAGCTGCCTGAATTAGAAAAATGTAATTTCTTTGTCATAGCAGCAAGGAAAGGGAAGATATTAAAGCACCAGGGACATTCACTATGCTAGCTAACCACTTTGCAAAGCTGAAAGTGACAGCTAAATTTTTGTGACTTGAATAAGCCCACGGAAATAGAAGTTGGAAGATCTCTGTCCTTCTCTGAAGATTACCTGTAAGTGAGTTATTTTAATTTTTTGCTAGCAATTTCTATGGAAAAGCTGGATGAAGAATAAGTATGGCTTGTGATATAGCCTGAGAAAGTGATATTTCTTCCATACTTTTGTCCTAAATTATATATACATATAATCATTTCTTTTAAGGACTAAATTCATATACCCAGTCCTTTTCTGCAGTGGCTAGGCTTGTGCCAGACTATTTGTTCAAAACCTTCCTAAAGGGAAATCATACCAGCCAAAGGGTTACGCTGGCATGTGCTGCAGGGACGGGTGAGTGACTCCTGTACCAGAGCTCTGCTCTGCGACCAGGGTGGGTTTTTGTCCTGTTTCTCAGTGGTAAGTGATGTCCTTCGAGGAAGGACCCAGGTCTGGCCCCAGGGCACTGCTGAGCTGTGCTCACTGCCCCAGGGCACCATGCATTCCTGCGTCACGTGAATGAGAGGCCACCGATGGGTGGCCAAAGGTTGTAATTATTGAAAAAATACAAAGATCTTTGCACAAAGCAGTATGATTGACAACTAGATATGAGCGGTTACCTTTGAGGACATCTTTTCATGAAGCATGACTTTCCTGTGCGTGTGGGCTTCTTAGCAATTGCCATATATTCTTTTCCCATTTCACTAGTTTTTGGATATGGGAAGTGATGGTCCATGGCTTGGTTGTCTTTTCCAAGAGAAGCACATCTGATAACAATTCTGTAGGAACAAGGCCTTAATTATACACCTGTGTTTCTGAAACGTTGTCCCTTGCTCTTCCTGTTATGATGCAGTCAAATCTGTTTTAAGCTTTTTAAACCTCTTTCCCTGCAGTGAGATACCAAAATACATATTTCAGCCTCTACATAAAATCAATGTGAATTTAAAGGCATGTCTAAGTAAATGGGGACAGATGGACCCAAGGTTGCTTTTTGGTCCTGTCTGGCGCAATGCAATGCAACAGCTGTGGCCTAGGATCCACGTGGCTGTCCTGATGCAATGCAGTGACAGGCTCCTCCGGGCTCCGCCGGCTCCGCGTCCGTGCGGGAGAGCCTGCGGCTGCCTCCCTCCACCGAGGCGCTGAACCCCACCGGTGCTACCATGCACGGTGCTTTCTCATAATACACTTTCGAAAGATGCACCTTCTCCCTTCACAGGTGAGGCTAATGCACTGCCTGCTATTTGTTTTTGCCAATACACTTGTTCAACATCACCGAGTTGAAATTTTCCATGCTGACGGGGTGCTTATCTTGGAAGATTGCAGAAAGCTTAGTGGTTTCTAAAAATAGGACTAACGAAAAAAAGTTGCTTAGTAAGACTGAAAATATACCAATGACCTTTTGTGTGAAGTCTCTAAAGTGTGGTTCACCCAGTTACTAACCATGCTGGTGTCAGCGTGATTCCACAAGGTAGCGTTTCTGGGATTTTTGGTTTCTTTTTTACTTGATAAAAAAACCTCAGAATTTGATATGAAAAAAATCTACTTAAAAAGTTAGCTAAGGTTGCAAAGCAATTTAAAAGTTGGAACATGCCAAAACAACTGCTGCAGTCCAAGAAAGGCCCATCCAGCAGGCTGAACAAAGCAAAGATCTCATGGGAAAATTACATGAAACACGTGACTAAGGAAACTTTGAAAGCACGACATAGGGAGACCAATTTAAGGCTGCACAAGCAAACTTCATTTTAGGATTTCTTTGTTTCTGAGTGTTCAGCTTTGAACTTCCTAATATTAGTGTATCAAAAGTGGTCATCGACGAAAAGATTCATTACACAGACAGACAACGGAAAAAGAAGCGGTCAGAATCATCGTCTCCGTATAATCTATTATCACAGAATATTGAAAACTGTAAAAAATGTACAGGTGAAACCCTTGGTTACTGGGACCGAATCAGCACATGTGGCTTTATTCTGACAGTTTCTTGTCTGGAGGTTGAAGGTTCATTACATGAAGGGTATCATAGACAGATCCACAAATACTAAATTTCCACTCTCGTTGCATTTACTACGCATAGGTGGGCATCCTTCTGCAGAAACAGAAACCACCAGCTGACCCCTGATGTCAACTCAGCATCCTCAGCTCAGCATAACTGGGAATTAGGAGTTTCCATTCCTTTCCCACAACTGCCATGTGTCCTAATGTACCTAAGGCTGCCTTCAAAATCAAGATGGATCCTGAAAAAAATGCTCTGATGGTCATCAGACCATCATCAACAGTTTGAATTCTGCTTTGTGTTTATTGTGTAAGATATCTTGAATTTTTTTGCCCAAAGCACCTGCTATACTCAAATCATCCCTGACTCTAGGATCCAGTTTACGGAGCTTCACTGATTTTCATTTGTGGATCGATCATGAGTGTTGGCTTTTTTTTTTTCCAGTGATACTGATGATGTCTATCATTCATGTAATGCTAGCGCAGCCATCTGAAGCTCATGTCGGGAAGGTATTTATGAACGTAAGCCCTCGCTGTACTTTTTTTAATCGTATAGAGCCACTGTTTTTTGGTAGGCACATAACGTGGAGAAGGTTATTGTGGGTTTTAAAATGAGGAAATAAGAAACACAGAGACTACAAGTTCCTCTATTCGCTGCTCAGACCATTACAAAGCACGGTGAGGAACTGCTTGGCCATTGTGGCGAGTAGCCCGCAGAGGAAGGAAGCGCGCCTTGGCCGGGGCGCCGGGTCCAGGTGCTTCGCGCCGCCCCGGCCGCGAGCCAGCCCGGGCCCTGCCTCTGCCGCCTCACCCGCTTGCTGAGAAAAATACTGAATCAAATGTGGAAACAATCTGTAACGGGTTTTAAGGATGGTTTCCATATTTGGGCAACAGGAAGGCAAAAAGGTAGAGTTAGAGGCTGCGAAGGACGGACGTCAGCCTCCACGAGGCGTTAGGAAGACCTGAGCAGACCGACTCCGCCAAACGCGCCCCATGTTACGGTTTGTGTTTCTGTTGTCTGAAAAAATGTGCCCGAACTTGTCTAAATACAGCCAGTGTTCTGGTCGCACGCAGCAGCAGCAGCAGCAGCAGCAGCAGCAGCAAAGCTGTGGCCTGTCACACTTGGCCCTCACATTTTCATAACAAAACATGTGACATGATATTTGCTAAAATCAAAACTTTCACACAAGTCTGAAACATGCTGCTGATCTGTAAGCTTCCAAAAACATGAAAGAAGCTAGTTTTGCTATGGTTAATAGCCAAAAGTGCTTTATTTATTTCCTTAGGTCATTCTATTATCTCTTTATAAATACATTAAATCATTTAAAATAATTATTTTCATAATGACAATATATTTATTTTAGGAAATTACAATTTCTGTTAATAAATTATTGATGAAGAGATAACGCTGAGCAGTTTCTTTTCTTCCTGACCTCTAATCCCACTGTTCAGAGCAACTTTTGCAAGGTTTGCTTTCACAGGGACAGGAGTTTGGGTACACACAAAGCCAGCGGTGAAAGCATTCGCTAAAGCAGTGTATCTGGATTAGATTGCGCAAAGGAGTTACTGAGTGCTGTAGCTGTGGTTTTTACGGCAAAGTATCTGTAAAGCTTCTGTAGAAGACAAATAAATGAAAAATAAAATCTGTATAATATAAATTAATTTTATTATATAAATGGATGTTTTTGTTAGTCTCTTATTCCCTCAGGCGTTTGATTGATTAAACATAATTATTTAATCTGGATCGCCCAACTGTAATGTTGGACGATCCCAGGAGAAAACAGTATTTATTTGCAAACACACAAACATTTCGAAACAAGCCACTGCACCAAAAGCAAATGGCCTGAGATTCCGGAGCCCCGGCGAGCTCTCCCCGTGGCCGGTGCTCGCCCCAGCGAGCGGCACCCGCGAGTCAACCAGCTCCTCGGCTCGGCTCGGCTCGGCTCGGCTCGGCTCGGCTCGGCTCGGGGGACCTTGCGCGTGGCCGTGCAGTCTGCGGAGTGCGCGCGGCAGCGGCTGCAGCGCAGCAGCGGACATTGATTCATCCCTTCGGTGTTTTACCACCTCGTTTCCAGTAACCCCGCCGCTGCAGAAGGCAGCCAACATCGTCCTACGTGATTGCATCTAGCGAACAGCAAGGGCAGTCACGGGGGAGGGCTCGCCGCTAACTTGCGTTGTGCACAGAAACCTTAGGATTTTTTTCAATCCTTACTGCACTAATAATACAAGATTGGCACAATACGCTAACTTCAGAGGAAATAATTTCACTGAACTAACAGGCAATTCTGTTTGCACTCAGAATACATGACATCTGGCTTTCCCCACGTCCGCTGGCACCGTGTGACCGAAGAAGCCTTTCTGGTTTTGCGTGTCAGAGGTGGTTTGTGGCGCGCAGTGGTGGACCTAGCTTCAGCCCCGGCCTGTCTTTGGGTGCCTCTGCGAGCTGCCGTGATGCTTGCCCCCCGCGCTCCCTCCCAGCCTGGCTCGGTTCATTTTCTAAATGTGCTGGCTCCATGCACCTGTGGCTGCGCGCGGAGAAAAAGCCCATGTACTGACGTAATGGCCACTGATGACTGTGCATAAATCTTCCCATGCACAGGTTTCCCATATAGGTCAATACCCAAAGTTTGCCACAGGTATGCTGCTTCTTAGAAAGGTCTTTTTATGGGTTTCTTAGAACGGACTTGTACATTATTTTACAAGGAATCTGTGGTTTCATAGGTTGCGAAAGTTGGTACAGTGGTTGGATGCTCACCGTTTCACAAAACACTACTGCGGCGTGAAGTCAAAGGCTTTGGGGAGAGTTTCTTTAGCTACAGCTACTAAACATCTAATGGGCTGGGCTATAGGATGTATTTGTAGAGGGTAAGCTATATGCTGATCAAGTGCCCTCTATAACTAGGTTATGTTTTTGTGGCTCCTCCTTTACCACCAACACACAGCTGTTCTTACTCATCTGTTGCAGAAATTGGAAGCAAAGATTCTGTAAGCCAGGATGTACGTAAGAGATTTGGTCAACAAAACGCACTAGCCTTCTCTGTTAAAAAAGCATTAAAGACTATTTAGATAAGATAGGCATAGTTGAGTCTGCAGGACATGATGCAATCCCTTTTATAGCACCCAAGGCTCCCTGCAACGTGACCGCCACCGACTGCCAACGCTCGGCGAGAGCCCGAGGACTGCGGGACTTCTGGGAGCGGAGGAAGGCAAACACAACCCAGCCGTGACAACAGGGCCGAGGGCCAAGAGGACCCTCAGCTCAGCCTGAGCTCTGCGAAGAGCTGGGAACCAACCTTTCACCAGCCTGTTCTGCTGCAGAATAAGGCGATAAAATTAAATTTAAAGTAGTCAGTAAGGATTTGCATTCTTGAAATTTAGCTGTCCTCTGACAGACTGAGTGGCCTCGCAGACGAGGGAGAAGAGCGGAGCGAGGGGCGGCTGGACGTCGGCAGGCTCTGAGCCTCGCGAGCCACGCGAAGAAAATGTCTTCCTGGCCCCAGATCTAATAAAAAAAATCATTACCTATTTGGACCATAAAACATGGAAAATCCTTTCTAGATCTGGGTGTTACGTTGTCTTGGGAAGAGTAAAAACCATTGGGAAAGCAGGATCAGTGCCACAGGCTATGGCCAAATGGGCTGAAATCAGTGAGATGACACGAAATGAGGACAAGGCCTGAAGCACCACAGTTAGGGAGGCAAATGATCAAAAGACACAAATCCAAGCAGCAGCACCGTGCCAAAGGATCACGAAGGTCAGCAACGTTTGCCACTTTATAAACGGGCCAACTCCCCTGGGGCTGTTCCAGCGGGCTGCTCGCGTATAAGACACGGCAGAAGTTATTCTGCTGTTCCCATCCCTGGAGACATAAGTAAGTGTCTTGCTCCTGTAATGCAAAAGCATTTCCCTGATGAAGCACTTCCTCAGAAATACAGCATTAACACCAGACTGTGACACTGGTTTTCCACAGCCTCCTCAGCGCAGCTTTTCGCTTTATTTTAACACTCCAGATTGAATCCAATGAAATAATCATAAAAGTCATGGTTCTGGCGTTGATCTCGCGTTACCACCAGGGAGTTTAACGCTGGGGCGGATGCTCCCCGGCCAGCGTCCCGGCTGCAGGCGGTGCGAGTAACTGCTCCGTGCCGGCGCGCCGCGAATCCCGGCGGTCTCGCTGACAGCTTTTCCACCTGTCGCGGGAGCCGCACCGCCGGGTTCCCGCAGCACCGTCCCAGGCTCCCCCGGCATCGTGCGCCCAGGCATGGCCCGGCTCCGCAGACATCCGTCCCCAAATATGCCCAACCCTGACAGCTGCGCTTAAAATTTGGGGAATTACCGGAGAAATGTCATAGATCACAGCAGGAATGTGGAAGGAATTATTAAGCAGGGCTCAGATATTAATGAAATGATGAGGAAACCATAGGTCACTGCTGGAAACTACCCCTTGGGTGGAAACAGAGCTACGGGGGAGCGGAGGTGGGTGGAAGGAGGCTGCTGATGCTGCGAGCTGATAGTAGATGCACTCAAGGGACGCGCGCTCTCCTCTTCCCTCCCACTTCACATTTTTTAGAGGCTGAGGAAGGTCACAGTGTCACCTAAAAATGCTTGTTGCAGTATAATCTTTTTCGTATTACAGCTGGAAAAACGCAGGTCCTTCCAGCAGGTTAGACGTTTCAGGAAAAGCTTATACCCAGTGACGCTAACAAAATACATCCGAGAGGTGGGAAAGTGCAAGACTCGTACGTGACTTGAGCACGCCAGCAAATGACAGGAGCTGCACCAAGAGTGAGCAGTCGGTTCCTTTACCTTTACGGGAATAAAGTAGCCGTACGCAGGCCGGGGAGTGCTGCCCTCCCCGAAGTTCCCCTTCGCTGCGCTCTAGCCAGAACAACGCCACAGCGCGTTCAAGTGGCAAGCTGATTTTTACAACCTCCTTCAGTTCCTGAAGGTTAAGAGCAAACGAACAGCAGCAAAGCAGATCACGTCAGCTAGGATGTCTGGAACAAGTCGTTTGCCCCTTAGATTTTTCATTTGGTTAGTGAGAATAACTTTCCCGAAATTTTTGCCCAAGCAAAATCTATTTATTTTATATACATGTAAAAACACACGCAAAATAATATATAGAATAAATATATATTAAAATTAAATTATAAATATATATATATTATAATGTAAGTATTATAGCATATAAAATGTATTAGGCTACGTGCACTACCTATTGTAATTACATGTAATATTATATATTATATACCATATAATACACACAGTATTATATATAACATTATATTACACGTAGAAATTATAAATATGCATGTAAATATATAAGAATATATAATATATACTCTCATAAGCAGACTAGGGGAAAGTGACTGACATTACTATATCCCTACCGTAAAATAAGTATATGTATAACTAACTTCTCAAAAGAGCAGGTGAGCAACGATTCAGCTTTGGCTGGAAAAGTTGTGCCTAGTCCCTGCTGTAAGAATCTGGTCTGGGTCTAGCGTTATTCGGGATTTCCATCCGTATTTTGGATTAAAGAGCGGAAGCGCAAAGCACACCCCGGGCAACCTGTGCCCGGCAGCGTGCGCGGCCGCTGCTGCCTCCGCAAGCGGGTCAGGCGCAGGCAGGACGCCGAGCAGGGCTCCGCGCTGCCTTCCCCGGAGGCGGCCGCCAGCTCCTCCAGCGCCTTCATCCGCCGCCTCAACAGCGTGGGGAGTAATAAACATCCCGATAAAGCTCCGATAGGGAAACTTCAGTGTCAGGCTTGAAATCACATGTGGGAAAGGGCAGCTGGGCGCCCGTCCGCGCCCGCAGACCTACCCCGGACCAGTAAGGTGCCGCAGCCGCTGCGGCCGGGGTAGAGGGGCTCCAGCTCGTCCGTGCCGGGACAGCCCTGCGCCCGCGCCAGGGCTCCCGGTGACACCAGCCTCGGGGACAGCTGCTCTCCCAGAAAGCTGATTTCTTCATAGGCACAGCACAACACGCTTCTGAATCATTCTGTGCCAAATATCCCCATTTGTTATTCGTAATCAGCTTGTCCGCTGCACTGGCAGCTCTACACGTTAAATCAGATCTGGCTGCTCCCGACTCTGCCGTTACAGGGAAGGGTCTGACCGGAGCGGACAGTCAGTGCTGGACTTTGCGACAGCAGCTGCTGGAGTTCTGGATTCCTGTCCGTAATCTTTACCCGTTTAAACAGTCTCCGTTGCTGCTGACGTGATTTTGGAAGCCTTTTCTTCTCGGACGGCCGGGAAGGCAGAGCCCGGGGGGATAGCGAGCTTCCCTGCGGCTCCAGGGCTGTCCCGGGAGCCCGAGCACCTCGCGACCTCTGGCTGAGCGGCGAGCTGACTCAATGGCTGCACACGTTTCCTGAATTTATTCACAGAATTCTCCATAGAAACTGTATAGAATAATATGGTAGTTTTACGCCAAATTAAAATAAAAAGTAAACATTACAGTGTTGAGCATTATCACCCTGGTTTCCTGGGGTGTCTGTACATTTTCTTTACATGGCCTCCGAACTTCTGGAAGTACTGAAGAATTAATATAAAAGATGTAGTTCTCTAACATATGTGTTTGCGTTTATGTATGTCTATATATAATCCCTGAACCTGTTCTCTAATATCTTTGCACATGTATGCACATACATATTTGCGTTTTATCCCCATTAAAGAGCTACATAACACATCTCGGAAGTACATAATAAAAGGGGGGCTCAGTTATAGACTCTTTAAGGTTGCTCTTGGTTTAGATCGCACGTAGGCTCTTAATCACTTGAACAACCAGCAGATTCCATTCTTCAGGTAAGTCCTCTCCGCCTCCCCTGTAGCACGAGCATGTTTGTGGTGAGATATTAATCATTTCCTTTAGCAGTGTGTATATAAGAGGAACCAGAGGCAGAGCCATGCACAGTAGCTCCCCCAGCTGAAACGCAGAGCTGACTCCACAATGCTGCCCCAGGCTCTGGCTCTGCTGGCGTTGGGAGCGCTCTGCAGCTCCGCGCCGGTGCAGACACCTGCGCCCGCCGCCGCCGCGGCCCGCCTGCCGCAGGACCTGTGCTCCAACACATCTATAGTATACGCGATTCAGGAAATCCTTGTGGACGTTGGGAGCCTAACAGTAAGTTCATTTATTTTTCACGGGTTCCTCTCGGCAAGCTTTCTATTCCAAGTTTTGTTTCGACGTTGCTAACCGCGTTTTCTCTCGGTCAGGTTCGGGGAAGCACCACTGTACCTGTGAAAGTTACGGTAAGGGACTGCATACGTCTCTTTCATTTAAAAAATGCTGTCGCAAATTCCCAAATTTCTCTGCCGCTTCACAACTTCAATAGCATTTAGACGGCTCCAGAAACCCAGGGAAATGCAAAGTTATTGCAAGAACCCACTGAAGCCTTCTGCCGCTGCTCCCACCTTCAGAAAGGTCTCTTGGTGGGCACAGGTCCTACATGTGCACTGGCCTCCTCTTGACAGACTCAGAAATTCATCCTGAACCATTTATTCTACGGAGAGTTCAAAATTACTGTTTGATTTACACCCCATACAGCCCCCTGGACTTCCCTGGGCTGTATTCCCCTGCAATCCAGTGAAAAAAAATGAGCTTTTTATGGCAGAGATCAGCAGTGCCAATGAGAAGCAGAAACCCATCTCCTACCGAAGAGGAGACAAACAGCATCAGCTCCTCTTACTGGCAGGGTGAAAGAGCTGAAAATTCATACTGTTAGTCATAGCCAATTGTATTTTATTGAGACGATTCTGATCTAACTTCAACAGAGATAAGATAGCAAGTAATAAAGTCCGAAACACTTGCAATAAAGGGTCTGCCTTCCCTTTCCTTTAGGAATATTTACCTCGGGTAGTGGACGCTTCCAAATTATACGTGTCCAGTTTATAGTGGCACCTGCAACTTCCACTGCAGGCAGCGGGAAAATTTCCTCCCTAGCATATTTAAAGAAAAAATTACAGATTGTACAGATGAGTACAAAATCAGGGGTTGTGTTTGAAGACACAGCTTTTGATAGATATTTAAATTCCTGTGACATGATGCATTATGTATGTGCTACTAACGAATCACACAGCTGTTGAAAATAACTTGCACTGTTCTTGCAGGTGAAAAGATGCATACGCAGCAATCTGAGAACGCTTTCGGAATCCCTGAGCACCTTCAACAAAACAGTCGCCAACAGGCTGGCAAGGTTCCACGGCTGCGAAAACCTCTTCGACCAAGTGAGTTCGACTTTGTGCTTTCTCTTAAATAATGCCCGGATTACTGCAAACCGAAGTGCCTTCCGGCAGGGCGCTGCTTTGGCCGGGAAGGCGGATCCGCAGCCCCCTCCGGCCCCGCGGCCCCTCTCCGCGAGGGCACCGTCCGGCTCGAGGCTTCGTCCCTGCTCCGGAGCGCTCGGTTCCGGCTGCGCCGCTCCCTGGTGCTAATTAATTGTTCTCGTTAGTATTGCCAGTGCACTTTCCAGCCCCGGTGGCTGTTCCTCTTGCACTTTTCTATGACGTGGGCACTAGAAAACTCCTTGCTTCAAATCTAATTATGTCATTTAGAAAGATATAAATACATCTTCTGTGCTCCTCTTCGAAGCGCTCTCCCTTAAAGAACCAAACGCTGCTTCCTTTTACCGCCGTAATCTCAATTTCAAGGGAGATAATAATATGAAAAACAACAGATGTAAACGGAAACTGTAGCAGAATCTGATCTCGGGACATCCTTTGCATTTCGTCTGGTGTGGCTGATCAGATATATCGTATTGTATAATCTGCGCGTTGTAACGCAGCCTTTGAGTTTACAGAGGCTTACTCACGGCGCTTTCCAAAACCATTATCTGATCGTATAGCATATTTTGTTAGTATTTGTTAAAAACCGGATGTATCAAATAACAGAGAGTTAAGTATGATATTCAAGTTACCTGACTGAATTATATCCTCAATTTTTTTTTAAGGGACCCGATGATGAATGTACGACTGCAGAAGTAACGAACGAGAAGGTAATCAGGGAACAAATTGAAACATTCCTGAAATACCTGCATGAGGAACTTCTTTAAAACATGCCCAGCCAGAACGATTATGCCAAATCCAAGAAGAAACGAAGACCTCGAATTCTATTCCATCTGAAGATGCGATTCTATTGTTAACTTGTTCTCAGGAATATGGTTATGGAATATTTATATATATAGCTATATGTTGTATATATTTATGTTTATTTTTATATATGTATATATAATTATACATATAAATATATATATAAAGCAATGTTATGACAGCAGGCAAGTTTTCTATAATGACCAAAACCTGCTGCTCACTTGGAAAACTGAAGCATTTTTAAAAAGATTTAAATATTTTAAATAGTTTTAATAGCTTAACTGATGCTTTAATGATCCATAAAGAAAGCCATATTTATTTATTTATTTATTTATTTATTCTATTTATGGATATTTAAAAATATTTATTTGAATAATGCTGTATTTTAGTACTTTCTTTAGAAGGTCTCTATTTAATAATGAGTGATGAGGAGCTACGAGGAACCCCGTTTCCTTATTCCTATCACACTATTTTCTCTATCACACTATTCAAAGCAACTTTTTCAAGGCTCGACTCTCCAGCGCCTGCGTCCTCCCGAAGCCGGGGCGTCCCTGCCCACGTCGGGGCAGCTCGCGGGTGGCTGACGCAGACGCCGGCACAGTCCCGAGCCCGGCAGGAGCCCGGCGCCCCCGGCACGGCAGAGGGCTGGCCGGCCGCGGCTGTCACGCGCCGCCACCAAAATATGACCAGCCACAGCTCCGAGGGACGCTAGTCCGACCTTACTGCACCCTGGAGTAGGTTTACTTCAAGTCCGAGCTCAAATCTCTGCTCGTTCCCTAGGCATTTTGATTCACCGGTTAAACGAGTTAAAAGAACGGTGACTTCAGCCACTCCGTGTTTTATTATTACTTCTCTTACTAAGCAGAGCAGCGTCACCTAAAATAACCAAATTCTGGATAACAGACAAACACAAACGCTGCTCTGGCAACGTGGGCTGCCCTCCCTCAAAGTTTATTCAGCTGATAGGAGGTGTTTCTCGCACCTGATGTGAGCTGGGTTTCATTGAGCTGAATTAGGTAATACTCACATTTTAAATTGTGTTTAAATATCCATAGCTATGCGAGCTACCTAGAAGGTGTGTACGCTTGTAAAACTGTCAGTTTAGATTCTGAAAGTTAATATGTAATAAAATGGTATTCAATAGGAATGTTACTGTTGAGGCTGGTTTGTATGGAATCATGCCATGTTTCACGTATATTGACTTTCCCATTATTAAATATTTGTAAAACTTCCAGGAAAGCACATGAAATCTTTAAAAAAATAAACGAATCTTCCAAAATCAAGTGGCTTTGTCATTGCGTTTTTTTTCTGGAAGGCTGAGCAGTTTCAAGACCATACCCTCTTTTAAGTACCATGAGCAGAGCCGTTTATCGGCGCTCGCTCAGCTGGGGGTCCGGCCGTTCCTGGTGGAGATAGACCCACGGGGGCTGCTCGGGATGGGTGAAACTGCCCCCGGGCAGAGAGTGACCACATGACGTCCATGGTCACCAAAGTCCAGTTAGCTCTTCACTAGTGCGTTTAAGTGAGAAATGAGCAGTGCACTTGCTTTTTGATCAGTCTCACCAATAAGATATGTTGCTCCTTCATGCCCTCCCTGTTGAGTCTGGCCTCAGAACTCCTTCTCTTGGTTTTGTCTAATATCCCCCTTAGCCCCACAAATCACGCACTAGCTGTTCCTGAAGAACCCGCAGCCCTTACGCTGAAGTCCAGCCCTGATTTCAACTTTAGCAGGTTGTATTGTGGTTCTCTTCTAAAAGGCGACAGGCTTCCTTATCACCAACCACAGTGATTAATTCCTGTTTATAACACACGCCTATTACGTTTACAGCACTGCTAGACCAGAAGAGCTTTCACTGGTCACAGCTATAAAGCTTCCCCTCACCTTTCCCCGGCGTAGGAAACACAGAGCGTGCAAAGTATGAGAAACATCTGCATTATTCAAACGACGTAAGCGTGCGAGTCAAGAGGTGTCCCCTGGAGGAAGGCAAGCAGGCAAGGAGCAAGCCAGAGCTTGGAAGCTCTGCTGGGTGGCAGGAATGAGCTCCCTAATCAGCACCACAAATTCAGGCACCATGGGAAACAACAAAAAAAAATCCACTTTTAATTACCACTGGCTGCTGCAGTGTGTTTGCACCCCAGGGTCCAAGCGCTGTGTTAAGCATTCAAGCTGGGTTTGCTGCTGAACGGCTCCCGAGTGCCGCACGGGGTCACAGAGCCACCGAAGGAGCCACAGCACCGAAGCAAACATCCTCCAGACTGAGTACGGCAATGCTGTTTACTTACTTTGCTTTTCAGTCCACATCTAACACACTTCAGATGCAGGGCGATACCTTCTCCTCGGCACCTCAGCTAAATGCTGAAGCTCTAGAAAGACAGAAAAAATGCAGAATGCTATACAAAAATACTCAAGAAATGTGTGTTTTTTCCACCTTGAAAGCTTTGCATGGCCCGGGGCCAGACACTCAGGGCTGTGGAGTGGCGAGGGGACCCTTCACTCCCACGTGGGTGCTGCCTCTCCCTGTCCCCACGGGTGACCCGTTTCCTCCCAGGGTGTGGACCATACACTTCTGAAACAAAATACCAAGACTATACACTGAAAGAAAAGTGATTGCATCTTGCATTTATGGTGCATGCCCACCTTACAAACTCTGCCACGGGACAGAGCACGCGAGATGCCCTTCTGCAGACAGAACCAGCTCCACCGGATTTCAGTCCTGAAATTAGTCCAGTAACGGCAGTGCCTCAACTGCCAGCTTTGCCCGCAGAGCTGTTGGCCATTCTCCTTGGAGCTCAGACAGATTCTGTTTCCGCCAGTGAGTCCACTGAGGGTTTAGCAATCCCTCTTCAGGTTTTCCAGAGACGGAAAACAGTTACGCTTCCTGAGTAGCACGGAGCAGATGGATTTCATCCTTCAACAGCTGTTTCAAGGCGCTGCTTTCCAGATGAGCACAGGAGGAACTGCCCCAGAAAGTCCCTGTGATTTGGAAGACAGAAGCAAGCCCTGAAGGAGAGGAATTCCTCCACCCATAACTTTGATATTGCAAACTGCTCACACTCTGCAGGCAACATCATTAGTGCCTCTGGAGTCTATGTTTTATGTAGGATTTCATATAAACCAGAAAAACTGTAAATAAAACCAAAACATGCGTCTGTTTATAAAAATTGGAGAAATGGAGAGCAAATGTTTAGATGCACTCCCACAAGTTATACGGAATCAACAAAATCTCTGATCTTGAGTGCTCTCCCTCAGTGCTACTATAATAGAAGTAAAAATAAGAAGCACCCCTGAAGAGTTTCCTACTATTGAATTTCAAAGTTTTTATGAACAATGAGGTACCTTAATTCTCCCATATATTATTTTAAATTATATTCTGGCATTTTAAATTCACCCTTTAGATAAATGTATAGTCATCAAATTGCAGGTATATGAAAAAAAGAAAAAAATATCAGGGTTTTAAGTAGAAAATATTAAGAAAACTAAACATTGTCAACATAGCAGTCCAGGAAACTCTGAGAAATACAAAAGTGGAGGGAAAAGTGAAGCATTAATAATTCAAAGTCAACACTAAAACGCAGGGCTGGCTCTAGACAAATGCAAAGTGAGCCGTTGCCCAGGGCAGCAGACAGCTGTGGGAGGCAAAATAGTGGTGGACTGGCGGTTCTGGTGCTTTGTGGTGGGCAGGCTGTGGGCTGCCAGCTGTGTGCACAGCTGCCAGATGTGCCTAGGTCAGGCTAGCTGTGCCCAGGACTGCCAGATGTGCACAGGTCTGTCCAGTTGTGCACGGACCTGCTAACTATGCCCAGGGCTGTCCAGCTGTGCCCAGGGCTGCCAGATGTGCCCAGGTCTGTCCAGTTGTGCATGGACCTGCTAACTATGCCCAGGGCTGTCCAGCTGTGCCCGGGGCTGCCCAGCTGTGCACAGGGCTGCCAGATGTGCCTGGGGCTGGCTAGGGCCTGCACGGCCCCCTCTGCCTTCCCACCTGCGGAGCAGAGCCCGCTCCTGGCACCGCTCCCGCTTGCCAGCAAGGCCCTGCCCTTCCTCTTCCCTTCCCCGTCCGGGCCAGGAGCGCTCCAGCCTCTGACTAGCCCATGGTGAAAGGTCGCTTTTGCCTGCATTTCCATGTGACCTCCAGTTATCTCTGATCTCACGTGGTCTCGTAAATAATCCAAATACCATTAAGCCTTTCAGGGAGCTGTAGTGCAAATAAGAGAGAAATGAATGCCTGGTTTCAAGCAGGTAGTACAGTCATATCACTGTCATGATTAAACTGATATATTGAGCAGGGTTGCCCGAACATGTTTACCACAAATACATCATCATCGTTGTTTAATATCGCTGATAAGACACTTGCATCATCATAACACAATAAAATACCTATACTTTAAAATCTTAATTAAGTTATGACTTTGTCTGCAGCCATGTGTCTCAGGAGCTGCTGTAGTTCTGAGCATAGTTGCTAGTATAGGAAGTAGTTTTTTATTAAAAATTTGTTGTTTTGTTTCTTCCTGTAAATACAGGTTAGCCAAGGTGCACAGTGCAGAGCATCATGCAGTTCTGAAAGTCCTAGGTGTGGACTAGACGTGCTAGACAATGACACAGCACTGGAAGGGGTTTTTTGGTAAGTGCATGTTCTACTTTTAGAAGTTGTAGGTGTGAGTTATATTTAGCTCTCTGCATTAAAAAAGCAAGAAATTACTCTGAGTAAAGCCATTTCTTTCAAAGACTCCGGGATGCTTGGCTGGGTAACATCAGCAGATTTCACAAACTTTTTCTACCTGCAGTTTGGTCCATGACCAAGACAGCCCCGGGGCTCTGCAGCAGTGAACGGCCAGGGAGCGGCAAGCTCAAGTGATGGGGATCAGCTCAGGCCCACCGGCATCCGCGGGGATGGAACACGTCAGCGCACCGTGTGGTGTCACGCAGGGACCTGGGCAGAGCCGAGAGTCGCCGCCCTCTCCATCAGCCTACAAAACGCAGCCAAGCAGATCCGTTCCTCTCTTTCCTCATCCTTCCTCGTCCTCCCTCCCTCCCACGGCGGGTGAGTCAGAGCGGTGGCCTGACCCAGGCTCTCCCCTGCGCATCAGCTGTGGTAGCAGGCGGAGAGGGGACCTAGTGTGCCAGGAGGAAGAGGTGCACAGCAGGCACCTGGGGCCTGTCCCACCACATCTGCTCAGCGCATTCAAGGTGCAAGCCCCATGCCGAAGAGCTTCCCTCGCCCTTCGGGACCTGCTGGGTTCAGGTCTCAGTGATGAGCCCTCCAAGGCTGGACAAAGCCTGTCCACCCCAGTCTAGACCAGCCATAGTCTTCTGGGCTGCCCTCCAAATCCTCACCGTGACAATTGTTCTGCACCACCACCTATCCAGGGTCATTGGGAAGGTTTGTCTAGACTTGGCAGTCTCTGCATGTATGTGGGGACAGGGCACACCAAACTGTTGCTCAGACACCTACATTTCAAGGCCAAATTTTGGAAATGAGTACACGGCTGCCTATCTTAGATGACTTTTCCAGGCCATAGCCCAAGAACACTGGCTGCAGAATAGTTCTGGACAGAGCTGCAGATCAGCTCCTGGTAAGCACCCATGAGACAGCAGGAGAGGCCAGGACCTGGCAAATGCCTGTAGCTTAGACTGCAGAGGGAGGACGCTGGAGGGGAGAGGAGGTGAGGAGCCAGCCAATCTCTGCTCTCTGCAAGGCACCACACCAGCAGCACTTTCCTAAAGCACCACGCTAGCAGCATTGTCCTGTTAACCTGTTCGGGGGGAACAGTCACCATGGACTGTCACTGCTGGTGTTAAAGGGGAGGTTTGACTACCCCCTTATCCTGAGTAATTTTCTCAGGAGAGATGAACAAGATGTATGTTCCTTCAGGGACCCAAAGGAAGGAGGGAGCAGCTTTGCATGCGCACCTGGGTGCAGATGCTTGGCAGGGAGGATGTTCCTCAGGACCCACGCTCCCACACTGGCCCTGCGATAAGTGTGCCTCTGCTGGCTTGCAGCAAGCTCATGTGTGATATGGCCTGTCGCCCACGGACACTGCTCACAATTTCTGTAAAGTAGCACTACCCACTGCCACTTTACAGAAATTAAGGCACAGGACCCATTTGTGTAGGAGTGTGTGGCAGAGGTGGTTACTTCTGAAAGGTTCCTCCTGGCCTGCGGCACTACATGCTGCTGGTGTCCGTTTCCCAGCAGTGTGCTATGTGAGCCAGCAAATAGCCTCACCTGAATATCCTCTTTCACCACGAACACAGACACTCACAAGTTGTGCCGGAGTGGTCTTCTTCAGCAAATGGTCCCTCCTTAGCTCCTGGCAAGAGCAGAAGAAGAAGAAGGGGGTGATGTACCAGTCCTGGGTACCAGCATCTTTGTGGCAAGTCCAGGATGGGGGTCTAGGCACTATCTGATACCACAGAGTGCATCCTCCCAGCCTCCCTTCCAGAGAAATCTCTTCACTTTCTCTTCATACTCTTTTCTTGGTCTCCTGCATGCACACACCTAGCCTCTCAAAAATGCGGATGTACAAAGGAGCAGTCTGGCACCCCGCCGCTGTTGGCCATTGTAGTGTGCCATGAAGATGCTAAGCACATGGGCCGAGGGGATGGCATGCAGGTATGAGGCTATGAGATCTGCTGGGACGCCTTTGAGGAAGTGAAGCAGGGCAAGGGAGACAGATACCGCGCAATTCATCCACTGCCTAAATAAGGACTAGACCCCAGCACACAGTATCTTCTAGTCCACATGCATGCTCCCCTGCCAAAGGCTCTTCTTCGTTTATGCCAGAGAAGAGCCAAAATGTGACACAGTGACCAAGGACAGCAGAGAACTAGGACCCCAGAGCAAAACAGAAGCACTCCAGCATGACAACTTAGAGGTACAATTATTATACCACCAAATTAAATTATTCTCCAAACTGGGAAAGCCAGTGTTGAGCCACCACCAAGTATCAACTAGTTAATAAAGTATAGATGAGCTATCAGTCTCCTGTATAAACTACATCTTCAGGCACTGAGAGAAATAGCAAAGCTGGCTTTTTAGAAGGTATGGCCTTCCCATGCTCCAGCAGGCCTCAGAGAAAGGAAACTCTGCTGTCAAATGGCAACTTAGACACAGAAATGCAGAGGCTGCTCCCATTCTCCCTTCCTCCCCTCTCTTCTTTCCTGTTTAAGCACCACTTTTACTGACGTCGTTTCTTAGCTCTAAGGATGAGGCGACTGGAAATAAACAATGTCAACATTCCCCCAATCAGTTATGCATAAAGGGAGGCGATGACTTCATGGCCAGGTGAGGGTAGCCTCAACTCCAGCAGCTGCAATCAGTAGCTAAATCTAGATTAATGCACTGCACGGGCAAGTCAACTGTTTGATTTTCCTGAAATATTTGGCAGATTACTCATTTTCTCTTGTTATTTTACTTCCTTTTCAATCTTCACTTCTTATTAATCACTTTTCAGGCTTCAGAAATTATTTTTATTTTCTGTAGAACATGATCCTACTTTTACAGGGTTTGGAACATGATTTTTTTTCTCATTAATATGAGGTGGCTTTGCAACTGAAAAATTAAGTGTCCCTTTCTGGCCACCTTTCCAGAGCCAAATTTCAGATGGTCAGTGGGTGGGGCAACAAGCTTGAAAACACCCATTACAAATTGTTTGGATTCATCATCTGTGTTTCTCACATACTTGCTTAGTTTCAGACGAGTGAATGAGAAGGTAATGAATCATTACTGTTAAATATTGCCAAGTTTTTTGCTCATTTGCCAACAACTGCCAAAGCCACTGCACACATTTGATAAACGGTAGTTTAAAGATGCCAGAGATGTGGGGCCATGGCTGCTCCCAGAGAGCACAGAGGATACTTGGGAAGCTTGAATGTAATTTAACTGTAGACTCTAACCCAGACAAGTCTTTTAATTACTCTCCATGGACAGGAAGATTTGAAAATATTCTAGACATAATTTGTTTCAAACAAATGGTGAGGACTATTTATTTTATTTTTATGACCAAACTTTTTTGGTTTTGACTTACTAAAGAAGGGTAGAAATATGCCCTGATGTATATCACGGCCTCTCTGTTGTCAAGACTGTGATGTACAGAGACAACAATGTATGCCAGCCTATACAACAGCCCCACCATCACTCGGAATGGACTGGACAGATATGGAGGCTGTCTTTGAAATCTCTTGTGACAAAATAGACATCTCATTATTTAGAATTTAACACCTAAATCCAGATTTTATCCCATCTCTATTTTTTTCTGAAAGGCAAGAAACTCACTGGTTCTCCAGGACCACATTCCTTTGAGTGAGCAGGGAGCTTTTCCTTGCTTCCCCAAAGCTTTCGAGCTAAGAAAAAGTCTACAATTCTTAAAGTATCTGGACCCTGCTGAACCCCCTATCAGATACAGAGAACACCAGTAGGTTCTCAAAAAATAAAGGGAATAAAAAGGCAGGCAGGGGGTCAGGATGTCAAGAGGCACAGAATGAGTTAGCTTTGGACTAATTTCTGATTATTTCATCAGTCTGTACAATACTCCCCCCATCCCTATAAAGGAAGGGCATGCCTCTGTGACTCAGAGGTATTTTTTTGAGTAACTGCAGAGGAAGTAATACAAACCATGGGGAGTACCTTTTCATTAAATAAAATAAAAAATCTTCCCGTGCTCAGAGTCTATTCCAAAATGTACAGCCCACGCTCTTTGATCAACCTGATTTGGACCCATGTTCAAAGGCCACTTTCCAAAGAAGACAACACACTATCCAGACTGCTGGCCAAGACCCAGCAACCTCAGCCAGAGTACGAAATGTGAAAGGAATGTCCTTGGGCTGGGTGGAGGGGAGCTGCACATCTGCAACAGATGCACCAGCTTCAGCACAGTAACCAGTAAGGACGATTTTACCTCAGTTTCTAAACAGCATTTGAAAGCTTCCTTGAACTGCATGGAGAACAATGGTTTCCTTCCTTCTGTAGATGTAGACCACAGAGGTATAATATTCTTTAACTCCTTCCAGAACTAAGACAAAGAAGTATTAATTGTGTTGTACAAAGAATGTAATAAAACATTCCAGTCTCTCACATTCAAGACTAATTCAAATTGGAAGAGATACAGGGCTAAAGAGGACTAACGAGGGGAAGAGAGAGCTGATCATGCCTGAGGAGCCTAACAGTTTGGCTGACTTAGCTGACCAAAATGAAGGCTGCAGATCTGGGTAAGCGTCTTCTATAAATATGACTGGGGCAAATATATGAGAAGAAATAAAAAGTTTTCAACTAAGGCCAATGTTGCACAAGCACGTATAGATACAAAACTTGGCACAAGTGTGAGGAGGAAATATGGGGAAAGCCTATAACATTCAAAGCGTTGAAAGGGGATGCTGATCACTCTTTCCACAGAGGAATGAGAACAAGAAGCTAATTTTAAGGTGAAGTGTCATAAATGAGTAAAACCATGTTGCGGCTGGCTAGGGAAACTTGACTTAGTCAATGTCATCTTAAGGCCTCTGTTGCCACCTTGAAAGATCCCACAATCATGCACATTAGGTCTAGAACAAGCACAAGACATACTGTGCTTGTGCCGTAAGTCCTGTTTCAGTGTACAAGAAATAAACAGACTCTGCTCATGGTGCTTCAGATGTTCGGTCCTATGAGACAGCCCCAGAGGATTGTTTCAAGGCAATCCGGGGCAGCAGATCATCCATCAATGTATCCTTAGTCCTGTGTATTCACATTGACACATATTGCTCTGCGGAACTATGGCAAAACTAAAACTAGATGAGATTTTAAAATTTTAAGAGTTCGGAAGGGTCTTCTTCTAAGAACACTGAAAATTCCCCAATGCAGTGTACTCTAAAAAATTTCTGCCTTCCCCCTAAAATAACAGAAAGCCTCACAGAAGATGTTCATGTCACAGTTCGGGTGTCTGAATTCCTATGAGTGATTTAAATGTGTCTTAGATGACCCAAAAGTTCTTCAGTGAACTTCTCACAGAGAGTGAATTTCCCTCAGAAGGAACAGTCCCAGCTTTTCTCAGTAGTATCACTTTACTGAGGCTTTCCAACAGGATTTTTAATTTTGTTATACAGAGTACAGCTCATAAAAATGAAGCCCTTCATCTCTCTAGGCTTAGAAAAGTGATAATTTCTGTTAGTTTTCAGTTAATTCCTAATGGGTTAGGCCATTTTCTGGTCATTAATTTAATTCTGAGTCTGACCACGACACAGGTATTTCAGTTGGCTTTGCTTAAGACTAAAATCATACCAGAGATCTATATCTCATTAGTGCAAATCCTCATCGGATTTTTTGGTGGAGGTGGAGTTGGAAGAAGGTGCTACTTGCATGAGCCCTCACTGGAAATTCCCTCTTACCATCACTCAGCATCCCACAGCAGTTATCCCCTAGCTGCCAAAAAGGAACGAAAGGTCAGCAGTGATCCAAGTATGAGAGAAGAGCAGAGTGGTCGCAGTGGTTTCATTTTCGAGCTAATATTTACCAATGAGTCAGTGTTTTAGAGCCCAACTGATTAGTGTACGTACATGAATACACCACAAGTTCCATCCTCCTTTCTGATTTTATCAGCCTTTTTTTTCCATCATGGCTGCAATCTAAGAATGTATCTGCATGTCATGCTATAAAAAGAATAAAAACAAGGTGGAGTCCAAAATTAATAGTTCTGTTTTTTCCAGCAGTAAAAGTCTGTACTGCCCACACTTTTCCCTTCTGCCCACTGAGCAGGGACTGTCATTTCTTCAGCCAGTTTTGAGATAATACAAAATCCCTGATGCTCACCTATCGGAAATTTAGCTACACTCCAAATTCCGACTGCCCCTTCTAAAGGAAGAAATTCTTCCATGTGACTTGAACCTAGCTACAACACATGCATCAGAACGTACACTTGTCCAAGCAATACATATGGTCCATTACTTCCCTTTAAATCATACTATTTTCAGTTTTATCTCCACCAACCACAGCAGTGCCACAGATGCGTGACGTTTTGAACTAGTCCTTTCATTATCTGAAGGTAGCAGAGACTGGGGCGAGTATCCGAAACTCAGGAGCGATTCTGCTGTTCGATGTGCGTAATGGATAGTGTGTTACTCACTGTAAAGGTTCACACTGCTTCCGAACTCACTGAAAACAGAGAAGGAACAGGATTTTCTTACAAGTGGTCAGCTACACACCATGGTGACTAGTATTCACTATTTTCAGCCCGAAAGTTGATGTAAATCTGCTGATAGTGCAAGGCAAAGCTGCTATGTCCACTGTCCTGAAGTGGCCGGTGTTCCTCAGTACTCATAAACAAACTGAAAAAGAGCACCTGAAGGACAGAGTGACCATCTATTGATAAAACTATGCCCCTGAGGGCAGCAAACCCAAAAGGTGACTAGGAAGGGCTGCGGAGGAACCTCATGACTTTAAAAGTCTTGATGATAAAATGGCTGATGAAATTCATCATAGACAGATGTAAACACATGAAAAGCAAACACAGTTTTACAGATAATACCCCGATGGGTTCTGATATAAGTAATATCACACAGGGCAGATGCTGGAGTTGTAATAAATGCTCTGTGAAAACATCAGCTCAAGGACAAGTAACAAAATAAAACATTAGCATCGGAAAGGCAGCATCTGTGCTACAGGCAACAACTTTCATCGGCTCACCTGGCAAAGGTGTAGCTCTGCTGCCTTTACTTTAAGGGGAGGAAAAGCATCTCAGACGTGACAGCCAAAACTACACCTATGTACCGCTCATTTTTTTAAGGGTAGGAAAATCTAACACATATTGAAAAATGATTTTGAAAAAATTTCTGCAATGTAGAGGTAGTAAGATTTTAAGTACAGCAAAACATTCAAACAAAAAATTCGGGATTTTTAGATAGTGAAGAAGCAATTTACTGCATGTACACTTGTGGTACAGTCTACATTCTTCCTCTTGGTGCAAGTCCAGATGAAGTGGTCAGCAAGGGGAAAGGCCAACAGCAGCTCTGTCCTCCTCCCCGGCAGGCTCTGACGGTGGTCCAGGGGAGAAGGGAGGGCTCTGCACATCCTTGCAGCTCCGCGGCGCCCCGTTACAGCTTACCCCCAGAGATCCTAAGGGGGGCTGCTCTGTACCTAAAGGCGTACACTGAGCTCGGTATGAAATTCTGCCTGAAACAGCAGTGGGACACATCCTAGTGATCAAAAGTTCTTGCAGATTAAATATATGGAAAACTGTCTAAACAGTTTCAGCCTTCTCAGGGGGAGTGCTGTCCTTACGCTGCCTCTGCTACCTCCAAGACCAAGGAAGGAGCTGTCACCCTTTGGGCCAGTGTCAGGGATGTCCAGGGCACGGGCTACACTTGACCACACGATCAAGTCAAGCCTGCAAAATTCAAATGCGTCTCCTCTGGAGTGCACAGCGTAGGACTCCCGGATCCCATTTATTGGAATGGGCACTGTTTGTCTTGCCTGGCAGGGTTTACTGAAACTGCTCCAATGGTCCTTAAACAGCACCTAAGGAGAACCTTCTCCAACCAGGGCTGCAAAGTGGCCCTCAGCAGAGCCCCTCAGTCACAGGGCCCTTTCCTGGGCCTGCTGGTACCTCTTCCTGGCCTGCAGCCAGGTTCATAAAATGCAATGCACTATCTTAGAAGAGCTCTTCAATTTGTCATTTATATAGAGAATAAAGCAGGAGGGTTAATTACAACAAATGAAAAAGGTAAAAACTTTAGCGACGTTTAGGTAGCCCTGGTTTATCTTGCACCAATTCTTTACGCTACATTGGTTCATAAAAATATTTGAACATTTAAAAACAAAAAATAGGCTTAAACAACTGAATTATGTAGATCCTACTAAACTTAAGGGGGAATCTTTATTTTAGAAACATGTAGGTTCCTAAATCAGATAAGAAACTAATAGGTTCCATTTTACAGGTGACTTCTCGCCTTCACTTTAGGCCTATTTGTGGTGAGATCTTAATCATTTCCTTGAGCACTGCATATATAAAAGGAAGCAAAGACCCAGCCATACACAGTTCAGGAGGCGGAAGTGCAGCGCCATTGGCACAATGCAGTCCCTGGTTTTGGCTTTGCTGCTCTTCGCAGCGCTCTGCAGCTCGTCACCGCTACGGTCAGCCAGAGACACTCCCCGCACTGTCAGAGTGGACTGCAGTGAAAGCTCCCTGATTCAGGAAACGCTGAAGGACATTGAAAATCTAACGGTTAAGTTTGCTCCATTTTCTTAACATCAGGTTCTCATGTCTGACCTATTGTTCTAGCAGAACTTTTGCTAACTTCATTTTTATCAATCTGTTTCAGGGGATCACCAAAACGACACCTCTGGTAAGATTACTTTCTGTCTCAAACGGCAACATTTTATGCTCATGGTATGGTTAATATGCTTTCTGGGACAAAAGGGAAAGATGTGGTATTGTCAAAAGCCCACTTCGGACATCTGCAACTTCTTATGCCCTCAGAATAAGTCTTGTGTGGCACGTAAGTGGTTCATAGGCTTTGTGGGAGAACTCGGCAGAAACGCACTGTAAGAGTTTTGTTTGCATAGCCTCGAAGTCAATAGGTAGAGCTCGGATCCCTACGACTGGCATCCCCACAGTGCCCTATCAATTTCAGTGAGATAAATCCTTCTTGATGAATAGTTATCAATGTAAAATTATTTCCCTGAAAAATCAGTGCTCAGGACTATGTCTTAGGTGAAGTAGCTGCATAAAAGCTTGCTTCCAGCCAGTGCTAGTAATCTCTCTTTTTATGGGGTAGGTTGTCAGAAAAGATGATCTTCCAAAGTCATATGAGAGGCAGGTACCTTACTGCCATTGAAAGGGAATGGAAGGGAACAGGTTAGTCCCTTTTGCTTTTTTTGGAAAAAATATCCACATCATTAACAGACAAATTCCAGCAATAGCATCAGCAATGAGTTTCACGAGTAAGCTCAACAGAGATTAATAGCAGGTACTATGATTTGAGGTACTCTTAAACATTACTGCCTTCCTCTGTCTAAATGTTGTTAAGGAGACAATTAAAAAAAAAAAAACAGCCTCTGATTCTGTTTGATTCCACCTAGACAGTCTCGCTCTGCACACAGATCCCTGTTTTTAAAGATACTTTCAGCCCTTGACAGGAGTCAGTAGAAAAGCACTGGGTTGCAGAATTGGTTGCCTACTCTAAGTGTTCCAAATATTAATTATTGGCCTTAGTTACTGAGATATACTATTTCTTGAAATAGGCATTTTAATTCCATTAACAGGATACATCCTGGGACAGCAACACAGTATAGAAAGACAGAAATAACCGTGCCTTGTTATTCCAGAATGACACGACAGAGCAGGAGCATAACGTATTCACATATTTGGAAAGATTTATTCAAGTCCTGGAAACCAGCAAGCTGCCAATGGAGAGAAGTATTGCCCTGAAGCTGCGGAGAATCCACACTGCTAGAAATTCATGCACTGGCTGGAAGGTATGTTTGGGATGGGTTTCCTGCTTGCTATTATACGTAGTTTAGATTACTACAAAAAGATACTCAGGTGTTTCTCCAGATTACAATGAAAACGTATGCATAATAAAAGCATGCAGCTCCCAGTGGATGGATGGATGGGAGCAGTATCTACCTAGCAGCTGCCACCTGGCCGCAGTCCATGGGGTGGTATGGAAATGCCTGTCCAGGTCTGCCTGGCAGGCACAGGGCGCCCTGGGCGGGAGCAGTTTGCTCGTCCTGCGGGAGAGCCGCTTCAGCTTGGAAAATTAAACTGAACCCATTCCTTATGCTTTCTTACCGCACTAAATACTTTACCCACAGCCTTTGCGATCTTAAAAGTAAGGGGGAAAGAACATATTAAATGAGGATCTTAAACAAATTTGACTTTTGAAAAGAACAAAATCTGGCAGACCCACACAAAAACACTCAAGCACTACAGCAGATATGTTAGTATTCTTTATATGAAAAAAATAACCACACTCAGGAAATGGAAGGCAACTTACATGTCCAAATTATAGTCTTTTAACACCTTTTTTTTCTGTGCACCCCCTAGAACAGTGGCTGGAACCTGATAAAAGAGGGGGACTCTTTAAGAATTCTGGAAGATTTATTAAAGTTCCTGAACCACTATGCCTATTCCGAGGAAACAGTGTAGTCTTCAAAGAAGTCTGAAGCACCCATGTTCCAGTCTGCCAGAAGACCTGATCTTTACATATGTTTGTTTGCGTATCCTCGCTCTGATGAGTAAGGCTATTGAAAGCCATTATTTATTCATATATATGTTCATATTAATTTATTCTATTTATTTGTAGACACTTTGAGTTATTTATTCATCTTTATAATGAAAAAATGCAAAAAAATATATTTATTTTAGGAAGTCTCTATTTAATAATGAGTGATGAGGAGCTACGTGGAACCTGTTTCCTTATTCCTATCACACTATTTTCTCTATCACACTATTCAAAGCAACTTTTTCAAGGCTCGACTCTCCAGCGCCTGCGTCCTCCCGAAGCCGGGGCGTCCCTGCCCACGTCGGGGCAGCTCGCGGGCGGCCAGAGAAGCAGCCCGGTGGGTCCGCGCCACACCTGGACCCACGTCTGCGATGCAGATGCCTGCACAGCCCCGAGCCCAGCGGCAGCCTGGCTCTTACGAGTGTCTCACCGGCATCAACTGTCTAATTGCAAACTGATGCCTAAGAACCTGGTGCATACCCTATTCCATGTATTTTAACCAAATGAAGTCTTCATACAGTCAGTTTTAAAGCTATCAGACTCTGGCTATTTCAGCATTGGGTTCTTGCAGCTAGAGTTTCCCGGATGCCTTTAGTGCGGAGTTTAAAATCTTTTTAGAGGAAGTCAGAATAATTTTCGAAGAGGAATCTTGTAAAAGGATGCAATTGTTACTTTTAAAATCATGCTTAAGTACCTGTATTAACTGAAGCAAAATAGAATGTTACTACTTTATGATTTCAGTGACAATCATTTCAAAAAGTTAAAAAAGGGAAGTGCAAATTGTGGAAACATAACTTTTTCTTAAAGATCTGTGTGCTGCCAATACATTGCATATAAAATTTCCTTTTTATGTTTTAGAATAAAAGATTTGTGAAACTTTGATGCAAAATTATGAGATGTAATCAAACTCTAATAGAAACTATGCAAAATAAATGTCTTGCACAAACATATACCTATCATCTTTTTTTGTGACGTATTACGGTGATTTAAAGAATATTCTATTTAAACAAAACTAGAGTAATCTAATCAGGGTCTTCTGCTGGCTAGTGGGCTCTTAGCTGCAGCCGTAACCCAGTTTTGGCTACAGCATTTTAAGCAAGATACAGATAAATTGGAGATTACCTAGAGGAAGCAACAGGAACAAACAGATATTTTAAAGGAACATCTGAGCAAGGAATGGGGTGCAAGAGAGAGGAACCATTACAGCCTTCCAGCAAATGAAACACTGCTATGAAAGGGGCCAAGTGTTTGTGCGTTGCAAGGGGAAAGCGTGCCAAATGGCTCAGCTTGCTTCCAGAAGAAGTTTTGCGTTTAGCACAAACCTCCTGCGAGGGAGGTGAAGTACTGGGCCAGGTCTGCCAGGAGCTGCTGCGGACCATTCCGCACAGCGGGGAGGGGAGGCTGGAAAGGGTCCATTCAGAGCAGGTTAGACAGCCACCCTCTGGAAACAGCCTCGGCACAACCTGCTGCGCAGGTCCTTCAGCTAGATAATGCGGGATCCCCCACCAGTCCTTTCTACATCTTTTCCTGTTTTAGTGAATAGTAAAATCTTCATCACTTATGAGACAAAGCTTGCAATCATCTACTCCAAAACTGAGGAACAACAGTAGCAATTTCATACTGATTTTTTTTTCCACTGAAAGACTATATTCTCTTCAAGTATAAAATCTACATTCCCTGTATGACCCTCCATTAGTAGGAACACTCTTCTTTACTAGTTAGTATTTTAGTTTGTCTTTATTTCCAGCAAATTAATATGCCCTTTCCAGATTCCAGTAAGGGGCAGCTTTTTCCTACCTACACACTTGCATTAACTAGAGGAATGAAAGCAGCAGAACATATGGTGTGGATGAGTTGACAACCGGATGAGTAAAAAAATGGTTGGATGATTGGACTCACAGGATACTGGTTAATGGGTCAAACTCTACCTGGAGGCCAGTAGCAAGTGGAGTACTGCAGAGCCTAGCCTGGGACCTGTCCTGTTTAACGTCTTCATCAAAGACCTGGAGGGGGCAAGGAAGTGCTTGCTCATCAAATTTGCAGATGACACCAATTTGGGTGGACCAGTCAATACCTTATTATGCTGGCAAGAGATTTTAATTCTAATCACTGGAAGAGAATCCAATAGGAACTAAAGACTCTGGAGGATATTTACAGTTAATTTTTAATGCATGCAACGAGACTGAAGAACTTTTTCCCCCAGAAGAAATAGCACATCTTGATTCGTTGTGAAACAATAAAAATGTTATAAAGACCACTCCCTCATTCCAGTTCTATGAAAGAATAAATAATCTTCAGGACTGTACCAAACAGAAGGCTCTGAGGAAGATATTAAATAGTCATATAAACAGCTTGTTTTAATTAAAGTTTTCTCTTGTACTGTTTCCATTTTAAGTAAGAAGACTTTCCTTTCTGAAAGCTGCTTTCAACTCATTAGCTATTCAATAGAAGTACATCTACAGGCACTAAACAAACTTAGGCCAATTAGGTATTTACAGGGTTTTTCAAAGTAAAGACCTAGCAGGTCGGAAAGAAAGCAGGGATTTCCAGTGATGACAGAGGACTTTCAGAGGTCCTGACTTCAGCACACACTACTTGGTGGTTAAGAAGGGACCAGAGGCATTTCACCCTGGTTAAACATTTCATGCTGTGACCTCTTGAAACTCCAACGCACTGGCAAAGCTGAACGTCATCTACTCCAAAGGTACAGACTGCCATCATTTCAGGAGAAACCTGTCTTTAGTAGATAGCTGCTGGTCAGACAGACAGCTGGACAGCTGTTGTTCCTCCCTTCCTGCCAGCTTCTGGCAGTGAACATGCTCGAAGCTACCATCACCGCAGCAGGCTTGCAGAACTGCGGACAGGCATGCACCCAGACAGTACCTTTCATGTAACTTTTTTAAAATGCTCTCTGTAAAGAAATAAAATTACTATCACTATAAATCCACCATGTTATCCTATGTCATTTCATCCAAGCTCTTAGGCTAGGGTAAACCACAGAACGAGCAGCTTGCCTGCTGTTTCAGTTAACTCATGCAAATAATATGTCCTAAGATTTGGCGTGCATTTCTTCTCAGAAAACAAGAAAACAAAGGACTGTCTTAAACTGACACTGCACTCTAGATGGCACTCCTTTACTGCGGAATATTACTCTAACTCACACAGGACTGATGATAAGAATGATAGAAAAAGGGGGAGGAAAGGAAGAAAGGTTGCGAGTTCATTATTAACACGGGCTTTTAATCATCTTTTTCTGACTATTACTACAAAGAGCTCAGAACTGTAATAGAAAGTGAAGAAAGACTTCAGACTGGCTGTTTTCTGAGCGGACCTGAAGAAGGGCTCCGGTGCCTAAGGCTCACCTTCAGTGCCCCAGCTATTCCAGCCGACAAACTATTACCTCTTTGTACAAACTCCAAGTTCTAAACATTCATGATTCTTCCTTATTTTGTATTCTGGGGAATTTTGTGCGCTTGCTTGCTTAGTCCGGCTTCTCAAAACTCCCTCTGTCAACAATCACAGAAATTCCTCAGCTATTTAAAAAAGCTGAACAGTCCCGTTTGTAACATCAATGTTACCAAAAGTCTATAGATCAAAAGGGCTTAATAACATATAGCAGATTTTTGCCTCTCATTAGGGCAAAAGTTAAGAGAAAAACCAGCACTGCTGCAACCCTATCAAGCCTAAAGCACCTAACAAGAACTCCCAGACAAAATACAAGCATAAATTGGATGTGAGCAGAATGAGTTATTAAACACATGATGATGATGATATAGTACATACTTCCAGTTCTTGCAGCACTACCGAAAAATGCATCCTGTGCAGAGCATATGGAGCTGCTTTCTTAAGTTTCATTATATTCATAACGTCTTGCTAGTCCTCTCTGATGGTTTTAAAGCATTTTGACATTAAGCCATGATATGTTTTCCAAGCGGTTGAGTATTAAAAGGAGTAACATTGTCCCAAATGGTAAATAGTGTGAAAATCATTTGATAAATGGATTTAATAAGTGTCAGTATTTGCCTAATGGTTTAGATGGACAAAAAGCCTAAAAGCAGTTTTCACCTTGTGGTTCTGGCTATTAAATCCTTGTATGGAATAAAGCCATGTTGAACCAGTTGTCAGCAACTTCCCCTGGGGCAAAAGTCGATCCAGACAAAAAGGGAGAGCCGCTAAAGGAGACAGACTATCTTCGCTTCTTTTGAGGAGACAGAGCCTTGGAAAGCCAGGCAAATCTGTCTCTCCGTTTTCCAGTACATCAGAATCCCACCCTCAAGCACCTGCTGCTGAAGCATCCACTGGCTGTGTTACTAAACAAGTATTTCCACTGTCATTTCAGTCCTTTTTATATGCACCTACATGTTCACATGTGCATATAAAACCAAGCAATTAATTAGTTTTGTGAAGTGCTACATAAGGACCCAAGTACAGTTAATGAAGCGATGGACTTTTTCCCCCAGAATGATAAGTTGCAGTTGACAGCTGAGATTAAAGACTTATGCAGCACTGTCAGAAGAATTAATTATGTCAGGATAAGGTCCAGTCTTCACACTTACTAATTACGATGAAAAAATATTTTACTTTGTTTGCAGGTCAAAGAAAAATTATTTGCTAGAGAGAGAGAAAAAAAAAGTAATCAGTATAGCTTTGAAAGGCTTTTGTACATCACTGTTCACCTCTCTGCTCCCACACTTCCTGCCAAAGTCACGTTATAGAGATGTAGACAGATGTTTAGGTCCTATGGGCTCCATCTGCAGCTGATGTTAACTACACAGGCGCTGAAAATATTAAAGCTGTGATAATTTACAACAATACAGGATCCAGTCTCATCTGATAGGAAACAGTGAGCTTCATTACTGTGCTACTCCGAGTGGAATAATTTCCTCAAATATTAATATGTTGTTCTTTTACATTATATTGTACCTCATTAGTGCCCTTGTTCACTGCCAGTACTTGCATTGAAGTGTTGTCCTTGAGTTAGAAGCTTTAAGAAGTTAACTAGAACATTAATCACAAATGCTTCTAAAATCAGATATGCTGCTAATTCTACTGCTTAAGTTGTAGTTTATTTCCTATTTTTAATGATCGAGAAAAGAGATAAGATAGTAATCACATCCTGCACTTACTCAGCTTCTCTATATAAGTGAACTTAATATCTGCCACTAGAGGTGGGCTTGAAAACAAGGCACTTTTCAGATAACAAGGTTTGAGCTCCCAAATATAACACCTTTAAAATGTACCTTTACTTTTTCTTGTTACTACTTAGTTCTAGGGCATCCAGTTGCTTTCTTCATCCGAAGGAAACATCATTTTTGCAAAACAAGACTATATCTGCACTAATTGATGAAATGCTTTGTTTACTTGAAGCTGAAAATGAGAATTTAGAGGTAAATCATTTTCCACTTTTCTCCCCAAAATTTTCTTTAAGACAATTTAAAATTTGTAACTAACTGATTTCTATCATTTCTAGAGGAAATTCCACACACCAATTCATGTAAAGGTAAGAAGCTATTGCTTACTATTCTATTATTATCAATCAGAGTATCCAAAGGGATTTATGGTTTATAAACTTAAAAAGGACTATCATATAGTAACCTCTTATATAACAGGTAATATAATGAGCACATTTAAAGGCGACACATAAAATAATATCTGAGTTAGGGATTGCCAGCTGGTGAGTACAGGCTTACTGGTAAGGCAGGGAGGGAGCTCAAATAAATAAGTCCAGCCAGACCTCATTCTTCGATAAAAGAACAACATCAGCTTGCACCGAACCTTGAACCAGGAGTCCGGTGGAGAGGTACAGAGCAGCTCTGGGCACAACCTGGTCGGGCTAAAGAAGAGCTGTGGGTCTGTTAGCAGCCACGGGTGAAAGAGAAGGGGGAGAATCTGATCCCAGAAATTTTCCCCATTCCTAGGAATGGCACAGATGCACCATTAAAGAGAAGATCAAAGAATGGCTCAGAGGACAGCTGTTTTATTTAAATCGTCAGTGGCACTTCTGTGGCTTTCCCAAATACTAATACAATATCATATTTTAAGAAGATTACTAGAATATGAGTAACACCCCATCCTAATTGCTAACAGGACAAATAGTGTGTCCTTCCTCCATTTTTTTTTAAGTTGTTTTACATGAGGAGTTTCTGTTGATATTTATAAGATCTGGTCACCAAATGACTGGCTATATAACGAAAAATGCTTAAAGTGATGATCTGTAAGGATCCTATGTCTAAAGAAAGGTCACTCTCTGATTTTGATGGAATTGAATCAAATCCCAAATGTTATCAAACTCACAACTGATAGAAACTGCAGCATTTTTACTGCAAAATTTGCAGTTATAATAGTTAGCCAGGAATAATGTATTTATAACATGACTTCTTAAAAGAAAATATTAAAAAGATAATCAGATTAAAGAAGTTAAGATTTCCAGGGAAAAGTAACAGTTGACATATTCAGTTATCAACAATTCTTTTGAGAAAAAAGAAAGCTATCTGGTTGTAAAATAGAACACCTTTAACTTTCCTATTTCTCCTAGAATAAAAATTGTGCAGACAGTCACACTGAAGAATTTATTAAGGAACTAGAAAAGATACCCAGTCATACATGTATTAAGAGAGTTAAAGCAGATCTGGAAAGGCTACGAGAAAACTGTCCAATTTTGAAGGTAAGCTTTTACTATTTATTTGATTTTAGTTTCAAATATTTTCTTGCACCTATCAATGTATCCATTTTTTTCGGCTTGTTGATTTTGTTTGGTCAGCTTCCCACTAGTTCTTATTGGGAGCCAAATCCCAGTAACTGCAAGATGCTGGACCTTTCCCTAGCTAAGTAATGCTGCTGCAGCCAGCCGACTGCACCAGTATCTTCACCTTCATTTTTGCATATGATGGAGAATAAGGCATATTTCTTTAACGGAATCTATAGACACACTGAGAAAACATAAGCAACTGTCCTTCTGATTTAAAAGAAACTAGTAATGCTTCTGCAAAAATTAATTTCCCCCAAAGGAATTAAAGAAACATTAGTGGAAGTTGTTCACTAACACCTTGCCTGTCACATAACTTCGCACTCACCTCTTGGTAAATTCTAACTCAAAGTTTTGAGATTTGGAAACAAACAAATTGTTCGCCCTTTTTAATTTTGACCAGCTGTAGCCCCAAGAAAGAATATCAAGGTTTATCTGTCAGGCACAAATTCTTTCTTATACAGACCATATTAATATCACCTGGTTAGACCTGCAGTAATGATGATGGTTTTATTAGATGCAGTTAATAATGAACAAAAGACCCAGCACAGCTTGTCCTTGAGGAAGAACAAGTGCAATGAATATCAGAAAAGATATAGACCAGGAATACTACAGACCAAGGAATCTGCCTTTGGAATGCAAAAGAGAGAAAAAGAGAGAGAAAACGAGGTGACAGAAAGTAGCTTTGGTGTATATTCTCCAAGCAGCTGTACACGCAACAATGACTGTGCTTAAACAGCATTTTCCTGAAACAGAGAAATGGGCTGTAGAGGGAAAAGCAGATATACACCAAGCTGCTATCTATAGCAAGTTGCAGAAGAACACAAGTCCAAACCTAATGCAAGTCTAAACCTATCGCCTAATCAGTGGCACTCAAATTCATGCTGAACGCCATCCTACTGCAATTGAATTGTCTTTCTGCTTAGAATTAGAACAAGCATGATGTGAAGTTGCTGGGATCACGCAGTGCATCCCAGGACTCACTTTGAGTATCCAGGATTTGCATGTTATAGGAAAGGTGTTTTGACTTGACTTCCTGTCTTCCCCTCTGGCAGCTACAGCTCCCCACAACAAACAGAAAAATTTGCAGTGCTGTGTGAGTTGAAGACAAATAGCATGGTTTTCTTTTACTAATGATTTGTAGGAGTCATGTGGTCATTTGGAGTTGGTGAAAAGCAGTTAGCCTGCCTTTATGCTCTCTACTAGTGATGTTATGGAAGCAATAAAGAAAATGTAGCATTTGGATGGAATTCTTCCATAGCTTATGTATCAGAAAAGAATCTATTCTTTTCCCTTAGAAATCCTTACCCCATGGCAAAAAATGCTCAGAGATTACAGCAAATTTCCAACACTTTAAAAAGAATCTAGAAGACTTCTTGAAATGGCTCAACCAGAATAAGGAATGCAACAACATCGTGATAAGTGAACCGGATTTCTATACAGATGGTGAATGCACCTGTCCTGACCGGTGAAAGTATCAAAAAGGATCACTCTGAGAAAAAGTCACCTTTGCAGTGATGAGGGTGGGTGGGATGGGGAAAAAGAAGAGATGGCTGTTTTAAATCAGAATCTTTGCCGAATGTTAAAGCAAATAGGAATATTAATACTGTAAACAGTAATTAAAACTTCATATAACAAGTATGGCCAAGTGTCATGATTTATATCATTCACAGTTATTGAAAGTGCAAGTTAGTTATGTCATCAGAGATATATAGGCATGAAGGTTGTGTTATTTTGCATACAGGGGAAGAAAACATAACCTTCATCCATAGACCATAAGGCCATTCAAATACTTTGTTAACCGGGGCTAAGAAAGCAGTTTCCATAGGCTATGGGCTGCCAGGTAGCTCAAGACTCACGAAATTCAGCAGAAATTTAAAGGACCCAACACAGCCTTGAGAGCGATCCACTGAGAAGCAGAGGGGATTTTGCAAATTCTTTCTGTATTTAAAGTGTCTGGGAGGAAACAGACACCCACTATACAGATGGTCTGCTTTAACCTACACAGTACCAAGATCAATGCTTTTAATTTCTAGTATTGCATAACAAGCTTTAACAATCTGATTAAATAAATCTTGAGGTTTCATGTGACTTCCACGTCTGTTGCAATATTTTCTCACAGCATACTGAATAATTTTTGCTTTTAATTTTTGAGAACTTTACAGTATACAGCATTTAAACAATTTATGACTAAATTTATGACAATTTATGACTAAAGCCAAAATGGTGCTGAATCACATGCTTTTAAAAAGATACAAGGCGTAATATTCCATGAACGAGAACCTGCATAGCTCTGTGTACATCAGCACAAACTAGGTGCCAGACGCTGGGTTTATTGATATGTATTTGTATCCTTGAAAAACAGTTTAGTCTTAGGCAGAAAAATAAAAGGCAACGTCTTAAAAATGCAGACTACCTAGACACAAACTGGTGGTAAAGAACAATGCTGGTCATGGCAATATCTGCACTCGCAGTCTGCAATAACAAGACCAAGATACCAGATATGAGAGATCCTGAACAAACAACTTGCAGCTGAACACAGAGCGGGACTACGATTGCCTGCACAGTGGGTCAGCCAGGCAGAGGATTTGGGATTTAACGAGGCGATTTTAGCAGCTCTGAGGTTACTTGAAAGGTGAAATGGTTGACTGACAAGATTTCCTTTTAGTGGGACTAGCATTTCTGTAGGGATCATTTAGTTTTCTCAAGGCCAGAGAGGTGACAACGGGTTTCCCAAAGGCTGCTCCCTTGATAGCACCATTTCTGTGTGTACAGGCAACAGTGAAGGAGCAGGACTCCCAGGCACCGCAGAGATTTCAAGGGTTTTGTCCTCAAGGCTTAGAGAAGATAGGGGGAGCCCAGACTGAGGGTCTCATGCCATACAGCTAACATCTCTAAAGACAGAAAGAAATATGGTTTGCCATAGAACTGATCCAAAAGACAGTAGGCATGTATCATAAAGGAATCTAAGTAGTATCAGTTAGATAAAAATCCATAATTCTTCTCAGCCTAACAAAAGGCTGAGACAGGAGTTCAAATCTATTGTGATAAAACATGACAGAGTCATCAAACGATCTTCAACCCAGAAACAGCACAGACACTAATTTGCAAGAAAAATCTTATCTTGATGCTCAGACATTTGCTACCACTGAACAAGCTTCACCACTCTTGTACTCATAGAATACCTAACTTCTGTGAATTTGTAGGACAAGGATATGTGTTGAAATCATTAACAATAATGGAAATCACTCATTATGAAAATAGAATTTATCACAAATGTAATATATATATAAGATTTATATATACACAAAAAAACAGAAGGTTTATATGGCAGCCTGTAATATCTTTAACACTAAACAACACCAAGCCTAGAGCTGGATGTCAGAACTGATTTTTGCAGCTTGCTAGGAGATGGCAAGAGGGAGAAAGAGACACAGCATTTATAAAAGCCATGCGGAGAGTAAAGAAAACCTGTTGTATTGTCATGCTTGAGTCCAAACATAAGTACTTCCAGGACTCTCTAAACACCCAGAATAATCAGGCATCCTGAGGTTAAAACAGCAGCCGAAATGGGGTCACAAGGTTCTCAGTTTAGCTGTCTGCATCCTTCTGCGTCCAATGCAAGTTGACCACTTTGGAAACACCCACACCACAGTGATCTTTGAAAATTGAAATGAAATGATAAATTAACTGAAGCTCAAAGCCTAAGAAAACATTTATATTGATAGTACAAATGTAACTTGAATTGTAGCAGGCTTCTGAAGTGCTCTATTCCATAAATCAAGTAAAGGATGAGTTTTTGCCATCATGCATGAAAGACTGGAACCTACAGAAAGAAACAAACCTGCTAAATTACTGTAATCGAATTATTCACAGTGTGTACAGTAACTGCATCCAACTACTAACCTTCCACTCAGAACAACTGATGAGTAATACTCGAATTTGTTCATACACTCAGCTCCATCTCACCTTCCAGAAGACATTAAAAACCATCAGACTGAAAACAAAATACTTTTAGACTGGATATCTTCCAATATTTTTCATTCTTGAAGCATCTGGATGCAATTTTACCACAGTCTTAGTGTTTTACCCTAAGTCTTTAGATAAATCTTCCTCACACACCCAGTCCTGCCATTTCAAAGAATAATTGTTTAAAAGAGAAAAAGCAACTGAAATGAAGAGGACTTAGGTTAGCTTCACAAGACTTAGACTTAAGTTAGTCACAAAACCACAAAACAAGTCCTTCTGTCCAACTTCATGAGGAAAACAGAATAAGAGCACAACAATTTCTGGAGTTGGCCTGTTTACCAACATACATGTTAAAGGCTAATCAGTAGTAGCAGAATCTGTTGGTATTACTTTCACGCCAATTTTCTAAAAATCACAAATGTCGAAAACAGACAAATATACCAGTCAGTGTGTGAACTGTCACAGTTGACAGAAGAGTAATGTTATCATCAGAAAAAGGTTCTTTCTGAAGGAGAAGATTTTTAAGAGCTCATAGCTGAGAATGTCTTTCCATTATCTCTTGTGGCCAGGTTTGGTGAGACAAGTTTGGGTTTTCCTACTGAGCATTCAGCCTGTGCTAGCAGCTTCTCCATCATACTAAAATTAATTTTTAAAATTCTGAACATGGCACTTGGGCTTACCTCAGAAGTTACAATATTCCATTGACTTTTGTCAGAAAGTCCCATATCACTCCCATCATGATTCATATTTGTTAAGTCCATAAAAAGGGAAAAAAACCCACTTATGCTCACTCCTACTGTGTCCACTCCTAACTCTAATAAAGGTATATGTATTTACTTTTCAATACGTCTGCTTGCAACCCATGCATCAAATTCAGGAAAGGGAACAAACTCAAAATTAAATTTTAACCATTCAAAATCAGGTATCTAGCAGCAATTTATTGACTTTATGAAGGCATTTACTTTGAATGTACAACATTTCTCATATACATTTCCCATACACAAAACATTTCCCTTCCCTTCCCTTCCCCACTGCCTCTGACAGGGCCAGGCCACCTCTGCGATCACTGACATGACCTAAGATAACTTCAGACCATGATATTCAGTCTTCACTTATCCAGTCATAGATATTCTCCATGAAGTAAGAACTACAATAGCTGTGCAATCACACAAGCTCCTTGGTTTCCTATATATGGAAACACTAAAAACATTAAGTAATTCATTCCACAAGGTATGGGAAGTAACAACGAATATTTGGAAAGCAAATATATTTTTTTTCCAGGAAAAAAAAGCCAGGACATACACATTTATTTAAATAACAAAACACAGAGAGAAAAAATTCACACTATCATGAAACATTTAATAAAAGAGCGAGCAAATGAAACAGCTGGCCTGTCCCTTTCACAGTGACACTTCTTGTAAGCCTCTCAACCCCCAAAAAGTTCATGTAAACACAAGGCCTGTGCAAAGGGCTCCAAAATCTAATTCTGAAAATGAGTCTTTCATAAAAAGCATCTCCTTGCAGATCTCTGTGAGAAATTAGAACAGCCCCATCTTGTGCACACATGATTAAAACTGCAAATTTTGTAGAGAAAGATAGCATCTTCTCCTAGCCCAACCAAAGGCACTGTTTGAGGACCAGCTGCCATTCTGAAAGTCCGCATCTTCTTCCCCCACAAACTCAACTAATTTGTTTAATAAGATATTATTTCTCTCTGAAAACCAGACCTTGCTATCATTCATAGATCTCAAAGGCTTCAAAGCACAGAATAGCTTAGCTGCCACACTTTGCATATGCAAAACAGCAAAAGCCCGGCTCACTACACAAGGCTTCTGAACAAAATACTCAATAACTTGATCTCAATTTGCAGACTAATAAAGTGCTTGTCAGAACAGCAAAGGAGTTTAATCTAATCTCACTGCTTACTTGTTTCACATTCTACTTCACCATCACCTTCTTTCCATAAGTTTCCAGACCACATGTGAGAAGTTTATAATATTCAAAATTGAACCGTACTGATATTACCTATTACACCCCCCTACTCCCCATTTGACATGTTTTGGGAGAAATGGGGTTAGAAGACCTGTGGGGGCGGGGAGAGGGAGCTGGATCCCTCACACCTAAGGTCACATGCCAACTGAGTTAAAATATTGAGTTAATGGTTCCCTTCCTACCTCCATGCAGCTAACCCCTTTCTTGTATCATCAGCCCCTACAAACAATGCACAGGCAACAACAACTGAACTAAACAGGAAATATAATATTCATGAACTATTGCAAACAGCTCCCACTTCTTTCTCGGTAAGTTTTAACTGGAAACAAGTAACATATCAAGTTTCTGTTCCAATAGATGAGTCAGACTTCTGCTGCAAATTAAATTTATAAATCAAAATTCATTTCCTGCACTTTCCAATATTTGCTCTAAAAGCTACAGTTCTTGTGAACATTCGGTCACTATTTCACAATGATCATCCAACAGGAGAGCAAATAACATGCTGAAGTGAATCAGATTAAACACTGGAACGAACACCACAGAACATGGAATAGCATTAGGTTATGGTAAATGTAAAAGACCATGCTCGAGTTTAAAACATGACAGTCAAACAAACTACTCTTGTTTAACAGCTTTTACTGAGACTGCCCATGGTTTGCTGTAGCTGAAAAGTAGTTCCAAGGACTAATGTTTGGGGTAAAGGAAAGCTTTGCAACAGGTTCACCATTCACACTCCTTAAAGTAGAGCAGAGATGCTCATACTAAACAAGCTTAAAAACAGCCACACATTCCTCAAGACTAAACCCATGGAAAGCTATACTTGGCATTCTTCTTATCTCTAAGGGGTAAAATAACCAAGCAAAAATTAGAAAACAAGCAAACAATTAATACAGCTCCACTTTCCTGGCATCTTCTAGGATGTCAGAGTATGTATTCTGATAAAACAGTCAGAGCTGGGCAGAGATTTTAAAAATAAACTTTATATTTAATGTTAATGTTTCTATAGAGAAATAAAGAGGCATAATTTAGGATGATTACTGACATTATTTAGTATGGCAACTTGAAATTGTTGACATCCACCTTCATTCAGTTAAGAAGTTTGTACAAGTCTGGCCTACAGGATTTGACCCAATGGAGATACAGTCAGATAACTTCAGCATTTAAATTATTTCTTCCCAATAATATATCAAAGGGTAAAAAAAATGCTGCAGGCACTGGTGTTACGATATATACTTATCTTGTCTGATTGTTTTTAAAGATACATAGAGCTGTTGGCCACTTCCTCGAACAACGAATGTCGTGAGCTGTAGTGGGCTAAAAATGTAGGTTTATTAAAAGCTGTCACACCTCCGATAATAGTAGAGCTAAAGACAGGGTGGAATGAAACTAATTTACAAAACAATACATTAAGCATCCCACTCAAGGACAAACATCCTTCATCAGAAGACTTAATCAGATCTGCCCTTCATTTTCTGCAAAAGACTTTTAATCTAATGAATGATCCTTTAAAATACAACTGTGTATATGTTTCTCTGCTTCTTTTGTGAGGTATTGTGAAAAATACCATGATAAAGACTAATGTTAAAAAAAAAAAAAGAAGAGTCAAGGGAAGAAATGGCAAGGAATAAATTATTTGTTTGAGCTAATGGCCCATTGGTAATCCATAGACTAAAACTATAGTTACCATTTCCAGTAACTTTAACCTTATATAAACGGTAAAAGAATTTATTTCCCAAAGGCTTGAGATCTACAGAAACGCAATCTAATTCTGGTCAGAAACAATCCCGAATCAAAATCCATTCTCCATATCCAATTTCCTAAGTTATTTGAATCTTCATCCAAACTTTGAACCTTTTAAGGACAAATACTCCAAGTATCCTCAAAGACTATGGGGAAAAAAAAGAAATCTGTGTCTAATTTTCTCAGCAGCAGCACAATATTCATTTTAATAACTTCCATAAGTACTAGGCTCTCATATCTTAGAGTGTGTCTCATCTGTGATAAATTTTGCCTGCAAGGTTTTATTCATTTTTTTAACTTGCAATTAAATGTTCCTATTCTGTTCTTATGACAGGGACTAATTTTCTATGTATTGCAGAGAACTCGGTAAGGGCCTCTTTGATTAGAATGCCCTGCTGAGTGCAGTTTTAACCACCTACCATCAACAAATAAATAAAACAGAAATAAAGGGAAATCCCCCTCCCTGTCCTACCCCTCCTTCAATTATCTCTAAATGCATCATCTCTATAATCTTCTGATCTAAACTTCCCTCCAGCCATCGCCCTCTTTCATACGCACACAAGACACATCCTACCGAATTCACTGGAAGGTTAGTATTAAACCACACCTTTTGGACATTGATAACTACTGTCTGTAAATCCAGACATATTATTATTGAAAAGTTCTAGTCCCTCCAGAAGCTTTTTTAAATTTCAAACATAGGAAAATAATAGTTGTTCCTCCTCAGCTTAAATATTACCTTCAAATAATTGCATATTTAAAATGTTTTTTTTAATTCAACAACTAGAACTACAAGTGCAAATTGTTTTCCCACTGGTCAGATAGATATATTTCAATATATCTAGCAAAGTCCGAATTACATCATGGAAACAAACTTACCTTTTTGCTTCATTTTTGCTGCCAAGATGCTATATAGAACAGAGTCACTTGTGATCTTCTACTTAAAAACACGGTCCATGATGGAAAAAGTTTAAGAAATATTTTAGCTTTTGAGAAGTTATAAAGGAAGGCTATTAGCCAGAAAATAAGAAAGAAAGAGGTGTGACACTCTGACAGAGACCTCCCTCAGATAAAAGTGTGAGATAAGATTGTGGTTGAAGAGCAACAAGAAAAAACAACATATACAGTGGTCATTGCTTTGCCTCAGTTTCCTGTGCAGTCCAGTGTTCATTCCCAGAAAAGCTTCATAAAATAAAATTAAATACACCTTACCTTAGTTTTTCAGATGAACGCAATGTTGCTGAAAGGTGCAGGATTGATTACTCTGGACAATGAATTCTGCATTCCTGGAACAGGACAGTAAAATGATAGCCTTCCTCAAATTACCTCACTTCTAACCCAACAAGTCTTGCCGCAGAGTCCACCTGGTACTTGCTCTCTCTTCTGGGCTTCAAAGGAAGTGAAGTGATGTGTCTTGTAAAGTTGGTTTTGCTCTGCAGACTGGTAATCCACCAGAAACTATAATGCAGTTTCCAGAAGTTCAAACGACTTTTTTGTCCTATGATCTAGCCGGGATTCAAATCAATCATCAGAAACATCCTACAGACAATTGTTAGTCAGCTGAACTTCTCAGTTCTGCAGAATTCATCCTTACATATGAGCTGTTCTGTTTCTGCAGCTTTCCAGTTAAGAGGGCATTTCTTTATTTGTGTTAAAATGCAATGCTAAGCACTACCACCATTATTATTTATTTGCAAAACAGTCTAAAATTACAGTTTATCAATTTAATAATGCAATGATAGTGACATATCAGGTGCTTAGATGTCTACAAACACTCAACATCATGTGAAAAATTTTGGTCACAACTGACACTTGCAGAACTAATGGCTGCTCTGTTATGATACATCTCTATTATAAGACACCATTTTAAAAATATTGTATCTAGCTTCAAAGTGTTTCCACAAACACTGCTTTTCAATTTTTCTAATAGTAAACTATAGCTATTGATACCGAAATTCCATACCAAGAAGGGTACACACAGTGCACCAAGCGCGGTACAACATTCAGTTAAAATGTCCTCACAGGGCTTGTCTGCTTCTACCCTGCCAACAGAGCCTGATGGTGCTACGGTGCTTCTTCAAACCGGCTAGAGGTGGCTACTTCAGCTATACTTTCCCAGTCAACTTCTACATGTAAGTCATAGCCAAGCTTAGAAATTAAGTCGTGGCCCCGCACCAAACAACAGAAGCTCAGTTGCTGGAAAAGAATAGGACTAAATCCTTGAACAAGAACACAGAATAGCCTCTGTAACCTTCCCATCCGGACCCACAGGAAAAATCCGCACTGAAGGCACCTACACAATCCACCTTATGTTTACCACATCCACACTGGACTAACTTGCCTCTTACCATTTTGGTTTTATTAAGCAATATTTTGTTACTAACAGGCCAACTAAACAGTAAGGTCCACGTATTCCAGGAACACAGAAACACATATCTGGTATTTAAAGAGAATGATGCAGGTGTCTTTGAGGGGAAAAAGTTTTTAAAAATCAGACTTTAATGTCTTCCTTTGATATGCTAAACTACATAAGTTTCAAGTGTGCTTCCACCACAGGATGACTCAAACCACACCCTACAATCATTTCAGCTGAGGGACCCTGCCACCAAAAATCAAGCAAAGTATCTATGGATCAGAATAAGAATTTAGGACCAGGAGTTGTACAAAAATATTAAATCACCAAAGGCTTAAGAAATATATGAATCACATCTCACACCTTTTCTTTCCACTTTGAACTACATTTGTTGCTGTTGTCCATCCATCCTTTCTTCTTTTGTCAGCTTCGGGTTGCAGTTGCCCCTGATTAAGTGCCTGGTACTTGGTGCTTTCTGCAACACAGCTGCCATAGCTTGGTGCTGCACAAACAAGAGCAACAACAAGTATCATCTCTCTTTTCTGTTGTCCTCAGTGACCTTTTACTGCACAATTTTCTCATCTTTTACCTCTTTCTCAGTTTTATTCACCGTTTGCTTTTCAGTTGATGTTCTACTCATCTCCCCCCACCGTGCCAGTACGCATTTCCCTCTGTGCTCCCCGGCATCCCAGGAAGCTAGCTCTGCTCCTTCACTACTTCCCTGCATCCTCTCTGCGCCATTGAAGCTCTTCCTCTGGTTACCTGCTGCTAACTCTCCTGGCACTCTCTTCCTATGCTCCCCTCCCATCTGAGCTGGAAGTAGGGAATATCTCCGGCCCTTTTGAGTATCTCCCTCCTAGCTGGCTCTCTTTCCTGCTCCGTCTCCCCTCCCTCTGAAGCTTGTCACTCTTCACACTGGGTTCTCTTGTATCCAAAGCCCCTTTGACAGGACAGTTACAGACAGAAATACCCACTGCAAGGTTCACAGCAGGCCCCTTTTCCGAGATGCTCTCCCCCTGTTCCCAGCTGACAGGGGGGCTCTCTAGCTCTTTCCCATCACCCACTAGTTTCATTCCCTTTCCCAGCTCTCTCTGCTGCAAGTCTGTCATGGCACAGTTGGGAGAGGAGACTTTTTTGCATTCAGAAACAGCCTCAGCACATGGGGAAACAATTTAGGCCATTTGTAGGTATGCGGTCACCCATCAGAGACACTGTTTTCTCATGTTCTTTGGAGCTATTGCCAATTCAGAGAGGAGCTCTATGTTTTTCCCTACACATGAAGAACACTTTTAGACTTTTTTTCTCCCTTTTTGGGGGGAGTCTCTGCAGATGTCCCTTAAGCTCTGTGATTCTGGGGCCCTCCTTGCTCCTGTCTCCCACATAGTAGCACCAGCTACCCCCTCTGCTTGCAACAAGCAACCTTGGATCAAAAAGATGTAGTGCCAGAGCGTGAAGCTGGCAGTAACGTCACGGTTCTTTTTTTTTATGCTGGCAGGAGGTTACACCAGACCTGAGGAGTGCACAGGCTTGAAGGCAGGGAAGAGCAAGATGGGGAAATGCACCATCCCTCCCCCACCACAGGTCATCCTTACCTTAGCAAACCCCAGCTCTGCACATCTGTCTTAAAAAAATGTTTCCCCAGGTGGCAGATATCACTGAGTGTGACGAAATGATCTTGTGCACCTGAAAGCAGAAGTTAAGAAGCAGTGATAGAACTACTGCATTACCTGGTTACTCTCTTACATGTCAAACTGCTGATATGAATAGGACTTTCCTTAGGCATCAGCTAGACATGGATCATACTTGTGAGCAATAAAAGCTGCAAAAAGTAGGTAAAATGTCTTGTCTTTACTACAAATAATGCGCCAAGGAAACAAGGCCATTGCTGTTTTTCCCTTCTCCAAAAGGATATTGCATCGACTTATTGTAGGTAGACCACAATTATTTGGTGCTTATGGCTTGTCATATGGAAAAATATTTTTTCTGTCACATAAGTCATGCCGGTCACTTTGTCTTTTCAGCACCAACAGTGCCTGTTGAGGGGCAGCATGACCTACCTACCGACTGTCTCTTCTCCATAATAACACACTGATTATTTAAGGCAGTTAAGGAACTAGAACCAGTCACAGGTAAGAGAAGTTGGTATTTTATTAGCTAAGAATTTGTTTCTAATATCACTTGAGATATTTTAAGAGTTTTGTTCAAAGCAGAAATCCTTTATTTAGAAGAAAGCTGGTTTCTAGGAAACACTTCCTCCCCTCCAAGTACTGAACATTTTTTCAAACTATTCAATTTGCAACTGATTCTTTGGCTAACAGCTAGTCCAGCTGGATGGGATCAGACACAGCACTCCCCATGGTGTTTTCTAGATGCATTTTTTAGTTTACGTGGCACACAATGTATTTCAGTGGCACTTCCACCTACAGAGAACCTCTAGCAGAGGATATTCTACACTGCTGACAAGAACCTCAGCAAGGCTCACTTCTGACTCTACCATAAGACTTCAAGACAGCTGAAGTCAAGTCTAGGTGAGGGGAAGTGTCTGACAGTTCCAGCTTTGAAGAATTTCATTCTTCCTTTTCTTGGCACGGCTGCTGTTGGTCGTCTCACAAAGGCAATAAAACAATGGCTTTCTGTTACAGATAACAGCAGAAGTAGAGGTGGTCTCCAGATTACTACTAGTGTACCTAAGCCTACTAGTAGTAGCTGTATTTCTTAAAAATACCCTGAGTCCACTAGTCCTCACCTCCAGTTCAGTACTTTTAGATTCCTCCAACTGAAAATCATTAGGGCAGAAATGCTTCACTGGAGGACAAAGTGCTTTATTTAGCCACAAGGCTGTACAGCTCTCTCAACATTTGTCCAAGTGTATATATACATGAGTACATATAAACTCCATACAAATTCAGTCACTAGTCCCCTCTCATTGCTGAACTCTATTTTTTGCAGAGATGTTTGAAGCAGCAGTGCAGAATGTTTTTCTTTGGCATGAAAACACACTTGTGTTATTTAGTTCATAGAGCCTGTGTCAGTTCCTAGTAATTATTAAAATGTCTGTCTTTTTTCAAAATTAGGCCTGCTACAGTAGAAATGAAAAATTTTAACACTGGAAAAGAACTAATTTTAACCTGCAAAGAACTAAATCTAAAGGAAGTGACCAGAGTAAATAATGACACGGCAAAAATAATCCCCAAGTTGCAGACCAGTTGTGACTTTAAACATAGAAAGTAGATGGGTCAAGCATTCAGCTAACAGGCAATGGTTCTATCCATCTATCCAATCTGTCCATCTATCCAATCTATCCATTAGAAGCCCAGGAAGATTTTTTTCTGATGATGTACTTCGCATTTAATAATTTAACTTTAGAGTATCTAGCAAGGTTTTCTAAACCCTTATTTTGAGCAAATAGATTTCTTAGCCATTTATTTTTTGCAGGGTATCTAAGCAATGCTTCCTTCTATTTGTAAAAAGTAAAAATACTGGAAAGTAGACAGGCAGTTTCTTCAATGTTAATTTTTCCAGTTAGTCCTTGGAAATACTGTGCAGAATGATGTTAGAATAAGGGGGTATATTCTACTTTCATTCAAACTGATGTAAATCACTCAGTTCATCACCTTATCAGTTTCAGTATAGCTACTCCAAATATATATCAATGCCTGTATTAGGACTTGCCAAATTGGTTTAAGATATATGAAGGATTTGATCTTGCAAATATTTAGAAGAGGAGTGAAATTAACAGAACACTGCTCAAGTAACTCTGGGTATATTTATAGGACTGGGCCTCTAACTTCTTCCAAGTAATCAACTGAAGCAGCTTAACTGCTCTAATCTTGGTAAGCTCATTGCTAGGTTACAAAAATTATCTAACTTCAGAATCTTTAACTTTGTGTACTCTGCTCTACCTACCTGGATCTTGATATTAAGAAGTGTGGGTTTCCCAGCTTCAGTCAACGTCAGTGGGAGATGTGGTTGCCTATATCCTTATATCAAGATGGAGAGCCACGCTATGGTGTTTCTTTGAGAAACCTTAGTCCCTATTAGTGGCTGCCTTGAATAGCAACACCTCATGTTGAGCTGGCTTTATGAAACATTTCTTTGAGACAAAAAGCTTCTTTACCTGGTTTATCTATTGTCAGTTCCCATGATAATTTTTGTGCTAGTTCACTTTCGTGAAAAACAGAGCGGTGTCATTCAATCTTCCCAGAAATCGAGGAAATGATTTAGCCACAGGCTAGGCAAAATCATCATTTACCTGCTCACACCATCCTGCTCATGTCATTTCTGTTTTAAAGAGATCACAGGCACAGATGGAAGAGTATTTCACAAGTTATTTGCTGTTCCCTACAGCTTCTGTATCACAAAAAGGGTCATATTTTGTCCATCATGTGACGTTGATTACAGTGAGTGAGAGCTATTTGTTTTGCCCAAGTTGCCGAAAGGCCCCTGGGAGGCAGCAGTTGTCGTAGCTGGATTTCACATCTGTGGCCTAGGAATGGGTGGCTCACAGGAGCGTGTGCTCCTCCTTTGACCAGGGTCGCCAGCATCAGTTGTTGAAATCCAGAGGGACGCTAGGCCTACCAAAGACGTCAGGAGCTCTGTTAACATCTCAGTTTTGAATTTCTATGTACTACAAGTCTGGGTTCATCCACCCAACATGCCAACTTCTGAACTAGTTGCCTAAACTCCTTTCTAGTCAATGGAGAGAAGCAGACACTTCCAGGGCATGAATCATCTCCTCCTACAAGAGACATGCAGAGCAGTCAGACCTGCCATGCCCAGAAGTGCCTGTTCATCTCCCCTGACTGTAAAGAGAATATAGAGCTGTAGGCATCTGGCACTAGGTGAAACGAATCCCACCTTGGCAGCTTAAAACAAGTTTGACACTAACAAGCCAGACAACGCTAGAGAGGGAAGTGATACCTTTTACTTGAATAACAGAGAGTTGGGGGGAAAAGAATGCTTCTGAGTGTACTATCCCCACTTCAAATAGCAGGGAATTGGTTTTTGACAGGCTTATTGTTTAGAACGGCATCTCACAGCTTGGTAGTCTATAAGAAACACTTCTGACTTTCTGAACTTGGAGCTGCTGTTTATGAAACACATCAAACACAAAGCGCGACCGCAGACTGAGAACAGAACATTGGTAGGAGAGAAGAATGTCAAGTGTAGAAAGAGAGGCACTGACTGAGAAGATGGTTAGTAGGCAATTTCTGATCTCTGTGAAGCTGTGAGTTTGTGGTTTCCCAGGTATGATCTAAAAATGGCTTTTAATTATTAAATCATTTCCTCCTAACTGCTTGCCAATTCTTTTATTGACTAACATTTCAGAACAAAGGCAAAACTTCATCATGCAGACATTCATGCAAATTTGGGATCTACTCATAGGTTTAGCAGATTTTAAGGATTTGCAGGTTAAAGACTAAACAGGACAAAAATGACATGAAATTTCCAACAACAGAAATCCCATTGTTGAAGGCATTGTTCTGTGCTTGTGCTTTGTGCCCCAGAACAATGATCTTCAGTGTTTCAGAGACACCTGATAAGAATTTGATAGAGTTTGATTATTGATTCTGTAACACTTCGAAGGTCAGCATCATTCCACTTTAATGGACTGGCTGCATGTTCCTGATAAGTTTGGGCAAAGAGAGATGTTGTTCAGGGTGTTTTCATGCAAAGACTGTAATTTGCAGATTTTCTCTTCTGTGTTCCCAAGAAAGGTTCTCCAAAGACAGGGATGACATTGGGCAAAAGCAGCAAGCTTTGACTCAGAAAATAAAATTTTTCAGCCCCTGCAATTTGATTTGACTGAAATAACCCTTCAGGGATGTAATATATAATGAATTCTCAGACAGTAAAAACAAAGTTCTACACATTAATCCAGCATATTTTCATGTTAAGTGTCATTAACTTTATTTATCATAATAAACAACACTAGTAAATGAAGCTGATGTAATATTCAAAAAGGCCACACTGAAATTCCTTTCAATGTATTTTCAATAGAGCAGAGGGAAGGCAAGTGAGAAAGGAAACACTTACTGTTGTTGGGCCCCACATTGTTGGTTTCCACGTTGTTCTTTTCTTTTTTTTTTTTTTTTGCAGAATTGATGTAATAATTTAAATGTTTTCTTTCCCCCTGCTTTTTTAAGATGCTTACAAATTCCTCTTCCTAGGAACAAAACTCAGCTCCAGCAGCTCAGAACCTGTGAGGAGATACAAACATGACCTAGATGCAGCCTGCTCTTTGTGCATGAACAACTAAAACAGCAATCCAGGCATGCACAAACAGTGTGGAAAGAAGAGTCTGATGAGGATATGCCACAGGTGTCCAAGGGATTAACTTCTTTTAAGTTAGGAAACACAGTAACACTACTTTCAAAGAACAAAGTTATTCTCACAACTGATTATGAAAGAACCAGTATTGTAAGGTCCAATGTTCTTAAATGTTACCTGGTATTTACACTTCTTCCCTGATGTTTTCACTTGCTTTTGAAAGTTATAACATGGTTTGTCAGCATTTTTGGACTGGTTTCACAAAGAAGAGTACTACCATTTTGTTATACAGTAAAGTCTTTGAAGTTTTGAAGAAACTCAAAATACTTTTATCTAGCACTTCTAATCACTGTTCAGAGTCATCTATGGACAATTTTACTCATCTTACATGATTTTTACATATGAAAAAGATTTTATAGTAATATCTAATGACATGAAGTATAAGTCTACATCACAGATGCACACCATCACAATGTTATCATTTAATGTTGCTCTTGCATTTCTCGCAGCATGCAATAATATACCAATGGCTAATGAATTAACAAATCCCCACCGTGCATTCATGACTAGCAGAATGACACCTTCATCCCGGCATGCTTGTTTGACACTTGCTCCTTCACAGCTAGAAATCAGCACACTGACCAAATGTTTGGTTTCACTTTTGCTGCCAGTGGCCACTTGGGGCAAAATTGAACGAATAAGGACTGAAACATTACTTTGAAATCATGTTAAAGCATCCATGACACCAGCTTTCTCACTTGGAAGATTAGAGATGTCTTCAGTAACCGGCTGAGGCAGATCTCGTCAAACCTTAGAAACTAAGGGACTGAGCAAGAATTACTCTCTGCTGTTATTTCACTAAGTACTGCAAGATGTGGTCTCTGCCCTGTGCTCTGTAAAAAGCAGGTTAAATGAGCACCATCTATGGCCTTCTGATGCTTTCTTCTGAGTTTGAATGTACCTGAGCTTGTAAAAATGTTTCTTATGTACTATTTCAAAACCAAATACAACTTGCCATTTCCTATTTCCTGTTAGTAAAACCATGCTAGTTATCTAGAAAATCCAAGTTATAATTTACTCAGCGCAAAACACACAGATGATAAACCACAATGATAGAGCCTCTGCAAAGCTTCTTACTAAAAATACTGAGAGGTCTGCTGTTTTTCCATCACAAGCAATGCAATTAGAAGTGAGACATTCTGGGAAGGAATATTTGAAGATGTGAACATGTAACAATTCAGATGCTCAAGTCTTATTCAATTATAATCTTGACTCACTGAGAAATCTGAATTTCTATGCAACACGTTAATACAGATATTTGTCTCTTTTGAATGATTTATGTGATGCACAAACCCTTTCTTGCTTGAACTTGACAAAATTATTAGTACCCTTCCACCCAACAACCATGCCCTGAAAACATACTAGACAAGGCTGCCATAAATAAATGGTTCTTCTTTAAACACTTGGTGTTTCTGAACTCCCTCTACATCCTCCCAATCCCCAGGACAATGGGATGGGAAGCAAAATTCTGCAGGATGCAAAAAATATTAAAACTGTTTTTATCAAGCAGTTAGCAACCTCAGGCCTTTTGAATATAAAAGGTATTCCAAAGAGAGACAGATATTTCATTACAAGTTAAACGGAATCAGTTATCCATACAAGCACTGACAGAAACTCATTTTCATTGCTATTAAAAGACCTGGTCAAATAAAAAATGTTCTGTGCATTTGTGTTAATGATTTCTCAGCCTCTCTCCTTATTCGCAGGAGCACTTCTCAATAATCTTATTTATTTCTTCAGATAATCCAATAGGTGTCTATACCATCTCCTGCAAGAGATTATGCATGGAGAGGGCAGTTTCAGCTATTCCCACACTGTTCATTTTCATCTGCTCTATTCTCAGCCATTTAGAGTAGAGTCTCTGTGCTTTTCCCTCTGTCCCATGGCTTGAATTATGGTATTGTACAACTAAGCACAGAGCTTGTTCCCCTGCCTTGAACACAAGGGCTGTGGCAGAGTAGTTCTGCTAACTCCAAGGGACACTTCCTCCAAGTGAGGGCTGCAGAATCCAGTTGTATAGGACCACATAAATTTTTTAAAGGAGAATTCTTATCGGAGGTTGGTCAGTAAGCAGAGCCACAGCTGGGGTGATGGACTCGGTAAGAGATTTCTACCATTTGCTTTGGCAAGGGTAAAACTACATGAATAAGAGCTCAGTGACCTCATTCCCTTTGTCTGCTAATTAGAAACAGCTCACTCCCTTCTAAGCCAGAGCCAGAACAATTCGTGTGAGAGGGACAGTGGAAAGAAGATTGGAGCCAACTGTGATCGATCTGCTTGTCAAGAGAAAGAGCAAATGTTCCTGGCTGCTAGAGGTACTGGGAAATGCCACACTGAAAGAACATGAAACCTTTACCTGACAAAGGAGGACTCCTAAAATAGTCAGGGTTTCCTTCTTTATTGTCAGTGTCACATCCTACTAATACGTGCACAGATCGTTCCTTCCAAGAACAGAGCGAACACAGCACCCAAACTATTACAGCAATTAGGCATGAGAGCACTGCCTCTCTTGCCAAACAGACACAGCCCAGTACAGATCTCTCTTGCACCACATGAATCCCAGCTCAACCCTGGCTCTCCTGCCTTGTACCATGCAGCTCCAAGGCAAATCAGATCCTTCAGTTATTTCCCCTGTCCTGTCCAAACAGACAAGGGTGAGCATTCTGCACACACACCAAGCCTTTGCAATGCGTGTCCCACTGCAACACATACATAAAGACAAAATGAGACTGAACAGTGTCAATAAATTAACACTCTTTAGGAAGTGACAGACTAAGGCCAGATGTGGTATTAGGATTTACGAATACTTCACTGAGTCAGAAATGTTTCGTTTCTTTCCTCTCATTCAAGAACTAACATAAAGAGAAGGAAATCAGTGTAGAACCAAGAGAAAACACTGCATTGCAAGTTAATTGCCATGGGACCTGGGAGAGATCGCACTGCCAGAACACCTGAGATTGAGCAGCCATGTCACATTTTACACAGGAATCAGCAATGCCACATGTGCAGTTGTGCATCTGGAGCACAGGTGTTCGGTATTTACTAGCTAAGTATAGCTGCTGCCTTCAAAAGAAATTACATACAACTGCTCTGCAGCCAGAGGAACAAGCAGTCCCACAGGCTCAACTAATCTTTTCCAGTAGGGTAACTGCCAAAGTCAGAGCCACTACTCTAACTCCTCTTCCAAAGTGATGAGTCACTTGGAGACTCTCTACCCTGGTCTACAGATGGATGAGGGGAAAAGTATTGCTAAACTGGAGAGACCACAGCTAGCTGAGTCACTCCATCCTACGCCCAGATAAGCAGAGAAGATTCTGAAAGTTCATCAGGTCCTTTTAGCTTTGTTTCTCCCAGGCTGGTATTCTGGATGCGCAGTATGAGATGTCTAATTTTCTAAGATCTTTGCAGGTACAGACATGACACTAAGGACACTGATGGCAGTATCATCTGCAGCTGTAAGGGATGGCAAAAAGCCCTAAGCCTAAAAGATTAGGAACCAGTCAAGGGGCCATTGTTTTTTGGTCAGCTCACTTCTGTCTCATTTTACATCACCATCGTAATGTTGACTAAGACTGAAGAAGGATAACAAGGCTCATACCTCCACAGTAGCGCACAATTCTAAAAAGGTATCTTCAAATCCAGCCCCTGTCTTACAGAGGAGGGGGCCTTGCGCAACATGTTTTGAAGGAGAGGCCACCTTCTAGTCTGGGGTCAAAGAAGTGACTCCTGGTAGATTTAGTTATTCTATTTTTCAACAAAAGTGCAATAAAATGTCACTGCAGTGAAATTTCTTCTGTTCCTTCTTCATCCTCCATTAACAGAAGCGGTAGGAAGAAACAGCCACAACACCCTGAGAGCTGTAGCTGCAGCAAAGCTGGTACCCTAGTTCCACGTGAAACCTGTCCCTTGTCACAGGATGAAGAAAAGGTGAATGTTCTAAAATTTTCAGGTTGCATGAGGGAAAAATGAGAACATGTTTACATGTGAAGTGATCATTTAATAAAACCTTCTCAATGGTTTCACAGAATAAACAAGGGAGAGTTTGAAATGTCCCAAATGATACTAAGGGCACATTCAAGGTCTGCTATTTCAGACCCACATCTTGATCCAAAACACCTGGAAAAATATACTTTTAGCCCAAGAAACAGGCTGCAAAACAGTTTCCACACATGCTCTCATTTGCCAGCAAACAGCCTTACATGGCTTTGTTTCAGAGACATATGGGTTGTATGAATATTCACAGTAGGCAAGAATTTAATCAGTGATATGAGCTGTGGCCATGGGGCTGCCCATCCCTCCCCCTGGCCAGCTATCAGCATCTCTGCTGCAGTTATTGCCCTTATGCCCCTGACAGCTAGAAACTTTAAAAATGCTACCACACACCTTCACCTTATGAAAAGAGTTGTGTGCTGTTATGTGCACTGATTATGCCTGCCCACACACATGGCAAAATGCTCTGGAGAGAGCTCAGGTCACTAGAAATATAATTTCCCATATAAGTTGCTGATTTAGTTGTGAGCTCTTGGAGAATACCAGATGGTATGCACAGACAAAGTCTTGGGGTTAGCATCATGTCTTCAGGTATTTCGAGAAAACCAGCCTCTCACATGTAATCATTATGAAAAATCACACTTTCAATATCCTTTCCTTAGTATGTTTTACTCTCTCTTCTTACACAGCACGTAAACACATGAACACTGTGCTGCACGCTTGCCAGCTGTGAATATGATCAAAATGCATGTCAAAGTTGTGGTTATCCTACAATTACTGAAAACCTGTTTTATGGGATGCAAGAGCCATCAGCTAACTACCTAAGTACAAAGCTAAGGCATAAGGTGCACGCAGGTTAATCATACCTTAGAGTTACTGATATTTTGTATGGTTTTTATATTGTGGCCCAAACAACCCACACCAGATTAGCATGCTTTCTTGTTGGACAGCACATCCACTTGCAAAAGGACAGTCCCAGACAGATCCTGATCTGTGTATCGTTTATCACTGCAAACCATCTGGAGGACTAGGTATCAGCCTTTGCTTTCAAAATGCTCTTAGCAGTATAAAATTGGCAGAGCCACACAGATGCCTCTTTCGAGTTCAAGGAATGTTGAAACCAAGAGTGAGAAACGAGGCCATGACAGGAGTCAGGGAAACTGGAATCAGATCAAACATAAGGGCTCCTAGGACTGCACTGGTCTGGAGGCAGTTAATGGGAAAGGCCAAAAGCTGTCCTTTTCTGTTTCACCTCCTTCTCAGAGGGGGAGGAGGCAACCTTCCCAAAAGGGTGACGCAAAGAGGTAATAATCACGTGAGCATTTAGGAAAGGATTATCTGAACGATGAGAGAGGACAATTGCTAAACAGTGGTTAAATACATTCTCAACGTGGAGATTCTCGTTGTAGTCTTTTTGCTACAGCATAGATTGGATATAGGATTAAATGTGATCTTTTAAAATCCCCACCATCTAAAGTTCACAGGTGTCAGGTTCTGGCCATCTTTACAGTCCCTGACAGAGAGATTCCTCTTATTTGGGCCAAAGGAACATAGATTACCTGAAACCATACCTCTAGTATCTTCAACAGTTACAGGAAAAACAGAAGGCAAAGGCTTGGGGAGACAGCTCTATCCTAGACTCTTTCACACACATTTAATCCCCACCTCAAATAAAACCTTGCATCATTGTAAGGACCACTCCTCTTCCCATTGCTAGAGATCTTATAGCTTGCTGAATACAAATATCCTCCCCTAGCAGGAGACCAAAATTAATCTCTCCCATACAAAGTAAAAGTTCAGTGGACTTACTTGCATAGCTTCCTTTCTGTCTTTCAAAGTTAGACCCTTTCTCCAGTCACATGCTATTTATTTTAGCCTGAATGTTAATTTTCTCCTCTATGGCAATTCAGTGGGTATTTTCATGTGTTTTTCACTGGTAACTGGAACAGGAAATAGTAATAAGTAACTTTGAATGCTGGAAAAAAAAGACGACCAAATATTTCATTGACTATACACACATGAACATCTATGTTTTAGGTGATTTCCTAACCCAGTTAGAGGGCTGCATAATCATTCAGTGCCACAGCATATGTCCACACAGTAGTATTCAGGCCAGGAGTTAAGAAACCACATGCTTGAGCTGGATGTGGATTACTGGCATGGGCTGGGGGTGGTTGTTCTTCTTATGACTACATAAGCCAAGATAAGAGACCATCTTTCCATAGAGTTTACATGGTATCAGCTTTCATCAGTACCTCTTATACAGAACATGACATGACCTAAGGACCTCCCTAACACATCCCAAAGCACTTCAATGTGCCCGGCAGCCACTTGGCTGTATTAAAGCACAGTGTGGATTCTTGCCACTCCTGGGAGACTTCCCAGGGTCTGCACCTCCCTCCAGAGTCCCTTCATTAGTCAAGGACTGGCTTAGCACATGCCCTCTTAGGCAGAGCTCAACGCATTTCCCTCTGCCTGGCCAACTCTGACAGGGACCACAGAGACAGCGTGCGGTGGCCCTGCTTCCCCCTTTCTTCTGGCTGTACGTTGGTACTGCAAGGATGGACCTGTCCCTGTACTTGGCAAAGGGCAGGGAATGCTCCATACAGGGCACTGGTACAGAGCAACGCTCCAGGTCCAGTCTGCTGTAGCCTCCCCTATGGGAAAGTTAATCACCAAAACACAGACCCCCAAGGGCAAGAGTACTGGCCCAGTGTGCAAGCACAGCACAGTCAGAAGGTATACAGGCATGCTTTCTCTTAGGATTACAGTCACACTACACAGGCCAGAGGGGCCTTGGATTATTTATTTTTTTCTCCATATGCTCCAGTATTTCCTTTCCAGTAAACAGCCTAGAGGACTGAAAGCTGCTGAGGGTTCTAAAGCTATCTGTAATTTGGAAGCATTTTAAGAAACCACATCACATTGCTTTGACTTAGTGTTTACAGACAGCCCTCCAGCCATCAAGTGCTGTTTACAGCTACAGATTCCACTTTTTCAAGATGTAACCTACAGTACTTACACCACTGTAGCCTTGTTGACGTCTTGGTAGTTGAGATCAATGGGCTTGATCCACATCTTTAACACAGCGCATTTTCTACCAACACAAAGAGTGACATTGGACCTGTGCACGCAGCAAGTATTGTCACACAGCTTGTATCTGGACAGCAGAAGAGATTGTGCTATTTCTGATGATGAGATACCTGAATTTTTTCCCAAGTTTATTCACTGAGAAACAATGGTAATATTTTGCTATGCTGAAACTGGCAAATTCAATGCAAATTCACCAAATATTTAGGGGGTGGGGGCTTTATTAGTTCCAGCCTATGAACCTTTTCTCTTTTAGGTCTAAACACTGTCCCACAGGCTTAATTTTAAGCTTATTGCTATGTTCTGTCCAGCATTTAGAACAACACAAATCAGAAGAGGGGATACAATCTAACAAACTACACAAACATGCCTGGGAGATTACTGAATGCCCAGGAATTTCACATATGCTGAAATTCTCTGAAAAATAATAGCTGTTTTAGAGACCAGATTAATAATAAAAACGTGCTGTTTACAGCACAAAAAAAAAGTAACCATAGCATTCAAGCAATTCCATATGCACACTCATTGCATCCTATTTTCAGGAGAGGCGGAATCAAGGTGGAAGACAACTCACAGAACAGGGCAGGCTTTTAGCTAGACAAGAGAAGCAAATAAAATCAGGTACAAGTGTTCAGTATCATAACATAGTTACCAATGGCATTTCCCAGCCAATTACATGATTTCAGAGGTTGGATGTACAGATTTTTGGCCGGAGTCCTGATGTGAACTTTATCTGTCAACATACCACGTTGACAGAAAGTCTAAGTAAATTCCTCTCCCTTCGCCTAGGATTCAAAGTGTTCCAAGTGGAGATTGTGGGTTTGGCTCATCACTAGCTTCAACATCTGTGAGGCTGTCATATGTTGAATGCTTTGTTATAAAGCAAAACTCTTTATTGCCCAAGTTTATGTTGTGCTGAGAGATTTTACTAAGAAAACTAGAGGTCAACAGTGAAATATTCTGAGCAGCCAGCCAACAACCACAACATTCATAGCAAGCGAAGGAGGAGTGCTATGAGAGTTTACAGGGAGCAGCTATTTAGTTATGCTGTGCAGAAAGGAAACTTAGTGAACTGCACTGGGTCTGGCAATTTGGGATCTCTTTCTGCATGATTAGAGGAAACTACATATAAACTTATGTCTCAGCTGCTCAGCTCAGACTTAAGAGACCACAACTCAATCATCCTTGAAAAGAAAAGGAAAGTTTAAATGAGTCTAACAAGGGTCAAAGAAAATCTTGCAATTCCTATTGCTACCTACTATAACTTTGCACAAAGCTTGTTCACAAGATTAGATGCTCCTCTCACTTCAATGTTGTTCACAACTGTAGTTGAATAGATCTTTGCCTGGACAATCTGACAGCTCTCTCTACAGTCAAGTGCAGATCTTTAACAAGAGGGGCAGGGGGAGCTTTAGTGAGTACCTTGCATGTACCTACACTCTGCATCTAAGCACAGCAGTAACCATAAAATTCATAAAATCCTCAAACCTAAAATTCAGAATATACAAGTTTTTATTACCAAGTCACAGGTATCATTTCCACATATTCCATATTATCAATTTAGGTTGTATTACCAGTAAACTAAACTGATGTCTGCTATACCTATCTTGTAAAAACCTTCCGTTCTGCAAGTGTTCACCCAGGTGGACAGAGGGGCATTGCTTCTAACCGAGAGAATTCTGCCTGAGAGTTGTTTTAAGCATTAGCTCATTCAGTCTTTGTATGATTATATGACAATGCAGGAGAATAAAGTAAATCAATGTTCATCATTATGACTGCAACTGGACATTTCAATAGGTGCGTTTTCTTCGCTTACTCAAGCCAGTTCCATACATCAGGATATGATCAGTAGTCGAAGCTAAGCTTCAAGCAATGAGTTATGTTAGTAAAGGCATTATCATTACTCCCTCTTTTGTGGGATTCACTTCAATCACTCCTATTCCCATTAGATCATGCCCATACTAGAAGCGCCCAGCAAGAGATTTTCTAAAGTCAAACCACACTGCACACAGTGGCATATCTACACAAGTCTAGTACTAGCAGCATGTTTCTCAATTTCTAAAGTATTTGTCCATTTCTTCTCTATAACTTTGCTCAGTTTGCAGCAATTAAATGCCAGTCACAGCATTATTTCTGAATTATAATTCAAAAATAGGATTTCCTTTCTATTGTGGACTACAGACATTGGCCACAAGCCAACACATGTAGCACATTACATGTATGCCAACAAAGCAAAAGAGGCAAAGAATCCAGATCGCTGTGTCCAAACAGTATGATTATTCTCCTCCTGTCTGAAGGGCAAGAGGAAACCCTGCTTCAGTCCACATAAGACTATTAGATTTGCTTGCAATCTTCTTATTGACTTCAAGTTCAATATATGTAAGCTCTTTGCCAGATCAGGTGATCTGGTAGTTAAACTCATTCATCAGCAAAGATGCCAACTTTTAGAGTAAAGAATTACACTCATTGTGGAGAAGGCCCTCCTTTTTGGAGGGGTGGATTTTTGTAAGCTCTTGCATCAGATCTAGATAGTACCTCACAATATAAAAATTAACAACTTGGAAAATAGTACATTATAGTTTCAATGCACAAATGAACAAAATTTCAGCTTCAGTAGGAAGTGGAAAAGTTTGGTATCATGTGCTGGAGCCTTAAGTAAAGCATTGTCCAAAACCATACCATATTTCTAAAAGAAGTAAATGGCCAAAAAGTAAATGGCCAAAGGGCATTTGTCCCTTAAAATGAAGCAGTAGTATAGCCATTAAGGGCACACAGAGTAGAGAATCACTTTTCATAAAGAACTTTTATTTTTGTTTCAAAACTTGTGATCCATAGAAATACAATAAAATCAACATGTACACAAAACAAACTTTGGTTCAAAGAAATATTTAACATCTAAAACTTCTGAGGTACAAAGGCACAAGACCAGGCACCCAAACATACTGATTCACCCACAGCACTGTTTGCACCACTTCTGCTGGAAGTTGTGAGGACTGAAGGGTAAAACGAGAAAGATGGCTGGGGGATGAACAGGGATAGAGAATTAACAGCAACCAAAACACAAGTATGTGTACAATACCATTTGCTTTCACTCACAGGTGTTACATATTTTGTTGGCCCTTTTGGATAAAGTGCTAGGACTCTTGGAGAACAAAAGATGGATCATTTCTTAGAAATGAACTAGAAGAACAAACAGTACAAAAGGATATGGAAGAAAAAAAAAATGAAGGCCTGCAGCAGGTTGGATTTCAATCAACCTCTGTTCTCCCACAAGGTCTTAAGAATTCATTTCCTCTTTCATGAAACCATTTGTTCGAAACTGTGGAATAAGGACATTAAATTAGTTATCACTGCATACCCAGTCTGCATACATTACTGTCACCCAGACTGTGGGGTTAGATTTTACTTGGAATAATCTGAGGATCCTTGCTTATACTTCTCCTCTTCCCATTTAATGTAAAAGACATAAGAAGATTCAAAGGGATGGAGAAGATAGGATCTTTCTAATTGCTCAATTCTGGGGGCAACAGTAACTAGAAGTGTTTTCTAGTCCATCATCATTATAGATCAGTGTGCTCTGGAACTTCGGTGGGATGCCATAAAGCTTGGGGGTGGTGGGTATGGGAGTGGATGACACGAAGCTTGAGACACAAGCTCCTTTCAGCAGTCAGCAGAATTTCCTCACTGTCCAAAAACAGCTGGATAAAGTGGGAAACATCATTCCTTGTTCACAGAGTATGGACATCCAGGGCAAACAAGACAGTTATCTCCTGTTTGCTGTACAATATCAGATTGCTTGCTTCCAGGGAACATAGTAAGACTCATCTGGTCAGATAACATGATCAGGAAAGAGATATTTCCAGGGCAAACTAGAAGGGAAGTGCTAAAGGGAGGAACCTGAAAACACACCAATAGTATTACTCCATTTTTTTAATATAGATTTTATTCTGCGTATCACAAAAAAACCACTATTTCTTATATCTTTCAATTTTATCCTCTGTTCTTTAGCTTCATTATGCTCTATAGTGTCAGTGTTTAACCCAAAATTTTTGTTTTATTTACAGCAACTGGCACACCTTACTATCATGGTTGAAAGGGTTCCCACTGCACTTGATCTTTAAGGGCCCTCTCCAAAAGTATTCAAGCCCCACTCTTATAAAACTTACACATGCCCTTAAACTGTAGGGTGTGCAACACTAAGGTTTCTTACAAGGACGACTTCCCCTTCTACAGTTAAGGCTATGTAGCAGTTTCCATAGGAACAGACAATTCTAGTTAAATGATATTTCAAGTCATTTAGATGTAGATAAACTACACAAAACCAGTGACATTCTTGCATGCTTTGCATTGTCACTAACACGAAGAAAAATTCACTATGAAACATCACAGCTGAACAACATAGCAGCTTAATATTGCATGATACTGATGGTGTGATTTTTCATTATGGCTGAAGGACTATGGTAGTTAAAATGGCAACATCCAGGTTATTAAATACTGTTGTAAAGATTCAGTATATCAGCAGCTTTGCATACATGCAGACCTTCAGGTCTTGTTCCTAAAGGAGTACTACTTACCCCATTTACACCCTACTAGGACCGGACAAGCTGCATGCCTCGTTCTATAGTCACCCTCACCACTTCTGAATAGATTGTACCAAAACACTGCTGTACCCTGAAAAGTGAAGTCAGATCTGGATTAGCCAAGACTTAGTCAACATAACTATTCAAGTTATAGTTAACAGGGGTCATAAACGCCTATGAACGCAGTAACAGGTGCTTGAACATAGGTCACCTGCTGACAGCCCATGAAAAGCTTAGTCCAAATTTATTAATTCAGTCATGTTCAGAGTGAAGAGTAGTCTTACCTGAACACAAGTCTTTTGTTAGAGAACTCCATAGAGAAATTGTTCAGATTATATGCCATAAAACAAGGCAGACTCCCTTGCAGTCTGCAAAAATCAGATACAATTGCCTTGATACATGGCAACCTGTTGATCAAGTTGCCATGGGTGTGTGTGGGTGGGAACACCCATGCTTTTGCCACATTAGCTGACTTTTTAAACATACGTGAGACTGTATAAGGTTACTTTTAGATGAGAGTTACAGGGGAGATTAGGGGAAAGCAAGTGGAACAAGTACAAAAATTTTACCTTCTTCGGCCATATTGCTGCCCCAAAGTCTGGGAAAACTGTAGCACCTCCAGCTTCTACATCGCTCATCTGAGAAAACAAGGTCAACACACTCCGTACATTTATGGTGCTTTTTGTGCATGTGGTCTCACAAGCCAAAGTGCCCCAAACCCTAACAGAGATGGATTTCTACCTGCACCTCTGAGAGGCACTAACAAGAAGATGCATTACAAGCAACATGAACTGCAAGGCAGAACAGAACCACTTTTGAAGGCTTTTATTTCAACTGAAGACTTCTGTTCAGCACTTCATCTAGTTTATGTATAATTTATTACAGAAATAGCCATAAAAGTTGTGCACCTGCAGTGTTAATAACCTAGCTCCTCTAGAACAAGGGAGAGGACTTCAGAATAAGTCAGTTTCAATAATTTCATTCCAGTTTCTTATGATCTAATTAGGAAAACATAAATGTCTTAAACCACACATTTCCTTACAAATTAAAACCATGTCTTTGGAACTGACTTTCATGATTTAGTTTATGCATCTTGGTCAACCACTTCAGACACTATACAAACTATTAGAAAACCTCACTTTTCTGCCCTGTTTCCATGATGTTCAACAGCATTATGCTACTTCAAGGACTTCGTGCCTCTAAAGGAACACTTCTCTGCTTTGCCCCTCTATACTCATGGAAATTTCACCTTATTTAATTCTTTATTGATGGATTCGCTATAAATTCCACAGGCTTGATCCAAAGCCCCCTGAAGTTCCTGGAAATACTCCTACTGAAACAGAACAAGTCTTGCCACCGATTTCAATCAGTTTTTGATCAGGTTCTAATTAAAAAGAAACAAATGGATCAAAATCCTACTCCCACCAAATTTAACAGTGGAACTACCATTAATACACTCCAAGTCTTCATATTTTCTATTTTAACTTGGATTTCTGTTTAAAGCAGATGTTATTACCACTTTGGTGTCCTCCTGCTTGGTACCTACAATAAAAGGGCATAAGATGCCATAGGCACACAGTTTTTTGCCCCTTCCAACTAGAAAGCACATGCATGCAACTTTGCAAGTTAATTCCTGTATCTTAGCAACAAACCACACTTTTTAGTAGGGATGTGTGTGATATGCTCTACATGGGGCATCCTAATGGTAAGTTGCCTTTGACAATGTACAACTGGCAGAGAAGATGATGCATATCAACCTCAATCAAGGCTTATCTGAAAGTCTGATAAGCAAATACAGATTGAGGCAATCTAACATTACAAAGCCTCTTCGCAGCAATCTGCTTTGCTACTACCTATCTTATTCTGACTCGTTTTAGAGATTTTTTTGCTCATATGCTGAGAATGGTTCTGGTTATGTTTTGAGCTGTGTTTCACTCTAAATGACAGTTCAGCAAAGTATTTCTTCATGGAATTGCAAATTTGAAGTTGTTTCCACTCAAAAGTTAGACACACCAGATTAGATGATCCCAATTACTGATAAGTATTAGGCTGACAGATAAAGTGTTGTCAGAACAAAACTACTGTCAAAATGCTAGGCCACTAATCTCAGTGGCAATTGTGTATATGATTCCAGTGTACATGGTCTGTAGGCTGTATAATGCAGGCACTAATGAACATTTTCAATCCTGCATTTGGAACCCATTCCCCAGTTGCGCTGAATTTGTTAGCTTTGTCTTCATTCCCTAAAGTGACAGCTAATTCTAGCTTTTTGCAAACGGTTAAAATGGAGACTGCCAACAAATCACAACATCAAGTGCTGTCAAACCATAGCAGAAGAACATGACTGTCCTGCAGTAAACGGCTGATAGTTGAGACTGCAGACATAGTACAGTGTTTGAGGAGCGCTCCAAGCACTGACCTTTGAGAAATAATCCAAATTCTCCTCTCCCACCAATGGAAATCCAATGAAGTCAAAGACTTCATAGTAGTGAGACCAAAAAGGGAAACTGGGCCTTATTCAAATTAGACATTCTACACTGAGGTTAAAGAACACCAGATCCCTAATAACTCAAATGGGACAGCACCTGATGCTGCAAGAATAACGAAGTCCCTCCTTCCAGATGCCAAGAAGTCTCTACAAAACACCCGACTACACAAGCTGTAAATAAGATGCTACTAAAAGTTGCACTCAATGCATAAAGGATCATCATACTTACATAGTTTAAAAAAGTGGCCACACGATTTCCAGTCCCTAACCGCTTGAAAGCATCTGGTTCATCTTTCTATAAAATTAAATGAGAATAACTGCAAACTTCAAGCTCACAGACAGCAGACAAAGAGGTACTTACATAGTTAAGAAACGTCGCTAGCCTATTTCCTTCCGATTTGAGTGTGCTGTCAAAGGGTCGCTGTAACAGACAACAACTTTAACCCAAGTTCCGAACAGGCTCACACTAGCGTTACATTTGTGTAGCTCTGCAGAAAGAACCTTAAGCTTGATTTAGAGTTGAATTTAAAAAAGTGGACAATTTATATAGGGCAGTATTAAAGCCATTACATATTGCAGCCAAACAAAATGCATAAGTGCATGCACACTGCACTCGGATGCTGTAAGGAAAAGTAGCCCTGAAGCAATCCTTAGAGCAGAGTAGAAGCAATGCTTTTAGGGCCTGCAGCATAGCTGATATCAAGTAGTCTTACGAAGTTATCAACAGGCTTATTGCACTGAACACCGATGCAAAGACAACTGAAGTCAATATGAAAATTCCTATTAACTTCAGTGTGTTTTAGATAAAACTAGATTCTCATAAATGTCCATGTAATACTGATGCTCATAAGAAATACTCTGCCATGAGAAAAGAAAAAACATTTTTGGCCAACAGTGAAGAATTAGAATAGCAATAATGAACTTAGGCGGTTGCCTGAGATTAAGGATCACATCAAAAAGATCAAATTGTCTTTACTCTGTTGAAAATGCTTTAAGCTCCATTTGTTGAAATGCAAGAGCCAGTCTGGGGGGGGGAGGGGGTGTGAAAAGGGGAAACATCTAGAATCCCAGTATGTCTCCATTCCCTTCAAAAGATGCAAGGGAGTGTTTGTTTACATTGCTAGTAGTAACTAACTTCAAGCTTTTTGTTTTGTTTTGTAGTAGCACACCTTAATATCTCCTGGCTGAACATCAGAAATCAGTATTAGGAAAAACAAAAACAGCAAGAAAAACACAGCAGCCACCACCTCAAAATGTTGTAGTTGAACCTGCTTGAAGAATAAGTTTAAATAAAAGGTCTTCCCCCAAATGGATTTGCATTTGTATATGCAAATTCAATCTAAAAGTTCTACCATAAAAGCACTAAAATATAGAAGATTCCCCGGCTTCTATAACCACTGCAAAACTTAGGTCCAGCCATACATTTCTAGACTTCAATTTTGAAAGACTTTTCTGTAACTTTGAGCAACATCATAACATAGTTATTAACGTGTCTGAGAACTGCAGGAGAATAAAAAGCTGCAAGGCTCATCAAGAGATGGTAAGACACCGATGTCTCTGGATTTCAGTAATACCAAAATCTGCAATGCACACAGAGCCTGGAGGACCAGTGCAAACCCACAGCTAATCCCATGATTGCCTTGCCTTAACTGATGACTGCAGCCAAGGTTATGTTCCAAGTGGAGCTCTGCCCCAGCTGCCTAATCCAAAAGTAAAGACTATACTGGCCAACTTGACAGCTGAGCTCCTTGCGTTCAAAGGCTCTGAAGAAAGTTTAAGAGTATTTGTTTGACTCGGGAAACCAGGCAGTCTTAAAGTTAAACTGCTTTCAACAGGCCAAAGCTAATGAATACGAGGTTCCACAGTGTTGAAGTTAAGGTTCCTGCCCCCCCCCTTTCAAATCCAGTGTTAAGTATGGTGGCTTCGATTCTGACATGTGCTCAAAGTTATTGGGTTGCTCTCTGGGTGCAGGAATCTATCATAAATAGATTATATATTTTAAATTACTAGTTGCCATAGCTCTTCAGTATTACTGTGTTCATAAAGTGTTTAAGACGACAAATAAGAATTTGTCCCTGTACTCTCCCCTCTGTTGCCGCTAACCAGAGTGGTGGCTAGCTAGGTAGAGCCCCCTAGTGTAGATCCAAAACAGTTTCCACGCTCTCGTTGTAGCACTGCCTTCCTGACCACTGAGCTGAGTAAGCTCTCTTCAGCCCACGTAGCTGCAGCCGTTCTAAGGGGTTTGCCAGCATGGATCTGCGACTCAAAGGTTGGGGGAGGCGAAGGGGAAGACTCTGAACTCAGCCAGCTCCTGCTAAATGCTTCAAGTCTCCAGCAAAGCATCAAGTAGCCAAATGAACAAAGGATTCAGACATCCTTGCTGAACTCAGGGGCTTAATGGAACAACTTGATACATTGCAACCCTGGGCTCCCAGACCTCAATTTCCTAATAAAGTAATTGAAAGAACATATTCAACTGCTACACTTAATGTCTCTATACTGTGCAAGGAAGCAAGGTGACAAAGATAAGTGGGCAGTCCAATTTGATCATTGTTCTTGAACTTAAAGCATCAGAGAAGGTATGATGAAGCCTCTCCAAAGGTCATTATCTATCTCACACAACTGGGCTCTAGATAACTGTTTTAATGGAAAACACGTTTTAATACAAGGGTTTCCCACACAGTTTTCTCCCAAAGCAATCCGTTTTCCCCCCTAAGGAGTAATTGAAAGTGTGATCTTACCCTAGAAAAATCGAAGTGTGGCTCATACTGCCCTCCCATTCCATAATTAGCAACCTACAGTGGTGAAGAAGGAAGCATAAACAAACATTGAACTGCAAGTGAGACTGTTGCAAAAGACAGTGTTTTCTCTCAAAGACCCAAAACATTCTTTGAGAAACAGCATTTTGTGGCAAGGTTTTCATCCATAGCATGCTTCAGTTCATTTTTCTTTAAATTGCCAGAAACAAGGTACACAGACAAGAAACATCTTAAATGATCTCTCATAACATGAATGAGCAGAAACAATCTTTCACTCTTGCTTGCTTTTCTTGTGAGGTAAAATACAAGTGCATTTCTCTAGTGTGTGCATCCAGTCTAGGAGATAAGCAGCCCAGAATTAGATTCTGCATTACACATGTATGATCCGTTACATACACACACCTGTCCAGGAACACAGAAGGCACATGGTAGTTTAAAACTGACTTTTTGCTTGCTTAAGCTATTTGAAGGTCACATACTTCATAATTTAGAACAACTCTCAGGCTGCACTTAACATGTCTCCCAGATCAGCACAGTTACCCGGCTCCTGACAACAGCCGGAATCCAACAGCACTTCAGTCATGCTCTGAAACCAGAATTCAAGGAGCATGGAGAAAGAGGATGTGTCATAACTATTTTGGCAATGTTGTTCCACTTGTACTCTCCACTCTCACCCCAACAGAAGGCTAAGGATCAGACTTCATATCGGAATATAGCAGGACTATGAAAAATGTTTATGTCTTTGAAAGGTTTATGTCTGTGAAGAAGGCTCAGCTTTAACAGACTAAAATAAATGGTGAGCATGTCACTCAAAACAAGCTAGAGAGTTTAGAAAGTTTATTTTTTTGTAAATCACAGAACCCTGCACATAGTTATCTCCTACTCTTTATATGGCCTTCATCCTTCTCTGCATGCCACAGAGGCAAAACAGGCACCTGTCAGGTCATTATGGCTAAATGCAGCTGGAACCATCCCTGCTCCCTTCATGACCACCTTCCTCACCTACTCCATGGGAACCTATGTGTTTAGTTAGCAGACAGAATCCCTAAGAGGGACTGGATAAGAGCCATGTCCGTAGTTATTCCTGTACAAACACTATCCAGACTGACAGCTAAGGACCAGACTTCATCCTGATAAGAAACATCCATACCAACCTGCAACAGTTCAGCCGTTTTCACTGTTAAGCCAGTGATCTGCTGCATTCGGCGATTCACCTTGGCCACAACAGGATCATCATCTTCCTCCAACCATGAGCTAGGATAAAGGAAAGGAAAGAATTTAAATGTGTAATTCTGGAATACTAGCCACAACTACTTATTTCTCAAAAAAGGATTGCTTCTGCCCTCAATCACATGGCTAAAAAAGCCATTTACCATGCATCTGTTCTGCAGGCTTTTGCTACTGGCAAAGTATTTCAAGTTTTAAGCTCTAGGTAGCAGATGAGGGCTGGTTGGTACAAAAAGCTTAAGGCTTAACTTTTCTGTATGCTTACCTTTTTGATACCCTGTAGCTAGCCACTGTAAGGACACCGGTTTTGGGATCACGTACTGTGGCTCGTGCCAGCTGTGTCAAAAACAAAAATCCCAATGGGGAAAAACCCATCAACTACAGATTAAAAATTAATTTCATCTTAAATTTATCTTTCATCTTAACCAAAATCAGCACCTGATGTTTATCCAATTTAAACATATCACTGGTTGAAAGTCACAGCTCCAATCTAGAGTTGGATCTCGTTCTAGAATAGGGCATGCAGAAATGCAACTGCAATCCATCACCTCTAGTAGACCCTGGAAAAAGTGTGACTGACTGCATAAGCCATGATATTCTTTAAATCCACAAGTGGACACAGCTTGCTGAACAGGTTTTGAAGGTAGTTTTCAGACAGCTGGAGTCAATATTAGCAAAAGGGAACAACAACAAAAATTAACAACATATGAATCCTAAATCCTTGGCAGAAAGCAAGTTGTTGGATACTTCATAAATTTAACCAGCCTGCGCCTCATGTGGACTAAAGAAATCAACCTCATTCTCAGAGATGAAAAATAACAGGTGATAACTTTTATGAAATGAGTTAAAAGTTACAGGGCACACAAAACTGCATCAATAGAAGGCTCCTCAGGACACGTCTCAACAACACTGTGCTCAGATTTTCCAGTTGCAAGATATCTGCAACATCTAATTCACAGAGACAGTTTGAGATAGTGTTATAACATTATGAAGATACAGTGCAAAAGTACGCTGTGTGTACCTACTAATCACTATTTAAAAATCATCACTGTTCAGCCACACCACTGGTCATGGCATAAGTCTGAAGCTTGGTAAGATTGATTAGGTTTGCTCGGTGTCAAAGTGATAGACTAATGCTAGCACAACAGAATAGGTCACTTTGGATTTATACTTGCAACTGAGAACAAGAAGTCACACAATCCTTCCCTTAACTGCACCAACTCAGACCATGACCAAGTTTGCTTTTGCAAACCATTAACACTTCAAGTCATGCCCTCTTCCATCCACCTAATTACATGTCACAAACAACTTTTTTTGTTTTTGTGTTTTCTTCACAGTATGCAATCATGATTTCCTTCATATTTCCTCAGAAGGGTCTCCTCTCCAGCCAGCTTTACAATTCATATTAACTTCTCCCTGTACAAGAGCTCTTGGCACAACTATTCCCATAGTTCTGACTCAATCTAGTATTTTGTTCCAGACTTCTCCTGCATAAATCATAAAGGAGAGGTCAGGCTGACTAAAAGCATTTCATTCGTACAATGAAGCCTAGCTTTTGGGGATAAAGTTTGTCTTTCCAAACTTCTCATTATGCCCTCATTTTTTGAGCTTGTATATGCTTCCTGGCTTCCTGCACCTAGCTGTTGATCTAAATCAATCAGAACTATAAAGTGTTCATACAAGGGTAGTCATGCATACGCCTCCTTGGTCTGACAACAGAACGCTTCTCATTTCAGAGATGTAACATTCTCCACTTACTAGCACAAACAAATGCCGGTATCCAAACTACACCTCACCTGCTATAACACATTGATTAAAGGAAAAGCTCCCTGGTGGGGTTTCCTCTCTCAGGGAGGAGAGAGCAGCTTTATAATAATAATAATAATAATAATAATAATAGATGTTTACTGGCTTTGAAGAATCATTGTGAAACACCAGATTGGTTAAAAGCTTCATCCTGATTTCCTCTTAGTTTTCTTCAGTTTGGCATGGGGTCCATTATCTTTTTCTTACAAAATTTTGTATTGCTGAAAACCTACAATAATGTGTTTTCAGAAGCATTCTCCAAGTGTCCTTCCATGCTGTATCTTTGTCTGTCCGGGCATGCCCATATCACGTGTAACCTCACTGCTGAAGTTCTGGATGTTTCCATACTTTCATGGCAGACCTGTCCTAATGCTATCCATACCAATAAAATTAAGAATTTTCTTGACCCTCCCAGTCGCTAGTAGCTGATGCAAGTCAGCCTTGATGTATTGCCTGTAAAGCTGGAACTGCTCTTTTGAACTGGAGTAAAAGTGACTGCATTTTGCAAAACAAGCATGAAACCCAAGATGAATACAGCTACTCCCAATCACGTACAGATGTTACTTTTCTAAAAAAAAATTGGCAAATGTAAACTGCAGATAATGTTAAAGTGTTTGGACCCAAAAGTAGACGTTTCTTGCAACTACATTTCAGAACAAAGGAAGTCCTCATCTTTCCAAGCCCAAAACTAAAACTACTTTGAGTCTTGTCTGAAAGCTTCCATGATTACTGACTAAAACTTCCTGGCTGAAATTAAGCTATATTTATCAAGGACCATCTCATTGCAGGACTTTATTTTCCCTTCTTTCAGTGATACTGCTGAATTCAGAGCTACTCCTGCAACTGAGCTATAGACCAATTGGGGAAGTGGGTGGGATGGGGGAAGAGAGGCAGGGAAGGCAAGAAACCAAAGACTACAGTATTTACCTGCTTTCACCAGGACTTATCCCCGTCTTGCACTATACAGGTCACATGAACAAGAACTCCTCTGACATTAATGACATAATAATCAACGCTTACAGTGAGCAAGGTATTTCCACAAATAAAGTTTTGAAGACAGAGCAAGTCAAACAAAAAAGGTTGTTAACAGATGTTTTGGTGTGTGCTTAATTTGATAAAATGGAAACATCCAAGTGGAGCATGTCATTTAATCTAGTTTATCTGAAGCTCTTGAAGTTCCAGGAATAGTTTTACAGTATGATGTAATAGGAAAAAAATCTGTTTATGGAAGTGAGAGTCCTCACACAGACAGGAGTGTTCTGCCAGCACTCCTCATAGCTGGTACTCGAAGAAGTCCAACTTCATAAGCACACTAAATGAATTCACGTACTTAGAAATGGTTTGAGAAATTCATACTTCCTAACTAGATCTTTATGTTTACATTAAGAATTACCCTTCTGCACGTATTTGTGGCCTGGACTTTTAGTATCATGGCTTATAGCAGTAGCTAGAAGAATGCTACTGAACCATTCATAACTACATACACGCTTTTAATTTCAATTTCTGTCAAATCTGACAAGAACAAGTGAGCAAGACAATGTAATTATTGACCTTCAACTGCCATAAATGTCTTTTTTTGCTAGGCCTTTGTTGAAAGGCAACAGAGTAAGACAGACTTCTGCCAGGAGGGGGAAGAGGAAAAAAAAAACACCACACACCCACCCCACACCAAAGAGCTATGGAAAAGAATCTCCAGCTTTCCCATTAGCTAGGTTCTTTCTTATTGTGTACAGAGAACTACAATTCACAGCATCGGTAAAGAGGTATTGCATTAAAACTAAAGTTCTCATTCAAAGCTGTTGCCTTTTGAGTTGGATCTACATGTAGGAGACAGAAGCTGTTGAACCTCCTTCTCTGCTTTCCAATCCAGGTGGAAGAGTCAGATTCAAAGCACTCTGGGAAAAAGACTGCACTATGCATTCATCCTCAGAAGTATTCTGCCCTTCCCAAGTGTCCAAAATTGTGGATTTTTAGAGGGCACAAAAGAATGCTCCACTGTACATTAATTAACTGTACTGTGTTAGTGCCAATGAATGCAATGCGCTGCTTCAGGAGAACACTGCAGTTCCATTCCTGGATGCAACCATGGCATCTAAAACACCTGGCTCTAAGCAGGTCTAGACTATAGTTTAAAACGGAAGTGGTGGATTCCAGGTTACCATAAGCAAAACCCACAAACCTCTAGATACTCTTCTACAGGACTTAAGAGACAAACCCACACACCAGGTATTGTTTCCTCATATTTTTGTTGGTATTTGGGGTCTTTTTGATTTTGTTTTAAAGTGAAGTTTACCTTTTGAAATGAAACTGAAGATATTTAGACAGCTAACTCCTACCACTGTAAGCTAGTCAGTCATCTACCTACCTTGTCAGGTCTGGTCCCTAATCTCCTAAAAGGTTCTTAAACCATATACTGAAAACTTTGCATAACTAAGCGCAATAATACATAAATATCTTCAGGAGCCTGGGCTTTATGGCTGTACATCACCAAGCAGTTTCAAAATCATTCCCTTAGGCTCACAGTTGCAGTGCATCATCTGTAGGATGAAACCAAATCTTTCTCAAATCCTTTGCCTAGTCTTTGCTAATAGAGATTAAAGCGCTGAATTAGCAACTAACATTGAGGTGAAAGAGCGGAAACTTACCCTTGGCTTAGCTAGTTGTTTGATTTTCTCAATTTCTTCATCAGACATGACATCATAGTATCGTACAATATGAGGGCTGTCCCACTCATCTTCTTCCTTAAAGGGAGCTATTAGCAGATGAGGGTTTCTGTTTCCATCATGGTACCTACAAAACAGCCTTTTCTGTCTTCGAGGTGTCTGAAATGGAAAATGCCAGGCAAGATGCATTGTTTGCTCAACCATTTTTCATGAACTTAAAGATATGCCTTATACCACAATACAAACACACTGGAAAAACAACCATGTCAGCTGACTATCAAATTTAGGAATTAAGCATGAGATTAATTCTGCTATTTACTGTGAATAAAACCAGCATATATTACGCTCTAAAGATACCACTGAGCAAGACCTGGACCACTAACCTCAAGGAGAGTGGAACCATAATAGGTTACAGATTAGAGAAACTCAGCAACTATGTAAGCAGCCAGCCGTAAAAATTTGGATCTTTTAACTAAGATTATGCAGATGGAACAAACACCGATTCTCTCCCCACACTGAGAATTAAAGCCATAATTGAAGAGAGGTACTAGAGACTGTTTGATCAAAACAGCCACCCAGAGGGATGTCTTTAAGATATGCAAGCAGGAAAGGATTAATGTGATTCCCTAGCAGTGGCAAAGCAAAGTTAACTCTCAGAGGAAAAAGCCCCTAGTATATTGATACAGCAGCATTTAAAACGGCTGAAAGTCAGGAGAATCAATTTTCAGCAACCTTTAAGAGGAAGAGTCAAGAGCTGCTTTTCTGTTTAGGATTAACAGCTAAAGATATAGGCCAAGATATAAGCAGGTACAAATCCCAGCATGGACAGAACTACACCTAGTTTTTCCAAAAAAATAACCAGTTCCACAGAAAGAAAAAACTTAACATGCTTTAGCAAGCTTGATCACCCTTATGCAGTAGCAATACAGACAAAGCCTTCCTTTCTCTTACCATTTTCACCCCTTCACCTCTGCAGAGGGCCTCATAGATATCACGCTCTGGTAAGTAGTCAAGAGGCCTCTCGTAGGCCCCACCTTGCACCACAGGTTCTGTTGGAGCCACTGTCTTATTTAGTGACTTATCTTCTCTCTCCTTCTCCAGCAATTTCTCAAAGTAACGGAGATTACTGCCTGCTCTCTCATGAGTACTGTCTTGGTTAGGAGGGAAAAAAGAAAATAAAAGTGACAGAACTAGTGACTTAACCAGTTCCTGAGACTGCGTAATACAAGGCTTTATCAAGACACTACAATAATTCTCCCCTTCATAAAGCATCATGAGGCAGCCAAAGACATCAGCTGCAGTCTGCACTGAAAACCAGCACTGCACAAGTTTCATCCTTTCTTTGCAAAAGGAAGCTAGGTATAATCCCGCAAGAGAAGTTGCTGGATGGACCTACAACAAAATTTGAATTTCAGGTAGGAAGGGGAAAAGGAATTTAGGGATCTTCACATCTCTCCTTCTCTCCAAGCCTTGTCTGTCCAATTCTGCCTAGGATAAGCAGACCTTAGAGCTCACACAGAGATCAATCTAGCTGTTGCACCACCACCACCCCCCGCCCTCCCCATTCCTCCAATGCTTCTCATCCATATCGCACAAAGACTGCAGTGGAGTCCCAGCCAGACTTCAATCCCAAAGACTTGCTCCAAAGTTTGAAAGCTCAGAGGTAAGTGCTACCACTTAGCAGCCTAGCTCTAACGCCCATTTCTAGAGGTTTATAATAAGTTTTTATAAAGGAGGTACCACAGATCACTATACCATCATTAGACCTACCATTAGTGATTTATTACTGGATGTTGGTATGAATCAATAAACACCAGATTTTTAGCCAGCATAACTAAGGAATAATTCCCTGTTCACCACTAAGTATTTTTAGACATGAGTATCTAGAACAGTTTCCCTTTCCACCCTACTGAACTTGCTGTGTTTATCTTACGTAATTAATCCAGAAGGCCATAGAAGTAACCACTCAATAGAGCATAGGCTAGTATTAGCTAGAAAAGGAAGGTTAAACCAAGCAGAGGAAGTTGCTGCTTCCAGGAGGGATTGCCAAGCCTGTTTCACTGTATGGTGCTGATAAGGATTTGTGTTCTGCTATCAGTGCGCTGCCCCATTGCAAAGTGAGCTGGATTCAGTACCTGTTCATATTCCTGTAAACTTTAATCTATGAATTCCAGTTTCTATGGAAATTAAACTGATATTTAAACATTTTTCAATAAAAAGGCTTTACCTACTTTTGGGATGTAGCTAACATCTGGATTAAAAACCACATAAGTAAACAACACAATAGACTAGAACTCTTAACTGGAGAGAAGAAACCTTTCCAAAAAGCCCCAAAAGTAGGCAAGACAATTCTGTGGAAAAAAATGCTTCTCTCTTTACTCAATAGAAAGCTGAAAACAGACCAGGAACAGGCAAGCTTAAAAAAAAAAAAATATATATATATATATATATATATCCACTAAATCCACTATATGTTCTAAAACCTCTGAAATAAATACTTTAAAGTCTCAGGCAAAGTAGTCTCCAGGCATCAAACAGTGCCTGCAGAGAGGGATACAGAGAGGAATCTGACAAGTCAGTAGGACTAGACCCAGGAGGCAGTACTCTGCTCAAGTCCATGGTGGCCTTGATCTCCACATGAGATAGCCCAGGTTTTAACAGTTACTAAACACAACGTCTCAGCACACCATAGCACACAGGTACTTCAGTCAGAGGCGTTTAGTCTTTAGGTAGTAACAGCGTGCACTACAGGATACACTGCTGAAGACGCTTCAAGCAAAAGCAGACTGTTTTTTTCCCTCAGGATCTATGCCTATTGTAAAATACGGCAGAATACTCTTCCAGTCAACTCTCTATTGTGTTGACTGTGCGCGCTCTTGGCTCTGTTGCTTTAGTGGAATAGTGGATCTTTTGTTCTTACCAAGAGATATCAGACGTCTGGTGAGCTCCGTGGCTCTATGCAAATCCCCAAACTGGAAAACAGCATAGCTGAGATAATCTAGGATCTCTACTTTGCTGACTGTTGTATCCTCCCCTTCATCATGCTGTTTTAAGGCTTGTTCCATCCAGAGTACTGTATGATAGTAGTCTCCATCATTGTAAGCAGTCTTGCCCATGCCAAAGCAGTCTCCCACTGTCAAAGAGGATCTATATTTTGTTCCTGACAGCAAAAAGAAAATTAAGTAATCCACACAAACATCCTTGTCTTCAAATACTAGGAGGAATAACTAAACAGACATTTATCATCCAAAAAGGCTTCTAAAAGACAATGCTCGGACAATATTTTAAGTTCTACACCAAAGTGATCACCTTCAAGAATCAAAGGCTACATTGTCATAATTCTATGACATTAATTCCTGTGCAAACCAAGAGAAATTTAACATGAGTCAGTGTTAAATTATTCTGTTGCAGACAAAAGCAGAGCAGCCTAACAGCTTAGCTGACTTTGCTGAACCTAAGAATTAACAGAGTTAGATGATTGGAGAAGCCTGGCCATATGTAGAGCTAGCTAAAAATACTTTTTTGCTTTTTACTGGAGATTTTAATAAGGAACTTGTTTGTGCATAAGCTTCTTACTGATTGTTATTTACAGACAAACTAGGTATCCAATTAACTGTTTCACTGTGCACAGATTCCTGCTTGCTCCAGCTAAGCAGATGCACAGGTAAATGAGTTTTAGAATTAAAGTTTGTTGTTAATCACCTATGGGTAACAACTACAACTGTGTGTTGTGAAGTCGTCTGCCCACACTACTATTTGTTGCTAACAAATCTCTTATAAGCAGAAATAATAAACGTTTACCTGGGCTCAGCTGCCAAAACATTGAAGCATTACAAAATATCTATATAGATTCCAAAACACCTTTCTGTGGCATATACTGTCAGCCCTCATTTCACAGATGAGGAACAGAGGCAAAGCGATTCAACCAAAGCCCCACTGGAAGACCAGAGGGAAGAAACAGAGTCACACTTCCTAAGAGCCAGCACAGCAACATATTGTGAAGCATTCTTTTTTCCCTTGGATTGCAAGTTCTCTGGGACATGAAGTGCCCATTTTACTTGCTTACACTGTAACCAGTACAGTGAAGACTACAGCAGCTAGCACAAGAAAGTTTGTCTTCGGTATTAGTAATTAGTGAAAATGGCATTTTCTTTTTAGAGCAATAAAAAAATAAAATAAAAAGCTACTTGAACTGGTCACTGCAGACTATGGCTGCCTGGCCTGGGTGGAAAAAACCCGGAGGTTGTTCTCAAATATTCAGATAGATACATCCAAGTGTCTAAATCTCAGATTTTTAGTTCCATGGCTCTTGGATGCTTCATCACTACTGAAAGAGGACTTTGAAGGAGAGTAGATAAAAATCTCAGAAGCGCCAGGATGCTGCCACCTCCTTTTCTGAAGGGCAGAGGGGACCCTTGTGCAATTACCTGGTAAGTTACCTCGAGAGAGAGTCTCAGGATCCAGTTTGTATGTGTCCTGCAGGCGCATCAGAGCCTTTGCAGCTCCAGTCTCATCTTCCTCAGTTGGAAAAAACTGACGCTGAATTGTGAGATTTGCAATAAAGCCTTTGCATTAAAAGGGAAAGAAGTTGTTACTGCCAGAGTTTGAATGAATTAAGAACACACACAATATCAGATAAAGTAGATGTTCCCTCTCTTATGTTAGTTTTTGGAAGAATAAGAATCAGAGTCTAGGTTTAAACACAGAGCCTCACATCAGGCCCTTGAGTTATATAAACATTGCTTTCCACCCCATTTTAAAGAATTACAGCTCAAAAAAGAAAAAGGCAAGAGAAATAACTAAAAATGCAATTTTCTTGTGCTGCAGTTACTGAAGTATAATGCGAATCTAATAATCTTCAGTTTCCTGTAATGTCTTTCCAGCATGAAAACTTAACAGCTTCCCTCAGTTCTCCTTTTGCAATATCCACAGAGACAACTGCAGATCATGGCATTCCACAATGATTTCTGCTCCGCACTCCACCAACCTGTTAAGCCATAAGTGATCTGAGTCTCAGCTCAGGGGACACAGACCCTGAGCCAGGATCCCCTACGCAGGATTTTAAAGGGCTTGTTATCTGGTAAGAGGCTTTTAAACCTAGCAACTAAAAGAACAGGTCACATGAAGAAATAAAATTAAATGCACTATGCAAATAAATCAAGGTTGTATAACAGGTTAGGGGGCAGGGGAGAGAACAGCTGAAGGAAGAAAACATCTGCTATTTCCAGTCACATGGCAAACAGACTTCTCAAAGGAAGTTTTTATAAAAAGAATTAAAGACAGAGATACTCCATAGAATTGTCTATTCCAAAACACACTGAAAATCTTGGCTGGAAAAAAACCTTGAAATCATGCAGGGTGTTCCGCATGAAATATTCCCTCTTCCCCATTACTTTCAAAGGGTCCAGTAAAAATAAGTGTGCATTAAAAATATGCTTAATGAAGCAGGATTCAGGCATACAGACATTTTGACAATATGATGCAAGAGGAAGGATTAGTAATGGAAACATTTGTTTTAGAAGGACAGGTTTATAGATAACAGGATAATATAGCAATTGTATCAACAGATACACCACAACATCTGCCAACTGTTAATGCTGGAGCTGATAGGAATTCCTTTACCAACACAGTACAGGTGCCGGAACAAAGTGGTCAAAAAACAATTGGTGAGGGAAGAAGCAGATTGGGAACATAGATGGATGAACTTTAATTAAAGGAACATAAAACTCAAGACAAGGCATGAAACAATAGTCGCCAACACAGCTGAACATTTGGGGATATCCTAGCCTCCCCTCCAAGGCAGCACAGCCAAACAACATGTTACCAATCTTAGACACATTACAACTTCTTTGAGTCTTGACTCAGAAGTGTCTGAGTGGCAACCACCACTCATAGGTAACCACTAAACAAGAAGCCAGTCATTAGTTTAAGTTTCAAATGGACTTGGCAACAGCATTTAAACCACAATTAAGTTTACAGCTTTCCAGAATACAAGGAGGGGAAGTAACTGTGTTGTAAAGCTACCTCCTACCAACATTTTCTTCCCTGAAACTCCTTACCATTTGTTGTGTCCTGAAGAACTAGGTTTTCTAATTCCAGCCAATCAGTATTTAAACGCTTCACCAGTTTATATGCGTTTACGGGATGTGCCAGATATCCTTCTGGATCAGAGGCTGATTTGCTAGTCAGTACATCCATTTTTTCAGCCCAGCTGGAAAAAGAAGCATATGCCTCAGTCTGAGACCAATTTACAAATGCATATCTTCCATATTAAGTCATCCTAATTACCCAGCTAGAACCAATTTATTGCTCCTTTTGCCATTATAACCAGCTGTTGAGCTTTCAACTTCACAAGAATAAAGTGAAGTACAACTGATTTTTTAATCACAACTTTAAAATAGTAGACAGGGAAATAAATTAAAAACTTACTACAGTAGAAATACATCTCACCTGCAATGAGCCTTAGCCACCAATTTCCAGCATATTGCAGTTTGGAAAATAAAGATAATGATATACAGCGCACAATCACTGCAAGTGCCATTTATTCATCTAAGAGTAACAATACAAACCTATATGTAACCCTGATAGCTTGTTAGCTTTATGGAAACCAGACCCAAAGCTTTGATTTTTTTCAGACTGAAAAATGCTCAGTGGCCATAGAACAACAATAGCAGAGCTGTCCATTGACAAGAACACTGTCATTCAACTTCAAACTAGTATTAGGAAACTTTGTGCTCTGCATTATAGGATATCTGAACTGCCATTTATGCTACTAGTGCTACAGTGATAATTTCTTCTGCTCCCTTCCATACTATCCCTTATCAGAAAGGGTCTTCTACACAGAGTGTTTGTGATGGTACAAGGACAGGGAAAGAAGCAGAAAAAGCCCAGCAAGTGCAAATTACTAAAGGAGCAGAGAATTTAAAAATATATATATTTCTGAAGCAGGGACCCCTCTCTGCAGTTCTACTGGAGGAAATTACAACCATGTTATTGTTACCTATGGTCCTACTTTGTGATTGTCTATGAGGAAGTATTAACCAGATCCAGTGACAGAGATGGCGACAAGAAGGCGTTGTGTAAATCAGCATAATGGATTAGCCATTTTGTTAGGCGTCTTGGTTAATGCAATCCTCTCCCCCTACCTTTTAATCTGAGAGAGCTTGGATTCTTCTGCTCGGATATATTCCTTTAAAGACTGCACCAAGTCTTTCTCTGCATAAATCAGGTCTGTCATTTGACCTAAAAATGGGAAATGAGGAAATGTTAATCAGAGCTAAAACAAGAAGTCACTTTCCAACAGCACAGAAGACCAGCCTCAGGTGCTTTAGGGCTATTAAAGCCACCACAAAGAACAGACAAACTAAGGTTCAGAGCACAGGTGTTTTTTAATGTTTGTAAGCCACAAAGCTATTATACATGCCGATCTGGCATTCAAATGCTTCAAGTGGCTTTTAAAAAATCTCAACCTTAATAGCCCATGAAGTAGCTTTGCTACGACCTTTTTACCATCTTCGAATTACTTTTAATATTGCAGTTACATAAAATGCAATCAATGGAAGGGTTTGACATTAATACAGCTAAAGTCAAAGCAATGGAAGATTCAAATAGTTGCCATAGTATCTGTTCCACATGTGGATACAGATTAGGTCACACCAGTGATTTATTAGTTTAACCACTGGCATCACTTAAAATTACAGCTTTTCAACATGGTAACTGTGGAAACACAGCCTAACTTTAAAGTACAGAGGAATTTCAGACTAATGTTTGTAGACTAACATGCAAAATCTCTCCCAATTAATATTAGTTGAAACTGCTAGTATATCAATCCAAATTACTATAAGAAACTTTGCTTTTCACAGACCAAACACTGAATGATCCAAAGAGATTCAGAAACACAGCAACAGATTTGTTTTCAGCATTCCAAAGTAATTATTAATGAGGCATAATGAAGCAGATGGAAGTCAGCAGGCTGCTCTATTTTCAGTCTATCCCCTAAGGTAAGTTTCAGGAATGAGTAAGTGTAAACAGAGAAGATGGTGACTCATGGCATCTGTGTACAAAACCCTACCTTTAACTTACAGGAAAGAGACAATCAAATAATGCACGTCTAGGTAAGTGTTACTTGCCAGCTCTGCAGTGAGGGTAGCGCATGCTGGGGGTCAGCAGCGAGCAACATTCTTTGCCCTGACTGAGAGGTTCCACAGAGAGGCAGATACACTGAGGTACCTTTCCACTGAGAGACAGGTACAAAATAAACCACCGGAACTTTGAGTTTTGCCATTACAAAAATACAGCTCCACTAAGCTCTGGAGGACAGGCAGATGTAGTTAATGAATCTGTATTATCTTTAGGAGGGGCACTCCCCACACTGTTTCACAGGAAAGCACTAGCTCTGAAGTCACAACAGAATTCAGTTTGTCTTCATATTTTTAGAATCTACCACAATCACAAACAATTGTATCACAGCTGTTAGAACACAAGAACTAAAACATCAAAATAATTTTCAGGATTTAAGATAATTCTATGTAATTCTCTGGGATTTACTGAAGCCTTATACAACATCCACAGGGTAAAAGGGATATTAATTTTTCATTCCCATGCCTAACCCTAGCTTTTATTGAGCATAACAGATTTCAGCTTCTGCGAAAGAAAGTACTTCACATTTTTATCACTAAGTTTTCTCCATGAATCAGCAGGTTTTGGATTATGCTTTTAATATAAGCTTTGCACAAAACATCTCTGCCGTGCTCATGACAAAGTCAGGTGCACAGTTCTTAATAAAATCAGAACTTGTGCAAATTTCTCTGGGGGCTCTGAATAAAATAAGACGCACCATGTTGGTCATAACATGCTAAGATACTGAACTGCAAAAACATTCCACTGATGCAAGATCTGAATTGCCATTCAGAGAGACCTGGAGAGGCTGGAGAGCTGGGCGTGGAACCTCACGCAGTTCAACAAAGGCAAGTGCAGGTGAGGCCCTGGTGAGGCCACATCTGGAGTACTGTGTCCAGTTCTGGGCTCCCCAGTACAAGAGAGACATGGAGCTACCGGAGAGAGTCCAGCAAAGGGCTACAAAGATGATTAGGGGACTGGAGCATCTCTCCTATGAGGAAAGGCTGCAAGAGCTGGGCCTGTTTAGCCTGGCAACAGGCACAAACCAAAACACAGGATGTTCCACCTGAATATGAGGAAAGACTTCTTCCCTGTGAGGGTGACAGAGCACTGGAGCAGGTTGCCCAGAGAGGCTGTGGAGTCTCCTTCTCTGGAGATATTCAAAACCCGCCTGGACGCGATCCTGTGCAACGTGCTCTAGGTGACCCTGCCTGAGCAGGGGGGTTGGACTAGATGATCTCCAGAGGTCCCTGCCAACCTCAACCATTCTGTGATTCTGTGATCTGCAACACAGAATAACATCGAGGATGCAGAAAAGTAACTTTTCCTAATGGGGATAGTATTTGATAGGGCTGTATGAACAAAGTCGTATGCTTCAACTGTAAACTTTTAAAGAGTTTTGGCAACCGTATTAGCTACATTATCACAACATTGTTCATTACCTATAGAGGTGAAAAACTCAGCTTCTGTTTGCCAGAACAAGCAAATACAGGTCAAGAGCACCAATTGCAGCCAGGGCTTCATCTTCCAGATGGCTCTAACCTGTAACGTATTATAAGGAAGAGGAGGGGTGGACAGAATTAACAGATTTGTGTGTGGCAAGGGGAGAACCACATACATACACACACACACACACACACACACACACACCCCAACAAGGTATTAATCATCACCTTCAGTCAAATTGCTCACAAAAATCAATTAGGTCCTTGAAATACTGAGCTCTAATCAGTGAAAAAATCTAAGTAATTCCTTTCGCAAAATTAGTTCTGTCATTTAGAACTGTCCCACCTGATATCTGGTTCTATACATTTCAGTAAAGGGAGCTTAATGAGACCCTAGACACATAACAAGGGCGTTACAGTCAGCAGTACTTAAGATTTCTGTTCATTCACTACAATAAGATCAACACTTAAAGCTTCATGAACGCCAGCACTCAGCTTTGCCCATAAGGTGTCTTGGCTACTTACCCTCTTAACACCCATCTGCACACTACAGATGCTATTCCATGTGACAAGTGCACACAAAGGCCCAGAAAACTACATTACAGATGCCTCAGTATTGTGCAATATTTAAGATACATATAGCAACAAAAAGTTGTTTCCAATCAAGACGTTAGGGAGGCTTTCCCACTAGTGAGATATAGTGGAAAGGAAGTACTTCAAGAAAATTGCATCTCTCATAAAGCTTTAGCAAACATTAACAATTATTTGGTCAGGAGCAAAGTTCAGTAATGCCTGGAACGGATTCAGGTCCAAGTGTTGTGCTGAGATCCAGTTATACCAAGATCTTAAAAAAACCCCAAGAGATCAGAAACAAAGACAACCATTCCTAACAAAATCCAGTCTGCAGATGATTTAATTAGCTCTCTCCACTCGGTATTCCAATGTAAGTAGCTACAGCTAACTGGAAATGCTTGGTTTTGCTCTCTTAGAACGAACAAGAGAGCTAGACTGATGCCACTATAATTTGTTACAACAGCATTCAGTGAAAAAATACACTGGCACATTTAACACTAGGTGGAAATTCACAGCCACATGCATTTAATTCCTCATTACTGAGCTCAAGGGAGCAGAAGAGAGAAAGAGATAACTATGTCTTGTCAACACTGGCAAGCATTCTGGTGCCGTAAGGGCAGACCAGCACGCTGAGGCAGTCTGCATGGAGACACCTATGTCTACATCATCTGTAGCTTGGCAGGCAGGGGGTAACTCAAGACCTCATTTAGTCTAGTTCCCTGGACTGAACATCCCCACCCATGCACATGGTTTGGAATTGTATGCAGGTCCAATCACTGGCTCAGAGTTTTCCTTGAATGCATTTAGCAAGCACTAGAAGCAAAGCCCCTGGGTTAGTTTCCTCACAAGGGAATGTAGTTTGCACGCCCCAAAAACCAAGCCAATATGCAGCAAGCGATGAGGACTAGAAGGTTCAAATAAAAAGCACATGTAAAGTCTACTGGAACATTAATGAAACATCCATGAAGCACTATTGCAGTTGCAAGATGTTTTAAAACAAAGTAGAAGTAAAAAACACATAAGGGAGAATGTCAGAGGAGTCATCATGCTCAAAGATGTGCTCCTATAACACTTAAACTAATAAAAAACTCCCACAGTAGGGGTTTTTTTTGTTGTTGTTGTTTTAAGATTGGTCTCTTCAAAATTAATGCTAAAGTAAAACAAACACAGCATGACTGTCTTTTTTGGTTTTATAAAAGATAGCATACACTTTCTCTAGTAATTTCAACAAATTTCATTTAACATAGCCCACGCAGAAGTATTGAGCCCTCAAAATTAGTCTTCCACTTAGCTTTTCCATGGGTGCAGCCCAATACCTTCCACTTCACATAATTATAGCTGGAAAATAAGACTATACAAAGCTGTACTATCTTCCAATAACAATAATAATAAAAATCCTAAATTATGGTAAGTTAGACTCAGCATGCTAGGAAATTCGGTTATATAAAAACTTTCTAGGAACACAAATAGTGAAAAATACAAGTAAAGAAGAAATAGCATTTTGCAGAGTAGAATTGACAGCAAAGTTGGAAAAGTAGAAAGTTTCCAGCTCTACTTACTCAGAATGCATTGTCCCAGCATATTGGCCTCCGGGCACAGAGTCTTTATGATTTTTGTATTTCAAAGGCTGTGCCCATTTAGAAACAGATTTTTGAAATGGAGACAGAAAGCAGCCTGTTACAACTCAGAACACATGACACAGGGCACGGACAGGATAGAGAGCCTGAGCAGGCAGGTGGAGAAGACTGTAAATAGTTGACAAGTGTGGTAAGGGAAAGAGCATCCATACAGCAGAGCTCTATGGAAGCTTTAATTCTTCTGGGATATCCGACAGCCAGGACTGCCTCTTCCACCAAATTCATGAGGAGTCTGCACTGCACTTGGACCTAGAGGTCAGCCCACAGCTCACTCGGGGGCTGCCTGTTCACTGAGCAGGAGCAGCCACCACAGCCAGCCTTCACATGCAAACGCTGCTACTCAACATACGTGAAGGCTAGCATAGCACCCACACACAGCGTCAAAAGAGAAGACAATTGCTCATTTTAATCCAAGAAGCAGTAATTCCTTTTTCTTACCCATTATAATTGAGTACACTCTTTGGCGGCTGGAAATAACTATTAACAACTTGCTCCTACTCAAAATACAGTAAGCAGCACAAAATTATTTGAGACAAAAGGGAATCACTTAAACTTGCTGAGAAACAGGGGAGAAGGGAAGGGCAAATGGACAGAACATCCTGGAGTTTCAAGCAATACAATAAGTGAGACGGTATTAAAATAAGATAATTCTGTGACAATTCTAGCTCATTGTTCCCTTGGGTTCCACACACCTGCCTGCACAACATGAAACAGAAGATGGCAGGTAGATGCTGTTTTTTCCTTCTGGGTTTTTCAAGCACACAGCCTGATAAGCACTCTGACCCTCTGCCAAGCTCCTAGGTGCCATGAAAATAAACAGCAAAAACACTGTCAATAAAACCACTATTAAGAAGAGTTACAAATAGCTCTATTTTTTTGCCATATATCACATTGTGAGATAAAGTTTAAATTGTCTTGCTTGCTTTAAAAATCTACATGAGAAATCAGAAACATTTACTGCAACAGTGTGCAAGTATGAATAAGCAAGAAAACGTCTCGTAGCATCATAATGCCTTCCCTTCCCCCCTTCAAGCCATGTATTCCCAAACTGCTCGTTTAAGTCAGTTCAAAGCTGTACAAGGGTAACATGAGAATTGAGTAAAGCTGAATGAATAGTACTATGCAGAGGTCTGCCAGCACTAAAAGCCACAATAAGCGATATAGCAGAAAGCACAGCAAGTCAAGAGCATTCAAATAGTACATAGATTTAAGGATATTAAGCCACCACTGTCCATCTGCATAATCTGTTCTTCTTTCATGAAGCAGTATTTTGGATGCACTAGACAAAGCTTGGCAAAATAATTACAAGGGAATTTTCCAGTTAAAACACCATGATTCTACATTCTCCTTGCACCTCCCCACCATATTCTCTCATGGCTCAGGATATCTGCCAAGAAGAACATTTACTACAGCTAGCAGCTTGTCTTTATAGCAGATCTTTAACAGCTTTGCCATCCTACTCAGATTTACTTGAGTCAATAAACAGAAACTCTCAGCAAACAGAGAAATCGGCTCTTGCTTGAACGAGCAGGACACCTGGCTGTAGGGTTTTCAGATTGTTTATACACATTCTTTTCACAGCTGTTACTCAGAAAACCAGCATGAATAATGAATTACAAGAGAATGAGCATAATGTTATAACCACATTTCTGGAGAGTGTAAGCATGTGCGAGCACCCACCCCATTGCAGATAAACCATCTGCTAACAAAGAGGGGAAAGAGGCAGAAGAGACATTAGCACCTCCTACCTCAATAACTGAGATTAAAACAAATGATTATAAATCCAATATGTTTTATTCAAACAGAGAATGAAAAAACCTTACTTGTACAGAAATGCCTAAGCCCTGCAGAAAATAAATCTGTGTAGGATAAATACTGCCTACCTTCCTGGCTTTTTCTCAATAGCATCTTTAGAAGATGAACATGTCATGCTGGACAGGTAAAATCAGGATTTCCTTTTATTTGAGGATAGCTACATCCTCTGCAATAGACTTGGAGAAAACTTGTAAGGGTCCATTAGGCTCAGTTTCAGCCTTGGGCTTATAAGAAAAGCCCCATGCAAGAACTGAGAGCAGGCAGTTCACACACTGCTCTATGCCGAGGTTATAAGATGTCCCAGAACAACAATTTTACTCTCCTGACCTGTTCAGCTGCATTAAGTGTTGTCCACACAAAGATCAGTGCAGCACGTTCCTCTTAGAGGAGCGCTTATACCACTGCCTTACCTGTGGTACTGTTCTCACTCTAGCAAGAAACTATTCCAGTAACACTGCTTGAGCTGAACTTTGCTGCATACCATAACATATATTGATTGCTTTGCTCCTTTCCTTCCTGAATGTCCCCAGCTAGCAGGGCTGAAAAGCCAACCAAATGCATATTGTACAAACATTTCACTACTTTAGGAGCTAAAGACCTCAATGAATCACTGCTCCCGCTGGAAAGAGTGCTGTCAGACTTCAGAAAGCACTGGCAGAAGGAAAAAGACTCTAAACAAAGTAGACAAGGATGGAATTTTATCCAAAAGTTAAAAGACTGAATTCTTTATTTAATAATCCTTCTAAAAGCTCTTGTTCAGTAAGATTAAAAACATGGATCTGACCTAAAAAGTAAAGTTATTTACACGTCTACCAGGCCTATCAGTTTTTCCCCATCCCGTATTTCATAACCAGTCATGGGGGTTCAAGCCAGCTTCCATGAGAGCCAAAAGAAAGGCCTTCTTCAAGTCAGATGAGGAAACTTATCCGTTACTCATCCTACCCCTTCTGATCAAACAGGCTGCCTTGTTCTCTTTTGTAGGCCACAGAAGAGGAGTGTGACCCTCACAGAGCCTTCCTTCAGGCAGGAGGCAGCAAACCCACCTGCAATACTTGTCCCCCATCCCTTGGGAGTAGTGGAGCCATTAGGCTGGATTTCACAGTAAGCCAAAGCCAGAGGCACTGAAGAACATGAATGCCTTCTCCTCCTCCTTCACCCCCAAGAGACTCCCAGCAAATTTTAGTCAGTTGGTACAACAGTGCATTATAAGGAAATTTGTAACAGAAGAACAGCAAGAATGGAACCTAAATAGGCAGTGGCAGTCCCATAACCACACTTTGCTACAGAGAAATAAAGTTTGTGAAACAAAATATCTTGCAACAAGATACTGTCAAAATCTGATTATATTATTTCTTTGAATTACACAGTAAATCAGCACTGCATAACTACTTTCAAGCTGATGACACAAATACAGGTTACAATTTGGCTCTTCCAGCGTGTGCCAATGCTTAAAATCTACCTAGAAAACCCCAGTTAAAATAGCTGCTTCCACATTGTATCTAAATTTAAAGTCTTGCAGAATAATCTAACAAACAAATCACTGTTACAAAGTCACCTCTGGCCACAGATTGGCTCTTGGTATACACATCAGAGTTGAGGTTCATATGGCAGGCTCTGAAGAACGGTCTATTCTTATAGAAACAGCAGTTTGAGGTTGGGCTCTTGGATGAGCCAAGTCTATTAGTGGTTTCTCCAAATGCCAGTGCTTTCTACCCACTGTCTCGTCACTTGCAGAAGCAGCAAGGAGTACTGAACTGACTGCATGGCTGACTTCACCTCCTCTCCAAGATTCCCAAAACCCAAGATTCCCAGGCATTGTTTCCTTTCAATATTAGGTGCCTCAACACATATGAGTTCTTCTCCCTTATGCATCAAATAACTGCTTCCCAGCTCCTTCCCCCAGGACACTTCAGATTTACAGCTTAAAGCAATGTATGCCTACATCACTGCCTTTCTTGCCAAAGCACTTGATGTGCATCTGAAAAGAATTATAATTGTCTAACAACTAATAAAACATGATTGTATTTTTCAAGGCAGGCCAAAAGACAAAAGTTGTTTGCTTGCACGCATTAACAAGGAAGCAGTACTTTTAGTAAAATTTGGGTGTTCCCTCTAATGCAAAATGGATCTTGTTATCCTTAGTTATATAACTTTAGAAACTATAAGCATCTGGATTAGCTCCCAACAGTTTTTCTAAAAGCATAAAAAAAAACACACAACTAACTTTGGCACTGTGACAGAAAACTCATGCTAATCTAAGGCACAGCAAATCTTCCTGCATCTTACTCAGCTTCATATGGAATGAGCTTACTGATAGTGCAATATAGTGTTAAATCCCACCCTATTAGTGAAGATAGGCCAGCAGGATTGCATGCTTTGTCATTTCCTGCTGGAGTTTGTTCTTCATCATTGAAATTTAGGTCGAGTTTTACTGCGCAGAGCCTAGAATTTTAGCATATCAAGAGCTTCAGATAAGCTTCCATATGCTCATGCAACGTTAAAAGCAATCTCAGTGTTGAGAAACAAGTTTTATATAAAACAGGTCTACTCTATTTCTTTCAATTGACATTAGAAATTGAGTTAAAGTCGAGATACCATCTCAAAGGTTTGGGGGTTGAATCTATTCTAACATCACTCTAGAATGTGCCTCCAAACATGCTTTACATTCTCAAGTATATAGAAAACTATATACAAAAAAAATCAGAACTAGTCATAGGAAAAATATCCATCTACATGTTTATAGCTTGCTCCCTTGGAAGTTTGCCAATATAACAGCATGGAAACAATAAACAGGCTGGACCACTGACTTAAACCTAGAATGAAAAACTCCTTATCCTAAAGGGTAAATCATGCTCCCTCTACTGTTACTGGCTTTGAAATAAACCATCATACTCCGGGCTTGTACTTTCTGCCCTAAAGAGCTACATTACAAAAAAAAAAAAAAAAAAAAAGGCACAAGAAACTAAGGTATACAAACAAGAAGTAAAATTCTCATCTGTTAGTGTCAGAGCAACACCAGTTAAATAATTAAATATGTTAAATGTTAAATAATTTCCAGACTACAGTATAATAGTAGCAGTTATTAGTTGCTGTATATTTACAACATACCTGGGGGATTATCTCCTAGGTCCTTAATGTCCGAAAGCCAAAGTATTGACCTGTTGAAGATGGCTGTGGTGTCCTTTCAGCTCAACTTCGTCCTCACAAAGCACCTATAAACTTAAGAGGCAAGAAGCTTTAGGTAAAATGCCTTCTGGGAAAAACCTGCCTTGGATACTTACTATTGAGGAACATGCGTGACTACTGGCTACAAATACTGCATACTACAAAGCCAAGCAGCTCAACAGCTTTCTTCCAAGATAAGGACATTCCTTGCTGTTTAAAGCAAAGTTATTCCTGTCTGGCCTCAAAGGCATGTTTCACACTACCACAGCGCAGCACACTATTGTCCCCCAGTTGGGCTATGGTAACCTCCTAAGTACTGTTTTTAGGTTTCACACTGCCAACCTTAGACTGTGTTTACACAAACCTTTTTTAAAAAAGCTTAAAACTACTGCATTGTACTGAACATTCACAATTGTCTATGTTCCGGCTTATCACCACAGACCAACCAACAGGCAGGAACTCAACTGCACATCTGTGTTTTACACAGAAAAAAGTAAAAACATTTTTCAGAAAAAGAGAAATCAGGTTAAAACAAGAAGCTGGGTAAGGGTGAAAGAAGGTTTACCTATACTGAAACATTAAAATGAACTGGAAGTTATTTTAAATAATGTCAATGGTTCTGACTATCCCTAGGGATGCAGATTTATTTCAGGATAAGAATGGTAACTCTGAAGTGATTCAGGAACCTTCCAGGCACAGACAACCCAGTTGTTATCATTCAGAGCTCAGACAAGTTACTGCACAGCACCTGAGCTGCTATAGTGGTCCATGCACACACTCCAACTCTTAATCTATCAAAGATGGTTGTAGAACAAGTGAGTTTTGAACTCCTTCATATGAAGTTTAAGTCAATATTTGCTTTATCTGAAAGCTACAGCAGACTGCTAACACACAGTCCGTTAAAGCAACTCACACACAGTAATTTTTCTAAGCTCTGTGATAATACCAGTCATATTTAAACTCAAAGGTAAGGAAATAAGGAATCAGCCCTTCCACTTTTTAGGAGTGAACCTTTATTACAGAGCTAGGTGGGGGGGGGGGTTTTGGGGGGGGGCGCAAGAGAAGGAAAAATCATACTTTTGTTAACAAGTGGTTGGTTTGGATTTTTGCAGGGAACTTGAACCTCTTCCTGGCTTAGGCCACCGACCGGAGACAGAGGAAGTGCCAGAGCAGCTACAGCAAGCGACAACCACGCAGGAACAGCGGTCAGACTCTCACTTGCTAACTCCAGAGCTAAACTCAGTAATTAGCAGCTGAATTATGGTTGTTGCTCAGAAAGGCATCTGGTCATGATTTACAGACACACTAAGCAACGCAGAAGGCGCCTTTTGGAAGCTGGTCGACTATTTAATCACTCTTGTTTAAAACGGGAACTCAGTTTCCAGGCAGTGCTGAACTACAGCTTTGCTCTCACTGTCAAAACAACCCTCTGGCCCGATATTCAACTCCCTCAGGAGCTCGCAGGTCACCTTCTCTCTCTCGGAGAGCTGGCAGCTGCCTCCTGCGTTTTTTCTGAGGGAAAGGCCAGGCTTGCTGTTCGCGTCTCCCCGCTCCGCACAACCCCCTCCGGGAGAGCAGCTGCCGGCTGCTGCCCCCTGCCGCAGCGCCGGGGCCGCTCCGCAGGCGAGTCCCGTCCCGCCGGGGGCTGCCGGAGCGGAGCGGGCTGCGGATTAGCGCCCACCTAACCCCAAAAAACAGCGTCGCGCGTACGCGCTTCACCCGACGGCGGCCACCTCGGCCCGAAAGCCCCTCAGAAAGGACGGGTCTGCGACGCGACAGGGTCCCTAGGGGAAAGCCTGAGGGCAGCGGGAGGCACCGCCGGCTCCGAGAGCACCACACGGCCGCCCCCCCCCCGGGGGGCTCTGCCGCGGCCCCCCCTCCGCCCCGGGGCTGCGCCAACGGCCGGGCCCCCCCGGGCGGGGCACCGCCTCGCCCCACCTCGCCTCGCCTCACCTGCAGCCGCGCCGCTCCCGCCCCTAAGGAGAACCCCCCCCCCGCGCGTCGCCACCTCGCCCACCCCCCCCAGGCGGGACCCCCCCCCCCGCGCCGCTCCCGCCCCTGAGGCGAGACCCCCCCCCGCGCGCCGCTCCCGCCACCCGCCCCTGAGGCGAGACCCCCCCCCGCGCACCGCCCCCCCCAGGAGAGACCCCCGCGCGCCGCTCCCACCACCCAACCCTGAGGCGAGACCTCCGCGCGCCGCTGCCCCCCCCCCAGCAGAGACCCCCGCGCGCGCCGCTCTCCACCCCCCCCCCGGAGAGACCCCCGCGCGCGCCGCTCCCGTCACCCGCCCCTGAGGCGAGACCCCCGCGCGCCACCGCCCCGCCCCTCCAGGAGAGACCCCCGCGCGCGCCGCTCCCGCCCCGCCCCATCCCATCCCACCCCGCCGCTCACCGCCGGCGCGCGGCCCCTCTCAGCGCGCTTCTAGAACCGCCCCGGCGCTTCCAGCTGCTGCCGCCGCCGCGCCGAACCGCACCGCCCGGCCCGCCCCCTGCCCCGCTCCTATTGAGCCGCCGCCACGTCGGAAGCCCCGCCTCCCGCCAGGCACCGCCCGGGCACGCCGTAGTGCCGCGAGTAGCTGCGCAGCCAGGCGCCCCTCTACCCCCCCCCCCCCGCCCCTCTCTGAGGCGCCGACCGTTGGGCACCGCCACCGCCGCCGCCCTCAGCCGGGGCTCGCTGGCGGGAAGTGACTTAAGTGAATTAAGAAATTAATCCTGAGGGGAAATTCGGGACGGTGAATCGACGTGCTGCCCCACCCGGGCCGGCAGGAGCGGTTCAGCGCACAAACCGCGGTTTCCCTCTGAGGATCGTTCGCCCCGGCTGAGCCTCCCGCCGCCGCCGGCGCCAGTCGCCTCCGCCGAGGCCTGGAGCAGCCGGTAGCTCCGTGAGGAGGAGGAGGAAAACGGTGTCCAAAAGGCCGATGAGAAGACAACTTCCACACTGAAATATCCCTACGCGATGAGGAGGGCACGAATAAGCCCCCCACCCACCCAGGACATCTATCTGTCCTGTTCTCTTTCCCCTAGACACACAGGTTAACAGTCACCATCTTCATTACGAATCATGGTGATGATTATCCCAGCCAAAAAATGACATCTTTTAAGTGTGAAGTAGAATCAGAAACCGAAGCAGACCGTGCGAGGCACGAAGAACGACTGATCTCTTACGTTGAAGATTCGCTCCACCATCACAAGATCAACTCGCTGAACAGAGATCTAGCAAACTATATGTGCAATATATTGCGCTGAAAAAGCAAGATTTATGGAAGTGACTCATCTTATCAGAATTCACAGAGAAAGTGGAAAAATAGGAGAACAAATATCTAACCCAAGGATATAATTTCATTGAGGCTTTTAGCAACTGCTAATATCAAGAACCATAATCAAAGGGTCCAGCCGTCTGTCACCAGAACTTCCGGACAGAATTCCATACGTTGCGCATATGTATACTTTATACATCACAATTTATCAGGATAAGGTTAATTCCTGTTCAGAAAGGGTTGTATCACTGTCAGTAATATAAGCAATCTGTAAGTCTGTGGCTGCCCTAGAGATACTAGTACACTTTAGAGGCAGTAATAGCAATATAGTCTTAAAAGACAATTCAGAGACAGAATTCTTATACAGCTCTGATGCTCTTTTTTTAACCTATTTTTATGTTATACTTTTTGCTTTTACATTATTAATAAAGAAATAGGTATTCTCCTCTATTTTATTGGAAAGGGCTAAAAGTGGGTTTAGGGATTTAAAAGGGATTAGGACATGAAGCCTCAGTATTTGCTTATGTGAATAACCAGTCGTGCAGTCCTCTTAACTGTATGTCTAGACCGTATGATGTAATATTGGCATAGCCTTGACTACTTCGTGTTTCTAAGTACTATGTGAAGGATTATCCATATAAAGTACCAATTTTGCTTTAGTTATATTTGCTTTGTAATTCTTGTTTTACATGTTCTAATGAATTTTGCAAAACACAAAGTTAAATTTAGTTAGTTATCATCCACCTAATGCACTCTCTTGGGAAACTGGGGGTTTTCGAGGTAAATCGCAGTGGATATGCAATGTTAGATGGTCCGCAGTTGTGTGAATCTCCAGACCTACTCTAAGGATGTGGGAGCTGCCAGATTTATTTTATTAACATTCCATATGTGCGGTGCATTTTGATAGTCATTATGTGCTTTATTGCATGTTACAATTAATTCTCATTTTGATGGATGTACATGGCTGGGGAAACCACACTGTAATGTTAGACAGTTCGGTAATAAGTATTCAAAATTTTTGCACTTTCATCTCTACATGAATTTTTGTATCTCTACCTTGGCATAAGGCGAGGGTCTGAAACAGGGAAGGAGCTGCCAGGGAACTGGTGAAGGGGGACAGGCAGGCATGGGAACACGTCTAAGCACCAGCAGGGCAAGTTCATTTTAGAGCTCTTTTTTGTGAGCTCTCTTCTGGATTAGAGAGCAGCACTCAGCCCTGAAGGAGCTGTCTGAGCCCAGCTGAGCCTGCAGCGTGGCCAGGGCTGGGACCGGGAGCATGCATCAAGTTAAAAACAGTTCCTTTGCTTCTGCCCCGAGAATGAGAGTGAGAGATTTCTGGTAGAAGAGAAGGAGGAGGAGACACTGCTCACCCAGCCAAGGTCTAAGGAGAGGAGGGAGTAATGGCTGGAGGTGTTTTTTAAACAGCTGGTTCTACCAGCCTGGACTCATCTCCCTTCAGTACAGTCCCAGCTGGCACCTAAAGAGTTGGGGCACAGAGATCTGGTTTTAAAACAGGCGCATCAACATCCTGCCAGTGGTTCAAGGCATTACTTTCCCTGGAAGTGGAGTGAAAATCACTTTGCAGAGAGCTTAGCTGCCAGATGCACTCAGAAGTATTTTTGGATGCCCTCCTTATCTATCATATTACAAGGCTTTTGTCTGAGATCTTAGCAGAGGAAATATTAAAACTATCTAAGAGTACATACATAGTACAGTATAGGATTTCCCATAAAACAATGTGGTGAATCAAAACTGAGGAAGCAGGGACATATCTGTATAACAGAACTCTTTCTGACCTCAGTAGAGCTCAGGTTTCTCACTGAAACCATAGTTTAAAAAGCATGCTTGTAAAAAGACCTAGTACAAGAATAAATTCTAAATTTAGCTGTGTGCCTATTGCTTTTCCTTTGTTTATTATGAATGAAAAAAAATCACACTACATCCTAGAAGAGCAGGAATTGAAGCCAAAAGTCAACGCATGCCATCATCATCTTTCTGCTGTTCAAATATCCAGCCAAAAGTCTGACCAGTGTCTTTACAACTACCATAACTTAAGGATCATACTACACCAAGAAAGTGGTGTCCACTGAGGTATTATCTAATTGTTAGTCTTCCTTCAGAGCATGCAGATGGATTTTACAAGGTGAGGATTTGGGTGCACCAAAGGAAATGTAGACAACCTCCACCGTGGATGATGTGAAGAAGCAGGAGGTTTTCTGAAGTGAGGGGGGTGCTGGAATGGTGTTCAGATGAGTCTCCTGCTCTGAAAACTGCCTTTGTGCTCCGGCTGCACCTGCAAGCTTAACAGCCGGTGTCATTCAGCCACTGCCTGATACCCGTCTAATAGCGCCGTCACTGCTGCTGCTCTGCTCCTTGGGCATTTGTCAGGAAGCCATCCCAAGTCATAACCCCGGAGCATTAGAGACATAAGCCACCACGAGGAAAAGGTGTGTGGATGGGCAAGATCCAAAGTTGGCCAAACACAGGAGAGGCCGCATGGCAAGACACACACACCTTACCATGAACCTCCCTCGGTTTAATTCCCTCTTCAAACGACCGATGTGTTCGGCAGCAATGGAAAGCCACACCAGGTTCCCGCACGTGCACAGTGCAGGGCTACAGCCCAACACCGCACTGCTCCGAGGGAGCCTCTGACCATCCCCTCTGCAGCCGCTCTCCGCACTGCAAGGAAACGAGTCCAGCAGCTGGTTCAGACCGAGCTCAGCTATCTGTGCAGTGCTGCATTGCATCGTCTAAACAAACCCACAGCGTATGAAACACTGATGTGTCAAATACATCAGGTTTTGTCCTCTCACAGAACTCAGAGATCTTGGCTGCGGACAAATCCCTGCTCTGAACTTTCCTGAGCAGTCAAACCTGCACCAGGGGTTCCTGGAATGGGCAAAAGACCATTTGCATTTACACCGCTTTGGAGGCTCAGTCCTGTGAGGTCCGGAGCCTCTCTGACACTGGTGAGCAGCCGAGCTGAGGACACAGGGATGCTGCAGGCGGCGTTCGGTGTTATTCAGGACTGCACCCCTTGAGGACACCAAAGTGCAGTGAAAAAAATTGAAAAGATCGATGTTATTTGTTAAATTCTGCTGCAGATAAACTAGAGGAGAATTAATCTGAGATAAACAGACAGCGTTCGGATGGAAAAGGTCTGTCATGCAGAGCAATAACTGCAGCTGCCTCCGTGCCAGCCTTGGGAAACTAAAGACAGATCCACGAGAAGACGCGGGAAGACAAGCCAAGGGAGGAATCCGACGGCTCGTGTTCCTATTTAACGTAATTATGGTACAGTCAAGGCCGCTCCGTCAGCGCTCTGAACCGTGCCCAGCTGCACGTTTACAAGGTCATTTAAACTTCTGGGAACAGAAATAACCAGCAATTGCCTGACTAGCTTATTTTAAACAGTCTAAATGCAACCATACAGAATTAGAAGTGTCTGACTACAGGGAAGGGAAAAGACACGCGTATTCTCCCTCTTTTATGTTATTTGAAATGACACTGCCATATTTTAAATATATTTTTGAAACTATCCAGGGATGTCCAAAAGAACTAAGGGATTTAGGGATGCAGATCGTAGCCCTCACTAAGCGCTGCTGAGGCTTGCAGGGAGTAAGGCAGCTTTTGTAAAAGGTGGCCTGCGTATTCTGCCTCTAAATAGGCACAAAGAGGCAGGCTGCTCCGCAAAAGCGCCGAGCGACTGCAGACAGTTCACACGCGCAGCAGGCAGCGTCCAGGTTGAAACATTTTTTTAAAATCTTACCCTTCTTTTTTTTTTTAATCAAAGTTTGGCCCCCTCCTTAGCAAATGAGTAAGCGCTTTTGTGAACTTGGCTACAGGAATGATGAATCACTGTGTTCCCACTGTCTGAACTCAGGGGAAAGTACTGCGAGGCATCTGAACTCAGGGCAAGACGCCGTAGCAGAGTTCAGCAGCAGCCCCCGCTGCGGCAGAAAGACGCATTCCCGTCTCCCTGCGTCACCGCACGCCGGGGTTCAAGAGGTACGAAGCATCCCGGGGCGGCTGGCAGGCATGCAGCTACCGGGCATGGTCTGGCTGACCTTCGTGTTTGCTGAATAATAATAATTTTCACCGATAACAACTGAAAGAAGCAAAGGTCTTGAAGCGACACGGCCAGACCACCTCCAGCCAAAGCTCGGAAAACAACCTGCAATAGGTTCAGCCTTGCAGCACCTTTGACATGGGGGTTTTTGGAAGTGAAGCACATTTTGACACAGAGCAAAGAAAGTCCAAGGAGGAGCATGGAAAAGAACCGAGATCCAGTGCTGCGCAGACCTCCCTCCCTGCTCACCCTGCATTTTAACACAGATTTCATACATGGCTGTGCAGCCAATGTGAAACAGACTCATTCTGTGAGTCATTCTTTTGCAGACTCCAGCATAAATCAAATCCAGAAATAGGAAAGGCCAGTTGGTCACACCATTCCTTTTAGGTTCAGGGAAAGATGTAGTTAAGAAATGTGGGTAAAAGACATTAAAAGACCACGAGAAAACAAAAAATGCCCAACCTGCATTTTATTTAGGCTACTGATTGGTGGATGAAAAGAAAACCCAGGCCTTAAAAAAACCATATTGAACCAGGCTGAAGTCAGATCAGAAGGAAACCTTTCTCTGCAGACAGGATAATTTGCAGCCACTGTGCTGTATGTGGCTGTTGTCTTTAGGGCTTAAATCTTTTTGTCTGTGTGGGTTTTCTGCATGGAGCTGAGACATGTTTCTCCAGACGTGATTTCATAAACAAGGAGGGGTCACTGCATCTCTCTTTTTATACTAGACCAGCCCGGCCAAGCACCGCTAGCAGCTCTGCTGCTGCACTGCCGACTGGCTGCAGGGTCGACCGTTAGCGCCGTTTCTTACTCGTTCCGCAGCCGCCTGCGCTGTCTTGTCACGTCCCTTCTTTGCACACAACGCATTTTACAGGCGCCTCGGAAGGGAAACCCGGCTGATCGACAACATGTTCACGCAAAAGACTCGCTAGCTCTGTGCAAGCTCTGAGAAATCGAATCAGCATGACGACACCCTTCCTAAATCCGACCGGTCACAGGTGTGACTTCCACACCGGCGGGGGATGTTTCCCCGTGACCTCTGGGCGCACAGCAATGAACGAGCAAAGGGAACGTGTCTTCCCTCCGTCTGCAGCGTACTTCATCCTTCAGCTTTTCATCATCCTCACCCATTTGTGAGAGTTCCTCCCTTCTTTTGTGTTTCATGTCATTCGTAGCTCATATGCGGCCTCCCAGGAAGCGAGGTGCTCGTGTAAGCTTTTTTCCTAGCAGTCCCTCCCCTCCCTCCGGATCAGGCGCTGCTGTCGCAAAGGATCTTTTCTGAATTCCCTTTTCAGCGCTGAAGCACCGCAGCCCTGGCAGCGTGCGTCTCGGTCCCTCCTCTGCGCGGTCACATCTGCGCAGCAACACGCAGTGGGGGAATTATTAACTTTTAGAGCTCCAGAAATCCCTTCTGGCACGTCACTGGATTTTAAGAATATCTGGCTGCCTTGAACAGTAGATCTTTATTCCTTCCTGGGCAGTAGGAGACTGTGTACGCTGTAAACTCAGCATAAGTAAACAGTGAATGCCTGAGCACGGACATTCACAAAGAGGTATTAAATAAGGCAGCGAATTCCTTTCACTTGAGCTGCTGGAAGGGGAACGCACATCTTCTACGTGCGTCCACGCTCCACTGCCACAAGTAAATTCACACTGTGCACTTGCTAGAGTTACTTCAGAGCAAGCATTTTTCCTTGCTCTGGCCATGTTAGGAGAAAGCCAATTCATTTCTGGTGTAACCTAGGGGAAGCGCAGAAGTCTGAATCTTCTCCTGAAGTGACTGGTTATACAGTAAATAGCGTGTGGTGGAAACAGTGTTCGGCTTCTCGTTTTCTAAGCACATTTGAATAAACCAAAGAGCTTTAAAACAGGATGGGAGCTGTACTTCTCTTATATTGCGGAAGCATCAAAATAAAAAAGAAGAAAGAAAGAAGTAGACAGGCAAAGGGTTTAAACTGCAGCTGCAAGAAACATAATTCCATATGTGTAAAGAGCAAATAAATTTAAAAATTTCTGAAATTTGAGCAGATTCAAGAGTTCATTATTTTACAGCCATTTTCATAACTCCTGATGTAATTATGGTGATATGACTGTGGTTTTTGTCTTAGCCTGCTCTTTGTTATATGTTGTTTACAGTCTTTACTTCAGCTCTATTTAGAAAGTACTGAGCTGAGGCATTATTGCTAATGAAGGCTTGAAGGTTCGTGGTTAATGCAGAAAAAGAATATGTTGTATTAATACAACCAATAGGTAGAAAAAATAATAAAGAGGCTAAATAACAATATCTGCTGTAAAAATTAAAATGTACCTTGGCTTTTTTACTTTCTCTAGAGCTATTTGGAAACTCAAAAGAAAATGAAATGATATTTTCTCTTTTGTAATTCAAGAAACATATTAAAATACCATGAAAACAGCCTTCATCAACCTTCCTGGGCTGCTGAATCTCGCTTTTATTACATGCGTGCATATGACAGAGAAAAGCTGTAATGAGAAAACGTTTGGCACAACAGACAAATTTTCAGCTAGTACAAACTGCAAAACCCTATTAATTTTAGGAGAATGACGCTGCTTTAACCAGCAGTTTCACTATGCATCAGGAGGCATAGCTATTTTTAATTATCTGTAGATCAGACCCTGATATCCTGGCCTAGCACGCTTTCCTTGTAATGATTTGCTTTCCTTGTAATGCCTTGAGGAGCCAAATATTAAATGAATCACCCCGGGCAAAACTAGTATTTGTTTTAGGTTTGCTTTGTGGAAGTGACTCACGGCACGGTTTAGCAGCTGCGGTTTTACACCGCAGTGCAAAGATTGCCGGAGGGACACGCGGCAGTGAAACGCAGCCCGGGGAACCAGGCCACGGCTGCCGCTTCCAGGGGCCGCGCACGCCGCCGGCTGCAGGTCTCACCGTCCTCGGGAATCGCTGCGCTGCGGGAAATCGGAGGATGCCCTTGGGCTTTGGAAAGTTCCCTTGGAGCCCTTAGGCCGGGCAAAGCAGCTGCTCGGGCTTTACTGGGGCAAAATAAACTGCTTATTTCGCGGTAGCCATCTCGAGGCAACGCTGCGACTTCTAAAACGAGCCCGGCATAGCGCCGGCCCCGTGCTGCAGCCCAGTCCTCTGCAGGACGCCTGCAAGCAGGGTCAAAACGCCACTGCTCGCCACGGGCTCCAGCTGCTTTTCCCCCGTAAAGGAGGGCGTTGGAGCCGCTCTTCCCCCAAGCCCTGGCCGCCAGCCAGCGCAGCCTGTCAACCCTCTCCCATGAGGGCAAAACACCTCTTTTTTTCATGGTGTAGAATTAAATATGGCTCCTAATACTTTATTAGCTCCTCATTAGCCGTGCCTCACCGAGCTGCGTCTCAGCGAAAGCTGGCACCAATCTTCACCCCAGGGCCACCAGCAGCTCAGCTCTACGTCCTTCAGGGGACCCGTTAGCTCTCGCTGCAGCCCGGCTTACCTGAAAACACATCCGCAGCGGCACAGGAGAATCACCCTGCCCTTCCTGGGAGCGCGTCACCTTCCCTTTCCCCCTCCGGCAGGCCACATCCTCCAAGGCTCCTCTTCACCCCGGCACGTTTCACGTCCTCGGAGGAGCCGTCGAGCGCCCTCGGGGAGCCCAGGGGTGCCGCGCACGGGGGGGGACGAGCGAGAGGACGATTCAGCCCAGGTCGCACCGAAAACCGCCGCTTTGGCTGTAGATGCTGCTCGGGGCCCTCGCACGGAGCCCGGGCTGCTCGCGGCGCGGCGGTGGGGCGCGTGGGCAGCGGGGCCTCGCCGGATGCTCCGGAGCTTTGGGGCTGTGATTACCGGAGCGGCCAGGAGAGAGCACGCGAGACCAGCGCCGCGCCGGCCTGCAGCAGCCAGGCTGGAGGCTGCCAAGCGAGGAGCTGCTCTCGGGCTCTTTGCCACCGATTCGCAATAAAATTGAGGCCGGTGCCCTTTGAGAGGTGTCGCAAGCGTTTCGCAGGACGAGGGGAGAACCGGACCCTTGCTGACAAGCTGCAGGAGCAGTCGGTGCTTGGACTACGTCTGCGCTGGGCACAGAGTCCTGAGCAGAGCAACAGCGGCGCATCGGAGAGAGCAAACGCTTGCGCTGAGGGAATCCCAGTAAATAAAAAGCTGCCACGGCAGGAACAGCCTCAGTTTTCCCCAAGGCTGGGGTGGGGGACAAACAGCAGCAGACTTAATTTGCAGCAGAAGAAATCAAGCTTGAAATTATTAATTTAACATCAAGCTGCTAGGGCTGCGACTCCTGCAAGCAGCTCTGCGGGCAGGAGGTGCAACCTGCCAGCGGAGCTCTCAGAGGAGCCTGGCTGGCATCTTCGGAGGAGAGCAGGATCAACCAGATCCTTGATCAGCCGGGTCTTTCACCCCGCGAAGCAGGGCGAAAGACTGGATGTCTTTTCCAGCCCTTCATTTCCATGCATCCATTTCCAACATAAACATTTCCACAGTCGAAACTGAACACTGAAATAATGAACATTTTTCTCGCTACAGGTGCTCAGAACAAGCCCCTTTCCCCACTGGCGGTTCGGCTGGCCCAGCTCGGCCAGGGTAAATCGTCACCGCCCTGAAGGGAAGAGTCCCAGCGGGCCAAGGAAGCGGAACGGGAGAATATGCAAGTGCTTGTTGCCTCACATCGGACTTAAATAGTTAAATCCACATTTTGCCAACATGTTGTGGCTACACATGCAAGCAATATATTTCACTATACATCACATAAGCAATCTTTAATACGATACCAACTTCTACCATACTGATCTCTCAGAGCTTTTATTTAACACAGTGTAGGACTATTACTTATACAAGCTTCAAAGTACATAGCTGGAGTACTAATAAAGCAGCTCTGGCACAAAATTCAGAAAGCAAACTGTAACTGCTGCAGTGGTTCTGTTATGACCCGACTGGAAAATGGGGGGATTTCTATATTTAGTATGTTTGTCCTGTTTCTTTTTAAGCAAAGAACGGAAGAATATTCTGCAAAACCTAAAGGTTCAGAACTTGTCTTTAAAAACATTAAACATACCCAGACACGAGCTGGTGACTGGCTCAGCAGCTCGGCAGTGAAACACAGGATTAGCGGGCTCAGCTGGCTCTCGGTCACCTGTGATGGCAACGCCACGGTCGCTCTCCTGCTCGCAGCGGAGCTATTTTGGATTAACACGGGTTAGCCGAACAGGGAATCTGTGCCTTTCGCTGCCAGGTGTCCGTCCACGAGTAGCCTGGGCTGGCTATGAGGGGGACGCAGCCGGTGCCCAGCCTGAATCCCCGGCACAAGCCCAGCTGCGTCCGGGCGCCGGAGCCGCTGCCACAGCCGGTGCTAAATGGAGCCTTTGCCGCTGTTTCAGCTGCGAGACCAGGATGCAAACGAGCTCGGAAGAGCGAGCTCCCCCTCCGCGCTCGGCCCCCTCGACCTGCAGGAGTTGTGTGGCCTGAAAGAGGCTGATTATAAATTATTTTACTTAGACAGGCACAGTCGCTTTCTGTATGGGAAACCCGGTGCGCGCAGCAAGCCAATATTAGCTGTTCCCCCTCTGATTTCAGGCTGCCCAGCCAGGAGCTGCATCGCGGGCGCCACCGGTTCAGAAAGCGACTGGGAGACACCAGGACCATTTCTCTGCACCGGCTCCGAGACACATCCCTGGGGAAGGGGAAGGGGAAGCGAGCTGACACCGAAGTTCATTGCGTCACTGCCTGGACGTCACCGCTGGTCCCCGCAGCCGTCGCGCCGGCGGGAGGAGCATCCCACGCCGCAGCTGGTGCGGCTGGTCCCAACTCCGGACGAGTGTGCAGCGCCGCCGCGCGTGCCCCACCGCCAGAGGGCTCGGAGCCGCGCGGAAGAGCACAGCCGCCTTCCGCCGCTTGATTTCGGGGCGGCTGCGGGAGGCGGGCGAAGGGCGGCGGGGAGGATCGGCGCGGAGTGTGCAGGGATGGAGCCAGCCCGAGCCGCTGCAGAGCTGTCGCGGGACAGAGCGGCGCGCTCCGACTGCGGCACCCCCGGAGCACGCTGCCCGCCTGCCGCTGCGGCTGGGATCCTTTGTGAAAGGAGGGAAGGAAAAAAGCAGCTTAACGCAAACCCCCAGTGCTGACACGCAAAGAGGCAATTAACATGTTAAAAACACAGCGGGAATTTCGCCAGTCCTGAACAGACGCTCACGTCAGCCGGATCTGTTTCTCACTGCGATACACGATGCTGAATACACCCTCCCTAAAAGATTTTTCAAAAGCATTTTTAAAATTGCTGTGGGAAGCGGCCAGCGGCTGTGATGCTGCCGAATAAAGGCAGCCCTGGCGCGGTGGGAGCGGCGGCCGGCCGCGCGCCCGGCTCCTTCCTGCCGCCCCGCAGACAGGGCTGACTCAGCCGAGGCCTCGCACCGAGGCCGATACCCTTTGAGGGGCTCCGCCGCTGCGAAGGGCCACTACCGCCTCCATTTCGGTAGCCACCTCAGTCCGGCTCCGTCCTGCCTCCCGCCACGTGCGGCGGAACGGGCTTCCCGACAGCCGGGGCCGCGCTCCCCAGCCACACGAGTGCCCAGCTCCTCCTTGGATCTCGCTAGCGTCCAGACAAAAGCACCCCAAGACGACGGCTGGAAGCCTAAAGGCCGTTGCGTCTCGCCTCTGGGCACCGACTCCAGGAAGCCTCTCCCGTTTACGTCAACCTAATGCACATGGAGGGGGGGGGCAGAGAGCGGACAGAGCCTTTGCTTTTCTTGAGGAAGTGTTTTACTTAGAGAAGGTCTCACAAAGCGAAGAGAGAGCGCGTTGTCCCATCTATTAATGCAAGTGTATGAAAACCACACACAGTATAAGGTTATATTATGAGATCCTAAGAAGGACAATTCATAGTTAAAGGTCAAAAAGAAATGAGAGACTAACCGAACCCTCAACTCGGAGCAGCTTTGGCCTTTCACGTTTAATTCTTTCGCCGCGGCACTGTTCCAGGTCAGAACTCGCTGTGCATCCTCCGCACCGTGCAGCCTTCCTCCGCTTGATGGGCCCTACTTCTGGTGCGAGCTGCAGTTCCCATGGTAACAAAACTCAACAGCATTATTGGTATTTTCCATACGATCATGCGGTTTCCCCTCTGCCCGGGAATAGAGGGCCGCGTGACCTCCGAGGGGATCCAAGCATGTGGGCAGGGAACTATTTGTGAAAGTGTTGGAGCAAGCAGGGAAAAAACGTGGAGGCTCAGCTTTAGAAAAAACCTAACACGATGATGGTAACGGTCCTGCCACCAAGCTGGGGCAGATGAGCGGAGCCCAGGAGGCTTCCCGTGGCCGTACCGTCGGTGACCCACGGCCGACGGTCCCCCCGATCGCCAGGGCAGCTGCGAGCTGCCAGACATCCGTGTGGCTCAGAGGAAGGAAAAGCGCTGAAACCAGCGGAGTTAAACCGGTGTAAAGCAGACCCAAGGGACCGTGGCTCAGCTCTATTGCTACACCTCTGCTTTAAATCGGTTCATTAACAGCATCGGAAGTTCTCCAAATGCCTCACTGAAGTTAGGGCAGATTGTGCAGTTCAAGCTGCTCCTTCCTCCACGATGGTCTTTGCAGATGGGTCATTATGTGACGCCCCAGCACAGGACGGCAACACAGAGATGAATCTGTTCCAGAGTGACTATAAGGAAAACACACGGAGATCTGTAAATGTCACTTTTGCTCCATAAATAAGGACGGATTTTGTTTAAAACCAAAAGCACGAGGAGGAGAAGTCAGATTTCTAACCAGTTACAAGCCACAGAAACCGTGAGGCCATGCACAGCACGCCAAAAAACGGACCTGTCCCGGACCTGCCCCAAGACAGACTGCAAGAGACGGGTGACTTCACGCCTCAGCCCCAGAAAGGACCGGGTGCCCCGATGCGGGCAGCGCTCCAGCCGGGCCGTTCCCGCAGCGGGCCGGGCAGAAGGGTCACTGCAGCCCCGCTTCTGCCCTCCGCTGCAACGCTGCGCCTCCCTCCCCTTGGGACCTGCGTGGAGCACCCCAACCTATCTTCAACAGGAGTGACCAGCTGCTCCCTCCTTCGCCGGTGTGCAGTTGCTCTACTTCATGCACGTCCCCGCTGACATGGATCTTATTTATTCCCGATCGTTTCCCCTGTCTGACGGAGTCTAATCCTGCCTCCGCTGAGCTTGCAGCCTCTTTTCGCTTCAGGTCACCACGTTGAACCGGGGCAGCAGCCAAGGGAGGAACCATTGCCTTCTCCTCGGGCCACCAGAGGCTGCAGGCCGTTTCTGTTCCTCCCTTGCACTGCAGACAGGCTGTTTCCTGGATGACCTAAATTCAGCCAAGAAGTTGGACGCCAATGGCCCAAGAGTAGACAAACTAGCCCCAGAGCGCCTGTATTTCTAATGAGTTAGTCCATAAAGTCTATCCAAACCCAGCTGTGGCTGCACAGGATTAAATCATAAGTCAGTCCCATGAGAAGGCAGCAAGTGGCCAAAATTAAGCTGCTGCTCTGACACCTCTTTCCATCAGAGGGCTTTTTTTTTTCCAGGGGCTTTCACACTGGATGAGTCACTTTTGCTTTAAGCTTCACCACTCTGAATCCATGCACACACATCTGTCCTCCTGGCTACAGCTGGGGCAATTCAAAGGTCAAAGAGAAAAACAGTAGAGATTTTTAAGCATACCCTCCCCCACAAAAAAATCCCCTCTTTGTAGCCAGGGAACATTAAAAAAAAAAAAAAACAACCCAAAATCTATCAAGTTGCCTGCTTGCATAATTAAGACATTATTGCATAAAAATACCCTATGTTCATTTTCTTTTCCTCTTTCACCCCCTTTCTTAAGACCCTGGCAACAGAATTCCCTGTTTTCCACAGCATCCTGACAACGTGCCAAAGAGCAGGGAGCAGCTGAGACCGTATTTTGTCCAACAAACCAAAAGCCAGCGAAGCTGGTGATAAACACACACAAGATGTCAGGCCGCTTTGAGGCGAGGCTTGCGTTTCACCCCAGGGCAGCCTGCTTCCGCTGCTCGGAGCGCTCGTGGCGAGGCCCTGCAGGGCGCTTACCCCCACTCCCCGTCGGGTTAGCGACTTGGCCCTTGCTAATACCCTAATCACACTAAATTATCAGGGGAGGTTTCAGCCCCTCGTCACGCTGGCTGTCCACCCTGGAGACTAGAAATACACCCCAGGGCTCCTCGTTTTGCACGGCATCCGGTGCGGAGGCAGTCCGGTGCGCCTCCGCCTTTGCAAACCCTGCCGGTGTTAAAGACGAGCATTTTGCAACGCGCTTTTGTGCAAAGGAGCAGGGCAGCCGCCCCCAGGGAGCAGCTGGGAAGCCCTTTGGACCCCGCAACGCGCCGGGTGCAGCTGAGCCCGAGGTTCGTGACAGGCCACCAAACACCTTTCGGGTGACGCCAAGGGCCACCGGAGGGAAGGAGAGGTGAGGCACCACTCGGTCCGCGGAGGGACGGTGCTGCCCTCCACGGGGCCAGGCTTTCACATGGGGCAGAAAGGAAGGCTCGGAAACCTGCTCGTTTTCCACAGAAACGGTCCAGGTTGGTAGGGGGTCTCCTTGCCAAGCCCGAGTCTCCAGGTAAAACGGGCACATTCGAGAATCCCAACTCCTGCGCTGCTTTTCCCAGCGAAATCCCCCTTTAAGAACCACTGCTGATTTCTCCCAAATAAGTAACTAGCAGCAAGTCAGTCAGCGCACGGGCCAGGCACCCAGCCGGTACAAAGCGGCATGGTTTCTGTCCGCGGCGCTCTCCAGCTGTCCGGGCAAGCCAAGAGCTGGGAGTCGATCCCTGACGGCAGCCAGGAGAGCGACCCGTTTGCACCAGGGTTCCCAGCGGCTGCAGCAGCCCAGCTGTGCCCCGGGCTGCTCTCCCAAGCAGGACGCAGAGCTGCGAGGGCAGCGGAGGTCGCGATGGGAATTCGGGTTTTGGGGCTCAAAAGCCACCGTTCGTTGCACGCCAGGCACAGCGCCGCCGGCTCCAGGCCTGGAGCAGCCGGGAGCCCGCTGTGCCGTGCCGCACCGCGCCAGGGTGAGCAGAGCCCAGCGGCAACGGAGCGACGTAAACCCCGAGCAGCAATTCGGCAGTGAGCGCCGCCCCACATGAAACAACCCGACGGTAAGTCTAGCTTGCGTTTTGCTGTAAAACCAGACACTGACTCACAAAAAGCTGCGGTCCAAGATTTGTAATGGCCTTTTTGGCTGCAGTCACATAGACAAAGGGGAGAAAATTGCAGGTTGGGCTCAAAGAATAAATAAAGAAATATCCTTAAGACCCTCAGAGCCTTTTAAACAATAAAATGCAGTGTAATTTCTTTAAAAATTTCTCTGAAACACAGCGTCTTTGTGGAGTTTCTGAATGAGCTAATAATCCAGAAGTATTCTGGGGAAGGAATCCAAAAAAGAAAGAAGCTGTTTCAGAGAGGTTTTTATGCCACGAGGAAGTAACAATAGTGTCACAGTCCGAGACGCTGCTCGCTACCTGTGGATCTCAAAGTGTTTTCCGGAGGAAGCCGGCGATGCCGCCCCGGCTCCAGGCGGGGAAGGAGACCCTTGGGGACGGGTCCAGGGGCACACGGCAGCAGAGCCAGGAAAGAGCCGCGTGGTCTTGGGTCCCCGTGCGTGGCACGCCGGGCTGCACTGGTTGCCAGATCAGTCTACGCAGATATTAAACAGTCAGCTCAAGGCTTTCATCCTCTCCCACTTTAATAACTCGAGGAACGTAGATTACTTGGATAGTTCAGAAATGGGCAGGCTTGAGGGGTGTTTTCGTTTTCTTTACATTTGGAATTGGCTGGTGCTCAGCACACGAGCAGCTGACATTCTTTAGACATCCCTAATCCAAAGGGTTGACCTCTGGAATAGCAGAAAGATAATTTATAAATTAGCTCATTTATAAACTGATTGCAGTGAGAATATCCAGAAAAAGCTCACATTCATAAGAAATAATCCGTGGCACCAATTGCAAGCGTATGTTAGATTTCAACAGCTCGATATTCTGCTTCACTGAGCACTGCGATAAATAAGAGCTGATATGTACAAGTGGAAGATCCATTCATTTTAATGAAACATTTGTTTGAATTCATTGGAAACGCAGATTCTGTAGAGTATTACCGCTGCATAGAGTATTACCCTGCATTTATTTACAATAGTGTATTTAGTAGTCCCATTCAAATTAATTGAGGTATCTGATCAGCTGAGTTCAACTAAAAAAAACCCCACTAGATGCACTAAGAGTTGTGGGAACGTATTTTCTTACCAGAATCAAACTCTTTTGCTGGTTACATTGTTATTAATATTAGAATTACTCAGATTTAAACCTCTCTCACATTGGGCCGACGGTGATCGCTTTCTCTTTCGGAAGCCTGCCCTTCCCCTTAGGGCCTGCTCTTTCCCCCCACCTCGCACACCACCTTAGCCCGAGACCCCGGCAGGGAGCCAGCTCCTGAGACGGTGCAAACCCGCCGACGGGCACCGATGTCAGCAAAGCTCCTGCCCGGCGGCTGGTCCTACAGCACAGAAGCAAAAAGCCTAAAGCTAAAAAGATTCCTTATATTTCTCCTCCCCGCCAATCACAGCAGGTGGAATATATGATTTCTTCCACATTCAGAAAACACCAGGTTTCCTCAGCGTTATCCCAAAGTGAACTCAATTTAGGGCCCCAATCCAGCTGCAGGAAGTTAAGAGACATCTTTCCACTAACTTTGTTGGGAACCAAAGATCTGCGAAGAAAAGGCTGGCACATCTTTAACAACACAGGACTTGCGTGTTGAATCCTTTAGGGATCCTTGGTGCAAGCTCAGCACGCGGGCGAGCACCAGGCATCGCCCGGGGGCTAATGTGCTGCCATGGCTCCCCGCGGCAGGCTGAGCCAGAGCCAGGCGTCCGGCTGAGCCCAGGACACGCGGCTCTGCCAGCAGCCCTGACCTCCTTGGCAATATCCACCCGCGTGGTCTTATAGGGGAAGCTACTTACAGGCAATGGAGAACAAATGGGGTGGTGGCTTTACCTGTCATATAATGCTGGGCTATTAAAAGCAAAACAAAGACATGAACTTCATTATGATCAGAAACTACGTTTGGTGCATATAAAGCAAATACCTGGGAAACGTCACAAGCAATCTATTCCATTTTCTGGCCTGATCCAAAAAGCCACATAGGTAGAAAAGCTCACATGGTTCAGATCAGATCCAATACACACAATTTTAGATCGTCTTAGTGAATTCAGCAAAAATAAATCACATTTAGGCACCTTTTATGCAACAGAGGCGAGAGATCCCCTGGGTGCAGGTCACGGCACCAGGCCTGGTGGCTCAGCCCAGTCCGCAACACCACGAGGCCTCTTCTACACCCCAAAAATCACTTGTGTGCACCTTGCACAGCCCGTTCACCCCCAGCACGTCACCACGAGTTGGCGTGTGGCCGTCCCCAGGGAGCAGCTGCAGGAGGCTCCCGGGACAAGCCGCAGTTGGGGCTCTTCGCCCAGGACAAGTCCTGTCCCAGGGGACTGATCCAGCGTGGTCAGAGAGCACAAGCCCACGGATGCGCTGTGAAAGGGCTGGGGGGGAAGAATTAAGCTTTCCTGTTTCCTTGAGACTGTACTGTGATTTACCTCCAGCCAAAATGATGTTTATGAGGAAAGACGTGTTTGTGTGCATATGCCTGTATTTCATATAATCTCCTGTAATTCACCTATGTCTGTGTTTATCCACCCAAAGGCTCCCGTTGCTTTCAGTGGGTGGTTCAGCTTCAGGAGGACTAGACAGTGGACAAGCAAACCCCAAGTTATACAAAGTACTGTGAAAGTGCACATTATGGACCGTATAATTCATTTGTTTAAGTCACCAAAGCTATGCTGATTCACACCAGGTGAGGAACTGGCCCTGTATTTTTTTTTTTTTTTTAATAGATCCATAAGAAGACTTTTAAAAGAGTGCTTCGCATTTCTAACTAGGACCTGTGACCTTTCCATGCTGGAAGGATTTAGGAATCATAGGTTGAGGATTCAAGCCACAGAGGCTCGTACTTTTGTTCTCCCAAGACTACATATGGCAGAAACACAACAGTAAGTCACCTGCTATTTCCTACCAACAAGCGGATTCAGGAATTCAGAGGAAGCGCCTGGGGAAGAGCGATGGAGCAGAACCAGATTTCTTTATAAACTAACAAGCTACAAATGAACATTCAAAGGAAATTGCTTTAGTTTCTTACACAGAAAGCTTTAGGTGAATGCGACCTGACTGCCTACGAGAGGAAAAAACAGGAGAGAAAGAAGAAAAACCTCTTTGAAACTCTTCGCAGCAGAGTTACGCAACCCTGGAGGTGCTGGCCGGGCAGAGGCAGAGCCGAAAAGCCTGGTACAAGCCCCAGCCGCACCACGCGTTGACCTCCACGGTGGCAGCGAGCCGTCGAGCTGAGGCCCCAGCTCCGAAAGGCCACGGGAAGGGATGCACTGTGCAGCCTGCACTGCCCCAGCCCGCTCGGGCAGCCTCCCGCTCCCCCCAGTGACCAACAGCCCTATAAAATTAAGATACTTCTTTACCACTTGCACCAAACATCCCAGCTTTGTTAAGCCCTCTTTTGCAAATATCAGCAGTGAAACAAAAGTTATGAGTTTTCTCCGTACAAGAACATGAAAAAATATGAGGCAAGTTGTTAGCTGGCATAAAGCAGCTGAGATTAATAGACTTGGACACAGCTAAGTGGACCTGCACCAGCCAAAGATCCAGCCTTGCTTATTAGCTTCCCACTAGGAGGATTATATAAAAAAGGCCTTTAAAAAAAATGAACAATAAACTTGCCACCTGGGTGTAATTTGTGGGTTCAGTATTTGTTTAGGTCATCACATATTTTGTGTCAAATGAAGCAGCCATAAAGTAGCATAATATTTTCTCTAACATAAAATAACTCCATAAATGGAGAAAAATTAACAAGAGTTCAGTTCAAACCAGACTCGGGCTTTGCGGTTTGTTTGGGCTTCTGCATCCTGCCTGCTCCACAGCTTGGGCGCAATTCGGCAGGGGAAAGTCTCCCCGCCGCGCTGCCTGGAGCTCGGGCTCAGGCTGCACCGAGGTGCAGTTATGTCTCTTGCTAGCTTTTACAGCGGGTGACCCAATCTGATGAGCTAACAGGAACCTTACACCATTGAAGAGGAGAAAGCTCCGTCCAGGACTAAAAATAACACGTTTGACAGTCCAAAAAAAGGAAGAAGTATGCTTTCCTAAGCATGTTGTAAATACTCAGCTGGACCCTGGCTGTAATGGTCTCTTACTCATGAATTCTGTCTTCATAGTCACAGAAATAGAGAAAAGACCTAATAAACTACCTCACTCATTCAGTGAAGAATATTTTCCTGACAGTCCAATCCAGAGTCCTTTGCCAAGTCCAGCTAAGAGGATCCACATTTCCTCTGCAAAATCCCTTCCAGTATCAGACTCTTAGGGATGCTTTTCCCAGGATCTGCTGTTGTCAGACAGATTTCATCCCTGCCTACAGCACAAATATGGCATGTACAGCAATGAGGTCTGTGAGCGGCAGGATGATGTTCATATGCTGCTTGTGGACAGGCTGGCAACAACTCAGTTTCAAATGAGCCATCAGTGGCCGATGTTCGGCAACTGCTAGATGCAGAGAAACCTCTCTGCTGTTGACCTCAGCTACATGCTTTGTCCATCCCAGCTCCAGTTTATTCAAAGAAGCCATCAAGATCCTCAGGGTTTCAGCGGCATTTCAAGAGCGCTAAACATCTCCCACCTTCTGGAGGTCTTCAGACCTGATCCAACTTCGAAGCTAGAGCTCACAACAGAGTCAGCCCTGCTCTGAGTCACAGCATGGGTCTGATGACCTCCGGGGCCCCTTCCAGCCCAAGGTAGCCCACGGTAGCCCACGGTTCTTCAAGCTGTTTTGCCAAGGCTTGTAGCCAGCACATGCTAAGGAACACATTTATGAAAGGCAAGTATAGATCAAACTTGTAGCATATACAAACGCTAAGGTCTGGGCTCCCTCGGCCAGATCTACACTCTGCTCCTGGAGTGGGCTAGCCAACACAAAATAACTGCATGCTTTAAAATCTTTCTCTAATCAAGCCTTCTAGATTAGCTTCTGCAGGGAGCCACCGCTCATGGGCATGAGTGCCCAGCCCAGCACGGATTCCTCAGGACCTGGCATTCCTTGCTCCACTGTTTCTCAACCTTTGGTCCCCAAACCACTGGAAACATCTCAAAGCAGTCTGTGAAACAGCTGCTAAACCAAAACAAAACCCAAGCTCAACAACCCATACACATGTTTCTGCATACAAGCAAATGAAACAGGGAGAAGAAAAAAAAACCCTAAAGTAGCCTCTTTGTTTGGTTGTAAATTAAAACTATTGCACCAACACTATACAAGAAATTCAATGAGCTTTTTTCTCCCCAAAAGTTAGATTGTCCTCTGCTTACCAGCATGTGAGAAATATTGCATCCTATAACACTTGTCTGAAAGGCACAAAGAGACTTGTGGTGTTTTCCAGGAGAGGTCTCGCAGTGGGACGCGGGGACCTGGGGCTAGGGCCTGACTGCGCCTCCCTGCAGGGGCTGCGGGCCACGGGAGCAGCCGGAAACGGGCGTCTGAACTGCACGTCCTGCTTGGCCAGCCATGGCACTAACTAAACAACCTCATTTTCTTTGCAAAGTGCTGCCTAAAGTATACTTCTTCTGTCAAGAATTATTTTTTCAGTCTCTTTTGAAATAACAATAGTACATCTACTTAAGAAATTCTACAAAAGCACAACTTGGAAAAATACCTGGGGATCCATAAACTAAAAAACTTCCTTGAACATATGTTTAAACTATTCAGGTTTCTCCTGAGACATTCTGAACAGGCACAATCAACCCGAGTCCATGAAAACAAAAAAGTAAATATCAACCTGTGCCAAATATTTGTGTGCTCTTTCCCTCTGCAGCTACACTGATTGCTTTAAAAGTAGTGCCGAAATTCAGATATTGAAAGAAACAGTGGAAGTTTCTTGGGGTGAACTAAAGACAAGCTATGCAGCTTGGGCCTGACAGAAACAGGAAACGAAATGCAATTTGACACTGCTACGCAAGGAGAGCGGTACAGCAGTATCGCAGGGGCAGCCAGCTCGGAGCTCGGTTAATTGGCAAAACTCGGGAGAGCCAACAATCGACTGACATTAGTGCTGCCGGGAAAAAATAACAAGCTTTAGAGCACCATTAAGGTTTAAAGCCAATCAAAAAACTTATTAAATCTTCAAAGAGTCACAGAGGAACTAAGAAGTCTGAACAACTCATTCTTCCTTCACATTTTATGAGACCCAAAACTACCAGTATTTGTTTGATCTTGTAACACCTTACCTTGCATTCCTAAACTTCCATAAAAATACCATATTCTTTAGCGATCAAATGTTGTTTTGTTTGTTATCTTTAAAAGGTGAAATAGTTTCATTTTGATGCAATACCCTTAGTTTCTCCTGCTAACTGGTGTTTTATCCAAATAGATCTTTGAGCAAACGATCAGGCAGAACAGTGCCTTCAGCTCTGAATGCGTTTTTCAGACACATGCATCTTTTGCTTAAATCATGGGAGAGTAAATCAGAAGATTGGGTACAATTTCTAGCACAAGTTGCCTGTTTGTCTTGAGCTAGATATTTAACCATTTGATGCTATGGTCTTATTCATTTGTTAGAAACATTTAACATCTGCAAAGACAAATTTGAAGATAATGTTTGTAGAAGTCCCTTAAATACCTCAGTCAGAGAAGCAGACAGGGGTTATTTTCCTAATAATAAATTAAAGATCAGATATAGATTCATTACCATAATGTAATACTGTGCTTGAAGCAAATATTTAAAATATGTTCATAGCATTTGCTCTCCATGCTCCTTAAATTTGAATTCTTCAGAGCATAACACATCTTTACGTCATAGTCGGTTCATACCCTCTCTTAACAGAGCCAGAGGAATGCTGAGAGACAAAAGGAGCTGCATGTGTTAAGAAAGAAATAGCATGATTCGACTCTTTATTAGGTAGAATCTCTGATTATCCTAATTCCCATTTAACACTCAAAATAAATACTCTCTAAGCTGCTCATTAAAATGACATTCCCACCATCTTTTCTGGGAGCTTTCCTATTGCTGTCACTGAATATTGGATCAAAGTTTGCAATGCTGTTAGACATGTTTTTGTACGATGTCACCTAACAGCCTTACAGGTTCTTAAATATCTTTTATTTCAGTTGAACTCTGAGGGCAAATTCTACTCCAAATTATTCTGCACAGCTCTCTTAACCTAAATGAGTTGCCCAGACGCAAAGGCAGAACTTTGATCTGGCAAATACAGTTTCTGAGTAACAATTTTCTTTCTTTTCACTTCCTTACGCTCCAGTAAACGTCAGACCTATTTCTTTGAGTAATGACAATTCCTTCAATGTATTTTTAAGAGTTTGTTTTGGGCTCAGCTTTTCCAAGTCTTAGTAACTGCATGACTGGAATGAGGGAAAAAAGAAAATTAAATCATCATTTGTGCAGAACGGATTTCTTCAAGGAATATGCTCCAGAAAGTATCCTAATGCAACGGTCTAAAGAGATCAGAGGAGGACCAAAAGGTCTTCAGAGGCAGAAGCTTGTAGGTTACTAGCTACATAATTACGTGACAAGAACCTAATGATACCATAGGAAGGGGACGAACAAACCTGTGTTTGAACTTGGATGTCACATACCTTTTCCTCCAACTGTAGCCATCACGTTCTCTGTCTCAGCCTCTGTTATGTCCATCTTACCTGTAATTTCAATCACAGGTAAGAATGACCTACTACTAACCCTGTTAAAACTAACGTGTTTTATTTTGACCAAAATCGATTCACATAACCAGATGAGCAGGTAAGGGAAGAGCAGTGAGGAACTGCAGGCAGTAACTTCTTGGCCCACACAGCTGCAGCCGAGAAGGATGGGCACCTACACCCTAACACTTTGTAAACACGGAGTAAATCAACATCTCGGGCCGGAGCAGGGTCAGGTGCAAACCTGCAGGCGGGCAGTTGTAGGGACTAACAAATGACGGGAGCACTGATCGCTTTGTAGCAACAGTCACTGCAAAAGCAGAAAAGGAAACAAAAGAAACAGGACATGTCTGTTTAAGGAGGTTGACGTGTTGTGTTCCAGCAGACATTTATGAAATCGTGCTTATGTGCTAGAATACAAATATTGGCAATTACTTTTGTTTTTTGCCCACTCAGTAAAGTTACTGCTTGTATTTAGAGTTTCCAATTTGCGCTGCTGTTTTTAGAACATTACATTTGTGTAACGTTCCAAGAGTTTAGAAAGTCTGTGTGCACAAATGCAAAGCATAAGGGATTTAAAATACAAAGACCTATATAAGATATCGGGGGGAATTACAGAGCTGAAGGGCCTAGACTTTTCCTCCCTTGCCTTCACTGAGAAATAATTTAACGCCTATTTGCCTGGTGATAACACAGGATGTTCCAATTTGCCTACTAGCTTATGAACGACTCTCATCCTACAAGCATTAGTCATAGTGCTGCCTTCATTCCTTTCCAGTTGAAAATTGAATTAGGGAATATGAACAGAGAAATAAGCTAGGGACTTACTAATTCAAAATAACAATCTTGGCCCTTTATGGCTATCTTGAAAATTCTATTTGCATGTGATTTGATTGCTTTGGGTCTGATGTGGTGCCCAGGGGATTCACTCCCAGAAATGGTAGGATTTGGACACCACAGACTTAATTCCAGCCTGCAGGCTCTGATAGCAAGACGTCTTAGACCATCTGTCTCTTTACAGTAACCAAAAAATCTGGCATGAACTAAAGCTCATTGAAGTAATTAGGAATTTTCCTACATACATCTTGAATTTTGGATCAGACTGACTTTTCCTCGACTGTTTTTATGTACCCTGTTCCCCGTCCCGATCCATCTAGCCCGGGACTTCCGGTCTTTATTCACTGCACTGGCAATTGCCTGCACAGGGCCCAGTGCCGGTGGTGAATGGGACCGTCTTGCAAGTGCACGTGCACACACAGTTAGTGATTTCTTCACTGAATGCTAATGGAGGATGGATGCTTATTCTTCAGTCTAGCTTGAACATCTCATAGGGTTTCACCTCAGAGACAAGATTCAAGCAAAGTATTTCTCAAAAGATTTTTTTTTAAAACATCCTCCTCCAACCTGATGTGCTCAGGAAACAGGTAGAATTAGAATTGCTAAGCATGCCTTTCATACCCAGGACAGACAATTTGCAGAACGCAACCATTTACACAGCATAACATCTCTCCAGAGCACTGCTAACTCCAGATCCCCCCCGTGGCAGCGTATCAGGTACCCTCTGCGCAGACTTGAACATCTTTACATGGGGCAAGATAGACTTTCTTCATATTAGTGGTTTTCACCTGTGGCCTGAAGATGTTTGTGCCTCTGCAGGTTCCTTCTACAGGGTCTGTGAAAGGTAACTAGGGAAAGCAAGCTGATGCCTCACTAGGTTTCAATTTGCTATTCAGGATCTCCATCTCCACTGAAAAACCTGTAGGAATATGCAAATAGAAAAGGTTAAAATCACTGATCTGTTTATTATGAGAAGAACAACGAATGTAAAGAACACAAATATTTATAAAAGATAAAGAACAGCCTAAGGGGAGAGGAAAAGTGTCTATGATAAGTACTACATTGTATATCTTATGGTCCATTCTCCCACCCCAAGCAATTTTATCCAGATTGGTTTGCCCTTGCCATGAGCGTAGTTTACAATTTGCAGAACACAACCTTTTACACAGCATAACATCTCTCCAGAGCACTGCTAACTCCAGATCCCCCCGTGGCAGTGTATCAGGTACCCTCTGCACAGACGTGAACGTCTTTACATGGTGCAAGATAGCTGCTGATGAATTGGGCCAAACTAGTTCTGCCAGACTGCACATCAGGGATAAGATAGCGCGCGGCTTACCCCTCTGTTTTAGCATACCCTTTGTCCCTCTGTTCCTATCAGTTTAAGGCTGTGCAACAGTCTGAAATGAATTGGAAAGATTCTGGGAAATCCACCTACACAAACCTTTGCGATTACTGAGACTTAGTAACGGCATCCGTGGAACTCAGCCTTTCAAAAAAAGCGAGTTTGCTGTACTTATCTCTGAATGATAAAAGGCAAACTTTCCTTGACCTGCATAAATAAGGAACATTCAGCTTAATCCTCTCCAGTTGTCTGCATGCTGTAGCTGTGCAACACCCAAAAAAGGAAGCATCGCTATTGACGGAGTCAATAATTAGGATGATAAACACTAAAATCCCAAGGAAAGGCTAGAAACATATCCTGCTGAATGGGTACAGTAGGTGGTTTTCAACTGTATGAAGTAATAATAAGAAAAATGCATCAAATTTGTTTGCAGAATACACTAACAGCAGACATCTGTCATGATTCACAAGAAAATAACCTAAAAAAAGCTCACTGTTCATCTGCTCAGCTAACTGACTCATATTACGCCAGAGGTTTTGACTTTGTTCTTTCAGGCACCGTTTCTGACAGGAAATCAATCAGTTTAATCCTATAATGAGAACAATTAGTCTTACAGGAAAAGCAGATCTCTGCTGTAACCTCATCTTCTGTTTACAATATTATGCCAATATTTCTTGCTATTTTCTCAACTGTTGTTCATCAGTCACATGGGAGGCCACGGCACTGCCCGCAAGGACAGGCGAGCCATATAAAGCGCGAGCAACGGTTATTTCTATTCTTGCTCCCAGCATGGGAGTAAATTCATTTTTCAGCAAAACTGGCAGAAGCAGTGAAGTTTTAGTATTAAAAGACCATGTCTGGGTTTTAAATAGTGCAATGGGACATTCTGCGAGGGACCCCCGAGAGCTGCCTTGTCCTTGTCCTCCTCCTCCCCGCCCGCCCTCAAGGTCGCCCTTCGTGGAGAACAGGCTGCTGTTGTGCTCTGGCAAAGCCGAGCGATATTGTGTCGTCGCTTCCCCGTCGGAAAATCCGTCTGTTGGCTCTTATCTTGTGTTTAGTCTGTACAGTTTCTGAGGTGGGGAGTTATCCTGTTGTTCAGCGGTCTGCAGAACCCCAAGCGTAAGAAGTTTGGGTAAATGACTCGCAGTCTGACGAGCTAGGATTAGAATAACATACGAATATTATCTCAGTAATGTTTGTCAGAACATAGGAGCAAAATCCGTTTTGCATCTTGCAGCCCCTGCTGTTTTTTACTCTCTGAGCACATTTAAAAGTAACAAAAAACCACACAGATCTACCGGTCCTTACTGCGAATCTGGTTCTGTCACCCGGCATTGAGGAGCGTCAAAGGCAGAAGGGAGCGTGCACCCTACTGCTTCTCCGGTGCAGCCCTCCTCGCAGTAACCCTGCGGTGCTCCGAGGCCCGAGGAGCCGGCAATCTTCACTGCCCGAAGGTGACTACAAAACAAGAAATTCTCCTGGATCAACTAGATTTCTTTCATTAACCTAATGATTTATATCACAGCTTGATTTTTTTTCTGTGGGAAGCTTGGATGCCTGAGATAAACCTTTTAAAAAAAGATTTAGACAAACAGATGAATTAAACAGAATTCAGAACAACAGCTTCCGACACTTGGGGACATTCCAAAGAACTTTCAAAAGCCAAAATAATAACCCAGATCTGAGAGATTCTGCAGAGCCTATAAATTAAATAATCTTTTTCAAACCTGCTGTTAAATCTGCCACAGGGTTCAGATTTACCTGGACTTAATCCAAATAATGACTTTCAAAATTAAATGTTTTCACAGAATCTTGGGTTTGGGGGATTTTTTTTTTTTTTTTAACTATTAAGTAAAGAAATAAACTGAAACCATTAAGAATCTGTTGAATATGGAAAAGGTCCCAGTGGGGTTGGAAAGGCACCAGAACTTACTCATTTAGGCAATGGAGATGGAAAGTAGGATGAAACCATCAGGATTATTGATGAATGTAGGAAAGGAAAAGAGGTTATACTCTGAGAAACACCAGCTACAAGAAGGACAAATTAAACTACAGCTGCACAAATGCCATGACCCATTGCTTGGGAGCCTTTGCTCCCACAAGAATTTGGCATTTGTTTAAGCAGCATCATTTTCAGGGGGCATTTTCAATTGCACACGGCACAGGGAATAACCAGTGCTAGAATCTACGGCTGAAGAGTCACAAAAAAATGAATTTCAAACACAAAACATGAGTCAATGAATCTGAAACCTGTTTTTAATAAGGATGCAACTATTAGGAAGGTTAACTCACAAGTTAATATCTAGTTTGCTGTTTAAAGCTACTTTTAAATGTCAAGCCTCTGTATTAAACTGCTCACAAACAGTCTAAAGGGATTTATCGATTGTTCCACTCTACAATTAACTAAATGCATTATACTCCCACCTTCATCTAAAAATAAAATATAAACACTTGTACTTAGTTTAAAATATTTGCAATGGCAATTTATGCTGAAAGAGAAAGCTCTCATACCCAGGCTAACCACCATGAGTTCAAAGAGAGGGGGCTATAAAAATATTTTCATTGCTTTAATGAGAAAAGTATTTTAATTCTCAGGTGATAAAATTAATTGGAGTTTGGGATTTTACATTTGCTACATTAGATACAAGTGCAATAAAAGCTCTTTTAGAGAGGTCATCCATCTGAAACATCTGGGTAAACAAACTGCAAGAAATATTTCTGAATTTGATGAACGTCACTTTAAAATGAACTTATACAGGAGTTTGCTACTTCAACGAGCAATAAGGGGAGTTGCACGTTCTAGCCCATAACGGAAGGCTGTTTTGGGGCTTATTAGGCATTTGTAGAGAGATGCTGCTATGTTTAACATACATAGATACTGCACCTTGACTTACTGTTAGGAATGTCCAGCTTATTCCTAGATACAGCCGTCAACTTCCACATTTCAGATAAAGACATAGAATAGCTCTAAAAACAGGTTATTTAGCCCAAAACATATGACGGTCAGCCTCTTCTTTAGATGCCATTCCATCAATGCACTGTATTAGCGTTTCCAAATGCATCCTTTCTAAAAGGTAAATTAGGCATGACTGATGGATGAGTGAAAACTGTAGTTCCCAGCACATTCCCAGTTACAGGTCACATACTCTTGTCGAACGGTTAATTATGCAGGGAAACGTATTCCAGCTAGAGCCGGAGCGATCGCCACCGTAACTACCAGGCATTGAGGGGCAGCACCCACGCTGGGGACTCCACGCCGTCGGGGCCATTCCACGGGAAGACAACGCCGGTGCTGCGGAGCTATAAAGGCCACACGAAAGCAAAGGAGCCTCTTCAAAACCCAAGCTGTGCCTGCCAGGAGGAAAGCCAAAAGTGCATAAAAATATGCTGAGCAACTTGGGGAGCTGAACTGTATGGATCCAAGAGAGATGTCCCTGCGCTAGCAGGCATTTAACCAAAGTTATATGGCTACAGATTTTTAGGCCCCACATCTAAAAAACAAATAAATAAATGACTACAGAGTGGCTAAATTCTATCTTAATCTTGGGGGCAGAATCAGCTTTAACTTAGCAAGCCTTTTACAGATCTCTCTGACAAATGTAGTAATTTATTAAACTTACCAGGTTTATTGCTATTTTTCCCCCCCCAGTCTGAAAACAAAATCTTTTACAAAGGGCCTGGGGGCAGTGCAAAGAGGAGAGCAATTTATAACTGATTTACAGTCAAATTATCTCTCTCAAGCAGTTTATGAATGACTGACATCTATCCTGATAGGTAAGAAAACACTGAAGAAAATGTTCATAATAGTTTAGAGTAGATAGAACAGCAATTTCCACATCCATATAGCAACTTATCTCCCTTAAATTACTGTTTAAAAAAATAAAATAAAAAAAATCAGAAATCTTACTTCTAGACCCAGCCTCCTGCTATAGGGGACCCACAGCTAACTTCCAGCCTCCCGAAGCCTTCCAGCTCTAGGGATAAACAGCCTCAGTCCAGAAGAAGAATGTAGTCTGCAGAGCAGGAAAATCTCCTGACCTTGAGAAGAACCATCAAGCCATAACCACACTTGAAATCACTCTCGCACAGGCAGACATTCAAAACTATCATTGGAGGGTCATTACTGGGCGTCCCAGAAAAGGGCATTCATTAAAACTAAACTTTGGGAGGGAGCAAATGGAAAACCTGAATGCTCATTCAAAATGGAACATAACGCTGGATATCCGTAGTTTACCCGGGAGCACTGTGATAACAAAGGAAGGAAACGGAGAGTCTCATCAGTGGCAAATGAACGCCAAAATGAAACGCTCAAAAAAGAAGCAAATAGGTGATAAGACTTTGGAGTGGAAAAATACTGGAAATAAATACCCAGCAAAATACTGAGGGGAAAAAAAAACAAAACAAAGCAAATGGAATGATAAGATTGAATTTACAGACACATTTGACCTTTCTTTTGAATAATGCAAGTTCTTTGTTAGAGCTTGCTATACAGTTTCAGTCACGACACTCAGCAGAAGAATAAACATGTTTGAGATGCTATATCATTAACTTAATATTAAGCCTTGCTCCCACAGCAAGATTTATATCTTCCTTTGATTTCTGTTCCAGAAGCAGAAAGAGAACTCCAATTATTTTTTCAGAAATGACTTAAAATATGATAACTTGAGAAATTTTTAAATAAAAGACAAAAAAAAAATTGATGAATCCACTTTTGTTAATTTAAGCAGGAGCATAATTGGGTCCTTTTCAGGCTGCAAAACTGTATCCGCTTTGCTCCAAGCAAGCTATGTGAAAAAGCACGTGAGCAATTGACAGAGGTCACCTGTGAAACGTGGGGTTCTTTAGCTAATATTTTCTTTCCTTTCCCCAAATGCTTGAAAAAACATCTATCAGTGATAGTAGGGTGCCAAATTAATCCTCGATGTAGTTCTGAAATCTGAAGGCTGGTCTACATGTGGATGCTTTCCAGTAGGACCAATTTGACTGCAGATAATTTTACTCACAGTTAAATTGGCTCTACTTCAGCTCAGTTTAATGTATTTTGGAAAGTAATTTAATACGGAATAAGCACACCCACAAGTTTAAAGTGGTTTTTTTTTTTTTTTAATTCTAACTGTATTTTACTCAGGTTAGCTTTTTGACAAGCCTGAAGTTACCCGAGGCATAAACTAGGCTGAGCATTTGAAAGGCCTTGAAGAGAAAGTCTTTGAGTCTGCAGCTTACTTATCAGATTTTTTCTTTTCTCTTTTCTTTTTCTCTGTTTTTATTGTTGCCACTTTCCAGCAAACCTACAGTTTCTTTTACAGAAAATAGTTTTTCTTTTTCCTCTTCAGAGGAAGGAGATTCCAGCATTGAGGTATTACATTTTTAATATATATTTTAACCCAGCACTTTGGGGAAGTATTCCTAGTCACTGAACGGCAACAGCAGGAAAGGTAGGAAACGAACCGTTCCTCCAGGCCACGGCAAGAGGAACCTGGGCGCTGAGCTGTGTGGACTCTCCAACACCAGCAAGGAGATCCCCTACCCTGCAGGCTCTGCCAGTGCGGTGGTATCACGTGGGAACGAGGTATGATTCAGCAGCAGCTACACGGACAAAGCCGAGCCTTCGGAGCCGGCTTTACGTGGAGACCGGCAACTGTGTGGAATAAACAACACGGTTAAAAACCCTGCCGGTACGAGCTGCATCTAAAGGAGGAGATACATTTATCTGTAGATACGTTTCTGTCTGAGCAATGAAAAGTTATTGTGCTTGAGGGTTCATAACGGAGTATGCTCACCCAATTCACGCTGCAGCATCATTTGAGAGCCCGTTTACAGCAGCCTCAGCTCCTGCCACTGGACAAGACCAAGGAGTCCTGGATAACATGGACACGGCAGCGCGACGGACAGACTGACCGGCCCGCATCGTGAGCAAACGGACCCAAAACAGCTCCGCAGCAAACAGCACATAAATGAAAGCCACAGAAACTGGGCAATGAGAAGGTACTTTATGAAACTGGACTTTTAAACAGCGAATCCTTTGTCCAGTCCATTTTTGAAGGGGGATATCCCGGCCCTGCCCTTTCCCGGCAGTGAGCGAGGTTTCCCAAGCCCTGACATTTTGAGGCACTCTTTTTCACCTCACTTGCCAGTGGAGACACTCGCTTCCTTGTAGCCATGTTTACGGACTACTGTTGGAGAAGATTAATTTGGCAAAGGAAAGCGGTACAACAGCTTCACCCTCCTACCCCAGGGCTGCACCACATGCACGAGCCGCCACCACAACCCGAAACGCTGGTGCGGCTTCGCCTCACTCCAAGGCGCAGACGTCACACACTTGCACTGCTTTGAACCCAACTCAGTTATCTTGAGGTTTCTAGTTTCTCCTCCTAGATATCAGTTACAACAAATGAACGGTATCGAATAAATGTTTACCAACCCAGCACAGCACGTACCTGCCACAGCAAGCGGAGCAAGAAACCGCTGTAAGCGCCGCACCAAAGGCCACACCAAAGCAAACGCTTCACTCTCATAAGCAGTCCCTAGGGCCCAAAGCAAAACCTTCAAACTTCCACCCGAATCTGGCTGAGCCCACCTTCAAATTTCCACCCAAGCCCAGCTGAACCTAGGTTCAAATTTCCACCCAAGCCCAGCTGAACCTAGGTTCAAATTTCCACCCAAGCCCAGCTGAGCTCACCTTCAAACTTCCACCCAAGCCCGGCTGAGCCCACCTTCAAACTTCCACCCAAGCCCAGCTGAGCTCACCTTCAAACTTCCACCCAAGCCCGGCTGAGCCCACCTTCAAACTTCCACCCAAGCCCGGCTGAGCTCACCTTCAAATTTCCACCCAAGCCCAGCTGAGCCCACCTTCAAATTTCCACCCAAGCCCAGCTGAGCTCACCTTCAAATTTCCACCCAAGCCCAGCTGAGCCCACCTTCAAACTTCCACCCAAGCCCGGCTGAGCTCACCTTCAAACTTCCACCCAAGCCCGGCTGAGCTCACCTTCAAACTTCCACCCAAGCCCGGCTGAGCCCACCTTCAAACTTCCACCCAAGCCCGGCTGAGCTCACCTTCAAACTTCCACCCAAGCCCGGCTGAGCTCACCTTCAAATTTCCACCCAAGCCCGGCTGAGCTCACCTTCAAACTTCCACCCAAGCCCAGCTGAGCCCACCTTCAAATTGCCACCTGAACCCAGCTGAACCCACCTCCAAATTGCCACCCAAGCCTAACTGCCTTCCTGTTCAAATTTCCTCCCGGATCCTGCTGGAAAACCCCCGGCTGAGCTCCCTGCGGTGCAAGGCTGCCTTTGAGCGTGAGTTTGACAGACCCCTCGGTGCCCCCGGCTCCTCTCCCGCCCGGGAAGCAAATCCCCGCTGGCTTTGGGGGGGGTCGGGTGCTTTACCGGGCGCCACGGGACAGCTGCCCGCTGGGGACAGCGTCCGGCAGTGGGGTCTGTCGGGGGGGGGGGGCAGCAAGTTTTCCCCTCAGAGCAGGAAAACGGAGCACTGAGAAGCGCCGCGGGACCTGGGGGCTCCCGCCGTGCCCAGCCCGGGGGGGTAAATTGGGGCTTTTCCCCTCCGAGGCCCCGGGGGAGGCGAGTTGTAGCCGGGGCGGCGGGACGCGGCCGCCCCTCAGCGCGTTCCCGCCTCCCGGCCCGGCCCGCGCCGCGGGGGGGCGCAGACGTCAGGCCGGGCCGGGCATGAGGCGACGCTTTAAGCGGCGGCGGCGGCAGAGGCGCGCGGAGGCGGCGCGGAGCTGCGGCGGGCAGGCAGGGAGGGAGGCAGGCAGGCAGGCAGGGCCCCGCTGCCGCCGCTATGCCCCACACGGTGGCCCTGCACGGCCCCTCGCCCTGGGGTTTCCGCCTGGTGGGCGGCAAGGACTTCAGCACGCCGCTGACCATCTCCAGGGTGAGCCGGGGCGCCGCGAGCGGGGGGGGGGGGGGGGGCGCCGGTGCCGGCACCGGCCCGGGGCGGCGGGAACCGGCCCCGCCGGCGGCCCGAGGGCTGCTCCTGCCCCCCTCACGCGGGGCTAACGGGCGCCGCTTCGCTCGCGTGCTGCGGGGTGGCGTTTTTGCGGCGTGAAATTAGACTGTAGCGCTCGTACATGCTTTTACATACATATATATATATTTATGTATCATTATATATATGTGCACACGCGTGTGTGTAAATCGCTGCGCTGTTTCCCCCCCCCCGCGCTTTCTTGAGGCAGCGCAGCTGCACGTCGTTCCCTGACTTGCTCGCTCCTCTTCGAGGCGATCAATCAAGACCCGCTTTCCAAAGCTTTTAGTGCTCCCTGGGCTGTAGGAAATCTGGATTTATTCCCTGGATCGAGTTCACAGGTTGCCGGGGGTTGGTTGCTCGGTTCGTTTTCCATGGAAAACGAGGGGGAAGCGAATAGGCCGCTCTGCGCGGACCTGCCGGGTTATGGGGTCCCCGCTGGCTAGCAGTAATTACTAAGTGTGTTCGTGCTTATCCGTAACCTCACAAAGGAGACGTGTTCTGGAAACTTCTCCAAAACGCTAGCTTGAAACAGCCGTCGTGCACCGATGTCTGTCAGAAGAGCCTGTCCCCGAGGCCGGGAGGTGACGGGCCGCGCGTGAGGCGCTCCTGACCTGTCCCGGCGGCTCCTGGGTTTCAAAGAAATAACTACAGAAGATTTCGAGCATGTTTTTAAAAGACTTGATTTGTATTTGGGTGCAAATGTGCCAATTACATGGCTTTACGTTTCCGCTTGTATTTTGGACTGTTTCTTATCAACTGTTCCAACAAGGACTTTTTTGGGGAGGGGGCAGTGACAGGAAGAGATGGATGGAAAAGAGGGAAGACTCCATCTGAAAGACCAGTGTGTAACATAGGGAGTAGCGACTGAAAGGCTTGGCCATGCTGCTGATGGGGGAATGAGTAAAATGGGACGGAAATGTGTTAAACAAACATAGCACGTATGCTCCGAGCAGAGGTAATGGGCTTTCAGGCCTTGGCATGTGGTTCGTGCATGCGAGGAAGTTCTCTGGACTTTCTCCCTGTTATTGTGGAATGCATCACAGCCAAGCACCCGGTGATTGTAAAACTGTTCCTGTTGTGAAAGTGAACATCTTAGTTTAGGGGAGGGAGCCTGTTTTAGTGCTACTCTGAGAGTGCTTGGCTTAACATTAAGCAAGAAAAAACAAAGTCTGTTTTTGCATAGACAGGTGGCTTGCCGAATTCCTGATTTGATTCAGCAAACTTGGAGGTATGACTGTAATTCTCCTCATGCCAGCTTCACTTTGATCAGAAAGAGAGGTGACATACTAATAGCAATTGCATGTTGGTATTTCATGTTCTTGAGCACAGTATTCTTTTAAACAAGGCCCGTTTTTTTTTTGATTCTGCTCTCAGTAAAGTCAGAGGCAGTGCTATGAAGTGCAGTACCCTAAAGGCTGGCTCCTGGAAGGGGCAAGCAACTCACTGGGAAAGTTAATGTGAGTGTAGGTGCTTTACAACTTGCGTGCTTGGGCTCTGTGTTAACACAAGCAGAGACCTTACTGGCTTTGGAATAATACCTGAAAGGGATAAAATTAGGGGAGAGTTAGAGTTAGCACATGAATTCCTAAATCACTTCTCCGGCATGAGCGGGGAGACGCCAGGGTGAGTTACAACAAGGTGCTACACGCAGGGCTGGTCTGAACTCCCACCTGCCCGTTCCCGAAGTTGGAGGTGCAGGAAGATGCTTTGGTCGGACTCCTTGGGGATCTGGATGCTCACCTGAAGATGGGGCCTTACTCCGCCTCTTCCAAAGAATTGAATGTGGCTTACTACCCTTTAAAATGTGGCTAGAAGCGGGTGTGGTGATGTATTCACTTTTATTATATAATTGTCTAGTTAGACAATTAGTTTAATTATTTAAATAGACAACCAGGTGCTAGAGTAGTTCTGTCCTTTCCGGCCTGAAAGATGTCAAGCCCATATCCTCCATCTCCTGCCTGGCACCTACCTGCTAAGGGGGAGGGCGGCAGGAGTCCCTCCAGCCTGCTCTTGAAGCTGGGTCACTGTACAGTAAAGAGGGCGAGATTTGCAGGGACGGAGACAAAAAGTGTGAGAGGAAGCCTGTTGCTATAGCCTAATCATTAAGGCTTTTGGCTGACCTCTGCTTCCTTCAAAGTGCTTTTTTATTTTTTTTCTTTTGTATTAAAATGTCATTAAGTTACAGATATAAAAAGCAGAAATTCTGAGGGGAGGAGAAACCAGACTTTTGGACTTCTACTTCCAGCTGTGAGTCTTAACTTCTGATGTTCCTGGAGTTTGACAGATTGCTTGAGGGACTTGGGTTTGTTGTACCCGTTTTCTGTGCCTTAGTGGGATTAAGGGCAGAGATGTGCCACAAGGTGCTTGGGCTCTACAGCTCTGGATCAAGCCGAGCATCTTCTCATAAGCTTCGTATCTGCAGGGTTATGTGACTGTTAAGTTGGGAATTAATAGGTTGCAGTTTTGGATTTGGGCATCCAGAAGTCACCCACAGCAGTTCTGGATGCCAAACGCTGTCTGTCTCTTCTTTGTTTTTAATTCTGCTCCTAGTCATTTGTAAAACATAAATGCAGTTGTGTAGGGGTTGAAAAAAAAATCTTCAGTTGTTATGCAGTTGGTTTTCTCTGCCTATTACTAGACTACTACAGGAAACAATTTCTTTCTAGTCTTGACAGCTGTAATGGAGTGCAAAGATGTCACTGCCCAGAGACCCTCCAACAAGCAACACTTAGCTGTCGTCTTGGAAAACCTTTAAAGGTTGCAGCTTCTTCTCCAAAACCCATCTGTCTCAGTGTTGTTGCTCAAGTTTAAGTGAAGACAGAATTCTTTAGTGTTGCCTTAGTGGAACCTGAATCTAAAGTATTACTGTTAGAAGGGAAATAATGGAACAAATAGTACGAAAGAAAACTACAAGATATGACTTAGTTAAGCAGTGCTTGAGCAGGAGACATTACTAACATATGAAGAAGATACAGTTGTGAACCTCAAGTGGGGAGAGGCAGTTGGAGTGGAACAAAAAGGAAAGCGAAATATAGTCCTCAAAAGAAACTCGTGGCAGTACCTTCAAAAGACAAATGTGAAATAATGCGGATTTGGCCGTAAGGAAAATACAATCACAAACAGTCCTGCTTTGGAATGGAACTTCAGTGACTTACCAGGGCTTGCTCTACCCTTCAGCTCTGTGCGAAGTCACTGCATTTGTGCAGGTGCAGCGAAGTCTGGTGTTGAGCTCGCCACTTGCAGCTATTTCAGATATGCTTGTGAAATCATGTAATGATCTGTTTTTCTTGAAAGTAGATCTCTTTCCTCTGTGGTTTGATAAATCTTAAACTGACAAGTCTTAAAGACTTGATCCCTTGAGTTGCTGAGAACAACAGTTGATGTTGAGCACTGCTTTATGGAGGCCAGTGCTTGAGCTGGAATAACAAGCTCTTAAAGATAGAAATACAAATCTGGAAGAATATACTTGGAGCATCTTTTTTATGCATCCACTTAAAAAGCTAAGCCACATCCAGTTTTTCACTTTCTCCCTGTGTTTTTTGGGGGGGCTAAAACCAGCAAGGCTGGAGTTTGCATGGCTGTTTTGAAGACATGCTGCCCTGAAGTGCCCTGGAGCAGTTACAAGCAAGGACAGCGCTGGTGCGTTGTCAGCACAGTGCTGGGGAGAGAATTTTAGTCCAGGGCTGCCCCTCTGAGAAGCAACCCAACTTGCCTTATAACAACATTTATAATAAACTAAAGCTGAGTGTAGTACATCATGCAACAGTTCCTCTGTCTAGTGATGTTTATTGAGTTGGGGGAATGACCAAAACCAGTAGTTTAAAGCTGACCTTAATGACTGACTTAAGTCTTAAAACCACTTTTCTAACATCTGGTAGCTGTCAGCTGCTTTGTCTTGATTGATCAGGCTAAGAACTGGACATTGCATGTTTGCACGTTGTGGGAAAGGTGGTATGCCTCAACCTTTAATTAAGATACTGACATGTGGTTGCTGGTGGAAGAAGTGTTGCAGGTAACAGGCACAGAGTAACTCACTCAGCAGCTTTCAGTGTTGTCTGTGCAACCACATTAATAACTGCTGTAGTTGTGTGTGGGATCACAGTTGATCTATTCCTTGCCTGGGATTAAAAGATAATCGGTCATTAGTGCAACTAGAGTATTTGAATGTATTTAATCTCTGGAACTCACTTGTCCAGCTCCCACAGCAGTCAACATCATCTTCTACTGAATTTGGCCAGTGTTATTCGAAGCACTAGCTGCTTTTAGGGTCATAGACAATTCACTTGGCTAAACAGGCTACTCACAAGTGGATTGATTTCTATATTTAAAAAAAAAAAAGTGTTTTTAATACAGTCTTTCCTTTATTAACTGGCATCAACATCAGTTCAGCTGCTGGTGACTAACAAGCCAGCAAAAATACTTCTTTCAGTGTTGGTTTACAACTGTTACACAAGAAGGATGAAAAATAATTGATCTGCAACCTGTTATCCAGGTATTATTCATGGAGTTCAGGTTTATTTTTAAAATTAAGTAGCTTCTATATATTCAAGCAAACACTTGTTTGTTAAAAGTTAGGATAGTCAACAAGGAATCCTACTGGTAGAGGAATTCCAATAAAGGTTGTTTCGTTTACTCCTGTAGGATCACCTACAACTCCCTGTGTGTGTTGCTATGACCCTGACTGCAGGATGTGTGCACTTGAAGGAGTATTTTATGGTGTGGCCTGAGAGTCTTGATCTCAAATGGTCTGGGTTGTGGAGGGCAGAGGGTTGCACAGCCCGGGGGCTGGGCCGTGCTGCTGGGGGGCTGCAGCTTCCTGCTCGCCCGGTAAGTCTGCGCCTGACTTTGGTATCTCTGCAGGGAAAGCAAGAACCGGAGATGCTAGAGAAGGGGACAAAGCTTTCTCCCCACCATGCTTTTCTGTTAGGCCTTAAGGTTTTTCTTTCGTGGTTTTATTTGTAGCTTGCGTGAATCTGATTGTTTAATAAATGGAAAGATAAACTTCCAAAGGGACTGAATTAATTGCTATGTGTTGATAAAGCCTAAAATTAGGACCACAGTTGGTTTCTGCTGGCCTTTAATGTTTTTGTCTGTGTAAAAGAACCAAGAAGGATCAGCTGTTTCTTGTGTTCATTGCATACTAATGTTTTATAATATTGTAACTCAAGTGTGTTTTTTGAAGTGGAAGGAAATTGTTTTTCTTGGTTTTGTTCTCATTACTCTTTAGCAATGATTGCTTGTTGTAAGGTCTCAAGTGAGAAATCTGTGCTGTCACACTTAGTACTGTAGTGGTACTTCAAAAATAATTTGAACTAAAGAGCTAATAAAAGTGTTACAAATGTTTGCTGCACAGATCATTGAGGTTTTATTAAATAATTGAAAGAGTAGAATAAATGCTTGTGTTGGTTTGTGAGACAGTAGTGGTAGGATATACTGGAATGAAAGCGTAATGCTAATTACTCTAATCAAGCACCCTGGTAATCCAGAGTGGGAAACCAGGCGGAAAGAATGATTCATGTAGGTCCATTCATATGAGGTCTGACCTTGGTGCGAATTTAGCAAAATAAACCCAACACACCCTTAAACACTTCAGGCCTCTGCCAGGCTGATCAAAATAGAAAGAGCTCAATGTTACTGGGGATTTAGAGCTTTTCTAAAAAGTTAGAAAATTGACATCAACTTCATTTGAAAGGATGAAAGATTGCCTGTTGGAACCGGTATTCAGAATTACTTTGGAAAAACACATGACTATTAAAAAAAGAAAAAGAAAAAGCCTTGATATCTACCTTTTTATTCTGTTTTGTCCCTGTATCAAGTGACTAGAGTGGCCTGTTTCATATAGGAAGTGTACAAAGGGAATATGCAGAGCATTTTTTGGTAAGCTTCTTCTTGGTGCATAGCACAGTAGATGGTGATGATCCCTGTCCTGGGGTGGATCAGTGCTTGAATACAAATACATCAATTTCTTCCTCTGATCTCTTACAACATATTGACTTATGGTTTTTAGGTACCCAAACACTTAGTGAAAATAAATAATTTTAAGTGAATTTATTTTTGCCTGTGACCACAGGTACTAGAGTGTGAAAGAAAACAGTAGATCTCAAGATGTGGTGGCATTGATTAAATAGCTAAAACAAACATGGTAACAGAAAATACTCTGCTTGACTTGTCAGCACAGAGCTGCTAGATGTGTACTGAAGCAAAACACTAGTGTATCTAGCAAAAGCTTGTTAATGTCATGGATTTGTGCACAGCAGTTAACACTACACTTGTAACGAGCCTTGGAAGATAAGGTTTAAGAATGTTTGGTTTTAACTTAAATTTCAAGCAAAACAAGGATTCATTTGGTTACTTGGAGCTGTTGCAAAAGTGTAGAGCCACAGTGTGTCATTCAAGTAGCTTTTACACCCTGCAGAGACCTGGAAAAGAAGTAATTTCTCACCAAATAGAAAATCTCTATTTAAAAACTTACTGTGCAAGAGTATTTTGGCCAGTAAATTTTCCAGACATCATAAAGATGCCTTCAAAGCCTATACCCCACTCTTTCTTGTCAAATGCGGCAGTAGAGACTTGCAACTCAAATTGACGCCCATTAGATCTTGAAAATAGTTTTACAGAAACTTGTCTTGTAGACAGATTGCAGATTATTGGCAAAAGACACTTTTACAGTACAAGCTTCAGATAGCATAATATAGCTGATTAAAGAAGATTATTTCAAGTTGTTATTCTTAACGTGGGTGATGGAGGGCTAGAAGAGGAACCGTCAGCGTGATTGAATCCAGGACCATTCAATAACAGGCAACCACGTAACAGAAGCGTGGCTAGAAGGTTTATGCAACATCGCCTCTATGTGCTGTCATTCGCGACAAGCCACAAAACACTTCCCAGAACCCTTTAGCATGTGTAAAGCTTTTAGTATAGAAGACCAAACCCCACAAAATGTAGCATTCAGGAATAAATTAGGAGAAAGCAAGGGCATTGAAAAAGCTCAAGTCCCTGCAATAGCAGAGCTATGTGAGAATAACTCGCACCTGTTTCATAAGAAAAAGATCTCAGTTTATTCACCAATTGAATTTAATCTTCTTGTATTTGAAGAATTTCTTGTGTTTAAAGATATAGCCGTCACCACTCTGATTTTGATAGTAATGGAAATGATAACAACCTGCCTTCTTGGCTGAAAAAGCCAGTGCTGTAAAATGGAAAGAGCCAAACAGCTTCTGGGGATTTCTCCAAACAAACTTCTAGGAAGACCTGCTGTTCACAATCCAAGAAGTAGCTGTGAGATGGTCTGCGAAGGGGAGACTTGCCGTAGAGCTAACCACTAAACCTGATGAAGACTAGCTTATTATGATCATAAGGCTTTTCCTGATGCGGCTGAAGCTGGTGCTGAATGGCATGTAATGTCCATGCTAGCCCAAGTACACCTATGTTAAGTCTTCACTGACGTACCCTTGGGGTTGACTCTCTCATTTGTGCATTGCTAACCAAGAGAGCAATGGTAGCAAAAGTAAGTATAAAGCAACTTTAAATATAATGGCAGCCCTAGTGGTTGAGACAGTCATTGTGTTGTAGAGAAGCGTGTCCACAGCTTGTCCTTCCAAGGAAGAAGGAGGAGAAGTCTTCACTGAATATGAACAGGAGAGAGATAAGAGAAGCAGGCTGGCATCTTATAGCACTTACATTTACTGGTGCTTCCTAGTGCTACCTGGCTTTGAGTATTGCTGGAACCGTGGTTACCCTTGGGCTGAGGTAATGGAAGCTTTTTGCAAAATGAGCCAGATTTTCAGAGGGATCTGGGTGTCTGAATGACCTGTGTCTGTCTTGACCAGCTCTTTAAAGTTTATGCTTTGGGTTTTGGCTTCAGGTTCTCATGTCATTAGTTGTTTTAAAATTTGTATCCATTAGATTTCATTGATTCTCAGCCTTTTCTTTCCACAGAAATTTCAGTGTACAAATTTGATTCTAAATTTTGATTTGGATCCATCAGTAGAAAAACATTTTGGATTCAAAATGATTTTCATGTGTTTGCCTTTTATGATATTCATAGTCTGATTGTTTCCCTGTTTTATTTTCCTCTTAAGTTTCTTCTTTCTTGTTTTCTTTGGTAGTTAAATAAGTTTGTTGCATGAAGAGTGCTTTTTGTTTACTGTGTTACGTAGCATACCTAAGCAATTTCTTGATACACTGAACTTTTGTATAAGCAATTGGAGAAATACAAGGGGATTTGTGAGGAACATGTGTTAGGTCAAGGAATAATGCTTTAAATGGAACGCCTGGAAAGGCTGTTTAAAACATTTGGGGAATTTATCTTCATTAGTTAGTACTTCAACTCTCGGTTCTTCCTGTTTTAAAAGATCTTGCTACTGTAAGAGCATCTGCTGCCTTACAGCGTGCTGCCTGATACTAGAACAAGCTTTCTTTGTTTAAAGCTGAGAATTTTGTCACACTATCTTGAAAGCCTCTCAAAGGCTTTAATCAGGAGCTTTTGATCATGCCTGCAGAACAGAAAACACCTCTGACTTCCCTGTAACAAAGTACCATTGATCAAGAGCACAAAGTGATGTGGTCTGTGCAGGTTGGTATAGGAGTGTGCATTTTAGTGAATTAAAGATTATGTGAAGACTTCCTTAATTGATAGGAGTAAGGAAAGGAATTAAGTTAACGTAACAAGTTTTCATTCAGGTATTTATTGTTTCAGCTTTTGGTATTGGCCCAGTTCTAGAGATCCTCAGTTCAGAAGCTGTTTTGCCCAAACGGACCTCTTACGCCCTTTCCCTGGTACATGCAAAGTTGAGCCCTCTGCAGGATGACCCTCTGCTTCCCAGGTGAGGCCCCACACGAGGGCGGATGGATGGGATAGCACTGGGATGCCAGGCCCTGCGCCAGTCACGGTTTTCCAAGGGGATCTCAAGTCCTGCAGCGGCTCCGTGTCAGGATAGATGACCCTGGAGGCAAGCAACCATGGAGGAAGTGGAGTCTGCGTGACAAGTCTAAACCGTAGCAGGTGTTGAAGGATGCCTCTTATTTGAGCGCAGAGGGTCTCCAGTGGGGGGGGGAGAGTGTTCTTAGTTGGTTTTGTGGGTTTGTATGTAGGAAAATTCGGAGGACTGTTTCCTGCCCTGCTTGTCACAGGTTCTGCTGAGCTGGTGATCAGAGAAGCACACCATAACTGGTTTTTTTGCCCTGTGAGATGTTCTCTGCACTGACTGGTTTTACAGTGCTGGCACACTCTTGTGTTTGATCTCCAGGAGGGAAAGTATAACGCTGTGTTTCAGGTGTAAACTCCTCTTAGTGCAAATAACGTCGCTTACTAAATTAGATTGCACAGCTCCCAGCACCAACTAGCTTAATACAACTGTTGCCTTCATGTCCTTTATTTTATTGGCTTGATGTCAGATCCTAGCACTTACTAAATCGTAACAAGGCTCCAGTGGCCGGATAAGATAGCTAGTGTTGGGTTTTGGGTTTTTTCCCAGATCTATTCCATAGCTTCAAAGTATCCACTTGTTTGGGGGCTTTTTGTTTGTTTTATTAATAGATGGGATAATGCAGCTTGGCTTAGCAATACCTCCCACAGCCAGCGTTGTAAGTTTGAAAGCAACCTCTCCAAGTTAGCCTCTGGAGAGGCACGTTTCCCATCGTGGTGGAAATGTGTTGGTGTCCGGGGGGAGAGCTGACCTCTTGCCACATCGGCAGCCGCAGGCAGCCTTGCGGAGACGCCTCGAGGCTGCTCCTCTGGGCCTGCGGCGGGATGGAGAGCGGTGGGTGGCCACTCTGGGAAACACAGTGGGAAAATTGTATGGGAAGGACTTCTTAAATCAGCTGCGGCTCATCTCTAATTGCACAGACACAGTTCATTAATTGATGATCTGGGAAAATGAGGTATTTAGTTGCTCAGTGTTGCTCCAGTCCTGTGTTACAGCCTGCGTTCAAGTTGCCCATAGTCCCTTAGCCTCAACTTCTCTGCGATTCTTTCAGTGCTGTGGCCATATCTCATGCAGTGAAGGAGAAGGGAGGCTTAGTGGGGTCTGTTTCTTTAAAATTCTCCTTTTACTGCTGGAATAATATAAAAGGATTGAGGCAGACACTGATATTGGACCTGTAGTGCATGTGTTTTTTTTAAGAGCACAATGGTATGTACAAAGGTATCACAAGTGAGACCTGTTGTGAGGGGACTAGGATATGCTTTTTAAAAAACGAATAAAGCAGCAGATTCTGGCTTCCTACTGCACTGAATTCTGAAACGACATTCTCAGTAAAACGCTGTCTGTGCACGGAGAATCTGCTTTCTGCTCTCTTGAGAGCGTGGAGCTACTTACAGTGAATACATGCTCAGTAAATTTCCATATGCCCTTTTGTTACAAAATTGTTAGCTATGCACATTTTTTGTTTTAGTATTTTGTTTATAATCTTTTTTGATAGAAACAAAGAAGCAACTGCTTATTTTGTGGAGGGGTTAAATGCAGAGCATTGATCTCTCTTGACATTATTTAATTTTGGGAGAGCACTAAAAATGACATGTTTACAACTGAGTTCCCAGAGCAGACAGCCGTGCTGCGTGTGCTTGATCACCTCGGGAGGAGTACACGTGAGTGCTCTTGTACGGGCATAAAAGGAGCTGTGAAAACACACGTGCAGTGAACTCCCCAGCGCATATGATTGATCCTGCAATATTTCAGGCTCTTCCTTCCTGCTGAAGATGCAGAAGTGATTGTGTGATGGGTATGGGGTATTCAACACCAATGACCACATTGGATCTGCCTAATTATCTCATGAAAAGTTTGCCACCAGCTAAGTCCATCCCTTCCCAGGTGCCAGCTCTTTTGCTGATCAGACCCTTTACTGAGTCAGTTTGACTTGCTGACAGCCATTTGGTTCTTCTGCTGAATTGCATCTGAGTCTTCAAAACATCCTACTTGAAAACATCTAGTGAGCACCAGAACTGACATGAGGGAGGAGGCTGGACCACGTGGCCAGGAGTGGGGAAGATGCAGAGAGAAGGTCCTCTCCCCTTTACTGGACAAGCTGTTAGATTAGACTGTCCTTTGCGACTTCGCCCTGAGTCTGCATCAGTTGGCTTTGGGTTAATGTTGGTGGAAGAATATTAAGTGGAGGGCAGCAATACCTAGCAGCATGTTGGGCTGCACGAGTTAACTGATGGCCTAGTATTCACATTGGTGTTAGGTTCACTGTCATGTGAGATTATTACTGATGGCTTTGGCAACTCACAAAGCTTTTGAATGATACTGGGTTCTTGTCTATTTGAAAAAGAAAAATCTTTGGGGAGACCTTTATTTAAAGGTTTATTTATGTAAAACCTTATTTAAATTTTTTTATTATTATTATTAAGCCCATAGTATTTACTGTGGATTTGGCTCCAAGTGCCATCTACTTGACTGCTCTGAATGGGTGCTGAGAAAATGTCACCACCATGGTACAAATAGAGGAGGTCTTTCGGAGGCTGTGTGGCCTAGCACTGAATGCCACGAACCGGACGCTCTGTGATCTCCGAAGTGTGGCTGGTATACATATGGTAGTGTTTCACATATTTATCCTGCACCCTTTCCAAATAGGTGCATTATAAGATACTTCATTATTGTGATTATACAAAAAAGCAGATTAGTGAAAATCTGGTAGTTTGGCCTTTTTCATGTGGCCGTAAGAAAAAGGGCTTGGTTCTCCTTCTTAACTAACAGCCTTGTAAAACACAAGCAGCCTCACTAAAGTTCTTAAGTTTACAAAGATGCAAATGAGAATCTAACTGAGAAGATAGAAGTACTGAGAGTAGGATAGGGAGCATAAAATTGCTTTTGGGAATTCAAACAGATGCAGGAGGAAGGTGGAACAACAGCTAATAATAAAGCAAGGTGAAAGTGCTATAACTGCTTCACCTACTTGAGTGATTTGCCAGCAGTGTTTTGCTCTGGTCCTAAGATATGAACAGTCGTGTGGCACCCTGTAGCCACAGTGGTTTCAGTAGGATGTGGAGGGACTGTGCTAGCTCCTCGTTGGCATGCAAATGCCATTCGTGAGCTCGTCACCGGAGGAAAAAGTGTGCAAACAGCTCAAATCTTGGTAAACTTCCAATATGGACAAGCCAAGACATGGCACAAACAGCATGCAGCTGGCATCTCTGAGGAAGGAATCTGTGTTCACTTCTTATGGCATCAGGAACATAACAAGTGAGTTGGGGCTTGCTTCATTTGGGAGAGCTCTGCATTGCCCGCAGGAAAGCAGCGTGGAAGTGATGAGACAGGCTTGGACGCAGCCTGTCCTAGTTCCTCTGAAAACTGCTCACAACAGCTCAAGTTACGTATCCATAGATTTTTGTCTTAGTGTTCGTCCAGCCTTAACTTTAAAACAGCTTGTTCTTAGCACTGAAAGAAAACTATTTAAAGAAAAAGTTTATTATTGTTTTTCTTAAGTCCATCCCATCCTTAAATATGAATTCCTTTGAAAATGATGCAGGCTCCATTTCAAGATTGCGGAACTTCATTGACCCCATGCAGACTCTTTGCAGTGTTTTTAACTTAATAATAGATCCAGTTACTCTCAAACTTGTGCATACTTCCTTCACATCGCATGTACTCTGGTTACTGATCACAGCAGACTGTAACTCTCTGAATGGAGGAATGAATCAGTGCCTCTGTTAAAAGCTGTGTGCCAGAACCTCTTTTCACTACTGGGCTTAATTCCACCACCCTGTAGAGACTTCGCATCAATGTGCAATCCGGATAGTTATGGTACACACTGTGGAGAACACTGAAGTTCTCCAGGGCTAAGCTTAATATGCAGAACACAAGATTTATCCCTTTAACACAAAAATGTACCTGTTTATCATAGTAGCTTCTTAGCAGTCAGCTTGATGATAGCTAGAACTTATAAAGAAAACTGTCTGTGGAAGAATTGGAGCATTCTGGTTGGAACTGATTGCTGCTAGTTGTCGATAGGCGCTTGAGACACCCGGATCCCTCCTGTTCCTTTCTCATGCACTTGTTCATCTCCTTGTGATAATAGAGGGTCATCTTACTTAAATGTTTCGCTCCAAGCGTACACTCTGTTATGATCAAAGATGCATCTTCATTCTTCCAGAGATTGTTTTTTGCATAGGCTTTTTGCATGGACCCTGTGCAGGAAAGGAGGCAGAATGCTGCCCTTGCCTGGGAGCTTGTGCTTCATGACTTGAATGCAATCTTGGACCAAGGCCAGCGTCCCACAGGCTCTTAGTAGCTTGGGCTTCCCTGTGACTTGTTTGGTGTTGATGACATGGCACTGCTGCAAGTTAGGAGAACTTGGCTTGAAGTTTTTTAAACGTTATTCACTAACAAATATAAACTTTGAGCTTGACGCATATTACTGATTCCAAAGCCAGCATAACACCGATGTTGTATCTCAAACTCATGAGATCTTAGTGTAGTTTCATTTCAAGCCCTTGCTCACTCCATGGAGAACATAAAATTCTAGGGTGAAGATATTGCCAAAATAACTTGAAATAAACCAGTTACTAAAAATAGGAAACAGCTAAGAGTCCTGTTTATGAATAACTTATTCTCCAAGCAAGTTGAGATCTGGTTAAGATCAATGCAGGGAGAAGAATGCATCAGACATCTAGACTGCATTGGATGGACACTGCAGAACAAGACACAGCTGTACCAGGTCAAACCAAAGGTCTGTTGCTCCAGTAGCTGCTGCTGGCAGCAGAAATTGAATGGTGGGGGCCTAGCGCAGTCCATAAGAACAGGCAGGTGTCTGGGGATATTTTGTTTTCCTGGCAGGAATTTGTCTATGTTATGTTGTTTTGTCTGAACCTGGGTTTAAACAAAAAAAGTATGCAGTGTCCTCTGTCAGAGCTCTACAGCTAATATAGGTGGTGCATTAAGAAATACCCGCTCTTGTTTGTTCTGAGCTGAGTCACCAGGCTGCCGGCGCACAAGGGAAGGAGGGAGCCCAGCGGTTTCTTCAGAGCGAAATAGCCTAGCTGAAACTATTGAAGAGCAAACAGCGAGTGTTGATTTGCTCTGACAATGCAACAAAAGGCTTAATTCAGGCTGCCAGTTCTTCTTAATGCAAAAAGTAATTTGGAGTGCCTCAGACACCTTCAGGTTCACCTTCCCGCAGTATCTGTGGCTGTTCTCGCGGAGGGAGCGTTTTGACGATGTGCTGCAGTCAGTATGCTTTAGGCTGGTGGCTGGCTGCCCTTGCTGCTCGATGTTTCACCAGCCTCCTTCCTAGGAGGAGCTCCTGGACATCTGCCAGAGGGCTTTGGGTGGTGGTAAGGCTAGGTCAGCTTCAAATTCCCTGTGAAAACAAGAACTGAAGAAATGAGGTCAAGATGAAAACAGACACGTGCATGCCTCGCTTCTAGAAAGACCATCTCCTTAATAATAACGTGCAGGGGTTATGTGGGCTTGCTGGCATCATGAAACAGGTGACTGGAATTCAGTCTCAAACTGTTTGAAAAATTGTATACTGCTTTCTCTAACATCTGGTTACCTCCATGCGCCTAGCTAAATTACGCACTGAGGGCAGTGGAAAGTAGAGCAGTGATCCTGGGTTTTGAGCTGTGCTCTGATTTACAGAATTCTGATCCCCTTCCCTCAAGTCTGACTCTGCGTCATGTCACAGAACAGCTTGTTAATTTTATTCTGAAACCAAACCCAGGGATCCTACAAATGTGAGGGTTTTTTGTTTTGTTTTTTGTTTTGTTTTTTAATTGACAGTGTCATTTTGTAGGAACCGGCTCATGACATGCCATCCATGCCAGAGAGGGCAGTTTTATGTAACTTTAGGTTGCATGCAATCCATGGCTTTTGGTATAGTAGAAAGTGAAACTAAACTGGTGGTTTTGGTTTGGCTTTGGTCCATGTCTCCCCTGCACCCCCCCCGCCATGAGAATATGCCGTTGCTAAGAGACTGTAACAGGCCGTAATTCGATGATTAATCGTGACGTACACGGGGATGGGGGGTGGAATCTCTCAAGTCCCTCCGAAAGCAGCTGTCTTCTCCTGGGCTGCTCATCAAAGGGTGTGCTTCAGTGGTTGTACAAGATCTGATGAAGCAGTGACCCATCTCCTGAAACAAAGGATTATACCAATATAAATAAAGGCTAAATGGGATCTAGGCACCATCATATTTTAAATGCAGTGAGATATGAATAACTGCAATGTCAGGCACACTGCACTTTCTCAATTGAGAAACCATATGGTTGCTTATCAGAGCATTAACAGGTGCTCTGAGTGACTGAAGAGAAAATTCAAGGACAAACATGTAGCTATTAAGATTTTAAAGTTAGACACATGTTTACCTGTTCTGTTTATGTATTGCAACATTTTGCGTTATCATTGCAAAAATTAAAAACATATTTGGCCTAATGTAAATGAAATGCTCATTTCAAAGAAACTCTGTTACG